>NW_028145046.1:1200000-2400000 GCF_050947745.1 Amphichorda felina
CCCAATGCGACAACACCCTCGGTGCCGTCACATCTGACGCGCTCGTCCAGCGTCACGGAGGAAGGCGAGTCGTCTGCTAGGAGCGCATCAAAGGAGACCTGACCTGGTCAGCTGTAATCTAATGTGGGTTGTGTGATGCGAGGATCGGTTAAGGGTATCATCAGGGTTTGGCGTTGGGAGAATCCGGCATTGTGATTTCGCTAGGGATCGTCCGTTCAATACTAAGTCCGGATATGGCTTGTTACGCCTACTGTAAAGTGTACCATCAGGCATGACAGTGTGTACTCATAATATGCCATGTGCCCTATTGTGTGAGGCCCATTGTGAGCCCATGTGTGGATACTACTTATGTGGGATACTAATATCAGCTCGGCTCTCCACACGATACCGTCTCCAAACTACCCCGGACCCCAACTTTGCAAGTTGCAACATTCAACTACGAATACAAACAGCAATGCTGGTCAGACCGGGGGCAAGGACAGCCCTTCGAGGTCTCAATGGGGTCCAGAGGGCTTGTTTTAGCTCGACCCGTGCCGCGATGGCGGATTTCACTCATGCTGTGAGTAGCTTCTTATCTTCTATATTCAATGGCGGACGAGATTGTTGCCGTTGCCGGTGCGGAGTAGTTCTCCGAATTCGGCCGACGGCGGCCGACGATCCAACACCAGCACATACGATACAGACATTATGTAGTACATCCCACTGACCCCATTCCCAGGTCATTGGCGGCGGCGTCATCGGCTTAGCCATTGCCCGCCAGCTCTCCCGCCGGCCTGGCACCTCCACCGTCCTGATCGAGCGTCACCCTGCTGTCGGCACCGAGACAAGCTCGCGCAACAGCGAGGTCATCCATGCGGGTATCTACTACGGCTCGGACACCCTCAAGGCGCACCTGTGCATCCGAGGCAAGGACCTACTGTACGATCTGTGCGCCCGCCATGACGTCCCCCACCGCCGCACCGGCAAGTGGATCGTCGCCCAGACCGGCGCCCAGCGCGAGGCCCTCGAGCGTATCGAGCGCCTGTGCCGCGAGGACATTGGCGTACCCATGCGCTGGGTGTCGCGCGACGAGATTGAGAGGGACGGTGAGGGTGTCAGGGCCGATGCGGGAGCCCTCGAGAGCCCCACGACGGGCATCGTCGACTCACACGGCCTGATGACGTGCCTGGAGGGACTGTTCGAGGACGCCGGCGGTGTTGTCGCGCTCAACTCGCCCGTCGAGGGCATCAGCCCCCTGGGCGACAAGGGCAGCGCGGGCTGGCAGCTCGAGGTGCGCGACGGGTCCTCGGGCGAGACGTCGTCCATCACAGCCGAGACCATGATCAATGCCGCGGGGCTGGGCGCCGTGGACGTGCACAACATGATTGTGCCCGCGGAGCGGCGCAAGCAGCTCTTCTACGCCAAGGGCAACTACTTCTCCTACGGGGCGTCGCAGCCGCGCGTCTCGCGCCTCATCTACCCGGCTCCCGAGCCCGGCGCCGGCGGCCTGGGCACGCACCTGACGCTCGACATGGGCGGGCGCCTGCGGTTCGGGCCTGACGTCGAGTGGGTCAACTCGCCGCACGACCTGGCTGTCAACGGGGCGCGGATGGGTGAGGCCGTGGCCGAGATCAGGAAGTACCTGCCGGGAATCGACGTCGAGAGCTTGCAGCCGGACTACACGGGCATCAGGCCGAAGCTGGGCAAGATGGGCGCCGTGGGGACGGGCAAGGGATTCCACGACTTTATCATTAGGAAGGAGGATGGGTACGAGGGCTGGGTGAATTTGCTGGGTATTGAGAGCCCGGGGTTGACGAGCTGCCTGGCAATCGGAGAGATGGTGGAGGAGATCATGTACGGTGGTGTCACGCAAGGATAGCCTTTCTGTGACCTTTCGTTGGATTCTTGATGATCCATTGTACATTCTGTCTGTAGTTAGGCACGGTGCCCAACGGAAATATTAAAGACGACAGGACGCAGGAACATGATAGTTCGCGTATCATGCCTCTCATCTCATACATCGTCGAAACTAACCAATGTCCAAGTAAACTTTTCAGGTCCGCAACCGCCTTTCATGAAACTCGACTTCGCAAACAAGGTACAACAACTCCCACGCGCAACTTGTAGGAACCCCATTCCTCTGAACGCCAATACGCCGCAGCTCATCATATTATATCTTGTACAGACCACGAATGCCGCCCTAACGAAGGTGAATACTCGGCGCAAGCTTCCTGCCCTGGACGTTGACGTGGAATTCATAGATACCGTTCTGCGCGCCGATAAACCTGGAAACCGTGTTAGTACGAGCTATGGTTGGGGCGCTGGACACATGCACTGCACTCACAAAGTACGCCCATCATCGCTCCACGCCAGTCCGGCTGTGTTGTCTGGTGATGGCGGTGTCTCGAAGACGCCATGGTCAGGCAGCGTCCCTCGGATAGCGCTCTCTTCCCAACGGTTGACCACCTGATTGACAAGGGGCACCAGAAGCGACGTCTCATCGTTCTCTCCATCATTCGTGCCGCGTTCTCGGGCTTGCAGGATCTCGAGGACACTGAGATAGGACGGATCCTGCCTCTCTCGCTGGCTGCGCATCGCGGCCACGGTTTCGCCAATTCTCTCCATCCATTGCTGATCAGGCCTCTGTGAGGGCTGCTGTCGCTCGCTGGCGTCACGGAGGAGCTGACGGGTGCTCCGGACACGATCATGTGTGCGCTGATCCCGATAGTTACCCAGGAGGTCACCAATGGCACGGCTCGTGCTGCTGCTGCGCTCCTGACTCCTTCCACTGCCACTCTCATTCTGGCTGTAACGCAGGAAACCTCCTAGAGTGGAGGTTTCAGGCGACTGTCTCGAGGCCGGGGAATCGTCATCTCCTCGTTGATTCGCTCGCTCCCGACGCCGACGGTTTCCCTGGATCGCCTCCAAAACCATCGTCTCATTCGGGGTTAGGGGGTGGTTCAGCGATTCAACGCGTTCTATGGCCCGCCTCCGTGTGTCTGAGAGGTTATTGCCGCCCAGGGCTGATGCTAACTCTCGCCGGTCGCCGCGACGATCGAGGAGCCGCGGGTCGACGGTATTCCGATCGAGGATGTTTATGTGCTCGAAATCGGATTCTGCATTGATGTCGACAATCTGGCGAACGACAAAATTGCTCCTTAGATCGGCAAGTCCTACATGGCCACGATCTTCCGTCCAGGCGAGTATGTCGAAAGGCCCAGGGCAAAACGCCATGTCCCGGATTGCGCCGGCACCAGTCTCTGGCCGCGATGACGCGAATGTTGTGATGAGCGGATCGGCGTCCAGGTCGGTGAGAAGGGTCGCATCAAAGACGGATACAGTCCCATGCTGGGTGCCAACAGCTAGATATGCGCCAGACGTCGAGAAGCAGGCGGCAAAACTCCCACGGCTGTCGGATCGGTCGTCTTTCCTCTGACTCTTGAGCAACAGCCTTTGCTTCTCCTTCCAACAGTACTCGCGCCCGCCCCGAGGGCGCGAGCCAGAATCCGAACCCTTCTCTACACGTTCATGTATGTATAGGTATGGATCATCCAGGATAGATATCAGAAGGCGGCCGTCAGGCGAGATGATGGCTCGGTTGACATAGTCCGGGTAGCCAATCACATCGATTGGCTCGATCCTTTCATTATCTTCAGCCTCGTCGAGATTGACCAAGGTGACAGTTCGATCATTGTTGGCCAAGACTGCGACTGGGAAGGTGTACGCCTGATCGCATGGTGCGAGGTGAGTCGGGGGGATCCAGAGGGTGATGCAGTTGACTCGTTCTTTAGCCAGCTTGACGCTCTTGGCAACCAGGCTCTTGTTTGAGCGCCGGGCTCGGGCAAGCAGGTTGAAGATGGAGTCCTCGCCTGGGGAGGTCAGGCCAAGGGGTAGGCGAGTCTCGGGGTCGAGGTCGAGTAGGTCGAGATTGTCGCTTCCGCCATCGTCGTCATCGTCGTCGAGTCGGATGGCGACGAAATCGCCGTGCTCGCTCCCGCAGCACAGCCACCCGCCTTTCGCTACCAGACACCGTGGGGCAAATGTGAGTAGTTTGATTGTCTCGCACTCTCTCGTTAGAGTGTTGAGACGCTGAACATGGTTGCTGCCGTTGCCTCCGGGGAAGTAGACGATATGGAGCTTCTCGGCGCTGATTAGAGACCGCAGCTGCCAGTGCCTGACGGGCGGGGCAATCGGTCAGAAACTGTAATGGGGTAAAATGGGTATGGGGCTCGGGCCAACATACTGAGAGCGCACGGGGATGCGGTAGTGTTTACGCGCCTTCTTGCACACGATGGTCTCCGTGGGATAGTACCTGATATACATGATTAGATTCATCCGAGATGCAAGACGACGATCTGACGGGGCCAAGGGAGGACAAACGGGCCATCGTCCTTCACAGCCATGGTGGCATAGAGATTGCCTCGGCGCACCTAGTCGCAAGCGCAGCGAGGCTACGAATGCTCTAGTACCAGAGAGGTTGTGCCACCTGCCGGTAGCAGCAGGTCGTAGTGCCCGATCGTGGTTGGTATAGCGCCAGGAAACGCGGGACGCAATGCAAGACACGGCTGCGCAACACCGGAGATGCGGAGATGTCGAGCGAGGATCGAGGGCAGGTCCAACTTCGGGTTGGATGTCGAGGGTCGAGGTCGGGGGAGCCGAGAGTCGAGAGTCGAGGGTTGAGATCAATTCGAGGAGGTGGTGGGAACGGTCGCAATTGCAAGGATGGCAGCGGATATGGAGCCGGGAGATGGATGTTTTGCAGGGTCTGCCGTATTACTCGAATCGAGTTGGCGGTAAGGGAATAGGATGAGGCGGATGACGTCTTGGGCGATGATGCTTTGTGTGGACTTGCAGAGGCGAAAGTCGAAACACCCGGTGACCAGACCAGGCACCATGAGTGTCTTGGTTTGGTGAGGCTACTGTTGCGGGTGGCTTCACTGTGACGAACAGATGCTCCGCCTCACTGCAGCGGCTCGCGCCTCATTGTACTGGGGACGAGCAGTGGCTAATGGCACTCACCTCCTGCATTGCTCACTTTAAAACTTTAATGACAATATGCGGGCACAACGCTGCTACTACGAATATGTACGGAGGACTACGGATACGTACGTGCGACATTTCTTCTTCGGCCACTCTCGCCGGCTACAAGTAGCCAAAGGCGTCCATTCTCCCCGAGGGGAATTACTCCAAGCACCTGGTTAGTTGCGGATTCATAGCACGAGTACGTAGGGCTAGAGCAATAACGGCCTTCATCTTTGACACTGACTCGGCATTCAACTCCAACGCTTAACTGAAATGGACGCTGGTCAGAACTCAGAAGCCTAGGGCCCCGTTCACTCAGACGGCTGGTTATGATTCTGCTTAGTCCGTTGCCTTGTACTGAGCCCGGTACGCCTCTGTCCGCTTAATATCCTCCTCGGAAGCAAATGTCTTCATGCCCGCAACAATGTCGTCCAGCGTCAGAATGGCAAAAATGGGAATCCCATACTCCTTCCTGAGCTCGCCAATGGCACTAGGTCCGGGCTTTGAGTCATCTCCGTCAGAAGCAGGCAGCTTCTCCATGCGGTCTAGAGCAACGACGATGCCGGCAACGATTCCTCCCTCCTTGCGAATCTTGTCGATGGCCTCCCGCTTGGCCGTGCCCGCGGTGATGACGTCGTCGACGATGAGAACCTTCTTGCCCTTGAGAGGCGCGCCAACAATGTTGCCACCCTCGCCGTGGTCCTTGGCCTCCTTGCGGTCGAAAGAGTAGGAGACGGTATCCAGGTTTGACGGCTCAATCTCGCCGAGCTTTATCGTGATGGCGGAGCAGAGCGGGATTCCCTTGTAGGCGGGGCCGAAGACGATATCGAATTCCAGACCCTGCGTCTTCTGGGCCTCGATGATGGTGTGGGCAAAGGCATCTGCAATGGCACCGGCCAGACGCGCCGTGTGGAAGAGGCCAGCATTAAAGAAGTACGGCGAGATCCTCTTGGACTTGAGCTCAAAGCTGCCGAACTTGAGCACGCCGCCAGAGGTGGCGGCCTCGAGGAACTTCTGCTTGTAGGGGGGAAGCTGTGACGCCATCTTGTGCGAGGTGGTGAATTGAAATGCGCTGAAGAGAGAGAGAGATGTATTGTGGTATGGTCTATCCGTACGAATACTTTCCAAGGTCAATCACCGTCACACAACTCAGAGTTTATTAGAGGTTGGCTCAAACTTTTTGCCAGCCCGCCTACCTACTTTGCTAGTCCCACTGCGAAGCGGGCAAGCGTGCGAAATCGGGCTCTGAAGTTCAGTCACCACTGGACCACCCACTGGACCACCCACTGGACCATTGGACCAGAAGTTGGGGCACGCACCGTCATGCGCATGACGGAATCTTTTCGCTCTTTTCCACTCTTTCCACGGGAGCCAGACCACGATCCCCCGGCCCAGCCGACCTGGGCCGACGTTGATCCGACTCCAACCGGCTACTGGTGGGTCTACTTGTGGGGCTCAAGCTCTGATTGCGGCAATGCGTGCGCTTTCCTTTGGTTTCCATGACGGGGGGAGCTAATTTTCCTCGGTCAAAAAAAACTTCGCTGTCCGTCCCTTTCCATCACTCGACTTGTTCTCTCTTCATCACTTCCATCTCCTCCCACCACCTCCCGATTTAGCCTCGTCCTCCAATCTGGGCGCCTCCATCTCTTCTTCTCCTTGTTTTTAATAGTATACCCCTTAATCACACGCAAGATGCTCTCTTCGCGCTTTTCCAGAGCTGTAAGTTCAACCGCCCCGTGTCTCCCGGTCCCCCGACGCGACCGCGAACCACCCCAAAGAGTCTTGACCGGCACCTGCTAACATGTATATCCTTAGCTTCCCCGAGCGACCCCCTTCGCCGCGCGGTCGGCTGGCTTCACCCGGGCTCCTCTTGTGTCCAAGTTTGCCCGCTATGAGTCCACGCAGGCTGGTGAGGGCGAGAAGGTCCAGGGCTCTGTGATCGGTATCGATCTGGGAACCACCAACTCTGCCGTTGCCATCATGGAGGGCAAGACCCCCAGAATCATTGAGAACTCAGAAGGTGCTCGTACCACCCCCTCAGTTGTTGCCTTCACTGAGGATGGTGAGCGCCTCGTCGGTGTCGCCGCCAAGCGCCAGGCCGTCGTCAACCCTGAGAACACCCTCTTCGCCACCAAGCGTTTAATAGGACGCAAGTTCACCGACGCTGAGGTGCAGCGTGACATCAAGGAGGTCCCCTACAAGATTGTCCAGCACTCCAATGGCGATGCCTGGGTCCAGGCTCGTGGCCAGAACTACTCGCCCTCGCAGATTGGTGGCTTCGTCCTCAACAAGATGAAGGAGACTGCCGAGGCCTACCTCTCCAAGAAGGTCAAGAACGCCGTCGTCACTGTCCCTGCCTACTTCAACGACTCTCAGCGCCAGAGCACCAAGGATGCTGGCCAGATTGCCGGTCTCAACGTTCTCCGTGTCGTCAACGAGCCTACCGCTGCTGCCCTGGCCTATGGTCTTGAGAAGGAGGCCGACCGCATTGTCGCCGTCTACGATCTTGGCGGTGGTACTTTCGATATCTCCATTCTGGAGATCCAGAACGGTGTCTTCGAGGTCAAGGCTACCAACGGTGACACCCATCTTGGTGGCGAGGATTTCGATATCCACCTTGTCCGCTACCTGGTTGAGGACTTTAAGAAGACCTCTGGCATCGACCTGTCTGGAGACCGCATGGCTGTCCAGCGTATCCGTGAGGCTGCTGAGAAGGCCAAGATTGAGCTGTCCTCGTCTCTCCAGACCGACATCAACCTTCCCTTCATCACCGCCGACTCCTCCGGTCCTAAGCACATCAACATGAAGCTCACCCGTGCTCAGCTTGAGAAGATGGTTGATCCTCTCATCAGCCGCACCATTGAGCCCGTACGCAAGGCTCTCAAGGATGCCAACCTCCAGGCTAAGGAGATCCAGGAGGTTATCCTTGTCGGTGGCATGACCCGTATGCCTAAGGTCTCAGAGTCTGTCAAGAGCATCTTCGGCCGTGACCCCGCCAAGTCTGTCAACCCTGATGAGGCTGTTGCTATTGGTGCTGCCATTCAGGGTGCTGTCCTCTCTGGCGAGGTCAAGGACCTTCTGCTCCTCGATGTCACCCCTCTGTCCCTCGGTATCGAGACTCTCGGCGGTGTCTTCACCCGTCTCATCAACCGCAACACCACCATCCCCACCAAGAAGTCCCAGGTTTTCTCTACTGCGGCTGACTTCCAGACCGCTGTCGAGATCAAGGTCTACCAGGGTGAGCGTGAGCTCGTCAAGGACAACAAGCTGCTCGGAAACTTCCAGCTTGTTGGCATCCCTCCTGCTCACCGCGGTGTTCCCCAGGTCGAGGTTACCTTCGACATTGACGCCGACTCCATCGTCCACGTCCACGCCAAGGACAAGTCCACCAACAAGGACCAGTCCATCACCATTGCCTCCGGCTCTGGTCTCTCTGACAACGAGATTCAGCAGATGGTTGAGGACTCTGAGAAGTATGCTGAGGCCGACAAGGAGCGCAAGGCTGCCATTGAGGCTGCCAACCGCGCCGACAGCGTTCTCAACGACACTGAGCGTGCCCTGAACGAGTACGCCGACAAGCTCGACAAGACCGAGGCCGAAGGCATCAAGGAGAAGATCACCACTCTCCGCGAGTTCGTCGCCAAGAGCCAGTCTGGCGAGGGTACTGCCACTGCTGCCGAGATCAAGGAGAAGACCGACGAGCTCCAGATGGCCAGCCTGAACCTCTTTGACAAGATGCACAAGGCCCGCAACGAGAGCGGCGAGTCCCAGTCTGGCGAGGGCCAGCAGCCTCCTGAGGGTGAGAAGAAGGACGACTCCAAGCCCTAAACAGCTTGAAGAGTTGACCATGTGAAAACACTTCATTCTAAACCCCCCTAAACAAACTATGAGACAGAGGCGCGAGATAGATCGCCTCAGTTCTCGTTGTATTCATCCTGTATTCATACCTCCGCCTCAGCCGCTTTGTGTACAATTTTATTGTCTTTATACCATGGTTGGCGGAAAGGCGTTGGAGCATTAAAAACTTTTTCAAGGAAATCTAGTCGGTCTGTATTATGAACTTACGGGGCGAGGGCATGACGGGGGCAGCTTGGTTTGAATGTATGAAAGACCTTTGCATAGGTATTTAGATAATCACATCCCCCCTCCATGTTATTCGAACTTCATGAATACTCAGGTGACGGCGGAATCTTAATGTGAAGTCTTGGCCCTCTCAGCATCACATTACGTAGTACCAAAGCGATTCTATCAACAGGCCGTACCATACTTACCTAATGCATGTGTAACATACGAGTACGAGACTACTATTATAGAACAGATTAAATTGGGGAGTCAGACACAATTGGATGCAGTGATGAGGGTATGATTGAATTCTGCAGCACGCCGTCGCTGCATAGATCGCTTTACTGTTCCTTTTTGGAATGATCCTAATATCTCTACGACCGTCCAAACCCAAACCAACCCCTCTTGGCGGGCTGTTGCTTCTCGGCCTCCTGGGTTGTTGCGGCCGCCTGGGCCGGCTCGGCGGCGCGGGGGGCTTTGCCGGGATAATCGATGTAGTTCCAGGCGACGTCGAGGAAAATGGGCTTGACGGGGATGAGCGCCAGCTTGGGAGGGAACTCGACAATGTTGTCCCGGTCAACGCTGCCGACGGGGTACTCGTGGAGCTGCTCGACAAGCGGCAATTTGGCGACCCGGGGGACGGCTTCCTTACTCTCCTTGCGAAGATTATCAATGTGGACGATGGCCCGGTGGCGCTGGAGCTCGCCGCTCAGTAGCTTGGTGAGGAAGTCGATGTCGTCTTTACCAATGTCGGCATGCAGAGGTCCGCTAGGCTTATCCTCCGTACTGGGAAGCTGTGATGCTGCTTCCATGCTGAGGCCTAGCGAGTGGTTGATGAGGGCAAGAGCATTGGTGACATTACCAATGATGGCATGCGAACGAGCAATGGACAGGTTTCTGTTGTAATGTTAGCAGGTCTACTTAGAAATCTGGGGTTGGAAGAAACCTACGAGAGCGCCTGGAAGTACTTGACAGAGGCGTCGAGCTTGGCAGCCAGTTCTTCGTCCGCGGCCACGCCGGGGAGTTCCTTGATGGACTGCAGGTTTTGCAGGTTGCCATCGTAGAGCGCAACCTTCTCCTTGAGCTTGGCGATCTTCTTGCTGGGTGGCAGTTCCTTCTCCGCCTTTGTCGGTTCCTGACCGGCCGCCTTGGAAATCTTGCGTCTCATGGATGAGCTGTACTGCTCCACTGCACCGTCTTGGTCCCCAGTAAGGGCTCTGTTGCGGCCAATCCGCCAGCTGAGCATCTCGTAGTTGACGGCCGTGCGAGTGATTTGTAGGCTCTGCATCCTGGGGTCCCCTTGGCCAACGCCCTCTGCTCTCAGCTCGTCAATGGCTTGCTTGGTCGCGTCGACTGCGTCTTGAGAGGTAGAAAGGATCTCGTCGTATGCACCTGCCACCTCGAACGGATTGGCCCCTTCAAGCGACTCCAGCTTCTGCGATAGCCTGGACTTAGCCTCATCCACTGAGGCCCATGCCAAAGCAATTTGGGCATCCTCAATCTTAACTTCGCGGTTCCTCCAGGTCAAGGTAGTCGGTGCACCTTCGGCACCTTTGGCGGAGCCTTTTTCGCCTTGCTTCAGGATGCTGGGATCGATCTTGTTGATCTCTCCAACCAAGGCGCTGTCGGATTGGGGGAACGCTTTGCGCGCAATGATAGGGATGGGGATCGTCCGTGGTGTCTTCAGACGGTACGCCGCGTATCGGATGGAGGGATCAATCGTCTCGGAAAGGAGGTCTGTGAAAATGTCGCCCTTGGCGGAGGTAGACAGAGCGGTGTAAATGATACGGCAGGTCGAATAGCATCGGAGACAAGGCTCCCAGTCTTGCTTCTCAAAAAGGGTCGCCCCGTGAATCATGGCAGCGTACGCCTTGGCTTCGAGAATGTCGGTGGTAGATGCACCCGAGACGTCAGCCTGAGATAGGGCCTCGACGAGTTGGTCGGCCGAATTGGCGGCCTTGTGGAGGCGTGAGATGATGTGCGATCGCGTGCGGCCGACGATTCCCTTTTGGTCGGCTGTGTGAGAGGCCTTGAAGCTCATCGCTTGCGCCCACGCGCGTTCGCTGGCAAGAAGGGACAGGTAGACATGTCTAGTAAGGTTAGCTGTGAGATCGCATAGGAATTCAGAGCCAAGGCGTCGCACTCCCGGTTCTGACCAATATTATCAGCAGTGATGTGGTCCTTCTTGTTGAACTTGCCCCGATTCTTGGTCACAATACCCAGTTTCTTGCGCGCATTAAGCAGCCTCTTGGACAGCTGTGAGTGATAGGTGGCATAATCGCCATAGAGGAGAGCTTTGTCGCGGCCCTGGACAATGTAGCTGGTGATATCCATGGTGGAAAAAGAGAGGCCTTCCCATTCAATGCAAGGTGTATTGGGACGTTTCCAGGCCTCGGTTTCGCAGTTGGTTTCCCGCAGTCCAGGGAAGCACAAGGGGCCTGATACGTATTGTCGTCGTCCGTCGGCGATATTTTGGACCACACTCGACTTTGATTTGAGGCTCACAGAGGGGCGGTCAATGGCGGGGCACCTCAGGCCTGATTGAATATTATGTAAGCAGAGACAGAGGAGTTCGTGACCACTGTGGTGCTAGCTAGGCGTTGCTGGATCCCACTCCCATTTGCTACACAAGTTCCATTTTATCGTGCACGAGGATGCTGCAAATTTTGAAATTCAGATGCCAACAAGGTAGTTACTTAGTTCCATATGAGGATGAATATTGAAATCTACTCTGGCCAATATTTGCGGCCGCTGCGGTCTAGAATAAATCCGAGGGGCGAGCATTATTCATACTCCTTAGTATTTGCCTTTTGGGTGCGGGAACGGAGGAGCCTCGTGACCTTCACATGTCGGTAGTACGATCTATTTGGGCCGCATGGCGAGATTGAACCAGATAGAAGCGTGGAATGTAAAATTTTGCAGCCTCTGTGACGATTAGCATCTCTTGGTGTCTCCTGCTTATCTTGGGTTGGCAGGCTGGCATCGGCATGTAAGTGCTCACGTGGACAAACGAGGCGAGCGGAAGGCGGAAACAAGGCGTCGAGGCCTTCCTTCCGCCTTTGCCATGGGGCCGGTGGGCAATGCACGGACCACAAAGCCGGGCGGAGAAGGGCCAACTCTCCCAAATCCCCAGCAGGCCACCCTGCCAAGTCATGGCAAGTGCCCCCCAAGCCCCCCACCATCAGGCCCAAGGCCCCAAACACTGCCGTGCAGGTGACCTCCGGGGCTGCATGCAGGCCGCAGCAACACCTACAGCTCCAGGGCGGGTGTAGGACTGCAGGCGCCCTCACGCCTCGCGCCTTCGCTGCCAGGCTCCAAGCAGCCAAGCAGCCAAGCACCTCAGCCAAGCAGCTGCTAAGCACTTGCCCCAGGCTTCACCTCAGGCACCTCGAGAGAGTCATGCATCCCGATGCATCCCGCCATCCACCACCACCCATCCACCAATCCACTTCCGGGCCGCTTCAACCTCATCTCTGATTTCTTCCACCTCCACCACCGTTGCCTCACTTCTTGCGCGTCTTCATCTTTATGAACTGTGAACTACGACCTCAGCCTCGCCACGAATACCCACAGCGGCAAAACCACCACCTCGCGGGGTGCCCCTCCATGCGTGTGGAAACCCTCTGATGCGCGTCACACGCCGCCGCCTGTGCCTGTTGTCCTCCGTCCCTTGACTCTTCACTCTCCAACAACTTGTCGGACCGTTCCAACCACGAGCAGTCTTTCTGAGTATCGCTATTTCGAACATTCTCCACCCGAGCAGTCCTCGAACTCGACACCCCTTTTTGAGCTGAACGCCGGCATCTCACGTCGCTTCCTTCACTCTCTCCCGACGCAGGTGGCCTGTGATGACTCTGGTTCCTCGGTACAAACACTGAGCGTGCCATCGCTTTGTCAAACTTTGACCTGCCTTTTGCAACCCTGTCGCCAGTGTGCGGCGGCACGTTGTGAGACATGGCTACCAACGGTACTCCCTCCAATCACCACCACCATCATTATCATCATCACCCGCTCTCATCGCCATCCTCTCAGCCCGAGTCGCAGCGCGAGGGCTTAGTCAAACCCATCCCAGACTTCCCTCGTTACTTCTCAACTACCTATATTGACACCCATATCCAAGGTCACAACTCTCCTGCCCGCAACAATGCTCCAGTATGGAGTCCTGCTGCTCTTCTCCAGCCGAATCGCAGGTCTCCGGCCTCAGCGCAGCTCACAAATGCGCGTTCGGTTCCGCCCCCCGTCCCGCGCCAAGTTCCACAGATGGCGGCGCAGCCCGGTTATGGTAGCTCCATGGTGTTTCAGTTCTCAAGTCCCAATGGAACTCCGTCAGCCGGCCCTTCCAGTGAAGCATCAACGCCTGTGAGCAGCGACGCTCAGGGTACGGCTGCCCCTGTGAACTGGTTGGAAAGGATCCACAATGTCCAAGCCCGCACAGAGGCACCTGAAGCCAAGCGCCGCAGGGTTGACTCAGATGATGACCAAAACGGCACTAAAATGCCTGTCCGCGGCAGCAGTGGAATCTTAGGTCAATATGTTAAGGATAAACGCCTAGAGTCGAGCAGTGTTTCAACTCCTCAACAGATGCCCCAATCAATGACCGTCGACCTTACCAGCGGTATGTATCCCATGGTAAAAGCATATCTTTTAACTCACTAACTTTCTATCTTAACAGGGACCGATGATGACGTGGTGACTGTTGAAGACCCGAGGGACGAGGAAGTCTGTTATGGCCTGATCAAAACCAGCCTCAATTGCTCCAGAGTCCCTTCTGCGAAGCCGGGAAGTCAGAGCCTCTGGGGTGCCGGTTATCAGCCGGCTATCAAGGTCGTTCTCAAGCGGCAAGTCGGCGACAAAACCAACAGAATCCAGGCGTACGATCATACGAGGGAGATCATCGGTCAAGTTGATGCTACGAGTGCCGTGGGACTATCCCCTCTGCTGGATGCAAGGATCAACATGAGGACAGAGTGTCGGCTCCCACCGCAGCCAAAGCGACCGGGCGAGGAGCCGGGTGAACCCATCTCGCGGTCCTACTCGCTTGATATTACTCTCTACGGCCCACTCAGATACGCAAAAAACGTCGGCGGCTGGCTCATTAAGCACAATCTTCGACTTGTTGCGCCGAGTCTCGTTCAAAAAGGGATCAAGGTCCAGAATCCTCATGTCAGCCAGTTCCAGCCTCCCCCGCCAAGGGTATATCCCACCAACTCTGAGGGATCTGTGGCTCTTTCCGCCAATAGAACTGTGGAGGAGATGAAGTCTGAAATAATGGGAGTGTTCGATTCTCTCACCCGCTCCGAGGACCTCCCTATAGCGGAACCTGACTCGAGCATCACGACACCCTTGCTTAAGCATCAAAAGCAGGGCCTATTCTTCATGCAGTCCAGGGAGGAGTTGCACCACACGCGCCCTGAAGAAAAGGCAATGGTATCATTCTGGAAGATCAGGGTGATGCCCACGCAGGAGAAGAAATACTACAATGTCATCACACAACACAGCCAGAGAGAGGCTCCTCCAGAGACCCGCGGGGGGATACTAGCCGATATGATGGGCCTTGGAAAGACACTGAGTATCCTCTCACTTGTCGCCAGCTCGTTCGATGCTGCTCGTGCATGGGAAGCCGCCACTCCGATGCAGCCAACCGCCCCCGAGACGAAGCCATCACGGCACGATATGCTTTCTAGCCAGTCGCCTCTAAGGCTAACACCACTCATCCGGAATGTCAAGACGACATTGCTTGTCTGCCCTCTGAGCACTGTGACCAACTGGGAGGAGCAGATCAAAGCTCACACACGCGAGGGTAGCATCTCCTACCATATCTACCATGGCTCTAACCGCATAAAAGACCCGGCCAAGCTTGCTACGTTTGACTTGGTTATCACCACCTACGGTTCGGTATCTAATGAGCTAAGCTCGCGGAACAAGGGTAAAAGTGGTGTATATCCTCTAGAGCAATTAGGCTGGTTTCGAATCGTCCTTGACGAAGCGCATATGATTCGCGAACAATCGACATTGCAGTTCAAGTCAATTATCCGCCTCCAGGCACAGAGACGCTGGGCGGTGACAGGAACCCCTGTCCAGAACCGGTTGGAGGACTTTGCATCGCTACTCGCATTTCTTCGCCTGCATCCATTCGAACATCGAAGCAAATTCACCCGCTACATCGTCGAACCTTTCAAGGCTGCCGACCCAGAAGTGGTTCCAAAACTCCGTATCCTGGTTGACACCATCACACTCCGACGCTTAAAGGACAAGATCGACCTACCACCGCGTGAAGATCTTGTAGTCAAGCTCGACTTTAGCCCAGACGAGCGTGGTGTGTACGAGATGTTTGCCAAGAACGCCAAGGAGAGAGTTAACATTCTCGCTGGCTCTAACAACGGGCAAGCACTCGGTGGCAATACTTACATTCATATCCTCAAGTCTATCCTCCGGCTTCGACTACTCTGTGCCCACGGAAAAGACCTTTTGAATGAGGACGACCTCGCATCCCTCCAAGGAATGTCAGCGGAGATGGCTATTGACATTGATGATGATGACGAAAACGACAAGCCAGCCTTGTCCGATAGAAAGGCCCATGAAATGTTCACACTAATGCAGGAGACCAACAACGACGCTTGCATAGAATGCAGCAGGAAGCTAGGGACCAGCGAAGGCAGCAACATCGAAGGGGAGGGCCAAGATGACATCTTGGGCTACATGACCCCCTGTTTCCACGTTCTATGCCGGTCGTGCATCAACAACTACCGGGACCGAGCGAAATCCATGCTCGAGCCCGGGAAGTCTACTGGTCCTTGCCCTGTCTGCAACACGTACGTTCAGTTCGAATTTGTCCAACTTCGTCGCCGAGACGTCGACGCTGAGCACGATGGGCCCCCCAAGTCCCAGGGGAAGGCATCCAAGAAGACTTTTGACAACTACTCTGGACCCCACACGAAGACAAGAGCCCTCGTTGAGGATCTACTAAAGTCGAAGGCTGAAAGCGAAGCCAACCCAACTGAACCACCCATCAGATCAGTCGTCTTCTCGGGGTGGACCTCCCATCTTGATCTTATTGGAATGGCCCTCAAGGCAGCTGGGATTACGTTCACTAGGCTGGACGGTGGTATGTCTCGCACCGCCCGCACTGCGGCGATGGATCGCTTCCGCGAGGATGACTCTGTTCACGTTATTCTTGTGTCCATCATGGCCGGGGGCTTGGGTCTCAACCTGACCTCGGGAAGTAACGTATATGTGATGGAGCCCCAGTACAATCCGGCAGCTGAAGCCCAGGCCATCGATCGCGTTCACCGACTCGGCCAGAAGCGACCGGTTCGCACCGTCAGATACATTATGCGGGGCAGTTTCGAAGAGAAGATGCTTCAACTCCAGGACAAGAAAAAGCAGCTCGCAAGCCTCAGCATGGATGGTCAGAGTAAGGCTCTGGACAAAGGCGAGGCCGCCGTTAAGAAACTGGCAGACTTGCGGAGCCTTTTCAAATGATCTCCATCCAACTTCTATCCCTTTACGATTACTACGCGACTATGTCTGATGGATTTTACATGTTTGATACATATCTAGCATTTGATGGGCGTTACAGTTGGTTTTCTTCTGATTACTGGGTACGAGCCAAGGAGGCAGGTCTTATTCGCCTTTTAGTTATGGGTTTATCGGCGACGGTACATGATGAGCATAGAGCGCATAGGCGCGGCAGAGCATGCATCATGGTATCTATTACAACTGGCTCTCACGAAAAGCTGGCTGGAAAGGGGCGAAGAGGTGCGTAAGGGCGGAATAGACTCGGTCAGAGGGTATTCAACGGTTCATGTGGCTAGTATCCCATCTCGAGAAAGCTACCAGAGTACCCTTTACGTTTAATGATATGACTGGTAATACCAGTGCAACCACAAATGCTTTCCTAACTTTCGTAACTTTTAGCCGCAATTCGTGTGAATACGAGTAGTTCATTGGTATCTCATCTCAAAAAAGAAAGCACCCCCAGTGCGGTTCAACCTAGCTCCCAACGCCTACGTTCCCAACACAACACAACACACCCACCCAGTAAGTGTCACGATGGTGTCAAACCCAGCCTGTGTATATCAGGCCCCATCGTCGTCGTTCCTCAGCCCAGCGTATTCAGTCCCCTGGTTAGCCGTGCTCAACCGCGCGCAAAGGCTCAGCAGTGCCACTGTCTCAGTCGCAGCGTAGTGGTTCAGAGCATCTAACAGGATCTGCAGGTGCCGGCTAAAGTTGGTCTCCCACTTGCGGATAATCTCAAACAGGTTGTCGATGCGCGCCTCAGTCTGGGGACCCCCGGGCGTGGCGGACGAGGTGTCGGCTGATGAGGAGCCGCGGGAGGCGGCCTTGGTGGCTTGGAAGCGCCTCCACTGGTCGGCCGTCATGGTTGGGGGCTTGTTGGAACTAGAGAGGTCCGGGTCGGATTTCTCGAGCTCACGGGTGAGCCAGTTAGTATACGCTGCGAAGATGGTGCATGTTTGCATGAGCTTGGAGTGGATCTAACGGGTGAGCAGGTTAGCTAAACTTTTCCAGCTCAGAATCAATAGTGAGAGAGTAGACTTACTCTCAGCAGCTTGCTGTTAGTCAGCATACACTCCTTCAAACAGGTATCCAGGAAATCCACATGGTCCTGCATGAGCTCGTCCACCGTGCGCATAAACCCGCCCGGTCTCTTCTCCAGCGTCTCATCCGTGGTGCTTAACCTTGACATAAACCTGGTCCAGTTAGGTTCAATGACTTCGGCAGTGCAAAAGTACAGAAGCTGCTGCACGAATACCAACATGCGAGCTCGCAGCGTCCATACTCTACGTTTCCAAATCTCGAGGTTGCGGCTGGATCCCTTGTGGCCCCAGCTGATACCGCGAGTCTGTGTCTGCCAGGTTGTTGACAGTTGGGATTCCAGGTAGCGGAGGGATAGGAGGTAGCGGAAGAGGGCCTGGTACCTCCAGACGGTCTTGCGGCTGATGACGAGGGATACGGGGAAGGGGACCATGTAGTCCAGCTGGAGGGATGTGAAACCCACGGCATTCTTGTCATTATCAATCGGCTGGTTTGCCAGCGGTTGCAGAGACTCGCCCTGCTCAATCCCCGTGATGTTCACCACCCTTTGTAAAGACTTTGTCAGGGTGATCTCATTCATCTCAACCTTGACATCCTCCTTGAAGGGGTCTAACGATACGATGCTCCCCGGTTGCCGCAGAACCAGGTCAAGCAAGGACTGCAGCTTGCTAGTGTTGACCTTCTGCACGGGTTTCCGCAGCTCTGACGCACCAAGTTCGAGGAAGTAGGAGAAGTAGTCGGAGGGGTCGAGAAAGAAGTAGTGCTTCAGAGATTGCAATCGAGCAGGCAGAGCGTGGGTTGTGAGGAGCAGTTGCATCAGTGATTCGTTGGCGTGAGCATATGCGTTGTTGACGTTCTCGAGGAAGCGAGGGTCGTCAAAGGAGGTCGGGACATCCTGGACAACTTTGCTGACATCAACACCACCACATTCCCGAACAACATTTAGGTATTTGCCAGCAAGCAGCACCTTTTCCTTGACACTTTCCAGTTGTGGGGGAACATCATGGTCGCGTATTGTGTACCGTCTCTCCCAGTACTCGTCCGTGTAGTCCTGCTCCAGCCGCTCTCTCCTAATACTCTTCTGCTCCTTGATAAGAAATTCTGAGTGGGGATCGTTTATACCTCCGTGATGTAGCCACTCGTTGAGCATCACCATGTAAGGCCGACTGGCATCACGGAGCAATGTGGTCAGGAGAGCTCGCGCTGCAGGGTCACCGGACATGGACTCTAGCCTCCTAGTCACCAGCCCGATAGCCACGCCACCCTTGCAAAGCTTCTTCCCGGTCATGTTGCCAGGAACCAATTCGCCGCCATCCCTCAGATTCTCGAGAATATTCTCGTAATCATCGACATCGTCATCCGACTCGTCGCTCTCTTCGTCCAGAAGCGCATTCTTCTTCAGCAGCTCTTGTGCAAGTGAGTAGAGCTGCAACATCATCTGCTGTGTCGGGACTGTCTGGATATTAAGCACATGCACTGTGAACGTGTCGCTTGTAAGGAATTGCGTTTCCAGTTGTGCAATCATGACGAGATATTCCTGGAGGAATTTGCGCACCGAGGCACATAACGCGTGGCTGACCGAACCAAACTCCTCCCGGCTCTGTACGTCGACAAAGGCTTCCAAGGCCGAGTAGTAGGTGGCCAACTTGAGCATCGACTGGGTGAGGTCGTGTAAGCTCGGGTCCAGGCCTTGCGCAATTCTGAATGTCGGCCCTGTAAGCCTGTCTCTCTCCTCATCGGGGTTATAGCCTTTGGCGAAGCGGATATATTGGCCCTCATATCCCATGAAGACGAAGAGGAGGTCCTCCACGATGGCAGCTTCCTGAACCTCGAGACTCAGCTCGCTTAGGGGCTTGGGCTGTGGCGCTTGGGGAACTGTCGAGGCGAGTGGCGGTATGGATATTCGCGAGGCGAGCGGCGCCGTCGTATGTGGTAACAATGTAACTTCGGGGTTCCATGGTGCTGCTGCTCCCTTCTCGTCAGTCCTACGATTGCCTAGGGATGCTTCCATTCCCCGGTTCCCCATACCTTGCAGCGTGTTTGCTCTTGACCGCGCCTCTGGCGCTTTCGGCCTCGGTGCCTCGGATGGCCTCCTCTCATGCTGACTCCGCTTCAGCTCCCTCTGTTCCTTCTCGGGGGTGGTGCTCCGGGGCACGAGGCGCTGCAGGTGCGCCTCGAAGGTGCGCTCCACAACCTTGCGCTGTTCGAACTGGCGCTCGTCAACTGTCCGGTTCACCGGCCTAGGGTTTCCGGACGCCGTGCGTTTGTGGGATGTCGAGGCATTCTGGCTGCTGGGCTGGGGCGACGGCGCCTTCTTATACGCGTCGGCCTTGTCGCTCCGGAAGCTGCTCGAGGGTGCAGGAACGCGGGGCCGCCTCTCGTCTGCGTATCCATTGGCGCGACTCGACGCTCTCGCTGGGGGGGCAGATGACATGCTGGCGAGCTACATCTGAGGATCGGGGTCGCGAGGGTCCGGTAGGTTTTTTTTTTGGCTACGGCGAGGGCATCGCTCTCAGTCTCGCGTGCTGAGACACGAACATGCACAATCGTGGGGTCGAGTCGGCTGGGCAGCTTAGGCAGTGGCACCTACTACGTAGCAACAGTGGCTCAGGCACCCCACTGAGGTGCCCTGTCACGACACACTTTACAGTGGCTTCGGTAGGCGCGTCAGGCCCCGGAATACAGTAATTGCGTTTCCGGCGGCACCCAGGCAGGCTGAGGGAGGTGCGAATGACGGTAAACCCCCACATCCAGCCAATAGGGGAGCTACGAGCGCCGGGAGCTTGCTGCGTACCCTCGCTGCTTGCCTAACCTCCCGCCAACCGTAGGCGACATCGTCACTTCAACCTCCAGCTCCAAACGACTCCAACATCACAATCTCGACAGTCTAACGCCGCCAGCACCCGCAAGAGCTTTCCTTTTTTTTTTCCTTCTCCTTCACTAGCCATAAACGGCCTGTCGAGGTCAAAGCCGCAGCACAAACACCGCCAAGATGTTTATGGCAAGATCGGAATACGGTCAGCTCCCCTCCTCACCCCTCTAACCTTCTTCCCATCCCCCAGGCTTTCCTCAGGCTGACCCCGAATCACCCACCTGCCAGATCGGGGAATCAATACCTTCTCCCCCGAAGGCCGTCTCTTCCAGGTCGAATACTCCCTCGAGGCCATCAAGCTCGGCTCCACGGCTATCGGCGTCGCCACCTCCGAGGGCGTCATCCTCGGCGTCGAGAAGCGCGTCACCTCTACCCTCCTCGAGACGTCGTCGGTCGAGAAGATTGTCGAGATTGACCGCCACATTGGCTGCGCCATGTCCGGCCTCCAGGCCGACGCCCGCTCCATGGTCGAGCACGCCCGCGTCGAGTGCCAGAGCCACACCTTCAACTACAACGAGCCCCTCGGCGTCGAGAGCACCACCCAGGCCATCTGTGACCTCGCCCTTCGATTCGGCGAGGGTGCTGACGGCGAGGAGACCATCATGAGCCGACCCTTTGGCGTTGCCCTCCTCATCGCCGGCCACGATGAGAACGGCCCCCAGCTGTTCCATGCTGAGCCCAGCGGTACCTTTTACCGGTATGATGCCAAGGCTATTGGCTCTGGCTCCGAGGGTGCCCAGGCGGAGCTGCAGAACGAGTACCACAAGGTGAGTTTAATAAGCGCCGTACCCGCATTCTTTCGGCATCTCTTGTCTAACACCGGCGGCTATGTAGTCTCTAACGCTCGAGGACGCCGAGACGTTAGTTCTCAAGACGCTCAAGCAGGTGATGGAGGAGAAGCTCGACCACAAGAACGTGCAGCTGGCCAGCGTGACCAAGGACAAGGGCTTCAGGATATACACAGACGAAGAGATGGCCGCCGTTGTCGAGCGACTGCCAGCCAACTGATCGAGCCAAAAAAGAAACACCACAAAAATAAAGATTCCCAGCCTACGTGCCATGAGCCATCGAGAACCATTGCAATCTTTTGGCTTGCGCAGGTAAAGCCTCGTGGTATGTAACAATAATGCAGTGGCCCCCATGATAGCGCTGAATTGAGAAACAAACACCCAGCACCCTATCCCTATTTGAAGCCCCAGAGTATTTTGATCTCCAGTTGATATCCAGCCGCATAGGCGTCAACAAAAGCCCAACATAACTGAAATCCCAAGTTTCTCTCTTCAGGGGACATGTGCCGCATCACGGTTAAACGCCTCGTCCTTGAGTTCCAAATATTCAAAGTCGTCCTCCACTCCCAGCAGTCCCAAAGCATAGTGTGCCCGCTCGGCCCTAGCCAGGACAACCCGGCCCTCACCCCCTGCACTGCAGTCCGCCTCCATAATCCGCTGGTCTATGCGGCGATGGTTGTTCCAGATAGACTGTTTGGCATCCTCGCTATCAGAGGTCCTCATATAGGGAGGGCCTCGCCCGAATTGAGCCGCTCTGGTCCACGCTGACTCGCAGCCGTCCGCAATTTGCTTCGCCGACTGCCACCCCGTGAGGCGTGTGATGTCGTGCATTCGCCTCACGAGCCATCTACGCTGGCTGTCATCCTGAAACTATGACGAGTTAATAGCTTGACCCATGGTGAACTTGGGGCCCGAGGAGAGAGCTCCTTACCTGAACTGCGGCAACAAACAAGCACATCGAACTCTCGAGGAACGCCGCAGCCAGTACAGTACTGATTTCAGTGACGCTCGAGCAATCGTCGGACAGTCCCACAGCGATACGCCCAACCATGTTGGCATACCCGGCCGTCTTGCGAGCCGAAAATCCCACAGATTGCATAGCCGTCGGCGGCATGTCAGGGTGGCTCCGGTGGAGGTGAATCAGGCCTGCGTAGAAGTTCATCCATATTCCCGCAACAGAGTAGGTACGGTACTGGAGCGCCGGTCCAAAGGGGTGGTCCCTGCGATCCGCGTACTCGGAGCTCAGGGGCTGGAATTCGGGGCCCAGGCGGCTCTCGAGGACACCAAAGGCACGTCGTATGGATTCCCACTCCTGCAATGCTGCTTGGTAGGTCACTTGGGGATCTACTTCGTCGTTGGAGTCATCTCGATGTTCCGTGCTTCTCCGGGGGCTGAACCCCATCGGAAGAGGGACGGTGGCCTGGGTTGGCACCATCCCCGGAAAGGGGGGAGAATTCCCACGGTGAGGGTCTTTAGCCCGGCTCGCACGAAGTTTGCGAGGCTGGTCGTTTGCAGAAAACTTTGTCAGTCTTCCGAGCAGCAGCATCAAGTGATCATATGTGCCATAACTTCAAGTGCCATTGTCAGCTAAACCACCTCGGGGATGGTGCAGATGTGCAGACTCACCAGCCATCGAGCTTCGAAACTGGAGCTCGTGGTAGACAATGCACCCAGTTCTCATAATCCATGCTGATTTTGTTAGTTTCTTCTGCTCAGGTCGCTGATGATACCACGCACATACAACAGTTTAGCTCCCCCGAGCATGGCCTGGTAGACATCCATCTTGCAGTACCACCAAAACAGATCCCGGAGACTCTCAAAGTTCTCAATGTCCCTTTCAGTCACAGTGGACTCGACACTTTGGAACAGTTGGTCTTCCCTCAGACAGTAATCGTCTGCAGCCACAGGGTACCCCGTGATAGTGGTAAGAAGGTCAAAGTCAAGTGCGTTTGGATCAGGTGGAAGAGGACCACCAGCCCCGGCTGGACCCATTTCCTTCATTATTCTCCGTCTATCCGCTAAGCTCCTCGCGGGGAGACACCGCCTCGCTATTTCCCTGAGAGGAATTTCCGCAAAGAGCGTTCTAGCACCGTACAAGTGGCTACACCACTTGGTGTGTTCCGAGTTCCAGACCTCATAGTAGGCAAGCAAGAGCGCGGCCGCTAATGTCGCCAGGCGCAATCGCCTTGAAGGTGTCGTTACATTCTTGGCAACCCGACGTAACGCAATATGATAGTGTTTGAGGGCGGCAGTTGGGGAGTTGTTCTGTAGCTTAGATACCTGCAAGCTCGACAGTGCCAGAATCGCGTGGAGGAGCGCTGGATGGTGAAACGAAAGGACAGGAAATTTGTCTGACACAACTCAGCTTTGATCAAAATACCTGGCTAAATTCTAAACTCACAGCTCCAGATGTTGCCTCCTCGATCATCGGTCACGTTCCGCTCAGTGGGTTCGAAGAAATGGCGCTCGTAGAGGGACATGGTAGGCCCAGTGACTCGCATAAAGTGCTCAAAGAGTTTTCTCTTTGCATCATCCTTCAGTTCCGACGCATGTGGGGAATTCATATATTCTCCAACAGTATCATTGCGAGCAAAGGTGGAGAAGGAACGAAGGGACACGTCCCTGGAGTTGTGCCCATACATGCCCATAAATATAGGTGACATGAGCGAACTTGGTTCTTGCTCAACATCGTCAGAATCCACCATTGACGCTTCCTCGTCGCTTCTTTCATGAAACTCGGGCTGCGCATTTCCCATGGGTAGTATGGACAGCTGTGGTCCGAGAAGCGGCAGGCTTCTTGAGGGTTCAAGGGCAGTGCCCTGCTGTCCAGCAATAGTGATCTGTTCCAAGGCATAATAATCCTGTGAATGGCTCGCCTGAGGGAGATTGTGGGTGTGAAACTGTTGGTCAGGGTGCCAATAGCCAGCTGCGGGACTGGAGAAGGCCAAAGAGTTTGGCTGTTGCATGAATGTGTTCGCCGCAGGGTATGGATTTATGCCAAAATCGAAAGCTACATGAGGAGCATAAGGAACCTGTCCCGGCAGACCGGAAGGTAAAGGGACCCCATACTGAAAGTTATGGGGCTGATGGTGCTGATAGTCGAACGTCGGGGGCCTAGGGGCTATTGTTGGCAGTGGACCCCGCCCAGATGATCTTGCTTGCCGCGATGCGAGCTGGTTTAAAGGGTGCGTTGCTCCATAGATATAATCCAGGGGTCCGAAGGGGTCGGAGTGGAGTGAATGCGCACCGATCGGGTCTTTGAAGACAACTCGCTGGTTGTATCCTTCGCATGCTCGTTTCGACTTGATGCAGTTATTGCATGTTGGCCTCCCCTCATCACACTTGATACGCCGCTTGCGGCAAGCTGTTGCCCATGCTGTTAGGCTAGTCTAAGAGATGTTTGGATCGGAGACAATGGGGACTCACTCAGACAACCAGTCTTGGTCCTCTTTCTGTTGGTACCATTCAGGTTGGCTTTCTTGTTCGAGTCAAAATCCTCCTCTCCGCCGTTGCTCTGATTAGGAGGTCCATCCGCTGCTTGAGCCTCGTCTGCTCTGGGTAGAGCTACCGCGCTTTCCATCGTTTCTTCAGGCAGTCCAACTATACGGCTCCGAGTGGCGTGGCGCGAACGGTTCGGTCGCCACGTTCAATTGGAACGACGTCGACAAGGTCCCACTACTTGATCACAAAGTAGCCTGCATAGTGCTTTCAGGCGCCTGGCTTTATGCTAGAGATTGCCAAGTCAAAGCTGAGCGAAGCCCTCCCTAGTTAAACTAGGGGGGAATATCGAGGGCAGCCGAAAAGTCTGAGGAAGACGATGCCAGGCCTTGATTGCAAAAATCTAAGAAATAGTATTCTGGAGGATTATAATAGAGTCTGAAGGAGGCCAGGCGGACAAAAGCAACTATGACAGGGGGTCCTGCCAGCCGCTAGATAGGAGGGGACGAGATCAGTCCATGTGAGTTACGTAAATAGGTTGGCAGGCAGCCAGGAGAAACTAGGTGAAATGACACCTGCAGTTTCTAATAAGCAGTAGAACTTGGAAATATGAATAGAGGGGAGTGAAACATGACTGTGTAACTCGATTTGAGGTCGCCCGCAGTATTAGGAGCGGAGAGCAACGGGTGATGCTAGTGACGGAGGCTAGGGGAGACCACCAAGAATACCTTGCTAGGCGGAAACCTGGCACCGTATGCCCGTAACCAATAGTTGTAAATGATGGTGCTCGGAGGAATGCCCAATGTGATACAAGAACCTCTAGTGAGCTTTCACAAAGCTCACCGTAGAGTTGCGAAGGATCCCTAGAATTGCGGTCAGGGCAGACAATACTTCCGGACAAGAAACAAGAGCTATCGGCGCCAGGATTTCGTATCCAATCGGGACATGCAGAATGCAAACGCGGGTCGTGATCGGATGGCACACGCATAGATCCTCGACTCCCAGTCTACCTAGGTAGGGGATAAGAGTGAAGTTGTGGAGTGGTCTAGGCTACGGGGGTCAATGGGGAGCGATGGGGAAGCAAAGGGGGGGGGCGAGGCGGTCGGTCCAATGGGGCCCAGCGGGTAATCCCGTCCGTGGCAGGCACATCACAAATCCCCGTCACAGGCGCCTTCCTTCTCTCCATCCTCTCCATCCTCTCCTTCTCTCGTGGACGCCCGGCTTCTTCTATCTGCCTCATAACCCAGGACGTCTCTCTAACACCGACTTGCAGTTCTCCCACGTTACTCCAAGCCCGGGCCACCGGCAGTGATTCACGCCCAGGAATTTAGTTATGCCCACAGGAGCCACAGGTGCGACCCAAACAATACAATGCACCGACCCGCAGAGTGCTTGGTAGTGCCTGGTGGTGCTTGTCCTCGGTCGGATGCGATCGCGCCATGCAGACTCATGCTTCTGACCGAACATGTTCGGCCCTATTCCGAGTTGGCGGACCCGATGCAGCTTGCAACTATGAATCGCTGCCCCCGTCGCTTGTCGGTGTGCCACAAGCCTTTGCGCCGGCGTTTCCAGCCACGGAAGACTGCAGTATCCAGTTTGACATGCCCCATGAAGCCGTCAACTCATCAAGCCGATCAACCTTAGTTGTATCGTCCAAACCACGTGTAGAGTGACAAGCAGACTACCCTGTGCTACATGGTAAGGTAGCAAGCACATGGCCATGCTATACCCATGCCTTTCATCCGCCAATATTAATAAAAAAATCCATTGGATCAAGAAGCAGTTCGTTGGCCGTTGTATTGTTTACAAATCTAGCTCACGCAATCGGCAGTATCATGAGTCTAGTTCAATTCACCAAGTGCAACTGACACCTAAAAATATACCCTTAGTACTCGTCGTCTACCCAAGCTCTGTAGTTGTGTGTCATATTGGTATCTATACTATGGCATGAACACTTCTCTGGACGCTGATGATTTGCCTTGTTTTACAAACTTGCTGATCTGGCTATGTGCCTCTTCTTTTTGTCGCCCTCCCTGTCTTGGACCCTGAAAAGGTGCACGGACCACTACCAACTAGCAACTCAAAATTTCAATTTCACCGAAGCCTTAACCCCAAGATTCATCTGAACTCACGAACCGGCCCATCACCAAACCCAAATTAAATCAAAAGAAGATGTTCGCCGTCCCAGGATGGTCCGTCTCGGCGGACACGCTAAAGACAGAATCGGTCTCCAAGACAAACGCTTCACCATCGACAACCAAGTCCAACAAGCGCAAGAGAGGCGGAGCCGCCGCCGAGCAAGTCACCTCTTCTAACGTTGCCGACTTGTTTGAGTCTGTGGTGGAGGGGAAGAAGAGGCCCACGGCCAAGTCTGAACAAACTCCCAAGCGCCAGAAGAAGAACGGCAACAAGGACAGCAAGTCTGAAGACAAGCCCGACGATGAGGTCAAGGGGAAGAAGCAGGATGTGAAGGATAGTGAACCGTCACCAGCCCCCAAGAAGGACAAGAAGAAGCAAAAGCAAGATGCGCAAAAACCCCAGGATACCCCAGACTCGAAACCCGCCAGCGATACCGTCGCAAAGGCGCCTGCGCCCCTGCCGCCCGCCCCTCCCAAGCTCACGCCCCTCCAGGCCTCGATGAGGCAGAAGCTCATCTCGGCGCGCTTCCGCCACCTCAACGAGACGCTGTACACCCGGCCCTCGGAGGAGGCCTTCTCCCTGTTCCAGGAGTCCCCCGAGATGTTCGACGAGTACCACGAGGGCTTCCGCCGCCAGGTCAAGGTCTGGCCCGAGAACCCCGTCGACAGCTTCCTCGCCGACATCCGGCGCCGCGGCAAGGCCAGGGCGCCCCCCGGCAAGGGCGGAGCAGCCGGCAAGAAGCTCCCCGCCCCGTCGTCGTCCTCCTCGTCGGGCCCACTGCCCCGGACAGCGGGGACGTGCACCATCGCGGACCTGGGCTGCGGCGACGCCCGGCTGGCCGAGTCGCTGCAGAAGGACAAGGACAAGCTGCGCCTGCAGATCAACAGCTACGACCTGCAGAGCCCGAGCCCGCTCGTCACCAAGGCCGACATTGCCAACCTGCCCCTGGCGGATGGGTCTGTCAACGTGTCCATCTTCTGCCTGGCCCTCATGGGCACCAACTGGATCGACTTTGTGGAGGAGGCCTACCGCATCCTGCACTGGAAGGGTGAGCTGTGGATCGCTGAGATCAAGAGCCGCTTCGGCCCCGTCCGGAGCAAGAACGCGCCTGTCGTGCACAGCGTTGGGAACCGCAGGAAGACTGGGGGCAAGAAAGGCAAGGGCGACGGTGACGACGAGGGTGCATTTGGGGAGGATCTCGCCGTTGAGGTGGATGGAGTGGACGACCACCGGAGGGAGACAGACGTCTCGGCCTTTGTGGAGGTGCTACGCAAGAGAGGCTTCGTCCTGAAGGGGGAGCGCAAGGAGGCTATTGACCTGTCGAACAGGATGTTTGTCAAGATGCACTTCATAAAAGGAGCTGCGCCGACAAAGGGCAAGGGCGTTAAGGCGGAGGACCAGGCCAGGCCTCCCAAGAGGGGAATGATGCGCAGAGACTTGACCAAGGACGATGACGAGGAGGATGGAAACGAGGCCTCGATTCTCAAGCCTTGCGTCTACAAGATACGGTAGTCAAAGTTGTCTCTTAAATGGAGTTATTGAAACCACTACTGGCAATGCCTAATTTTTCGGCTTCGTGAATGTCGTGATCTATTAATGCACCGCAGTCAGTGTAAAATACTGACGCATATTCGACCGAGGCCAAGACGTCCGTGGCGTGTACCACCCGTCCCATTTCCCAAACAAAATTCCCAGTGACGCCTTTTTAGAATCACCACCTTGCATCCCGCTCGCTAATCAAGGTGGAATTTGGCCGTGTCGCCCACCCTTAACCAAAGAAGAGGATCCCAGCCGCCATTTCCACATTGTCATCGGTTGCTTGAAGTGCCTGGATAGCACGCGCACGGTCGGCTCCCATGGCCATAAGGGCCTCCACATGCTGCGGAGACACGCTGGGACTTGACTCCGGCACTGGTGGCTGTGCGGGGCTTGCTGCTTGGGGAGCTGCGGCGGGAGTAGCCTGCCGCTGTGGCTGGGAAGGCTGCTGCCCTCTCTGTTGTTGATCATCTGCAGGAAGAATGGCTCCGGATTGTTCACCAATCTGTGTGCCGGCAGGGCCAGGGATGGTGGGCTCCTCAGTGGCATGCTCCTCAAAGTCTTTGGGGATGTCTGCCTCACCGAGGAAAGGAATCTCCTGGGTTTGAATTACCAGACAGCCCTTCTCTAAGTTGATGCAAGCCTGGTATCGCTTGAGCATGTCTAGCCCAAGAAGGAGATCGACTGATTTTCCCTCCATGACGGTGAAGCTGCAAGGTAGAAACAGGTTGCCTATCCGGATCTGAGCAGCGTGCACACGCCCAATGATCTTTGCCGTTCCAACACCTCGGGCGACGCCCGCGAACCGTGTGTCGATGAGCCGTGAGATCCCACAGACCTCAGAGCATTCAGGAGACATGATGGTGGCTTGTGCCCCCGAATCGACCAGTGCCTTCACCTTGTGACCATTGACTTCCACGTCACAGTACAGCAGGTGGACCCTTCCGAATACTGCATGGTGGTGTTAGCATAAGTGTAACTGATTGGGGAGTCGGGAACCTAACCTTCTGGATTATGTTCCATAGCATTTTGGAGATTTTCCATGACCCTCTCCTGGCGAATCATCTCTTCAATTCTCCGTTGGTTCTCAATGTTGAACGGATCGTCGTTGAGTCTCTCAATCTCCCGCTGGCGCTCTAGACGCTCCCGCTGCTCTCTGTCGTAGCTATCCCGGAGGATCTGAGCAAAACGAGCCGGGTCATCCAGCGCCGCCGCCAGCTCGGGGTTCTGCCTCTCTACCTGCTGCCGCGTGGCCGGGTTCCCAAGCACCTGGAGGCGAATGAGCTCCGGGTCCGGTTGGCCTCTCCCTGGCTGCTGGGCCTGTCGTTGCTGGGGCTGTTGAGGACGAGCCGGTTGCGCTGGCACCCCAGTGCTGCCACGCATATCCCTTACGTGCACGGCCAGCATCTCGCCATCGCCAATCTGCAGCTCTTCCATCGTCTTGGAGTCGTCTGATATCAGGCGGCCATTCAGGTATATGTGCTGCGATGTCGGGGCGATGTTGCTCTCGGCTTGGATGGATTCGCGGAGGGTCGACACTTTCATGTCGGGGAAGACATCGAGGGTGAGGAGGTTGTCATCCTCCTCTTGTTGAGGATTGTGTATATTGAGGGTGATGCGCCTGTTGGAGAGCCCAGATGTCAACGAACGGAGCAATGGATAGCATTAGCTAAAGAACACGGCCTACATTTCGTTAGATGTATAAGAGTATTTCTATAACTGGGCGCGAAATCCTGAGGGGGGTAAGAAGCTGGTGCTCGCACGACAGGGGCGTGGCGATGCGAGGTGTAGGATGGGGTGGAAGGTGGGAGGAAAATAGTGGGAGATCCGGATATTCAGCTAGCCAACTAACTTGAATGCCGGAAAGGGGGCCTATATGCCGGGTGTATGCGAGGGCGAGCGGGAGCTGCAGAAGCGGTAATGGCAACCTAGAAATCTGGGAGCTTAGAAGGTCATGGAAGCGCAATGGGGGGGTTTATAACGTCCCGTCGTCAGCGGGCGGGTGTCCCCATGCGAGTGCCCGTGTTTGACGTCCACGGGCCAAGGTGGGATTTGGAGGGGCGACCCGGCAGAGAGCTGTGCCCCCTCTAGCCTCCAGGGGCCCAGGCAGTCACTATGAAGCGCAATTGGGCGGTGACGACAGTTGACTCAGCCTAGGTACCTATGCAGGGCGGGAAGCGGGACCCCCCTCGCCTGCTGTTGTCGCCGCACTACGTACCTAGTACGAGTACCGCACCAGGAGCGCTCTAGCCTCTGTGCCACTTCTGCTTCATGCTACTGGGGCTATTAGACGTTGTGGCTTACTTCTCTCGAGCTCCCCGCCTCGGCCTGGGTCATTCAACATACGAATACGTTGAGCCTCCATCCCCAGAGTCACCAGCCTAGACCAACCATTCGACCAGAGTGCCATGCATCCCAGACCAGCAATGGGGGTACTAATACCTTTGCACCAGTAGTATACCGCCTGCTAATATCGCGCGGTGAACCCAGTTGTGAAAGGTGTAAAGGAGTAGAAAAGCAGTGGGCAACTGTTGCCTCGACAACACATCCCATAACCCATTTTAAGCACAAGGTATACCAAAAGACTAAGCGCCTGTGAGCCTCATAATGCGTCTTCTACGAGTACATCAGCATTTCTCACTCAACATGGCTGAGTATGAGTACTATATGGGGCGGACATTCCTACATTACATGCCCAAGGTCGGAAGATGGGCTCTTCGCCGCCAAGTAATACTAATACTAGATGTGAGCCCATCGTAGCAACATTCGACGTCCGTACGGATACTCAACTCGGAATTCTCCGCAGACATTTCAAAACTTGGCCAAAAAAAAAAAGGCATTCTCCAGTCCTATCAATCACTACGATGCATCGCCTTGACCACTTTTATCCATTTGCAGAGGGGTCACCAAAACAGAGCGGGGCGGGTGGGGGGACTCGGTGTGAAAAAAGTATCCCTCCCGCCATTTCTTGGTGGAGAGGTACCCGACAATGCCAGACCCTGGCGAGGCCCACAGTGAAAAAGTTCTTATCGATAGTTCCTCCGCCAGATTTGCCCACCCTCTTGCACAGAAAAAAATTGACCGCCCTCGAGCCGCTGCATCTCAACACCACCCTTCGGCAGCAGTCCCCCCTTCGCAGCACAACATTCGTCCGTCGTCAGACTCAAGCTGCCCACCATGAAGACGACTTGGAAGGATATTCCTCCGGTGCCTACTCAGCAGGAGTTCCTGGACATCGTGCTGAGCCGCACCCAGCGCAAGCTTCCTACCCAGATCCGTGCTGGATTCCAAATCAGCAGAATTCGAGGTGGGACACCACATTGGCTTTGATCGCATGGCTCACCACTGACACTCTCGCAGCTTTCTACACCAGAAAGGTCAAGTTCACCCAGGAGACCTTCTCCGAGAAGTTTGGTGCCATCCTTGAGAGTTTCCCTCGCCTTCAGGACATCCACCCGTTCCACAAGGATCTCCTCAACACTCTCTACGATGCCGACCATTTCAAGATTGCCCTCGGCCAAATGTCGACGGCCAAGAACCTGATCGAGACCATTTCCCGAGACTACGTGCGCCTTATCAAATATGCTCAGTCTCTCTTCCAGTGCAAGCAGCTCAAGAGGGCCGCTCTTGGTCGCATGGCCACCCTTCTCAAACGATTGAAGGATCCCCTCCTCTACCTCGACCAGGTCCGCCAGCACTTGGGCCGTCTGCCCTCCATCGACCCCAACACCCGCACTCTCCTGATTTGCGGCTACCCCAACGTTGGAAAGTCGAGCTTCCTGCGCAGCATCACCCGCGCCGATGTCGATGTCCAGCCATACGCTTTCACCACCAAGAGCCTCTTCGTGGGCCACTTTGACTACAAGTACCTGCGATTCCAGGCCATCGATACTCCTGGTATTCTAGATCACCCCCTCGAGGAGATGAACACCATTGAGATGCAGAGTATCACGGCCATTGCTCACCTGAGATCCGCCATTCTCTACTTCATGGACCTGTCGGAGCAGTGCGGCTACTCCGTCAGGGACCAGATCAAGCTGTTCCGCAGCATCAAGCCCCTCTTCTCCAACAAGCTCGTGTTCCTTGTCGTCAACAAGATCGATGTGACACGTCCTGAGGATCTCGCCGACGACATTCAGGAAGAGCTCCAGGGCCTTCTCAAGTCCAACGAGGTCGAAATGCTCCAGCTCTCTTGCAACACCCAGGAGGGCGTTCAGGAGGTCAAGAACTCTGCCTGCGAGCGTCTAATTGCCGATCGTGTCAACCAGAAGCTCAAGGCTGGCACCAACAACAGCGGCGCCATTGGAGGACGCCTGGCAGATGTCATGTCTCGCATCCACGTCGCTCAGCCCATGAATGGACAGACCCGTGAGACGTTTATCCCTGATGCCGTCAAGAACAGGAAGAAGTATGACAAGGATGACCCCGAGCGCCGCCGACTCGCCCGGGATGACCAGGATGAGAATGGCGGCGCAGGCGTTTACAACGTTGATATGAGGGCCGACTGGATGCTCAAGAACCCCGAGTGGAAGTACGACCCCATGCCCGAAATGTTCAATGGCAAGAACGTGTACGACTTCGTCGACCCTGACATCGAGGCCAAGCTGGCTGCTCTCGAAGAGGAAGAGGAGCGCCTTGAACAGGAGGGCTACTACGAGTCTGACTCGGACATTGATGATGATGAGGCCACCGAGATTCTGGCCAAGGCCGAACAGATTGAGGAGCAGATTGCCCTCCAGCGCAACGAGGCCCGTATGAAGAAGAGACTCAAGAACCAGGCCATCATCCCCCGCAGTGTTCAGAAGAAGAAGCTGTCAGAGCTGGAGGACGCGCTCGATCGCCGTGGTTTGGACACGACCGAGATGATGGACCGCGCCAGGTCCAAGTCCCGCCCCCGTGGCCGCTCCATGTCAAGGAGCCGCCTGGGCACCGAGGATGCCGACGCCATGGACGTCGACACTCCTCGGGATCGCATGCGCTCGAAGAGCCGCCTGCGTTCTCAGAGCCGTGCCCCGACTGTGAACCGCCGTGAGGACGGTGTGCAGGACGAGGAGACCCGTTCTAAGGCGGACCGCCTTTTCAAGCTGCACCAGAAGAAGATGAACAGGATGGCCCGGCAGGGCGAGGCCGACAGGCACACCACTGCCTCCATCACCAAGCACTTGGTAAGCTTCTACCATCTACTCACCCAATTTTGGATTCCTAAGCTGACACATACATAGGTCGTTGGAAAGCGTGGCATGGGCAAGACCAACCGTCGCTAAAAGCTCTCTTCGTATACTGCCTTTCTTCGCTCATTGGTTGGTCTCGGCTGTGTGAATCTGGCGTACGGGTGTACTTCTGGGGATCGGGGATATAATTTTCTTGAAAAAGTGGCTTCGCAGATCAGTGGCCTCTTAAGTAGATGCCACCAGGTAGATATCACGATGATTATGACATATTCCAAGCGAACTTATCGAGGTCGCATTGCCATTGTCCTTTCATTAAACTGAACAGTCTCTCATGTTGTATTGGTCATCTTGGGTCTTATTCCTTCTGGCTCCAGCAGCATCTACCGTATACGGGATATATCCCTATCCGACAGCACATGCGAATTGCAATGACTCCGACTCGCACCACCCTCCATGTGCATATTTATGGCTCTTCCGTGACAGTGAGGCCATCCCGGAGACCCTCAACCTTGAGGTCTTCTCCAGTGGCCCGACGGTAGATGTCCTTGACGTCATCGGTAGTGGTCTCGAAGTGGCTAGTGGCGTCGTAGCTCTTGGAGAGGAAGATGTTGCTCTTGGCGCCAGAATCGGTGGGCTCGTAGATGGGAATAGGAGGACCCTGTGTGACGAGGTTTGTTAGATATGCACCGATAGGCTGAGTAGATTAAAAGACTGTACCATGAACTGCTCCTCAATCTTGCCGAGGCGCTCGAGACCGGGCTGGAGCTCGAGGTGGTGGTTAGCAGACGTCTCAGCAATGGTCGAGACAATAGCGATGTAGTAGCCATTAGGGCAGACGTTGTGAGCCCACGAGACGCAGGCAATGTAGATATCTGGTGGGGTTAGCCAGTTGCGGGATGTACAGTGCAAGGTAAAGGGATTCCCACCATTCTTGCGACCGACCTGCGACTGAGGAATGATGAGCTGAGCAGAATCGGCGTCGTTGGTGCCCGCCAGAGGATGCTTCAGAATGCAGATGGCGCGGAGGACGTGGCCAACAACCTTGGCCTGGCCAGGGAAGTACGACGGGTCGGCAATAATCATGCCGGCCTTCGTCTGGAACTTCATATTCTCAACACCCGACATGGTAGCCTTGATCCCAACGGCCTTGTCGCCCTCATACAGAACCTCGTCGACGTTGGTATTGAGCATGTAAGTGCCACCGTAAATGGCAGACAGGCGGGCAAACCCCTGGGGAAGCTCGCCGAGACCGTACAGAGGATAAATATAAGGGGACTTTCCGTAACGGGCGACAGAGTTTCCGTACAGGCGGATGCGCTCAATGGCCTCGGGTGCTTCGCCCTTGGCCGTGATGTAGTCGTCCGTGAGATACAGGGCCATGGCGTGGCCAACAAAGTCCTTAGTGGTGGTCTCGAGACCGAACTTGTCGTAGACCTCCTTCATCGTGCAGGTGTTAAAGTCGAGTCCTGGCATACAGGCGTCAGCTGGCTATGATCAATATCCCATTCCTACATATAGTAATTACCCTTGTGCGTGGAAGGGTCTTTGCGGTCGAAGGTGCCAACCCACTCGATAAACGACTTCATGCGGCGTTTCTCAAAGATACCCATAAGAGGCGACTTGAGAGCCTCGCCGGCATCAGAAGGCACCTTGGCAACGGTGGCCTTGGGCCCGGAGCCCTGCTGGACGTAGCTGCCGGTGACCTGCTTGAACTCAAGGTATCGGGTAACGTCGGTGGAGACGAGGATGTTGGTGAGCTCGCCCGAGGACATGAGGAACTTGGGGACGAGATCGATGTTCCATTCGTTAAGTCGGCCGTACGCCTTCCACGGCTCCTCGCCCTCACGGTAGTTGCCATACTTCTTGAAGAGCTGTTCTCGCCACGGTCAGAGGTCGGTCGGGGAACGGGTTCGCGCACGGAGGTAGGGAGATTTTACCGTCTCGAGGTTTACGGAGGCGGCCTCTCTAGAGAAGAACAGGTAGGTCAGCAAGAATCCAAGAGGGGCGATGGTTCTGGGGTGGCCTATCATACCCGCCGTAGTGGTCGTTGCGGTCAATGTGGAGGACCTTCTTGCCCTTGACACTCAGAACACTTGGGGGTGGTGTCAGCAGGCTGTTTCTGAGGGCCAAATTCAATCGCCATCGGCGTCCAGGAGCTTCTCACCCGGACAGAATGCACTCGGTCAGGCCTGGCATCTGGTCAGTAAAGTCGAACTCCCGACTGTTGGCGGCGGATTGCCCCAAATGCCCCGCGTGGGGATGGGCCGAACCGTTGGGTTAGAAGCTTACCGGTGCCCAGCACAACAACATCGTACTCGGGAGCGATCTCATCCATGGTAGGCGTCTATGGTGGTTTGAGGGAGAGGTAATGGGTAAGACAAGCGCAAGACAACAGTTTCTGCAGTCAAAATGGAGAACTGCAGATGGGGGAGACCAGGTGGTGTTGATGGAAGCTCGAGGCGGGGTTTCAAGTGGAGGGGCCCATCGCTAAAAGCATCGGTGAGCCAGACGTTGGGAGGAAATCCTTGCCATGCCCAGCGCAGCCCCAATTCCAAAGCTACCTGTCAATTAAACAGATCAAGTAAGCTCGAATATCAAATTCATTGCCACCACCTTATAGTTGTCGATCCCTTCATTTGGTTTAATTGTTTACTAAGACCTCGGCCCAGACCATGGACAAGCCGCATTAACCCAAGCTTCCAGGTTAGGAGAGTTTCTGTTAATTAAGCAGCCTTAATATGCTCCACGCTTGGCGTCTCAGATATACATAGTATATTTAAGCAAATCTACCGTTGGAAATGACATCGTGGTCTAGAATATAGACCATAAAAGTGCCCCCGCGTCTCCCAACAGACTCGTGACTTATGTCCAGATGTACGGTACAGGTAATAGGTAAGTACAACGAGTACGAGTATCCGTAGCAGTACATGTATTCTTGTTGCGCATAAGGTACCAGGTTCAGCCCAGGGCCATACATATTACCTAGTATGAGAATAACCATTATCCGCCCCGGTTTGAGGAACTCCTGATGATATGACCACAATTTTCTCGTTCCCGATAAAGTCTAGGGACCAAGCCCCCGACCTGTTTCGCTTTTCGATTTGGGGATTGAGGCTGCGCGGTAAATTGATCTGCTGAGAGACCGAGCCCCAGTCGGCCGCTTTCCCGTCTCTTACAATTCAGTCTGCTGGATTAAATCTAATTGTAGATTGGATGTCTAGTGTTTTGCTTTACCACTGGTTAACCCCCTTTACACGGTGGATATTAACCTTCGTCATCGGACCGGCAAGCCGCCGTACGTTCAAGCTCATTATTACCGACAATTTTGCATTAAAAAGACCATCCCCCGCGTGGCGCAATGGCAGCGCGTGAGACTTCTACCGTCAAAAGACAAAGGAAATCTCAAGGTTGCGAGTTCGACCCTCGCCGTGGGGTTGATAATTTATTTTTAACCGTGTGTTTAAAAAAAACCCTTTTTTTTTCTCTTTTCTTTTTATTTATCCTTTGCAGTTTTTACGAGTAGTATCCCCTCTCCCCAACCAATGCCCACTCGTAACATCTTAAAAGTTAGGTAGTCATCAGGCCCGGTCACTTGATAGCTGGCCCAAGATGGCGATCATATACAAAAATTCCAATTATGACAGACAATGAATTTCTTTTCTTTTGTTTTTGTGCTTTTTATTATTTGTGTCTCTGGGACTGCAAAGATAAACGAATACTGCAGATGGGCGTGAACATGGTTCGCCGTATCTAGGTACTTAGACTGAAAGAACCGATGAACCCTCAAGTCGTATCTTATGGCAGCCCCAAAAGATGACAAGTTTTTTATGTCACAACATTTCGTCTTGCATCTACTATGCAAATTACCGCATCTCGAGTTTCCCCAATCATAGGAGGCTAGTTTTCGTTGATATTATAGAAGGAGTATATGTTCACTATTGTTCCACGCTCAGTTTCCGTCCCAGTGTTTCTTGATGGCAGGTTCCACAACTGGGCTTCCGACGTGGAACACTGAGAAAACATATGTTAGTAGATCTAGTACTTCACATAATCACTCTGATATGATTATGCCACAATCATCCCTGGGCAGGAAACAAGGGCACGCACGAGGGACCAGGTTATATTCCCCAGAAAAAAGCCAGCTAGGAAGACCCAAGGGCTCCCCATACCTTATAGATAATCCAGTATCGACTAGTGCAAGACCCAGCGCAATAAACAAGACAGGCCGTGCAGCTTGACAACATGCCATTATCGAAAGGAGCCGCTGCAAGGAACCGTTGCAAGGAGCTATTGCAAGTAGTTGTACTAGTATAGCCGGACAGATCCGCAAGCGATATTATCGCACCCCGAACCACCATGATAACTTGTTCAGATGTGTCTTTTCAATTTTAGCTGTCCTGTGTGGCCCAAACAGTATCATAAATTAGTTTACAGATACACCAGAGGTTGGCTACCATCTAGTACAGATAGAAATACATGTGGCTAGCCAGAGGCATGGATGCCTAACTGATCAGCCTCTTACGCGATCCCCCATGAGGCCGTACCTCATGCAGACTGCTTCTCCGTCTTCCCCTCAGCCTTCGCAGCTGCTTCTGTCGACGCGGCGTCCCCCTCTTGCTTGGGCTCTTCCCAGCTCTCGGCGGCTTCGAACTCGTCCTCGTACGCCGATGGGTTGTACGCCTGCCCTTCGCCGGCATTCAGGTCGATCTCAGGGTCTGAGCGGGCCACCTCCGTAGCATCCTCCCACGTGTAATATCGCTCCGTCAGGGCATGTCGAATCGCCCCCATTGTCTTCCGGACCTGCCAATATACGGTCAGTCATCTAGGGTTCAAACACAGTCTTCCAGGGGCAATTCTTCACCATACCTCTTCATCCCGAAGTTCCAATTCCCGCTTTCCGAAGCCCAGCTCGCTCCTCTCCAGCTCCACCAGGGACGTGGCAAGCATGTTCCTCTCGCGACAGCAACTCCACCACAGGGCGTGCAGGTCCTCCCACGACTTCCTCCGCAGCTCCTCCAACTTCCACGCACGCCCGTGCTTCTCTGCTTCCTCGGGCGTGTACACCAGCTTGCCCGGCGCCGGGAAAAAGCCCCAAAGTCCGTGCTTCTCATCCACCTTGATCTCGGGCTTGAAGTCCACCGGGCGCGGCAGTGGAATGTCGGACATGGATAGAGGCTCGCGCGGCCCCGAGCGGTAGATGCTGCTGACGCCTCGTCCCGGGTTCATGTCCCTGTTGGTGCCCCGTACCTTGGCTCTGCGCTTGCATAGCGGAGCGCTCGTTGAGAAGGCGGCGGCTTGTGTCTGGTTGCGCCCGAGCGCAAGGGCGCTGAGGGAGTGCTTTGGTTGAAGAAGGCGGCCATATGAAGGCCGCAGTGCCCCGGGACTCGCCATTGGGGAAGGATGCTCGGTTTGGGACGTTGAATCGGCACCTCGTCGTCGCGTGAGCTCCCCAATGATCCCAGACTTCAAGAAAAGTACGTCTGCTACAGGGGAAATTTCGCCCAATCAGAGTGCGGGTTGCTCGGCGGCCGGGCATACGAGGCTCCGCGACTTAGTCACGTGATATCTTTTGTAGCACTTGAGCTTCCCAGTATCATCCTGGAATAATACTACTGGTGATAGTAAATTCTGTTTGAGGTTCGATCCGTACTTCTAAGGTGCTAATAGGAATAATTTTGTATACGGAAAAAATCCTTGACATTGGCGACGATTTCGATGGCATTTACGCCTCCCCTCTCAACGAGACTTGGCTCATCTCGATGTAGCCTTTCGCCTACCCTATGCTTCCCCCGAGTGACGGGATGAACTTGGCCCAGCGGAATCCTCAAGGTTGTGGCAAGTCCATGTCTCTTGTGGTGATAAAATTGTAAGTCTAGCATTGTTCCTGTGCCCTGGATTATAGGGCCACGCCTCTGCGTGATGTTGGTCGGTTCTTGGCATATTGTTGTTTACAATAGCATGACTAGGAAGACCTGCCTGCTTTAAGAGGTTGGTATAACCTACATAGGATGCACTTTCATCATAGCACATCCAACGGTGCCTAATACTACGTAGAAGTTACTCAACCAAAGAAAAATATTGCCGTCATTTACTGAAAGCTAATCGGAAGTGTTATTAATGGCTGGGTCCTCAATTCCTCACACTCGGCGCCTAGGCGCCCGCCGACGACGCGTCTGTTGCTATACGATATATCTCTCGGCTTCAAAAGTAGGCGCCGAGTAAACATGCGCGTGCTCTGGCAAATATCCCGTCTGTTTACGAGTCAGTACAAATGTTATTACTTGACTTGGCCTAACTGATGAATAATCGTCATGTGTGTGTCACCACGCATTAGGAATTCAACGTGGGCATACAAAACGCATCCTCCCTGCGCGGGCTTTGCCAATCATGATGCGGAGGTACAGATACGAATATCCGTACAATTTGGGTTTGGCAGCATGCCTACCTACTTAGTGATGCTAGTGGACGGTGTTGGGAGACAGTCAGCGCAGGCATGCATACCCGGGGAAGAGACGTGCTGACCCCTGGGGTCAAGGGTCGGACAAACAGCATGGCTGCGTGGGAGCACCGTGGAGTGGGTGCATGGTTCCGCGGGCCAAGCACGAGGGGTTCAATCCCATGGCTGCCAACCAACGCCAACCATAACCCCAAATGAATTCCTACTGCCATTATTGCCCGCGGAGGATACACACGACGTCGAGAAAGCGGATACACTCTGCCCAATCTAAGTGTTCCGAGATCCGATGGAGCCTTTCGTCTCCATGACTCCATCTGACCCCGTTGAGTGGACACCTGTGTTGATAGGAAGTTGATAGAGTTTCGAGATAGTATACGGGGACTACGAGTAGTGGCGATGCTCCCGGAGGACTTGCTGCTAATAAAACGACAGACAAGTTGGTGCTGGCTAGAGAGACCGAGAAACCCTGGACTGACATCGTGGTGGCTGCTCTAGGCCGTCGCATATGAGTTACGGAGTACCGGACGAACCTTTAGCAACGGAAGACTCCGTTGGCGCAGAATCCAGGGGATGGGTGAAGAGATAGGGAGTTACATCATCATTGCCAACGTCAGGTCGTTGCATCGACGCGGTCAGGGAAATGGGGCGACTCTGACTTGGCTGCGACATGACGAATACATCCTCGTACCGTTGTGTATTGTAAACGCTCCGGCGCCATGAGGCTCGAGCTGAGAAGCCACTTCCACGTGGCTGCGACGGAGCAGAAGGCATCCCCAACCTCCCGACTCGCGCTCTGGCGGTCTCGTCAAAGTATCCGTACGGGTACAGCTCCATTCGCCCGTGCTGGGTACATTGCTATACTGGAAGGGTACTTGCGAGGTGGGTACGGAACTGTGACCGCTCGTCAATCTGGCCATGGCGCATTGACCTAGTGGCCATGCAGAAGGTTGCGCTAGGGCCCCGAACCCCTGCAATCTCGGGCTTCATTGGGGAGGCCTAGGCGGACGTGACGTATTATCGTGACCAGCCCACGACCAGGGCAAAATCGGCCCGCAGAAGTTGGTCAGAATAACCGATCTGCTCTGTCGGTATTCGCCGTGGTTGCCGGAGAGGGAGGGAGAGAGGGGCGAAAGCGATTGACGTCGTCTTGCTCATGAGTACAGAGTACCAGATGTTAGTTCGCACGCACAGTGATATTAGCATTTAACCTGGTACTACTACTATTATTGGAGTATATTATCCTCAACTACGTAATGAGGTAGTTTAGACGGATGTGGAACGGACCTGGCGATATACGAGTACAATTTTCTCCAGAGAAAACCATCGGATTGTGTCAGACCTGTGGTCGACGCGAGAGGAAGGTGATGTGCACAATGTACATAATTGTTATCATCAGCGAATGATTTTGAGGTTTCGGAGCTAAGGTAACAATGACTCGGCCACGATGCATACCTCAGGTACTCGGGGAGAGCAGGAGGGAAACCACGGCCAACCCCTCATTGGACGATGTTGCCAGGCAGCAGGCATACCTAGTAGGTTAGTAGTGTAGTCACCTGTCGAGGAGTCACATTCGCATTAGGGTGGTGTTGGCATTCAGGTGCATCGTTGCTGGTTTGTAATTCCTCCTAGAAGCCCAGAGAAGATTCAACGTACATACCACTTACATACTACATAGTAATAGCAGTACTGTGTAGTATGTAGTAGCCGCGACGCATATTATATACCATGGTGATGCGTGTGTGCTATGTAACCCAGGCCATGTGGATGGCTGGGGCCAATGGAGACGTCGAGTTGGAGAACCGGCACGGCAGTTCTCTCTCCACTTGAGGCTCTTCTCGAGGTCCCGCACATGAACCCCGTAGCTAGGTACGTACGAGTATGACTTTACTGCCGAGTGGTGGTGAGTGGATAATACGGACAATGCCCACCGGCGGCTGTCTGTGGTACCTGTGCAATAGGACCAACACTCCCACTAGGATACGCCGTGGATTGTGCTCTCGGTGGTGGGCGAGCCGAACAGTTGGGACCTGGCGCAAACCGGGCAGAAAGTTGACAGCAAAATAAACCCACATTGCCGCCATTGCCGTTAGCCAGATCATGCACAAGTGCGGAGCTGTTTTGAAACCGAGGCATGAGTCGCATGACTGCCAGTACATAGTACCAGCCACCAGCCACCAGCCACCAGTACCGATACACCAATACACCAGCGCACCAGACGTATTCGTAAACAGCCGGCTTGCCGAATTGAGTAATGCCGTCCAGGGATACAAGGAACTGCCATTATGTTCGTAATATCAATCCAGGCCTCTGGGAAATGAAGGCATGAGCATTGGGTAGAATGGTTAAATCGGAGACTCCGCACATTCTCGAATACCCAGGATTGGCGTCACAATCAATCCTTCCCGCTGCGGCGCCGGGGGTGCAAGTGCATCATGCATGTCGTGAACGGATCCGAATTCCACATTCGACTTTGGCGTGCTTTCCTCGGATGACCTGGGCTACTAGCCCGAGATGAAGATGATGAGTGTGCCACTTTGTCACCCCCCGACGATCACTGGCCAAGTAGGTACTCCGTAGCCTGTGGCTATTGGGTGGTGCGCGGTCGTTAGTGGCCGCTTGCCCTTCGTACGCTTTCGTACTTTTGACGGAGAGCAATACATGACCTCTCCCTGGCGCGCTAGGCCCTGATCTGTTGATTCACGCTTGTCCTATACGAGTCGCATTGGGTGCATAGGTATACACGAGTCTGTATAATATCCGTAATGCCATGTTAGAACCCGGTGATGTCTCGGAAACCTCACAGGCTGACGTTTCGCACGCAAGTTCACACCCCCTAATATTACCAACCTGAATCTAGGGGGGGTCTACGATCGTCAAAGGCCTGTTTGGCGACGGTGCGCGCAGCGGCAACTAGGGTCGGTGGACTAGGGAAAATTGGCTGGCTGGGAAGGCAGCTTCGGTTATTAATGTCCGATGTACGGAGTACGGTGAATGCTGTCTGTAGCGATTTCTCCCGAAGATAATCAGTCCCCCCCCGGTTTGGTATTTGGTCAAGTGGTCGTTGGTGGGCGGGCAGAATTGGTGATGATGCTGAACCAATTTTGAGCGACTCGGGTGAGATTTGGTTGCATTTAAAGTTGAAAATGACCGGCAGGTTGGTGGACCTTGGTGGTTCCTTCCCCAATGTGCCTCTTGAATCCGTGCCGTGCCACAACTCCACCTCAGGCTTCTGGATTCAACGTCGAAGCTTTTTCTGGTCCCCCAACTCCCAAGGGTTCTCCCCCCCAAGCTTCAGCCCCAGCGCCCCTCCCCCCTCTGTGTCGCCGTGGGCGACGACCCTGAAAGGAATCCCTTGCCCTTCTCCAACTTCAGATGCAGCTCCAGCGGGATGACGGGATGGGAGGGGTTCTGACGGAGCTGCCATCCACGGGGTCCACCACATTGGATATTTTCTAACTACTCCTAATACTACATGGTTCTACAATGTTAATAGGATTATACCAATACAAAGTAGTAGAACCACGTTCACACCATGCCGCTCTGCCGCGCTGCCAGTCCTTGCCACTCCAATCAACCACGGTACCTACGGAGAGGTAGCCTTGAAATCGAGCCTGACACCGACACCGGCGATGGCGTTTCACCAGCAAGGGGTACGTACAAACGGGCAATCCTCCGACTTCGTGTTGGCCACTGAGGTTCCTCCCTGCTCTCCTGGTTTCCTTTCAATTGCTGCTCTTGGGGTACTCCGTACACGCCATGGCATTCCATATCAGCATGAGGACGAGTACAATGCTAATGCTCTGGCGCGGAATTTAGGTCGCCGAAAAGGAAAATAGCGTCAATTGCCTGCGTAAATTAATGGCAAATCCCAGGAAATGTTGGCAACTCTGGCCGAACGGTATTACTATTGACATTATTGTTGAGCTGTTTTGTTTGCAAATCATTGGTGTGCCTTGAATCTGGCGCATTATGAGCCGACTGCATTTGCCGGGAGGCTGTGTCTTGCAAGTCAACGCCATTTACTCCATGCGGCATGGGTTTGCGATGCTGGAAATGTTGCCGCTAATACTGAACCGTTGACGAGTGCGCCATCTAGCATATGAGGATATTCATTCACCACCCATGTGCCCGACTCTTTACCTGCCTCTGCTTGTGAATAGTAACTGATGCTCTCCGACACCATATTGGCACGGCCATCCCCCAGTCTCCTTGTTTGTTCTCCGAGGCCGACCTGACGCCAAACTGCCGCTTGACTGACGTTGGGGGAGATCAAGTGTCGACGGGACTGAGACACTCGGACGGGATGCATTCCATGCATCGCCGTGTATTGACGCTTGCAAGTTGTTGCACGATTTCTTGCCCTGATTGTACGGCACTTGGTAAAGTCCAACATGTGAGCAGTACCTAGACCCCAGAGAAAGCTCACAGGGACTAATAATATACCTATCACTTACGAATCCAAGCCGAATAATGAGTTTCGTGAGAGCCCAGTATTATTATGTCCAATGATGCCTCAACCACATTATTAATATAACCTCACCGCTCCCCCGTCGATAACTTCTTACCCACGGAACTGTATTTGTAGAGCAAAATGGCGATTTCATGCTTCTGTTGGTGACGCTGACGAGACGGGCTGACAAATGGGCAAAAATTTGCATGCCCTTTGAGACACGGTTAGGTCGTTGCCGTTTCTCGTACGGATAGAGAAGCGCCAGATGCACGTTGGAATTATCATCATGAACTCGAGCCGAGGCGTAAGGCCAAGGGCACAGGGTCGACCGCCACCCATTTCATGATGGGAAAACGATGCCGACCTCACCACAGAAGTCGGCGACTCGGCGAACCCCCACGATGCAACCAAAACGCATCTGGCATGGCCGCTTGTCGTTGCACCCTGGTACTTGTGCAGGGGATCGGCGCGGGCCAATTGGGAAAGAGGATCGAAGGCAGGAGCTGCAGATACGGGTGGGGTACTTTAGGAATACTTGGCTCCCTGAGTGCTCGTACCTCGCCCACGACTTCATGATGCCACCATCCGCCCCTCTACTGGACTATCCAAGAGTCCGTGGATGCTACTGCTCGTACTCGTATGCTATTCATGACAGAGCAGGCAAACTGAACAGCTGCGATGTTGAGTTTGGGTCTTTGCGGCCTATTGTGCGCCCCTAGCGTCATCCGCCACTGCTTGTTGGCGAGTTTGGATGGAAGGGTGTAAAAGCCTGACAAAAGGGGTCAGAAAAGAAAACTTATTAGCCGCATCCGTTTATGCCGCTGAATCAGGGTTTGGACGGTTTTACCCAGCACTACACGTTGACCGTCTTCGACTGACACATGGTGGCGGCACACACGAGTAATGTCAAACGGGATAGGCCAGGAAGTAGAAGGAGGCGCAAAAACTGCCAGATAGCAACTGAATCTGGCCCATCCAACGACTCTGGCTTCATCGGTGCTGAAGCCAAAGCTCCTTCTAGTAGGCGAAGGCGAACCGACGCCAAGCCTTCTGACCTTGCGTGCAGGGAGCCCGGAAAGCTAGAAAGGGATCTGAAAAAAAATCTCTCCGACCATTGCAGAGGAGGCTAGGTTTCATTGGTAGGTTGATCGTGGCAAATGCTAGGAGATGCAAAATCTCGAGTCCTCGGGAGTATCATTATCCGGGGACGAACTCATCAGGTATTGGTGTTGTCAAAGCTCAGTCGATATTCGAGGTGTTAGCAGCCCCCAATACCACAGATTGATAGGCCAATTCTGGTAATCTGACGTCGAGAAAGTGAGATTGGCAAGGACCTGCATCTTTTTTTGCATGGCACCTGACCAGGAAGAAAAAGGAACCGGGGCAAGAGAGACCGGGGGTTCCTTTGGTACGTAGCTACTAGCGGATACGCCACGAACGCGTCCCTTCTCGGCGGACAACAGTTGGATGGAGTATTTGTCTGGCGCGTGCAAATGTTCCGAGACGCGTGAGGACCTCACTGTCCCTCGGATGTACTGGTACCAGCAGTACCATGGGCGGTACTTGGAGGGTACATGTAGCGGACGGTGAGCTTGGTCCGGGTTTATTCCGGCAGTCCTCAGTGCAGCGCCCAGTGGGCGCTGCACTGCACTGAAGACATGGCGGTGGCAGCGGCAGGTGCTGGCAGGCGCCGTCTGTCACGGGCTGCGGTGGTGTGTGGTATGGTGCTGCTGCTGCTCTATTTTTCTCTCGTCTCTCTTCGTCCTTTCCTCCCTCTTCTTCACTCCCCGACTTTTTTTCTCCCTCTCTCTTCATCTACGCCTCATCGCCCCGTCGCCCTCATCATCGCCTCCACGACTCATAGCCTCGTGCTGCAAGTTGCGTAGTGTGGCTTGAGTCTTTTGCTCTGCGCTACCTCCTGATACCAGTGCATTACTCTTGTCGACATCGACCGGTTGGGACCCATCTCAGCCCGTTCTTTTTGTGGCCCCTTCAACGCAGAACAGGCCCACTTGCCACCTTGAACCACCGGCACCAGCCTGCGAGTCTGAAGTGTCCACCCACACCACAGACACAACCCATCCATCCGCCCCCCAAAAGCTAACCCGTCAAGCCCATCACCCAAGCAAGCCCTTCAACGGTTCTACTTTGGTGCGGTCCAGTCCAGCCCACCATTGCGGCTTTTGTGTGTCGGCGGCGTCACCCCCCCTTACACAAAACCCACTCTACAACTTTGAAGCTGTCGTTCTTGCGCTTGCGCTGCGCTCCGTTTCGGCCAAAAAATAAAAAAGCATCAAGACCCATTTCTCCACCCCGAAGCATCCCCCCCCGAACAACACCACCACACCCAAGAGGGACCTGCCACGAGCCTCATCCACCTCACTGGGACCTTGCCGCTCTCTTGCATCCACACACGCGAGCTCGCCAACTACGCCTCTCTCCTTCGCTCACGGGTATTTTCACATCTCTTTCGGGTTCAATTGCATCTTGGCCTTTTTCCGAAGTCTCGCGACTTCTTTGACTGTATAGCGAGGGCGTCACTTCTCACGTCGCCTCCACGCACAACACACGCGTCTCGTGTACAGTATTATGGACGGACCCCAATATTCTTCCAATGGTATAAACACGACCTCTGCGGGCCAGACGTATCCTTCTCCAACCGCCATCTCTCCCCACCAGCTGCAATCGGGCTCGCCCTTGCCGCAGACTCTCCCTCCGTTGCAGCCTCCCGCCTCCGCCATGCAGCCGATGTACGGGAGCAATCCGCACACGCCGCGAACGCCTGGGACCCCAAACACGCCTAATTCGACAAACAACTTGCCTCCCAGCTACCAGCAACAGACGTCGCAGCCGGCGGGTAGCCGTGGTATCTACTCGATGCCCCAGCAGAACCAGTACCAGCCTCCCCCGGGCTATGGCACCTCTGGTCCCATGATGCCGCAGACGACGACGGCCTCCTCGGGGCCCCAGCCCATCGCGCCTGCTCCCGCGGGCAGCCGCGCCCCCCCGGTTCTGCGCCCCATGCCTCCCGGTGGCATCATGTCCCAGCAGCCTGGCGTCTCCTCTCCCTACGGGCCAGGGAGCTCGCTGATGCAGCCCCAGTCCATGGTCCATGAAGGCGAGCAGCCGACACATGTCGTTGGCTCCCAGGGCCGCAGAGGTATCTTGCCCAGTGCCCCCGGCCGCCCCGCTGCGCCGGCCGCCGGCACTGGCGCACCCAAGAGCACGGTCATTCCCGTCAAAGATGCTGACGGAAAGTTCCCCTGCCCTCACTGCACCAAGACCTATCTCCACGCCAAGCATCTCAAGCGCCATCTTCTTCGCCGTGAGTTCCACCGCTTGGACCGTCCTAGCGCATTGATGTTGAGCTAACCATCCCGAACTAGACACGGGTGACCGCCCCTACATGTGTGTGCTCTGCCGCGATACGTTCTCCCGAAGTGATATTTTGAAGCGTCACTTCCAGAAGTGCTCCATCCGCCGGGGAAACCCCACCGGTGTGAGCCACTTGTCCCACCCCCAAGCTCACGTTAGAAAGAACCAGAACCAGAAGCCCGCTGGTATGGGCGAGGGCGACCTCAACCAGCTTAATGGGCTGAACAACATGCCCCCCCAAGACGGTATGGGACACCCGTTCGGCATGGTGCCTGTCTCCGACGGCATGAACAACATGGGCTCTGAAAGCCATCTGTCCAGGTCCAGCAGCATCAGCAGGCTTGACAACCCTAATGGCTCTGACCGTAGAGGCATGGGTGGACCTGTTATGGGCACCTCGCAGCCGTACCATGGCAGCGACGTGTCCAGCTCCATGAGCAACCAGCCCATGCCGAGCTACAATATGCCCCCGGGTCAAAACGGAATGCCCATGTATGGCGGTTCAAACTCGAACCAACAATCTGGCCTTGATTGGTCTCAGATGTTCCAGGCTGGTGCGCATCCATCCTACGTCAGCAATTCAACATTTCCTAATCTTGGACAGACGCAGACCGCAATCAAAACCGAGCCTGATTCCTCCGAGCTGCGGCCGGCAGGCGACAGCTTTGGCGAAGCCCCCTTCTACTCGAACTGGGGAATGCCATCCAACATCCATAATCCGTATAACAAACTCTCCGATCGTATTCTTAACCTCTTTTATCCTCCCTCCGAAAACGTCGATCCCCACCTCGCAGGGATGAACCTCTACTTCTCGCCCGACAATATCAAGGACTTTCTCGAAAACTACACTCATTTCCACGTCCACACGCCCGTCCTTCATCTACCGACTTTTAAGGTTATGGAATCTTATATCGGGCTGGTCGCAGCAATGTGTTGCATAGGCGCGTGCTATTCAGATCGAGTCCATGCAGATGACGTGCGACAGATGATGGACTTCTTGTGGATCGCGCTTGAGAGAGACTGCAAGGTCTTGTCGAGCGTCGATCTGTCGGAAACGGGCAGCCAAGACGCTGACAAAGCTGACACGGAACAGCTTCAAGCGGTCCTAATAATGTCCATCCTGACTCTCTGGAACGGCAACCCACAGCAACGCGAGCGAGCGAGACAGACTTTCCCGATTCTTGCGTCGCAAGCCAGGCGGCTTAACCTATTCTCCCTGTCACGAACATCATCACTCTACTCCCCGCTTCATGAATCAAACTTTGATCCCGCCATGTTTCGCGTCGATCATTTTGATTGGGAGTTGTGGATAGAGCAAGAGAGACGGGTTCGGGTGATGATAGGGATATTCTTAGGTGATGTGGCCATGGGACTGTACTTTAACATACTGCCTCAGGTCGACCCGCTGGAGCTGCAGATTCCACTACCATGTGATGATGCTGCTTGGGACGCAAATACCGCCAAGGACTGCATGGCCGCGTTGGGTTTGCTCGGACAAGATGCCGTACGGGACAAGAACCCGTTTGGGACCCAACGGACCACACAGCCAGAGGTCCGTTCTGCTCTCAAGGCCCTTCTCCACCCGTCCATTCAGATCCAGCCGGGTAGTACCAATCTGTATGGGAAGTTTGTGTTGATCCACGCTATCATGGGGCTCATCTATCGCGCTCAGACGAGGGAAAAGGGGGCGGCATTCTACAACAACGGAACACCACCGCCAGGCGACTGGGTGGTACCTTCGACAACTAGCGGAAGAGCGACTCCAGTGAAGGGAGTCGGCCAGGAGATTGAGTTCCAGAACTTGAAGGCCCTGAGTGCAGCACTTGACAAATTCAAGTATAGCTGGGACGTGGACATGGTGACCCAGTTTCCTCCTTCCACGCAGACGGCCAATCCTAAAAGATCGGGCTTTTCTCGGGATGGGATCCATTTCTACTGGCTAGCCAAGTATGTCCTCAAGTTCACGACCTCGGCCGACCTCCAGTTGCCGGCAGATGCTCGACTGATTCAGGTCATTTCACTGTTGAAATCAGTGCGGAAATGGGTGCTTAGGGACGGAGCCTCGAGAGGAGAAGAGTTGGGATCGATCGGAGAAATTGATGAAGACTACGGAACTGTGGATTTGACATTGGACATGGCAAAACTCTTTAGACCTCTGCCTCAGGTAGTGGGGGACGCTGAGACTGCGTTTGTCAAGACCGAACTCGGCCATATGGGCGGCTAGCGATGTTTGATTGTCCAAAAGCTGGGGGGATGGCTGCATTCGAACGGCGTTACATTTGATGTTTTGATTTCGAGTCTTTCTGGTTTTGCCCTTCTGTTTTCCCTTATCTTTTTTCAAACCCTCCCCAATTTTCCTGTTTTATTCTCTCTCACGACTCGGACCGGCACTATGGGACTGGGCGGCAAGTGTTTGCGAATTCAGGGCGAAGTGGATGCTTCGCAGTTTTTTCTGCATCTGGGCGGTACCGGCGGCGGGTTAGTTTTCGCACTGCATTGTTGAACGATAGACGGGGAGCGGAGTTGAGACTGCATTAGACTTTCGATCACGATAGACAAGGAAATTCTGTCGGCCACGGCAATGTCCTGGCGGTGGGGATCACGGCGACTTCACGACCTGCTGGGGGAGCTCATGGCCAAGGATGATCTTGTGCCCGGGACTCCTTTTACTGGTAGAGGTCTGATGGGCGATATGATTGATGGTCAATGAAGGGCTTGTATACAGGGGGAATTCAATGTGCACAGCTGGCACCATTGTGGCGTAGGTAGCTTTGTTGACAATGGAAAAAAGTTAAGCTTTATGGATAATATGTCCTGGTTTTTGCTCTTGCTGTTTGTGATTTATTGCACGCCGTGCTTGCTGGGCGCACCACTTGCCGCAGGGTCTTGTCGTCAGCGACTCTCATTCTTGTCGATGGTGATGAGCTGCGGCTTGTACTTGCGCAGCTCGTTCTTGTCCTCCTCTGAGGGCGTGAACCCGAAGCGCTCCTCGGCCTTGTCAGAGAGGTAGAGACCAGCGGCACCCCAGGCAATGACAGCGATGCCGACGCCGGCACGGGTCTTGGGGGAGAGGTTCTTGTAGGTCCTATTGTTTTGAGAGAGGTTTCTGATGTGAGTTGGGTGGATGCTTTGGGGGTGAGAAAGAAAGGGGGGCGGGTTTAGGAGGGTGCGTACTTGAACATTGCTTCTATAACGAAACAGGGTGTGGGGAAAAGCTGGTTTGATGAATGTGTATGTACAAGTGTGCTACATACTTGTTCTGTTGATGAAGGGGGAGGATGTTGTGATGCAGCGTTACTGGCGTTGGATGAATTTTGAAGTTGAGGCTATGGAAAGAGGTTGTTGGAAAGTAAGCCCCACTATATACAAGATGCGATTGTTGATTGGCTGGCGTCTTGCTTCGGCCTCTTCATGCTACTAGGTAGCCACATACTCTGCCTATGGTACGAACTACTAATACGACTATTATGAATAGGTAGGCGTCTACAGTTATACTCGTATTTGGACATATCTAATGGAGTGAGTACGAGTAGCTCGGAGGCTCTATCTTGGTGTACGAGTACTCGTAGTTTCACAGTTCAACTCTGGAGTCGTCCTTGACTGGATTGGGAGAACTCCCAGGCCTACTATTGTGTAGTACGAGTAGGGATCAGGGATAGATACAGTAGGCAATGGAGCTGTACGAGTACTAGTACTAATATAGATTACTTGTCTTGGATCGAGGATGGAACTCAGAATGCAGGAGGTCACTCTGAATTTTCCTTTTCGTGAGGTGACAATGAGACATACAAGTACGACGCACACTAGCGGTACGAATAGGATCACCGCACATGTTCGTGAGGCCTGAAAGGTGTGTCTAATGAAGCATGGCACCTGGAGGCACACAGCATCCCATGGCCCCTGGCAGCTGAGACAGGGGTTTGCCGGAGGAGTATCCGTATGTACGAGTATGGATACCCATCGTAGTATTAGGCACCCAAGTCCAAAGGTAGAAAATCAAGGTACGGTACGGATATACTACTAGTACATAGGCGAAGAACAACTGATCGGGAATTCAACATGCGCGAGACATTCGTCTCTGGGACCAGACAGTCAGACCGGCATTTTGATTTTTCAACCGGTCAACCAACCCGACGCTGCGACCGCCAGAAATATCCAACGCTTCATCTGTGAAAGATTTGCGAGTATTATTACCGGAGGCACGCGAGTTTGTGAGGAAGGGCTACCAGATTATCCTAGATTGGGCTGTTGTTTGCTCTTCAGGCATATAACTTGCGACTGGCATGCGATGACAAGGATCCGGAAAGAAGCTCGTCAGCTTCGCTGGCTCACGAGTAAAGTCGAAGTCTTTGAAACTTGCGCATCTTCATTTACACTCAAGCAAGGTGCTGGACCCGTTGGAATGAATGTAGGGAAGATCTTCTTCAACGACATGCCGGGTGGACGTACGAATATCTGGACTTGATTTTCCACTGGCTTCGCATTCACGGATCACGCTCCCACAGAGATGGAAGTCGCCCGATGCAAGGGACACGCCTCTGATTGCCTGCAATCTTATACCTGGTGAGCTGGGATGACCCCGCCTTGTTGGTTTGCACTCTGCAATCTGATCGGGCTGCAAGGAGTCTCTGCGGCACCGACATGAAGACCCTGGATTGAGCCACTGCGTCATGTCGGCAAGTGAACGGGGGCCAAAACGGACAAATCCGAGACGAACCAGGCCAGGAGGAAGCGAAGACCAAAAAAAAAAGGTACGAATACGGATAGAAAACCTTACATTCGTGGCGCTCAAACCGAGTCAGGGCCAGCGCCACGGTACCGAGACTCCGAGAGTGGACAATAAGCGGAGAGCATCGAGGCCCAGCAGGGCGGTTTAGCGAGCGGGAGCCATGGGCAGTGGGATATTGTTACTATTAACGGTCGGTATCGAGTTGGCACCCGAGGGCGAGTGCAGAAGGATGGTGAACTGGTGGATGGGGCGCTGGGAGCGGAAACACGAGGCGCAAGGCACAGGACGCAAGGGGTCAATGGCGGTGCACGGTTGCAAGCATCCAGGAACCAGACTTGTTGGCAGTACGAGTATCCGTAATACTCGTAGACACTCATCAGACAGGCTGTGAGGAACGGATCCCGACGGCCATGCCGAATGCGTGTCGCTTGAACCAGGAACGGGCGACAATGGTGGTGCATGGTCTGGGCTCTGGCAAGATGGGTCTCAGCCGCCGAGGAGAGGGGTGTGACGCGCGCAGATTCGGTGTCGCAGACTCGCAGCAGTTGTTGGAAGTTGCTGGGGAGCGGCAGCAGTGGGGTGTTTCGTGTCTTGGGCCAGGCTCCAGTCTGTCATCGATGGATGGTCAATGGGCTCGCAATGGAGTCAATGGAGCCAATGGACTCGTGGCTGGCACTTGGCACTGGACTGCGTCTCTGCGCTGTCCAACAGCAGCCGTGTGCACTTGCAGCACCGGTTGGTGACAGCATGGACGAGTAGGTGAGGTAGGTAGGTACGAGTATCCGTACTAGTAATACCTATTACTCGCAAGGTAGTGAGAGCGGGTGAGTCGTTCATGCCTGTCCAGCTGGCAATCATGGAAGGCACGGACCTCGCATGCTGGCAGAGTTGATGGCTGCCAATGGCCTCATGACAGCGGCCATGGCCTCGGATCGGAGGCAGGCGATTTGTCACTGTCACTCACCGACCACCTCACACTCGTGATCCTGGCTGCTTGCTGCCACCTCACGGGCCGTGACCGCTTTTGGGCTGGAGTTGGTGGACAGTGAATGGATGACAGATGACTGACTGACAGTCTTTGGTCTGCTCGAGGCCGCTCGGAGACGGCGGAGACGACGGAGGCAGCGGAGCACCGGCCCCATCGTCGAATCCCCAAGTACGTACCACTTGCTGCCCCAATATCTGGGCTTGGGTATAGCCACGATCCTGCAATCCAATACCCATCCGACTAGTTGTTTAGATGAACGGGGCAGCCCCGAGACTCTTGTTTCAACAGCCACTACCGCAAGCCAGGGCATGCTTGTACTATGTAACTCTGTGCCTGTCCATCCAACAAGGCTCCAAGCAAAATTCAATCCGGGGGCAGTGAGACAGTGACTTGCAGCCGCTCCACCCTCTTCTTCTCCAAGACCTAAGTCGGCTTGCCTACGGTCACAAGAGGGCAAGAAGGTCAAGTCATTCGGCCGCAGTCATCCATGGAGACACGTCGATCTCGACAATCTCGACAATCTGTCCATATCCGTCCACATTACCTCAACCCCCCGTCGCCGCCACATCAGAGCCACTGCCAGCGCCACCGGTTGCGGTGCAAGGGGAGCAGCATCGAGCAGCACGAGTACGAGTACTGCACCAGCACACGGACACGCTGATGACCACGGCACAGCGCGCCGTCCCCGTCATCGAACCCGCCGAGGCCCTGCTCAGGCCCGTTACCCGCCCAATCGCCGCCACCTACACCTGCGGCCACCAAACATCACCACCACCACCACCTCCGCCTCTTCTCCTCTCTGTCGCGCCACCCGCCCGAGAAGACGGCGACGACGGAGAGGCACCGCTCCCTTGATCCTCCATCATGCAGCGCGTCTCGGCCCTACTGCCCTCGTGGGACAAGAGGGCCTCGAGCTCTGCCGACAACTCCAGCTCCAACTCCTCCAGCTCCTCGAACTCGAACTCGAACTCGAACTCGAACCCCAACCCTGGCTCCGGCACCGCAACCAACAAGACTGCCAGCGGAGGTGGCTTTTTCGGATGGTCCAACCGCTCGAGCACCGCCAGTGCGAGGACCAGCGTCTTCAACGGCCTCTCCAAGATCAACGTTAACAGCGCCAACAATCGCAATAGTAGCACTGGTAGCATCGCCAATGGTCGCATCCAGCGCGAGGCCTTCTGGCCTGCCAACCTCGACATCGAATGTGAGAAGGCTGCCAGGATCATCAAGTCTTTCTGCGGTAAGTGTCCAACGTGACCGCTATCACTCTATCGTGGATGGTCCTTTTACTGACATGTGTCGCCTCATGTAGCGGACGGTTACCTCGCGCCCGTAGACGGTTCAGCGACAGCGCACTCAGACGAACCCAAGACGCCCGTCAAGGTCCCCAAGAAGATCCCCAAACGAATCATTCAGAATGCCGCTGGAATTGCCGTCTTCACATGCATGAGGAGTGGGTTATGGATGACGGGATCAGGCGGCTCTGGCATCCTCATCGCCAGGAAGTCGGACGGGACCTGGTCACCTCCTTCAGGGATCATGCTGCACACTCCCACCCTCAGCTTTATCATTGGCGTTGACGTATACGACTGCGTCCTGGTCATCAACAGCCTGGCCGCCCTCGAATCAATTACACAACCCCGCGTGACCTTGGGCGAGGACGTCGGTCTGACCAGTGGACCCCTCGTGCCGATGGACTCCCCCGGGACAGAGATACAGATCAACATCCGGGAACTGGGCAACACCGTCCTTACCTACATGAAGTCCAGGGGCCAAGAACAGCTCGTCAACTTGAACGGGTGCATTCTCACTGAACGAGCCAACGAGAACGAGCGCTTCTACGAGTCTAGCGTCACGCAGATGGATATCTTGTCTGGGAACGTATCTCGCCACGTCGAAGAAACTCGCCCGTTGTCAGAGGTCATCAAGCTAGCTGAGGGAAGGACGGATTTTGATCCTACCGTGGTTGGGAAAATCGCCGCAGAGCCCGCGCCCGGCGATGCCAATATCGCCTCTCCCCACTCGACACCACTCTCGCCCCGCCGAACATTCGGGGTACCGCAAGCAGATGACCCTGACCCCTTTGGTGTCCTGGCCTTGGAGATGGCGGGCATGGAGATTCGAGAAGCTGGGACTCGTTTGCGCCCTGTTAGCAGCCAGATGGATTTCCACGCTCGTTCCGCGTCCCGGCCCCCCAGCTCAGCGCTGTCCAAGACTTACCGTCAGAGCGGAGACACATTTGTGACCAGGAGTAACCGCGAGAGTTGCATGTCGTCGCGCACTGTAAAGAGCCAAATGACGGATGCCTACACTCAGACGGATACGGGCAACACCCCCGAGACCAGCCCAAGCCCCAGTCGGAGTGAGAATGGTCAGGAGGAGGCTTCTTTTGGAAAGATCCCAGAACGCAAGCATGACGAGGTGGAAGATGACGATGAGATTGACTACACGACTATTGATCTGACACCACTTAAGCATCTGAGTCATCCGTACACCAGCCGGGAAGCCTGGGCGACTGACCGAGCGACAACTGCGGAGAACCAAGACACCACCAAGGTGGCCACACCGACGACGAATGACAAGGCGGAGGGGGAATCGAAGGGTTCAAGCCACCATACAGAGGTTGAAAAAGAAAAAGGAAAAGAAAAAGAAGGTGATGACGATGACGATGGGGCATTGTCCAACGACGACGCGGACGATGAAGACGACGACGATGAGGAGCCCGTGGTATTTGAGGTGGCAGCAGTACAGCGGACGAGCACCCAAGCCGTGGCTTCGCGGATGATCCAAGCTAAGGGGAATATGGTTACGATTCCGAAAAGGATCCCCCCGCCGTTGCCAACAAGGAATCCTGCGCGATCCTCTCTGATCAACAAGGGCCGCATGAGCGACGAAGGGTCCAGCTCACACGATTCGCTTCACCAAGAGCCTGGCGACTCGGATCATGACGCCGAAGCGGATGAACAGAAGCGAGATTCCACCACTCCCCAGCCTGCAGATGTGGCTGCTGACAGGTCTCGTTCGCCGAGCCCTTCCGCCGAGGCGCCCTCTAAGGCCGACACCCCCGAGGCGAAGGATACGGAGTTCGAAACGACCCCCCGAGAAGAGAAGGCCCAGCCGGTTGAGACTAAGACTGAGGAAATCAGAGCCCCTGAGCCCCAGGTCGAGGACGCCAAGAAGGAGGAGCCGAGCTTGTTTACTGAGGAATCCGAGTCAAAAAGCGAGGATTCTAAGGTTGACGAAGTCAAGGTCGAAGAGCCAAATGTCGAGGAGTCGAAGGTTAGCGAATCGGAGACTGAAGAGCGGAAACCCGAGGATTTGAAGACTAAGGAGAAGAACACTAAGGAACCGAAATGCGAGAGCTCAGAGACGGAAGAGCTAAACGCCGGTGGCCGGAAGAGTGGCGAGTCCAAGACTGAAGTCCCGGAGGTTGAGGAGTCGAAAGAGGATGAGGCAAAGGGCGTAGAGACCAAGGGTGAAGCGTTGAAAGAAGACGAAGCCGATACTGCAACGGCTCTAGATGAGGCGGACGATATCTGGGAATCAAACAAGAAGAACGGATCGTCCATCGACACTGGGGCTACCGATGTTCGTTCGAGCTTTGCGGAGTCCTCGTACACCACTCCCCCGACTTCCGAACGCCGCTTTTCGCTGAAGGATGACGAGGGCGAGACAACAAAGGAGCCACTCAAGGACGATGAGAAGCCCGTTACTGAGGAGAAAGGAGAGGTTAAGGAGAAGCACCAGACTGGCGACGGCGAGGATGCGGCTGCACCCAAGGGTGTCACTGCCGCATGATCCTCACACAACGGACACGAAGTAACGACCATTTTACACTGTCTGGAGGCAGAAACGCCTCCGGCGGTTTATTTCCCCCCCGGAGGAAACCAATCTTTATCACATTTGAGGCGACATACTGGCATGCCTCGGCGCTTTACTCCTGGGCACTAGGTATATGGTTTCAACAGGCGTCGTATTTTTATTTGGAGCAGCCGCCATGTACAATGAACAAAAGGGCGTTCAAGGGGAAATATTCTGCAGATTTTGAGCGCCACATATGCTAAAATTAGAGCAGAGGGATGGATGGATGGGTGGATGGGCGCATGGTAATTACAGCATGGACTGTGTATGGGGGGTTATTTGCTCACTACGAGAAGCGTCGGTAGGATAGATGAAAGGGAAGCTCACGTTTTGTGAGGATTTATGATATCAAATGTGGAGATTAATTAATATATCAAAAGAAACCACGCCTCTGCGGTCTAATCTCAGAATTGCCAGATGTGCGAGATCTATGTGATACGAGGATTCTATATTAGTAGTATGCCACTGGGGTGATGTGTTGGGGAACATGTGGAGGGAGGGAGGCTGTCCAAGTCACGTGCAGTCGTTGCAGAACGACAGCCACAGCGACAAGCCACAAGGAGGCTTGACGCCACTCCAGCACGGTCAAGCCAGCGCGCAGCAAAGATTCGCTTCCCTGGTGGTTGGTTGTTCAACGCCTTCGCGACGCAACAACCAAAGACGCGACGGCGAGCCCAATTCCACCCACGATCCCGTCACCACCACCACCACCACCACCGCCCCACCGTCCCACTATCCCAAGCGCCAGAAACACCAAGAGACTCCAGCACCAGAGGCGTCAGTGGCAGCGGCGCGAGGTTGCCCAGCATGTCAGGCTCAGGCAAATGGCGCGAGGAGCAGATCCTGATCATCTGCCCCGGCAGCCGCACCACCATGGCCCAGCTGGGCTGCAGCGAGCTCACCCCGCCTACCCATCGCTTCCCCACGAGGATGTTCCGCGACGGCAACGAGTGGCGGCCCTACCACACCTTTAAGCGCACAAAGGTCGTCGACGGCGTCGAGCAGGAGGAGTGGGTGGAGGATGTCGACTCGGACGAGGGCGCCGTGTTCCCCATGGAAGGTAATGCGCCCTGAGCAGTTCCGCCCTGAGGATGATGCTATGAGGGCGGACTGCGGTCACGTCGAGGTGTCTTACGGAGGCTAATTGATTCTGCTGTAGGCGGTCGCATTGTCCAGATGGAGGCCTTCCTTGCCTTCCTCGACCACGTCCACACCATGCTCACCACCACGTACCACAACACCCCCATCATGCTCATGGCCTCGCCCCAGTGGACGCGACCCGACTGCGAGACCATTGCACAGTACATCTTCGAGAAGACGCGGACGCCCGCCCTGTGCCTGATCCACAGCGCCGTCGCCACGCAGTACGGGCTCAAGTTCCCCAACATGACCGTCGTCGACATTGGCTACCAGAAGGTCGATGTGACGACCATCTACGACGGCCGCGTCGTCAACCACCTGGACATTGGCGCCCCGTCGCCCAACAGGCAGATCAGCGGCGGCGAGGCCTTCACCCAGCGGTTGCTCAAGCTGCTGGGCAGCCAGGGCTTCACGCGCGACATGGCCGAGCAGCTGAAGAAGAGCCCCATCTGCGAGGTGCTCCCCTACTCGCCGACGGCCAAGTCCCTGGCGGAGCTGCCCGTGGAGGACGCACCGTCCGCCCCAGCGGCATCGGCAGAGACAGCTCCGGCTGGGTCGCCGGAGGTGGCAAAGGAGGCGCCGAAGCCTACCGAAAGTGTTGAGGAGAATGGAGAGAATGGAGAGACGAATGGTGACGACGACGGAGTTCTGGACGTTGCTAGTATCGTTACCAGCGGGCAGACGAAGGAGTTCCTGGCCAAGAAGGAGAAGGAAAAGGGGAAGCCCGGGAGGAAGCCTAAGGAAACTGCCGAGGCGGGCGCGGCCAAAGCGGCGCGTTTGCCCAATTCGAAGCGTACCCACAACATGTTTGCTTATGAGGAGGTTGTCCAGGAGGAGGTGCCTCCTGAGCCCAAGGAGAAGCCCGTGACCAACGGCTCGGGAGAGAACCTCATCCCTGTCTCTGATGCTATGGAGACAGATACCAATACGAATGAGCCGCAGAAGGAGGGCGCAGCTGCGGGCGCGGAGGCTCCCAAGCCGGCAGAGCCCACCAACGGAGCGAGCACAGAGTCGAAGCCCGCAGAGGGGCAACAAGAAGAGCAGGCAGAGGTCAAGCCGGAAGCTCAGCCAGAGGCGCAGCCAGACGTCGAGAAGGCAGCTCCTGAAGCTCCTGCGGAGTCAAAACCAGAGGGACAGACAGAGGCCCAGCCAGAAGCTCAAGCAGACGAGTCGAAACCTGCCGATACCCATGAGCTCCGGGCCAAGCGTATCCGGCGAGATATCGAAGTTGGGCTGGAGCGCTTCACCTTTGCGGACCGCGAGGAGATTGACCGCATCGTGAGCACCATCTACCACACGATCCAGGGCATCGATGACATGTATATGCGGCCTGCCTGCTGGGATAATCTGGTCTTTGTCGGCAACGGCGCCCGCCTGCGTGGTCTGAAGGAGAACATCCTCCAGACCCTCAACGCCCGACACCTCGTCTCCCCCTCCACCGCCACCATGTTCACGTCGGAGCTGCCCTCTAACATGGGCACCCCCACCGGCACCGGATCCCAGACGCCCACTGGCTCCTTCACAGGGGCGCCGCACCAGCTGCCCTCCAGCGGCGTTAACCCCCTCCTGCAGGCTGCCACGACAGCTAGCAGCCTCGGCGTAGCAGGTGGCCCTGGATCTACAGCCGCAGCCGGCACGCCCCAGGCTGGATCCGAGGCAGGCGGGCCCTCGGCGGCCACGCACCACTTCCACAGCCAGACGCCCACGAGCATCAAGACGGTCACCATGCCGACCTACCTGCAGGAGTGGTCCAAGCACGGCTTCGAGGAGGCCATGTTCCTCGGCGCGCAGGTCGCGGCCCGGATCGTCTTCTGCCTGCACTCCAACATGGATACCCAAAGCGCCGAGGCGCAGAAGCTGGCGAGCCTGAGCCGTGTGGACTACAAGTGAGTTTCCTACCTTTTCCTCCTACTACTCATACGAGTTATATATTTTCACCATCATGCTAATGTTGTGCGTGTTCTAGTGAATTCGGCCCCAAGGCTATCCGCAGCCATTCCATGCTTGGCTAAAGGGGAGGGGGGGATTGTGTAGATGACACCTCCTTTTCGACATTGGCGCTTTGTTTTTCTCGGAGTTCTTGGGTGGAAAACGGCTTTCTAGGGGGCGGATTGGGTTTACGACATGGAGTGGTGATCCCGCAAATGCACCTTTCTCGGTCGAGCCGTAGCTGGCTTGTTTTTTTTTTTTCGAGAAGGGGGCGAGTTTGTGTGTTGGTATAAGAGGATGGGATGATCCTGGTCTTGCCAGTGAGCTCATCGGGAGGCATTGAATGTAATGAGTATAGGTGTACAATACTCTAGAAATTCCTCACAGCTAGCGAGGTTCTTTATTCCCTATTTCTGCAAGACTCCCCGCAGCGCCAGGGGCTCGTGGCTCTGTTTAGTTTTACTTCATCAAGTCTCTTAGGTCACCATTTGTCATTTCTCTATAGAATACAGAAATCCGGGTATCAATCTATTTTAGACCGTACCCTCATACCCTCATATACATGAATCAAGTAGCTCGTGAGATAAGACAAGCCAAAGACCGCCCAAGACGCTAATCATTTCTCCAAATACACTTTTTGGGGGGGGGGGGGGGGGGAATCGTCATATCCTGCTTTTACACTTATTCGGCAGTAACGAATCAATGCAGCGGGGTTGATATCGCGTGTCTTCTTAACCTGCGTGATTGCGAGATTCGGCTTCTTTGGCGGCATCGTGCCAGTTGGTCTTGAGCAGGTAACCGTACTCGATCAGAGACACACTGGTGGTAAAACTGTCAGCAAAAACACAGCTTCCTATTTACGCGGGGTAAAGAACAAAAAAAAGAGGGAGAAAGACGTACACACAGAGGCCAACCGTGACACCAAGCCACAGGCCCTCGAGCTGCCAGCCGAGTCCAAAGGCCAGCCACAGCGAGATGGGCAGGGAGATGACATAGTAGGCGATGAGGTTGGCGGGACCGCCGATGGACTGCTTGCCGATGCCGCGGAGGATGCCGTGGGCGCCGGCGGAGAGGCCGTCAAAGACTTGCATGACGGCGACGACGGGCAGGACGCGGACGATGAGGAGGATGACCTCCTCGTCGTTGGTGAAGAGGAGGGCCAGGTGGAAGCGGAGGGTGCTAAAGATGGTGAGGTTGAAGAAGCCGATGACGAGAAAGGTCCAGCAGGCCTAAGTGTTGTGGTCAGTCCGGATGCAAAAGCAGAGATAAGGAAGAAAAAAAAAGGGGGGGGGGATTTCAGGGGTCAACATACCACTTTAGCGGCCGTCTTGGAGGCGTCAACCAGCCCGGCACCGATGAGGTTGGCGATGCGGGTAGAGGAGGCGATGGACACGGGGAAGGGGATCTGGTAGGAGATGCTGCCCAGGGTGGCCAGGGCGCTCTGGGCGGCAAGGTGCTCGGAGCCGAAGCGGCTGGCTAGGAGAGTCATGATCTCAAAGGCGAGCCACTCGGCCTCGACCATGATCATGCCGGGCAGTGCGAGGCGGATCATGACCCACCAGTTGGAGAGGGCGCGCTTGGTGAAGCCGCCCCAGCACTGGGAGCCGTCGACGAAGCGGACGTAGAGGAACAGGAGGACGGGAAGCAGGCTGTCGGTGATGGCGACGGCCATGGGGGCGCCGACGAAGCCGAGCTCGAGTTTCCAGACGAGGATCCAGAGGATGAGAGCGTTGATGGGGGCGGCGATGAGCAGGACGTAGGTGGTGGCGCGGAAGAGGCCCTGGGCCTGGGTGAAGCGCTTGCCGCACTCGAAGAGGATGGTGCCGGGTATGCTGAAGATCATGACCTTGAGGTAGAGGCCGGCGAGGCGGGCCGAGTCGGGCTCGGGGATGATGAGGAGGAGGATGTCGGTGGCGAAGTACCACAGGACGGCGATGAAGGGCATGAGGGTGAAGAGGAAGCAGGCCATGCGCTGGCACTGCAGGCCGACGAGGTGCTTGTGGCCGGAGCCGTAGGCCTGGGCGCAGAGGGTGTCGAGGCTGGTGGCCATGCCCTGGAAGGGGGCGATGCAGGTGATGGCAGCCGACATGTTGGCGACGGAGACGGCGCCCAGCTCGCTCTTGCCGATGCGGCCGACGGCGAAGATGCTGGCGACGTTGATGGAGTACTGCAGGAAGAAGGTGATGATAAGGGGCCACGAGTACTCGGCCAGCGTCTTGGTCTCACGCTGCCAGGTGGTGCGAATGCGGCCCTGGGCCACGGCCTGCTCCCACTGCTGGTCAAGGGCCTCCTCATCGTCGCTGGGGACGCCCAGCAGGGGCGAGGTCTCGGACGGAGGCTGGATGACAACGGGGGGTCTCTCGTCGCCAGCGGGGGGCAGTTTGGTGCTGAAGAGGCGACGGTAGACGCGGGAGGCCAGGCTGCGGTGCTTCTGGGCCGGGTGCTTGGGAGGCAGGACATGGTTGTCCCTGAGCAGGCTACGCTCGGCGTCGCGGGACTGCTTGCGCTCGAGGGCGCTCAGGCCCGGGTCGTCGATGGTCTTGGGGTTGAGGACGGGGCGAGTGCCACCGTAGGCGACACCGCTGGGGCGGCGATACATGAAGTGGGCGCCCTCATGGTGCTCAGCGTCGTCGAGGGCGCCATCGTCGGATACATCGTCGTCGGAGCAGGCAGCAATGTCACTTGCCAGATACTGCTCGGCCAGAGGCGACGAGGAGCGGAAGGACGACGAGAGACTGTGGTGGCCGTTGCGCGTGCCATGGCGCAAGTCCTGGCGGATGTCCTGGCTGGAGGAGCCGCCTCGTCGTTCCTGACCCATTGAGGTGTTTGCAATCGGTCTCTGGCGGGTGTCCGTTCTCGTGAGGGCAAGAGTCAGAGGACGGAGAAGTGAGAGCGGCGATGGACGCTGGGGCGGTGGGTACGGGGATGGATGCCGAGGTGGGGGGTTTGGTGTTAGTGGTCAGTAGTTAGCTGGTGTTAAGGGGTGACTGCTGATGGTGCAGATCAAGGAGGCTCCATGGATATAAGGAATAGAAGGACGTCCAGTATTCGTATGCGAGCAAGGAATACGGAGACAGCATGGTGCAAGGGCATGGCGACGTGGGACAGAGGTGGTTCATGTCAGTTGTGGTATCGATATTTTGTTTGTACATGGTAGATCGCTGTTTGCCACTCACCGAGTCAACCGCCCTGACCCGTTGAGCCAACTTTTCCTCCCCCCCAGGCCCCCCCCAGCCATCCGACATCGGGTGACACCGCTAAACACTCCCTGCACCCTCCTGCACCACCACCTGGTACCAATGCACCATCCGCCTGTCGTCTGCGCCCTACAGAGCAACTTGTGTACTGAGAAGTTGCGCCTGTTGTGCATTTGACGAGCTGACGAGCCGACCAGCCTGTCGTCGCCGCCCTATCATGCACGCCTGCTGCAGGGATCTGCAGGCGTGCATCATCGATCCATCAGCCCGTCTCCCCGCCCTTTACCAGTGATACCCGCCGTAGTACTCTACTCGTGAGTCGTCATGGATCCCGCGATTCAATCCCCCAGGGTATCCAGGCTAGCTGCTCTGTAGCTATCCAAGCTAGTAACCTGCCCACACTCTCCCAAACCTGTCTGGCTCCCCGTGTGCCATGCTTGCTACCCAAGGTACCTCATTGCTGCCGTACTGTTGCAAGGGCACATTGTACGGAATCCGAACGCCCACGACTGCCCTCCCTGTGTCTCCCTCAGGAGTATCCGACTGGAAGCCTGGCACCATCACACTCCCCTTCTCCATCATCTCTGGCCACACCAGCACCCCGATTTCCCATGACGATATGCGAACCTCGCCCGTGGACCGCACCGCCTCGCCCCACGCCTGCTTCGACAGATTTGCCGATGTGAGCATCGCCCAGTCTATGGACCCCTTGTTGTCATACCGCACGTATGTTTTGATATGTGGTGCCGCGCGAGCTCGTCCCCCATCCGCTTTCTCACCATCATCCGGCAGTGCTGTGGTTCACATCAGTCCATCGTGCACATCTTCCGAGGCCATTTGCGCACTGTACTACTATACCTCTTCCGCCGGGCGAGTCATTGGCCCAATGGTGCAGCATGGGCCGGAGGTACTGGAGCTGGTTGGCTTGCTGTTGCGACTGGATCCTGGTGTGGATGGACCCGCCAGCAGTATATCCATCTAGGCAGCGCCGGATCTCGTCGGCAGTGGGGAAAACGACTTTGAACTTGGGTCTCTTGGCGTTCGCATTGTGCGATTTGCTCAGTGCGTCGAACAGGGTCTTCTGGAGCCAGTCGTCTTTGGCACCAAGAGTCGCAATGGACGATATCTGTACCACCACTTCTGCCTCGCCGTCTGAGCATGGCACTTGTCCAAGCGCCCTCTTCAAGGCCGACCACCCCCAAAGGGTTTGGGATACGTCGTTGGCCTCGTGTCGTCCTGGAACACTAGCGATCAAGGCGCCTCTGACGCCCGAGAAGTCATACTTGCTCAACTCCTTAACCAGAGGCTGGCATGTGATCTTCCGCCGGTCGTAGAATCTCAGATAGCTCAGCAGGTCTGCTTTGAATCTCTCGCCGGTCCCCACGGGAAACTGGTCAGGCGAGGCCGCGCTCTCATCAGCTGCCTTGGGGCCAAGTGGAAGCCGCGGGGACTTCCACACAGCGTTGGTCATGTTGGTCCAGTCCTTGGCTATCATATTGGCGGTATGGATAATGACCTGGGCGGTATCATCGTGGCGGAACAGGACCATCATCTTGGAGTGATGGGTTCCAAACATTTCGGGCATGAATGCTGTGTGTAGCTCGACATTTCCGAACTGGGACGCTTCTTGCTAACCACAAAGTCATCAGCCATCAATGAGTTCTATTTGATGACGTCTCAGGGGGATTGCCATCAAGGTATACGAGTACTTACCATGAGCATCTGCCTGTTTGGGTCCTCTTGCTTCCAGAAGCCGTGAACGACGTGCACCTTGACGAGATGTCTCGTGTCTGAGTCGAAGGCATCCATGAGGAACGGAATGTCGTGGAGATAGTTGAACTCCCAGCACTCGCAGACTAGGGGATCCCCCAAAAGGTCCTTGAGCGTGACGGCATCCTTGTTGAGAGACTCGGGGAGGTCCCGGATCCAAGTGAGCTGCCACGGCGAGGCTACAACACGCGCCTCGCGCTTCCTCTTCCGCGGAGGACTTATCTCCCTGGAGAGGGACCCAAGGACTCGTCGGCTGTCTCCCGTATCCGAATCCTCGTCGCGCTGGCGCTTCTGCCGATGTTCCATGGCTGCAGCGCGCGAGGAAGTTAGTTTGGTGCCCCAGTCAGACGGAGAGTGCCCGTGCTTTGTCCAGCAGTTTGACAGCAAGCTCTCTTTGCGCCGTGGTAATCTCAACTGCGCATCCCTGATTCCAGATCCTGCGTGCGCGCCCTCCGATGCTGAAGTAGATGCTCAGAGCAGAGGCGGTAGCCTCGTCCAGTGGTCTCAGTCTCGCATGCGAAGCAAGGAACCAGCGTCGGACACTAACACGACCCGCGCCTTTGACAACTGCATCCCAGGTGCGGATACGGATAGTGCAATGGCCAACGGATGTTGCGGCCTTGGAATGAAGTAAGCGACAAGGAGACGTCGCTTTGTGTTAAGGAAGGTTGGAATGTTGGAGCTGGTATCGTCTCGCTGCTGGAGGGGCGTACAGTGGACTTCTCCCAGCAGCACAGCGCGCTGGGGCCGTCATTTGCCCACTGTGGCATCCAATCCAACCCACCCAAATGCCGTTTGAGTGCATGGTGTATTATTACGCATTGCGCAGTACCGATACGGATACCCACCACCATTCAATTGAGGACCTGAGGCGTCGTGTTCCAGCTGTCCTCGGCGCATTCCTTTCAACGAACCCCATTCGCTCCTCAGCCATCGCTGGACGGTCAGCTTCGGAGCATCTTCTTGACGATTCTTTCTTCTCTGCAGCGAATCCTGTGCCTGCTCTTCGCCCGGCCCGTCCATACTGCGATAGCACCGCCTCCCTTATCCTGCGACTTTCCGCCACGTCCCTCGCTTCTCTCTCCCTTTCGCCGCGACGACATCGTGTCCTTGAACAGCCGACCATAACGAATCCGTCTTCGACTTCCTCGCCCCTAGCGATCGTCTCGGCGACAATCGAGTGCACCATCCATCCTCTGCGCTTCTCCGCGCTGTAGAGCGCCACATCGCCCTCCCCGCGTCTCGCCCGATTTGCGTCCTCCTGGTTCTCTGACCTCAGTCGAGGATTTCGGCGCCGACCAGGTGCTTCTAGCCCGACATGAGGCTGTCGCGTTTCACTTTCCTTGCTGGCGCCGCGGCGCTGGTGCGAGGCCAGAGCCTGGACGAGAACTATGTCACCACCAAGAAACCCACTGTGTTCAACGACGTGACCGTCCCCCCGCTACTAGAGCTCACGCCCTTGAATTTCGAGGAAGAGGTAACAAAGACTAAATATCTCATGGTGAAGCACTACAGGTACGTCACCTCACGTTCCCAGGACCTCTCTGCCTGGGCTTATCTGCCGGTGAAGCTGACAATTTTGAAATCAGCCCGCACTGCCGCCACTGTATCGACTATGCTCCCACCTTCCAGACCGCCTACGAATTCTACTACACCTCTCACCCCGAAGGTGCTCCCGATGCGAGTTTCTTGGAATACTACGACTTTCGGTTCGGCATGATCAACTGCGTGGCCTACGGCGATCTGTGCCTTGCCAATGGCGTTACTACGTTCCCTGTGACTACACTATTCGAGAATGGCAAGCCTGTCGATTCCATCAGAGGTGTCAGGTCTATCGAGCAGCTCAGTGTCAACATTGAGACTGCTTTGGAGAAGGCGAAACCCGGCTCGCGCCCCAAGACGATTCTGCTACCGGAAGCCGGTGACGACAGGTTGCCCAAAGGAGCCGCTGATAAGAAGCCTGACAAGGGTTCCGAAACCTTGAACGGTGAGGAGTCCCAGAAGAAGCTGAGTCAGGACGAGCTGCCGGCCAAGAAGTCTGCCGACAAGGCAGCTGACAAGTCCGGCAAGCCTCCCCCGAGAGTCTTTGACAAGAACTGGAAATCACCAACTTCTGCCGAGCTCTTCAACAGCAAGAAGCTCAAGAAGCCGACCGCGACGCCCAACCAAAATGGCGTATCCATCTCTCTGACTCCCGAGAGCTTCCAGAGGATGGTCACCATGACCCAGGACCCCTGGTTCATCAAGTTTTATGCGCCGTGGTGCCACCACTGCCAGGCAATGGCTCCCACGTGGGACCAGTTGGCCAAGACCATGCGCGGAAAGCTCAATGTCGGTGAGGTCAACTGCGAAAAGGAGTCTCGGCTGTGCAAGGACGTCGGCGCCCGGTCGTATCCCACCATCCTCTTCTTCAAGGGCGGCGAGCGGGCCGAGTATCGTGGTCTTCGGGGCCTGGGGGATTTTGTCCAATATGCCGATAGCGCCATGGACCTCGCGGGCGGCGTGCCCGATGTTGACGCTCAGGAGTTTGCGGCTCTGGAGGAGAAGGAGGATGTCATTTTCGTATACTTCTACGACCATGCGACCACCACGGAGGATTTCATGGCCCTGGAAAGGATACCCCTGAGTCTCATCGGCCACGCAAAGCTTGTCAAGACCAACGACCCGGCCCTATACGAGAGGTTCAAAATCCACACCTTCCCGCGGCTGCTGGTTTCGAGAGAAGGTCGTCCGACGTACTACACTCCCCTGACCCCCGACGCCATCAGAGATGTTCGCGGCGTGCTGGACTGGATGAGGTCCGTCTGGCTTCCGCTGGTGCCCGAGCTCACGGCGGCCAACGCCCGTCAGATCATGGATGGCAAGGTGGTTGTGCTGGGAATCCTCAACCGGGAGAACGAGGACTCGTTCCAGGGCGCTCTCAGGGAGCTGAAGACGGCGGCAAATGAGTGGATGGACAGGCAGATCCAAGAATTCCAGCTCGAGAGGAAGAAACTCCGAGATGCGAAGCAGATGCGCGTCGAGGAGGCCCGGGATCGCGACGACGAGCGCGCCCTCCGTGCTGCCAAGGCGATCCGCATTGACATGGATCAGTCCGGGCGCAAGGAGGTCGGCTTTGCCTGGGTCGATGGCGTCTTCTGGCAGCGGTGGATCCGAACCACGTTTGGAATCGATGTGAGCGACGGGGAACGCGTCATCATCAACGACCAGGATGTAAGTCTACCAGCACCGAAGGAGCTTGTCTAGGATTAACATTGCTGACTTGAATGACAGAGCCGTAAGTATTGGGACCAGACCATCACTGGGAACTACATCATGGTCAGCCGGACCGCCATCTCGGAATCTCTAGACAGGATCATCTACGGACCCAACACAATCCCGTACAAGCTCACCACGTCGCTCATCTCCAAGATCTTCCACGACATGGGTGTCGCCTTTGTTGAGCACCCCTTCGTGAGCGCCGGGTGCGTCGTCGGCTTCTGCATCGCTGCGTACATGTGGTTCAGGCGCCGCGCTCGCCGCTCGCGCGGTGGCTACTTCAACCTAGAAGACAAGATGGGTGGGCTGGGGAGCTTCAGGGATGGGCTGCTGGGACACAACAACGGCAATACCAAGGCCGATTGAGAGGGAGTATGGGGAGCGGGATTTGGTAAAGATACCAATCTTGAGTTACAACGAAAAAAAAATATATCCAAAATCCAAAAGAAATGAAGAGGTGGATCGCGCATATGGCCTGACAGGTGCTTACGGGGTATAAGGCTCGACTCGATCAAGAAGACACGGGAGGAACCCCCCCAAAGGACAGAACGAGCTCTGGCTGACAATTGTTGGTTCATAAAAAGCGGCGCCGACTTCCTAGCATCCCTTCTTTCACTAATTACCCCCGGGAGGGGGGGGGGGGGGGGGTTTGGAGTTTCGGGCTTTTTTTTCTTTCCTGATGGGCCGTGTGTGTGGGTGTATAGTGATTTTACGGAGAACACCATAGGCATATGCTACTACTTACCATCAAACGTTTCTGTTAACTGTTCTAATAGAAAGCCCAACGGCTGGGGTTGGCGAAAATGTACTAATACTCCTTATATCGGGTTCCCTTTCTTGCCTACCTATTACCGGCTAGGTGGCATTAGCATCGAATCACCTGTTTTGTCTTACACGAATTCCTTTGCAGCATATCTTGTACGGCGATGATATGTACATGAGTGTATTTGCCAGATACATAAGCTATATCACTTGCATCACTTGACCACCAGCTAATCTTAACCCTAACCACATGTGGAGAAAGGTTGGGCGAAGATGGTACTTCCAGGCACCAGCCTCCGTCATCCAGCACTGAATCCCAACTCTTTCGAGCCCCTTTACTGGAACCACCAGTCGACCACAATGCGGCCAACACCGAGGTCGGCAATGTCGTCAAAGACGGCAGGCGACACATCGATGGCACCGCTGGCGCACGAGGGGCACTTGTCGACAACCTGGGCAGCCGTGGTCTTTCCGTTGGCCGTGATGGTGATCCACCTGCCACAGACGGCGGCGTTGTTGGGGTTGGGGTCGTTGCCGTACTCAGAAGGGGAGAGAGCCACGACGGGGTTTCCGTCATTGTGAGTCCAGCCGCAGGCACCGAGTCCCTTGAAAGGGGGGAAAGGGGGGAGATGTCAGTGGCACAAGTTTCCTCCCCTCTCGTTGTGTCTGGAAGAACTTACGGGGTTGTACCAGGTCATGTCACCGCGGTAGGCGACGGCAGAGGTGGCAGCAACGGCCACGGTGCTGAGGATCTTGACAAGAGAAGACATTTTGGAAGTGTCGGAGGGTTACAAAGGCGATGTAAGTGTTGTCTGAAGGGTGCTGGTGAGTCTGGTCTGCTGGATTTAGCATCATGGCGAGGCTCTTGTCCCCCTTTTATCCTTCGATCCTCACCCCATAGTGAAGTTGCCGCCGAACACACAAGACGAACGAAGCTCTGCATAAACTCGAGTTGCCCAGGGGAGCTTCAGGGCTCAATTTGCGAGGTAGCATTGAATCTGACTGGCTGCAGCATTCTCATGCGATGTGCCAATAGTTCTGGCGAGGAGTCGCCCTCATTCGAAGTTCTGGGCTGTCCTCCTCATGTCTGCGCGACTTGGTATCCGACAAGAACACCCCCACGACCATCTCCGGTAAGTCGCGATGCATAGGAAAGGCTCACCGGCCCCTCGCATGGTATTTGTAAACACAGGGCCAATATTATACCAATGTGGAATCTCGTGATGTGGTAGGTGACTTGACTGGATGCCAGGGGGGTTGAGTGCCTTGGCGTGTTGGTTGAGCGAATAAAGACGACGGCCACAACCATGTGAATCCCAATCTGGAAGCGTTCACGCAATCGGGGATCGACCCGAGCCGGTCACTAATGCAGGTTGGGGAAGTTAAAAGATCGTACCTTGCGAGTTGCGACCCTGCGTCTGCACTCTGCTCCTCCACTCCTGCAACGTGCTTGGCACTTGGTAGCATACTATACTAGTAGCAGCAGTTCCAACTCTAATAGTCTCCCTCTGCCTCATCCTTATAGAAGGAGACGTTCTGGTAGTTTTGTTGGCTGATGGCTCGAACCCGGCGCAGTCACAATGTCTACGAGTATATACATGTACATATGTATTGTATTAGTACGGTAGTTATATCTACATCCTCGAACAAAGGGGCCCTCGGGAGTCGGGAATAACATGGCCAGAACGCGTCTACAATCCCAAAACAGAAGGTGAATGAATCCCTCAAGGAAAACGACGAGGCTCAGCCTGGTGGTCTAGAACCTATGAGCTATTTTCCCCATACATAGTAGTACTACTCTCCCCATAGCCTTGTGAGAAGGATTGCAGCTGCTCGGCGGCGTCGGAAAAGGATTGTACTGGCTAGGAGATGTCATGGGCGGCTGACCACCTGCTGACCAACTACCATGTCGACTCTCATGCTGTAGAGAACGTGTGCCGAACTCCGTTGGCTGCCTCCGTTTGCACATGGTCTTGGCCTACATCGGGGACATGACCACGAAGGACGCCCATGTGATGCTTGCCATAGCCAAGGGGGTCAGACAGGGCTGCTAGTATACCCCAGCTTACACTTCAGCGTGCGAACCACGCCACCCCCATATTCCGACCCTTTCAACCCCACAACCAATGTACAGGACACAGGAGAGAACTCGGGGTAATAGCTTCGGCAACCCCGCGAGCAAGGATGAAGAAGGCAGCAAGACGCAGAAGACCGGTCTTGGCTTAACTGGCTAAGATACCTCCCCAAACAGGAAATCCCCAACATGCCGAGCGACCCCGAGGGCCCGAAGCACGGCCACGTCGCATGCGGCCCAACTCCAGCGGCGGCTACCTACTTAGGTGTAGATTTCGTCCGTCAAGCTGTTCAGTGTCAGGCCCTCCTTGGCGATGTCCTCCACGTCCACCAGGAAGTCGAGAGGCATGTCGACCAGCGTCCCGCGGATGCGGCTGAGCCACTGTTTGACCTCGGCCACGCCGCCAGGGAACTCGTCGCGCACAATGTGCCCGTACTCGACCTTGCCATCCTCACAGCTCCCCTTCTTATCCTCCTCCTCCTCCTCCTTATCATCATCATCGTCGTCATCATCGCAATCCTTCTTCTTCTTCTTCTCGGCGCCGGGGATGATAAAGTACTTGGTGAAGAACTCCTTGTAGTCCTCCCACGTGCGGACGTTGTCGTTGGGGACCGGGTGGAAGGCACGGCTGAAGACCTCGGTGTTGGTGCGCGCCGTCTCGGACCAGAGGCGTTCAAACTCCGGGTGGAGCGGGTCCTGGACGAGGACGTCGGCGCGCGAGCCCCAGTCGTAGTCGTTGGGGGCGCGGTCGACGGGGCTCCAGTTCTGGTCCGGCTGGTCCCAGCGCTGGTCCGGGAGCAGGCCGAGGTGCTTGCGGAAGATCTGGCGGCGCAGCGAGGCGGCGAAGCGCGAGGCCGTGTAGGGCTCCCCGTTCATGAGGGAGTCGACGGGCGTGGGGTCCTCGATGACGACGGCAATCTCCGAGTCGTGGGTGCCGAGCTGCGAGCGGTCGTTGAGGTTGGCGGAGCCGCAGATGACAAGGCGGTCGTCGGCGATGAGGAGCTTGGTGTGGACGTAGAGCTCCTCGCTAACAAAGGCGTTGATCTCATCCTCCGGGTCGCCGTCCCAGCGGAGGTCGGCGACACTAGGGCCGTCCATGTAGCACGAGCTGATGGTGTCTTGCGTTTGATCGTCCACATTGGCAGCGCCGCGCTGGTACTGCTTGTACTCGCCGTAGCTGTCCTCGTCTCCGCGGTCCTCAGGGTAGTACCCGCCGCCAACGTATTCGTCGTGTCCTCGTCTGGCCTCCTCGTATGACACGCCCGCGCGTCTCTCAGCACTGGCCATCGTTTGAGACGTGTTGATGCGGTCATAGTTCCTCAGGTTGTAGAATCCGATGTAGTCGCTTGGATTCTCGATCCCATTCTCCCGAAGCTTCTCCAGGATGCTGTAGCCACCACGGCTGATGGAAAAGTATTGGAACTCCATGATGGCCCGGGTTCCGAGAGCCCCATGCGAGTGGAGATCTCCTGCAAAGGCCGGTACGGCGGGCATGACGACCCAGATCTTGAACGGCTCGCCTCCCCGGTGAGCGCGGACGATGCGGTCGACAATGACAGCTCCAAGTTTGTTGGATACGGGATGCTGCTCGTCGCTAGTGGCAGTGATGAAGAACTGGGTATGTTTAGCGAAAAGCCATCAACATGGGGCCGAGGGACAGGTAGGCACCTGGTTCTCAATGTAGATGCAGTGCTTTGCGTTGGTGATAGCATCAGCATAGGCGTTTGCGATGGAGTGCTCGGTGTCATGGCCGGATGACCACTTGCAGGCACTATACCACTTAGTCAGTCCCACCAAAGCACACAAGAACTTCATAAAACCATACCTTCTTGTCAACTGGATCTTGGGAAGCTCGGAGTCTCCGTAGCCCCTTTCTCGTTCCTCTCCACTCCCAAATGACATGAAGCTGCTCATCCCACGACTGAAGCGGTATGACAGGTCCTCAAAGGTGTTGCCGGCTGTTTCGGATTCCTGCCCACCTGAAGCGACAGCCCGGATCTGCAGGCTTTCATACTTTTCAGGGTCCTTGTTCTTGTACTTGTCTTCCCAGATGAAATTCCTGTGACGAGTTAGTGTGTCCACCGACCTATGAATCTCGTTTCATCGGCAAGAACGTACCATCGGTCGACAAAGTGGTCGACCAGGTTGTCCACGATGGGGCCGTTCATGCTCAGAGCAACATCTGACCAGCCCATTCTGGAGCTTTTCGTCCGGTCGACTGAGCCGCGTGTTAGCTCGCCTCAAAAAAAAATTAAAAATTGACGGCTTGCTCCTCACGTTTGTTCTGAGTCCAGTCGTCAACGTCGTGAAAGTCGTAGACACGAGCATTGTTGTAGTCTTGGCCTGGGAAGATGATGTCATCAAGGTTCCCGGGATGGGCGTCGGCAATGGGATGACCTAGACAAGTTTAGAAACGAGTTGGCACGGTAATTGTCACGAGGCAAGCTCACTGTTGGTGTCCCATCTTCCAAAGCCTACCCAGGTGTCAGGGAATCAACAAGATCTGAAGAGGGGGGGATTTCGAATAGAGGCATACACATGTCAAGCCCACCCATGAACCCCAGCTTACGGTCTACTACGAGGAGCTTCTCATGGTGGGCCCAGAAGAGGACCATTCCGTCTGTGGTGCCGTAAAGGGCCTTGACTGCCTCGCCGGAGGCCTTGGCGAGGTCAAAGTTGGTGAGGTGGGTGAAAGTGTCGCCCAGCTCGGAGGCAAGATCGTAGCCCGTGGGCCTGTGATCGGGGTGCCGGAAGACACCAATATTGGGGTGCAAGGCCTCCAGTGCCTGTCTGGTGTGCTAAAGGAGCCAGTTAGACGGATCGGGGACGCCGGTGCTTGTCCGCCATGTGCTTACGCGTGAGTCGCAGGTGAGGGCGGCTTCGACCTCCTTGTAGACGACAATGTGGACCTTGACACCGCGCTCGGCGGCGGCCTTGAGCATGTTATCAACACGGTACTGCTCATTCTGAGAGGGCGGACGACGCAGGTAGAGCTCGGGGCTCAGCCACCAGTCCAAGATGAAGATCTCCTCTTGGGCGCCTGGGCCTTGTCAGTCTTGGGGGAGAATGGATGGTGAGAGTCAGGGAGCTCACGCTCGAGGGCCTCGGAGACAGCCCAGAAGTAGGAGCAGCCGTCGACATACCACTTGACGTGGCCAGTGGACGGGGGAGCAAAGGAGTGGTAGCGGTTGGCGGTATAGGCTTCCGGATGGAGGTGATCACAATCCTGGCCCAGCTGCGAGTGCGAGTGCTTCTCGTCGCCAAAGACGGCGTCGATGCCAGCCTCGACCTTTTTGAATATGGACTCCATGGTGATTCCTGCAGGCTACGTTTAGATGGAGGTGAAGAGAAAAGATGCGTGGGAAGGGAGAAGAGCGGGAGTGGAGGAGCAATGTCGGTCAATCACTGTTATAGTGGCCGCGACACCTGCCGTTGCACCCACTGCCGCATGCCAGCATGCCAGTATCACCGTGTGCCAAGACCGGGGCCATATTTACCTTGGGGGAGGTAGCCAGCATCGCCACAGCACCATGATCGGGTGTCCCGACTCGAATCATAGTCATCCGATGGTTCAATATATGCCTCGATGTGGTCCAGAAGCTCACGTCAGCTGTTCAGCTGCGAGTATTTTCGAGTTGCCCAGTGTCTTTGGCCGAGTTTATTCGGCGCTGATTCGATTGATCAGTGAGGCTGTCTAGACACCAAACGCCAATCACTCGTCACCCCACCATAAATCCAGGGTCCCGTTTCACTGTCGATTAAAATACCCCGCCGTGGACGGCTACCCGGATGTGTTCCTCATGCATAAATAATAACCTGATGAGATCCCAGCCTCAGTCTTTTCTGCCATGTTTTGACGACGAGATTCCTCAATGTGAAACCAGGGTCAAGTCATGTTTCAAGACTACGAAGTATTACGTACTTGCCTTATTCAGACGGCTCTCTGTTAGAAGAGTTTTGTTCCGTCGGTGCGCAGGGTAGTCGCACTTAGTCGCACTTAATCGCACTTAGTCGCACTCACCTTGGCTACCTACCTCATGTACATTCCATCCACCATCGCTGGTAGTGGGACAACGTCATCCTTTCACCCCCCCAGAGCCTCATGGGGTACAACACTCTCTAGGCCATCAGGTCCATTAAGTCCTGTATCTTGGAGGCGTGTGAATTGGTGCCACTGGAGTCTCACCCAGCTTTTGCCTCGCGCCCTCGTGGCGGTAAATCATGGTACCCCGTCAAATTTCATATCCAAAATCATGCTAACTCATCCCAGTGAACCTCATCTCTATCTCCTCCACTCCGGTCTCACAACCACCAGCGCCAGCATTGCACAGTAGGATCTCCCCCATCGGAAAACTAGAAACTCCAAAGGCAACCTGAGCCATGCCCAACCCGGGCGCCGTCATCCCCTTCACCCCCGGCCAGCACACCCACCTCATCCCCTACCTCGCCGCCATCCACGCCTCGTGCATCACCCACGACCGCACCATCGCCACCTTCCTCCCGCCGCTGTCCCACGAGAAGCTCCTCGCCTGGTGGAAGGACCGCATCGCCGAGGTCGCCGACGGCTCGCGCCTCATCTACGTGCTCCTCCGCGACGACGGCAGCGATGACGAAGAGGCCGCCCACCACCACGTCGCCGTGAGCCCCAAGGGCCCCGAGGTCGTCGGCGTCGTCATGCTCGCCATGCCCTTCTCCGAGACGGGCGCCTTCCGCGCCGCCGTCGAGAAGCTGCTCGTCCACGCGTCGTGGCGCCGTAGGGGCGGTGCCACGAGGCTGATCGACATCCTCGAGCGCGAGGCCCTCCACCGCGGCAAGACCTTGCTGGTACTACTCCCCTTCCACCACCCCCCATACACTCACTTTCTCTTTCCTTTATTTGGACTGACTGACCATATCCCAAGACCCTGGACACAGAAACGGGCAGCCCGGCTGAGTCGCTGTTTCTGAAGCTGGGGTATGCCGAGCTGGGCAGGATACCCAGGTACGGCTTAAGCCCAGCAGGAGAGCTCAAGGATGAAACCTTTTTCTACAAGCAGCTGGACAATACGTAACGGTGCGCCTGTACCTTAGACTTGAAACTTTACAGCGGGGTATTAATTTGCATACTAGTAGTGATTAGACTAACATGATGATACCAAGGTAAAAAGAATTCCTCCAGGAGAATTTTCTCTACCACCTCCCATAAGAATTACTATGGCCCTATGCCGTCGGGTCACTTTTTTGTTTTACCTCTCTCGCATCAGATTGACCGCTTCTTCCCAGCCTCTCTGGATGGCCATCTCCATGACGGTGTGGCCCATCTCGTCCCTCGCCTCCATGTCCACCCCGCCCGCCTTCTCCATGAGCAGCCTCAGCACGTCAATGTCACTGTTCTCAATCGCCTGGAACATGGCGTTCCAGCCCCTGTACATTCGATTGGGATCCGCACCCCTCTCGAGCAGCAGCTTGATCATGGTCGTGTCGTGGCCGTGGTATCGTCGCAGAGCCTTGACGATGGGGAGGTGTTCGCCCGGCGCGTTGACGTCTGCGTTTCCGCCGTTGGGGTCGAGCAGGAATCTGATAATATCCTGGCGGTCCTCGCGGAGGGCCGTCGTCAGCGGTGAGAAGACGCCGCCGTTCCTGTCCTCCACCGAGATGCCCGCCGCGAGTAGCATTTTGACCGACTCGAGCTGGTTGGCGGCTACCGCGCGCTCAACCACGCCCTTGAAGGCCCGGGGCTCAGCGAGAACCGAGAGAATTCGTTGCAGGATGGCGGGAGTGTGCACGGCCATGCAAACGGGCCAGTCCTCACCACGCTTGTTCGCATCGGCTCCTCGCAGGATGAGGAGGTCGACCATCTCGACACGCTTGTCGCGGATGGCTGTCGTTAGTGGGGAGCGACCCTTGGGGCATTTTTCGTTGGGGTCCATCCCTTGTTCTAGGAGCCACGCGACGGCCTCCATATTGTTCGAGCTGACGGCCGTCTCTACGATGCCCTTGGGGCTATGCAGGTCGGCACCTGCCGCCACCAGCTGGGGCAGAAGGTAGAATCTGTTGTGAGTGATGCACTTGAAGGCAGGGTACTCGCTGGCGGGTACATTGGGATCCGCTCCGTTGTTTAGTAGCAGCTGGAAGATATCGACTCTGTTGTCGCGGATCGAGGTACAGAGGGGAGTGTACACGCCGTCTTTCTTGGCGTTCGGATCGACGCCAGCCTTGAGAAGTGTGCGGATAGAGTCGATATTGTTGATGCTCGCGGCCAATTCCATGATTCCCGGACACTTTTTGTAGTCTGCTCCGTGTGATAGCAGGGCCTCCAGGCAGGGAGTTTTGTACGTGGCTGGCCACAGCATGTGTTTCGGTCCAGGGAGATTGGGGTCGGCGCCGTGTTCTAGCAGGAAAGTCACAATATCCACACGAGAACATGTGATGGCCTCAAACAAGGCCGTCTTACCCTCGCTGCCTTTGCCGTTGGGGTTCGCCCCGTATTCCAGTAGTAGTTCGATCAGTTTTCCAGGGGTCCTCTTATTGATCGCACTGATGAGGAGCGTGTCGCCATTTGAGTTGGTTTGGTCGACATCACCGCCATATATGAGCAGGAGATGGGTGAGGTTGACTCTGTTTGCAGCTACAGCTCGGGAGAGGGGCGTGTCTTGGTCCATGCCGGCTTTCAGATTTGGGTCGGCGCCATATTTGACGAGTGTCACTGCCCCATGCAGGAAAGACTTCTCAACAGTTGTGGCGAGCGGTGTCATGCCATCGCGATCACGCACATTCGGGTCCGCTCCGAAGCATAGAAGGAGACGAAGAATTTCCGGGTCTTGCACACGGACGGCCTCGCCTAGGGCGTCGAAATCTGTGCTGGGGGGTGCTCCTTGGTCAAGAAGCTGCTCGACCAACCTGGGATTCTTGCTCCTGATGGCCAAAGTGAGAGCACCTTTAAGGTCCGCACTCTCGACACCGCTGCTGCTCCGGGGCTCCCAGCGAGGTAGAGTGAAGGGTTCAGCCTTGAGGCGGATAGCACCCTTGGCAGTCGTACCGAGCCCAAGCCCTGAAATCTCCTCCAGTAGACCCTCGCTGAGAGCCTCGCTGCTTGTGCGGTGAGATAGTGTCTCATCAAGCAAGCTGAGACGATCGAATCCGTTGGTATGGTGGTTGCGCTCGTTGGAGGCTATCGAGCTCGGGCTTTTGACACTCCATTGAAGAGGCTCGTTCGCGGGAATGAGGTTATCCGAAACTGCATCGTGCGTATGATTCGTGGTCGATGATTGCTCCCCCCAAGGGATGGGCGGAAGCGGCGGGTGCGCATTCTGACGGCTCGGGGCCAGTTGAGGATGTGATCTGCTCCTCTCCATTGATCGGGTCCTTTCGACTGTCGCCTTCTTTTGATCTAGTCTGTGGAGGGCAGCTGCCAGCCCGGTGAAGCCAATGCCCATCCCACTCTCAATCTTCTCGCTACCTAGGCTCCATTGGAACATGAGGGCACTCATTTTCAGACCCTCACTCGACTGCCCCAAGGCCTGAGTCATCTTGCCAAAGTCGACCTCGCCAAACAGCTTGCTCAATCCTCGCTTCATTTTGCCCATTGCACTGTGGCTCTTGCGTTCCGCATCTAGAACCTTCCAGAGCATCTGGTCCAACAGATTGAAGTCTGTGTAGCACACTCGAAATTTCTTCTCGAGTTCGTTCAGGAGCTCCGCAGGAAAGTATTGTCCGGTGCGGGAACATTCTTCCAACCCGGCCTGAAGGGACACGAGGACCTGGCACGTGGAAAGAAACTCATGTGCTAGGGCATCCAGCCCCGGGGCGACATGGCCGTGTCTGCCAGATGTTAAGCATTCGAGCATGTGTACCGAGATTCGGTCACCGAGCTTGGTGGTCTTGTCGCATATCTCGAGACACTGCGCCTGAGCCTTTGAGGCAGGCGCCATGTGAGGTGCTCTCCTCCCTGCGTAAGGTCGACCGGTCCCGGGGGAACGTCTGATGAGTTGCTCGGATACGGCTAGGTTCGAAGGATGAGCGTGGGATGGTACCGACGAAACCACGGATGATTGTGGGGTGAGGCCAAGCCTCTCTTGTGGAACAAGATCGAACTGGTCGTGCGTAGGGCCGAGTGAGAGTGCTTCGAGAAAAGAGTACTCTGAATCTGCCCTATTCGGAGTGGCAATCGGGATTGAGGCAGACATGTCGGGAGCGGATGGCAGCGGTCTCCTCTGGAGAGGAGATGAGGCGGCCGCGGCAGAAGGTTGGCTTATATGCCCACAACACGCGATCAGCTGGTAGGGCCGTAGCTTCTAATGCTCTTTGAGGGGGTCGGCAGGGGCATGTTTATGGCTTGACTGGAGTGGCGTGCCAACCTGAAAGGAATTTGCGCTTCTTCCTTAGTGTCGGGTGCGCCAGAGGCTTGGCTGGACCGAGGAGCATAAGCGGCAGAGTCCCTTTTCTGGGGCATCCTGGACGCCTCGATTAGGTCGTCCAATGGCGGAGAAAATCACACACGTATCCTCGTCTGAGAACATCAGCTGAGAGTCGAGGACCAACAAAGTCGACCGGCATGATGGTTGATCGGCGAGATGCGTAGTACAAGTGTTATTATGCAGGTACTATTACTAGTATGTAGTAGTAGTAGTACGGATAGTACGAGGAGGTGTACTAAGTACGAGATGTACATACTAGTATTTGTATATCGTTCCACTCTGCACATGATGGTGGCCCCATCAAGGACATGGTATGTAGAGAGGCATGGCAATCCCTGCGAAGATCTAGGATGGTGGCCCTTAAACGGGAAGTCGACGGTAAACTTCGAGAGCTGAATGGCGGTGGCACCCCATTGGCCTGAAAACTATTGCGCCTGCGGATATAGCCTTGACTCGTCAGGGACCCGCCCAATAGCTTGGAGGCGTGGGCGGCCGCGGCTGAGGGCTCAATGGATTGTCTCTCGATCGCCGCAACGAATCCGTCCTCCGGAAATCGGGGAAATCTCGCGTGTGCGTAGATATCTACTCGTTACGCGTGTATAGGTTCTTGGTCCTCGTACGAGTACTATTCTGTAGTACGCGTAGTCTCTGATGGCTGTGGAGGCCCGGTGTGAGCGTGCGAGTGATTCTAAGGTGAGGATTTTGTTGGATTCGTGGTTCGAGGCTCTAACAGACTCGTGGCAAGTTCTGCTGTCTAAAACTTTAGCTCCTATTGCCCCGAGTTATAGAAACGCCCTGCCAAATATTAGGCCTGCTGCTACTCCGTACGGAGTCCCCAATGTTGGATGGCAAAAGGAGTTCAAGCTGTTGCCACCTGTGTGTGTGTACGAGCATATATACTTATACATACTACTGCCAACAGTAGTAGTACGAACCGTGTGAGCTGGTCGACCGTTGAAGAGCGCACCCGTAGAAAGTGCATTGTGCGAGTATAAATCTCCGAACCCCTGGCTCGAACTCTGAAATCGATCTGATCTTGACAATAATATGTCGATGATTCGATTGCTGGGCTGGGGGAAATGGGAATCATGGGATCCAAAAATCCAATTCAGCTGCTGTGGAGGAACGCAGTCGATAGTGCCAGGTCCGTGCATGCGCATGCACTAGGTAACGGTCCAACAGAGGCGATAATGTGGAGTACCATTGTACATGCATGGTACATGGTACGGGTAGATAATACGAGGACGTTGTGCCAAGGTGTTGGCCTGCGGCGGCTGCTGAGCCCCTGGCTGTGGGATCTCAAGAATGTTGTGTGGACAATGCTTGCGATTTTGTCCCATTTTTTGGGACGTGGGAGACAAGCTTGAAGGCAATGGAGAAGTGTTTGTGGTTACCTAATGTTGCCAGGGGTGGAAGGTGCTAGTACTATACCTAGGTAGGTAGTACGTATAACAACTTTGAGAGTGGTTGGCAGCTGGGGAAGGTAAGGTGAGGCACGTACCTCCGTCCTCGTAGAGTAATACCACGATTTGAGACGTTGGAGGCCCGACTCATCCGGGGAAACGGACCCTGAGAACCACCATGATGATCTTGATCAATAATCGCTGCATCCATTTCTGTCGTGCGCTGTGTCATCTATACCACGTGGTCGGCAAGGTTCACATGACAATGTAACGGAGACGTCGAGGTCACCCCCCTTGATTTGGGAGAATCCCTCGGATCGCAGCCTTTTACTGATTAAAACGTCTTCACGTCCCCTAGTTCAATTGTGTTATTATCCTACCGTCTTTTGTTCTGGGCCCAATGTTCTGAAACTTTCAAACTCCCGCCTGCCCTATGGATGCAGTTGGCTGGCCGGTAGGAACGACCCTCCCGTCGTTACCATCCCCAAGATAAGGAGGCACCTGGTCAATGACTGTCTCGACGATAAGGTATACCTCAGCGAGCGCAGTGCGGACACCGTTGTCTTGGCCAGCCCAGATTGAATCATCTTATCCCTAGGCTCTCCAAACAGTCCAAGGGTCACAAAAAGAACCTTGCAGGAAGCCAATCTCGACTGGGTCGATGCTGATGCGCCAGCCCAACCACGTTCCAGTGTTGGTGCAGGTACCAGCGAATGGGGAGAGATTACCCTCCCACGCTGCGCGAACTGGACGTGGGTGCGATACGGACAACGGCGCTCTCCTCTATGAGGCATGTGGTTATGGAACTGAAGCCAACCCTCGTCTTGGTGAAGCCGGATTTCCGGGATGGCGGATGTGATTAAAAACGAGGAAGCATGCCCTCTCAGGGGAGATCGTCGCCCTTGACTGCTTCTTCCTGCGCTTCAATTGACCTCCGGGAAGCTTCGGACATTGTCATCTCGTCATGTATCGTAAAGGCGCGCTCGTCTCCATCACCGCCCTGTCCCAATTGGCAGCGGCGGGGCTGTACCCCGGGATCACCACCCAGAACCACACCTGCGGGCTTGGTATGGCCATTCGAGCACAATTCTTTAGACGTCGAAGCTGATCTTGGGCTTCCTGCGCAGCCGACCCCATCCTGTCCTGCTCCAGAGCCGCGAACCCCGACAAGGTCGATACCTGCTGCACCGAGACTTATGGTGGCATGCTGGTGAGTCTGATACCAATTATGCTGCTTTGCGACATGCAACAGCAGCTAATCCTTCACAATAGCTTGCGACGCAGTTCTGGAACACCCACACTGGCCTGGAGTCGGAGGGCCAGTATTTGCCCCAGTCTCAATGGACCATCCATGGACTATGGCCTGATTTCTGCAACGGTACGCCATCCCTCTCGTATCAATGACGGAGTAATTAGATTGACCCCATCGCCATTAGGCTCGTACACTCAGTACTGTGATCTAAGCCGCCAGTACGACCCCGAGCCGTACCCCAACACGACCACAGGCAAGCCCGATGGTATTCCCGTCCCCGCTTACACGGGCGAGCCCATTGATGCGTGGTTCGAGCCCAACGGCAAGGGTGACCTGCTCGCCTACATGAAGAAGCACTGGACTGGTCTTGATCAGCCTAGCTGGATCCTCTGGGGGCACGAGTTCTCCAAGCATGCCACCTGCTTCTCCACGTTCCAGACCGAGTGCTACGTAGGCCTGCCCCCTCTCTTCCTCAATTTTACTGGAATCACGAGACTCACATTCATGCAGGGCCCCAACATGAACATCTTCGACGACCTTTGGGACTTCTTTGAGACTACCATCGCCTTCTACCGTCAGCTCCCCACCTACCGCTGGCTCTCCAAGGCCCACATCCGCCCCTCCAATACCACCGCCTACTCCCTGTCCCAGATCCAGCACGCCCTCACCCGCGGCTTCGGTGAGCTCCCCTTTGTTGGGTGCGGCGGGCCCAAGTACAACGAGACCGAAGCCGGCCGTGGATCCAATGACAATGGAGGCACTGTCTTCAACGAGGTCTGGTACTATTACCACGCCGTCGGCGCGTCGCAGCGCGGTGAGGGCATCAAGATCCCCGTCGTTGACAGCTTCCGGACGACCTGCGCCAAGACCAAGAATGCTATCTGGTACTACGAGCGCACCGAGGGAAGCGAGCAGTAAGGGTCTTGGGTGAAATTGTGCGTTAGGACCCGTAGTTTCCAGAAGCCTGTATTATCGGCAGCGTCACTACCCAAGTAACTTCCAATGCAATTGTACATGGTACCTTAACTAGTCGTGATGATCAAGCTAGGTATGTGACGTAAGAACTAAAAACTGGTCATGACAATGTACAATCTGACAATTCGCTGTGGCACGCTCCTGCTTCAATTTCATGCCTGCATAATTTGACAAAAAGACATCCTGAACTCTATGATATTTTCAGCTCCTCGTCGCTGTGGCCCCGGCTACTACCTTAATCCCTTCCCAAACGCCGCTCCGTTCACCTGCCTACATGCAAATCCAGTATTTACTCGTCGTCAGCAAGCTCCTCAACCTTGGGAGCTACGTAGGTTCGCTGCTGAGCAGAGCCGGCGCTGACCTGTGTATCCGTTCCCGTAGTCGTGGCAGAGCTTGGTGCAGGCTGGCCGGTGACGGCAGACAACGCGGGGTTAGGGCTAGTGCCTGCAGGAGCGGCCTTGGACTTCTTCTTCTTCTTGGGCTTCTCAGTCTGCAAGTAAGTTAGTTTGATTTCAAAAGGCTGTTTGCATGATGATGCTCACCTCGTGCCATGCCCAAACGGGCCTGAAACTGTCCATGAATGAGACGTCCTCCCAAAGGTTGGGGTAGAGCCAGAGACCAGGGGGGACAGCAAAGTAGGTGATGCAGAACAGGATAACACGGAAGATGGCCATCAGGAAGAATAATCCCAGCAGTCCCAGCATGCCCCAGCTGAGATAATAAACTCCCAGGCGGAGCTTGAGCGGCCAGAGGGGGTAGAGAACTACGGCGAAGATGACAACAAGGGCTAGAGCAGCGTATAGCTTACGCTTAAACTGGCTACCCTCCCAGAGCCATGCATAGTAGAGGTCCTCGCTGGCCTCCTGCTGTTGCTCAATCTTGACGGTCCACTGTCCCTTAACGCGCTTCGGCTTCTTGCCGTTTGCGCCTGGGCCAGGTTCAATCTTGCTAACCCTAAGCGCTAGCATGCTAAGGGGCAGCAGCTTGAAGGTATTCTCCAGAGACGCCCGGTCCTTAATTTCAGGAAGCAGAGGATTCTTCTTACGCGCCTTCTGGTAGGCGGGGGACTCGAGGGCTCGGAGGGCTCGCTTGACTGGAGAAGGGTCAGTTGGTGCCGTCTTCTGCAACATCGTCGCTTCACATACCTCGGAACATGTCTTTGCGCTCGCCATTCAGGATGCACGTGCGAGTCTTCAGGTCCTGGCTGCGCAGGAACTGGGCAACGGCAAGGGCCTCAGGTTTGGGGGGCCCGGGGGTAATGGCCTGCCTCGTCTGTCCCGGAGGACCCTGACGAACCTGCTGGGGAGCACCGGGCTGGCCGCCTTGCTGCGCGGCCATCCTCTCTTGCGCCTGCTTCTTGAGGTGCTCGATGAACTGGGGGATGGTCATCCCAGCCTTCTGCGCGTCTTCGGCAATCTTTCGCTGCACCTGTTGGATTTGCTCGGGAGTAGGCCGCTGTCCAGGTCGGATCGGGATCGCTCCAGGCCCAGGCATCTGCCCAGGTTGAGGGCCCGGTGGAGGACCGCCAGCCTGGCCCTGGGGAGGACCTTGAGGCGGTGGTGTATCCATATTCTAGGCTTTGATTGATGATACGGAAACGGTGTTGTCAATAGCCGCTCAAGCCAATTCTTGTCGGATGTGAACCGCAAAAAAGTTGTAGGTGAGGGAAAGGTAAATGTGCAGGATGCTGCTGGCGGGAAGATTTATGGATGTCGTTCGCAGCTGAGGTTAACAACAGGGTGTTCACTTAGTACGTCGTACAGTCTGAATACAGTGTTCACACTGTCTCATTTTGACTGTACGGCGCTTGCGCTCAAGGAGTGCTTGTTGGAGGGGCACTTCGCGCAACTCTACGAGGCCTTCCACTGCGAAGTCGAGTTTCCCACCTCACCCGTCAGTAAAATGGGCGATCGACTCACGCAGCTGCAGGATGCTGTGGACCAGGTAAATATCCCCTCCCTTGTTTATCCCTTAGAGTAGTTGCTAACGTGCGCAATAGCTTGCCCAACAGTTTGTTGCTGCTCTTCACTTTGTCCACAAACGACACGATCTCGAGACCCTGGGCCCAAACGACAAGATTCGAGATGTGAAGCAGGAGCCCGATCAAAGAGAAGGTATGTGATCGAGCACCCGCGCGTCGCTGCTTGCGCTCTTGCCTGACTGAAATATCTAGTCGATCCGTTACCCGCCGACGAGTTCCGTGCCGGTATGAGCGAGCTGTCGCGCGACCTCATCACAAAAGAACAGCAGATCGAATACCTCATTTCAATGCTTCCCGGACTGGAAAATAGCGAACAAGACCAAGAGCGGTCAATCAAGGAGCTAGAAGAGAATCTGAAAACAGCCGAGACGCAACGTCAAGAGGCACTCAAAGAAAGGGACCAAATACTGACGGAACTCGATAACGTTATCCGGAGTATTCGGCGGCCTTGAAACTCTTCACCACACGCGAGTACTTAAACCCATCTTTTACGGGAATCGGGCGGTTAAAATTGCATGGCGAGGAGTTGGTTAATTGGCGGCGTTCGGAATGGCGCTTTAGAAAGACTGCTGTTCCCCCAACAGAGGACTTGGAGGTGTCTATGATCTTTCTTGATTCGCAAGCTCTTCATCTACAGCATTCTAATTTATATATATGACTAATAATGCCGGCACGTTTCTGACAGAGCATCCTCTGAACTAGCTATGCATGCTGCGCTTTAAACTGACGAAGACTTGAAGAATTGCGGGAACGTGGATCGCAACTCCCGCAAGTGCTTGATCTGGTATTGTGATGCTGGTGTCTCTGGGGCCTTGGCTCCCTCTTCAACCAAGTGAGCGACATTCCATCCTAACTCCTTGGCTTTCGCGCAGTTCTGGTAGGAGTCATCTGTGGACATGTTAACGACGCGCCCCAGTCTCAAAGGGTCGCCAGGGCCTGGTGTTCTTACCAACAAAATAACAGTCTTGGTAGCTCTCGATGCCCGCCTCACGCATAGCCTTCGCATACATCGCTGGGTGAGGCTTGCAGACAAAGGGAACCTGGGAGTAGTTGCAGAACGTGAGCCCCTCAAACAGGTCATCGACGCCTAGTAGCCGCACAACACGCTTGCCATGTGTCACATAAGCGTTGGTCAATAGCCAAAGTCTGACTTTACTCGTGTCGATGTCCTCGAGCAGCTTGCGCAGCTCTGGATCGGGCTTGATGATGTCCTCAAGGGGCAAAGCGTCATCGACCTTGGCGTTGTAGTCGAGGGGGTCGATCTGGTGATGGCGCACCAGACCCTCGATGGCCAGGCCATAGTTGGTATAGTACTCCTGGTGAAGTTTGACGGCGTCATCCATAGACAGGTTGAGATGTGTGGTGAAGTACTTGTCGATGAGACCCGCCATGAGCTCGATGACCCTGGTGTCTGCGCATCACGGTTAGCGACGGCTAAATTTATCCCTGGCTTGGACATCTTACTCCTGGAGTATAGACAGTTATCGATATCGCTTAAGAATTGGTTAGTTTTTGTGGCGCTTGGGAAGCCTCAGCGGTACGTACAAGAAGAGGACCGGCTTGGTAGCCTCAGTCGCGCTGGCGTCTCCCATCCTGGATGTCTAAGGGGGGGGAAAATCTAACTACAAAGATGAAGACCAGAGCGGTTGGACGTCCCTCTTCACAAATATGCAGGGTGTAAATCGATGCGGTGCAGGTAGTCGGGGCGTGACGAGGATGTCTGATAAAAGGTGTGAGTGCCCGATGGAATGGGGTCTTTGGTGGTACTAGTAGTACTGTACTAGTCCTTGTCAGCCCGTCTCGGGCGGCAAGATTTCCGGACGATGCAACTTGTACCAAGTGAAGTACGGAGTAGACTGACCAATATTCGTAAGGTGGGCCACCCAGATCGGACAGAATCCTATTTGGTTTTGTGAAGAAATGCTTGTAGCTGGTGCAAATTATAATATAAAATCCTGATGTATTTTCTCAAATAATAATTCGGATATTATGTCTGGAGGATGGATATTAGTATTTAATGTGACCGACTTTTCCACTCCTCTTTTTGACTCATCCGGAGAGCACCGATCGGCATCTGGACGAGTACTCGCACAGCCGATGTGGGGATAGAATAACCCCAACTTCCAAGTACCGCCCTTGAATGATATAGCTTGCTTGCTTCACATGATCGTGTTTTGTGTTGGTACTGTTGTTTTCTTTGTGTCACTCACCAAGGCCGTTCTGGCGCCCGCCGTTTGGATGCGAGGTGTTTCGATGGTAGGCGTCGATACCTTGATTCTGCGATGACTGACATATAGGCGGATAATCTATTCCGCAATGAGAACAGCATATGATATTATAACCAGTATAATATTCTACTACTAGTGCCTGAATTCTTCGCATGTCCCTGGCCATTCCCCAGGTCTCGTACAGAGTATCCGTACGTACTACGCCCCTTATTATCCTTAGTACACAGTCGATCCACCGGCGATCCAAGATTGAGTGAATTGCGGGCAGGTTGCGCTGCACCAATGAGAGGCAGCGATCGCCCCAGCGGTAGGTATTCTGCCAGCCACACCGCCCAAGGCCCGGTTCCAGCCTTCTGTTGCTGCTGCGCCCGTCACCGCATTGAATCTGCAAGTTCTTTTTTTTGAGCTTTGTTGCTCGCCATCCTATTCGTGCCCCCTACGCAACTCTTCAGAGTCGTAGGAGCCTCGACATCAGTGCCCACCGGCCACGGCATCGCTGCCTATTACTATTACTACTACTACTATTATTCCTACCAGCCTACGCTGTACTGTGTAGTCTGGTTGCTGCTTTTTGCCAATACTTAGCCGCCGTGTTTGCGCCGCGGTGCTGTTGTTTGTCGACGCGCAGTCGTGTTTCGACGGCGAACCCTGGTCTGGCAAGGGCTGCATGAGGTGTCTTGCGCGCGGCAGCCTACTGACCGCAGGCTGCCATGGCCCAAGGCCAGGCTGGCCTGGCAAATCCCCTAGGGATTGATGCTACAGCCCATCTGTCCGAGAAGGACTTCCGCGACATCCAGCAGTACGACCGAATTGTGCAGTTCCGCGACGCGGTTTTATCGGGCAGTCATCCGACCATCAAGCTTCCCCCAGGGGTGCTTGCTGCAGCGCGGTCGCCGTCCTCGTCCAAACCTACTGCCCCGCCGTCTAGAGAGCAAGGGCCTGGCTCACAAAACCATCGATCTTATACTGCCAACAGGGAGGTGACGGCACAAACGTCGGGCTCTCCCGCAGGGCCAGCTGCAACACGAACATATGGATCCGGTAGCACGGAGATCAACCCCATATTTCTGGAGAAGTCTGCTCAGCTCGTAAGGGCCGAGTTCCAGTTGCAAAGGCAGAGACTGGAGCGCGCTCTCAAAGAAGAAGTTGAGCAGCGTCGTGGCCAGAAGCAGGAGAAAGCAGAGCCTCTTGCTGATCGTGACCTGACTGATGTGCTCACCAGGGCCCTTACACTGGTCCGAGCTACAGCCACTCCTTCTGCGCCCATTGACGAACCCTTGACCGCTAATGATGAAGCTGCGAGTGATTCTTTCGATGACGATACATTCTACTCGTCAAAGCACGACACCCCCGAATCGAACCTCACTTCCCGCGTCCGCAACGAGTCAGAAGAGGCTCGCCGACAAGTCGTCCCTGAACCGCAAAGGGTCTCTCCTTTACAACCTACCAACGTCTCGCAGCATGCCGTATCAGGTCGTAATCACGAGTATCAGGCATCTGCCAGTGGCGATGTCAAGTCCACGCAGGCGGCTACAGATGGAACTACCCCTAACGCACCGGGGCAGTTTCGGGTCCCAGGTCTGAACAATTACACGAACGGGGCAGCTCACTTGGGACAAATGAGCCAAGCAAATACGAGCGGAGAACCGAGTCAGTCAGAGGATTCTGGGGCTCCCTATGCTCGTGGCGGGAGCTACGGAGCGAGGAATGGCCCTCGCCGTCCGGATGATGCTTATATTGACACCCACCCGCCTTCTCCTCTCGTCCGGAGTCATGACATGGTCCCATTGGCGCCTCAGCCCGCCCCACCGCCATCCCATGTTGTAGTAGAACAGTTGGCACCTACTGCCGAACAATTTGTGGACGCTGCGAGGGGCGCCCCGGCTCAGGTTGCTGCTTTAAGGAATGAGCCGATCGCGATTAACAGTCCTGATAGCTCCCCTCAGAGCGGCAAGGGATCCGACAGGAAGAAGGGGAAGAAAAAGAAGAGAAAGGCTGACCGGCAAGCGCCAGAGGAGGTCACGCCGTATATCAAGCCCGAGCCTCGATCACCATCGCCCATGACTGCCCCAAGCTACATCCGCCCAAGCAAACGCCAAAGACAGTCCCAAAGGCAGGCTAACGAGCTTGGGCAAGACAGCCCAGCAGTTACCAGCGATGTACCGCAACGGTATGAGCCGCGCCCATACCCTGACGAATCCGTCCAGGTAGGATATGGAGTCCCCAGCGCCCATCCCCAGCGCCCAGCAAGTACTACAGTCGTTGGGAATGCTGGTAGCAATGGCGTGTTTATGGACGAGCGAAGGCTTCCGGACGGCGCGTACGTTCGCCGGGAAGCGTCACCTCGATATATCCAACCGCCGCCCAGCGGGACTTACACGTCCAGGCCAGTCTCTCAACTTGTAGTGGATGATGGATATCGAGAACCACCACGCACCTACCGCGAACCTTACGATGCTGTTCGAACGAGTACGCGTCCCGAAGCGGACCCCTATGTCGGACAACCGATGCCACCACCGACCAGGATCATCGTGGATTCATTTGGGCGTGAGTATATTGAGCCACCTCGCCCCCCGATCCGTCAGTCTGTGGCCCCAGGCCCACCTTATGGACCCGAGGTTGTATATGAACGACCACCGCGTGCCGTCTCGCGGCATCCCGGACCCGCAACCTATGATGACAACCGCGGTGTGCTCTACACCCGATCATCATCAATGTATCCTGGGGCTCGGCGGGTGGTGACACAGCCCGATTATGTGTCTCAGGACTTTCGGGATGGGCGCCCGCGAGAATATTCGGTGCGACCGGGAGCTCCTTCTGCCGAATACGTGCAAGTCATGGCCCCACCTGAACGGCAGCCCGGGATCGAAACTCCACGAGAGTATGGAGCCAGAGCAGCGAGTGTGCGACCTATGGAGCCAGTGCGGTATGAGATACCGCGGGAGTATGGACGGGTGCAAAGTGTGTGGCCCGAGGCACCTGCACAAGACTTCCCCGGTTCTGTACACACCGAAGGCCGTCGCGAGGCTGCACAGCCGTATATAATGGAGTACGGGTCACGGCCGGTTGAGCAGTCTGTCTACCAACGCGGATATAGTGTACGGCCCGTTGAGCGATACTATGATCAGCAGCAACCAGCTCTGGCAGGGGAGAATATTGCTTTTATCGAACGGCCGGGAGGAGCAACGCAGGAAATTGTATATGCCGATAGTGCACGGAGAGAAGTGCACCGATAATATATCGAACTGGGAAATCTTGTCGAGGCTATAGGAGGTGAGGCAGTGTCGGCTTGGGTGCCGTCGAGGAGCAATTGCTGGGCCTGTACGGATCTGTACTCTATTATTAAGCCTTGTACGAGTACGACTACTTGGAGTCATTGGGGGTACACATGAGCGATGTCAATGAGCTGATCACGTCCAAACTGAAATTGCCCTGTGAAATACTGTGATCTAGGCAAAGGCGAGACCGGTTCCGGCTCCAGGCGTGTCTCAGCTTGAAAGTACTGCTCGTACACAGCCACGAGTATGCGTACTCGTACAAATACTGCTCGACTAGTGACTGGTGTAAAGTATGGAGGAATCCGCGTCTGAATCAAGCCGGTTGATCTGCTATGAAAAGGAACGTCGTAGTATTGTGGTTGCTAAGCCATTAAGGCTTTGATTGGAATGTCGTTGGGTGTCCAGAGCCACACCAACCAGTTCATACCCTAGCCCCATGTGAGCACGAGGGAGACGGGACGTGAGACCTGCTGTGTTGGTTTCCAGTAATTGGTATTCGTAAGGGCATGCGGCATTGCATTGGTACGCCAGCGCGGCATGCGAGGGGAAGGTTGGGATCCGAGCGGAGGGGGAAGATGCAGGTGGTGACACTGCATATTGTGGGTGCGAGCACTATTACTATTACTGGCTGGGTGTCGGTTGTACGCCCTCGTGTATCACGAGCAATGGCCCAGGCGAGTAACGTGATGACACACCCGTAGTAGTAAGTAGTCCGTAGGAAGTATTATGCTAGCAGTACGGGGCATAAGTATAGCAGGTGGTGGGCGATCAGAAGTACAATGGATCTGAAGGATAAGTAGATGCTAGCTCGGCGAGGGCCACGCAATACCGCGAAGTAGCATTTTTCAACGAAAGTGCAGGTTATGATTTCCATGCTTTGGAGGTTCTGAATGTCTCCCACGTCTAGGAGATGGGGTTTGGTTAGGGGGCCTGTGTACAAATTATTATCATAGCAAGGTGCCCATGCTAAGCTGGTGCGAGGTTGAGGGCCTGTTGGTACGATGAGATCGAGCCACTGTTGAGCCGCCAAAGGTATGATAAGTGATGGCATCAATGGGGCCTCAAGGAGACATGTCGTTGGATAGTGGACCTCGATCGGAAGAGCAGGAGCCTGGACTTTGTTGGAGGGAGCCTCGAGCTAAGTAAGACCCAAGGTGCCAAGCCACACAGGGCTACGTACCATGTGCAAACTCCTAGAAGACGGGGGAATTGATCAGTTCCGGCACTGGCGGACCGGATGGTGGCTCAGAGTCGTCAGATCCCCAGATTGGGGTGGTGAGAAGCGGCTCGTGTCACCAACGAGGAAATCCTATCAATGGTTTCGGTCGACAACAACAAACCACGAACTCTGGCCCAGCGGCTGAGCTGACGCTGTGATGATGATCCGTTCTGGTGGATCATGAAACGGAGGAGAACGGGCGCATCGTCTTGGGGTTGAGGTCTAGGGAGGCGGACTGTGGGTACAAGGTAGTGCATGTGGGCCATGTTCTCAAGAGGCTTGTGCTCCTCATGTAATATGCAACTAGGCTGGGCGGTGGTCTGCATGGTGAGCTTTCTCACAAGGTTGGACTGGTGGTGTTCGTAGTGGTGTGTGTGTGGTGGTTGATCCAGCCATGCGCTGTTTTGTGCAAGGCACAGAGGACTCGTACTCTGCAATGAGACTTGGGAACCTGATTTAGTAGTAGTGCTCAGCTGGGACACTGGGCAGCTCATGGTTTGTTGGCGCCCGTATTCTACCAAGCATCATGTGCGGCCATCCTGTGGTTTGCCGGAACATGGAATCTGGCCTGATGGTTGCCGATGGTTCCCAGGACCTTGCAGTCGGGTGTCTCCAATGACTTGATGCGGTTCTGCCACTCAGCTCAGAACAAGCTCTGCCAGCCTCCCTGGTCTCTGCCGCAGTGGTCAGGCCCCTTCCATGGCAGAGGGTGGCGCGGCTCCAGGTCGGTTCCCGGCTGAGGGTCCCTCCACTTGCGCGTCCGTACAGGGCATCCATGCCTCTGCAGCCAGGCTCCATGCACCAGCCCAGGTCTGGTGGGCGGTGTCCGTGGGCCGCTCAGGATTGTTGGATTGTGGAAGCTTCCAAAGGGTGTTCAAGCAGAGCGCCGTCGATGCAATAGAGCTCAAATCTAAAACCTCAGCAACGTAGGGACTGCATATCCAGTCAACCATCTCCAAGATATCAACAGTACGAGTACTTGTGCGGAGTGTCTACGTAAGTATGTACATCACCCCCATCGTGCAAGGGCCATGGTTCCAAGCAGTGGGTTTCACGGATTGACGGCCGTCGACCGGGGCACAAAAACGGGGGCTTGAGCTCATACCTGCCCACCTGGCACCTGTAGTGCTCCGTAGCCAGCGTTAAGGTAATGGTAGAACTGCCCCACTGGGATCTAGCACGCAATACCTGACTGGCCCAAATCCAGCCCTCAGGGCGTCGAGGTGTGTGACCTTGTGGCCAACAAGCCCTGCTGGCAGCGCCTGTTGGGCGATAGGAAGATACATCGCGTCAACGCCGCAGCTGCGTGGAGACCCCAGTCGACCTCTATCTCAAAGGCATCCTCCGTCACCTTCACTCAACAGCCCGCAACCGCAGTAGCACCTTCCGCGCCTCTTCCTCCTGTTTCTTCCACCCCCACCCTTCCATCTTCTTCGTCTTCCTCTCACCTCGTCTCTGTCTCGACAGGGACTCGAAAAAACAACCCTCCCAAGCCCAATTCTTCTCTTCCATTTTATTTCATTTTCTTCCCCATCTCCCAGACTTCTTTTCTTGTCCGGACCTTGTCACGATACCCCCTCCATTGTCTCTTCCACTCTTTCCGCTTCTTCGCTTTGGGCTGCTTCTCCATTCTCACCTACAACCCGCCCAACGCCGCTGACCACGACCCTGCGACCCCGACTGTCGCTCATTATGAATAAGTTGGCGAACATGCGGCAATGGGGTGAGAGGATTGGCCCCAATTTCGTCATGGGCCGGCCCAACGTACCGATGAACAACATGAATGCTCACCCAAAGAACGCGCCGCAAGCTGGCCCGTCGATAAGCTCACCTCACGCCGCCGATGCCACGATTCACTGCTCGTTCAATGTGCCCTTTGCATCCGACCTCGCTGGCCCGAACACCGAGGACATTCTTCACGCCACGACCGATGCGGTCCTGCGGTGGACGCACCCGGAAGATGCCCCCGATGACGTCCAGGTCCACCAGTTGCCCGTTCATGTCGAGGCATTGAACTCTCTGGCGAGGCTTTGTAGGGATTTGACTGCTGGACCTCTGCCCATCGAGGCCTACGTCTCGTCCTTGCCGGCTGGCAACGGCAAGGGCGGCCAGGTCACCACAGTCTGTCTCTCGGGTTCGCCGGATCTGGTCCACAAGAGCCGAGAGGCCATCTTCAATGATACCCCCATATCGCTGGTACGTTTGAACAAGCATGCTGTTCCGTACCTTGTCCAAATCCAACTAACATCTACAATAGCGTTGCACTACGATCGACGTTGACGGGAACCTGGTCTGTGACCTCAAGGCTGGAAAGCTCAAGGAGTCCGTGACTGAAACGCTCGACTACATCTCGAGTTATTGTGGTGTTGATATCTTCCTTCTCGGCCCCAAGTTGACCCCCATGGTCGACGGAATGACTGGCTCGGCGGAGATGCGGATGGACCAGAGATGGAGAGTAGCTATATACGGTGATCCTTTGTCTTCAGAGCACGCGAAGGTTCGGGTTTTGATCCACATCGATACTCTGGTATGTTCCTCTCTTTCTTTCTTTTTTTTCAGCCGGCTGCCCTAATTTCGATTCGAAACTAACATCTTTAAAGCTGGGTCGTGTGGCAGACTCCGTCAAGGTCGATCAATCACTCCATCAGATCATCTGTGGCCGTCACCGCAAGAACATCAAGCTCATCGAGTCTTCCACCAACACCGCCATCTACTTCCCGCCTCTGTTTTCGCAGATGTACCGCTACTGCCCCCCAAATGCGAGCCGAAGAGACCCCAATGATATCTTCATCACCGGGGAGACCCCCGAAGCTATCCGCGAGGCGAAGCAAAAAATACATGAAATCGTTACGCGGATTCGGCTCTACATCAAGGATGTCACTCTTCCGGCCGCCAAGATTGATAGTATTCTTCTTGACCGGACAGAGAAGGTTCGCAAGATTTTAGAAGCCAATGGGACGTACATCATGTTCCCTGCTCTCGGAACCCAACGGACGACCGTCCGAGTTCAGGGGAATGAAGGGATCCCCGTTGAACGTACGGTTCGGGAGCTGATGACCCTGGTGAGACACCCTGACGCAACTTTGAATCCTCCCCCTTCAATGTGTTAACTTTACTAGGCTGGCCAGTTTTATGCTGCCGGGTGGTATATTCAGCAGCCAGAGACACGACAGCTCCCCAGCCCCGATGATATCCGAGCCATGTTGGGGAATATCTGTACTAGGTCGGGAGCAGACGTGATATTCGACAAGATGAGCTTCAGCATCACGGGTTCCGATGACGCAGTCAAGCAGGCTCTGGTTGTGATGTCGGAAATTGCCTTCATCGCGCAGTCCCAGTACCAGATCCGGGTCAAGATTGAGCTAGCCAACGAGCATAAGGAATTTGTCAGCGGCAAGAAGAATGGCAAAATCAACAAGATTATGGGGCAGAGTAAGTTGATACCACTTTGCCTACCCAGACAGGGATCTAATGACTTCTAGGCAACGTCCAAATCATCTTTGACGGGTTTAACGAGTACAACTTTAATATCGACGTCATGGCTGCGAGTTACGACTCGATGAAGCAAGGTCTGACCTTGGTTGAGCAAGAGATGCCCGCTTCTATCTCTTTTCACGTTCCGGACCAATACCATAAGCGTATCATTGGTATCGGAGGCCAGCACATCCAGCGCATTATGAAGAAGCACTCTGTCTTCGTCAAATTCTCTAATGCCATGGACAGGGGTAAGAACCAACCTCAACGGGCATTTAATTATTCACTGGCTAATGGAACTACAGGAGGCATGGGCCGCGAAGATGACGATATTAAGGTGGACAATGTGATTTGCCGCACACCTGCTCGCAATGCTCAAAATCTCGATGCCGTCAAGAATGAGATCCTTGAGATGGTTGACCGAACTGTAGGTAACACATGGGGACAGGATTGGAATTATACTGACCCTTTCGACATAGGACTCGGAGTACACGTCTCAGATCGTTAATGTCGACAGACTTTACCACCGCCAGCTTATAGCCCGTCTCAGCGAGATTGAGGCGCTGGAGCAGAAGAACAACTGCAAGATCAACTTCCCCAGCACCGAGCAGGCGAGTGACGAGGTCACCGTCACAGGTCCTCAGTGGCAAGTCCCTCACTGCGTCGATGAGTTCTTGGGCATGGTTCCGGATCACCATGAGCTTGTTCTTGCTAAGGATGACAAGTTGGTCAAGTTCTTGGAGAGCCCTCAATTTACCGATGAGCTTGTCACCAAGCTGAAGAACCAGCATGAGGTTGAAGTTGATGTCAAGGAGCAATCTGATGAGGTCACCGAGGATGGCTCCCCCACTATCACCCTTCGCTGGGGCTTTACTCGCAACAATGCTGGCGGCTTGCGGGATGCTGTGGACTTCTTGATGGAGCAACTGACCAATTCGGGACTCGAGGTTAAGGTGGTTAAGGGCGCCCTGCCTCGTCCCAAGTCAGACTCATTCGAAGATAGTCTGCAGTACTTCGACTCCAAGCTGCTCCAGCATGCCCCGTCGGCTGCTGCGACTGACGCGCAAGCCAAGCCGGCCTTCGGTGACGAAATTGCTCGAGAGCGCAGCAGCATCCTGGACCGTCTGCGGAAGCCTGGAAGCATGACATCTATCTCGTCTTTCCTGGACCGGAGAAAGAATAGCTCGCGCTCGCCCAACGGCAACTTTTTCAAGGGATCAAGCAATGTGTCCAAGTCGTCGCTCATTTCCATTGAGTCCGCCCGCAGCTTTAATGCTGATCGAAATCCCTGGAATGATAGTGGCGTGAACCTTCCAGAGGACGACAACCCGTGGGCTCCCCGTCCCATGAGCAACCACATTGACAACAAGTTAGCCATCCCCATTCCAGGGGATGCCACACCACGCCACCACGCCCGCATCTCCGGTGATAGCGGGCGCCCCTCTACTTCTCACTCTATCAATTCTGGATACCCCGGCCCGATTGGCCATTTCCGTTAGATTCCTCAGTTTAGAAGCTCTACATGCGAATACCCCGGATGGATATACCCTGGCGTAAAGAATACCCCGGAACGTCTGATTACGCATCGGTCGGCTCACGTCTTTTGCTGCGTTTTGTTTTTGTTTTGGTTTGGAACAGTTTGCTTTTTGTCGGATCCGTTATTGCGTTTTGGTTACGAAAACTTTGGTGGTCTTCACTCTTGATGACTGACGTCCACTCTTTCTTATACCCCACTCTCAGCGACGAAAAGTTTGAGAAGAAAAAAATACATGAAAATACCCTGGGACGGAATTGGAGGGAATGCTTAGGAAATGGCGAACGAGAGATCCGGTTTGGGGGCTCAGATACCAACACAACAGCAACAGCAACTTGGCGATGCGAGGTATAAGAGGATGACGGGACTGGTGGTATTGGTACTCGGAGTTGGCATGATGGAGAATCTCAGCTGTGATGCCGGGGCATGTTGGTTTCCAACAGTGTACATGGCAGAGTGGTTTCAGATGACCTGGCAACTGGCCCAGTCTCGGTGATCAATTTGGTCGAAGAGATCGACAGGTTGACATATCCGGGGATTGCTGTAAAGCCAGAGACAATTGAAAGACAATGATACCCACGGCCTCACATTTCCCATCGCAACCAAAGTCGTTATAGAGTGCAACTATTGTACCCACAACTATAACTCCTAACCCTTGTCCAACCCAGCCTTTTCCCAGGCCGACAAGGCCACGTACTTGCTCCATACAAAATATATAATTCATAACCGCGGGGTTACATGCGTCCAGTCAGTCGTATGACTCGACAGGAGGCTTCCTGATCCAGGTGAGAGTCTTAATGGCAAGGCGAGCACAGATAAGACTTAAGCCGCAGATTAAGGCTTACTAGCTAAAAACAGACTCACTTGAGTAGGCGAAAAATAAGCTTGATGGTATATGTATATAAGCTTGATAGCATATGTATATAAGCTTGATGGTGTATGTATATTGCCTTGATTTTGGAATGGCCCAATTTCCAATATTAGAGCAAGTAGTCGGGGACCGTTATCCCAGAGCCTCCTCGACTAAGCAAGACGAGAAGCTCCAGAGAGAATCTAGCGCATATCTAGCCAAATTGGGGTATATATAGCTTGAAGCAAAAGAATCGAAATTACAATAGGTACTGGGTCCCATTTCTATCACCTTGCTTTAGTACTGACTAGTAGTAGGAAGGGAGACAAAATAACCTCTGTAAGCTCTCACAATAGCCAATGCCACTTAACTTGTATCCAACAAGTTAGAAAGGCCTAGTTTCCGGTTCTATGAAAAACTTTTGCAGACTAGCAAACCTTTGAATTGTATAGAGAACCGCAGTGTTTATGTAGCCTTGAAGACAAAAGTTAATCCACATGGGATGTCGCTGAGTGTCACATACTCGGTTGAACCATGGTCAAATCCAACGACTGACCTCTAGCCATGCGTCTTTGTTCCGGCCCTTCATGAATAGCCACAGCTGAATTTAGGATTTGGTGGATACTGTTGCCTTGCAGGATTCGAAAACCAGCAACACGCAGAACACTCGCAGCTCCGATGCCATGCAGCTTGCGTATTGTCACAAGTGATCCAGACAAGTTTAATCCAAGTGCAGGAGTAGTGTGCGTTCAGAATCTATCTATCTTCTCTTTTTTTTTGTTTTGTTCTTATGTGTATCCTCTAGCATTGTGGCCCAAACTATCGCACCAAGTTCCTGTCTCGCAAACACAAACCCCTTTTTTGTTCTCGTTACAATGCCCACGCCGTGCCAATCTTTGGATCTGATAAACGCCAAATAGCATCTGGTGTTGGATAAGACCTAACGGTCTATTCCTCTATGCAGTCGTCATCAACCTCTGGTAACAAATCCTTCAAATTCTCCTTTATCAGCCCCTAGAGATCCAAATTCGATCTGTCCACCAAGTTTAGGACTTCTTCGCGGCCTGCTGAGCGATAGCACGCTTGTCCCATTTCATGACTTGTACCTGAGCTCGGTCGATGCCAGCCATGATACTGTCAAACATCCTTTCTGGATGGAAATCACAGTCTCGGGCGATGAAGCGGGCCTGCCAGCCATTGCACTGGTGGCAGGTACGCTCAGCGTAGGGAACATCCCCACCAAAACGGCATTGCCACTAGCCGCCGTTTTTGCGTTGAATTGGTTGCTCCCACCCGGGCGCTGGTTCGTGCCACTTCTTGGTGGACTTTGCCATGCCCTTCTCTGCCTTTGCCTTGTTGTTCTCAATCGCATCTTCTAGGTTGTGAATAACATTGAGGAGCTCACAGTAGCGCTCTGCCATCGGTTTAGCGTTGGAAAGTTGGACGAGGTTGTAGGTTGCGAAAACGGCAAACCAGTCGGGGACAAGTATTTCGAGTGGCTTCCAGGAGTCTCCCTGTATCTTGTGCTTCTGGACGACCAGTCCCGGAGTGGTTCCACGCCGAGAGACAGGCTTTGCAAGGCTGCAAAACGCTGTAGGCTCTACCACAGTTTTCTTCTCTGGTTCATATCCAAATCCTCGAAGTATCACATCCTCCGATTCTAAGCGATGCTTTTCAAGACGCTCCTTGATCTCAGAGATATCGTCCTCAACCCTTTCAATGTTAGAGCACGTCTCGGTAAAAACACCCGGCCGAAACGTCTCTCCAGGGATTGTTTTTAGGTTTTGGAGATCCTCGTGATAATCATGAGCGAGTGACATTTTCTCTCGAAGCTCCCGTCGAAGCTTGGTGCTGGTCTTGGATCGCTCGGCCAGACGCTCTTCTAACTCCTTGTTGCCACGCTCATAGTTCGCCATGATTTTGTCTACTTCAATCCTGCTCGTGTGCTCGGGCTCCGGCTTGAATAACACGTCGTCGGTCCAGCTAAAATGCTCACCGGTAGGAGGAGGGTAATCAACGCCCGAACCCCATGGTCGATGACGCCTCAGGTGGTCAATACCGGTAGGGCGATGGGGTAAGAGGGGAACTTGGTTCTGAAAATTGACAGTGGTTCCCTCGCGTGTATTCCTGCGAACCTGGTGGGTAATTGGTGGCATCGTGAGAGGTAGCTGATAGCGAGGCTCATCCCCCCCAACGGAGTTGTTGTCGAGGTACAAGGTCTGGGGGGGAGAGAAAATTTCAGGAGGAGAGATGGATCGGGGAGAAGATTCATTATACGCCTTGCGATAATGCCGAATGGGGTGGTCCAAACGTCTGTTGTAGGCAAACAGCGAGGATGACGGTTGGCCAACGAGAGAGGACGGGGAGACAAAGCTACTTGCACTCTGATCGGTTCGGTTCGACAACATCAAGGAAGCTGCAGAGTTATTTGCAACTTCAAAGCTAGTGGTTGTCTGAGGAAGCCCATGTTGCTGGCCTTCGTCGGACGAAGCCTCTAGTGGACCATTCATGATTCCCAGTTGTAGGGAAAGGTGGCGGTGACGTTGGATGCAGAGGGGATAGCAAATTCCAAAAGAAGAACTATAGGATTGTGTCGAGGACCGAGGAAGGAGCAGCTTCCCAAGATCGATGGTTGAAGAGGAAGAAGATGCGAAGGAGGGGCGATGTGGGAAAAGGAGGAAGGAAGGGAAGGGAAGCTCCTCGGTTCCTGAGGCCTCACCAAGAAAACTCTGCTGTGGCAGGTGACGAGACTGTATTCCCAGCTGCAAATTGCTGCCTTTTTACTGCCTAATTCACCGTCTGGAGGGTTCCCAACGGGCCGTCCGGGTCACGACAGTGGAGCCCAAGCACAACATGGCGAGGCTGATGGTTCTATAGACAGCCGTAGAGTCCCCTACGAAGGTCATGTCACAGGGGATACTCTTCTATGCAGATTGATTCTTTTACATTGTATCTGTTTCTATCAGTGAGATAAAGCAAGGCATCTACTACGTGTATTAACTCTATGGGATGGAAGTAGCTGACTGCAAATAGAATGCCGAACCCACGTATCTTCGTCACCGTTTTGCATTTCGAACCACCCCCTCCCGCCGACGCATCACTCACCTTACGATTTCAATAAGAATGTATTCAGATGATGCAGGCATTATCCGAGCGTCTGAAATATGATTTAATACGCATCGGAAGTTGTGTTCGGCAGCCAAACCGTTGCTCTGGTGGGCGTGTATGTGAGACCTACCCCTTTTGGCGTCCCGGACGCAAGTTATGACAACAACATTGGGACGATCACGTTGACAGAGCATAAAATACAGAAGAGGTTTATTCTTTTCCATTTGACAATGCAGTACCGATTTCCTCCAACCTACGCCCCGAAACAACCGATGCAAAAAGCAACCAGCTTCCCGAACGCCTTGTCGCTCCGCGATAGTACTGTACAGGCAGCTTAAGAAATTGGCTGCAACATCTATATACATATATCTATGCCACCAGAGGCCCTACTCGAACCCTTTCGCGGCCGTCTCTAGCGTCTGCTACTGCGCTCTGCTTCAGCTGTCGCCGCTGCTCGGCCTCGATTTTGGCAAACCGACCCCGAGCTCCATGCTTGAGCTTGGTGATCATATCCGCCGCCCTTCCCTTGGTCAGGTCCTGAACTCTCAAAGGCTTCGTGCTCCCACGTAGCTTGTTGATAAAATCAAGCTGACCTTGCGTCGGCGGGAGCTTCCGCCACGTTTGGTGTCTGTTGATGAAGGTAAATGGGAACGCGTTCTCCGCGTAACTGTCGGCTCCATGGACCGCGTCACTGAAAGTGGAAGCAGTGAGAATCTCGCGTGGTGCTGCAAATGGAGACCTTGCTATTCCCGGTGGCAGCGAGCGAACCTCGAGAGCTTTATAGGTAGGGCTTGTGTTGGCAATGGCAGGCTTGGCAATGGATGATGTTGGCTGATCTGTGATCCTCTCAATCCTGATGTAGGAACCACTCGGAGCGGAGAGAACGAACTTCTCAGGACCAACCTGAACCCAAGCATTGTCACTGATCGCCCGGATGTGCCTTTCCCCAGAGGTGTCCGCAATGAGATCGAGGACAGACGAATAGTCTGTGAAGGTAACCGCCGCCGCCGAGTTTACCCTTGGGCCTTCTCCCCGAGCATAAGCTTGCTGCCGCTTCTGTTCCTCCGCCAATTTGCGGTTCTTCATGCGCCGCATGTCCTTGACAGACGCCTCTGTCACGAGTTCGTTTGGATCGAGCCCGAACAGGGTTGGGGTTGTCACGATGCCTGTTTCCAGGCTCGACACCAGGTCGATAATGTGGCAGTTCTTCTTGCCAGGGTGTAGACGCATGCCTCTCCCAATCATCTGGACCAAAAGATTGCGGGACCTTGTTGGTCGGCCGAGAACGATACAGTCGATGTTAGGAATATCTGTTCCCTCGGTAAAGACACCACAGTTGACCAGCACAGGAAACTCGCCATTTTTGAAAGCGTCAAGAATCTCGCCTCGCTCCACCTTGGGCGTGTCACCTGTCACATACCGCGCATCGAACCCATACTCGCGAAACTTCTGGGTCAGCCCGGATACATGCGCAAGATCAACACAGAAAACGAGCGTTGACTTCCTCTCGGGAGCCTTGGCCATCCAGCTCCGGACTGTGATATCGTTGATCTTCTCCGTGTTGACGGCTTGGGACAGTTCTCCTGTCTGAAAGTCACCAAAGGCACTGCTCTTGACCTTGGACAGGTTGGCAGTAGACTCCACGGTAGTAAAAACCACGTCTGAGAGCCATTTGTCGGAGATCATGTCGACATAATCTTTATGATAGACGATCTCATCGATGGCAGAGCCCAGCTTCACACCATCAAATCGAGAAAAGGTTGCCGATACTCCGACAAGAGCAGGTGAGTTCTGCTGCTTTTGATCGAGACCAAAGTGCTTCAGAATCTTCAAGTAACCTGGGGCAACAATATGATGGGCCTCATCTACCAGAACAAGCTTAAAGTTGGCAGGGTCAAACTTGTCCAGGCGATCCTTAGAATTGATGCTCTGGACGCTAGCGATGGTGATGTCGGCGGTTCCCGTGGCATGTAGGGAACCCATCTCAATCTCTATCCTCTTATCAGGATATGCCAGTTCGCAGTGCTTGGCAGCCTGCTCAACCAGCTCCCGGCGGTGCGCCAGGATCAGCGTGCTATTGGCGCCGCCCGAAGATTGTTGGATCTTGTCAATAAGTTGTGTGAAGATGACCTGGACACGTTAGCTAGGCGATCCATGAAGTATAACGAGAGCAGACCTACTGTCTTGCCACTGCCTGTGGCCAGCGAAATGCCAACACGCTTGTGGCCGCGCTTCAGCGCTGAAAGGACCGACTTGATACATTCCAACTGGTAGTTTCGTAACGTCAGCTTGGCGGTGTTGGTGTTGGCGTCTGCAATCGCGGTGTTGTTAGGGTCTATCGTCGCGTAGCAGGCCCTGGAGATGCCAAAGCGGGCGCTATGCGGCATAGGCCGCAGCACTGGCCGGGAGAGACACCTTGCTATGGTGCGTAGCATGGCACATGGCGATGCCGGTGTCACTGGCGGGCGTTTGGTTAATTTTTCGACGATGGTGTTGATGTCGTACTCCGGGGGGGTGAGTTTGCAAACTGGGTGGCAAGGAGAAATTTGCCAAGATTTATGTAGCTGCTATCGGGATTGCTGCAAAGCTTAGGCGGACAAAGATATGATGCTACATTCTGCTTTTACGTCGCGCCAGCTGGGTCCACCTTATAGAACGGGTATGATGAGTGAGACAAGCACTTCACAAGGAACTCCAGCACATAATATATTCAAAAAGGGATGGATTGACTGTTCCTATATAAATTGGAGCCGATAGTAATGAGCACGTAGTACCTGGTACTATGTAGAGAGTCTCGCTTTCCGCACTTGGAAGTCGTTTGCCCAAGTACCAAGAAGAAGTTCCTCTGCCGAGACCCAGTTAGGCGAGTCTCATGTCTTTTACTCCATCAAAAACCACGGACAAACATGAGAGCACCATGCGGTGTGATTACAGTGAAGATAGAGATGCGCCAAGCTCACATGTTGAAATCCAATTGGTATTGTGGGAGGGTGGGATTCCTCGAAACTTGGTTCTTGGTGGATTAGTATCGTTGGGCGCTGTAATCTCTTAACACGGAAAGTATCCAACCTCACCGTCAGTTGATAAGAGGTACCTAGTGCCACCGGCCCGAATTTCATTCGAACCTTCACTCTGATTTTCACTCCCGTCTGTCACAACATTTCGTCGCGACACTTGGAATCGTACTTTCCTCTATGTACATCTTCGCAGGCCTGTTTTTATCATGAATTCGCATCTCTGGTTACGTTCCGGAACCCATCGCCTCGCAGCAAAAGATCATGGACGTGAACCTTAATCACAGGACGGAGGAAGAGGACGAGTACGACGTTGAAGCTGGGTCTACCACGCCTCCACCCCGCGCGCTGTCGCCTCTATCACGACGACTTCTACCCCTACCGAAAAACCCAGATGGGAATGATGTCGACTACACCACTGGAAGTGAAAGTGCCGACGAGAACATTACTTCACCCCTCAAGCGTGCCGCCGATGATGCAGAGGCATACAGGCCTCTCAAGCGGCAAAAGGCTTTACTCAATAACGACTACCTGAACCTTCTCAACACGGAAATACAGGATGCCTCGCAGAGGCTCAGCTCCGAAGGACTGGGCGAGGCTCTACTCCCTTCACAGCTCGGCCTCACGTTCTGGTCAAGCATCGAGAAACAGATATTTTTCGGGTCCCTCGCACGCCTGGGGAGGGACGACTTGGAAGGTATTGCAGCTAGAGTTGGGAGCAAGAGCGTGGTTGAGATCCGACACTACATCCACACACTCGAAGAGGAGCATTCCCATCGACTAAGGACGGACCCCCGGCCTGTGCTCACCGCCCCCGATTATCCAGCTGCTGTCGAGCTTAGCCAGCAATGCTGCTATGCGTTGGATGAGGCTGCTGATGCAGTCTCCTTGAGACAGGAACGGCGAGAGCAGCAGCGCGAGGAGGGTAAATGGGGTAGCATGTGGGATCTCACGCCGGACGTCGCGAAGCGGCTGCAGGACGGCAAAGAGGATCCCATCGACACCAAGGACCTCCCCTCGGTTGAACTGTTTCATCTGTCGACCTGGCTCCGGCTTTCACAACGCTTCTTCATGAACTCAGCTGTCCCATCCAGCAATTGGAATCACATAGACAACGTTCCGCCGTCTATCTGGGCCACCACATTTGAGGACTTTCGCTCCCTAGCGGTTTCCATCACGAGAAGGCTTGTGCAATCAGCCATATTTGCGGCCTCAACAAGAATTAGATCTAAGCGTGAGCAGCGTCCTGTTACCCGGAACATTGTCAGACGCAAGGATGTCGAGGCCGCTGTTGCGGCCTTGGGGATGCCGACCGATTCGAGAGATTTCTGGCGTAAAAGCGCACGCCGTTTGCGTCTAGAGGTTTTTAAAGACATTGACGAGAGCGGCGAGCCTGAATTTATGAGCTTTGAAGAAGTCGAAGATGCGCTCTCCGAAGGTGTCGAGGTCAAAGGCACCCGGCAGGTCGACGCTGAAGAACTCGTCGAGCTGGAGTCCGAAGATACGTTGACGGAATATCCGACGAGCGACGAAGTCACACAGGGCTCTGATGAAGAAGAAGAACGCGCTATCCGCGCTGAGACTAACGAGGTGTTCCTCTACTCAGTTGCAGATTTCCCCAACACGTTCAGGATGAAGGAGGCACTGAAAAGCCGGATAACAACGGAGCGACAGCAGGAGAAATTCACCGAGGACTACGACCAGCATACAAGCTACAAGGAAGAGCTCGAGATGTGGGACATTTTACAGAGGCCGCCGCCGCCAGGATTACCCAAGAAGGTCGATCCTGGACCCGCACCAAGATCGAATCTTGATGTTGAGAGCTTATATCCATTAGGGCGAGATTGGAGGAGCAATACACGGTATTGGGGGGAGTGGGAGGTGCTGCCAAGGTCAGAGCAAGACGAGCAGTAGCCGTGTCTTGCTTCTATGCATTCCTCATAGGGCAGACATTCTCAGTTATCGCACAAGCCATTACAAGAATTTTGTCAACTAACGGTATGCATTGGGCAGAAATGGTAGCCAGCATCTTTTGTATTGCATTAGGGTATCATGTACAAATAATTCTGAGAGCATTTGATGGCGCTCCAAGTGCATCATTGCCCCCTTCTCCGCCGAAGGGCCCTTGTTCGGCCGCGTCCCCGTGTCCGCGCACCTCCCCTGGTGGATTTCGTCGACTGTGCTGGAGTGTCGTCCTCACTGCTGCTCTCCTCCTCTGCCGCTCCTGACCCACTCTCATCGCCAGATCCCTCTTCCTCGTCCACGTCTTCCTCCTCTGTCGTCTCGGCCTTCTCAGCCTTGGCGGCGCTGGCAGCTCTGGTCCTCCCCCTCGATCCCCTGGTTGTCGACCGGCCGGCTGGGGACGGGGCGTCTGTCGCTTCTTCCGTATCCTCTCGCGACGTACCGCGTGTCCTAGATGCCGTGCTCGTGCGCACGCGCTTTTTGGGCGGGGATGAAGATGGGCGGCGGGCCTCGAGGTCGAGCTGGGGTGGCGACGTGGGCGCCTCGCTGGGGTCAGCAACGGCCCTCTGCATCATGGCGTCGTAGAAGGTGGCCTTTGGAAGCGAGAACTCGACGTATCTATCCTCGAGGTCGTCGTCGTCAAAGTTCTCCCGCTCGTCGATGATATCGAGATTGTAGTAGGTGCGCAGCTTCTGCCAGATGTAGGGAATGCGCGTGTGCTTGTAGTAGTCTGGATCGAAGCCGTGGTTCCTCAAGTGTTCCGATATCGCTATCATTCGGAAATGCTTGTGCATGCCTATCAACGTTGGTGTGTGAGGACGAGAGCGCTGAGGCCAGAGCTGGGATGAGGTGTCCTACCAGCTGGTTTCCAGCGAATAACGCCCTTGAAAAGCGAGGCGACCTGATCATCGGTCCAGCAGTCATTGTGTTTGGCTGGATCCTGCTTCTCTGGCGACGCTCTTCCCTGCCCGCCAGCTCGTGGCGTGTCGATGTCCATGGCGTCTTGGTGGCGAGCGGGCGTTGGAGTTGCAGCAGCAGCGCCGCCGCGCGCACGCTTTCTCGGAGGCATTGTTGTCGTCTTGGCAATGTGTAATATGTGGGAGATATGCCCTAACCAATATTTGGGGAGCGGTTACAATATTCGGTAGGCTATTCTCGATGAGCTCGGCGATGGTGGCGGTCAATGGACTGCTGGGAGAGTTGGTGCTGGAGGAAATCAGGGTCCAAGAAAGAGCAAAGAGCTTGAGAGGTTCCCTCCTGCAAACTGAACGCCATGAGATCATCAGTTGGAGAAAAGAAGTAGAAGGTACATCTCTGTACGGTTAAATTGCGGGGGAGCGACTGTATCTGAGACCTCCTGGTCATTGAACGCGCTCAGACGCGTGTCGCGGGGCACAAACCAAACCTCCAAGCTCCAACGGCCCTGGACAGTGGACAGGGTCACTGCCAGGAACATGCAAGTGGAAGAGAGATCACAGAACGCCTTGATTCCTGGCTACTAACGTCCTGCCTTACTCGTGCAGTGTCGAACCTATGTCTTGACTCTCTGGGGCCTTTCGAATCGACCATGGCCAGTGACGACGACGCAGCCAACGTGTTCGCTATCCCCGACTTCTGGCGCACCTCGAAATGGCTTGACCAGCTCCCGGAGGATCATGCGGCCGCCTTCTTCCCGAAGAATTTAATAGGTAGACACCAACTCAGATCAGCTGTTCTCTGGGAAAGACGCTCTCTAACTTGTTGTTACAGATCTCTCGGCTCATCTAAAGTCCAGCCTCTTTGACCTTAGCCCTATCGCGACACAGCAAGATGGATTCTTCAAACCCCCTCTGCTGGGGCCTATTGGTGGTGGAGAGCCCGCAGACCCGGAAACCACGGACGATGCACAAACGACGGGCGATATCACAACAGAGACGGACCCCGAGAGCGATTTCTGGATAGGACTCGATCAACCGGCGAAGGCAACCTCGGGGCTGAGGACATGGGAGTCGTTCATCAAGGGAACACCCCCGAACACTCACCCGCTGTTCCTCACCGAAGCTGGCTCTTCTGCCTACGATGCCTTAATGAGCTGGACTGTTGATCCTCTAGAGCTTAAGAATACGGATGTACCCGTCGTCGAGGAGAATGCATACTTTGCATCGCTACTAGCACTAGCTCTTGGGAGAGAATCAGTCCTCTACTTCAAAGATGAGAACACCCGTTCGTTCAGACCTGCTCTGTCGAAAATGAGGATATCAGGGCACTCAGCAGATGTTCTCCAAGGACTCGAGAGGCAATGCCTCGCCTGCGGGACCAATCTTCTCGAACTGCGCGAGTTTATCCGCAAGACATACTCAAAGAACTCTTCTCGCTGCGGTATCTCCCTCGCCAGCGCTTTGGATCAAGTCCTACAAGCCGTAGAGCAAAATACGATTGCACATGGGCCAAAGCCCCGATCACTGCTGCAGCTCCAGGCCATCATCAAGGGGATTTCGGCGGTGCTAACCCCCTTCCAGAGACTCACTTCCAAGGTTCGACCCAACACTCCTGACGAGGAAACTATTTCTGTCGTTTTTGATCAGGCCTCGTCTCTCGAACACAGTGAAGAATGGTTACGCGAGATAATGCAAGAAGTGTTGCGGAGAGTATCGCGACCATGGACCGAGTTCTTGGAAGAATGGATAGGGACCAGGAGAGAAGAAGACACACCTTTTACCAAGTCAAGCGTTGGTGAAAGCAAAGGCTTTGTGAAAGTCGAGGCTGAAGTCTATATGGATGACTTCGGGGCAGAAGCTGAAGAAGTTGATTTCCGCCTGGATCGAAGCAAGATGCCGCACTTCATGCCCGACGATGTTGCGCAAACCGCTTTCGAAACGGGCCGCAACCTGCGCTTCATAAGAAACGCACATCCTGAACACCCTTTAGCACAACCGGACGTGGTCGGCACCACCAAGCCCCCACAGGCAGATTGGCTCTACGATTGGGACTCTATACTCCAGCTTGAGAGAAGAGTTGCTGACTACCAAGAGCGACTGCTTGACTCTATTGATGAGTGCCGTGGCAGTAATCATCCTTCGACAAAGAGCGTTGCGAGTAGGTTAGAACAGCCCCTACAGCCATCCTTGGATCTCTTCACGTTCGATGCGCACCGTATGGAAGCGCATATACTGGCTTCCATCGACCAATTCAACGCTCCCGTGTTCAACTCAAAGAGCGAGAACCCATTAGATCGTGTTGTTCAGCAACGTCTCGGATTGAGAAGCCAACATAACGCAATTGCGCCCAACACACAGCCACATTGGTCATTATTACCTGTTCTATCGTTCGCGGGGATCATTGCGGCTCAGGCCCAGGTGGTTAACCGGGAAACGTTGCGACTGCTCTTTAGAAGTCACGACTTGCGCGGCCATTTGAAGCTACAACGCGACTTCCAGCTTTTTGGAAATGGTGTGTTTAGCAGTCGCCTGTCACATGCACTATTTGACCCGGATTTGGAGAGGGCGGACAGACAGGCTGGCGTTGCTCGGCAAGGAGGCGTCATGGGACTCCGACTCGGGGAACGCGACACTTGGCCACCGGCGAGTTCGGAGCTGCGGCTGGCCTTGATGGGCGTTCTCGCTGAAACATACAGCAGCACTCAAAGTCAGCCTAGCGGTACGTCTCGGTTCGCATCCAGGGACACCTCGGACCTGCCGGGGGATCTGAGTTTTGCCGTGCGAGACCTTTCAGAAGAAGAGATTGATAAATGCATGAACCCAGACTCACTGGAGGCACTAGACTTTCTACGACTGAGCTACCAGGCACCTTCAGAGCTGAGCTTCATACTCACGCCGATGATATTGATGCAGTACGACCGCATCTTTAAGCTACTCCTCCGGGTACTTCGAATGGTCTACGTTGTCGACCAGCTATGGAGGGACATCATAAGTCGCCCCGATGAGGCCGACGAGGTCTCATACCGGTTTGTCAGAGAAGCTCGGCACTTTGTTAGCAGCATCGCTTCCTACTTTCTCGATATCGGAATTGCGCTGCCATGGGCGGCATTTGAAGAGAAAATGGATCAGATTCAGGCTTCTTTGGGCAACCGCGTTGCTGAGAAGCTCGAGAGCCCCGAGCAACTGCGCGAGTTTCACTCTAACGTTCTACATGCCATCATGGTTGCACTGTTTCTGAGAAAGAGACAGCAGCCGGTCCTCAAGCTCCTAGAGGAAGTCTTCACCATTATCCTCCAGTATGCTAAAGCCATTCGGCTACGCAACGCCGAGGTGGACAGGAGCGGAGGGGAGTTCCCGACGCAGCTCTACGGGCGGTTCAAGAAGAAGGTCCAGGTATTCCTGGCCGTATGCCGGGCCCTGACTGAAAAGAGCCGCACGGGGACTAAGAGAGATCAGAACAAGGGATTCGGAGTAGATGGGATTGGTGACGAAAGCATTGTTTCGCAGCTATTGCTCAAGCTGGATATAAATGAATATTACTCCAAGCACTAGATATAACGACGGAAAAAAAAATTCATAGAAAAAAACACATAACACGATCTTGTTACGAGATTCCAAGACATAGCAGTTGGCAGGTTAATAGTATTAGTCTCGTCGAGGTGGCCTCGTACTTGACCCCACCATGTCAACATTGTGTGCTAACCGATGCCCCTCATCGCGTCTCCACGCGTCCAAACAGCGGCGTTGCATCTTCACCTGAGCATCATACTCACTTTCCAGCCAAGATGGCAAGACCAAGTGTCGCGGCACGAAACCTGTCGCTGACGGAGGAGCTCGAAAGACTGGAGCAGTCAATCACTCTGACGCTGCAGGGTACGCATCCCACACCCTCTTTTGCTCTCAACTGGAGCTCACCGACTAGACAGAAATCGATCACAACTTCAGCAAATCGCACCGCATTGTTACGACGAGCATTCTGCCCCTGGTAGAACAGTATGGAGAGCACTCCCGGGCAGTGTGGGAAGCTTCAAAGGTCCGGTAGCTCTCTGAGCCTATATTCCTTCGACTCATCTGACATGTCGCAGTTTTGGAAGCAGTTTTTCGAGGCCTCGGCTAATGTGTCATTGTCCGGCTATGAGGAGGCGAATAACGATGGCGACACCACTGGTGTTGACGAGAGCACCGCAATGCGCGAAGATACCGAGATGGAGCAGACACCACGACGAGACGAGGATATAACCACCGAGACGGGCGCCGACCAGTCGACCTTCCAGGCTGATGGGGAGGATTCGCTCCTGGACGACGCCGAACTCGCAGGGAGCACCCCTCGTCCACCGGCGACCAGAACTGTCGATGCTCAGGTATCCATGCTCGAGTCTCCCTACGAGCGTATGAAGCGAGAGATGAAGAGCGAGGAGGCGGACAACACGACCGTCTTGGAGGATGAGGATTCTACGGTCCTCTTTGCCCAGCGCACGGCACGGCTCCCCGACATCTCGTTTACTCCGCAGGCCCTGCTCGACAGGCAGACCGGGGACCAGTCGGCGCAGCGGCAGAAGGACCCCCTCCTGCACCGGGTCCTCGACAAGAACTACCGCCTCCAGACGACGCCCCACAAACCCGCGATGCGACTATCGCCCCTCAAGGGCAAGGAAAGGGAAACTCCCGTGGGTGTCCCCTCGTGGCAGCAAGATTCTCCCATGTCATCCCCCGAGATTTCGGCGCCGAAGCTGCGCAGCGAGGCCTTCATGTCACCGTACAAGAGCAATGCCCGGCAGCGTCTTGCGGCGGCGACGCAGCAGGCAGGGCCGAGAACGCCTGGCGTGAGCGTCCAGACGCCCGGTACGGGGAGGAAGACCCGTGATGCGTTTGCGGCAGAGGACTCTGCTAAGCATCATGACAAGGTTGACATTGACTGGGATATTGGTGAGGAGGTTGATGATGACGATGATGATTTGGACTTGTATGCGGGGATGAGCCCTCCCAAGACGATCCAGTTTGCCTTACCGCCATCCAAGCTGCTACAAACACCTGGTGAGTCTCACCCGATCTTGACATTTTGGAACTACATAATACTGACAAATCGCTACAGCGAGGGAAGCCAGCAGGAGGATTGTCGATGATATCCTGCTGGATGCCGGTGCGGACCCTGAGTCGTCCGAGTACAGTCCCACAATGGTCAAGATGAACGAGGATATTCTCAACGATAGTTTCTGAGAGTCAATTGGAGCCCTAGAGGCTATGATAGATGAATCGATACCCCTATTTTCTCATCCTGCGCTCCCTGGGCCTCTTGGCTACCCCTGACCCCTCTATATAGATAACCGTCCGTCGGAATGATGCCAGTTCCTGTCCCAGGCCCTAATGGCCGGGACTATTCTTTGCGAAGCCATGAAAAACAATATAAAGCAAACCGACTGCTCAAACAACGCCTCCGCCAATATTATAAAATCAAAACAGCACCATCGGTACTTATTACTGGAGGAGTTCCAGGCTGCCTCTCCAGTGAGAGGCTCAGATGCCAATGCGGATCTGGGACTTGAGGTTCTGTTCTTTCAGTTCCTCCTCGGAGAAGACGGTGCCGTTCATGGGCTTGGTGCTGCTCGTGCTGCCGGTCTTGTTTAAATCGGAGGCAAAGGTGGAGATGGAGGCAGTCTCAATGTCGGCGGCCTTTTGTGCGGCGCGAGCCTGAGCCTGCTGCTGGCTGGACTTGGAGTGGAGGTTGGCGAACATGGTGATGCTGGTGTTGTGTGTTGTGGGGGGCTTCTGGTAGCGAGATGGAGAATGGTGAATGGGTTTCAAGGCTTGTAGAGAATTGGTCTGTTGATGTGCCTGTTCTTGTTCTTGTTCTTGTTGCTGCTGGTAGATCTGTCTGTCTAGGATTCACAATGGCATCCTGAGGAATCATAGCCCCTATTTATACTGCAGGATAGTTCTTGATGTCTGAATGTGTTGGAGCATACCTTACGAATTACGATTAGCCTTTGCAATGCCATGGGCGCTAGATCGAATGGATTACGAAGTGCGACGCGAATCCCTGGCCGCCTCAAATCAGGGCGTTGATCTGTGGTGGAGCTTGCACAATTCCTAGGATGAGTGTCATGGTGATGCCCAAACGGTCGAACCACCGCCGAGTCTGAGAGGCTGAGCTGACGACCAAGTTGGCAATTGACTCATAAGGTGTACGGCGCTAACGCATGCCTTACCAATTTGACAACTTCACACGCACCATTGGATGACGCAGGGGAGAAGGCGGCCTTTCTCGTGGGGGAATCAGGAGTACGGATAATACGTCAATGCGTACATGTACGCGTGTTATGCGAGGTTCCCCACAGGGCCATTGGTGATGAGCTGGATTGGCGGTACGCTGAACTCATCACCATCACTCATCACGCATGCTCCATCACTGATGGCAGTGTATTAGTTAACTAGTTGCTCACCAAGCTCCATTGTCAATCACCAGTGTATTCATTTCTCTTACATGAATTGCGAGGGCCAGTTTTACCTCATTACTCCGCCTCATATCCTGATTCACAGTCTCACAGTCCTCCCCGTCGGGAGGCTCGACCGTCGGTCTCTCCCAAGCAACAACCGAGCTTGGGTAGTAGGAACTGTGCATGTAGCAGTGGTTGTTACCGTAATTCATACTAGGGATAGTAGGAGCACGCTGCATTCCCCAGGTAGTTTAGAGTACGAGTATCTGTACGCGTTCCTCCGTCGCCAATGGACCGAGGCCGCGTGGGCGGCGTCAAGGGGCCCAAGTATTATGGGGGAGGAGGGGGAGGATGCGTCGTAGACTCCTGTCGTCATCCCTGGGGGTCCTGGGCCCTGGGGTGGTGAGTGGACCACTGGACGGACCACTGGACGGACCGCTGGGCGGACCACTATTGACTCACTGATCCTGTGCCCGGACTCGGCCAGGCGCCCGGGCTCCTTGGCGCTCCGGGTACCGATTACGGGTGCGGGTACCGAGTGTAATCCAGGCTAGTTGGCATCCAGGCACGCCGCGACCCCACCACCCGACCACTTGCTTATCGATAATCGCTATCGCCCGAAATTTTTCCCAACCCGCCTTGGGGACTTTTTTTTTTCGTGTTCGTGAGATGGCGAGTCGCCTGCTTCCAGACCCATCGTCGCAAGGCTGACGACGACAACCCGCCAAGATGGAGCAGCAGACGCATAAGCCCCATCGCAAGTCCAAGGAGAAGAAGAAGCACACAGGAGGTTAGTCACTCCCTGACCACGGGGCTCACTCGCTCTCCAACCCCATTGTGCTGACCGTCCTGCCATAGACCACAACCCCAAGGCCTTCGCCTTTGCCAATCCCGGACGGCTTGCGCGAACAGCCGCCAGATCTCAGGATGTGAGTCACAACTGTCCCCTCGTCATCTCCTGGTCAGACCCTCTGACAATCCCCAGATCAAGGAAAAGCGCTTCCACGCTCCCCTCGTCGACAGACTCCCCGATGAGCCCCCGCCTCGCCTTGTCGCCATCGTCGGCCCTCCCGGCGTGGGCAAGACTACCCTGCTCAAGTCCTTCATCCGCCGATATGCTAAAGAGACAATATCCGACCCCCAGGGTCCCATCACCATCGTCACCTCCAAGAAGCAGCGCCTGACCTTCATCGAATGCCCCAACCACCTCGAGGGCATGGTCGACGTCGCCAAGGTCGCCGACATTGTCCTGCTCATGATTGACGGCAACTATGGCTTCGAGATGGAGACCATGGAGTTTCTCAACGTCCTGTCAGCCACGGGCATGCCGGGCAACGTCTTTGGCATTCTCAGCCACCTGGACCTGTTCCGCAAGCCCCAAGCCCTCAAGGAGGCCAAGAAGCGTCTGAAGCGCAGGCTGTGGACCGAGCTGTACCAGGGCGCGCACCTCTTCTATCTCTCCGGTGTCATGAATGGCCGATACCCCGATCGCGAAATCCACAACCTCTCCCGTTTCCTCTCCGTCATGAAGAACCCCCGCCCTCTCATCTGGCGAAACTCCCACCCGTACTCGGTCGTTGACAGCTTCCGCGACATCACCCACCCCACAAAGATCGAGCAGGACCCCAAGTGCGATCGGTCGATTGTCCTGTCGGGTTACCTGCGCGGAACCAACTTCTCTTCACAAGGCCAAAGGGTTCACGTTCCTGGCCTGGGCGACTTTACCGTGGCGAACATGGAGGTCCTGCCCGACCCTTGCCCGACCCCTCAGATGGAGCAGGCAATGGCAAAGATCACTGGAAAGACTGGTCGCAGGAGGCTAGACGAGAAGGAGAAGAAGGTTCATGCACCAATGTCAGACCGAAGTGGCCTGAAGATTGACGGCGATGCCATCTGGATCACCAGGGAGAAGGGCTTCTCCTTCAACAGGGACGACGAAGATGTCGAGCGTGGCGAGGGCGAGGAGATGATTGTCAACCTTCAATCGGAGCGCAGACTTCTAGGCCAGACCCAGAATGGCGTGCAGCTGTTTGAGGGTGGGGAGCAACTTCAGACCGTTCCGGAGGAAGAGGATACTGGGAGAAAAACACAACGCAAAGCGCGAATAGCCGAGCGAGATGAGGATGAGGGTGAGGATGAGGGTCATGATGATGAGGGGTTCGTCAGCGGTAGCGATGCCGAAGACGCGGATTCCGAGGTCGAATTCGAAGAAGGCAAACTTGGCAAGATGTTCCGCAAAGGCACCGAGAAGGAGGCCGACGAGGACGATGTCGCATTTGCTGACAGCGACTCGGACTTGGGATCGCTATCAGGGGACGAAGATGAGGATGAGGAGGAGCCAGACTACGATTCCGATGAGGAAGACGCGGCGCTTCAGTGGAAGGATGACCTGGAGAAGAAGGCCCTGAAACTCTACGGCCGCAGGCGATCATACCACACTGGCGATCTTGCCAGGTACATCTACGACGAGTCCATGACACCGCAAGAGGCCTTGAAGCGCTGGAGGGGTGCCGATGAAGAGCCTGAAGAGGAGGAGGACATTGAGGCATCGGAAGACGAAGACTTCTTCAAGAAAACTGATCAGGAGATGGAAGACCTGGTAGAAGACCGATCGATACCCCTGTACGACTACGAGGACCTCGCAGCAAAGTGGGCGATGGAGGACAACGTTGAAGCTCTGCGGCAGAGGTTCACTACGTCAAAGTTCTCCGGAGACGGCGAGGATGGTGAAGAGGGGGATGAGGATGACGAGTTTGACGAAGATGAAGACGACGAAGGTGATGGTGTGTTCGAGGATCTCGAGGCCGGCGGAGATGAACAACCAGAGCAACAGACAGCCGACGAGATCGCGGCTGAGCGTGAGAAGAACGCGAAGAGGAAGGAGGAGCTGAAGAAGCGGTTCGAGGAAGAAGATCGAGACGGTTTCCTCAACGATAAGGCCAACGCCCGCCGTGAGGGAGGCGATATCCAGGAGTTTGGCGAAGACGACTGGTATGACGCACAAAAGGCCATGATCCAGAAGCAGCTCGATATCAACAAGGAGGAATTTGAGACCCTGGACGAACGACAGCGCACCGCCGTCGAGGGCTACCGGGCTGGCAAGTACGCCAAGATTGTCCTCGAGGGTGTTCCCGCCGAGTTCGTCTCCAAATTCGACTCTCGCACGCCCATCGTTGTGGGTGGCCTGACGCCTACTGAGGACCGCTTCGGGTTCGTCCAGGTGCGCATGAAGCGCCACCGCTGGCACAAGCGCATCCTCAAGACCAACGACCCGCTCATCTTCTCGCTCGGCTGGCGGCGCTTCCAGACCATGCCCATCTACAGTCTGACGGACTCGCGCACGCGTAGCCGCATGCTCAAGTACACACCCGAGCATATGCACTGCTTCGCCACCTTCTACGGCCCGCTCATCGCCCCCAACACGGGCTTCGTGTGCTTCAACTCCTTCTCCCCCTCCAACTCGGGCTTCCGCATCGCTGCCACCGGCACCGTCCTCAGCGTCGACGAGTCCACCGAGATTGTCAAGAAGCTCAAGCTCACGGGTACCCCGGCCAAGATCTTCAAGAACACGGCCTTCATCAAGGACATGTTCAACTCGTCCCTCGAGATTGCCAAGTTCGAGGGCGCCGCCATCAAGACCGTCTCGGGCGTCCGCGGCCAGATCAAGCGCGCCCTGTCCAAGCCAGAGGGCCAGTTCCGTGCCACCTTTGAGGACAAGATCCTGCTCAGCGACATTGTCTTCCTCCGCGCCTGGTACCCCGTCAAGCCCCACCGCTTCTACAACCCCGTCACCAACCTCATCGGCTGGCAGGCCATGCGCCTCACCGGCCAGGTCCGCCGCGACGAGAACGTCGCCACGCCCCAGCTCAAGAACAGCCAGTACCGCAAGATTGAGCGCGAGAACCGCCACTTCAACCCGCTGCGCGTGCCGCGCGCCCTGGCCGCCCAGCTGCCCTACAAGTCGCAGATCATCGAGACCAAGAAGCAGGGCAAGGCCACGTACATGCAGAAGCGCGCCGTCGTCAACACCGACCCGGAGGAGCGCAAGGCCCGCGCCTTCATGCACCAGCTGCTCACCGTCCGCAACGACGCCGCGGCCAAGCGCCGGGCAAAGAAGGCCGAGAACCACGCTACCTTCCAGAAGAAGATGGCCGAGAACCTGGAAAAGAAGGAGGCCCGCGAGAAGAGGGAGTCCAAGGAGTTCTGGAGCCGCAACGGTCGCAAGAGGGCTGCTGGTGCGGAGGGTGGTGGAGGTGGCAAGAGGAGAAAGTAAACCCGGGTTGTTGGTTGGGTTTGTTAGAAGGAGGCGCAATGCTCTTAAACGTATATAATATGACAGCTTGGTACATATCATTTCACGGATGCAATATAGGCCATTTGTGCAATCTGAACTAAGGGTTACTTATCTCAGGTAACACTCGAAACGTGAATGTAAGCTGTTTGACACTGTTCCCCAACACCATGCAGCTTCGAAACCGATGCCGCAGGGACGCCGGGCACCAAATTAAAGAAGAGGAAATGCGCGCTCATCACGACACCCATTCGTGGGTATCTCCTCCTTATGCGCCAGTCATTATCGGACATAGAAGCATCCTCCCATCCTCTTTGACCCGAGCCATGGCCATCCCATCGTCGCTATTCCCATTACACCAGGACTCGTTATCCCCACCCTTACCATCCTCGGATGCTATCGTGATATAGCTCCAAGGCAATGTGAGGCTGTGCAGATATCCTCCGTGAGCGAGGCATGATATCTCAGTCTCTTGATATCGGCCAACCCGTACATCGTGACAAATTGTCAGCTCGTTACATCATGTACGCCGCTGCGACAGGTGACGCCACCGCAGTTGGGCCGCGATTCCTTTCCCGCGCCATGGACCCGATCAAGAAAGCAAAGGCTCCTCCTGCTTAGCGACGACGGGCTCTTCGGGCACGTCGGGGGCGTCAAGCTCCGCGGACTTCTTGGGCTCCTCGGTCTTGGGCTCCTCAGTAGGAGGGATTGGGAACTCAGGCTCCTTCTCCTTCTCAGGCTGCTTCTCGGCCTCCTTCAAGGCCTCATTCACGGCCTCATTCACGGCCTCCTTCTCAGCCTCCTTCTCAGCCTCCTCCTCGGCCTCCTTCTCAACCTCCTTCTCCACGGGAGCAGCAGGCTTGGGGATCTCCTCCATGGGGGCAGCAGGCTTGGGGATAACCGGAGCGGCAGCACTATGGCCGCGGAGCATCTCCTGAACCTTGCCGGTATAGTCACCAGCGTACTGCTTGCCAATAGCGGTGATGTGCTCAGTCTGCTTCTGGCAAGCACTGCGGACCTGGGAGGTCTGGGCCTCGACAATGTCGGAGGCGTTCTTGAGTTGTTGATCGATCAGCTCCTTGTTGGCGACATAGATCAGGGGTAGGACAAATGTCAGGACAGTGGCGATGACGGTAAGGCCCCAAAGAGGAACGACCTTGCTGAGAAGGTATCCAGTGAAGGCGGTAACAGCAGCCTGTTGCAAGTCAGAATTGGACCGTATACACATAGTTCGCAAAGACTCACGGCCACAGAGACAGGGACGCTCTCCACGTAAAGAATGCGCTGGGACTCAATGACGACGAAGTTGATGAGCTCATAGGCATCACCAGCTAGGCAATCAATAGTCTCGCGAGAGACGGTCATGTACTTGCGGGGACGAAGTTGGGTTGCAAAGCCATTGTTGAAGAGGAATTTGCCCACCACTTCGGCCGCCACGGTGACACTCAGGGCCATCCAGGACAGCTTAAGCACCAAGCTGGTGACATCGAGGTATCGCGCAGCGAAGATGAGAATGAGGGTGGAGACGAGAGCGATAGCCGAGGCGCCTGGGGATGGTCTGTTAGAGCTTGCGAGGCCACAGGAGGGGCCTTGGGCGTCCACTCACGAGGGTTCTTCCATGACAGAAGTTCTTGGAAGAAGGAGTGGTAGTGCGTCAGGGGCTGGCCGGTGGCAGCAGGCTTGGAGGGAGTCCTGCGCGAAGCAGCGAGGGTAGAGAGCTCGGAAGAGGCCTTGGCAGTCTGGTTCTTGACATTCTGCGCAACGGGACCTGGTGGCCATGTTAGCGACCGGATGTAGCGGGGCAGGTATCAGAGTCGGGCTCACCACTCGTCATGGAGCTGAAAGCAGCGGCGGCATCTGCGGAGGGAGCGTCAGTGGGACGGGTCGACGGTAAGCGGGCCAGAAATAGGGAGAGACTGTTCAGTTGCGTTGTCAGCGGAGAGCGATGACCAAAATCAGCCAGAGGCAGACTCGACATACCATACTAGCCTTGGTGGTCTCGAGGACCGAGCCGGCGGAATCGGACATGGTGAAAGCGGCAGTCTAAAGCAGACAGGTGATGTATGTAGCGGTGATGCGATGCGATGTTGGTGGAAGTGTTGCTTGGTACGAAGGATTCGTAGGTGGTGTGTTCTGGAAGCAAGGAGAAGTGTGAGCAGTCTTGATTCCAGGATTCTTATCTGTAGATACCCAAAGCACACAAGCTCCGATAAGGCACTGCGCAAGCAGATGAAGTCGGCGACGAGGGACACGGAGCTGGGAGAGACATACCAGGAGCTACAGACCAGGGTTTCTGCAGACAAGAGAATTGCGTGAGAGAATCAGATGATGGGAAGCCCAGGTGGGTTGGCTGTGGTTTGTATCTTGAGGAATGGAATTTGGTGGCGGTAAGGTGGTGTGGGCAGGAGCCAGTTTCTGGGACCCTCCAATCGACTGGAATGGGGGGCAATGATTCACCTAGGCAAAAAAAAAAAACAGGGGACTCTTTTTTAGTGCTGCTTCCTGGCCTGTGATTGTGCTCACCGAAACCAGACTACCTGCTAGTTGTGCTATTTTGTGCTTCCTTGTGCAGCTGTCAGGACCGGTGCTAGTGCATTAATGGGCGATGACGCAGAGACCACGGCATCGTCCAGGTTGCCAGGGTACCTGCCAGTACGTGGGTTGTTGCCACTCACAACAGCTTCAACGGCGCCAACTGACAGAACACCAGCAAGTCCCTACAGGCCAAGTGGTTTCTTAACTACCTAGGTAGGAATCAGTATTGAGTAGGTAGATACTACTCGTGCGGGTACTCACTCTTATGGTGAAAGTATAATACCTAATTCATATGGATAAATAGAATGCAAACTTGGCAAAATATACATAAATATCACGAAATACGCCTGAATGGTTTGAATATGTACACACACGAATATATATGTATTTACGTATGCATTATCATGATAGTGTCTCGGTTTTTTTGCTAACCGCTTGCAGGTCACTCCTCGACCACCCTAAGATTCCATCACCATGGTAGTCGACGTCATCAAACTTCTAGCTCAATGCAAAATACCAAACACCTGTCCTCTTCTTAATATTGAATCGTGACTAGCCTCAGGCCACCGAGATTGGGAGCCGTGTCTTCTCCTAGATAGGATTCGCCGTCTGCCTGCATATGGGATTCCGGATGATCTGGTCACTTCGTGTTCGTTGTCGTGCATGTGATTGACCTATATGGTCAGGCCATCGACGCCACAGGAGACGCATCCGGATGATACACCGTGTCCCTCACGTGTCCGTCCCAAAAAGATCAGGGAGTAGCATTCAAACGATACTTCATTTTGCCATTTCTGGTCTGTCCCAACTGATCCAAACGCCTTGCTGTGTTGTCTAACGCCACAAACGGTAACAGCATCTCTCAAAGGGGGTATACATGTAAAGTATATGCCCGTCGCAAATCCAACGCATTCTAAGCTACGCCGCTCCTGTCCATGCCATTCATTGGTAAATCTTCTTCATCATCGTCTAACATATCTCCTCCATTTTTACCTTCGCCAGCCCCAGAATCCTCCGCTGGCCGAAGAACCACTCGGGGTCGGAGTCAAAGGCTTGCTAGTATTGCTTTCTGGCACTGTTGCTGAACCCTGGCCCGTGAGACGACCGAACATCCCCATGGCTGTCATGGCCGCTGGCCCAGGTGATGTTGCCACGGGAGGTGTGTCACCAGGAGGCAGACCGTATGCTTTACGGAATGTCTCAAGCTTCTGCTTGGCCTCCTCTGCTTCTTGCTTTGCAACGGCTTCTGCTGTCTTGTGCAGAGCGAGTTCTACCAGTACGGCCTCATATTCATTCGAAGGCGGTACTGTTAGTTCCCTGGTGGGTGTGGTTGGTGTGTTTGGCGTAGTCGGTGTGCCCATCGACATCATAGAGAGGGCCGACCCTCGGCCCCCGGCAGGCAGTGATGACAGACGCCTGCTAAAGCCCCCTTCGGAAGGCGACGACTTGCTGCGCGAAAGTTTGAATTCCCTCAAGCCCCCGTTGTTGCCTTTGGTGAAGTCTGGGTCCACGTCACGGCCCCCAGAATCGCCTCCAGCCCCTGGGGTAGCTTTATTCCGCATACCGCGAACTTGTATCTGAAGCCTCTGCTTGTCTGTGTTGAGGCCCCGAACATGTGCGTGGCTCTCTCGGAGCTGGTCCTTGAGGCTCGATACCTCTTGATCCAACTCCAGGATCCGCCGGTTGAAATCCTGGGACTGTGACATGGAGTTGGCTAGTTGGTCCTTCACTTGTGCCAATTCCTCCCGTAGTTGGACCTTTGACTGTAGTAATGAGGATCGGTGCGCCTTCCCATCCTTACCAAACCTGTTTTGTACTTGCTCTACCATCTCTGACAGAGCTGGCGCTGGGGATGACTCTTCCGTCTTGCCGCTTTCACCATCATTCGAATCAGCGCCACTCTTCTCTTCATGGTCTGAGGAGACATCTTCGCCACCTGTAGAATTCCCCTCAACAATGGAGTTGCCTTCGTACGAAATAGTTCCGGGCGCTGCTTGAGCTTTCAGAGCGTCCAATAGGGGCTGCACAACCTTGTGATCTTCTTGGCGCTCTTCACGCTCCCGCTGAAGTTGATTTGCCAGAACGGCGTGGTTCCGCTGCAGTTCGCCCAGAGCCGTCAGAAGGTCCTCGATCTGGCTGTGGAGATACCTGTCGTCGATCGTCCTGGTGCTCAGGATCGACTTGCTGCCGACAGGGGTCGATTCGCGGCTCGAGGGCGCATCCTCCGCTTGTGACGAGTCTCTTGATATTGTCGATGCATCTGTCGAACCTGAGCTTGTCACACTCATGGAGCTAGCCTCCATGGAGTTCAAGGTCGATGCTAAGCTCTGTTTGGAGGCAGTGCGACGAAGCATACTTAAAGGCCGCGGCGAGGCACTAGAACCGGGACTCAGTGTAGCAGACCTGGGCGAGATAGTCATGGACGACGCCCAAATGCGGCCCAAGAAGCGGCTGGCTGCCGTTGTGATGTCGGATGCACGCGTGACATTAGCGGCAGCAACCAAAGAGTCCCGGTAGCCCTGTTCCAAATGGCTTAGGTTCTCCCGCGAGACTTCGCTTGTGAGGCTGACGAAGTCTTCTACAAACTCATCAGCGTCATAGTGATAACAGTCCCACAGGCCCCGAGACAAGAGGAGTTGCATGGCGTCCTCGAGCTCAGTACAAGCCATCAATCGTGCCTCATTCTTTCGCATCAACGACAGGGCCACCCTCATGAGGGTCTCCGAGGCACCCTCGGCGAATATGACATCGTAGATTCGGAAGAGCATCGGCAACGGGCAAGTGACAGCGAAGAAGCTCAAGAACCACTGCGATACGTAGGCGGGATCCACCTGGAGCTCCTCAAAGTGGCTTGATAGTGCCGGCATATTGCTCCTTAGCAGCTCGCGAAACTGGTAAATACGGACATGAAGCCCCGACAGGTCAGGTAGGAAGCAGGCCCGTAAATCGTAGCGTTCCATAAGCCTAAGGCGGTCAGCGATGTAGAATGTTAGGGATGAGCCAGCATTGACCTTACCTAACCAAGACGCAGAATGCCTGCTTGTCTGGCATATGCATCAAGAGAGGACCGACCAAAAAGGCGAGCCCTTGGCAATAGCCAATCTTGGTATCGTAAAGGCTGAAGGATTTGAGGACTCGCCCTAGCATTCTCTGGCCATCGCCATCTGGGTCGCGGAACATATCCACGCCCGGGAAGCTTCGTCCGAGATCCTTGCCGATGATGAGCTCGTACGGACTCGACTCTCCGCAAAATCGCTCGTATTGCTCCTCAAGGGCGGCATCACGAGCACCCGACATGCTCTGCCATACTACCCCTCTTAGGGGTGGCGGAATACCCTTGTGGATTTTGTTTGATAAAAGTGTCGGAAGTCGAGCGGCAGTCTGCTGGTAGTCCTTGACCAGTGCCGCCCAGAACTCGAGGTCGGTCATAGGAGGCGGCGGCAACATTGAGTAGCGGAGGTTGGAAGGGGGGGGCTCATTGACCATCTGCTGTAGCTGGGCCATGGATGGCGGGCGCGGTCTGCTGGCCGTGGGTTCGTCGGCAACTTGCACTTTGATGGTCTTTGGGTTCGTAGCCAGCTTGGCATTCTCTTGTTCGAGTCTTTGGAGGAGAAGAGCAGTTGACTATCGGTGTTGATTAGCATATTTATCAATACAATTGCACGCCTTGGGTGTCTCAAAGAGATGTTGAGGCAGCAACCCACATTATCAGTCTCCTCGTCCCTAGTCTGCTCATCCTCTGTCTTTTGCAATTTCTCCCAATTGACCTCATCTTGGTCGTCCGAAGAGCTCTCGCCACCAGACTCAACTGCACCGTCTGCTAGCTCGTCTTGCAGGCTGCGATTTGAGCTGGCGGCAATCACGGAGACAGTTGAGGCGCGTTTCTCCGTGTCGCTCTCCGCCGAATCTTCCGCACCCGCTCTGGACGCGTTGGATTCGCTGGATGCGCTATTCCTGGAAGACAGGGCTTTTACCGACTTGAAATCGTCCCCATTGCCGAGTTTAGTTGTCTCAAGTGTCAGTGCAGGTGGCTCGGACAACCTCACGGTGACCATAGAGTCGTGGGTGACTTTGGGCGTCACGGCCTCGGCTTCCTCCGGTGTCGTCGGTCTCAGGGCTGGGACGGGAGCCGACCCAGCGTCGGCGTCCGCTGCTGTTGAGGAGGATTCATGGTTCTGCTGCTCATCTACAGAAGCCATAGCCGCTATGCGAGATGGCTTGAAAGCGAGGGATGGAGGCCGGCTAATGACAGCTGGAGGTCAGAGTGGTGCCGGGAAGGAACCGCCTCGGACCTTGGTCTCGCTTTCCCCCGCCAGACCCAATTCGAACTGATGCTCCGTGGAAGTTGAATGAGGCAAAAAAATGCTTTGCGAAGAAAATAGCACAGTGTTAGGGTCTAGGCAATTTATTCGAACCGTGTCAGACTTGGAAGCGGACGAAGGAGGAGGGGGCAGCCGAGTTGAAGTCGTTTTATCGGGTGGCGCGGGTGGATTGGGTGCAGTAAGCTGTGAAACGTTGTAGCAGCTCCAATGGGGATCTTGAAGGAGTCGAAGGAGCAGTATTATCGGACTAGATTCGATTTGTATCGACGAATATACGACTCTAGTTGTAGAGCCTAGTCTGGGTAAATGGAAAGAAAATACGATCCGAATCTGAACAGAGAAGACCACCTTAGGACTTTGAAGGAGAACAATAGGTGTTGAAGGTGACAGTTAGGACCCAGCAGACTAGATTATTACCGTAATAACGCGATTTGGGGATGATAATCTCGAGGGAACAGGCCGGCGTCGAGATGCATGAGCCTATTCGCTCCCCTGAATCCCACCCCCACAGGATTTGAGACTCCCAGACTGCCGTTGGTCGAGCGCCATTCGTCGGCTGTTTATGCCATTGTTGTTATTATTGAATGCCGTCGCCGCTGACCTTGTCGTCTCGAGCCTCCGGTAGTCAATTCATGTCCTCTTATTGATTTTGGAAACGCCTTAATGAAAGCCTACACCAACTCGTATTTGCCTTTGGACCAGCAGGCTGTTGAATTAGGGGCCGACGTTGGTGCACGGGATGCACCGCAGCAGCGACAGGTGCAGCGCGTGCAGGCTGCAGACTTGCAGCGGCGCGTGGTCTGGCCTCCAAGCGGTTGGCCCCACCATCGGCGCAGGGGCCAGCTGCCAAGAACCTGGAAGACAAGCTCTGTCTTACCTTATCGATTAGACCACCTGTGGCGCGAACTCTTGATCCAACCCCAGCCACACCCAATGGGCAAGTCAGTCCTGTCAAGTCACGGCCTATTCTTATCCGTTTTAGCTCAGTTGCAACTTCCCAACTTTAATCCTCATTGTAATATGGGATGTCACCTCGCCAGGACCGTCACACCGCTGTTGTCCGCCTCACTCGTAATCGAGCAAATATTTCTGCAGCATCAGATCCAAGACATCGGCGATGGGGAAGAATCAACTTCAGACAGATGCAGGACGGCTCGGCCAACTCTGGTCTTCACCATGATAAAGGGTTCGTGCGCTGATCGAAGGAAGAGCCGAACTGCGTCACTACCTGCCATCTGATTCTCGTCTCCCCTTGTGGTCTGATCTGGATGCCACTTTGCACTTATACTATGGAGCATGCGCGAGGACAATGAACTTGGCGACATCACCCCGCCTACATAGTAGTACGAGCTAAGTGCAGGCTATTACTACGAGTGGACGGTTTTGGCCCTCGCGGGGCACTGTCGTGACTCGCGTTTGGCGTCGAGGGATTCGAGGTCGTCGAGCCCCCTCACATCTACCATCCCACGTCCCGACAACCCTGCGATAAGACCATGTTCGTGGGCTAAACATCACCTTGCATGCACAGTTCGCATCCTGTCTCGCTGGCTCCCCCAATGAGAGTGTCGCTAGGACCTCAACAGCCAAGTCTGGCATGCCGTGGCCCACCAAGTGCGACATGCAACCAGCCTAGAGGGTGTCATGCGTCCCCTTCGGCAAATATTTATCTCGAGATCAGCATGATGCAAGCCATTCGCTCACCGTCTGGAGCGCCATTGTGCAACAACACGATGCACACCGGTTGTTCAAGGAAGTAGGGGCACGAAGTGGCCGTATCGGCATCGAGTTCCAGGCTCGCTATAGTATTTTGTTTCTTTGTGCAACGCCACAAAGCGATCACGTTTGCCACCTGAGAGGCTGAGAGGAGGAAAATGAATCAAGATCCCCGTTCTAGAGCCAAGCACTGCATCAGTGCATGACTTGACAATTGTCGTTGGACCCCAGACTCGCAGGAGAACGAGTAATAATGATTCTAGACCAAGTTGGTCAGATCGCCCCAGCAGACTGGTCCTAGTCCTGACGTGCTGCACTTACCAACATAGTACATAGTGCCTGGTGAGGCCGCCTGCCTAGGTGCTCAAGTACGGCCCAGAGATCATTTCCCATCCCCACCCACGCACGGCGATAACAGAACACTACAACAGCTACTCGTACGGCTCCGCCGCAGAGCTTTTCAACATGGCTTCCTGAGACGCCTCCGTCGCAGAGAGGCAAACGGTCAGGAAAGCCGTGGGATTGCATTGGGACAGGCTGCTATCGCAACAATGTTTCCCTCGCTCATGCGTCGTCCACGCCCAGGTACGCGCCGCCTCAACCATCTCGACCCAGACACCAGCGTCTCGACCTCCTTCGTGCCCAGAAGACGCGCCACGGCAGACTTTACCGAAGCCGACGACGATGATGATGATCAAGACGATGACGACGACGAAATCAGGCGCCGCATCTCAAATACAGTACGAACAGCCAGGTTTGAGGACGATGGAGACGCACAAGATGGCGACGACGATGGCAACGACGACGAGGATGGTCCCAGTGGCGCGTTGCCCGTTCTCCCCCTTTTCTCGGTGACACACCTAGGTTCGTGTTATCCCTTACTGCTCTGCATAACCCAGAGCGACGGCCTGAACTTTATCCTGCCCACCACCAAGTGCTAACAAGGCCCTGGCAGACTCACTTCCCGTCTACAGCATCACCCATGCCATTCGAATCATTGTGTGTGCGCGCACCGAGACGACCTTAACATGGGAGCAGCTGCGGTCTCCCCAGGTTTCCCAATTTCTGGTCAAGCCTATGCAGCGGCAGATCCGTACCCAGCACTTCTCTCGCGCGACTCTATACGCCCTCATGGCCAACTGCCTGCAGTTCACCAAGGAGGGTCAACGATATGCTGCCAACGCCGGCAACAGCAACACCAGGGCCAAGGTCTGTGAACTGCTGGCACTCAAGATGCTCAAGGAGTACTCCACTCGCGAGCTCATCGATGCTCTAGCCTATGACTTTTATCCCCTCCAGGGCCTCCCAGGGGTACCCGCTGCCGACACGTCCACGGGAAGCTCCAAGGCCAAGACTAGTCTCTCTGGGTCCCGCACCTCGACTCTTGAAGTCGCCATCCGTGCTTGCGCCAAGCACTTTCTAGCCCACCCCGTCGTTATCCAGAACCTCGAGGCCATCTGGAGCGGAGCCATCACCTTCTACTCGTCGGCGGACAGCTTACACCGTGAACCGCCCCCCTCTGCCCAGGCCAGCATCGGAAGCAGCACCACCAAGGTCGATGCGACAACCCCGCTGCTCTCCAGGGTTCATTCCAAACAAGGCCGCCCCCATGTTCCTCCGGGGAGGCGAACCGTGATGCTATATGACCCAAGAGAGGCCTCCATGCTTAAGCTGTCTCGTCTCCGAGTGCCACGCTATAGATCGTTTCTCTCCACTGTGTCCCTTGCCATCCTGATTGGTCTCTTTCTCGCCGTCCTCATTGAGCGTTCTGTCAAGATTACTGCCCTGGAACTTGTCTTCTGGTTCTGGAGTGCTGGGTTCATGCTCGACGAGCTGGTTGGCTTCAACGAGCAGGGGTTTGCCTTATACATCATGAGCGTTTGGAACCTTTTTGATCTTGGCATCCTCGTCCTCTTCGTCGCGTACTATTGCATGCGTGCCTATGGCGTCTTCATGGTCGATCCCCATCACTGGAATGACATGGCCTACGACGTCCTAGCTGCAAACGCCATTCTCCTACTACCACGGATCTTCAGTGTCTTGGACCACTACCAGTACTTTTCTCAGTTGCTCATCGCCTTCCGGCTCATGGCTGTAGACCTAGTGGCCGTTTTTGTCCTGGTCCTTATACTATGCAGTGGCTTCTACGTCTTCTTCACCCTTTCTGCCAGCACGGGCAACGGTGGTGAGGTTGCATACCAGATCTTCCAACTCCTCATGGGGTTCACGCCCGCTGCGTGGGATGCGTAAGTGATGATAATGATACATCTTGGACGCGACTCGTTGTGAAAAACTTATACTTATTGGCATTGCAGATGGCCTACGTACAACTGGCTAGGAAGGGGGCTGCTGGTCCTTTTCCTATTCATTTGCCACTTCCTGGTTGTGTAAGTCGCCCTCTCCTAGTTATATAGATTTGCTTGAGCTAACGAAGTCGCCCAGTACCATCCTCATCACCGTTTTGACAAACTCTTTTATGGCCATTGCATCTAATGCGACCGAGGAACATCAGTAAGACTCGCCCAAAGCACCCTAGAGAAATACAGCTAACTCTTTCATAGGTTCTTATTTGCAATCAATACGATATCAATGGTGAAGAATGATGCTCTATTCTCTTACATTGCCCCGAGCAACATTTTTGCTTGGCTGCTAACGCCTTTGCGGTATTGCATGCCGCTCAGGCAATTTGTCTGGCTCAATCGGACAATTATCAAGATAACACACTTCCCAATCCTCTTCTGCATATATCTATACGAGAGGCTATGGCTGGCCCCGTCTATGTTTGAGCCTACAGACTTAATCGACCATCCGGGCCAAGGCCGCCATTCTTTCACCGATCCGGGACAAAGAAGCGTCGTCTTCAGTCCCAACGGCAGAGTTCAGGAAGAATCTATTGCGGGTTTTCACAAGGATCGGGCACTAGAAGAGGTCTTTAGGCGCATGCCGGAGTCAGCAACATTGAGGACACAAAGGAGGAATGAGAGGCACAAGGCGCAAACAGCCATCCGAAATTGGATGGATCAGCATGATGAGGACGGAGTCTCGGCAAATTGGCCAACGCTTGATAGCCGCGCTCTCCCCGACTGGCAGAGGAGGCTCAGCATGGGTTGGGATCGCCCATCCAACCTCAGACAGGTTTCGGAAGTGAGGTCCACAGCCAGCGACCCTGCCGATCTAATGTCCAATATTGGAGGTCTCCCCCCCGTGCCCAGGCGGCTTGTTAGAAAGGACCTTCTTCTGCCCCTGGCGCCCGACTACAAGGACCAGACGGACGCAGATGGCGATGATGAGCTTGTCACAAACGATGAGGACGAGGACGACAACGTGACCAACGAAGCTAGAAGTCATCGTGGTACGGCAGATCCCGCAGAAAAAGAAGAGGACGATTATTTCACGACACCTATGACGTCGCGCGTGGGCAAACTTCCTTCTTCTCCCAGTTCTTCTAGTCGAGGGGTTCCGGCGACACCACTCCCGGTCATTCCGAGACGGGCCGTCCATCATAACCGCACCCTCTCGACCAACACCATCCTTTACAACCCTGAAGAGCCCAAGCCTGTGGATAGCTCATCCCCAGCCTCACCAGGGCGGGCTGGCCCAGGCGAGGGCCGGCAGAGTGGACGCAGCGCGGGTGAGGGGCGGCAAAGCGGACGCAGCGCGGGCGACAAGACCCCCGGGCGGCGTAGCTCCCCTCGACGGACTGCACAGGCGACCAACATCAAACCCCGGCCGCCCATGCCGCCGCGTGGTATCACAGATACGGGTGGTGTCAGCCGCTCGGCACTACTCAGTATAGAGCCTCGAAATCGGCCACGTGGGAACAGGAGGCTGTCTTCGGCGGACCTGAGCATACTCTCTGACAATACGAGCCAGCGGTTTGCCAATGATGAGCACCACAGTGGAGTAGCAGGCAGTTTCCAGACACAGATGGCCATGGCTATGATGAGGGACAACCAAAGGCGGGGAGCCGGGGGGATCGACGCGGCCGATCGGGATAGGATGGGTCGCTTGGTCCTGGCGCGGATGAAGACTCTAGAGGAGAGTTTCGCCGAGATGATTCAGGAGATGCGGGATATGAAAGAGAGGTCAGCGCCGACTACAAGTCTGAACTCAGACGAAGACTTGAAGGGAGAACAGCACCATCCGGCAAAGAGGACCAAGGGGGACACGACTCCCAAGAGAGGGGTGACTAAGAGACCCGGCAGTCAACGGAGCATGAAGGAGAATAAGGTTGGCTTGCTACCGCCGCATCGGGTTATCAAAGGTAAGGGTAAGAACAAGGAGCTCATGTACTCGAGCGACGACGAGGCGGAGGCAGACGAAAGCTTCACCAGGACAGGGAGCTCACTGTGAGCGCTGAGCAGGTCGATGACATTTATACGGCGTTTTGAAGGCATTGCTTTGTCTGGTCTGATTTTCTACTACACCCAGCGTTTAAAAGCTTGTCTAGGCGTAGGTTAGGATTGTTTTTATTGAGCATGTAATACATATTGGTTACCATGCACATACCTATGTACATCACTTGTGGACAACGGAGCAACAGAGTCGGGCCCAGGAAGATTGCCCGCTGCCATTGTCCCTTGTGTTCCAGGTTGTTGGCAACGAGGGATGTTTCCGAGACGTGAAGCTGGGTTAATAATCAAAGACCCTGTTGCCTGAGGGTAACACGCATGAGTACCTAGGGGCAAAAGAAGCGCTCTTGCCTAACACCTAAGGTAAATGAGGAATCACCTCACTCGCCTGGTGCTTGGTGCTGAGTGAGACAAACTCCAAGACTCAAGCTCTTGCCTAAATGCGGGGTCTCCTAAGAGTTTGTGAGCCAACTTGACGTCGATTGGATGGGTCGCATTTCTGCCTGGCAGGCACGAGCCAACAGGCAGCCGCAACAGCTACCTAGCGTCGACGTGTCGCACTCAGCACGGGAGTGAGCAAGCAGGTACTGATAACAGGTGAGGAGGTGGAATCGGCCAGGGCCTCCTGCCGCCCTGGTCCCCCGGCGAACGGTAATATATGATGTAAGGAAGATGCGTTTCAATGGACCTGGCTGCAAGTGTTAGGAATGGCTCAGGTAAGCGCAACTTGAACCATGGATCATCGGCTACGAATCGAGTGAAAGTACCTAGGTAGTACTTAAGCATCTTATATGTGCCATTTCGGTCAGGCATTCTAGAGATCAGCCGGGCAATCCAAGCACTAGTTACTGGTTCTTTGGATAACGACTGTAGCCGTCCACTTCACCCGCCCCGTTCCAAGGTGAGGCACAGGTGAGGCCCCGAGAAGGCAGCATCCCCAAGCTGGTTCGCTGCCACAGGCCGTCAGCACAGCTTTTGCTGCTCTGCATTCCCCCACCTCCAACTCACTCGACTCACTCACCTCGGAACACCAATCTGCTTCTTGTGCTCCTCGGTGATTTATACTTCTGGAAATCTTTGCGAGACTCATGTGCTACTGCTTGTGACTCAAGCCTCGGCCTGTTTGCCCTCGACAAACACTACGGCACACGTCAAGCACCATGGCCGACCTAACATGGCCTACGGTTCCGATCAGCAATGATGACAATTCTGCTCAACCCGTGCCGGCGCCTGACAATCAACCAGCTCAAGATCAGAGCCACAACACAGATTCATTGCCCTCCCAGCCTCCCGATTCAAACAAGACGGCCAGATTCCCCTTGAGAACGGGGAGAGACATGAATCATAGCAACTTAGATCGCCATCCTTCCCCCCAACCTCGCCCTTCGCCCAGGAACCCTCATGATCCCGACGACTCGGTTCACTTCGTGCACTGTACGCTCAGAGAAGGCGACACTCGTGTCTTCATCGACGCCCCCAAAATCCACACGGACCCCCGTCATCGAACCAGCTGCGATGGCATCGTCCCTGCGTCCCAGTCCTTTTTGGTGCACTCGGAGAAACTCCTAGCGCTAGGGGACTCCAAGTTCGCTCAGATGTTGAACAACGAGATATACCAGGCCCGCGTCAGGAGGCGCCGCAAGCCGACCGAGGGTATGATGAAGGGCGTCAGGTACCTTCTAGATCTCACCCCTCCGTCTGAAGGCGACGATCTTGTCTTCCAAATGACCGAGCTGTCCGTCACCTCAGGAATCGCAAAGTGGTGGAATGCCGACTTGGTCCACATAGTCCCTAGGAGCTTGGTCAAGGGTCATGATGACATTTGCCAGTGCTGTCACGACACATGGACTGCAAGGGTTGAGGAGGTACAAAAGCAAGAGAATGGAGGGAAAGTATCCATGGGATCCGCCGCTGAGGAGCCCAGGACAGATCAGGGGGAAATCAGCGGCATTGCTGAAGCTTCACAAGCCGGGGTCGAGGCCAGGGTGACGCAGGAGGAGATGGGAAAGATCATGCTACCACCTAGCCCTATCGATCTACTTCGGCTCCAGAGTGATGGTCAGAATGAGCTGTACCAGACGCCGCCACACTACCAGATCCCCGACTATTGCCCTTTCCGCCACCGCAACAGCATAGTCCGCTTGCTCATGATGATTGAGGGCAAGCGTGTCAACCTCAACTCGGCGGCTCGTGTCTGGACCATGGTGGGCATCAGCAAGATCTTTGAATGCACATCTGTGGTCAGGATCGAGGTTGCCCAATGGATTATGTCCAACACCAAGTTCATCGAGGTACTTCCTGAAGAGTCGCTCAGTATCGGGTTCACTCTCAAGCTACCCCAAGTCACCCAATCTGCTTTCCGAATCCTCGTGAATGAGTTGGCCCTCAATGAGGCTGGCGACAAGGAGGCATGCCGCGATCGTCAAGTTACCATTTTTGGTCGGCGATTAGGTGATTCTGGTGATGAGCGGAGCAACTTGATACAGCACGCCGCTCGCGCCCTTAATGAGCGTGTCAACTCCCAGATTTCTGAGCTCCTGAAACCCGACTTGTTCGATTTCCGAGAGCTGAAGGTATGGTCAAAGATGCGAGAGATCGAACATCTCCTAACCACAGAGGACGATGGCACCTTTGGGAAAGCCCTGAATATGCTCAGGCAGCTCATGGCTGCTTTAGTCCACAAGTTTACTAGCAGAGTGGAATCCACTGTCAAGGACCGTGACTATTGTTGGAACGCCTCCATCTTTCAGGACATGGACAGAGACCGGGCAACATACGTCGCGCCACAAGATTATAAGTCAACCCAAGACATCGTGCTAAGCCTCAATGAGGCCCAGAGGCTGCTGCTTCCCTTCTTTTACAGCGAGTTCGGTAGACAGCTCGAATACGACCTCTTCCGCGGCCAGCTATCGGAGCATCCGGACACCATCTACCAGTTCTTCACCGAGATGGTACGCATCCTGGAAGCCCAGATTCAGAATCTCGTGGATAGCGACCCACGACGAGCATACCAGGACTCCTGGCAGGTTCTATTCCAACCGCCTTATCCAGACTGGCTCGGGGACTCGCGACCAGAAGTTCTCAGCAGTCATGGACGTACGCCAAATCAATCAATCTCAAGTCCTTTGATCGACCTCGACGGCCTTGAACACGAGATTAAGCAGCTCTGGCGTCCCATTGCGAAGTCAGGGGGCCGAAACGGGGGTAATGGATTTGTTCCGCAGCTTAACATTACGCGGCACTTGCTCCTTACCCTCACTGATAATGAGATGAAGTTTCTGCCCCTATGGGCTGGTGGTAACGACGATGGTACTGGCGGTGTTTTCGAAACATTCCTACCGCCTGCTGAAATGGGCCCAGCTGGGCCCGGTCCTGCATATCACACAGGCTTGACGGTGCCATCGGCACCCTCCAGCGAATTCGGCTGGCTTATGGAAGAAATCACAGCCATGAAAGTTCGGGGCAGCACAACAGCGGGTTCTGTGGATGTCCACGACAGCGTCTCCACGGTCTATCCCTCAGACAGAATCATTGCAGCCGAGTCCTCGATCGGCTCTGAAAGCTTCGCTGAGGATAACTCAGACTACGATCGCGCAAAATTCGAGGTGCCAGCCGAACATCAAGCAACCGGCCAGTCGGTAAACATGCTTGTGGACAGCCCTGCGGAGGAAAGCGACGACGCTCTTTCGGACGTCACGGAAATCGGCCCGTACATCTCTGATGATGATGTGAGCTCTGACCAGGGGATGCAAGATGATGATGATGACAAGCGGTCCAACTCAAACAGCGCGGATAGTATGGTTATCGTCTGAGCTGATATGGGTATATTCTTCTACTTTATGACGGAACTGACTATTGCGTTTCTCTTTACATACGATGTTTAGGACAAGGGTGAGAGAGATGGACGATTGACTACACCTTGGATGTAATATGCGGAAGTGAGTTAGCTGGTCATGAGCCTTCCTATTTCTCTTGGATGAGTATGAGAAGCGAATTTCACATGTGCAGGTTGGAGGACAGGTGGACCACTAGCATCACAGATACGACGTTATGAAAAATAGATGGGAACAAATAAAGGCCCCATTTTACTTCTGTGTTCTTTGGGAAATTCCCAAAGGTTCCTGGCCAAACGCCACTGCTCTTTAAATTCCCAAACGCCATATGAATTGGACCTTTTGCAAAACCACGTATTCTCTATGCCCTTTGCCAATTCCGCTAAATCCAGAGTTTTCCTTCCAGAGTCCATGTGCCTCAGTGCCCTTAGATCCCCAAATATCACCCCAATAGCCACAGGTCCGCGAATATCACCCCATATTCATCGTATTCCCCGAACCCCTGGGGTTGTCGTCTTTGAAATCATCCCAATCCCTTGCCTTGTACGTCGCCCGATCTGCCACCTCCATGTCGTCCTCGTCCACAACCGGCCGTGGCTGCTCCCCACCCTCGATGATGTTTCCCCGCCGCCGCTCCTCCTCGAGGTACTCGTCGATGGACATGGTCGGGAGGTTGTGGCCCGGGCGGAACACGCCCCGCGCCATCTCAGACCGCGCGTTGGAGCCCAGCAGGGTGAAGGGCTGCAGGGGCTTGCCGTTCTTGGATAGCAGGGGGCCCGTGTTGCCGATGCCCTGGCGGAGGGGCCCGTCGAGACGGAGGGTGGGGTCGAAGGCCTCCTCGCGCTGGTGATGACGCGCGTCATTCGCAATGGTATTGTTGTCGGCGGGGACGGAGGGATCGGGAGGTGCCTGGGCGAGGAGGTCGAGCTCGCGGTTCAGCGAGTCGAGCGAGTTGAAGGTGGTGTGGATGCAAAAGGCAGCGTTGGCGAGGTGGACCTCGCGGACGAGCTCCTCGTCGCCCGTCTGGGCGTAGCGCGGGTTGCGCCTCAGTGCCTCGAGCTTGTCCTTGAGCAGCTTCTCGGCCTTGAAGCTGGCAATCTTGCCGTTGCGCTTGGCGGCGGCATCAGCGCCTGAGGCGACCAGGGCAAAGCGCTCACCCTCGTCGCGATAGCGCTCTAGAAGCTTGTCGTAGGGGGGTGTGACGAGTCCGTAGGCGTCGAGGAGGTCGAGAAAGACGTCGTACGCGAGCCTCGCACGGCGCAGGAGGGCGATGCGTTCGCGAGGGGGCAGGCGGGGTGTCCTCTGGACGAGCTCGGCGAGGCGGAAGGAGGTAAGGAGGAAGGGCAGCTCGGAGGTGGCGATGTCCTCGACGCCCTCGTTGGGCGAGAAGAGGGAGACGGCCGAGATGTGGTCGAGGACCTTGGTGTAGAGGGAAACGGCCTCGTCGACTTGGGCGGCGTAGGAGGGGGAGGTGGTGTCGTAGGAGGACTCGATGGCCTGTCGCTTGGATTCTGCCAAATCAAATAGGTCGCGCAGAGACTGCGACGCGTTGTCGGACGAATCCATGGCAGTGACAAACGTGTGGGATGTGTGAGATGTGGAAGGGAAGAGGATGAGGTCAACATCGGCTTGGTGGGGGAGGCAGAGGGAAAAGCGTCAAAACAGTTCCGCCACGGATCCACCAGGGGTCATGACCCCACCCTGGAGTAACGAGTCTTGGGCAGCGTGTAGAACCATTGGCTACCAACCAGGTATATCTTACCTTGGCAAACTCAGCTATCCGTACCTGCAAGTACTGCTATGTGCGGTAATTAGTAGGGGGACACAGGCGGCGGTGGAAAGGCTGAGACTCAGCAAACTGGTGAACCCAGCCCGCCCCGATAAACGCTTGTTGAGCTTTCCTCGAAGCCACGTCACAAGTGGCCTCAATGGAAGGTGGTCTCGATTTATGATCAACCCTTTTGGTAGTCAGTAAAGTTATAAATGGTGATTATAAAGGAGGCATCTAACCCTGAAACAGGCGAGTGCATTCTCGAATACCTTTGAGCGGACAATCCGTCAAAAGTGTCAAACGACATCTGTTGCGACTCGACGTCTCACAGCACAGCATCTTGAGTTCCCTGTCAGTGTGCAGAAGCAATATTCCGGACATTTTCGATTTGCCGAATATGAATTGGTTGTTCGGAGAACTCCAGGGCGTTGATCTGGACACCTTGGTGTTAGCTGTCGGATCGATGACTCTTGGCTATCATAGTTTTAGATTTTTCCGCGGACTCCAGCGTATGTGGGAAGAACGTGAGTTGGCCCTCTCCTTTCTTCTTGAATTTCTTATTAGGGTTCGATCTCCCAAGATCTATAGTCGCTCATGAACTACTAGGCGCCATGGAGGAGAGGCTCGCGCGCCTAGCGGCAGATATAAATGAGATAAAGGATGGCCTCTGCTCTTTCAAAAGTCCAGAAACTGCCTCTGATTGAAAATATGGGCCCTAGAAGGATTCCCAGAAGGGATAGGATCAAAGTTATCGTGCAGTCGCCGAGCAGACCCAGGATTTTGAGAACGGTACTCGGAGAGTTGTGAGTGGAGACTCTTGATACCGATGAGGAGGATGAAAAAAGTCGGATAAACTTTTCGACCATTTCGTATTAGTGTTTTTTAGAGAGTTTTTCAAGTGGTCAGATGAATGGTGATTAAGGGTATTGGATTATGACATCTTTTTATTCCGATTGCTGTCGATTAAGGGGTGAGTGGCAAGACTGGTTCGGAAAAGGGGCTGCTTTGGCTTCGCCATCCTGATGAATGATTGACAGAGATTGGCTACTAGGCCCGGACAAGGTGCGCAAACGGTAATACACGAATACTACCGTGATTCGCCTGACCTACAGACCCACGGTCCAGGCTAGTCCAGGACTTACAGCTGCCTCGCGGCAGCATGACTGGACTAGTTGATATCACGTCCTCGGGGATCTCTGGATACCTTCATAGGACTATAATCCCTTCAACACGGATTGTTTCAACGTGATTTGGTCTCGTTCAACACGGGGTTTTTTTTAACGTGATAAAAGTGCTTAACTGCACTAGTCTCGAGGGGGGGGGCCGCCTCCAGGATCGGAGAGGAATGGGGGGAGGCGTGGACATGCCGACGTAGGCCTTGATGTTGACGACTTCTGCCTCGAGAACGGCGACCCGCACCTCCATAGGAATTTTTCAAGTGTGAGCGTTTTCTTGTTTTACTTGATGACTACGGAATGTGTTGATAGAATAGACAAGGAGATTGCTTACCTGTCGCTTTTGGTTCCAATAACTGAATAGGGTGCCGCACACAAACGTCAAAATTCCGACGACCAAGGTGACCCAGTTTCGCCCCTGGGTCTCAGGGCATTCCTCGGGTGTCTTTGGGGTTGGTGCCATCGAAACTCGCTGTGATTTTGGACTTGTCAAAGAATCATGGACGAAGAGCACCGACTAGTCAGGGGTATTGAGCCAAACTCCCTAGAGCTCCTGACCCATAGCTCGTTTGTTTGAGCTGTCGCTCTTTCTACTACCAGTACGTGGACGAGCCATCCCTTGAGGGCAACTTCCCGGCCAGTCTTTGGTTTTTGCAACCCAGAAGAGGGTTTATCCGCTTTCCAGAGCTTGTCTATCACCTTTCCGCTGTCTCTATAAACGGAAGTCGCCTGCGCGGGTACTCTTGACAGCTCGCTAAGGGTAAAATGACGAGTTTTGCTTATAATAGGAAAAGTTTAATAATATATATATAGGTGTCTGGTTTATATATCTGGGTATAGGAATATTAGCATTATGCCGCATGGATAGTGGAAGCCTAGAGAGCCTTGCAAATTTCCTGAAAGCAATAAGACAAACCAATGAACATTCATCTAGCCATTCATACTACCCCTCTGAATACTATCACGAAATTCCTCCCCCAGCTCTCGAATTACAGCAAGACCTCATTGTCCCTAGTGTGCTCAGCGTCCACAATACTTCCATTACTCCCCTTCCTAGGCACCATCTTCACGGTCGGTGCCATCTTCCCAACCGCTGTCATCATCTCCATTGGTGTCAATATTTCGATCGGTTTCAGCTTCCGGGGTATACATAAGGAAGAGGCTTTCCCTCGTCTCCTTTAGCGTTTCTACTAGGCGGTCAAGCCTCTCCGTCAGGGCACCTGATGATAGTCCGTTAGCATCTATGAACCTCGGAGAACGAATCTTAAGAAGAAAAAAAAAGAAAGGAGAGAAAGAAAACCAAGAGGAAAGGAAGTAGAAAAAATAAAAAAGGGGGAATAAACAGTATCTTACGCCGCCGTTTCCTCGCCTCCTGACGTTCAAGGAAAAGACAAATCATAACAAGAGAGATATTCAGCGCCCAGATAGCCCATAGCAAAGGATCCCTCATAATAGATTGGAGTTTGCAGAATAACTCGTCCATACTCGGTGTATTATACGTCTTCCAAAGATTTCTTCTTTACAGAAGCTGCCCAGAGATCCAAGGTCTTTCGTTGTATAGCGTTAGATTGTAACAATACTTATTGGATACTTTGACGACCCGCTTACTTGTATCTGAGGAAACTGTCTGATTTATAGCAAAGCTTTTCCGATCTAATGAAAATCAAATATTAATTTCAGGGGATTTCTGGCTCCCAAAAGTTAGCTTAGCCACACAAAGTATGGATAAGAAAGGCGGCCAACAATCACCACGGGTAGGCGACACGTGTGGCGTGGCTTCGAGGAAAGCTCAACAAAGAAGCAATACAAGAAAGTTACAGCAAACCCCAGCATTGAGTCTTGTCCTAGTCGTTGTACCTGTGTAGCATTTCGATTGTGATATCGGCGAGCGAGAGAGTTAATAATACTGGCAGGTTTGTCATCGATGGTAAGGTTCTGCAGATACCTCGCAGTCTTAAGAGTACATCAACATCCGCTCCCAACAACTTCAACCTACCCTCCCTGCCTTACCCTTTTGACACAACCATTCCGCCGGGAATAGGTCACACACACTAAATGGTGGCTGGCCGACATGTCCATTTGTTTCCTAGCTAGGCTTCGACTGCATCGACTAGTCCGCGCAGCAGTTACTCAGGAATGCGTGCAAGTTATAAGATCTATTATAGCAGATGAACAGGTCTCAGGATGCCCTGCCCTTATAAACAATTCCGAAACCACTATATGATGAACAAAGAGAAATCCGACCATGCCTGGTATTTAGTCATCATCCATCTCAAAAGGGTCCTCGCTCTCATCATCTCCTTCATCAAGCTCCGTGGACGAATCCTCGTCAATCACAATAGGCTTCCTCGCCGCTGCCGCCCTCCCTGGCCGACTGCGCGCTGCTGGCCTGGGGGCTGGAGACGACTCAGGCTCCGCCAGATCATCGTCTGACTCGTCTTCAAGCACTGACTTCTTCACACCCTTTTTAGCCGCATACGCCTTGGCTGCAGGGGACAACGCCGTCTTCTTCGGTGCCGCCTTGGGCTTGGCCTTCGCTGCCGGCTTGGCCGCCGGCTCATCTTTGGTCTTGTTCTTCGCTCCCGCTGGTCGCCCACGCTGTTTCTTCACTTGCGAGAGACCGGCGGGCACAGCAGCTGCAGATGAGGCTTTGGATGCAGCCGCCTTCGAAGGAGCAGGGGCGGGCTCATCGTCGGACAAGAAACTGTCAATATCATCTCCCTTGGCACCCATCTTGAATGGCGATGGCTTGGCCAGCATCTCGTAGTTTGTCTCGTCGTGACTGTCTACATCGAACGTTTTCGATGGCTTTGATTTGGTTTTTGACAAGGCACTGGAGCTACTACGGTCGTGGCTTGACTCAGGTCGGCTCATGGCGTGTAGACTAAGCCTGCCGCTGGACTCTCCCGACGCCTTGCCGATCCCCTTGACGAGGTCGCCGACATCGCCCAGCATCTTGTCGTCGTCCTCTTCGCTGTCCGAGTCCACTTCAAACAATGTTTTGGCCTTGGAGGCTGCGGCGCGCTTGTTGCGCGTCGGCTCCGGCTCCTCGGACTGCGACAAGGAAGTGGACAGAGCTCGTGACTCAGATGGCTTTGGCTTTGCTGCAGGTTTGCTCCTGCTGAGAGCAGCAAAGTCATCATCCGAGAATCCGTCGGACCCATCGACCGGCTCATCCTTGGGCTCTTTCGCGGGCTTTGGCTTGGCACTGAACATGTCTGCGAACCGCTGGGCCGCCTTGGTCTCCGTCTTGACAGGTGCAGCCTTAGCCTTGGCCTTGGCCTTGGTCTTCTTCTCTGGCTCCCATGCATCTTCATCCTTGGCTTTCCGGCCTCGGCCAGCTCCTATCTTCTTGGAGACTCGTCGACCAAGGCGGCGAATGTTGGTCTGGATCTCGGTCTCAACCCTAATTCGGTTCTCCCATTCATCTGAGAACTCGTCGAGGTCTCTGCACCAAAGATCCTTTTCTGACAGAGCGAGCAGATCATCGTGCTCCTCCTTCTTTTTGGCGATTGCGTCCTTGAGCTTTTCGAGGCGTTCGGCAGTCAAGGACCAGATGGGCATCTGCATCATCATGTCAGAAAAGCGAAGGTGACCTCACAACGAGCCACTCGAAGGTATCTTACCGAAAGGAGATAGTCGTAGTCGCCCGCGCTACCCGTCACCGTTGTCCCCTCGTCACCCTCTTCGTCATCTTCCTCGTTGGCTTCATCTTCAGTAGATTTCTGCTTATCACCCTTGCGTGGGAATGCCTCGTACTTGCGTTCACGAAGCTCCTGAACAAGAATGCCCTTCCTTTTCCTGCCGACGATGAGCTCGCCGTCTATGATTTCTTTGATAAAGCGAGCCTGGTTCTTGAGTTTTCGGTAATCGGCGTGGTAAACGGCAAGCCAGTGTTTCTGGATCATGTTAGCTTAGTATCAAACCTCAGGTTGGCTTGGTACATGCCTTGCGTTCTGAGTACATGCTTAACCGATGGATATAGTACTCCTCAAGAATGTCCTCAACCTTCTCGTATTTGCGAATCTGGCCGTTGGTATCGAACGCGACGAGGTTAGATGTGGCCACTTGCTTCTGGAGCTTGAACCGATCCAACAGACCCTCCGCGAGGACCTTGTCCATGTGCTTTTCATCCACCTGAATCTCAAAGTGAACCGTCTTGTGATCGTTGAATTCCTTGTAGTCCTTGATCCAGCTGGGGCCTTCAACACCACTGATGACCTTCTCCAGCCTCGCTTTGAAATCATCGGTCCACATTCGGATGGGTAGCTCGGTGATAACGACCTCATTTGGTTTCTGCTCGTCTCGGTATGCGACTCCGTTAAACTTGTATCGATCAGGGCCAGCCGGTTCAGGGTTGCCATTCCAGCCACGGAACCAAGGCATCATGGTCTCAAAAGGCAGCTCTTCGATGTTCTCGGGATCGAGGCGGCCCATGCGCCGCTTCAAATTCTTGACGATTTCCATCGGGTGGTAATTGGGAATGTTGGTGCTCCAACCAGTGCCAATACCATCAGCGCCGTTGACAAGCACCATCGGAAGGATGGGCGAGTATACGTCTGGTTCAATGGTCTTTCCTTCCTCGGTCTGGTACTTGAGGTTGGGCTCGTCAAGCGGGCTGAATATCTTCCGTGCAAAGGGTGACAAACGTGTGTGGGTATAACGGGGGCTAGCAGCGTCGGAGCCACCGGCAAGTCGCGAACCGAAGTTGCCGCTAGGTTCGAGGCAGTTGATGTTGTTTGAACCAACGAAGTCCTGGGCCAGGCCAATAATGGTCTGCTGGAGTGAGGCTTCACCGTGGTGGTAAGCAGTCTGCTCAGAAACATAACCAGCCAATTCAACGACCTTCTTGTCTTTGACCAGGTTCCGCTTGAGGCAAGCGTAAATGACCTTGCGTTGACCGGGTTTCAGGCCGTCAAGGACAGATGGAATGGATCGCATGTTATCAGCCATGCTGAACAGGATAAGTTCCTTATTGACAAAGTCGGTGTATGCGATAGACTTTGTCGAATGATCTAGGAAGGTTCCGGGGACGAAATTCCCAAGCCACTCCTTTCGTGCATCAGCCTTCTTTTTGGAGAAGGCGAGGTCGAAGAGGTCTGCCTCCTCGGGCTTCATCACCTCGAATTCCTTGAGATGGTCGTCCAGATTCGTGAAGTAAACCTGGGCATCTTCGTTGGTACTGGTTCCGAGACCCTTCAAGTACTTGCTCTGCCATCGCGTAAGCTCGTTCGAGTGGGCCGATTTCCACTCCTCGTACTGAGGCTGAGTGAAGAAAGATTTTAATCGGAGCGGCTTCTTGGGGTTGGGGCCCTGCCAGACTTTGACAATCGGGGTAATGAACTCCCTGAAGAAGTCGGGTATCTGCAGCAGTGATGGAAATTGAACTTGGAGGAAGTTGATGAGAAGTCCTTTGATGTGACTTCCGTCGTGATCCTGATCAGCCATGATCATTAGGTGACCGTATCGCAAGCCCTTAGTGTCCGTATAGACTTGCTTGTGCTTCAGACCCAGGAATTGCTTGATGTTTTGGATCTCCTGGTTCTTGGTGATCTGATCAATGGATGCGTCGCGAACATTGAGCATCTTTCCTCGCAGGGGGAAGACACCAATGCGATCGGGATCCAGAATAGCACGTCCAGAAACTGCTAGACCTTTGGCCGAGTCACCTTCGGTCAAGATGAGAGTGCACTCATGCCCCCGACGCGTGCCCGCCAAGTTGGCTTCGACCAGCTTTGCGTTGCTCACCCGAGAGCGCTTGCTGCCATCACTCTTGGCCATCATCTTGTCAGCCTTCTTCTCGGCAAACTCCATGATGTTCTGGAGTGCGTCCGACTTGGCAATCTTCTTGAGGAAGTTTTCGGTGAGGACGCATTGGCTCCCGAATTGACTAGGCTTGGTCGTCATCTGTTCCTTTGTTTGGGACGTGAACGCTGGGTTGTTGACCAGACAGTTGACAAAGATGAAGATGTGGTTCCTCAGGTGGTTTTGCTTCAGAGTGTGGCCCTTCTTCCTCTTGTTGAGCATTTTTAGGAGAGCGCCTGTCACCTGATCGGCGATATAGTTGACATGTGTCCCTCCTGATGTGGTTGCGATTGAGTTGACGAAGGAGACCTGTTGGAAAGTCCCGTCAGAGACAGTGAAGCCGACCTCCCAACGAGGGTGGCCCTTCTTATCGTCAATCTCGACAGTGCAGGTGGGAGTGCCGCCTTCTTCCATGCTCCTCTTATCGGCGATGGCCTTGGCGTACATGTTGCAGTAGGATTTGAAGTCCTTCAGCTTGAGCTGTTCGCCGTTCAGGTAGACCCTGACGCCTGTAACGGTTCCAGCCATGTCGTAGACTCGTCGATAGAGGAGGCTCTCCGTATCGTCGTCGATGCCCTCGGTCATGCCAAACCGGTTATAATCGGGCTTGAAGGTGACGCGGACAAAGTCCGATGTCTTACTTGATGTGATCTTGGCTTTGCCCATCTTCTGCATATTGTCGGTCCAGGTCTGCTTGTACCTCTTGCCGTGCTCGCTATCCTGACACTCCAAGGTGAACTCGGTGCTGAAGACGTTGCAGAGCTTTGCACCATAACCGTTGCGGCCACCGACGGTCTTTTGCTCATTGTCGTCAAAGTTGGAACCAGCCAGCAGGTGACCAAAAATCAGCTCGGGAATGTAGATATTTTCCTTCTCGTGCATCACGATGGGAATTCCCTTGCCATTGTTTTCGACGCTGATCTCGCCCGATTCCTTGTTGATGGTGACCTTCATGGTCGTCATTGTTGCATTGCGCTGCTTGTTATCAGCAGCGTTGACCAGAATCTCGTCAAAGATCTTGTAGAAACCGGGAACGAAGCTGACTGCTTTGTATTCCATCTGCTCGGTGGTTTTGTTGTAGGTCCACATCTGCTGCTCTGTCTTTTCGACGGAGCCGATGTATGTATCTGGACGCTTGATGATGTGCTCTAGCTGTGTGAGCTTCTGGTAGGTGTCCGTGGCTGACTTTTTCGTCTTGGGCCCGGTTTGTACGGGCTCATCGATGATCATGCTGTCGTTCTCGACTTCTGCTAGAGGCACGCCGCTTGACTTCTTTGGCGGAGGGTTCTTTTTTTGCTTCTTAGCGCTCGGTGGTGTGTTTGAGAGGACGGAGCCCTCAGCCATAGAGTCGTCGTCATTGTCGCTCACGGGCACAGAGCGCTTCTTCGCAGCGGGTTTGCTCTTCAGTGTCGTTTGAGTCATCTTCTTGGGGCGAGCGGCGGCTGCCTTCTTGGCAGGTGCGGCTTTCGTCTTCTTCTGAAGGGACGGGGCAAGTCAGCTTTAATTCTCTGGTGTTTCTTTGAGTGTGAACGAGGATAAAGCGAGTGGCCTGTGCGGCTGCCTCAGCTGCAGCCAATTCAAGACTCGCAGTGCAAGATGCATGTGAAGCCCGAGTGAGCGTATGCACCCCTTTTAGAACATGCGCATGGGCGGTGAATGGGGTCTCGGCCCCCGCAGGGAGGCATTCTCAGAGTGTCCTGGCGCAAAGCGAGAGTAAGGTGAGACTGACCGGCTCTGGGACATAGCCATCGGACTCTTCGCCCATGCTGAATACAGAATCCGAATCCATTTTGGCTGGTTTACAGGCGGCGCCGGCCGCAAATCGTCTCGTCGTCAGAGGTGGCAGCGAATGAAACACGGTCGGACATGAAGGGAGTGGCAATGACAATGCAAATGGGCGGCCCAGCCGAGCGAGATGCGGTGCCCGCGCGCAAAGTCGCGAGAACAGAACGGGAGACAGGAACTGTGCCAGACTGGTGGCTGGTACGGATGCGATGCCAACTTGCAAACGAAGAGTCAAGAAAAAGAGCGTGGCGGACGGGGGAGGGGCGGGTTGATGTTGATGTTGGGTTGTTGTGGCAGCAGCCCCGTTTCAAGTAAACAAAAACGCGAGCCTTCTTTGCTTCCGCGCGTGGGGACCGTGTCCACTGGGCGGTGGTGGCCTGACACTCTGACTGGTGTCTGCCCAACGGCAGCCCCCAGCTGCCATGGTGTGGTGGAGACGGTTGAAGACATGGAGACTTGGGAGTCGATGCTGTGTCCCGTGAGAAGTCACGTGGCCTCCATGCCACCGACACCTCAACTCCAACACCATCTCGAGTCATCCATCCATCTCCCACGAGTTATTGGGAATGTAGACTTTCACGTCATTGGAATTGCACCCGACTGCGCTCACTATTTTTGCAAGGAGGGAAGGGGCCAGCTTTGTTCTGTCGCCTCGACACCAGGTTCATTGAATGTTTGTCCTATCCATCGTCCTCGATGTGCACTCGGCTCCTCTCTCATCATCTCGTCCGCCCCCTCTAGCCTCTGTGATCCGGCCGTTCGTTGAGATCTACTAATACGCTGCATGGCCCGGAAACCCTCGACATTTCCATGTCAAATCAACGCCCGTTCCAATGGGGCTCAGCGCTGGCGTGTAATTTACTGCTTCCCGGGCGGTAAACGGCAATGCCGTCCCTTGTGGCCTGACAAACCGCGACTATGATCCCTCTGGACAAACATCAGCGGGATTTGTCCATTTTTAACGGGCCGAGTCTGTACGCTCCAGACGCAACTGACTTACGGGTCCCACCATTGCGATACTACACCACCCCCGTATACGTTACCAAGCCGAGACACGGTGTTCCACCAGGCCGACGAATGGCCAACTCTCATACTCAGGACTTGCCGCGCGCTTCAAATACCCCGGTGTATGATTTGTAGTCGTTATCATCGCCAGTGACCAGCTTTACCTTATAGTTAATCCAGCGTCATGAGCTCTCGTAACCGCCTCCAGGCCTAACCGTGGCATCTCGCGGGCCGGGCCTGTTGTGGTGTTTCTTCTTTCAACCAATCATCTTTTCCATACTTCTCCCAATAGATGACGGCGATCTCTGTCAACTCAACTGACATGATGGTCTACCGTCATCTCGGACAGCCGTTCAACGCCATCGGTTTGTTGGGCCTTGTGGTCCCAGAACACCTCAACTGAACATGAAATTAGCAGCATCAACCTCTAGCTCACGCGTTTGGTCGCCAAAGATACGCAACAATGACGGCTGGGGGAAATCGGTAAAATTTCCCGAAGTTGATTGCTTAGCCGTCCCACTGTCTCCGAGTCTCACCAGGGTAGGGTCATGGGGGCTCGCCTCCATCATGCCACTGGTATCACCAACCCATAATGGGGCTCCAAAGCTATGTTGAAAGGGGAATTGGGGCTTTGATTGACTTTTCAGCCATCTTCTAATTCCCAGAGGTTCTCTACCCTCACGGCTCTCCGGAGTATAATACCCCATGTTTGCCCGCACCTGATCTCCCCTCTGGACAACTGAACGCTATTGATGAGGATGTTTTCGACGATATTCTCAAGCGCCAATAGGTATACTAGTTTCAACACCTTCACGGGCGTCAAATGGATGGCTGCCTACATGGCACACCCGAGCCGTCGGGCGATGGCATTGAGGAACTAGGGGCGCGATCAGTTATGCCTACGCTTGTTGACAAGTTCTTGGCTCGAGGCATCTCGGGTCGTTTATAACGCTCTAGGTCATGGTCTTGTATAAAATTCGTTCAACATGGGCCTTGGCAACCAAGGTCTGCCGTATCTAAGCCTACAACGGTCTCGTCCAACAGCAACGCCAGCTCAATTGTCTGGGGAAGCGTGGTTTTGGGATCTGCACAGCATAATTGACGGAAAACTCTTTGTACCTTCGGAGATTTTCCTTGCGTTCGTGTGACGGCAAGCCGAGCACTGAGTCGGTGCTAGGTTGACCTCGAACCAGTGCCTGTTGTCTGGCATCTGACATCTGCCATCAGCCATGCCCCCAAAGCCCCACGACAGCGTTCTGGAAGATGCAGCGAATATCTCCCAATAATGCCAGAGTCGACCACGCGAATTGACACGTTATTTCAACGTAAGGCGTCTCGGGATTTGATGTCCAGGTCGGGCGAGGATCTCTTTGTCTAAGACTAGGATGGACAACTCGGTCCATATGGCTGGGATTGCTCGTTTCTTTTCCAGTAAAACAGAAAGACACCTTCGATATCATCGAGCAACCGCAATTATGAGGGCGCGTGGCCCTTCCAGAGAGGGTCTAACATGGGAAATCACAGCCACTCGGCGGGAGGGCGATATGCCCTCTCCACCTTGTCATACGACGATGAGCAGGGGCTGGGGTGGTGTATGCCATCATCCGTCCTCCCCCTGTCCATCTTATGAAACCCCAGGCCATTTCTGTCCTACAGGTAATTACTACGTTTGGCTCACCCCTCTCTCTGTTTCGCCTTTTTGAGACTCCTGCAGCGGCCGCCAGGGAAATTGCCATCCTCTCTTGGATGACTACTCATGGTGACGCCTCCCGAGGGATACAGTCAATCCAATCCTCGCCACGCTGCCGGCTCTATGGGCCGCGTCTGTGCTATGGGCTTTGAAGAAGAACAGGGACTGAGTGTTACCTATGTCCAAAAAGGGGCAGGGAGGGGGTTTGCTAGAAGCAAGCTCCCGCTCAACCGGCATCGCTCCTAGCTAGGGACATATGCCATGAGGCTAGAAGGGGCATTTCTGTGAGGAACAAGGCGTTCGGAAAGTTGCAAGCGGCGAGGGCCCGGCTCTCGCATGCCTGCTTTAGGATCGTGACCCTGGCCAACCCAGCCTGCTGGAACATGAGCTCTCCACGGCGGCCCTACGTGCCCAAGGCTTTGTTCCCAAGCCTCACCGAGAGTTTTGAATGTCCTCTCCGCTCCTTCCTATCATATTAGTTACTTCGTCTGTCACTTGTGGCTTCCAGCCAAGTTCCTGGCAAAAACAGGTGTGGATACCGACAAACGGGCGTACTTTGATTTCACAGGCTCGGCTTCAGATATCACCGGGACAGTGAGTATGCACTAGTCACCTGTTGGCCAGAGTCATAGTTTGTGACCGACTTTTGTGCGGCGACATATCTTTTGGTCTTTGTTACTCTGCCCTGAGTCGTCGCCGTCTTCGCCGTCTTCGTCGTGGGATCCTTGCCAGGAACCATTTCCCATTCGCGAAGTCGTTGGCGAGGTGGCTCCTTTTCGCATCTGTTTGTCAAGCGTGGGACTTGGTCTGGATATCGGACGAGCTGTTGGCCGTATTTCTCGGGGCCTTTGTTGCAGGATCGCTTCTATTTCCCCCTTATAACAAAGCCGCATCCCGTCCCTGCTTGTAAACAGCCGTCCACCGAGCCCGTTGTCGACTCCCGTCGATCGACAGATTCGCATCCTGTCACCGTGTCGTCTACACGGGGTCGGCTTCGTTCTTGGCAAGATGGGGGAACGAAGCATGCTTCCCATCCAGGCCATCCTAAATAGGTCTCCTCCCCGTCCGCGCCCCGGAACGCCCAACTCGCAGCCTTCAGCCTCGGAGCTATCGTCGCCGGCCTCAGATGTGAACGAGTCATTTACAGCGACCATGGGTCCCCGCACTACCCCGAAGAACAGGAAGACCAGGGACTCCAGCGACCTCTCGTACACTAGGCCGCAGGGGCCCATCAACTACCCCCCTCACGAGGCCCTCGATGAGGCCGCGTACAACCAGATGCGGCCGTTCAACGTATACCCCTTTGGGCAGATCTCCCACTACTGTGCCCATATTCCTTACAGCAGCGACAAGAAGGACGTGTTCGAGAAGACAGGCCGGGAGAACTTTAACGGTGAGGAGAGCCCCAGTCTTGGGTTGGAGCCCGAGTTGTTATTGACAAGCACGCCTGGCAGTATTCGTATACCGGTTCACCGATCCCAATGACCGGCAGACATACGACGTCATGTGGGATTATCTAGGTGGGTTTGTCCGCATAAGCCCCTTCTTCAAGAGCCGTAAGCATAAAAAGGTAGGTCCATGTTCCCCCACCCCCTTTTACCCCTTGTTAAACATGAGTTCCGTGCTGACATGGTAAAGACGGGGCCGGCCAAGATGCTCGAGGCCAACAAGGGACTGAGAGACATCTCTTTCCACATGACAGGAGGCAACCGTGTTGCTCAAGGTATTGATCGCGAGGAATATATCACCACAAGGCCGGCACTGATAGGAAAAACAGGCTACTGGGTTCCGTACAGCTGTGCGAGAGCTGTCTGCGCGACCTTTTGCTACCCAATCGCCGGCGCCCTGATCCCCATCTTTGGCTCAGACTTCCCGCAGGACTGCATCAAGCCCGACTCCCCTAGATACGGGCGCATGGACATTGACGAGAAGATCATCAACGATGCAAAATTCAGCGTCAGCGCCTACCGCCATGCCAGCAGCTCCAACGGCCTTCCAAAGCCGTCATCCGTCACCAGCCACCCCCATTCCCTCCAGGATCCTTACTCCTTATCGATGAAAGAACGCCTTGAACAATACTCTGGCCGGAGGCCACATGGCGGCCCTCCGCACACCTGGGGTCCGCTCAGCACCGTCCACCTTAACCCCCCTCACCCTCCGGTACACACGGCGTGGAGGTCGACGCCAGAGAGAGAAATCTTTAGAGCCTCACCCAATGCCAGTCCCACTTGGAAGTCCATCAATGCCCCGAAAGTTGCGGAGAGCAGACCCCCAAGCGCGGATCCGCTTCTCAGTGCTCTTCCCCGCCTGGCCACGGAGGAACGGCCTCGGCCATACTGGCTTACGGAATTCAGGAGAGGGGATCAAGACACTCTAAAGCGCTACAAGAAGGGAGACGGAGCGCTCCACAAGCGTCAAAAAGTTGGCCACGGACCTTGGAGACCTCATGGACGAACCGAAACGCGCGACCGCGGCGAGGCCGTTCGACCCACGTCTCCCGAACACCACCGTCAGGCACCTGTCGTTGCCCCGAACGAGCCAATCGTCCCGATAATCAAGGAGAGGGGTCCACTGCCTGCACCTTTGCCGAAGCCGCAGCAACACACCGAAGAAAATGGAGTGGACTACACGTGCAAGGAGCGCGAGGCAGCCTTCTCCCTGATGAACATGCAGCAGCGCCTCCCTGACGATCTGGACACGGAGACCCGGAATAGCAATACCAAGAGATGGAGAGCCAGGTCTGTTTGAGCAAGGAGTGAATGGGTATACAGGACAGGTTGAGAAAAGAAAACATCCTTCTCCAGGGGTTCCTTTTAAATCTTGTTTTGCAGCATAGCAAGCGAGGCGATTTGGCGAAATAGTCATTAGGAAGCTGTGCATTTTGGAGAACATCCCACTGCTAACCAGGAGGGGTTCAGGGGGGCCGAGGAACGGGCTGTTAGTTTTATAGATTGAATATGATTTTTTGATTTCTTCTTACTTCCTCCCATTTCTTATCCCATTTCTTATCTTCTTTTTTTTTGGTTTAGTTCATCATTCGTCATGCATGTCATGATGGTCACGAACTGGACCCCCTGATGGCCGCCTTCTGCTCCTTGAACTTCTTGACCCAGGCCTCGGCCTCGGCCTTGGGCAGGACGAAGATGCGCATCACGTCGTCCACGAGCTCGACCTTGCCCGTGCTGAGGATCTTGAGCAGCGGCACGCGCTTGCCCATCTTGAGCAGGCCGCCATCGCGGGTCTCGACGTAGCACTCGGTGCCGGGCAGGGTGTAGGCGCCGTCCTTGTCCCAGGGCAGGGGGAAGACGTAGCCCAGGTGGTCCTCGAGGGTCTGGGTCTCGTTGAAGGCTTTGATGAAGTCCGTCTCCAGGTGGACCGGGTACAGCAGCACGGTGGGGATGGACAGCGAGCTGCGCGGGTCGTCCGGGTCGGGCACCAGCGCCAGCGCCGCGTCCTCCATGTCGGGCGGCTTCTCGGTGGATCGCGTGGGGATGCCCCGTGCCTTGAGCGCCGCCTTGCGCAGTGTCGCGCGCCGCCTCTCTCGCGCCTCGCGCTCTGCCTTGTCCCTGCGGTGGGCGTCGCGCTCCTTGACCTTCTTGATGATGTCGTCGGCCACGGCCCGAAGCGCCGCGTTGCCCCCGTCGAGCGCCAGACCGCGAGCACACACGTCGTCAGCCTCCTCGATGCGGTTGACGGCCAGCAGGGCGCGGGCGCTGCGGTAGCACGCCTTGACGTTGGCCGGGTTGATGCGCAGAGCGGCCGCGCAGTCGACCCAGCAGCTGCGGTAGTTGCGCAGCTCGAGGTGGCAGGCTGCGCGGTTGACATACAGGCCCTCCAGTGTCTTCCTCTGCTGCGCAATCACCTCGTCGCTGTCTGGCACGCCCTCCGGGTCTGTCGTCACCTCGCCCAGGCTGCGTTTGCGCTCTTCAGCTGCCAGGATGACCACGCCCTGCGTGTAGAACTCCTTGGCGTCGCCATACCGGCGCTCGCGGAAGGACTCGTTGCCGCGGTCCTTGAAGTCGGTGGCATTCTCCAGTGGCGTGCCCTCGTAGTTGAGCGCCTGGAGCGCCGCAATGTCGTCGTTCTCCTCCAGCTCTGTCATGAACAGCGGCGACTTGTTCAGATCTGCAACCATCTCGTCAACCGTCTTGCCTGCATGCAGGGCGTGGCCTGGCGGGAGCGACGGCTTGGTCGCGTCGCCTGACTCGGCCGCCTCCATGGCCTTGGCCATTTGTTCTGTGAGCTCCTCAATGCTCATTTTGTCGTGACTAACCCTCCTCGGCAGATGAGAATTTCCCCAATATCAGAATGGCGCGGCTTTTGTTTGTATGACCAGGCTTCTCGTCTCTCATTTGCGCTGTTTCCTTCAAGTCGAAAATTTCATCTTTCTCCAACTTTCTTAAGTGGCGAAAATCTTATTGGGCACCATCATTCCAATCCATAACCGCCCGGATGTAATGAGTTCAACGATTATCCAAGCACATTTGCCATGTTGAATCCAATATTTCTTGCTATTATTTTATCCATTGTCTATTTATATATTCATAACTCATCATGTAGCTTTTCCGGTCTTCAGTTGCGCCCTTCAAATCTTCCAACGCCAGCGCAAATCATTAACCCAAATAGTGTGGAGGATATCTTCAAAAACATACAAAACAACCCGAAGGACACCCGCCATGGTCATGCCGCCAGCTTATAAAAATTAGCAGCATGAAATCGGCTGGCAGTTGCGCCGCCAGCGAAAACTATAAACTTCGTCAGTTGATTCTCAGCAGTCCTTCAGACTTCCGGAGCTCGAAGGTGACTGGGGGACCATTTGAAGAAACTTCCTCTTTGAGTCAAAGATTGGTTACTCCTCGCTATCCACCGAGACTTCAGTGGCGGAGATGGACAGTCGTCGTCTCTTGTGCTGTTGGGCAGCTTCGTCGTCCTCCTCGTGGTTCTTGCCTCGTGGGACGTAAAAACACTGCATAGCTCCAACAACGGCAGTGAGGGCGCTGCCATACCAGGCCAATGTGTTGCAATCAATCTTGCTGCCAAACGTGTACAGGAAACCTGCCACAGGTGGTGCCACCATGCGGCAGGCGGCACCAGCGCTGGCGGCGAGGCCATTGATGGTCCCGAGCGCACTGGGGGCAGGGGTGGCCTCCTTGATAAGGATCAAGAGAAGGGGGTACAGGGTGATGGAGAGAACATTGCGGACCGCCAGACAGAGGTAGATGGCTGGGTAGATGAGATTCTCCGGAACGAGGAGAAGCATGGGGACGAGAACGTAGGCGATGGGGTGTAACACCGTAACAACGAGAAAAAGTTTGAACACGCCAACCCGTTCGGCAGCAATAGGGAAGATGACGGCTTGCACAAACAAGGCAATGACTCCATTGACGGCCATGATCATTCCGACAGAACGGACGGACAAGCCCAACCCTCCGGGGGAGTAGAATGGTAGCACCATGCCCATTTGAGACGTGTGCGCAAATGAAGGGACACGCTCATCCTCAAAGAAGATGGGCATCAAGTGATCGTACGTCATAGAGTGGTATGTGAAGATGGATAGGGCGATTATCAAGTGAATGACCCGCTTGCTCCAGATGCTCACGGGTTTCTCCTTGTCCTGAGCCAAGGCCTCTTCAGACTCATCGCTGACATTGATGGTTCCGTAGGTCTCGGATCGCAGATCCACTGCTGGGCGCTTCATGGCATCTGAAGTCTCGAGAAGTGGCGTCTCTTCAGACATGTATGTGTCTGCTGGAAGTAACACTCGGGGTCGCATATCCGGGTGGGTCTCCTCGAGGAAAAAGAAGCCCAAGACGATGCTGAGGGCCAAAAGAAGAGCACAGAGGAGGTTGGGAAGAAGGTAGGGGAATCGTTCGAATAAGCCGCCTTTAGGGAATATATTGGGCCAGGATGTGTAGGGGTCGGCAAAGGTGCCGCCAATGCACGGTCCAATGATGGTACCCACGCTCCAGACGAAAGGCATGACAGAGTAGGCGCGCGCTGGGATGGATGTCAGTCATCTCGCCATGGAAAAAAAAGGAGGCCAGGGGTTGAGTCTTACGCTCATGCTCTGGCTTCGTGACGAGCTCGCCGACCATGGTCTGAATGACGCCGATATTGCCGTTGAGAAGACCGCCTATGGCTCTCCCGAGCACAGCAATCCAGATATTGGAGGCAAATCCTACCATGACCATGCTAAACATGGTTCCAATGCAGCCGAGAAGCAAGACGGGCTTGCGGCCAACGCGGTCCGAGAGGCCGCCCCAGTACATGCCCATGGCAGCCTCGGCAAGCGAGAAGGAAGAGATGAGGAGACCAGCGTAGAACGAGGCATCTTGCTCGTTTCCGAATTCAAACCTCTTGACGAGAGCCCAGGCGTAGGGGAAAATGGACGTAAGAGCGATCGGCTCTGCCAGGCGAACAATAGCTGGGAAATAAAGTTAGCCCTGCCAGGTCACAGAAATGGAGGGGAGGGATCTCACCAAGGAGGAACAGCTGGAGGGTCGGGAAGTCGTCGGGGTTGCGAGAGCGCGCCTGCTTGGTTAGAGACATGGCTTATACGCTCGCGAAAGGCTTACAACAGCAGACACAGAACCAACAGCACAGTTGTCGTGGTGGCGCCAGGTGGTAGTGTGTCTGTGTGTGCGAGGCCTGGGGCACGGCAACGAGGGGTGGTGAGATGCGCCAGGCGTCTTGGAACAGTTGGGGGTTTGAAGCAGGAGACTAGGGTGTTAAATCAACCAGATGGATGGTAGTGGTTCAAAGAAAACATCTCAGGAGCAGAATCTCACCGTCGAGATGGATTTGGGACAGGAAGAAGCGAGGAGGGAGGGCGATTCGGGTGGTAGCGAAGGTTATTTCTACCTTGCCCTCCGGGCAGGAGCCCTTCGAGCGTGGTTGCCCTGACTCTCCGAGGGCCGGGAACCGCGAGCGGTCCTCTGGCGCCTCGGGTTCTGGACGCATCGATATAGTGAAACATCCCGCTCAGATGCATCATGCATGCGTTCTGCAGGTGCAGATTTCCAGTTGTTGCATGTGGCAGGTGGAGCAATACCCCGAGACACCAAGACGCAAGCGGTGTGCGAATATCACTGTATCCCCCACCAACGTGCAAAATCGCAACGGTACTGCATAGTCTGCATCCGAGCGATTGACAAGAGAATCCAGGGATGTCATTCACTGGTGTCTCGCATCTCTTTGTTGATAACGGAAATTTCTGAAGTCGTGTTGGCGACGGCGGCCCTCTTCAGCGCCAGTATGAGTTGGGATTGAGCACGTGCGTTATTCGCACCTGGGCAGCCACACACCCCCGAACACGGGTATAATCACTGGTATTACCTAAGTCGAAACGATTGCACCTGAATCAGAGCACAAGGACAAGTGGGGAGGACAGGAGCCGTATCTTTATTGCAGCACCATGATCGCGACTTCCAGAAAGAGTATGAGGGCGAAACCGTCCACCAGACATGCAGCATGTGGCTCCATCTCGTGAAGAAAAGAGGACTGATTAAAGAAGCCTTTCCAAGCATCAGCAGACTTAGTGGAATTCCTCCTGAGCCAGGCGAGAATCTCCAGCCATTGAAGTCGGACTTTTTGGTTCAGACGGGATGCCTGCCCCGCCCCGTGTGGGCTGGCTCCGGGGCCTTGAACGCCTTGCCCGAAAGCTGTGGACAGGCTGGTGCCTATTGGTCTTGCAGTGCAACGCCAGTGGGCGCCAAGGTTTGATAAGGAAGGGCCCTTGCACGGCCAGTGCACTGCCCCTAATACTATGTGGGATATATGCATACCTCCCAAGCCGGTGATTGGGCGGCAATAAGTTGGAGGCGTGAAAAGCTTTTGCGTTTACACGAGCCCCACCGCGACGACCCGACTCACCGACGAGTCCGACGACGACCGTGGCGACAAACCTTCTACTACTTGCTACTACCTAAGGTATGTTTGGTCGCACCGTCAAAGAGTACGGGATGTGGAAGTTTCCCGTGCTCTAATTCGAGTTAGCGACGGAACATCCTACTCAAACCCTCTTCATATGACAAGCTCAGCGGGGAGCCGCCGATCCGAGACGAGGATCACTAAGCCAACTCAAACGTTGGAACCCGAGCCACGGCAAACGAGACTCCGCGCCATCGAGATCCCCTTGCTATGGGCAGTCACCGACGTTGTTTGGATCGACCCAGCACTAACCAGCATCTATTACAAGGCAGCGGGACCGAAATCGGGGAAAGAACGTAGTACACCGTGCGCTATCCTCCCGCTGACGCTAGGTCCATGATTGCGAACTTCGTTTGTCCAGTATCTATTACTTGATGGAATACCTAGTAATGTACGGATGCCTTGTTTCCTGGGGTGTACTGGCCACCGAAGGTCATGCTACCTTCCAGGATGAAAACGCTTCCAGGTTGGTGCAGATGCACTTACTGAGGTCCATTATACGCTAAACACCCCATGCGTTAGTTCCCGGCGTTCCTCGGAGGGTCAAGCCATCTGTGGGGCGGCCCATTTCAACGACAACTCGTCACACTCCTTCCTTACTAAGTATTCTTCGTTCACGCACCTGTGATAGACAACCGCTGCCAGAAGACTACCCCACATTCTTGGGCTTACATCCTTCAAGAAGCCCTGATGCATGGCCCGGCACATAGCGTGAAGTCCGTACATCGGATGTGAGGCTCGATCCAGATAACATTAACGGTGGTACCACGTTCTTCGAGCTGGGTTCGACATGCCGGGTAAGTACTTGAACCCATTGTACAAACTCGATTAGTCCATAAGATGGAAGATGCTTGTTGTCTGAAAATATTCCAGGCAGAGGAACTCGCCGTTTCGAACTTCTTATTGGTTGATTAGCCCCCTGGCCGTGTCATTTGGGAAGAGGGACACTCACGAGAATCTCCGTAGTTCTTAGCTAGTAGAATTTTAGTCGAGAGCAATGGGCTCTCATGTGAATTACTTTACTGGGGATCAGCTGTGCTACTCATGTAGTGACTGGGGTAACATACTACCAACAGAGCCCAACAGCTTGGCTGAATCAGATGGGGAACTGCCATATACTGCAACATAATACACCACCAATTGGCGCACTTCAGTCACGATAAACCAAGAGTTTTAAAACCAAGGGGTGTGCGCTGGTGGTGTTGAGTTATCTTTACCGATTCTTCTACCAGAGTCAATGGCTGTACATCTTCTAACGATCCCTATCTAGACTGTTCGCGGGGCTATCTTGGAAATACACTAATATTACCCTCTCACTTTTATTGCCTTCATAGGGATTATTTCTTCCCGTGTAGGTCCGTGGAATGATAGGCTAGAACAAACTTGCCTTCTAATGTATAGTATTCGTACATCAATTTCTATTTAATCGCGAACCCTACATGTGCTAATGTCGACGTGGCTGTTTTATCCCCAAACAATATACAACTCAAGTCTAGGATAGTAACCAGAGCCATCTAAACCCCCTCAGCGCCGTCACTCCACCCCCATCTCCCTCAACGCAGCTCTATACCGCTCCGCCTCCTCCTCCATCTCCTCGGCCGTCCTCGCGCTCCGGTCCTCGTCCTCGATGCGCGGCATGCCCCCTCCCGGCCGCGGCCTCTCGCGGTCCCACAGCGCGCCGCCCACGTTGCCGTCCTCGCCCGCCATCCGCACGTACACGTCGTCCGGCCGCGGCAGGTCGCCCGGCGTGCGCGGAATCACGTGCACGTGCACGTGCGACACCGTCTGCCCGGCCTCGGGCCCGTCCTGCACCGCGACGGTGAAGCTGCCGGACAGCGGGTCGTCGGGCTGGGGGAAGTACAGCCGCGCCAGGAGGCGCTGCGCCAGCTGCACCGTCGCGAACAGGTCGCTCGTCTCCGGCGGCGTCAAGTCCGTGAGGCGCAGGCGCGGTGCCAGCGGGCAGACGAGGACGTGGCCTGGGATGAGGGGCTTGAGGTTGACCAGGGCGAAGGAGTGCTTGGTCTTGAGGAAGACCTAGGGGGTCGCGGTGGTCAGCGCTGGCGTCCACATGGCCGGGTGACGCTGATAACTTTTAATCACGTACTTGGTTTGTCACATCAAACGCGCCGAACCTCACGACGGCGCCATCTGCTTTGGTTGTGGCCATGCCGGCTCTGAAAACACGCGTCGCGGAGAGTAACGTCGAGAGTTGGAATCTCAGCGAAAGCATACTCTTGCTTCCGTCTGCTTATCATAAATCCCACCAACTGCGCTTCCACGTTCTGGGGATGCAGGGGGCGTGAGTTCTAGTCCTAGGGAGTGTGTGCAGATGAGTGCGGATGGATGGTGAGTCGTTGGTGATCACAATCAAAATTCCCCAGTCTGCTCCAGGGTAGGCCAGCTTCCGCTGACGGCACTGGGTAGAATGTCCTCTTGTAAGTACCTACTAGTAGTACGACTACCGAGAGTTGATATTCGCCCAAAAGATTAGGTCATGTCAAAAAAAAAAAAACTGGTTTGGTCTAATTCTTTGATATTTCGAATCCTATGCCAAAGGGAAATTAGGTCTGTGTATACGCAGCCGAATCCAACCCCCATCATGTAGCATCGAGTGTCATACATTGTCTCAAGAACATCTATCTGAAGATAAAAAACAAGAAACTCCATATATACGCGTTCAATAAATGACATTGATATTGCTCTCCCATATTCCCTAGTGGATGATGACTTGTTGCTCCTCCGCATCTACAGGTAGTGTATCATTTGACAGGGTTGACAAAGACTGGCGTCTGCCGTTGAGTGGCTCGGTCTCCTCCTCCTCATCCGCGTCCCAGTGCACTATAAGTATTCTGTTAGCGATTGCTATCACAAACGGGGAACTTAGAGGGATGTGCTCACCATGCGGCTTGAGAATAATGCTACACAGGAACGCAATTCCGAAAATACCAACCAGAACAAAGAAAAAGGCCTGAGGCAAGGTCCCAACCGTTGCAGCGTAGATGCCGTTGAATATGATAGGGCCTACGACCCGTGCCAGTGCGTGGAGCATCCCGATGGCGCCAAGGACCTGTCCAACTTTCTGCTGAGGGACGTGCTTCGTCACAGCGGACTGCACCGTCGCGGTCCCAAGGCCACCTAGCGCGGTCATCATTCCGCTGAGGAAGAAGACCTTGCTATTGCGGGATATTATGTATCCAACTATTCCAAGAATATCGGATACCAAAGCAATGCGGAGGATCCAGACATCCAACCTGCTTGCGCCAGTGTTCTTCTGCCTGACAGAGACGGCCTGGCCCTGCTGCCGTCGGGTGGCATAAACCCTTGCAAAGTAGTTGATGAGGGGGAATATCAATAAAAGAACGAACACTCTCACAAGAGATAGCGCTGAGACGAACTGCGAGGTCTTCAGAGTATCCCATCCAAACATGAACTCGCTGTAGAGGATGATGACAGGGCCGGCGGCAATCGACGTGCCGGAAATGATCATGTCTGACGTCGCAAGCGCCACAATGTTTATGCGCAGCCTGGTCGAAGTCCCCGGCCCCTGAGGCCAGAGAATGGCGAGCGGCTCGAAGGGATTGACGCTCTGGACTCTCGACAGCCAGCTCCCCATGCTGTGTACTCTCATGGCCTTCTCCTTGGCCCACTTCTCCTGGGCAAGCATCCGCTTCCTCTTGACGAGCGACTCGGGGATCAGGAAGGCAACGACGACAATATAGGCAGCGTGGCAGGCCACAATCACGTAGAAGACAGAGAGGAGACTGCCAGTCCACTTGACAAAGTATCCGGCGAGAAGGGGTCCAAATGCCAGGCCAGTGAAGAGGCAAGCGTGGATGTAACCCATGTGGACAGAACGCTTGGAGGGCTGGGTAGAGTCGCTGATGTAAGACTGCGTGAGGAGGTTGCCTGCAGTGAAGGATCCCGTGAGGCCATCAAAGATGCTGCCCACGATCAGCCAGCGATAGTCGATACGGCCAGAGAAGTTGGCCACAATGACAGTGATGATTTCCCCCATCAGCCCACCCAAGGAGGCGAAGCCCATGAGACGGGTTCTGCCCCATCTGTCAGACAGACGGCCTATTCGGGGCGCACTAACGGCGCTCAGCAGGCCGGTGACGAGGTTCATGGCGAGGATGAAGGTGGAAACTCTGCTCTGGACCTCGGGTATGTTGCACTGGGGATTATCTCCCCCGACAAAGACTGGTACCACGGGTTGATTAGGATCGGTAGTGGCCCGCTCAGCAAAGTACTGTTGGCAGACAAGGGAGAGGATTCTGGAGGGCCGGTCAACCTGGCGTCCCCTTTCAAAGCACTGGTAGGGTATATGTTGCTCACAAGTTGAGTTTCGGAACCATGGCACCGCCAAAGGCGAGCGTGAATACAATAAAAGGACCCATCAGCCAGAACACCTAGCAAATAGTTAGACCCTAAGTAGACGGCGGCGGCGTCTTAGGGGCGGGAGTGCTCACCGATGGCCGGCGCGACGATGGCATGCCCTCAAAGTCCTTGAAGCCATCCCAAGCATCTGCTTCTTCTGCTCCTCCAGCTCCAGCGCCAGCTCCAGCGCCAGCGCCAGCGCCGTCGCCGTCGCCGTCGTCGCGGCCCCGCAGCAGTCGCGTGGTCTCGTCAGCCTCCATCTCGGAGCCATCGCGATGGCCGCGTCGCTTAATAGGCCCATCATCGGCCACCATTCTCGGAACCGTCATTGCGATTTGGCAAATAGATGACTAGAGGGTTCTGCAGGCGTGATCGACCGTCGTTCCGTCGCGGCGCGCGTGGGGGAGGGACGGTGGTGGTGGCGGCGGCGCGCGGCGTGGTCTAGCGAGCGGAGGGCAGATAACGGCGTGGACGAAACTCGGATCTCATGTCACAGGCTAAGAAGTGGTTCTTGTATTAAACCTAGAGCGGTTGTTCAGGTTTAAATGGAAGACGGAGTCGGGGCCCGCGGAACAGAGCTAAAGGGAGCTTGTTGTTGGCCACGGTGCTGCTGCGTGCTGGCATCCATGGGTGTCTCGAGTGCTTTGTAATGGCTGGGAAGGTCAGCCGAGGGGCGGAGTACGGTGGGAGTGATGGAGGAATCCTTATCGGGCGTTTGGAGCTTTGGATTGTGGATGCGATCCTTGGCTGCCATGTCAGAGCAGCGTGAGCTGGACGGCTAAACGGCTCCCGAAAACGCATGCCACGGTTTCTGTACCCGGAAACCGATTCTTTTCATTCCATCCCATATGGACAAGCCCCGACTCCATTCGCCTGCATTTCACGTTGCGGTTCCTAGGCGACCACGAGTTCAAGGGGTGTCAAGCGTCAACTTGCTGCTGCAAGTGCCAGCAAAGCGATGACGCATGCAACGCCCTGCCAAGGGTTCAAGATCTTGTGCCACTCACACATCACAATGCATCCGGTCATGGTCGGATTGTGGCGGTCTTCCAAAGCCCAACGACCACCAGATCTTTGTACCCAGCCCCGACGGGCTGATGGAAGCTCTCGTCTGCTCACATTGCCCATATTCATACTTCACACTCTGTTGATCTCGGTGAATGGTAGCTTCGGTTCGGAGCTGCTCAAGTATATGGTCTAACACGTAGTGTGAGATGTCGAGCAGCTTCACCAAGAGTGGGGCTTCAGCCCGACCGCTTCTCCGCGATTCCTGCAATCGAGCTTTGCTAATCCACAGCTAACCTGTTGATGCTGACTCGGAAGCTGGGGTAAGGTGCAAAGAAGATTTGGGGCCTCGAGGGCGTCGGGATGGCCCCCAATCAGTGGCTGGCAGAATCCATCCAATCAGAACCCTTCAAATCATGACTCAGCATTCTGCATCTGGCGTTGCATCCAGCGTCACGCTTCTTCAATTTTCGCGACGAGCCTCACGTACAGGGCTGCATCAGGCTGTTGCCTCATATTTCGCAACACCCAGGCCCGCCATCAACCACAACTGCCACGATGCCGGTCGTCAAGGGAGGAGTGTGGACCAACATAGAGGACGAGATCCTCAAGGCCTCAGTTTCCAAGTATGGCCTCAACCAGTGGGCCCGCGTGTCCTCTCTGCTGGCGCGCAAGACACCCAAGCAGTGCAAGGCCCGCTGGAACGAATGGCTCGACCCTAGCATCAAGAAGATCGAGTGGAGCAAGGAGGAGGATGAGAAGCTGCTGCACCTCGCCAAGATCATGCCTACCCAGTGGCGCACTATCGCCCCCATTGTCGGCCGGACCGCGAACCAGTGCCTCGAGCGCTACCAGAAACTCCTGGACGAGGCCGAGGCCCGCGAGTCCGCCGGCTTTGGCCTCACCGGCCCCGAGGGAGGGGAGACACAGGCACCCAGCGCCGACGATGTGCGCCGACTGCGTCCCGGAGAGCTTGACCCCGACCCCGAGACGAAACCCGCGCGCCCCGATACCATCGATCTTGACGAGGATGAGAAGGAGATGCTGAGCGAGGCTCGCGCGCGCCTCGCGAACACGCAGGGAAAGAAGGCGAAACGCAAGGCCCGCGAGCGTCAGCAGGAGGAGTCTCGTCGCCTGGCAAACCTGCAGAAACGCAGGGAGCTGAAGACGGCAGGCATCAACATTAAGGTCACAACAAGGAAGAAAGGTGAGATGGACTACAATGCCGACATTCCCTTTGAGAAGCAGCCCACGCTCGGATTCTACGACACCGCGGAGGAGAAGCTACTCAATGAACGGCAACGGGCAGCGTTCGATCCCTCAAAGCAGCACCTTGCTAGCAAACGGAAGGGCGACGGCGATGAAGATGGTGGTCGGAAGCGGCAGAAGAATGAGAAAGATGGCCTGTCGGATTCGCAAAAGGCAGCCATCAAGGCTGGGCAGATGCAGAAGATGCGCGAGGCTGAACAAGTCAGCAAGCGCCGTGGGCTGAACCTGCCAGCGCCTCAGGTTGGCGAGGGGGAGCTGGAGGAGATTATCAAAATGGGCAAGATGGGTGAGGCGGCCAATACCATGGCGCAGCAGAGCGACAACGATGCTACAAGAGGTCTCGTCAACTCGTACTCTACCATCAACAGCAACGCCCCGATCCGGACGCCCAAAGCTCCTGAGCAGGAGGACCATATCGCTAACGAGATTCGGAATATCCGCGCACTCAACGACACCCAGTCGGCCCTCCTGGGTGGAGAGAATACGCCTCTTCACGAGGGCCAGAGCTCTACCGGCTTCGATGGCATTACACCTCGAAAACATGTCATGGCCACACCAAACCCCATGGCGACGCCGATGCACCAGGGTGTCAATGGGGTGGGGGCAACGCCAGGAAGACCCGGGCAGACTCCCATGAGAACTCCCCGCGACGCCTATGCCTTGAATGATGATGATGGCTCCTTCAACGTCTCCGCCACGCCACGAGATATCCGCATGCGCGAACATGCACTGAAACATCAGCTAAAGTCGGGCCTGGCCTCGTTGCCCAAACCCAAAGACACAGAGTGGGAGTTTGAGATCCCCGACGAGCAGCAGGAACCTACGCGCGCCGACGGGTTGACGGAAGAGGATGCCGCAGAGCGCGACCGCAGGCAACGCGAGAGGCGAGCTGCCGAGGAGGCTCTGGAACTGCGCAGACGGACACAGGTCATGCAGCGAGAGCTACCCAGGCCGCTAGTTGTCGACCTGCCGACAATGCTGAAGAAGGCCGAGGCCATATCCAACCCCGCCGAAGCATTGATCGCCAAGGAAGCCGCTGCTCTTGTGGCCAGCGACGCCGTCAAGTACCCCCTACCAGGATCCCAGGTCAAGGGGAAGCCCCGCACACTACCTGCCATTGACGACAACTCACTTGCCAATGCCCGCCTCCTGATCCTCTCTGAAACAAAGTCTCTGCCCAGCTTCGAGGAGGTCCAGGCCGCGTTCGAGAACCGTGCCAGCAACTCAACTCTGCTAGGCCTGGGCTGTTATAGCGACGATGAGGAGGAGCAAAAGGCCGCCATGAGGCAAGCTTTCGATGTAAGTTTGGCACCTCTAACAATCTACCAAAGGCACCGCTCAAATGCTAACCCCTCCACAGGCTGTTCAAGATTCCATCATGTCCTCTGCGGAGCAGGGTGCCAAGCTGGAGAAGAAGCTGGCACTGCACCTCGGCGGGTACCAGAAGCGGCAGAAGATGCTGCGCGACAAGATGGGCGACGCGTCCGAGGCGCTGGAGAAGGCGCGCAATGCGCTGAGCGGGTTCAGGACGTTGGCCATCTCTGAAGACGTGGCCATCAATAGGCGGTTAGGGGCGCTCCGCGAGGAGGTATCGCTGGTGAGCAGGCGTGAGAGGGAGGCGCAGGACGAGTACCGGAAGGCGAGGGATGAGCTGGATGCTCTGAGGGCAGGGCAGCCGAATGGATATCACTGAGGAGGTAATGTCGAGCAATGTTGTACATTAGCGGGCTAGGGCTGCGGATGGTCATAAATCGGTCACACTTCTCTAGAAGGGGAAGTCATCTAGTTTCCATGAATAGGACATGATTCAACAATGGCTGTTGGCTGTAGGAGACTCGGCCTCGCTCTGGCGAACTCTGGCTTTTTATCCCCTCTTTGGCAAGCGAGGCAACTTGATCAAGAGGATCAAGTGGACTTGGGTGAAAGTCGAGGTTCTTATCAGCTACGAACTCCATGAGCAGTGATGGGCGATATGAGTGGTGACTCTATCAAACCCTGTGCTAGGGATGTTAGCGAAAGCAGAGACTTGAAATCAAAGGCTCTACAGCTAGCGATCCAGAGACGATGGAGCAGAGAATCAAATCATATCACAGGTAGCTCTCTGGAATAGAATAAAGGTAGATGTAAATACCATGCCCATGATAGTGACCTGTCCCATTCCTGTAGGTAGACTCATGTAATACTGGGCGCCATCGTGTAGACTAAGAACAAAGCTCAACTCCCAGAACCTGACATGACGAAATTGCTTCCCCAATGCCTTCCTCGCGCCAATGTGCATGCTTCTATTTGTTGCCCGTATTCAAACACCCGTGCAATGGTCGCTTAGACAAATCCCACGACTCCTGTGTTGGGCCCTACCAGCATGTGGGCCTGACAGTTGTTGACGATATCGTAACTAGCACCTCGTTGCTGTCCGCATCAATCTACATTTTAGAATCCTCGCTCGTCGAAGCTGCCGCCACTAGGATACCTGCTCCTGTAATGCCTCCATCGTGGCAGGGACTTAGCACAACTCTGACGGGGTGAGATCCCTCGCCGAACCGTTTGGCCATAAGGCCATCAATAAAAGATTGACAGTCGAGGAGATAGTCTTGGAAGTGGACAATGCATCCACCCGTATATCCAACGCCCAGCTCTTGGGCTTCCGGGGCCGTTCCTTTTGAGTCCTTCGGTAGCTCATCGCCCAGTGTGAGCAGAGCTATAATGCCTGCTGCGATGATGCCGGCTGCGCGGACCTCGATAGCTTTAGCAATTCGATAAAGTGCTTCTGCTAACTCTTCTGTCCAGGCAAATGTAGGCGATCCGGTTGACTCGGGAAATTCCTCTTTGAGGTTGGACAAAAGAACGGCTGGTTGCAGCGGTTTGAAGTGGCTAAGGAAGGTTGTCGACATGCCATGTCTCTCCAACAGTTTCGCGGGCAAGATATCTTCCGCAATGCCCAACTCGCTCACCATGTAATCCACCAGCATGATCCGCCCGAGCTCCCCGAGATACCTCCCTGCAGTCATGTACTCAAGTGGTTGGAATCCCGGTGTCTCATTCTGGGAGTCCAGCACCTCGTCCCAGCGACTGATCAGCCCCATCTCTCGCAATGGCGGAGCGGTTCCGTTTATGCTCCATTCGGTATTAACCGTGATCTTGACATCTTCAACTCTTTCTCCGGGCAGGACGCTCACAGTTGGGGGTCGCTTGCTAGGATGCAGACGACTCAGCTTCAGGGGAATCGTGGCGTTGCATCCGGTGCCTAGTATGATACCCATACTGGCGCGCCTCAGAACAGTCTCATCGAATTGGAAGATGAAGGACACGAGAGTCGACACCGAGTCGTTGGCAATGGCAGCAACTCGTATTGGCGGCAGAGTATTGTCCTTTGCACTGTTGTAACCGCCAAGGAGCCGCGATCCAAGATCCAGATTGGCTGACACAGCGAATCCCTTGCCCATGGACATAAGTGTTGCTTCGGACAATGACATCTGCTCCATAGGGAAACTGAAGGTGACGCCTAGAGGAAGAGGCTCGTCGGCTGGCAGGTTGAAGATCTCACACCCTTGCCTGACAACCTTAGCAATATGGGTACCGATCCAAAGAAAGAGGCTGTCTGCGTTGTCATGTTTCAGGCGCTCGTCGATGGGCCATGACTGTTCCAAATGGCGTCTTGTCCGACCGGATGTCCCATCATGGGGTCCATTGCTAGGTTGGTTGGACAACGTCTCTTTGCCAAGAAGCTCCACGAACCCAACTCTGAGATTCGTTCCGCCGCTGTTTTTGTCAGTATTCAGGGCTCTCAAGTAGAAGATGGGGAGCAATGGGGCTTTACATGTCAATTGCGAGATGCCTGGTTATTCTGTCAGCTCTGTCCGGAGCTCATGGGGTAGCATATCTCTAGAGGGCCCGTACCGTCCGCTACCCTTTTTACTCACGGGTCGCAAAATGGACTCAGAGATGGGGGTGGCCAGGAACTGGCTCGTCGACTCAGCCGAGAGATGGTCAAAGGTGGCCAGGAAGCGCTTTGAGAGCTCATGGACCCTGTCGAGATCCACGCGCATGGGTTCCAGGAACTTGTCGATGGCCGTTGGAGAAGCCATGGCATTTGCGCTTGGCGGCATGTGCCTACTTAGGCGTGTTGGCGTGTTGGCGTGGGCGGTGGGGTAATAGGTAAAGTGGTGGTAGGTACTTAATCTGTAAAGGTCGCGAGTATCGACTATCGAGGGGAATCGAGGGGAAGGGAGACGGACGGCGGGGCAACGGGGGTTATGATGAGTGACTAGCCGTACAAGTGCTGCAGGACAGGCTCATGTTCACTGGATTACGGCTGGTAGAAAACAACCTGGAAACAAGCCGAACCCCGCTAGGAGCGACAGCGATGAGCGAACAGGCACAATCTTAGGGGCAATGGTGGATGAGTGCAAACAAGAAAGCAGGCGCTGTGATGTGATGGGCAGAGGGATGGGGTGGAGGGATGAAACGCTGGGCTCCCACGTGATGTGTCTCGCTGTCCAAGTCCTGCAAGATCTGTTCAGATGCTGGCGGAGTATGTATAGTAGTAGTGTTGTTGATCAGGCAAATGGGCAGGGGCCTCCTATGTTGTATCTAAGGGTGTAACATGGGCAAATAGGGTGGTGAGGTTGCAATTTGCAGAGGCCGAGTGCGAAAGAATGGAAGTGCCAGCCAACCCAACTTGCAGCTTTCCAGAAGCGGAGAGTGGAAGACTAGATGTGCGCCAGAGCGGAGGAGGAAAGATCCTTGCAACTTGTGGCTTCCCACTTCCAAGAATCCAAGGGCAATTGCAAAGTTCCAGTAGCAGGGGAAGGCGCGGGCGGAAGCGGGAACTTAACTAATTCGTACCTGGTAGCCCGCCGACCCCGCCGAGGGGCAAGGTGCCTGATGACGCGCTCTGGAAGTTTTCCGTCTCTCCATCTTCTATCTTCGGTAACCCCCGAGTCCTGAGTCCTCCACGTCATCCGCGAGTAGTACGAATACGAAGTACGTACGGGTAGCTAGTTAAGGTACTATATCCAATCCGTCGTGCCGGCTGCCATGTCTACAAGAGCCCGCCGGTGACAATTTGCACCTGTGAAAGATCGTCTAGCTGCTAAGCGACGGGAGAGGATGACCATGTGTGACAGGGGCGGCCGTTCTGACTCTCGGTCGGCGTGTCTACCAGGGACCATCGGGATCGACACACGAGTCTTGTATCCTGAATTATGATGCTCAACCCTAAAGCATTGCGTCTCGACTGGCAAGCTCAAAATCACTGCTGCATTTTCTCGGTGCGCCTGCCCCCGTCCGCCGAAACATCCATGGGATAAACCCTTAACGCCGCAAACTCTGGACTCCTGTGCTGCCGCATAGTACGAAGGGCATTATGAGTTATCTAAGAGTACGGAGGTCGCTGCCCCCACCAGATGACAAAATTGAAATACGAGTGGATGCTGTCATCGTTGAGTGCCTGGCGCACCTTGGACAGGAAGACCCCGAGCTCAGGCTCGGACATGACAGACCTAAAGGGCTTGTCCGCAAGAGCTTTGATCAGCTCGTGGACAACTTCCTGAAAATACATACCGATGAGTCTCTGTGTCTTGTCCTAGCAGGCCAAGTCAGCACGAAAGGGGTCAGCGGAGTGGATCGGGGCATGCCTTTGGCCAGGCCCCAATGGGCGTCTTGATGATGCGGCAGCGCACGCCAGTGAAGCCTGCATTCTTGAAATTGGTCTCATGTTCATTGACAATGAGCGTGTTGCTTCCCGTTTGGGCCATGATGGTATGCCATAGAGCCATGGCCTCGTTGACGGGGTAGTCGTCTGGCATGGTGCCGTCGTCGCAGAGGGCGCGGCCGCCAAAGTCGGAGAACTCACACCAACCTCCGGGTACGAGGTGGTCATAGCACTTCTGCAGAAAATCCTCGATATTGCTAAGATAGGAGCACGAGTGGCGCATGTGTATGAGGTTGTACATGTCCGACTCGACCCAGTCGTCCTCGACGTCGTCTATCATAAAACGCACGTTGATGGGTGCCCACCTAGGCTGGATGGGGCTGAAGTCGATGCCAATGACTTGGGCACTAGGATATCTATCGGCGACTATATAAGCCTCTGGTGAGTACTTGGAAAGTGTCACCATGTCATGGGGTTGGACGCTCACTCTCAATGGCCCATAGCCCAGTGCCGGTGCAGAGGTCAAGGATTTTCTGAGGATGGTCGCCGATGGGTGCATTGATGAGGTCGCCGTTGGAAGATTCGAGGTGGATGGCATGCTTTATGGCCTCCCGCCTCTGTTCCTTGTCGTCGTTTGGGAGCGGATACCGCCCATGTCGGTAATGGTGGTACTGTTCGTGCCGAGTGTTAGCATCCCATTTGTTCTTCCGTCGGCTCACTTTTGCCTATTTCTAGGGTGTTTTACATACCCTCCGACCGTTCTCGTATTCGTGCTCCAAGATGCTAGACCATATGCTCATATATTCGCTCGACTGGCCATCGACATCTCGCAAGCCTAACTCGTCGTCATCAAAGCTATCCTCGCTGGCGACGTCCATCGGTGGTTGTTCCTGGACATGGGGGCCCTGCGGCTGGTAAGACTGATAGTGTTGGGTACTATCCCCGTCGGCTCCCGCTCTCCTGGGACTGCTCGAAGACATGTTGTAGCAAGTGTGCCGGTCTGCGTTGGTCGCTGGTTTTTGAACGCGAATTTCCGCGCCGGCGCAACGAGAGACAGAGGACAGTCAAACAGGTCATAGAATTGTGCGAGGGTTTGTGGTGGGTGGTATTGGCGAAGTCCCACATCTTCATCGGGGTGGGAGTTAAGTCTCGGATCGGACCAGAAGCAATGGATGGCAGCGGCTTGTCCTGGCCCCTTGTTAGAACCCTACAGTTAGAGCACACGGCTAGCAGGGTCTCTTGACCAAATGATAGCCAAAACGGGCCCGATGCAGGTCAGCAAGGAAAATGGGTGGTTGGCAAGGTGGTATTGACATCGATCGACCCGCTCCCTCTCCTCGGACCCATGCACCTCATATGGCAAAGATTAGGCAATGCTGGTAATGGCATGATCTAGCACGATCTTTCCCTCGTTGTCCGTCCCGATTAATTGTTGGGGGCGGTGAACATGATGATCGTAGCTGCATATGCGCATTCGAGGTTGAAGGGGCCGGCTGGTCCAGGTGCCGGTTTCGAAGCACCGAGCATAGGCCTATACTGTAGCCCGTCTTGCCACAGGTCTATGGCTACCTGGTACGGATATAGACCACCAAGTACTCCGTAAACAACGGTATATAGATAATGAGTCGAGGCCCCGTGACTGAATCCCTCAACGACCGGCACCGAACTAAACAGAAACACTGAACCAAGCTGTTGGGTTCATGTATGCGTAGCTGGGTCTATAAACCAAGGAACCAAGGGCTCGGGTCGTCTCCAGCACATTGGGCCCCCCCTATTGGCCAAGGCGTCCGCATTCCCTGTATTTTTCTCCTAAGAAGTGTACGAGCCCATCCTCGACTAGTTCCCAGTGATCCGTCACCCGCAAGCTCTTAAGGCCCATCTACTCGTACCATGTACAGCCACTGTCCACCACCTTGGGCCCGAGTCCCGACCAGGCGGAACCTGTGGGGTCCTCGGAGCTTTTCATAAATATCGATCCAAATATTACCAGATCCCATTCGATTAGATAACTCTGGTTGCCCCTATGGTTGTCCCGTGTCACCGTCTGATTCCCAGCCATGCCATGCATCTTGGCAGCTGGTGGTACACCTGGTGGTGGCACAGTCGACGACGATCACCCTAGACCCAGGAGAGAATAGGTTCACGGGCGTGCTTTTTCTAATACTACCTTATCCATGATATATGTGACTTGTCGCAGGGACTTCCAGCTACTTACTATACCTGACCAGTGGACCACCCCCCCAATTCACTCTTCTCGCTACTAATACGTACTACTACTAAGATGGTCGACGAATCTGGCCCCGCCAGTTTAGGTAGTATTATACAAACAACTCACAGTGTTTGCCAATGTCAGGAGTAGATGACTAGATAAAACAAAGAAAAGAATCAGGGAGTGGTAGGATAATGGCGCTTCAATGTTTTTGGAGGTGGTCAGGGTGGCTTGGCTTTACGAGTACTACATAGTACCTAAGGTAGGTAGGTGGTACCTACCTACCTTCCTTTCGCCCCACACACACCACTAAGGTCCCTTCCCCCTACTAGGTACGGATACGTACTCGTACAATCCCCCCTCATTGCTCCTGTGGGTACGGAGTACTTACTTGGCTTTTATATTCATATGTACGGTACGGAGTACTAAGTGCTTAAGTACTACTAGTAGTACGAATAGGCCTACTAATAGTGTTTCCTACTTAGGTACCTAATAGACCGACATAGTCATCATGAAATCATTGTTATTAAATGCTCTCCAAATTACCCAGCGTCTAGGTACCTTACCTAGGTAGAGGGGACATGGCCCTTACTTAGCCCAAGTCGGCATGACGATGTTTAATTGCATGCCTTGCATCTACGCTGAATACTACCTAGCTCATGTGCCCCTTCCGTCCCTTGTATCCGTACTGTGGTTGGCCTAGGTACTATAGCAGGTTGCCTACAACTCCCACTCTCATAGCCCAGCACCATCTCGTCAACTGCCCGTCGTCTATCTTAGAAACGCGCGCAAATAATTCCCACCATGGACGAGAAGGCCGCTATTAATCCTCCCGTCAGCGGTGGCGACACCATCCGCCCCAACAGCATGAGATCTGCCCGCCGCGCCCGCATCGCCGCCGCGCTGCTCATCGGCCTCATCGTCGTCTACTACACTTGCTACCAGCGGTTTGCCGTGCCCACCTCGGACTTGGCCGCCTATTCCAACGTGAGAAACGTTGACGACTATCCGTTGCCCGGATCGGCGGCGGCCTTGGTGCCCCTAGAGGCACACATCATGAGCAAGTGTCCCGACGCGAGGGTACGAGCATTACGAGCATTCCAACGCATACCAAAGTTTCTATTACCGATCAAATGATACTGACTTCTGTAGGATGCCATGCGGGAGCTTATCCTACCCGTCATGCAGCGCGTCTCCGACAAGGTTGACTTCCGGCTCACGTACATCGGAAAGTAAGTCGGACCCCTCCTGTCAACAAAATCCCACCGGCGCGCAATGCAAGCTCACCTATATCCCTTCCCTGGCAGAGCCACCGCCGACGATGGTGTCGACTGCCTCCATGGGCCCTCTGAGTGCATGGGAAACATCATCGAGCTCTGCGCCCGTGAGCTCTACCCAGACCCCAAGATCAGCCTCGGCTTCGTCATGTGCCTCAGCAAGGACTACAAGCACATTCCCGAGCGTGGTCTGGTCGAGGACTGCGCCCTCGAGCACGCCATCGACTTCGACGCTCTCAATGAGTGCGTCACCCGAGACGACGGCGCCCACGGCATAGAATTGCTGCGAACTAGTGTCGAGAGGACGGCTAAGGTGCGTATACACACACATCATTGCTAGCAGCGGGAGGAGGCACCGTTACTGACGAACTGTTTTTTCGGGCAGCTTGGCGTCACCAAGAGCTGCACCATCCGTCTCGACAACGAAATATACTGTATCCGGGACGGCGGCAAGTGGTACAGCTGCCCCAACGGCCCGGGGGTCAACGACCTCATCATTGCGATCGAGAAACTTTACCGCCGCTCTTGAGTGGCGCATACACCTGTTCCCAAAGCTCGCTCGCCTCCCCCAGCGTGTAGCTCATCGCCAGCCCGTCCATACTTGCCTCGTTTCCGCCTGCCATGGCCTCAAGCGTCTCAATAATGCTCTCCAGCCCAACCGCCTTACCCGTCGCCTGTGTGGCTCCAGCCTCTAGTGCCACATGCACAATGTGCACGTGCAGGTGGTAGTAGGTTGGCTGGTAGTGCACGTATAGCTTGAGCTGGTCCCGCTCAATCATCGGGTATGTCGCTACCGTCGCATCCAACAGGTGCTCCCGCATCCGCCGCAGCCATCCCACATGTTTCTTGCGCAGGTCCCTTAGCGACCACAGATCTCTCCTCTCGACTAGCGCCAGAAGGTGCAGTGCATCCATAGTCTTACGGTCCCAGTTCAAGTCTGGTAGCAGCAGGAACCCGTCCTTGTCCTCCTCGGCCTGTCCCTCGATATCCCAGGGCTGCGTTCGGAAGATGACGTCCTCGACTTCGGTCTTTCCATCGAGGATATTGAACACCCAATTCAGCCGCCCCTGCTCGCGCTTTCTCTGCATGTAGGGCCGAATATTGTCTCTATAAATGTCGGGCGTCTCGGTCACGAACCGCACTCCCTGCTTGCTGTATTTTTTAACGTGCGTCTCTGTGCACGGGTAGATAAGGTTAATCTTGAGATCCGCAAAGAAATCGTCCCTTTTCTCCGTCTCAGTGCCGCCCGTGCGTGCCATGTACCAGTTGTAGATGTCGTTAGCACCCAGGGTGCGCAACCGCGCCAGTGTCGAAGGGATGCTGCCCAGGTACGCTGCTGACTCGGGAAACGGGGCCCGTTCGAGGATGAGAAGCGCAGGTTTGTCGTCAATGGTACCGTACATGGCCGTCCGACGCCCAGCCTGGTCTAGAAACCCCCACGTCAGCGACAATCTAACACTATGTATTCCGTCGAAGATGTTGCGGTACCCTGGTTCAGGACGCGGTCCAGCTTGAATCGGGGCACCAGCGCCTCGGCATTGGCCTTGACCCCGTCTGCCATGGTGTAGTCTCTATAATCTTTGCACGAAAGCAGGTCGAAAACTCGCTGGAAATTCACGAGATGCTCAGTCTAGTTGTTGGGGCTGGGATCATAAGAAGGGCGAGGTTTGGGGACGCGACTGATAAACTGCCCCTCCAACCCCGCCCAATTCCAAGCTCACCGACCCAGTCACACCGCTTCGATGCATTTTGAGTCCATCTATTCGTACCTGGGGGAATGTATCTACTACTAGTACTACTAGTGCCCTAGCGCATTCCATTGGTAAATAACACTTATGTGTAAGCAATGGAGCGACATTAAGCGTCGTATACGGTCAGCGTAGTCGCCATTAATACTCAATATTGAATAGCTGAAACGGCACAAGGTATCTTGCTATGTAAACTAAATAAATCAGGAGTGGGAACCTGATCAAAATGCCCATGTATGACGGGATATGCATCATACAGGCAACTGAAGATGTTCCGAATCCTTTCCCACCTTTATAACTACCCTCCCACCTCACAACTTCTAAAAAGAAAAGGATGCAAAGGCAGCCGTGCCACAAACCCCTTCTAATCCAGCACCAAGCGACCCGGACGTCGGACCCCCTCTAGTCCCTTGCACTATCGCAACTCCTGTGGCGGGGATCCGCCGGGTATATAGAACGAACAACATGAATCAGACAGAGGGCGCGGCCGTCAGTCGGGTATAGGTGAGAAAAGAAGAAGAACTGAATTGATTTGTGGTTTTTGTGGGGTTTTCTTTCGATCTCGAGCCTGTTTGCACAAGCGAGATAGCCCAGCGGTTGTCCCAGACACCGAAACACCTAGCGCTCGCTGTTCGTGATTCAGATGCGAATCTCGGTTGATAGGAGAGTTTGAAACGTGTCGTTCAAGAGAAAGGCATTAGACATGTCGTGTAGAACTGAGGGCCTGAGTACCCTGAAATATACGAGATGAACGCTCAACAGCTGGGAATCAATCGTGTGTCTTTTTGTATTCCTCTATGCGTTGAAGCGGACAAACGAGCTTGGTCGAGAAACGACGCCTGCAAGGTACGTACCGCGCAAAATAATGACAACCAGAACGCCATAACCAACTGGGTATGCGGAAAAGCCTTGACGCGCTGGAATTCGAATGCTTCAAGAAACGTGGTGACGGAGGCAAGGTTAAGTCTGTGTCGAGAAGCCGTGGTTGCCGTTGGAGCCCGCCTCGGTCGAACCATCACCGTCGATGGTCTTCCTCCAGTGTTCAGGCATGCAAACGCAGACCAGGGGGAATGCCTTGATCTCGCCAGACCCAGGGGGTGAGCTATCGCGACGGCCCGAAGCGTTCGAGACACCACTGTCCCTCTGGGTTTGACGCCGCATCTCCCACTCATCAGCACGCTCATCGAGCATGATGCCTGTCGCCCAGCCATCATCCCAGATGCCAACTATCTTCAGCATGTCGCCGCGCTCGAGGGTAAATTCGTCCGTCGCACGAGGCTGGTACGCCCACAAGGCAGCAACGCGGTCGCCAGGGTGAATATCGTCCTGGGAGTAGTAGTCCTTGAAGAAGGGCAGTTGCTCAGATTGCTGGCTGCCGACGCCTTGAGGTGAGGAGAAGCCACCCTCTGCACTGGTCGGAGACTGTGGCACAGACGTCCCAAATACGGAGTTGCTGGAGAGTGAGCCGTTCCTCCGCATGGCAGAAGGTGGCGGGCGTAGCACACCGGCGCGAGGCTCCGATAAGGGGCTGTCGCCAAAATCGGACGAGGAATGGGCATTACTCCCCTTTCGGTGGCCAGCCATGTAGCCAGCGGCGGCCCCAGCGGCGGCCCCAGCGGTTCCAGCCGACGCCGATTTGCCACGGTGTTGTGAGGAAGAGTCTCCCGCGTGCCCTTCAAGAGCTGACATGCGAGCGATGCGGCCTCCTGGGAGAACCTCGTAACCTTGCGGAGCTTCCTGGCGGGTTTGAATCATGCTGCCAGGCCCCTTCCTTGAGGGCGAAGGCTGATTGAAGATGCTCCCCTTCTGGCTGCCTTCACCTTTGTTCCTTCTGCGAAGGCAGAAGAAAACGGCCGCGGCAATGAGTGCTACAGCTGCAAGGGATCCAACAACGATACCTGCAATAGCACCTCCACTCAGGCCACCATTATCATCATCATCAGCCGGGGATGAAGACTCTGTGGGGTTCGAGGACGCACTCGGGGTCTCCAAAGATAGGGTGGCTGTGATCGATGGAAGCTGTACGCCCTCACACCGTCCCTCAGCATCGCCATTGTAGCAGCAGGTATCTGTTGAGTTTACACCGCCCTCAGAGCAATACCAGCAGAAGCCGAGAAGGCTGGATCCAAAGCCGCAATTTTCTGGCTCATTGTCGGCACCCGTGATGCATTTTCCACCAGAGAGAGATTCTTCAGGCAGGTGGCAGGTGGTGAAATCGGCCCGGATCAAATCGGCCAGATTGTTGCTGGGGTTTGCACAGAGGTCCTTGTTCGACGTGAGGAATGCGGCACTCTGGGCGAAGTCGGCGCAAGCATCGGCGCAGAGGGGTATTGACTGCTCCTCAGAGAGACCGCAGGTCTCTGCTGATTTTTGGACGATGGCATTACAGATAACGGTGGTGGTGAAGCGGGCATACCAGTCCTTGGAGTCGGTGAGGTCGATGTTGTCGCAGCCAAACAAGTCCTGGTACCTGTTGGAAGTTAGCATCGGCGAGAGTAAAATTGTGGTAGGCAGAGCATACTTGTCCCGGATGTAAGTTGTCTTGATGTAAGACGATAACTGCTCGTCAAATGACTTGGTGTCCGAGACATAGGACAAGAACGAGCTAGAGCTATGGTTAGTATATCGACTTTTAGCAGTATAAATTGGCAGGTGACTCACTAAGCGTCTGTGAGACTCTTATCCTTGGAAAAGGAGGCCGACTGGAAGGCAGGGCAAGTTGAGGAGCCCTTTAATGGGATACAGTTCTCCGACTGAGCATTGACGAGGATCGGCGAGGTAGCCATTAGGGCCAAAATCGAGCTTCCCATGGTCAGGCGATGCCGCCTTGAGGGCCCTCCGGGATGCATTTTGTGGTACAGTCTCAGGCAGAGACGATTAGGTTGAATTAAACGGAAAGAAGCAGCAGGGAAAAGTGCGGTCGATTAGTCTACTGCGCTTTGTGGTCAAAGAGGGTTAGACCTCATTATTTGACGGGATATGCAACAGATCGCGACGTTTGATGCCCGATGGCGCGGGATGGCGGGTCGCTTGTGGAATTGGCGATGGACACGTAGACTAGGCTTTGCCCAGTAGACAGTCGTACCCAGATACCACAGATTCGCTGTCGTGATTGTTGGTGATCAATGAATGATGGGATCAAATTGAGTTGACGCGTTGATTTCGGCTAGATGGCGAGAAGAAACGAAGGACACGCAGTTGGCACAATTGGTGTAGCGATTGACCAAGGCCAATAAGAGCGGGAGTAAGCGACTGTCGAGAAGAAAAGCTGGCGTGGGCCAAAAGGAAGGTGAAGGTGAAGGCGCGGTCAAAGGAAAAGAGCGGGAGCAAGAGCTGAAGCTCGGATTCAGCAGGGCCTATCGGGACGCACGTTCCCCGTCGTGAAGGTTGTGGTGACTTGTCGCCCTGAGAAATTGGGAGGAGCCAGACTCGGCGGGAGCTGGTTCCTGGGGGCCTTGAGACCTAAAGGTGGAGGTCCGCAAGGAGGGCACGGCTGGAGAGAAGTCCAGGTTCGACGACGAAAGCGACGATGAGGAAGAGGAGAAGAGGGAAATTAGGAGCGGTGGTGGTCTGTCCAGGCGGGTGCAACAGTAGCACAGTACCAGCAGTCTAGCAGAGTAGGGTGGTCCGGCGCAGTGGGAAAATACTACTATCGTATTAGGGGGGACTCCTCCTGTGCTCGTATGTACCTGGGCAGCGTGGTGTGGTGCGTGGATCCTGTCGACAGCGCCAGACCGGGGGACGACGTGGGATTGCGAGATGTTGTTCGGCGCAATTGCATGACCAGCTCATAGAACTTCCGCCAAGATTGTGATGTTAAGGATTAGAGATAACAACGCTTGGTAGTTACATGATATGGGCACTGAAGGGCCGGATCTGACGACGCTCTGGCCTGGCGGTCAGCCTTTGAAGGCCACGCCGTTTAGGTTGGCACCGCGTTTGGTACCAGATGGAAACGCCATCATTCAACGAGAGGTATCACAAACGGTGAAAGTTGGGCAGAAAACACCTGCCCAGCATCGTCAACTGCCAAGACCACCCCGGCTGGGGACCGTGCGAGGTTCTTGTACCTTTCCACCAAGTCTCCGCAGAGATATACACGTGTAGTTGTGCCTGGCCGGAGTGTAATTTTGGGGAACAGGGGTCGTGCAGGACGGTGGCTGCAGAGCAACCACTCAGCAGCGTCAGCGCCAACAGCAGCTGCAAGGAACCCCGTCTAAGGCCTGTCGCCCTCTTGGCTAGCGTTGTGACATTTCGATCGTCGTCTCATCTGGGATTGCTCATCCGCTGCACCGGTGTCTGTCATTGTCTTGTCACCGTTCTTGGTAATATTCGCCTTGTTCATTGTCAAAGTTCATCATGGCTGGGTTCTGCCCTCTGGCGTCGCGCTGTTGCTGGCGCTTGTACGGAGTACCCCGTACACTATCCGTACTACTGGTACTTTTCGTGTGGCGCATAGCTGTTTGGAGATGGCTGGAGCAAGCTCGGCACATTGCGCAGCCTCCAGCATCCACCGCCAGCGTCCGCCGTTGCGCGACTTGCTTGTTCCAGTGACAGTGAGTGGAATGCGGCAACGGGTGCCACACGACGGCTCGGGTCGCGTATCACAATCACAGTCTCCACGTGGAGTCCGGGTTGGCTTTGGGTTTGAGTCTTTGACAGTTCCCGGTGTCCCACTCAAAAGTCGAGTTTCAGAGCTGATGGCATCGCCTCAAGCTTGGGCCTCCATGACCTCCATGACACATTATTAATACTCGTATTAATACAGCCGAGTCCCAGTTTGAGTGAGTAACCCCAGAGCCGCACGTCTACGGATACCATCCCGTTTTAGCAGCACAAGCATGGCGTCCATGTGGTGCCAGTATAGATACGAATATCCGTAGCGTTCATTAATTCGGCCTTTGTACAAGTTATGAATGAACACGCTGGTCCAAGCGTCCATAGTTCAGTACTTGGGCTGATTCCAGAGCTGCTCACCTGCCGCCAGCCTGTAGTGTCCCTGTGAGGCCGTAGGCGATAGTCTCCACGTAGTATTATTAGTCAAACCTTTCGAATCACCGTCGATCTGCGATTTTCATCTTTTGGTTGGCTTCGAAGAGTTATATTCGCCCTATTATTCCAGCAGGCCAGGAATACAGGGCATAAAACGCGGATGTCGTGGATTGAATAATACCCAAGGCCATACGCCACGGATATCGCCTCACGAAGGCGGACGACACTGGAGGGTCAGCCTACCATCCGAGTAGGTTTGCCGCTGTTAACAAGGTGGGATGTAGAGTATTATACAACGAGGGTTGCTTGCCACTTGGCAGCGCGCAGCTCAGGGACGGAGACGGCTGGGACACCCCTCATTCCCCGAGTCGCGTGCCGACGGCGTTTGAGAGCATAGGTAAGTAGGTACGGATACGAGCCTGCTCAGATTGCTCTTTACACGCAACGTCGCCTTCTACTAGTAGTACTACATTGGCAATGTACGAGTAATAGTACTCACCTAGGTACGGATATTCGTACTTACTCGTACATACTAAAGGTACCACTGGTGCTATCCGTACCTAGTGCTACTAGTAGTAATAAGCAAACATCGGGCAATGGCCATGTGCCCAGACACAGAATGAGTCAAAGGGCAAAAAGACGGCAGGAAGTGTCTGCACGAATTACCTACGGAGGAACAACCCGCCGAGGCTTCGCCTGATCTTGCCAGTTGGATTCGCACCTCCCTCCAGTGAGTCCAGTCGGGCAGTCGGCCAATAGCGCGTCCTGGTTCGCCACTACCCCAGACATTTGCTACGTTAGTATTTAACTAGGTGGCCACAGCAATTTCACTAACAAGAACGGAGCCAGAGCACCCCGCCTCGCGCCTCGCCTCCATGCTTAGTGCCGACCTCCCGACTTTGGGCACCACCAGCCATCCCTGGTCTGAGATTGGACACTCCTTTGGCCACCGATAGTGGCTCGTGAACTCTCCTTACAGGCATCTCTCTCGAAATTCACACTCAAAATGAGACTCTCCGACTATGGGGCACCGGGGTATCGGTGCTCGGGCCCCGGTCACCACCGACTCCACGGGTCAGAACTGCAACACAAGCCGCATGATGCCATTTATTATTCCATCGCTCCCCCATTTCTCGTCAGAATGTCGTAGCAGAGCGACAGGTTCTTATTGAACTTATGATATCCCATTAGAGTATTGGTCGTTAACACGACGACTTGCACGCCCAATACCCCCAATCCTCCAAGGCCATCACTATCACCATCACCATCACCATGGCCTCACAGTCACCGGCCGGAGGAGGCCAGGGAGGAGGAGGTCAGGGAGTAGGAGTGACTCAAGCACCTCCGTCAGGCCCTCCGTACCTCCTCCCGGTTGCCCAGCTCGGCGGCACCGCGACCACCACACTTGACGTGCCCATCTGCGCCGTCCTCATAGCCATCTTCGTCACCGGCGCGGCCCTCAACATGACCATCTTTCGCCGCAACCTCGGCCGGGGGCACAAGTTCATCCCCTCGGCCCTGACCTTTGGCTTCTGCATGGTCCGCATCAATGCCGCCGCCATGCGCATCGCCCTCGCCTGCCACCCCACCAACGTCAGTCTGGCCATCGCAGCCGGCGTCTTCTTCAACGCCGGCGTCCTAATCTTCTTCATCATCAACCTCATCTTCCTCCAGCGCCTCGTCCGCGCCTACCACCCGCGCCTCGGCTGGGGGCGGCCCCTGACCTTCTTCTTTCGCTCCCTCTACTTTGGCGTCTTCGCCTGCCTGGCCATGGTCATCACCGCCGTCGTCTACGGCTTCTACACCCTCGACCAGGGCGTCCAGCTCAAGCTGCGCGACATCCGTCGCACCGCCGCTGTCTTCATGGCCATCCTGGCCTTCATCCCCCTTCCCGGCACCATCCTCTGCGTGCTCGCCGCGCCTCAGGGCGGAGCCGCCGACCCCTTTGGCACCGGCTCCATGCGCACAAAGGTCGCCCTCGTCATCTTCACCTCCTCGCTCCTCGCCCTCGGCGCGGGCTTCCGCTGCGCCGTCGGCTTCATGCCGCGCTCGCTCGCAGACCCGGGCTGGTTCAACCACAAGGCATGCTACTACGTCCTCAACTACGTCATCGAGATCGTCATCGTCTTCACGTACGCGCTGTCCCGCTTCGACCGCCGCTTCTGGATCCCCAACGGCAGCTGCAAGCCGGGCGACTACTCCAGTGCCGCCCCCGGCCCTGATCCCTGGAAGCCCGCCGTTGAGGACGCGGAGACGTCGCCGGAGGAGGAAAGGATCCCCACGGCAGATGAGGAGAGGCAAAGGGAGCAGTCTTGGGAAAAGCACCTGCGGAGCGAACTCCGGCAAAAAGAAGCCGTTTGATTCGTCGCGTTCGATATAGAAATACCTAGTAGAGACTGGCTTAGATTAGATGGATCGGTAAGGCATATTCGGGCAAAGAATGCATCTCATCTCGAACTTGTATAATAAATTAGTGACATATAAACCACCCACACATGGATACAAACCGGTTATGCTCAAGGTACCCTGAGTCGAGGAGCGAGGATATGGAAATTCTTAACGACACTGTGCTTTTCTTGCATTGCCAATTCTATGATTCGTATCTGAATATTTATCGGCCCAACCAGAGCAGGGAAGCTTGTAAGCCGTGCCTCGCGCGGCCTCCTCTCCATACAAGGGTTTTGTCATGGCGGTTTGCTGTGCTCCGTACATTGGTGTCATGTGTAGTAGTCGTACAGGGTCCAGTCCTCCTGGTTCCCGTATTTCCGGCGCTTCCATCTTCCGGCGATGCAAGCTGGACAGTACGAGTTTGTTCAAAACACGGAAAGCAGCGCAAGCTTAGAGGAAGTAGTCGGGTGTCCCTGGTAAAAACATCAGTCTTTTCTCGTCGTCTCATATTATGCAAGGGCCACTTACGCCTCGAAACCATCGGCTCGCCGGCTCTAGGGCAGGGATCGAATTGCAAGCTACTCCGGTCAGTATCCATCCGATGTTAAAACATAGAGGCCTATCATACAAAGTATATTTCAAGTGCTCGTCAATCTCCATAATGGCAGCCTGGTTACCACATCGATAGCAGTAGTTGGGCGCTGTTTCAATGGGTTAGCACATGACACCACAGCACCTTCTATCCATGAGCCTACCAGAGAAGATGGTCACAACATTCCGATCCTGAGACCAGTTGTATCCCTCCATAACAAGCTGGTGAGCTCGCGCAATAAGCGTCAGACCATTGTTATGGTTGAAAGCCTCTGAAATATCCTGCCCAAAGGTGTATCCTGCACCGCGAGGGGAGATGCCCCAGCCACATCGGTCGTCAGGGTCGGACCACAAAAGATCGCACATGGGTCCCTCGTGGGGAACTTCTTGGATTCGGTCAAGAGCCCTAATATTGTCCAGCGTGTCAATGCTGGGCGACAGACCGCCGTGAAGGCAGAAGATCTGATTCTCGATCAAGGCGGTCAAGGGCAGATAGTCGAAGAGATCGGTGAAGTACTTCCAGACGTTGGCGTTGCCATATTTCCGGAGGCACTCATCGTAGAAGCCGTAAACTTGGGTGATTTGGCGGGACTCGTGGTTTCCGCGAAGGATGGTGATGCGCTGAGGGTATCGGATCTTGAGGGCGACGAGGAGAGTGACCGTCTCAACAGAGTAGTAGCCTCGGTCGACATAGTCGCCTACATCGTCGTTAGATAGAGCTGACGGAGTGAAGGACAGGGAAACCGTACCCATGAAGAGGTAGTTTGTGTCAGGGTTGGGACCGCCAATCTTGAAGAGCTCCATGAGATCATGGAATTGGCCGTGGATATCGCCGCAGACGGTGACGGGACATTTCTGCATCAATGAATTAGTCCAGGCCCCCCCGGTGGCGCCATCAATCTAGACGTACTACTGGCTGAACGTTGGATTCCTCTTGTAGAACTTCGCGCGCCTGGGGGGGAAAGTCAGCTTCAAATCTCGCGGTCACGCGAGGGGTTGCGCAGGTAGCTCGATGGGGGGATGCCGAGGGAGGTCAGTTTGCTCTCGAGGCAAAGTTCCCCAGCTGCGGTAATCTGTGCAAGCTTGTCCTCTCACCTTGTCGCAGAGCCTCTGGACATCCACCTCAGCCAGCTGCTTGCAGCTCATCAGGCTCTCAATCCAGCCATCCAGCGTGGGGATAGAGGCGGGCTCGGTCTGAACGGGCGAGACATCGGCGGGCGCCCTCCCGACATCCTCCATATTAGTATCCATGGCTTGCACAGCTGTGTGGCGCGGCGGTCGCAAATGGGTCGACAGTCGAGGCTCGAAGGTGGAGGAAATGACGTTGGCTGCGAGAACTGAGGTCGGGTCGCGAGCGGTGGGGCAAGGCAACGCGAGCAAGCTGATGCAGCTGAGGTCAAAGCAGATGTGGCGGAAAGGGGGAGCAGCCGGGCCGAGTCGGAGGGAGGCAGGAAGGGATGGGGTATCGCGTCGATGGGCGTGGGCGTGTCGTCTGGAGACCCTCTGGACCGAGGCGTGTCAACGTAGATATGTTTGGGTTGCTCAAGAGATGCGTCGGTCAGACAGTGAAAAGGGTGTTTGGCTGCGGGCGGTGATCGGGGGCGGAGGGGGAAGCACCTACTAGGTAGGTACCTAACCAGCGCCTCACCCTTCGAGATTGCGGCGCTGCCCCATTTGCCTACCAAGGTACCTACCTACCTATGGCCACCTGTGGCCACCTGTGGCTGCAAGTGCACCACCACCAACGCACCACCACCAGCCCAGTGATCGATCCCACCACCAACAGTCCAAGCCGCCCACTTTCAGCTGCAAGCCTCCTCCTAACAATTGTCAAGCTGCCCCCCACATCTCCCAAAGCATCAAATGTCAACAATGTTTCAACTGCTAGCGTTTAATCACGTTTGTTAAGCATGAGCGCTATTGTTTTTCTAGTAGTGGCTTTTACCAGAGTTTTGAACCAGCCACCGTCGATGGATAAATTCAATTGCTAAGGTCCTGCATAATCCCCCCAACGCTGCCATGCACCGAAACTCACGTGCCCACAATCATGCCATCTTCTCTGGAGTCCTCTGGAGTCCTCTGGAGTCCTCTGGAGAGCCCGCTCTCGCCAAGTTCCTACCATCAGCTCCTCAAGTAGAAGAAGCTAACCGCCACCAGGAGAACCATTTGATGCACTCTCGACATCTCTCCCCACCAGATCCATGAAGTCGAGTCCAACCTCGGACAGCAACTTGGCATGCTCCTTTGCCCTGTCCATACACTGGGTCCACACCTCTCCGCCCCGCTCCGTGCTACTGAGCTGTCTCGCGAGTATCAGGTTGAAGGCTTCCACTTCCTCCTTCGCCCACTTGACACATGTGCTCATCATCGGTGGCGGGAAGCATCCTTGGAAACACTTGACTGTGTTGTGAATAATCATAAAGTAGACAAACGAGACCTGCCATATGTACAAGTGCAGGTCTCCCTGGAAGATGCATTGCCTTAATATCAGTTAGCATGCGTTGCATAGATATTGTATCCTCGTCAAGTTAACTCACCTAGCACGCTTGCGGAGCGTGTCACTACGAGCGGCAAGATACGCCTCTCTGGCCCGGTCCTCAAAGCCCAACCTCGTGAGCCAGCTGACACTACGTTTCACCTTCCCCTGTTCGTTGTGCGATGTCTCAAGCTCACGGATGATGACACTGGCCAGCTTGCTGCATCTCTCCTCCACCTTGAAGTTGATAAAGTCCTGCGCCACGGCATTATTCTTTAGCCCCCGAGCCAGGCCCTTGAGCTTCTCAACCCGAGCTACAGCCGGCTCGCACCGCTGCAGGGCAATATCAATATCAAGCTCGTCCATCTGGCTCTCAACCCAGCGGAGATTTTGTTGCTTGCCATCCACCTCGATGAGCATGTCTTTGACGTCCGACAGAGTCTCCAGTAGCTCCGTCTTTTGAAGAAGGCCGGGATCTCTCGATGCAAAGTAGTTAATCGTCTCCCTGGCCTTGTTGTTTGCCTCCATCTCGGATCGCAATCCCTTGCGCAGCTCCTCGACAGCTTTCCGCACATTGAGTAGCAGTTGCTTCTTCTCGGGGTCCTCGGGCTTCTCAGTGCGGTAGATGAATGATTCTTGGCCTCCACCGCGAACCATGATGGCGTCAGCGAGCTTGTTCCTCCCGCCCGAAGACTCGCCCGTGCTAGCCATATCCACAACCTCAATGTCCAACAGCGACCAGCAGCGGTCAGCCACCAGCTTGGACATGGGGCCCCGCGAATCGGCATGAGATCCCTCCACCTTTCGCTTCTTGCGAGAAGCGATGAGCAAGTGGTCGTTGAGAAGGAAAATCTGCATAGCCCGTCGCGACTTGTACGTCGCATTGTCAAGCTCGATCCAAGGGCCTGCGTTCTGGACTACATGCCGCCCAGCTGCGTTGGGCAGGAATTTTTGGGAGCCCTCCACGTTCTTGTACAAGGCCTGCATCTGCGAGTTCCATAGTGCGCTCCTATCTGCCACGGAGCTGCGTTTGTCCCTCTTGCTCAGACCTGTACCAATCTCCCCCAGATTGGCCGACTGGTCGCTCTTGTTCGACGCCGAGCGGAGGGCGGTCGTATTCGTCTTCAAGTCGGCCATCAGGTTGCGCAGAGCTCGCATTTCGCCCTTGAGCTTCTCGGCCTCCTTGCTAATCTTGATGAACTGGGTGCGGTTCTGCAGGAGGTTCTGTTGCAGATCTGCTGATGCGCGGTTCTTGAGCTTGTGTAGAGACGCCTCGAAGTCTCGGATTTGGTCGTCTGTCGCATCGCTCAGGACGCTAGCCACGTACTGGTCCGGGGTAAGATTGGGATCGCGCAGCGCCTTGATGTCGGGTACGGGCGCTGCACCGCCGGCCCGTGAAGGCGGTGGTCCTTCCTTTTGCACAAACTTATCCAGGGACGGGACGGCGGGCATTGGAGGTGGCGCGGACGCATCGAACTCTTGGTTGAACCGGGTCGAGTATCGTCGCTTCACAAGATCGGACGTCTAGGGCGCGTCAGTCTCCGGGATCTGCGATACCATTGCTGGACCACGGCTTGCTCACCTTTCCACCAGCCATTGGCGGCGGTCGCGGACGAGACTGTGCATGAGCCTCCGGGATAGGAGGGACGGGAGCTCGGTGGGCATCATCTTGAGGGATGGGGTTGGAGATCTGGCGCGGCGCGCTTATCGTGGGGCGGCTCTTCCGCTTGACACTTCGAAGAGATATCTTACTGCGTTCCTCGGACATTTTGGCTGTCCTTGGAGCTCAGCAGGCCGACTTGAGAGTCAGGTCGTTGGAGTTCAGCGTGGCACCAGTGACCAGGCACCTACCTATGGTTACCAGCTGTCCAATTGGCTGTTCGGCGATGGTGGATGGCGATGGAGGCTGGAGCAAAGCTACCGGTTCTTCTCCGATGTTCTGCCGGGCAGAGGCTCAGGTAGGTACGTCAATCGCCCCATCGATATTCCGAGGCGTCGGTGCTGGACCCATCTCGGTTGGTTGCAGGGGCCAAAGCAGCAGCAACCAAACGGTCTCGACATCGTCCAAAAAAATTGGTTTCCTAATGATGCAAAGAAGCACCAAGCTACAGCTCACCTCCTAGATCACCCGACGCCTACGCCAACGGATTCGTCACTTCGCGAGCTTCATCATCACGTCGCGCCCTTCCCCTTTGTTCCTCAATCTCTCTTGCTGCACGCATTAGAAAACTAATCTCCCCAAAATGGTCTCTACGCCGACTATCGTGACTGCCTCTGTCGCAACCGCTGCGGCTGGCCTGCTGGGTATGCCTGCCCTCTTCCCTGCCGAAGCTTGGCCCCCGATTCTTTTCTGACATTGCATAATCCCACAGGCTACATTGTCTACTTTGACTACCAGCGTAGGACCCAAGCCGACTTCCGCCGCAACCTCAGGAGGAACGAGCGCAGACAGGCGCGGGTTCAGAAGGAGGAGGCCGAAGCCTCAACCCAGCGCCAACGGGCAGCCATTAAGGGACTGGTTGACGAGGCGAAGGATGAGGGCTTCCCTGCGGGCGTCGAGGAGCGCGAGGCCTTTTTCAATGAACAGGTCATGGCTGGCGAGGTCCTGAGCCAAGATCGTATGTCCATCTCTGGCCCCCTCACATCCAAGACCACAGGGTGCCACTAGACCGTATGCTAATTGCCTACACAGCTACCAAGATGGTTGAGTCCGCCCTGGCTTTCTACAAGGGCCTCAAGGTGTACCCTGCCCCCGGCGACCTAATCAAGATCTACGACAGCACCGTGCCCAAGGTAAGTGGACATGTTCCACCTAGAACCTGTGCTCTCGAAACTAACCCCTCCGTGCAGCCCATATTAGATATTCTTGCGGAGATGATTGCCTACGACTCGGCCCTGGATATCCGCGCGCGCGCGCCCGGCGGCATCAACCTTGGTGACATCCCCAACGTCGGCCTTGACTAAGGCAACCCAGAGGACGCCTCCGCTCAACGGCAACACTGAACCGGGAAGGATCACAAGAGAAGAGAGAAGACCTCTCAATTATTGGCTCTGCAGAGAAAACAGCGAGCTGGATTTTAAATGGGGGCCCCCACAGCATTCTCCCCAATGTACCATATTTTGTGTAAACAATGTTACGCTGAATGAACCCGCCGCGGCGCTCGGAAAAGGCAACCCTGCTGGCAGTGTTTCGTAATACATCAGACTACTACTATATTTCATCCCGAGGCTTGTGCACCCGGGACTCGGAGATTGTACTACAACCTAGAGGCCAGTGACGATTATTACGGTGGAGTTTTACATCGGATGAGCTTCCATAACACCAGGTGTTTGGAGAGCAATGTATTGATATGTGTAGAGTCTAGTACTCCAGCTCTGCCGGGCGCTCGCGAACAACAACAGGCTCAATCTTCCGGCCCTTCCTGTCAACCCGATCATCTCGCGGGTCAAAACCACCGCTGCCCCAGAGTGCCCACTCAGGCGTCGGGGGGCCCATGTAGTCCTCCGGTGTCCAGTCACCGTCGGGACCTCTCTCTTCCAGCAGCTCAAAGAACTTCTCATAGTCAATGTGCGTGTGCCACTTGCCATCAACCCTGAACCGCTCGCTGGCCAGCAAGATGCAGCAGCTGTGGGCGTGCTCCGCAGCAATTCCGTACTTCAGGCCCTTGTCCTTGAGTCTCTTTTCCAGCGCTCTGACAAAGTCGCAGACTTCCCAGTAGAAGGGCACGTTGCCCATGGTCAGGCCCGCGTTGGACGAGGTGGCCGTGCCACAGTACGTGACTCCCTTGACCTCGACAAAGCAGGGCAGCCCGCGCTCGACCAGCTGCGCATAGCCCTCTGCCTCCTCTTCCACGTTAAATCCCTTGACCAAGGTCAGGCGATAGACGGTGCGGTGGCGGAACCTCTTCTCACGCAGGATATCCAGGCATCTCTGGAATCTCTCCCAGAAGTCCCTGTGCAGCGGCCTGTCAATCTTGCGCAGCGAGTCCTTGTTGGACGCGTCAATCGACACGTAGAGCTGCGTCACCGCCTTCAGCGCGGCGAGTTGCTCTGGGTGCTGAGCATTGCACACAAGGAAGGATGAGATGCGCTCCTTGTGTAGAAGCTCCAGGAACTCGTTGATGTAAGGGTAGAAAATAGGCTCACCCACCAGGGACAGGGCGCAGTGGCGGATCCTCATTGCTTCGCTGAAGCGCTCAGCCCGGACGCCAGGCATCCCGCGCATCATCTTAATCTTCTTGTAGTGGTTCTCCTTGACACCGTTGAAGATCATGTCCGGAGGATCTACGACCCATCGCCAGGTAGTCCCGACAGGGTTTGTACCGTGGCGCCAGCAGAAAACACATTTGTTGGAGCAGGAAAGCGACGGCGTGGTCTCCATGCACTGGTGCGAGTTGATGCCGTACAAGGAGTACTTGTAGCAGCTGCCTCGGCCGCGCAGCGCTGACTTGGTCCAACGGCAGATCTTGACACCCGAATGTGACCCGACGATGGCGTATCCCTGCTTCGTGAGCGCAGCATACGTTGGTGAGTTCTTAGCCACCATCTCCTTGGGGGCCGCTGTGGGAGTTTTCTTCTTTGGCGAGGCACCGTATGTTGTGAAGTCGACCGCCAGTGGTGCCTTGCTGGTCTTGGAGCTCGTCCCGTTGCCAGATGACTGCACCATCTTCCCCAGATCTTCCAGATCGTCAAGGGCACGGGAGCCGTTCGACTTGTTCTTTCCGGCGTTTTCTTCATCGTCAAAGACGACCTCTCCGTCATCCTCATCCGCAATGTCTTCCACATCGCTCTCCACAGGGTCCCCGCTCCCTGGCAAGCCTTCGCCCAGACCACCGGTCTTGGTAATATGTTCCATCACCTCCTGAACACCGGCACTCCATTCTGTGAGTCTCTCAGCGTGGCCACCCTTCATGTCTCCCATCCCCACGGGATAGGCTCTCTTCCTCGCAGTCAACTTGGCCATCCACTTGTCGATATCCTTGGCTTGGAAGCAGAAACCCTCGGCCTCGTTTGGCCAGCCTTCCTTGTCGCCAAAGCCAAACACAGAGTATCCCAGCAGAGAAGAGAGGGGGGCAGTGTCGATTCTGAAATCGTGATGCGTTTCTTCGAGGTGCTGCAGGAAGGTGTCGTTGATCGTGTCGATGTTGTAGCTTGGGATCAGGAACAGGTAAAAAAGATCGGCGCCGCCCTCCAGCTTGGGCACGGAGACAAAGTAGTCATCGAAATCGATTTCGGTCAGGTCACGTAGCTCGGGCTGAAGGAACTGACGTCCCGATTTCTTGGTCATCTGGTCCACCGAAGAAGACAGGTCCTTGACGTAGTCTTCGGCAATCTTGTGCGTCTTGGTCGTGACAGACGAGAAGAAAACGATAATCTTGACAGAGCTGTTGGCCCTGGACTCTTCATCGCTCTCCTGCGACGGTTTCTTTGTCAATCCTCCTTTGATTCGTCGGGGGCCGTTTGCCTTGGCATCCTTCTTTTCATCCAACTTTTCAACAGGTGGCTTGTTGTCTGTTGCAGGCTTGGGCAATTTCCCGTAAGCTTTAGGCAGTGCGACTAACTCTCCCGCAGGCTCGTTCATATGGAGGCGCACTCGGATCGCGAGGAGAACGGCGAGGACGACGAGAATAATCGGCCCGCGATGAGTGTGCCATGCTTCGACCAGGTCTGTGACTCGTTAGTTGTGATGCCAAATTCCAGGAGTGCGTCGACATACAATCGGCATAGCCACCCATCCAAGGGCTGGCGTTTGACAGACCCGAATCCATATCGACAAGTGACGCCGCTGGACTTTAGACCTTTGCGCCGTGACAAATGGTGGTGAGTGGATTGGATTGAGGATGATAAATTTGCCCCTCCATGTCGCCAAGTTTTGGCGGGGTCTCCTCCATAGGGCGGGCTCCACTGCCTCCTACCCTGAATACAGTATTACTACCAGCTACTAGGATGAAGGCTAGCATTGCAGAGCATTTGCAGTCAAACGGAGCATTTCGTGGATTTTTTAGGGGGGTTAGACCATTAAGAAACCCGTGCAATACTATGATTTACATAACCTGAGGGTGTGTAGTATTATAGGCAAGGTTTAAAGTGAGTCAATGCAGGCATCTCAACTAGGTACTGTACCGAGACATTTGTAGCTGGCATCAATCACTCAAAGCAAAGGACCGTTACGGATACAATAGTTGACGTATTGCTATTTCCATCTTTCTATCTAGGTTCTCTGCCAGGACCTCTAGCTTCCTCTTTTTCTGTCATGTCTTTTAAACACGGAGCATGGAACACTCCTTTGGTCACAAGCATATACACCGTTCCTAGGGAGATTATAACCCATACTAAGACTACGGATGCCGATAGAATCTAGTCCAAGTCAGCAAGAAGAAAGACCATTATCCAAGGAACGATACATACCATCGCAGATACTCTGAAGAAATCACTGTCGAGATCCACCCCTAGGAGACCGCTACATAGTGCCAGAACGCCCAGCGGGAATATGGCCCCCCACCAGCCCAGGTTGTAAGGGATATTTCTCGTCGTGGCGACACTGATGATGGCAAAGGCCAGCCAGATCAGCCCGAAACCCCACATGAGCAGGGCCAAGAAAACCCCGAGTACATAAAGGACTTCGCCTGGCCGAGTGGCTCCGACGCCAAGCGAAACAAACGCCTTGGTCTTGGGTAGGCGGGCCAGCGCCATCTTCCCTAGCTTCTGTATCCCAAACCCCCCTTGTCCCAGGGGAGCAATGGGCAGGAAGGCCGAGACGATGACGTCCCCCGGGGCAAGGTGGTAGAGACTGAGCCGCATAAAGTAGACTGCGACGACACATGCCGTGAATGACTCTCCTATGCCCCAGAGTACGTATGAGGTAACAATGGTGGTCCAGGCGTGGTAATCATTCGGCAGGACATCGGAAAGGATGCTTCCCGAGCCAGCCGCAACAATTGTCGGGACAATGGGCAGGAGGAGCGCTGCCGTCATAGTCTGCAGGTCTGGCTTGTGATGGGCCATAACGATGAAAGACATGCTAATGCAGACAGCCACGGACAGCACCACGTCGACCCACCAGAAACTCCATGTTAGGTAGATGAACCCGTGACCCCAACTCTTGCAGCATATCGCCATCATGTCGATGATCGCTGCTAATGTTAGTGCTACTTCTGCGTTGTGGGTGGGGATATAGGTATGTTGCATGTGGTGATACGGAGGACTGACTCGCAAATCCTATGGGGAAACACCCTAGGAACAACGGTTCGGTCGGGTGCGCAATCATGGCTGGCCAGGTCCCTGGGTACAGGACGTAGCGTGCCACTGTGATAGCGGTGAAGAGGCAGAAGAGCACGACGTTGAGACCGAAGACAACGTAGGACACATAGTGCACCGCGGTGGCCGTATACGGCAGCTGGCGTAGGACGATGGAGACGACGCCGGTCCCCATGTTGATGGAGAACCATCTTTACAGGGCCATACTGTCAGCACCCTTGACACCTGGTTTCACATACGCATGAGCACAAGGTAGTTGTACGCACGATGGGGTGAAATTGCGGACGATCCTCCGCCATCCAAAGTCGTCTTTACGGGGAAAAGGTGATTCGGAAGCCGGAGTCTGAACATCGGACAGAGGCTGCCCGGTGCATGGTGCGGCAGCGGTATTTCCCGCGTCCATGGACATGGTGATAGGACTGGATACTCGAGGGCTCGAGCCATGGAACCTGGAAGCTGGGCGTGCAGCTGAATTGAAGTCTCGCAGACCCAAGTCAAACAAGGTTCAGCCAATAAAGCGGGACTCACGTACCCTCCGATGGCCGGACCTGGATAAGATACCTTTGGAATAGAGTTCGACCTTCACCATACTGCAACCGGTCGTTATAAATTCGTTTGACTTTCTTCAGCATTCGTCTCTCTATCTGCAATGATAAATCCAGAAGCTGGGCTTTTTTTGCCCTGTGAGCGCCCAGCAACTCCCGAAACGAGTACATGTGCTGATCGCAACGCCGCAGACCCAGTCTCTGCTCCACTGGAGGAACGGGGAAACATGCCCAGGTCGTGACCTAAACTGCCCCCTAGCCCCACTCCTGCTCAAGCCCGTATCTTGCCGTCCCTCTGGGATATTACCCCTCAACGAGTCAACAGAGCCAAACATGGCCGTAAGCCAGGCACCTTTTGCCCTTGATCAAACCGGCTGCTTGATGCGTGTGCAATGCACCATCACTTGATCGCTGCTGTCCATCCATGCCGCCTGGTTGCTGGTACTTTAGTTGATCGGCGATAGAGATGCAACGGAGGAGCCCGCAGCCAACATCTCCAGCTCCGCATCCGAGCCGTGGGAACCGCCATCCGCCCAATCCGTTTTTTTAGCGTCCAACCACATTGCTCATCTGCCAGCCATTGACCGCACCCACCCCGACCACCGCAACAGCGTGACACAACGAAACAAGGATCGGTCCACAAAGAGGAACCCGCCGCCTTCTTATCGCCCACTTGTGCTCTCCAAACCACGTCATGTGATTAAGGACGCTGCGCAAAGTGGTATGTAACCGAAGAGAGAGCCCCCCGCCATTGTCTGCTGGTCAGAGCCACCTGGTTTCCCAGTCTAGTTCTGCTCCATCTTGCTTCCTCAATCACCACGAGAGACCACCACCAAACTTCTAGTCCAAACCCAAGTATTGTAGCATCACACCATGGCCATCGACGTCGTCTCGAGCTCGGGCGCCTTTGGTGTCAAAGACATGACGGCGGGACGTGCCCAATCGGATCGGTTCGAACGGCTCGTGCAGGCGCTCAAGGACGCATTGGGTCCGTCGTCGGGGTTGACCTCGGATGATGTCGACGTCGAGGTTCTGACGCAGCTGATGCGGGACTATGATGGTTCCGATAACAAGTGGTCAAGGTATGCCTTTGGGGACAGCACCCGGGGCTACACGAGAAACCTCGTTGACGAGGGTAACGGGAAGAGCAATCTGGTGAGCATACCCCACTAAGGGCATCCCAAGACGTGCCCGGCTGACTCCAGGGACAGCTGGTCCTCGTTTGGACTCCGGGGAAGGGGAGCCCCATCCATGATCATGGCAACGCCCATTGCCTGATGAAGATCCTGCGAGGGAACTTGACCGAGACTCGCTTTGAGTTCCCAGAGTCAGAGGAGGGGGAAGGCCCTATGACGGTCATAGCAAAGAAGACATATAAGGAAAACCAGGTGGCATATATGGCCGATGAGCTTGGCCTCCACCGCGTGACAAACGAAGGCAGCGACTTCGCTGTGTCCCTGCATTGTAAGACTCCCCTGCTGGTAGAGACACTTGTCTCCAAGGCTGACAGAAGATGCTGTAGTATACACACCTCCCAATGTGGCCCGGGGAGGCTGCCACATCTTTGACGAGAAGACGGGCCGTAGCAGCCATGTGCCGAGTTGCCTCTATTACTCGGCGTATGGTCGACTGCTGAAGGAGTAGGGACTTCCACTACCAGTGGTGCGAAGGTCATGAATAGGATGACGGAGTGGGCGTTGGCAATGTGTTCTTTGTTGATTTTAGCATGTTTGACGGAGTTTCTCTCCTTTCTTCATCGTGGTGCTGTGCTTGTGGTGTATAAGGCCGATGGCCGTCGGGCGATGAGATGAGCGATCATTTTTCGGTAGCGGGCCCTAGCGAATATAGCATGAAATAAATCGTCAGTTCCCGAGAAAAGAGTCTGGCAAGCTGAGATCGTGAAAAGAGTGAAAAGGTGAAGTTGGGAAGCGGGGAGGAGGCATGAAGTGCTGTTGTCCATACAAGCCCTCTTGCCTCATCTTCCGACAGCCGCACTCAGGATTGCGTGATCGCGGCTTTTCCCAGACGGGCTTGGCGGTGGACCGTGCGCGCACAGCAATAGCACGGTATTCACACCGTCCTTTTTTCTGTCGCAGTGACGAAGTAAGACGGACATTAGTATTTGTGTATTAGATGCTTGTTGGAATAGGTCACGAGAATTTCCAGCAATACATTAACATGAGGCTGAACTTATTAGAGTTATTGTGAAATTCTGAATTACAACTGGATCTCATGACGGAGCCAGCTCTACTCAAGGCGGCTGTGTGACGAATACCTTGGAGGTACTACGTACGATGTACCGTATGTACTCGTAGCTACTATTAGTATGACCTACATACGTATAGAGGAAGTAATTAACTCTGATGGTGCCTTTTTAGGTGTATTACTCTTTGAATTCTGCTTGGGAAAGCCTGCTCACTTCTTCGAATGACTTGTAGGTTTTGTTACCTACGAGATGGGTACGAACGGTCTTGATGGTACGTAGCTGGTCACATGACCTCGCGTCAAGCACCCTCCAGCGCGAGGAAATCCCGACTGGGGACAGAAAGAATGATGCACCCTCAAATCTTGAAGGGTTCAGGAACAAAGAGAGAATGGTTTTGTTTGTCCATGGCCTTGCTATAATTTCCTAGAACTCCCCTTTTCTCTTCTTATCTTTTCTTTTTGCCACGCCATTGCAAAATTCATTAGCAATTAATCGTGCATTGTCAACTAGCGAAAAGACTAACATTGACCGACAATGCGCCTTCCTTTCTTTTTTTGTCGTAGCTGATGTAATTGCAATGGATACTCCAGACGGATAACGCGACCCGCGTCTCCTCCAGGTTCGCCCAACTCCCGTCACGTCACTCCTATTCGTAGAGGTATTCTTCCTCTAAGCTTGTGGTTGATCCATTATTTAGAGTGAGACAGTGCTGCTGTAGAAGCCATGCCGCCCGCCAAACGCCGACTTGAAGTCGTCGACCTCACCGGGGACGATGATGCGCCAGTCAAGCGACCAGCACTTTCGACCCCGGCCTTTTCAACCACGCAGCCCTCTCGCCTCAGCTCAAACGCATCAAACAGTTCAACCTACGTCTACCCCCCAGCCAACGGGCTCCGTGGATCGGGCTTGATATCGTCCCAGCCTCACTCAATACCTCCGTCTGCTCTTGCCTCCTCACAGGCTTCGCAGCCAGCTGAACCAGACTGGCTGGATTTGACCCAAGAAGATGAGGGCCCAGCGAGGGAACTCTACGCCACATTTGGTATGGCAGACTGGGCGAGAAACGTGATGAGACGTGTGTTGACTGGGAGCAGATGGCAAGATTGTGGGCATCCGGTACTACAAGGGCCGTGCCTCCGCCGGTGAAGTTGTTCTCTGCCGAAGGGAACCTCAAAACCAAGTACTGTGCTCCATTCACTGCAACCTTAGCTTTGGACTTCTACTGAAATAGGCTTAGTATGATCGAAATGCCATTCGAGTCGACAATGTCGTTGGGGACCAGATCGGCCATCTTCCCCGTAAGGTCGTAGAAAAGATTACGCCCTATGTCGTAAGTTTTTGGCCATTAGGCGTAGAGTTTACAGAAACTGACAATTCCTAGGATCGAGGAGATATTCTTCTTGAAGCTCAGCTCATTGGCGAGAAGGGCTTCTATGATTGTCCCGTCAGGTTGTCCTTCTATGGCCCGAGCGACTCCACCCAACGGGCTGTGATTGAAGCCTCCCTCAAGAAGGACAAGCTTGCTAAGGCCACACAATTGAAGCAGACTAAGAAGGAAGCGGAACAGCAGCGGCGCGTCTTGGGCTTGACAAATGGCAGCTCCACGGCTGGTGGCCTTGGAAATATCGGCGTTCAAGGGGACGAGCCTGAAGTGACCCTCGAAAGTCTTCTTAAGACGAGCGAGGCTGTTGAGTTCAGGAAAGGGGGCGATGCCGTCAAGACACTGGCAATGGGCGAGGAAGAGTTGTCCAAGATGCCCCTGGCATTCCAGCCGGCCCAGCTCAAGTCCACGCTCTTACCGTATCAGCTTCAGGTAAGAGCTCACTTGTGGGGTTTGATAAGGGATATGTGTACTAACATAATGACAGGGACTTGCTTGGCTAGCTGCTAAAGAAAAGCGGTCACTACCGGAGACTGGATCTGATGATACTGTACAGCTGTGGAGACGTCATCGAAACGGGTTGTACTGGAACGTGGCCACCGACTACTATACCAACACCCCTCCACGCCTTGTCTCTGGTGGTATTCTAGCTGATGACATGGGGCTGGGCAAGACTTTGGAGATGATCAGTCTTATCCTCACTGGCGGCCCTGGGTCGACTCTGATTGTGGCCCCGGTGGGTGTGATGAGCAACTGGGAGCAACAGATTCGAAGGCACGTTCTACCGGACAAACAGCCAAGTGTCTTGATCTACCATGGTAATAAGGCGCAACCCGAGGATCTCAAGAAATGTGATGTTGTCATCACCAGCTACGGGAAGCTCTCGCAGGACACAGCTTTGTCCTCGAAATCTATGAAGTGGCGCCGCATGATTCTGGATGAAGGTCATACGATCCGCAATGCCAAGACGAAAGTTGCTCTGGCTGCTTGTAAGGTTGAGGCGGAGTCTCGATGGGTCCTGACAGGCACCCCGATGTAAGTTCTCCCCCCTTTGTTGTGTTCAGCACGTTCTCTGACGTTCGTAGTGTGAATTCTGTCAAGGATCTGCATTCGATGGTCAAGTTCCTCCGCATCACTGGTGGCATCGAGCAGGCAGAGGTCTTCAATTCCGTCATCGCCCGTAGACTAGGTCAAAGCGACCGACTGGGTGAGGCTCTTTTGCAGGCTCTTATGCAGGACCTGTGTCTCCGACGGAAGAAGGACATGAAATTTGTCGACCTGAAACTCCCCGAGAAGAAGGAATATGTGCATCGCATCGCCTTCCGGCCGGAGGAAAAGCGAAAGTACGATGCGTTATTGTAAGAGCTGCTGCCCCAGCTTGTATGCCAATGCAGGACTGACTTCCTTTAGGTCTGAAGCCAAGGGCGCTCTCGAAGACTTTCAAGCGAAAACCAATACTCAGGCTAAAGGACGCTTCTCAAACGTTTTGGAGAGACTGCTACGTCTGCGACAGGTGTAAGTCTTTTTGGTTCCTATGTAGATTCGACAACTGGCTCATCAGCACAGTTGCAACCACTGGACCCTATGCAAAGAGCGTGTGGATGAGGTCATGAAACTCCTCGAGAATGACGAAGTCGTCGAACTCAACGACAAGAATAAAGCGCTGCTGCAAGAAGCGTTGAAACTGTACATGGAGGAGCAAGAGGACTGCGCTATATGCTACGATGTACCAACGGATCCGGTGATCACTCACTGCAAGCATGTCTTCTGTCGCCCATGCATCGTCAAAGCGATACAAATTCAGGGCAAGTGTCCCATGTGCCGCAATAGCCTCAACGAGGACTGCCTGCTCGAGCCCCCGCCCGAAGTGGGCGCTGACGATGTCAGTTTCGATTGCGAGACCCAGAGTTCCAAGACCGAGGCTATGTTGCAAATCGTCTGTGCCACGATCAAGAAGCCAGGCTCCAAGGTCATCATCTTCTCGCAATGGACGTCATTTCTCAACGTTATCCAGAGCCAGCTCGGGAGCGCTGACATCAAATACACCCGAATCGATGGGAGCATGACGGCAGACAAGCGTGACCGTGCCATCAACGCCCTGGACAACGACGATGAGACGCGAGTTATGCTCGCAAGTCTGGCTGTGTGCAGTGTCGGTCTGAATCTCGTCTCTGCCGATACTGTTATTCTCTCCGACAGTTGTAGGTTCCCCCCTTCTCCCGAGCTTGAAAAGTCGTCTCTAACATGCACTAGGGTGGGCCCCTGCCATCGAGGACCAAGCAGTTGACCGCGTACATCGTCTGGGTCAAACGCGCGAGACCACCATCTGGCGTCTGGTCATGGAGAACACCGTCGAGGAGCGTGTCCTCGATATTCAAGTAGAGAAGCGCGAGCTCGTCAACAAAGCGTTCCAGGAGCGCGGCCAGAAGAAGGAGGCAAAGACCACGCGAGTTGCCGATGTGCAAAAGCTACTAGCCTAAGGGGGTTGTGTACTATATTCACCGGTGTGTACGATGGACAAAGTAGTCGGTGGTGATTTTTTTTTTTTTTTTTGCTTAGACAGGCCTCACTAGGTTAGGAGTCGTGATCACTGGGCCAGGAGCCATGATACCCTAGTACAAGTCGACGGATTCCATCTAGAATCAATTTTGAGTGGCTACAGTATGTACCGATACGTATGATATACCACCTTTGCTTCTGGTATGAAGGTGTTTTATAGTAAATACCCACAGATTATCTTGGGTGTCTCACTGGAGCCATCTGGCGTAGGCCCATCGAAGTCGTGCCAGTGCCTTAACCTGAACATGTATTCCCTTCATCTTAGCCAAGTCTGATACGTCCTCTAGGAACTCCTTTTGAATATATCGTGGCATCATCCTCTGAGCAAGACTAGTGAGAACGTGAACTTCGCAAAGAAGAAGGCCGTGATCTTTGTAGGAGAGAATATTATTACCCTCCGCAGGTCGGGCCTCGGAGAGGATGCGGTCGATGTTGCGGAGGACTCGGATGGCCTGGCCGGCCTTCTTGGATCTGCGTTGACCAGAACGACCACCAAAAACGCCACGGATGTACTGCAAAATGCCGAAAGACACCAAGACACCGGGCGTGAGCCCCACGAAGCCAAAGACTAGCTCCTGGCTCTTCAAGAGGGAGTCAATTCCGGTCATGGCCACCTCTAGGTCCACCTTTGTCTTTTGCACCTGAATAAGAAGCGAGCGAACGAGGTCACCTCGTACTGCCCCCGAGAAGGGGGTCCTCAAGTCCTTCTCATAAGCTTTCAGTACCGGCGTTACATCACCCTCTGCCACTCTGGAGCGGATAGAGGCGATTTGCGCCTCAGAGAGAGAAGACCCTGTGACATCGGCAAAATGAGGCTTGTCTATGGCAAAGTCGACCACCATGCGTTCGAGACTTTCACGATCAGCCTTGAGGCTATCTCGGCTCATGATTGCAATTTCGCTCGTTTTGTCGTGTCGTATGGTCTGAATTATCTTTTGGGTCGGCTCAACAACCCAGTTGAACCAAAAGTCACGGGCAGTGACCCCTAAATCTGCGATCCAGTTGATAATATCCGCTTTTCGGTTTACCAATATTTTCAAGACGGTAGTTGACGAAACAAGACCGATAACACCGGGAAGCCAGTAGCGCACTAAGCGAGGTGGCCGCCCGTTTTCACTGACCAACCTATGCAGGGCAACATCGTGTTTCGGTAAAGTCTTGTCGATGATGTGCAACAGACGTCGTCCTAGAATTGACGGACGTCTGGACGCAGTGGCATCCTCAGCATGAACTGAAAGCTCGGGATCGGACTCGACTCCGGCGAAGACCTTCTCTTCAAAATCGCTGATGCTCGAGTCAATATGGCAGACTTCCTCGAGGACCATCTCCATCAGTGCGACGCTGCGCTCGACCGTCCCCTTGAGATCGTTATGATCATCATGATCTATCACGCTGACCTTGTCGTCATCTTGGATGAACTGAAGACCCTCGGACATTAAAACGCCTAACCCGCAAGCCGTGACCTCTCTCAGCTTCCGCAGTTGGGCTTGCTTCCGTCTAGCCTCGGCCCGGGAGAATGCAACAGGAGACAGGACTTTGCGTTGGATGTTGGCGAATGAACGTTCTCGAATACTGTCTCGGACGATGCCGTAGAATCGACTCCACTGCTGCGATAGACCGGTCTGCGTTGCATTCATAAGGGCTTCGGCGGAGGCTTGGGGGGAAGGAGAGGACCGTATCCGAGTGATGCTGGCATGATAAATGTCCAACGACCAGGCACCGAAGCGCCACGGGGAGGTCTGGACGGTATAAAGGCTGCTGTATGTATACGAGTCCAGGACCTCATCCCAATACCAAATATCGTCATGTAGAGGGATAATTTGATCCAGCAGGGTGTTGAGGATAACACCGTGCAGCTGAACAGCGGCTTTGCTCACTAGCAGCCACTCGATCTCGTCCTCATAAGTGCTACGCGCAGCTATCTCACCCGGCCAAAGGGCGCGATCAGGTATGCGTGATTGGGAAAGGAGCTGCTTGATGCGTTGCGCGGAAAGGAGCGGTCTGGAGGAGTTGGTGGTGCTTAGAGACTGAATGATGCCGAGGAGCTTGCCCAGACGGGGTCCTGCGGCGGCATCGGCAACAGCAAATTCATGCTGGAGTTGCTCGTGGTGGCGCTGTTCCCGGTACTGTTGCCGGCCATGGTCTTCGTACACTTCACTACCGGCCTCAGACGTTCCCGTCCTCTCCGAGAGGACGGGTAGCCGATCTAGGTAGGCATCAAGGCGTTGCACCTCACTAGAGAGGAGTGTGAGAAGGATCACGTGAGAAATGGTACGAAAGGGGAGACTCACTCTGTGACCAGTGACATGGTGAGATGAGGTGTCCCAAGATCGGGAGCCGGGCCCGCAGAACGGAGGCGAAGCGAGCCTCACTTCCGGAATGGCGGGGATCCGAAGATAAAATGCTCGTGCTATGTAATAACTAATGGTCGTATTCGGACCTGGTGGTGGTGCGGTGGGAGGCACTGCAGGTGTCAAAATCAGGTCATGCGACTGTCATGACCAGTGGCAAGATCCAGGAGACTTTGACAGGGTGCAAGATGCACGTGTGGCAGCGTGACGACAACCATCAACTCAACACAACGGTCGAATGACGGGATGATGAGTTGCCGGGGCCGATTGGAGACGCCAGAAAGAGGGCAGAGCTGATCTTGCTGGTGATTCGTGAACCGATTTGAGGGCTTGGCAGGGGACCTGGAGGAGATTTTGGGGAGACAGCTCACGGAAGGCTCGAAGCGTCAAGGAACCAAGAATGACGTTGGTTGGCACTCATTCGTCGGTTGCTCCTGCCCGTCTCTACTACGAGTACTTATGTACCTCTCGGAGGTGGATCGCGCACTGAGAGTGTCTGAGATCGAAGCGGCCGAATTCGCCGTTTCCTTCGGTCGGGACTTGTTCGGCTTCGACATGGAAGAGAGCGAGAGGCTGAGCCTCATTTTCTGTGGCGCCTGGTTCTCCAGATCTGTGGCGGTGCATTTCTGGGCGTGTTTTGATATCCGTAATAATGCGGTGTCGTATTCGGGTTGACAGGCCCAAGTTTGGTTATCGGTACCCGCATTATTTATGCAGTGTGCACCAATGGCTGCACCGGCACAGACTCGCGGTGGCAAGTTGTGGGTGGGCTGAGGGCCCAGTGGATGATCTGATCCACGCGGCGTCGGAAGACCTGAGGGCCGAGGAGCCCTGTGGTGGTCTCATTTCTAGGTTGCGGGTAGTCCAGCGCCCGGCATGCCAGCCCAGTGGCCGGTGGTCCAGGGGGGCCAGTGCTAAATTGCACAATCCCATGGCACTGATGCAGGCACAAATTCTATCCACAGCGCAGTTCCGCCGTCCGCACCATCCCCCAACGACACGCTAAGGTTCGGCATGGCACCGCCCAGATCAGGCCATTGGTGTCCCAGACGGGCCAGGGTCCTCGTGATTTTTTCCTCCCTCCTTGGCTCCTTGGCTCCTAATCTCCTGATCTGAATTGATACTAAACCAATCTCCTTCCCTCCTTCTCAACACCTCGAGTAATACCCTTTACCACCAGCACATCTCGAGACCGCCCAAGCATCGAGAGAGTTGCATCTGGCTTAACATATCTAGCAAAGGACTCTTCCTATTGCCCTAGACTGCGTCGCGCCGCAACCATGGAGGTGGTGTGAGTACCTACCTACGCGACCTCCTTATCATCCATCACGATATGATGCTAACATCGTTTTTCCTATGCAGCAGCAACGCTACGATCGGCGCCCTCAATCAGACCCAGGACTACTTCGGTGTCCTCGAGGAGGTCACCAAGTACAATATTCACCTCAACTATGGCGAGAAGCTCTGGGCCGTACGTCTCCCTGCGCTCCCCACCGCGCCCCTTGACCCATCTCTGCGGAACAAGAAGGCTAACATGCATTCAAGGCCTGGTACCTTTGGATGCAAAACGATACCCTCGCGACCGGTATCCTGAGCTTCGTCATGCACGAGGCCGTCTACTTCGGCCGCTGCATTCCCTTCATGATCATGGACAAGATCCCCTACTTCCACCAGTACAAGCTCCAGAAGGAGAAGATCCCCACCCTCAAGGAGCAGTGGGACTGCGCCTTTATCGTCCTCATCAGCCACTTCACCGCCGAGCTTCCCCAGATCTGGTTCTTCCACCCCGTCGCTACCTACTTCGGCATCGACTACGGTGTGCCTTTCCCGTCCTTCACCAAGATGGCCATCCAGATCAGCATCCTGTTCGTCATGGAAGATGCCTGGCACTACTGGTTCCACCGTTTCCTTCACTATGGAAAGCTCTACAAGATGATCCACAAGATGCACCACACCTACTCGGCTCCCTTCGGCCTCGCTGCTGAGTACGCATCCCCCATTGAGACCATGCTCCTGGGTCTGGGCGTCGTCGGCTCTCCCATCCTGCTCCTCTGCGTCACCGGCGACCTGCACCTCCTGACCATGTACATCTGGATCATCCTCCGCCTCTTCCAGGCCATCGATGCGCACAGCGGCTACGATTTCCCCTGGAGCCTGCGCCACTTCCTCCCCGTCTGGGCCGGCGCCGACCACCACGATGTGCACCACGAGAAGTTCATTGGTAACTACGCCTCCAGCTTCCGCTGGTGGGACTACATGCTCGACACCGAGGCCGGTGCCGAGGCCAGCAAGCGCAGGCTGGAGAAGAAGATGGCCAAGATCAAGGCCCAGAAGAAGTCCCAGTAAGCGTCAAGCTGGGTAAGCCTGGGGCAGCTCACCAGCCATGGCATGGGCGTGCTTGTCACGAGGCGCAGTTTTATTTTGGATGAGAGCATGGATGATGCTTAGTGCAACGGAAAGGACAAAAATTGCCGACGCATAGACTAATACTTACCTCGCGGCGTACCGCCGCCGGGAGAGGCGGCATTCGAATTTGGAAGGCGTTTAGGAATCACGCTATGAGAAGACCTAATATTTGATGGTTCTTGTATATACATGCGAGCGTCCATCTGGAGGGGGCTCAAGACATACAGTAGTAAATAATGCGCAACGTCACTCGTTAACTCAATCTTGTTACCTGGCCGTCTTCTCGTGTTCAAATAGTCAACCTACTATTCACTGTATTCCTACAAGATTGATACGCTACTAGGTAATCATAGGTGGTAACTCCAGTCTCATAGGTACTCGTATTCATACACGAAAAAGTACAGGCAAGGAGGCATGCTGTTCGGATTAGGCTTCACTTCTTTGGCGTGCAGCAGTCCCCAGCCGACACAGTGGCCTTGTCCGCGACGTCACGCACCGCGCAGCTCACGGGCTCGGGCTCCAGCTCGCCAAGGTCACTGGCGATGGCGTCGCACGCGTCAGCCATGTCGAGGTCCAGAGCGGACAGACCCTTGGGGTTGTGCGTTGTCCAGCGGACATATGTGGTGTTGTAAACCTTGGGGGAAATGTTAGCCATGAGCTATGAATGAGGGAAGATGATAAAAGGACGAAGCAGAAAAAAAAAAAGGAAAAAGACAAGGCCAAAGGGGGGTCGCACATTTGACCACTCGGGGTGGTGGTGCTTGATCTTGCACTGCAGTGAGACGGCCGTCATGAAGTCCTTTGATGTTCCCAGTCAGCGCTCAGAATCCTCAGGGTCTCAAGGTGAGCGGCAGCAGATAGCAGTAGCGTACCCAGGCCTTTGCAAAAGTCTTGAACTTGAAGCTCCGCTCGATGGCCTCGCCGTCGTTGGCGAGCGTCCAGCGGCCACCCTCGGAGACGAGGAGCGAGCTGAGGTGCCCGGTGGCGGCAGCCTCGTCGGTGCCAGGCGAGAAGCGGGGCTGCGTGTGCATGGCCCTGGCGGTGATGCGGAAAGCGGGCGCGGCGATGGAATGATATGTCTTGGACGAGTGCGAGCGCAGCTGGCACCTCAGGGTGTTGAGCATTGCTGTTGATGAACAGAGGCGGGTAGCCTGCGTGGGTGGTCGGGAGGTTTACAGGTTTATTCTGGCCTAGGTTGAGTGTCAATCGCTGCACCGCCCAAGCGGTTGCCACATGAGAGAGGGTCGAAACACCCAGAGTAGGTATAGTCGAGATTTCACAACCATTATCGTCTGGAACATGGAAATAGAACACATCTTAAAACAGAGAACAGCCGAAATTCTAGATATAACTCGATTAACAAAGTCACGAATGGTTGTCATCTTTCCATTACTTCATAGTCACCCTACCAGTCTCGTTCAGGCAGGTTGTCCAATCGTCCCCCAAGGCCGGGGCTTGTACCCGGTGTAAGCGAGACTACGGAGTACCAGGAACCGAAATGGATGGTCAGCAGCCCTAGGACCGCCGTAGACGATGAGCATTAGACATCTCCCACTTGGGAATATTGGCATCATCGGGACACGCGTCGGCCATGGGTCCTGGCAATCATATAATAACTATGAGGCCCCATTTGAACGGCGAGCACGGCGGCGTGGCCAGACCTACCACCAAGTATTACTTCCAACTCTAGCTCAATGCGTGTTACACATCCCTATCGCCATGGCCCAGTAGCCTATACTGATCCCGGGGCGGCCTCTCTCATACTGGCGGAGCTACTCATCCCCGGCCGCGGCGACCCTATCCGTGACGCTGCTCTGGTGTTCCGCGGTGGCAAGATTCTATGGGTCGGCAGCGCAGCCAGTCTTCCGCCAGAGCATGGCCAGCTGTGCTCCCTCCACGTCCCAGTCCTCATGCCGGGCCTCTGGGACTGCCACTGCCACTACGTGGGCGGCGATATCGTGACCAACGTCAATGGCACGCCTTACCTGCCCGGTACCAACGCCCTCATCGGAGCCATCACAGTGGACGACCTGAAGGCTACGCTCCGCGCGGGATACACCTCTGTTCGCGAGCTAGGGGGCTACGCAGGCGATGTCAAGCCGGGCGTCGAGAAGGGGGCTCTCATCGGGCCCAACATCTACTCGGCCCACGGGGCGCTCTCCATCACCGGTGGTCACGGCGATGACCAACTCGTCCCCATCACCACCGTCCATGAGGCCATGTGCCACGGCGGCTTCCCCGTTGCCGTCTGCGACGGCGCCGACGAGTGCACCAAGGCCGTCCGCATGATGATCCGCCGCGGCGCCAGCGTCATCAAGATCTGCTCCAGCGGCGGCGTCCTCACCCCCAACGATCAACCCGAGGACCAGCAGTTCTCCCCCGCCGAGCTCAAGGCCGTGGTCGACGAGGCCGCCCGCAGCCGCCGCGCCGTCGCCGCCCACGCCATTGGCAAGGCGGGCATCATGGCCGCCCTGCACGCCGGTGTCCGCAGCATCGAGCACGGCATGTTCCTCGACGAGGAGGCCGCCGCGCTCATGAAGGAGAAGGGCGCCTACTTCGTCGCCACGCAGCACATTGTGCGCACCCTGGCCTCCGACTACCTCGACACCTTGCCTGTGCCCGTGCGCCGCAAGCTCCTCGCCCTCGTGGAGCGTGCCAAGGAGGCGTATAAGCTGGCTGTGCGTAGCGGAGTCAACATTGCTCTCGGTACCGACATGCTTAGCAGTGACCGCAAGTCGAAGCTGTCGCACGGTAACAACGCAATGGAGCTAGTATACGCAGTCGAGGCAGGCATGACACCGCTCCAGGCCATTGAATGTGCCACGGCTAATGGACCCATGACATTGGGTGGCCTGGCTCCGCAGAGCGGCCAGCTCAAGGTGGGATACGACGCGGACTTTATTGCTGTCGCAGAGAATCCATTGGATGACATTGCCATCCTGGGGCAGCAACGGAACATCTTGCATGTCTGGAAAGGCGGGAAGCATTATGATTTCTAAGCACTCTTGTCAAGGACGAGCACAAGGCGTTAACAGCGCTAGGAAAATCTCACATAAACCGTTAACTTTACCATATATAGAAATATATGCCGGAAATGCTATCTACTAGTTCAATAATCGGTCAGGGTTGATTACCTTTTGAGCTTCCGTTCTCGGGGAACAGGTAGTCTATGTAGATGCAAAAATACGCTTCTAGAGAAGACGCGGACATCTATCTGCACAGGGGACATCGACACTCGTGTGAAGATCCTCGGCGTGGGCATACATGCGTTTGATACCCCTCGCGTCCCGCCCTTGATCTTAATATAACTGCGTGAGTTGCGTGCTCGAGATCAGTTCGGGGGGATTATCCGCCCGGTTGCATCCGGCGGAATGCCCGGGAACACTGCAACGTATGAGCTGTGTTATCCAGGAATTTGGTTACTCCGGTTAGCTGTTGTCAGGCCCCGGCGGCTGGAGGAGAAGAAGAAAAGCTACACACGGCCTCGGACTTTAGGGCCAACTCCGGGCTTGGGAGACGGGAGCAGGTATCCTTGGGCCTTGGCCATGAGCTGGACAGTCTGAGGACCAATAACGGTATGCAATTTATGTGGCCACGGGAGCTTCCTTGACGGGCGGATCCTTCAGGCTTCGATGGAATCATGGCATCACCAGATCTCGGGAAGTGTGCCGCGCATCTAGGCTCGGGTGTTTTATCGACCATCTGACTGGATAAGGAGCTGAGGCGAAACGCGCACCGTTGTCGGTGCCACGCGGTTTTGCATCCATGGCTCTTCTTGAGCCAGTGCGTAGGCAACAGGATAGTGGTTAAGTTGACAGCCCGGCCATTGGCATGGGAGGATAATGATTGGTTGTTGCGTTTGTTTACGTTGGTAAGTAATAATGGCCCGATGGTGATGCACTGATGGTGTTTGCCGACCATCGTGGCCCAGCGACTGGTGTCCCACTTTTCGGGTCCCTGGAGCGTGGCGGGCAGGTGATGTGGATGGTTCCTGCCTTCCCTGTCTGAAATTCTGAATGCGGCTTGTTGCCTTGCATCCTCTTCCTAGGCTCCCATAACAAATGTTTTGCTGACAAACCATTTTTCGTCGCCCTTCCGCGCCGCTCAATACGGTACTGCTACGTCCACCCCCCTTGCGAGCCTCCAGCCGGCGGGGTGAAGGTTGTCTTTTGCCTGTGCCTTCAGTTCCCACCAGTCCTCTTCTTACCCCAGTCTCTGGCCCAAGTCCATCTTCCAGCAGTTTGCGTTGTGCAGCTGAGGCGACTGAGCCGACATAGAAGCGAATTCTATCACTAGATTAGCAGGTTGCAGGTTGGCCCAGACTGACGACAACCATCACTGATGGGGGGGCCACACGACACGTACTAAGGCCACCCTCTCAGCCACTTCAAGCCAATCTCGAGACCAAAAATCCCGTCAACCCCAGTAAGCCACACCACCACGACGACCACGCAGGAGAGGAAAGCGCAGTGGTTACATAATCCCTCTCCATCCACCCAACCGCCCTCATTCTCCGCCGCTCCCTCACCCTCGTAGTCATCCTCGCCCAGCCAGCTCCCCATATATGAATGCTGAGTCAGATCCTCACCTCGGCCTCGAAGCTCCCGCCATGCAGTCGTCGGCCACGGACACAGTCCCCAACTCCCAAGGTATGTTCGATATATTTCCTTTGCTTCCGTATCGCTTCGCGCGTCAATCAATCTTCTTTCCCTACCAAATTGAGTCGAAACGCGCTCTGTCCCCGACTTGCGCTCTACGTGGGCGCTCGGAGCTGTCAACGGGCTTTACACGCTCGTTGTAGCTCTATGTACGGACCATCCTTAGACCTTGAAGTCTGAGAGCTATTACTGAGCCTACCTACCCCCCGACGCGATCATTAGAACTACGTCGTACCTTGAAACATTTCGCGAATCGTTTACTCCCGCGCCTGGCGCGAATCGTCCTTGAGCCTTCGTGCTGACATGTAATGCGCCTCGCAGAGCAAGACCAGCACTTGCGCGCGCAGGTTGAGCTCCTGAGGAGCCCGCCGCAGGGACAACCCCCCTCCAACTCGACGGACGATACCCGCGAGGCGAGCCACAGCCACCCACCCCCGTCGCCGGGCCCGTCGAATGGCTACGAACCCCAAGCTACCTCTTCACAAGACCCTACCCGAGCCTTGAGCCAAAGGTCCGAAGCTGAGGCCTTTATCCACCCAGAGCTGCGCGCTGCTCATGCTCACGCGCCTACCGCCAGCATGATGCCGCTTGCACCCCCCTCCGGGCACAGCCCGGGGTCTTCCAACCAATCCGTCTCCCCGAATCCCGCCCTCCAGCCGAACCCTTCTTCTCAACCCCCAAACGCCAACCTGGCTCCCGCGCCTCCACAACCCACAGTCTCTGGGGGTCAGGATGTCTCTCCGGATGGGAGAAGTAGGCCGAAACGGGAGCTGTCGCAATCGAAGCGCGCTGCGCAGAATCGGGCCGCCCAGGTACGACCTCACAGCTGAAACTTGTAGTTTCGTTATTCGCGGGGCTTGGTCGCTAATATATTCCTACAGAGAGCGTTCCGTCAGCGCAAGGAGTCATACATCCGCCAACTAGAGCAAGAGAACAAAACATACCGCGAGATGGAAAAGACATTTAAGGGAATGCAGCTGGAAAACTACGCGCTCCGCGAATACGTGATTACACTGCAGTCAAGACTCCTGGACGTCCAGGGCGAATTCCCAACACCGCCGCCCAATGTCAACCTGTCCCAACCTGGCAACGGCTCGGAGGCTAGGATCAGCGACGAGCACGAGCAGCACGGGGCTGGGTCAACCCACATCAACTCGGGGACCCCACTAGAGGCTGTCGCCAGGGCCGTTGCCGGCTTGGCGGCGCAGGAGGAGATGAACCAGAGCCAGCACCAATACCCGGACGACCAGGAGATGAAGGACGAGGGGCCCACAGAGGATACGCGGACGGCCGAAGAGATCAACAGGCATCTGCAGTCAGCAGAGGCAGAGCCTGAGCGGGCCTCGGAGGTGTAGTGTGCGATGACGCCCCCTCCTTTCCATCGACTCCTTAACCAATTCCGCCTACAGTGAGAGCGGGGCGGACTGCGCGGGTTCAATTATTAAGGCGTTCCGGTCTCCCGGGTTTTTATCTAACGTACCGTTGATTGCAGCTCCGGTACGGTAGATTGTCTGTCGGTCGAGTCCTGTATAGTCGGGTCACTGTCTACCCGAGACATATCGGCTGGGCAGGGCACGAGCAGAGCTGCAAGGGGTTCGGCGTTTGAGCATTGATTGTGGGATATAAATGTGTTTTTTTTTTGGGTTGGTATTCTCATGAAGCTAGCTGTACGAAGCAACGAGAAGGGTACCTAGGGAAGGAAGGGACAGTGGCTCGATGCTTGCCAAGGTCCGAGAACGACCTCTCTGGAGCCAGGGGCTGTTGAGGAATAAATTCTATTATTTTTGTCGCAAACACTGGACTAGTACCTATCCCAACCCGTACATGGATCACTTTGAACTCCAAGCGTAGACACTTTACACGAACGCGTTACCCATGTCATGCTCCTTAATATAGTCGTTAGCTACCGTAGTCTGTTATCAAAGGGGAAGCGTTAGGGGAGACGTACCTTGATATAATCTGCTCCCTTTTCCTGGTACTCCTCGCGCGAGATCTTGGCCGTCTTCCAAGCCGACGACCCGGCCCACTGGGCAGCCCCCTTCCACGCATCCAGCAGGGGGTCCTTGGCCCTGCGGACATTGAGCGGGGACCCAGCGGGCAGCAGCGCCGTCAGCTCATCACGAAGGCGCTCGTCGAAGCCCCGGAAGAGCGTCGCCCCACCCGTGAGGAAGATGTCGCGGAGGAACTCGTCGCGGCCACCGGGCATGCCCGCCAGGCGCTGGTTGAGGATGTCGCCGGCGATCTCGGCGAGGCCGGACTGGTCGACGCCGGCAATGGATGGCTTGAACACCACCTCGGGGATGCGGATGCGCTCGACGTTGAGGTGGACCTGGCTGAGCTCGGCCTGGGAGGCGGGATCGAACGGTCGCGGGCCGCGGGTGAAGGCGTGGAGGAGCGACCGGGACCAGTCGGACTGCGCCTCGTAGGTCTGCTCGTAGTCAAAGGTCTCGTCATACTTAAGGAGGTCCTGCTCGAGGGTCTTGAGCGTGGAGTGGAGGTCCTCCTCCTCGTGCTCGTCCTCACTGTTCTCGCCGACGGCGATCTGGCGGTAGACGCCCCAGTCATCGTCGTTGGCGCCAAAGTTATCGTCGTCGCCGCCGCGCCGGCGTTTCTTGGTCGGATTATCCGACGCCAGGTTCGCGATGCTCTTCATCCGGATCTGCGAAGCTAGCGACTTGCGGTTGCCGAGGTCCTGCTTGAGGCGGTCACGCTCCCTCATGCGCTGGAGCGTATCAGCGCGCGCCTGGCGCTTCTCCTCCAGCCAGCCCTCAAGGTCGTTCTCACGACGCTCGAGGTCGAGACGCTCCTCTTCAGCGATGCGCGCCTTCTCAGCCTCTTTCTCGGCCTTGGCGCGGGCTCGCGCGTCGTGGTTGGACTTGAGGAGGCGCTGCTGTCGCTTCTGCTTCAGCTGTGCCTCGTCGAGCTGATCGTCTGGGACTTCAAGCAGGCTAAAGTCGGGAGGCTCCTCATTCTCCTCGGGATCGCCTCCCACGTCCTTGGTTCGGGCCTTCTTGATTGCCTTCTCCAGCTCCCTGATAATCTTATCCAGCTCAGCCTCGTCCCTGATCTCGTGGCTATCGAGAACTCTTCGGGTCTCCTTCTTGGTCTCGTCTACCAGCTTTGCCTGCAGATTCTTGTAGTACTCCAAATCTTGCTCCTTTTTCATGAGCTTTTCCAAACGCATCTTTGCAGCCTGCTCCTGCAGCCTCCGCCCGCTCTCCTTCTTGCGCTCTGCTATCCGCGCGAGCTCCTCCTCGCTCTTCTGGATAACCACCTCTTCCGTGTAAGGGTACTGGATCACCACATCACGATCTTCTAGCCCTGTCCAGTCCAGGTAGCTCTGAACCTCATTGTCAAAATCTCGGGACACATAACAGTGATCTTTGAGCATGTTCTCGGCTTGAGACACGTTGAGCTTCCCCGAAAACGATGGGTATTTCAGGCGGATCAGTTTGAGCAGGTACTCGGACATGTGGTAGCCGCCCCAGTTAAGTCGCGTAGCCTGTGCCAGCATCGCCTTGGAGTTGTAGACTGGTATAACGTGTGTGGAGGTGTAGGAGGATGAGACAACGAGGCCTGTGTTGCCCTTGTTGTATCGGTAGGAGAAGAGGGAATCGATGCCGTAGGCTACCGACGGGGCGCCGTAGCACTCAAAGAGGATTTCTGTCATGGCTACAAAGAGGTATTAGTCTGTGTGATCAAGGTCTCGTAGCGGAGATTAGTGTTGGCCATACATTTCCTCGAATACGGCAGGTTGGCAACGGCTTCTGTCATGACAATCGGGACGTCGATGGCGCCGTCGGCGTCGTTCATCCCGAGCTTGAGGAAGATGTAGTCGAGGACATGCTCCATGACATCCCAGTTGCTGACGATGCCAGTGCCAGCTTCGAAGGCATTCCGAATGTGGCCACGCGCCGTTGTGTCGGCATAGCAATCGGTGCCGGCAAAGGAGAAGGTCTTGCCAAGTTTGCGGTCTCGGTACTTAGCCATGATGGGCGGCATCATGAGGCGCGGCGAAGACTCGAAGGACCAGCCGGCCCGGACGGTAGAAGACCCTGGGGTCTTGGTTAGGATGGCTGCGTCCTGTAACTTCGGGACTACGATAGGAACTCACCATTGTCGATGACGATGGCAGCGCCGTCGGGCTGCTCGAGGGCTCGTCTGCGGCCGTCGCCCTGGGGCTCAATATACTTTTCGAAGCGCGTCTCCTTGACAGGGTAGATGTGGGCGGGCGGATACGTTCTTGCGTTAGCCATCTTGACGTCCCCGTCCGCGGCAGCGGGCTCGTCGATGGCGGAGGGCGCCATGATTGCGGTGTTGTTGAATGGCAGATCGGGGGACTGAGGGTGGCGATCACAAGATGCACACCGAGGACATGATCGATGGAAGTGATGGCAGCGTTGGCAGGCTTGCGACCACCAATTGGTGCGAAGCTTGATGACGGGTGGTTTTTTCGGCAATGGAAAGACGCTGGTCCAGGTCGAGATGCAAGGCTGTCTTGGGCAAGGCTGAGGGCGGCCACTCAGAGGCAGCTCCACTGTGCCAGCGCAGGCGTCGCGTCACTATCATTCGCGATGGAGGGGCTCTCGAGATGGACGTAAGGGGGGAACTACAAGGGATAACTGGCCACTTTTAGGATTTTGCTCGGCTCAGTGCACTGTGGCTCATCATTGTGAGCCCGTGACCTCATTGATTACTTTGTCATTGTCCTATGTACAGCCGGGGTATCCATCATCACTCGTGTCCTCCACACCACGATTCCAACATGGTATTCGCCTTATGATGGCGGTTTGAGGTTATCCGTCGCTGTAGCCCACCATTAGCTGTGGGATTTTTTGAGAGGCTCAAAGTAGCTTACCTTCGAGGTGGAAGAGGACATTGGATTGGTAGTTCTTGAACATCTGGGCCACCAGCTCCACGTTCATGTTTTCGATGTTGATTTCCTGCGCCGGTGTTAGTGTTGCAAAGCTCCTATTTTGTCACTGAGGGTTAGTACCTGAAGACTCTTGTTCATAATGACAACTGCCTCGTTAAGTTTCTCCTATAGCTAGTCAGGTCTGGTGCCGGCCAGCCATAGTGTGTCTTTTGCTCAACTCACAACATTGGAGACGATGCGGGACAGCAGCAGGTTCTGCTGATGTTCGTGCGGGCTCTCCTAATTGTAGAGTCAGCTCCCTGAAAACCTCTGGGTTATCCGTGTGCGGGTCTTACCATACTAGGAGCTTTGTGGTACGTTGTGTTTTGGTGAGGTTGAGGTTGCGACTGGCGATTGACGCCGTGTTGATCTTGGACCCCACCAGTTTTAGACGCCAATTCACCACATCTAGAACTTCTAGGTTCCCAGGCTCCTTGCACGGTCTCCAACTTCCACCCTCGCACATCCATCATTCACCTACTCCCCCATCGTCATCCGAACAACGTCCTCGCTAGCATCCATCTCGAATAACCGTTCTTCAGATCCCTCGCAATGGCTCAACCCACCGAGGCGCAGATTGCCCACCAGCAGCTCATCGAGCAGCTCGACATCCACTCCATCCACAAGAACTTCCGCAACCCCAACTGGCGGCCCAACCAGCGACGCAATAAGAACCTCAAGGCTATCGTCGGCGATGCCTCCCGCCGCGAGGCCTCAGCTCTCGCTACACCACAGGACATCAGCGGCAACGCGACTCCCGCTGCCACCGTCGGCGACGACGGCCTGTCCACCAGCGGGACGTCAACGCCCGCCACCAGCAGCAACGGGAGCAACCCGCCCAACCTTGCACAGGCCTCGCGCAGCCTCTCCAAGCTGGTCCTCGAGAAGAGCCTGAAGCCCCCGACCGGCGGTGGCGGCGCTGCTGTGGCCGCTCCGACCGCGACGTACACTAACATCGAATCGGCGCCGTCGCTGGCGCACCCGAGGCACTACTGCGACGTGACGGGCCTGCCAGCATCCTACCTGGACCCCAAGACAAGGCTGAGGTACCATAACAAAGAAGTATTTGCTTTGGTACGGTCCATTCCGCAGACGACGGCCGAGCAGTTCCTCGAGGCGCGTGGTGCGCACACGGTGCTCAAATGAGCCGTCATACGGATACACAAATGGACCACAAATTGGTGCTACAGGAAACCTACGGGGCTCGTGGGATTTACGAGGGCAATCACTACTGTGCTGAGCCCATCTTCATGACTTCCATCGCAGTCACTGGGGATGAGGTATGTCCGACCAACAAAGTCAAGCTCCAACTATGCACCCTACACCTCTCGGCGAAGGGATGGCAAATGGCGCTCCGGCTTAATCGTGATCATGGAGTTTGTTCTCCGCCTGTATTTATCGACAGATTACCGAGAACGTATGGAGGAACGGATCTCAGTTGCCAGGGCGAGAGCCCTGGCCGTCGCGGCAGTTGTTTTGGGACGCAGAATAGCGATATTAAGGATACGAGGCGTATATCACGCCATGCATTACGACAAGAAGTCGTTTGGGAAAGAAGCAGGCCCTTGGTAAGGGAACCTAGCCGTATAATAATAGAGCTGACGTCGGCTGCACTCGATACCTTGCTTGCCCTCTGCCCTCGGTGACAGCTGCGAAATATGCTTCACTGGTGCCATCCCGAGTCGATGGAGTGATCCATCCGTTACTTACCATAGCTCACAAGCTCTCGCGATAGGTATCAGGGGTGACGGCGACACAACGAGGCTCAGACGTAGGCGGTGCTGATTTCACATGGGAATGCAGAGAGGAAGAAATTTGTGAGGGCGAGATCGCGCAATGTGGTCAAAATTTTGGGCGAGGGACGCAGCGGCCAATGGAAAGAGCCCAACCTTCGGCGCGCGGGTCAGAGCTGCAGGCAGCCCACTTCCAGCTTGGCCCATTCGGTTCCTGACGACAATCGCCGCGTCGCTCCCCTTGAACTTTTGAAGTTGTCCTCTCATCTGCGAACCCAAGAACCCCGTGTTTCGGCTCCGACGACCTCATTTTCCCCCAGGCTTCGCTGCCCGACCCTACGCGCAGCTCGACCTTTACCGAATCTCGCGCTTTTAGTTCTCCTGGAAATATTTCTGTTGTTTTTATTCGGACAAAGTAGCCCAAGATGTCGTCGATGTGGCTGTCAGACACCCAAAGTATGTTCTGCCCCACGACACGCGACCTCCTGCTTCGCTATTTTACGATCCAAACAAAGCCTTTCTGGCGCCTAGGTATATGGAGGCTGACATGAAAGAACAGAGATTGGAGTAGTTTTTTGCTCCGGAGGTAGGCATGCGCCTCGTTAAAGCTGTGGCGCATAGAGGCAGGCAAGGCTAATGACAATCTGGGCAAAAGGAGGTTTCTTCCTCATTGGAGGCGTGATGCTCTTCTTTGATCGGGCCATGTTAGTATTTCTCCTTGCTACGATGGCCTTCCGGCTAACATGCCAAAAATCTAGGCTCGCCATGGGAAACGTACGAACCCCCTTCTTCCCCTGAATCCGCGGACCCCCGAACGTCGAAACCTAACAACCGACTTCCCAGATCCTCTTCCTCATCGGCCTCACCATCATCATCGGACCTCAGAAAACACTCCTGTTCTTCGCGCGGAAACAAAAGGCCAAGGGCACAGCTGCATTCTTCGGGGGGCTGACGCTGATCCTCCTGAAGTGGACGTTTATCGGCTTCCTTGTCGAGGCGTATGGCATCATAGTACTGTTTGGCGACTTCCTGGGCACCATCGCCGGGTTTGCGCGGGGCCTGCCAGTCGTGGGTCCGTACATCGGTATGGTCGTCGACCGTTCTGGGCTTGGACGCCGAAACGCGGAGCTGCCAGTCTAAACGATTGGGATAATATGAAAGAGATGACGGGCTGGCAAGGCCCACGCGAAAAAGGGATTATCATGGTAATTGTTTAGGCGCTCTGAGAATTTGTCGTCTATTGGTGTCAGCTAGAAGGCACAGTTTGGGACATTAGCAGGTCAGCGGCGGCGGCATGGCGTTCTACGACCAGGGTCTCGTAGCGGATGGAAAAGCTTGTACAGTTACTGTATCATGTTTTGATGAATCACGGAACAACGTTACCACTGGATCTAATGGAAACAGGAGAAGCGAGGCGCGGGACACCTCTTGCATCGAGGGCCATGTAGGAAGGACATCTTATTTGCTTATATGCAGAATCGCCAACGAGAACCATCTGAATCCTTGTCGAACAAAGACGGTAGAAACCTTCTCAGCCTGTCTAATCAACGGCTACCCACATCCTCGCACCAAGTCGCTGTCAAGCTCATCACGACGCGGGCAGGGAGCTACCCAGTTTTCCAACTCTCATCCGCTGTCCTAGGCAACACTCTAAAGAGACATTGGCTTGCGCTTAGTATCCCTGGCCGATGAGGTAGTCGGCCAGACCCTCGACAGTTGAGGTGGCGTTTCCGGCAACAGCGCCATCGGGGTGGTGTCCGACGATGATGGCCTGCTTGGTCTTGGCAATAGCAACACCAGTACGGCCCTGTCAAAGGGTTAGCTACGCTTCTTAGATCTATACATGGTATCCTTGTATATCGAGGAGGATCGGCTGGGGAGGTTCGTACAGATCGCGCGTAGATGCTTCGGCCCTCGGCGCGGGCCATGACGTAGCGCTCGCCGACAATGTAGAGACCCTCGCCAAAGGCCTTGTCCTTAGCGGCGTCGTCGCCGCCAACGATGGCCGAGATAACCTTCATCTCCTCGGGCTTGATCTACACCGACAGTGTCAGCCGCGAAAGGAACGCCTCATTGGGCTCTTGTATAGTGGGAATGGTGAGCGGTACATCAAACCCTCCCGAAGCGGCCCAGGCACTGTCGCCAGCAACACTAATGATGGCAGCCTTGTCGATGTGGCCACTGCCGACCAGGCTATAAAAATAACACACACAGCCAGTCAGTATCTGGTATCGGCGTCCATCGGGGGAGCATGTGGGTGGTGATGTACCTTGTGTCAATGTAAGCTGTTCAACCATGTTAGCAATCGGATGTTATTGCTGTGGTGCACGGGGAGGTGGGGTGGTGTTCGCGAGGGGCTTACTGACCTTGCCAGGACATGGTGATATGAAGAAAGGACAAGGGCGAAACGCAGCAGAAGGAGGATGCTGGAGCTTGGCTTTGCGGTGCTCGATATGGCGAAGTGGGAATAAGCAGTGCAGGGTGTTGCAGAGTCGTAGTTCCTGGATTGTTGTTGACGGAATGAATGAATGGGGGGAAGCTGGGTCTGCCCCTCAGCTAAAATCGACAGCAAATTGTATCACCGCCTCGACCGCCAAGGACGAATGCCGTCAGTCGCCGCATCCGCCCGGGACGGCCAGCCTCAAGTGCTGCACTGGTGCACCCACTGACAAGACTGGTTGCACCTCTCTGCCCAGTGTCATCCGATGTACCCCGCTGCCGATTTTGCTAAGGAGGGGTACTTGTTGGGGAGCCTCTGCCTTTTTTTTTTTTGCTCCTCTCAACCCCACCAACAACCATCCACGGCAGTCGACGACGGCCTTGAATCGGCCACCGGCCTATAACGACGGTGCGGACCGATCCCCCGGACTTTGTCTGCGGTTCATGACTCGGGAATCCTTGCGGTGCTGCTTTGTGAGCGGGACCTGGCATGAGATGGGGATTCCAAGGCTTGTTGTCTGCCAGTAGTACCCTGTGCATCGGCCATGTCGGCACTTGACAGAACCTTGCATCATGGATCTCTGCACCAACGGTTCCAGGGATAAATGACTCGATACGGTATTAATGCGGTCTTTAAACTTCAAATCACGGGCCCATTCCAGGCTCGGGGAATGTACCTAATAGCACGAGTAGTATAAGCATGGCACTGGATCGTGCTTGAACCTACATAGTAGCTTGTATAGCCCAGCTCTCCGATCTCCAAGCTTACCCATTATCCTGTGTCGACAACAATGTTTGTGCTACCTACCACGTTTTAGTATTACTACTTACGAGTACACACATGCGGCTCTGTTGGTGCCGCGTCCCAAGACATACTACTGTTGCCGTTGAAGACCTTGCCAAACTAACGCTGGCGATCTCGAATGTAGTAGTACTAAGTACTAGTATTCGACACGTTTAGGTCGAGTCCCGTGCGCCATGTGGACATGTCTCGGGCAAGGCTAGGGGTTCACTAGGGTTTATATCAGAGCCCTCAAGATAGGCTATAGCATGGATGTCTGATTGCTGATTTCGCTCGTTAAAGCGACACGGACCTCCTTTAGTCGGCTCAACATGACATGTTGAGCTCTTGGTGGAGCTAGGACGCCGGCACCCCCGGCAAAAATGGGAGCTTCACTTGGAGGACGGCGAAGTGGTGGAAATCCAGACATCGTACATGACTTTTAGAGCAGGCTGGGTAAACTGTGGGATGTTGCCAAGGGCCGAACACAAGGCCGAGAAGGGTGGTGATCTCGTGGTACCGAGATGAGCTCCCGTGGCTTGTGAGCTTGTGAGCCGTTGCCCGTACGGTGTTACGATCAAGGCCAAACATGCGAAGAGCGTCGCCCAGTTCCGGATCCGCACGATGCATGGTCTAATGAGTTGGCAGGATATTGTACATATAAGGCATAAGGATCGAGGATCAGGGCGCCCAGGAGCCCTAGCACTGGGCGGGGCCAGACCCTCGACTCCTCGAGCAGGGTCCAGGCAGGATGCAGAGGACGTTGATGAAATGATCAAATAAGGCAGTTTGGGTGCTGGGGCTGCGGATAGCTTTTGTACAAGCTAATAGCGAGAGTTTAGCGAGGGTTTCGGAGGCTCTCTGGTTTAGCGCCCCCAGCAGTCCTTCATTCCACTTGAAACACGCGCCTGGCCAGCTGGCGTTTCCGATCTGCACCTCCCATGCCCCTCGCGGCCATTTTACCGCCTGCAGCGACCTCAAACTTGGCAGCAATGGAAACCCTCCACCACCTCTGCAGTCAACGCCCCTTCGTGTAGTCCATGGCCCATGGGAGGCCGTGGTGGGACAGCCCTGACGGGCCGCGCAAACAGCGACGAACGAGGACCGGCCAAACTTGCAAAACGTACCAAACATGCCATGGCAGCCATGCATCATGGGGGAGGGGGCGCGCCTTTTTGGCCCGCCTTGGCCTGGGGGTCCTGACCTTGACCTTGGCCCAGGAGCGCGCGATTGTTTGCTAAAACACCTATTACTACTAGTACTAACTCTGCTTCAGGCATGTGTGAAGCGCCCGTCACTCACTCATAACCCGCTGGCGGCCTGTCCTCGAACGTTTCCTGCAACAGTTTTCTTTGCGTAGTTTATGCCCCCCCTTCTTTCGTTTCGACCATGGCCCCTCGATCAAGGACCGCCACGCTGGGCGAGCGCCCGACCAGTTCTTCTGGTGTCGGATCGGGGTCTGGTGGGCTCATGGTGCCCAGGACCAACGACTTTGACAAGAGAAAGTCTCGCGATGATCTCTGGCTCACCTTGAACGCCGACAAGCAGCGGAACAGGAACTTTCAAGTCCTCGGTGGTCGTGGCCGGCTCCCGTCGCCACAGTGCCCTCCTAGTAACTGGAACCCAGATGCCATCGGCACCCACGGCGACACCGGAGTCATCGCTATCGGTATGGCCCTGGGGAGTCCAACGCATGCCCCGTCTGGCACGGGGTGGCACCCACAGCTTGCAAGCGTCATCTCGCCCGGCCCAGTACCAGCAGAACCACAGGCAACCGTCGAGGAGGAGGAAGCGCCAAAGACGAAGCCGCGCATGTGGAGTTTGTTTAGGAGCAAGTCCAGGGCGGCCAAGAGGGCCAGGGCCAACACGGAGACGAGCTCGCCAAAACCAAAGACGGAGACGCCGCCGCCTGTCATTATGAGCCCGGGGGAGAGTCAGAGGCATCCCGCACCGAACATCGGCCGGAGCGCCTCTCTGGCAGCTGGGTCGGCTAGACACAAGCCTATCATTATGCGGTCAAACACAGAACGCATCAAGGGTGATGGCGGCTTGGAAAATCATCGCCCTCCTCAACCACATCGAGCTCCTCCTCTACCCCCTCAACAACAACCGCATCGACCGGTGCAGACAACTTCTCCGAAACAGTACCATGAGCGTCCCGCTCCAATCGGTGCCTTCCATCTGCCCGCGTCACGAGGACCGCTTCTAGATGTCGAGATTCCTGATATCACCATGGAGCGCTACAGCATCATGTTTGGCCAAGTATTGCAGAAGAAGCCAACCCAGAATCAGCCTCCGCAGCAGCAACAGGGTGAGATGCACCAACCGCAGCAGAAGCCACTCCTTCCGTCATCGGCTCTCCTTGCTCGGCGGCAGGCTACCCTGAGCAGGCTCAAGACTATTGAAGACGAGCCCCTAGAAGAGGACTCCGAATCTGAACTGCACCAGCTCTCCCGGCCTCGACGAGCAACATCCCCTCAACCAAAGAGCTCGCCGACGTTCCACATATTCCCGCCTACTCCGAAACGCATGAGCGTTACGCAGACGCCAACCCCTCTCTCTCGCCCGCGTTCAAACACCTCCCCAGCTGGCTTGCCCTCGCCGAGCCAGGCAACCTTCGACCAGCCCCTTCCATCCAGGGAAGCTTCGAGAGCGCAGGCGCTCCCGCGCCTTGCCCACGGCAACAGTTCCACCGATAGACTGCCATCAAACCCCTCTCCGCAGGCCCAGCGTCGTCCGCAGCCTTCCTCCAGGCACTACCGCGGGACTCCGCCGACCGCCACAAACCCCGTCTTCGACTCGCCAGTGAGCATGGACGAGCCCGTCGGCGACGCGAAGGCGACATTCTCACCGCCGCCCATTAGGGAGCCGGGCTGGGACGTCATCTCACCGCCCGCGTCAACAGCCTCTTCCGGCGCCAGCACCCCGAAGAAGGGCTCCCTGTCGTCCATCGCGTCGTCGGAGCAGATCACCATCATTAGGCAGATCTCCGTCCCTGACGTACCGCCGGAGGACGAGGCGGAGAGGGCGCTCCGGGAGGCGGTCGAGGCCTCCATCACGCGGCAGATCAGCGTGTCGCGGGAACAGCGGCAGCTCCTGGGCTCCCTCCGCGGGCACAGCATGCGGCGGAGGAAGGATCCCTCGCAGCAGCAGCAGCAGCAGCAGCAGCAGCCGCCGCCGCCGCCGCCGCCGCCGCCGCCGCCGCCTCCGCCGCTGGGCTTCGGCCCCATGGCGCACGCGGGCAAGAATGAGCGGCTCGCAGAGACCAAGAAGCTGACTCCTACGGTGGTGCACCCCGGTCTCACCGTTGATTCTTCCCAGTCGCTTTATATGCATCGGAGGAGCGAGCGTGTCATTGTTGAGGGGGCGTAGAAGCTGATGACCATATTCTGGCTTTCCACCCGGGAGTGGAATGTGGGCGTGATCTGGGGGAGGAGGGCTGAGTTCAAGAGCTGGTTCTTGATGACATTTACTTTCTTGTCTCTCGTTTATTACGCGAACCTCTAGGGATTGGCGTAGGAGCACCCCGCTGGTTTCGGGGTGAACCCGATACACCGCATGGGAGGGCCATCATCCGCATTGTCGTTTCTTTTGTTGTCCGATGCAGCCTTGATGGCACCCGAGCGATATACATATTACCACGGTGGAGCGGGCGTACGGCGAGACCAGGTCTCTATTTAGATTGATATTAGAAGCATTATCTCACACCTACCAAAGTCCGTCTCGTATGGCTCGTTATTTGTCTCAATGTCTGTTTGCCATCATCTATCAATCATCGGCGCAATCTAGCCATGCCTCCACAAGCAGCGAACGAATAAAATAAAACGAAAGGCCCGGATCAGTGGTATATGCGTCGTCTCATCAGTAGCCAATATCAAGAGCCCTCTCCGGAACCCATTGCGGACGCAACAGCGTAATTACATCAAAATGCAGCAGGAGTTCTGCTTCTTGGCTTGTTCTACTCTCCCCATCAGTTATGTATGCCCTCGGCCGGCAGAGCAGGAAGGAGAGGTGCGTACGGTAAAACATCTTGCTCTGGTTGCTGAGCCCGTCGCTCTTGGCTACGAGGTCGTCAATCTTCTCGCCGCGCTGGAGGACGCTCTCGATAGTCTTGTGGAGGACAATCTTGGTCTCGTCGAGCTCCTTCTGGATCTTGAGTATGCTGTCGGCCTGCTCGGGGTCCTGGTACTTGGCGAGGTAGTCGCGCAGCTCGGGCATGGCGATGCTGGGGGTGCCGGTGGCCCAGGCGGAGCGCGGGTTCTTGGTCAGGAACTCGTCGACGACCTTGCTGAGCAGCTGGTGGGCAACGAGGGCCGGGTACTGTTGGTCAGATATGATGATGCCGCAGACACCCTCGCTGCGGCCGTAGGCGTGGAATGTGTAGTCTATAGACACGGAGTGAGTTGAGTATAGGGGCCCTTTGCTGCCACGTCTTTAGGAATATATCGCACCTTGTTCCTCGACATCCTGTCGCTGCCCCGGCCGTGTCCGCTCGGCGACGGTCTTGGAGAAGAGGCTCATGAACTCGCCATAGCTAAGATCCTCCACAGTCAATACAACAGGCCGGGTCGTCGGGTTGCGCAAGGGGGAGGGACAGACTTATTGCGTGTGAAGCGCGAGTAGGCGCTCAGCTCCTTCTCGGCAACAATCTCGTGGGCGGGCTTGGAGTCGTTGCGGATGATCTGCCGAGGCGAAACAATGGGGGGTCAGAGCGAAGTTGCGGGCGGTGATATCACCGGTAGGGAGGGGCAGAGCGTACACCGATGTAGAGGAGCTTCATGGTGGGCGGCGGTAAGAATGCGGTCGGTCGGGATTGTTCGTTTGTCTACTGCTGATTGTGGTGGTGCAAATGGGCCGCAGCGGACGGCACAGCTCGGGCAGGAGGACAGATCGTGGAATGGAATGGAGAGGGAGCAAGAGACCTAGCTTGGACGGGGCGGCGTTGATGTTTGGAGCTTCCGTTGGTGGCCACCGCCATGGATGAATGGCGGCGTCACATGCCCCCAGTGCTGATTGTTGGGGCCTGGCGGGACTCCGTACAGCAGTCGGGGCGCCTGGAGTCCGCTCCGGGCAGCGCTGCTGCTAGTGGTGGGGTGCCCAACCTACCCTGGACGCCTACCCTGGACGCCTACCGCCTACCCTGGACGCCTACCACCTACCCTGGACGCCACCCCTGTGGTCGCTCCTGCCAGGTTCACCGCTGCCCCTCCATTGCTCCACGAGTCCAGATCCACAACCATCGCTCATCCATGACGGATGATGAGCCACAATCCCATCTGCAGCCCGTGTGACTCCTCGATAGACTCGTTTCCATTCCTCTAAAAGCTCGACACCAGCATCGCTGCGGCTTTTGGGCCATTTTTGTCTGCTTCACAACCAAAAATCTGCATTCCCTCCCTAACAAGCCTGGACTTGATTCAATTCCGATTTCTCTGTGCTTAGACTCGACCAAAGCTCACCCCTCCCTCATACGACACACCACGCCATGGCATCTAGCGAGCTCAGCTCCGCCGAGTCGCAATGGAGAGAACAATATGCCGCCATGCGAGCTGCGCTGGCGGACCTCAAGCTCCCGTCCCAGGATACCAAGACTCAGTTTGTCGACGCTGATCTTGACGACTCCGATTTCGAGGGCTATTCGTCAGGCACCAGCGGCCAGGACGTCTGGGACTTTATCAGTGACGATGGCGAGGACCAAGACAGCAGCGACTTCGTCGACGACCATTTCATGGACGGTGTCCCCAGCCACAGCACAGAGTGGTTTTCCACCCGGTGTTCCGAGATCGCCGCAAAGAATGGGTTGTCTGCCGATGTCTTCCAGACCCAGATCTCGAGTGTGCTATCCTCCGGTCAATCAGACGAAGAGCTCCAGACTAATCTGACGGACCTTGTCGGGTTCGACGACCTTGACTTTATCATTGAAATTCTGGGGCACAAGGACGAGATCGTGGCGGCCCTTGCCACTCAGACCACCGAACAGCCGACAGGAAGGAGACTGCTGAGCAAGCGTGAGCGCGAGGAGGCCCTCAGACGAAAAGACTTGGAGCACAAGTCGGCGCCCCTCGCGGCCAGTCTGACTCGTGAAGTCCAGTACCCCCATGTCTACAAAGCATACAATGCCGGAAACACCCTGAGCCACACCGGCAAGAAATTCGGGTTACCTGAGGGCCATGAGAGGCTACAGTTTGACAAGTATGAGGAGTATGTTATCCCAGCCGGCCGTAAAGGGACGCTGGGGCCCGGCCAGAAACTAATAAACATCTCGGATCTCGACGGGCTCTGTCGCAATACCTTCAAGGGTTACAAGACACTGAACCGCATGCAAAGCCTTGTTTACCCAGTTGCGTACAAGACGAGCGAGAATATGCTCATATGCGCCCCTACAGGTGCAGTACGTTGAACCACACTCCGAGCTCAGACTTGGCTTTCCTTTTACTTACTTCCCGCCAGGGCAAAACCGATGCTGCTATGCTCACCATTCTGCATACAATTGCGCAGCACGTATTCCCCAACCCGATGGACGACCCTACCGCTGTTGAGTTCGGGGTGAATGCAGACGACTTCAAGATTGTCTACGTCGCTCCCATGAAGGCTTTGGCTGCAGAAATCACCGAGAAGCTTGGCAAGCGTTTGGCCTGGCTCGGCATCAAGTGCCGCGAGTACACTGGTGATATGCAGCTCACCAAGTCTGAGATTGTTCAGACGCAAATTATCGTTACTACCCCTGAGAAATGGGACGTGGTGACAAGAAAGGGCACCGGTGATACGGAACTCGTGCAAAAAGTCCGGCTCCTGGTCATCGACGAAGTCCACATGCTGCACGATGAGCGAGGCGCCGTGCTTGAGTCCCTGGTGGCTCGAACTGAGAGGCAGGTCGAAGCTACGCAGTCGCTTATTCGAGTTGTTGGTCTAAGTGCCACATTGCCCAACTACGTCGATGTCGCCGATTTTCTCAAGGTCAACAAGCACGCTGGCCTCTTCTACTTTGACGCGTCCTTCCGACCTGTTCCCTTGGAGCAACACTTCATCGGCGTCAAGGGCAAGGCGGGTCACAAACAGACTAAGGATAACCTGGATACCGTTGCGTTCAACAAGGTCAAGGAAATGCTCCAGCGCGATCACCAGGTCATGGTGTTTGTGCACTCTCGGAGAGACACAATGGTTACTGCCAAAATGCTCAATTCCAAAGCTCTGGATGATAACTGCTTCGGGCTCTTTGACCCCGCCGGGCATCCAAACTACGACCAGGCTGTTCGAGCCATGAAGTCATCACGATCCAAAGAGATTCGCGAGCTTCTTCAAAAGGGCCTAGGGATTCACCACGCCGGAATGGCAAGATCCGATAGGAACCTCATGGAGCGCCTCTTTTCCGAAGGCGTCATTAGGGTGCTCTGCTGTACGGCTACCTTGGCCTGGGGTGTAAACTTGCCGGCTGCCGCCGTAGTCATCAAGGGCACACAGGTTTACAGCGCCCAGGATGGTAAGTTTGTTGATCTTGGTATCCTAGATGTGCTGCAGATCTTTGGTCGTGCGGGTCGACCTCAGTTTGAGGACACTGGTATTGGCATGATCTGTACCACGCACGACAAGCTCGCCCACTACTTGTCTGCCGTAACGGAGCAACAGCCCATTGAATCCAAGTTCTCGAGCAAGCTGGTGGACAACTTGAACGCCGAGATTTCTCTCGGAACGGTCACCTCGATTCCCGAGGCTGTGACCTGGATTGGCTACTCCTACCTGTTTGTTCGCATGAAGAAGAGTCCCCTCACATATGGCATTGAATGGGCGGAGATTCGTGATGACCCAGCATTGGTCCAGAGACGTCGACAGCTGGCCATCCAGGCTGCTCGAACCCTTCAACAGTGCCAGATGATCATCTTCAACGAGAGAACCGAGGAACTGCGAAGCAAGGATATTGGTAGAATTGCCAGCCAGTACTACATTCTCCACACCAGCATCCAAGTCTTCAACTCTATGATGCGGCCTCATGCAACTGAAGCGGACATTCTGAAGATGATCAGCATGAGCGGAGAGTTCGACAACATTCAGTCACGGGATAGTGAAGCCAATGAGCTCACACACTTCAAAAACGAAGTTGTCCCGTGTGATGTGGACGGTGGAATCGACACTCCCCAAACCAAGACCAATATCTTGCTACAGTCCTACATCTCTCGGCAGCAGCCTGAAGATTTTGCACTCACGAACGACATGAACTATGTCGCCCAGCAGTCTGGCCGTATCTGCCGCGCTCTCTTCATGCTCGCGCTGAACCGAAGATGGGGACACCAGTGTCTTGTCCTTCTCACTCTCGCCAAGTCGATCGAGAAGAGGATCTGGCCCTTCCAGCACCCGCTTCACCAGTTTGATCTTACCAAGCCGGTGCTCAACAATCTCGACTCAAAGGACCACCTGACGATTGAAACGATGAAGGAGATGGATGCTTCAGAGATCGGCAGCTTAGTGAATAACCAGAGTGCTGGCAAGAACATTGCCAAAATCCTGAACCATTTCCCGACTGTACACGTCGAGGCGGAGATTGCACCTCTTAACAGAGACGTGCTACGAATCAAGCTCTATGTAATTCCCGACTTTACCTGGAAGGACTTCTACCACGGCACTTCTGAGGCATTCTATGTCTGGGTCGAGAACTCGGAGACCTCCGAGATCTATCACCACGAGTACTTCATCCTCAATCGGAGAAAGCTACATGACGATCATGAGCTGAACTTTACCATTCCCCTCTCCGATCCGCTGCCGAAGCAGATCTACGTCCGGGCTGTGTCGGATCGTTGGCTCGGCGCTGAGACAGTCACACCTGTGTCTTTCCAGCATCTCATTCGCCCAGACACCGAAAGCGTGTATACAGAGTTGCTGAATTTGCAGCCTCTCCCCATTTCGGCCCTCAAGAACCCGGGTCTGGAGGAGATATATGCGCAGCGGTTCCAGTTTTTCAACCCGATGCAGACGCAGATCTTCCATACTCTGTATCACACGCCCGCCAACGTCCTGCTGGGCTCTCCCACAGGTTCTGGAAAGACGGTTGCTGCAGAGCTGGCCATGTGGTGGGCATTCCGAGAGCGTCCCAAGTCCAAGGTTGTCTACATTGCACCCATGAAGGCACTGGTCCGCGAGCGAGTCAAGGATTGGGGTGCACGTCTTGCCAGACCACTTGGTCTCAAACTGGTCGAGCTGACTGGTGACAATACCCCTGATACGCGTACCATTAAAGATGCAGACATTATCATCACCACCCCCGAGAAGTGGGACGGTATATCTCGTTCGTGGCAGACCCGAGGCTATGTCCGGCAGGTGAGCTTGGTTATTATTGACGAGATTCACCTCTTGGCTAGTGACCGAGGTCCAATTCTGGAGATCATTGTTTCGCGAATGAACTACATTGCCTCAATGACTAAGAACTCCGTGCGTCTGCTAGGCATGTCGACAGCCTGCGCAAACGCCACAGATCTAGGAAACTGGCTTGGTGTCAAGGAGGGTCTGTTCAACTTCAAGCACTCTGTGCGACCGGTGCCTCTAGAGTCGTACATTGATGGCTTCCCAGAGGTGAGAGGCTTCTGCCCGTTGATGCAGTCGATGAACCGACCGACGTTCCTCGCCATCAAGAACCACAGCCCCAGCAAGCCCGTCATTGTCTTTGTACCCTCCCGACGACAGACGCGCCTCACTGCGAAGGACCTCATCAACTTTTGCGGCATGGAAGACAACCCACGTCGCTTCCTCCACATGGACGAGGACGACTTGCAGCTACATCTGTCCAGAGTCAAAGACGATGCGTTGAAGGAAGCCATTAACTTTGGCATCGGCCTTCACCATGCCGGTCTTGTCGAGTCGGACCGTCAGCTCGCCGAGGAGCTCTTCCTGAACAACAAGATCCAGATTCTCATAGCGACGAGCACGCTGGCCTGGGGTGTCAACTTGCCTGCTCACCTCGTCGTTGTCAAGGGCACCCAGTTCTTCGATGCCAAGATCGAGGGCTACAGGGACATGGACCTTACAGATGTCCTCCAAATGCTGGGTAGAGCAGGGCGACCACAGTTTGACACGTCAGGTGTGGCTAGGATTTTCACGCAGGATTCAAGGAAGGACTTTTACAAGCATTTCCTCCACACGGGGTTCCCAGTCGAGTCGTCCCTGCATACCGTTTTGGACAACCATCTTTGTGCCGAGGTCTCTGCCGAGACCATCATCACCAAGCAAGATGCCCTGGACTACTTAACCTGGACCTTTTTCTTTCGACGACTTCACAAGAACCCGTCTTACTACGGACTGGAAATCTCGGCAGAGGACCACAGCACCATTGTTGCCCAAGAGCTTGCCAACGAGTACATGATTGAGATGGTTAATAAGTCTCTCGACGAGCTTGCTGAGTCACAGTGTGTCGAGGTCTTCCCTAATGGGGACGTCGACCCTACGCCTCTAGGCAAGATCATGAGCTACTATTACCTCTCTCACAAGACGATCCGTCACCTTGCCCACCAAGCCAAGCCTAACGCGACCTTTCTCGATGTTCTGTCTTGGATGTCCCGCGCCATCGAGTACGACGAGCTCCCCGTCCGCCACAACGAAGATCTCATCAACGACACTCTGTCACAGAACCTGCCCTTCCCCGGCCACTCGTTCAATCTCCCCATGTGGGATCCCCACGTCAAGGCATTCCTGCTGCTCCAGGCACACATGTCCCGCATAGATTTGCCCATCACCGACTACGTGGGCGACCAGACCAGTGTCCTCGACCAGGCCATCCGTATCATCCAGGCTTCCATCGACGTCCTCACCGAACTGGGGTACCTGTCCAGTTGCCTCCGCATGATTAGCCTCCTACAGTCCATCAAGTCGGCTCGCTGGCCAACCGACGCCCCCGCTACTATCCTCCCCAGCGTCGAGCCAGAAACCACCACGGACGAAACACCCCTCAAGGCCATCGCATCCCTGCCCCAGCCACAAGTCAGCAAACTTGCCAAGACTCTCGGCGTGCCACATTCCCAGACATCCCGTTTCGCCCGCGCCGTCTCCACTCTCCCCAACATCTCCGTCTCCATCGACTCAGCCACTGCCCTCTCCCTCACCGTGGGCATCAAGCGCACCAACCCCCTCGTCGAGCGCGACGCCCGCATGTACGCGCCCAAGTTCCCCAAGACCCAGACTGAGGGGTGGTTTGTCCTTGTGGCCGACGTCGCCAGAGACGAGGTCATTGCCGTTAAGCGTGTTGGCTGGACGGCCGCCGGGCGCGGAGGTAACGGGAAGCAGCAGCTTCAGGCCGGGACTAGACCGTCGGCGAGGGCGGTCATCAAACTTCCCGAGCCGAAGGACGGGGACGCTAGGAAGTTTGATGTCATTGTCATCAGCGATGGGTATGTTGGTCTGGAGCATCGCATGCTGGGCGTGGACATCCCTGCCCCGCCAACGGTGGACGACGATCTGGACAAGAAGACTCGGGGTCCCTAGAGGATCAAACAGGGGTTTTGCGAAGCACGAGGAAGAAAACGCCATTTCGCATCATAAGAAAGAAATCATACGATAGACAGCTCAAAGCCCTTTCCCTTATATAGAATTCTTAGAAATTCTCGCGAAACATTTTGTGAACTCTAGGATGCCGAAATAGGTAGTAAGTAGTATCAATGCGCCGCCCCCCAAACCCAATGCCAGCGAAACGTAAACCATAAGCTACATATGCCCAAACGCCCCTTATAAAACAGGCACTCTCGTCTTCGATATGCTCCAAAAGAATTTCTGTGTACCGAAAAACAGAAAAAAAGCAAGTTATAATACAAACCAACAAATCCCAATGTGGGTATCTCATGCGTGTACGTATCGTACCGCCTCGTTCTGGGTGGGATATTAAAAGAAAAGGAAAACAAGAACAAGGCCGCTCGTGTGCGTCGTCTATCTTAGCAGCACTTATTCGGCTGCTTAGGCCCGTCCAGCTGGTGGGCCTGTTGCTCCTGGTTGCCGCTCACGCGGTCGATGGTGACGGCGGGCGAGAAGCCCGGGGAGAAGAGCCAGCTGCGCCTGTCGCGGCCGATGCGGAAGCTGCCCCTGGGGTTGGAGCCGTCAAAGTAGCTGCCGTCGACCAGGCCACCGGCGCCGGCAATGTCGTAGCCGGGGCCGCCGGGGGTGAGCTGAGGGGTGGCAGTGGCCATGAGGAGGGCCTGCTGGATCTTGCGGTTCTGCTCGACGAGCTTGCGGGTGACGACGCGGAAGACTTCCTCGACGCCCTCGCCGTTCTCGGCGCTGATCTCGTGGCAGGCGTCCCACCCGACCTCCTGGCCCCAGAACCCAGAGCTGCGCTTAGAGCTCGGGCTGTGAGGGTCGGCGGAGCTGGGCTGGATCTGAGCGGCGGCGACGGCGGCGGCCATGTTGCTGGGGGACGTCGAGGGGAGGGTGGTCGAGGAGGAGGAGGGCGCCCCTGGAAGAGTGGTGCCGGAGGCTGTTGGGGGCGGGGTGCCGCCCTGGCCGGGGGCGAGGTTCTCGGCGACGTAGGCGATGCAGCGCTCGAAGGGTACCTGGCGGGCGGAGGGGTCGCGGGCGACAATATCGGCCTTGGTGCCGACGACATGGAGGACGACGTCGCGGGGGAGATTGCGGCGCAGCTCGGTGAGCCAGACGCCCATCTCGATGAAGGACTGGGCGTCGGTGATGCTGTAGCAGAGGATGCAGGCGTTGGCCCCGCGGTAGTAGAGGCGCGAGATGGAGCGGAAGCGCTCCTGGCCGGCTGGGGAGGCACGCGTGATGGCAGGTCAGCAAGGTGTCAGGACCGGGGCAAACAATTTGCATGTGTGCGCGCGCGCGCGCGTGTGTGTGTGTGCAACTAACCAGTATCCCAGATTTGGAGGCGCACGGTCGTGTCCGTGTCCGAGTCGACGACGCGTTTGGTGAGGAAGCTGGCGCCAACGGTAGAGGCGATCTGGGAGGGGTTCCAGGTGCCTTTGCAGTACCGCATGACCAGGGACGTCTTGCCGACGCCCTGGGCGCCGAGGACGACGATTTTGGCCTCGAGAGAGGACATTGTTGAGGTGAGGTTGATACAGAGACAGGCGAGGAGAGATGCCTGGTCAAGAAATACTGTGGTGGTTGGTAGTGGTCACTGGTGGTGGTGGCAGGCGCAAGCTTATCGCCTGGGCGGGCGTGGGGTCGTGGTGGCGGAGGGGGAGCTGGAGGAGGTGCTGCGACAACAATGTCATAATAGCGAGGTGAGTCAGGCGGCCATTGTATCGAGTCCGCAGCGCGTGGCACGAGCGGACGGCAGGCTTTATTGTCTTGCTTTGTCGGCGTCGCGATGTCGGGGGTGGCGGCGTTGGACTTGGGGCGGGAAGTGGGCTGGGAGAGGAGAGGAGGGGACATGGATGGGATAGGGAATAGATGAGGTGCAGGCGGCTGCAAGAATGCACAGCAGCGATGCCCAGCCTCTATACAGAGTACTACGAGTACTGGCAGAGTCCAGGGACCCGTGGGGTACTCCGTACATACCCCATACTAATCCATCCCCTCTCACCATCCAACTGCATCAATCGGATTCATCGAATTCCTTATCAGTGTTGGTGGAGCGGGGGGGACAAGAGAGGCCGCTAAATTGGTACTGGCGTTGGACAGGCATTCCAGTGGTTGTGGACTTCTGGTGTGCTTCACGTGGTTGCTTGGCCATGTGTCAGTTGACGACCCTCCAGCGAGTCCAAGGTGCGCCGAAGCAGTGGCGACGTCATCCAAGGAGCTGCGGCGGCTGCTGGGCAGTGCCGAATTGTCCTTAAAGGGCACAGGCATCGACTGTGAACAGCAGTGATAGGTGCGCCAAGCACACACCGCTCCCTTGGAATAGAGGCTTGCGCGCTTACAAGCGAGGATCTAGAAGAGCCGGAGGAGTGCGGAGAAAAGCCGCTCGTGATCTGGCACCGGAGCAAAAACTCCAAGACTGATGGGCATGTAAAAAGACCCGTTTCAATAGTTCTTACTCCGCGACTTATTTCCAGGGCATCGGAAGGCTCGGGTACCATTACTAGTAGCACTGGTTCATAGTAATAGCATGTGGCCGCCATCTTCAGTTGGCTATCTGGTGCCAAACAACGACGACAAATGACAAGGGGTCGGTTTGAACGTCGCACTTGGGGTCGGAAACTCGAGGGACTACTCCGTATTACCCGGAGAATAGCACTAGCATAAAGTCAATTCGTCCGCTTCTGGTGCTCGAAAAGAAAGATACCTAGAAAGTTGGCGGAGCTTGGCGGTAAAGTTCCAAACCACACCCCTCCCCCCGGCCTCCGGGCACCAGCCACCGTGGACGGCCCCACCACCGCCACCCGCCGGACGGCCTCAGAGGCCTGAAACTGCCTTTTGAAGCCGTGTGTTGATGGTAACAAAGGTGGTCATGTGACCTGATGCGATTGGCCATCTACGCACCCACACTACGACACGACGCGCAAGCCGCCCAAGTTTGGCCTGCTCCCTTATATGGGAGTCCAGGATATGCAAACAGCCAACTTCCAGCAAACCGCAGACTGGGCAGCGCTTTAAGATGAAATCCTTGTTCCGCACTGCCTCACCCGCCGACACACTTGCCCAATCATTCTCCCTAGCAACAACAAACACAACAAGCACCCCAAGTGGGTTGCCAGCCTGTGCAATGACGGCCCACTCATTCAAGGGTCTTTGTGGCATTGGGTCTCAGTCCTCGCCGGCCGCTTGCATCATGGGGCCCCAGCTGGCTGGCCTAGACGCCATGTAGTATAGTAGATATATAGCGGCGGCAGTCCGTCGGGCCTGTTCCGTAAGAAAGGCATGCACTTGTGATACCTTGACTTGTTATCTTGCTTGTATGACCTTACCTAGGCGTATAACTCAACGCACATAGACCAACATGGGCGAAATGTACGCACGCGGGATGGCCCTCTTACCAAGGCTGGTCATCCTCGTACCGCTGGTCCTGTCCATTATTGGCATGGTCCTATCGGCGCTGGCACTGTTTGCCGGTAACCAGAAGGGGTTCATGGAGGAGTATGCCATCGCTAGAGTCAGTGTCATCTTCCAGAAATATCATGGTCGATCGCAGGTCCTGACAAGCTACAGTTGAACGTCTCTATGATGGGCCACGACCTCCTCTCCAAGGGTGGCGATGACAAGAAGGAAGACAAGAGAGACGATGATGATGACGACAACGGCGAGTGGTTCAGCAAGTTATTGGATAATGTGGGCGAGGTTGGGAATGACTTGGTGGGCGATGCCGTCGACGACGTGGCTGACGCTCTCGGCATCTCCGACTGGTACTCGATCCATGTCATGAACGCCTGCGAGGGCAACTTTAAGTCCAACGGCAACGCCTCTAGCAGCTCGCTCAACACGACCAACTGCACCGAAGCTTCAGCGGGATGTGAGTGGCTTTAACCTCTGAAAGGGGGCAGAAAGGGGCAAAAGGCTAATCAGATGGCAGACCGCTTCAACCTCACCGAGCTCCTCGACAAGGAAATGTCGGTCGGCCCCTTGGACGTGAACCTGAACAAGCTGGGCTGGACGGACGACATCCAGAAGGAGCTCAACACCATCAACAACATGCTGATGGGCCTCTTCATCCTATACGTGCTGGGGATGGGCCTCAGCAGTGTGAGCATCCTCGGAAGCGCGTCGGCGGCGGTGCTGCCCCAGACCTTCAGGGAAGTGAGCCTGGCCGACCGCGTGAGCCTGGCCAACCTGGTCGTGGCGGCGCTGGCGGCCGCGTCGCTCACTGGTGCTAGCATCGTCGTCACCGTGGCCGTGACCGTCGGCATCGACGGCATCAACAAGGCGGGCGAGAAGGTGGGCATCAACGTCAGCCGCGGGACGGCTTTCATCGCCATCTCGTGGGTTGCGACGGCCGTCATGGTTTCGGCGACGGTGTTCTGGGGGGTGCAGTTCTGGATGGAAAAGCGCAAGGCTAGGGCTTTGCACTCCGAGAAGACTGGTGATGGCCAAACGTTGTAGTGCAGCGGATTAAGATAGAGCACAGATACATGCCACAAGGTGGGCTTGGAAAAGTCGAAGTTAAAGAAAGGGGGGGGGGGGGGGGGGCGCGCGATCTGTGTTATTTATTCGTACTACCCCGTGCCTTGGATAATGCTTATTACTTTAGTGCTAATTGCTGATTGGGGAAGTTTATTCGTGGTCTGCGCTTGCATGCTTTAGTTCTGGTCTCAAAACTCTAGCACTCCTCCCCAGACGACCCCTGATTCTTTCAGACATTGCTACTACCTAGTAACACATATGAGTACTCGTACTCGTACTATTCTCGCATTACCTACCTAGTACTCTGTAGACAGACCACAACCCCAATCCTACTTGCATTATTATTATCCTTCACCCATGAATTGTTTATCAACAGCGGCAGAGATTTGTCACTGCCGGAGATCGTCGGCCCCATACATGAACGGCAGCATAAACGGCAGCATGAACGGCAAGCAGCGCATTGCGTCATTGGTCGACGAGGTGAACCAACCTCCAGTTCCTCTCCACTGGGCGTGAGGAGCGTGACCAACTCCCCGGCTGGGGTGAGCTCACTTTGGAGGCAGGCGACGATAAGGCCCCAAGCGATAAGATGCACCTGGCCCTATGCTTCTTCACCTCGCCCCCTCACGTTCGCGGCTGGTCTCAGGCTCGTCTTTGATTTCTGCATCACCCCCAAGGCACAGCAACGGCCCCGATACATAGGATGGCTTCGACCTCGGGCGCCCCCTACCTGCGAGATGAGGAGAGCGGCGCCAGCGAGACCGACTCCCTCCTGGGCAAGAGCTCGCGCAATATGAAGCGCATCTGGGACGGCTTCGTCGACTTTGCCTGCCAGGGCAACATTCTGCAGATTGCCTTTGGTCTTATGTACGTCTGTCCCAATTGACACTGCGGAGGGATGTTTTCATGAATGCTGACAATTTTAACTTAGCTTGGCCTCCGTCTTCACCGACCTGGTCAAGTCGTTTGTGGGCGACATTCTCATGCCTCCCATATCCATCATCCTCCCGCTCAAGAAGAACATTGAGGAGAAGTTTGCCGTCCTGCGCACCGGCAACAACTACAACGCCACGACGGGGTACAACACCCTGCACCAGGCCCAGGAGGATGGTGCCGTCGTCATGGCTTACGGGTACGATGCCACCCCCCTCTCCATCCTTCTCTCGCAGCCAGGCATGCTGATCAACGAGCAGGTCGTTCATCTACCAGGTCGTCTCTTTCGTCATGGTCGGCTTCGCGCTCTACGCCCTCGCCCACCTCTACCAGCTCATGTCGACGGACCCCATTATCAAGCACAGCAAGAAGTGCAAGTACTGCAAGCAGCGCATTGCTGAGGCCGTCAGTCCGCCCCCGGTTCCCACCATTGATAAGCCCCAACTAACGTCAAGGCCGCAGTCTACCCGGTGCATCAACTGCACCAGCTGGCTTGATGGCCGAGAGGAGAGGGTCCGCTATTAGACTCGGTCTGGGGCAACAGAACAACAACACGGGTCGCCAGTCCCGTCCGAACCATGTCCCGGCAAGGCGTCTAGGCCTGGTTTTATCTTCTTCTTTCTCATCAGAGCATAGCGATACGAGCGCAACCGCATCTTCGGGATTGACATTTATACGGACTTTTTTTTTTTTTTTTTTTTTTTTTGCACGGCTACCGCCCATATAGCTGGCAATCATAGCGCATCCTGCTTTTAGCATTAGGTCCAATAATAACCCCGCTGCCTTATTAGAGCATCATGATTTGCATTCTTCCATACCACATTATTGACTTGTACTATATCCGGTCTAGCAACGATACTGATACAGAAATCGGCCAGTGTAGCTCTGCGTGTCCTGAGCCTAGAAGAGCGCTAGGGCCCCGCCGACGACGGCAAGGATGCCAAAGACGCTAATCTTAAGAGACGCGGCAGCACCGTCAGGGTCAGCGGTGGGCGTGGCCTGGCCGGTCGTGGAGGCTCCCGTCTCCGCGGTCTTGGAGGCGCCACCGCTGGTCTCGGGGACGGCGGCGGTGGTCTCGGGGGCGGCGGTGGTGGTGGCGCCAGGGTCGGCGCTCAGCTTGTCTGCGCCGGCGGTGACGGGCACGGGGGAAATGTAGGCCGAGTACTCGGACAAGATGTTGAAGGTGGAGGTGCTGCTCTTCACGCCTCTTTCGGTCGCATCTTCGCGGGCGGTGCAGGAGGCCTCATCCTTGGCCGGGTCTAGCTTGCAATTGTACTCATTGGTCCTGCCAAGGGGGGAGGAGAAGATACAAGGTTAGGGGATGTAGAGGGTTGACGGTAGGCTGGATCAAGGATTCAAACGTACACGGTGAAGCTGAAAGACTCGTTCTCGTAGCTGGCCATCATGGACAAGGAACTTTCACCCTGGGCGATGGTGCCGCCGTTGGGAAGGCCACACTCGGCGGGGTCATCGTCGATGCAGTTGATGGCATAAGTGGTCATGGTGCTGTCGGCGCCGACGATGGAGGCGGCGATATTGCCGTCGTCCCAACCAAGGACGAGGAGGTTGGCCGTGATGGTCTTCTGGGCAATGGCGGCGCCGCTGAGGGCGAGGAGGGCAATGGTGCGCGACATGGTGTAAGCAAGCGACGTGGTAGTATGAACGAGCGACTTGGGTTGAATGCGAGAACGAGGGACGAGGGTTGGGTCTTGGTTGAAGAGGGAAATCAATAAGAACAAGTTGGAACGAGGGAGAGCGCGGTGAGGAGAAACCTGGGGTTTCATCCCATATTGTACTAGAGGCGACTACGGATCCGTTACTACGACGTAGTATTACGACGTACAAGGTGGTCCGTTTCCTAATAGTACCGGGGTACGTAGTATCTTAACTATGCTTGGTAAGTGTGTAGTATTCAGTTAGTAACCCCGTATCCGTATACTAGGTATTTGGCTGGTACCCATGAGTACTAGCAGATACTTACATAGTATTAAGTACTACCTTAGTAGCAGTTACCGTAGCACATATGCCCCTATTATGGTGAGAAGTGTGGAAGCGCCTTGCTTCACGTCGCGTCCACCAGTCCAAAGGGTAAAAAGTACGGACGAAACGAAGTATTATTGGTCATGCCACCTAGTTGACACGCGTCGAGCTGACATCAGTGATGGAACCCCGAGAGCCGAGAATGGGCGACGGGGGAAATCCCCGATTGGAGTTGCCGGCTTCAGTGGACTCATCATCGGATTCATCGCAGCTGTGATGGCCATGTCCAGTTCAACATGGTCAGCGGTCACCCGACAGAATTCTCGCCATGAAACCCAGGCAAGCCTTGGGGTCTCAGAAGTGGTGCGTGGGTGAGAATGGATAGGAGCCCTTTTAAGACAAAGATAGATTAGCTCCGGTCTCTTCGTCGGTGCCTTGGGCCGTCCCAGTCTTGGCTCTTGGCCTTGCTCTTGGCGTCTTCCGACTCGTCCACACCGACTGAAGAATTCCCATCGCTGCGCCGAACTTCCGTTCTCTTGTTCGCAATCGCTGCTTGGACACGTAAAACCATGGGCGCTCGTTCATCATCGCCAATCTCTTGAGGCCCGACCGCGAGCACGTCCGCGACGCCGATTTCTGTCCCCGGCCCATGTTTCTTGCAGGGCGCGCCGCTGCCAAACCGACCGCAAATCGACCGCAAACCGACTGCGCTGACGACGCTCGAGGGCCCCGTCGCATCCATCTGCGCTGATCAGAGTGTAGCCTCTGGCATTGGCATCTGGGCCTGTCGCCCTCCGCCATTGCGAGTGGAAGCAAGGCGCTCCAGTGCCTCCAAGTTGGCTTGCAAGTTGCGACAGACAGAGACGATCAGCGCAAATCCCAGATCATCAATGGGGGCCGCCCACTTCTCCAGGTCACCACGGCCTCCCGTACATCTTCGCCTCCTCCACGTGCGAGTGCTGCTTCTGCTCCTCGCCCTTTGCGCATTCACCTCCGCTTCCGTCGCCGTCCCCGCCTCCCCGTCGGCAGCCGCCGACAGCAGTGTCAAGGGCGATGGTGACGATAACGACGACGGCGACGACGATACCCCCACGCCAACGACAGCCCCCATCTACCTGCCGCATTACGACCAAGACGACTGGTCTCTTGTCAGGGGCAGCATCATCTCCAAGGTATTCCCGGCCGATCGCTCTGCTTTCCTCCATTGCGTTTCGCCAGCTGACATATTGCCTTGCAGAATGTCACCGCCAACGAGACCACCTACACAATCTTCTGTCCGACCGAGACGCCGCCCGCATGCGACCTAGCACTCGAGTTCCCCTTTGTTATTATCGAGGGCCCGCGCACGCTCAAGTTCCACGGCACCATCACGTCGGCATAGTATGTTTCCCACATCTCACGGAAGAGGGCGTCTCACACAACCCCGCTAACCCATGTGGCTCAAAAACAGCACCGCAAATCTCGAGTGCGACCTCAACGGCACCGCCGCGGCCACGTGCTCCGGCTACACAAGCTACAAGTCGGGCTACTCGGACGGGCTGCGCACCGGCCCGACCGAGGTGACGTGGACATCGGCATACCACGGGGCCCAGGTGCAGTGGGGCACCCTCACCATGACGGACGTGCCCTCCAAGACGGCCGATCCCCTGGGCGTGACCATGACGACGGGTGGGCCGGCGTTCGAGTCGTCGGGGGACCTGTACTACATGCCGACGCCGACGGACGAGGGGGCTGGTGTGCGGGTGGACAGGCGATGGGCTGCTGCCGGTGCTGCTCTGGGGGGTATTGTGGCTGCTGGCGTTGTCATCTGATGACTCGCCCGCACAGCATTTAATATGGCCCCTCCATGCTAGCGGTAGATGGGAGGGACCATGTTGTATGAAACGAATTACGGCCGACTTTCTACGTGCGGTGCCACTGGACATCACAGACGACATTGCATGATTCGCGAGGGAACGGGGAACGTGGAACTTTTTAGACGGCGGAGAAAACTATGCCTGGGCATGGGGCTTTTGGTACGCATTGGACACCGGTTGGTATGTTGGGCAGATGGGGGGGACTCGGGCCAAAAACAAAACAGTCCGCAGAGCAGTGCTGCAGTGATGACGAGGTCGATCCGTGTGATGATGGCGGTATAGGTGATGCTACCCGCAAACTATTGCAAGACGACACAAGTGTGCAGACTGAGCCATCTAGTCCCGTCTGTACACTTGTGGCGTCTTCCAAGAGATAGAATGCGGTATCATCTCTGCCACCATTATCGTGGGCATAGACTGGATCATGACTGCAGCAGCTTAGCAGAACTTTTGCGGGACCCCCTATGTTGCCTCCAAAGCAGCCAGACAGGACACTGTCACCACGTCTCCAACCAAAGCCGAGTTACGGGCCGTTGGGGCCTTCGACTCGGAGCAACTGGAGGAATGGCGACCATCTGAACATGTGGATGGGGCAAGTTGATGCTTCTCGCCGAATCGGCGTCGCTCCCACAAGCCCTCCCGCGCGGCGCAGGTGTCAGCTTTGGTGGTAGGAATTCCTCCAGGGTCGCATCAGGATTGCGGGAGGTCGGGGGATCGGGAGACTCGGGAGTACCTCGTACGAGGTCCCACGGAGCACATGCATAGAACACAAGGTTGGGTATCGAGGGAAGGGATTGCACAGTACAGTAATGTACGAAGTACGAATGGGGCGGCGTCGACCTGGAGCAAGACATTAGATCTGTATCGTTTTATTTTACGTATTAAGGGTTCCAGGACTGCTGCCCATGTTCCTGCGCAAGTCCGTGAGCCAGGTTGTCAGGGTCAGCATGGCCAACGACATGGCAGCTGATCGTCAGGACGCTTCCCCAATCAGGGTTGGAGAGGGTGTCTGCCAGTCTGTCACTCTGAGGCACTGGCAACGTTTCAAGTTTCAAGTTTGACGCCTCATGGAGTCGTTGTGGCCCTGTGGGAGTCGTGGCGGCTCTGCGCAGCAATGGATGCCTCCCACCCAATGGTTCCCAGATCCAAAAATGGTCCCAACTCCCAATCCTTCCATTTTCCCGCCTTGTCGGCTCCCTCTGCGCCACGGCGTCTCCATGCCTCTATTTTTACTTACCGCCCAGAGAAAGGATTACTACTTCTGTTTTTTGCCGCGCGGCGACACAAATCATAACGCCATGGGTTGAGTGGACGCCGTGCGACCCGTCGACTGTGATTTGTCCTCGTACTACTTCGTAAGCCCATGCTTTGTGAATAACAGAGCCCCAGCTCTGTTGGTGCTCGTTCTCGCGATGCACGCCCACGGCACATGGATCAGGGATAGTTGCCGTCGATGCGACTGGAGCATTGCGGGGGCCCCCCGACCTGCTGCTTTTGGGCTCCAGTACTCCGTAGTATTAATAGGGCCCTTATATAACAATCAATAGGATTCTTCGCCCTGTATAAGGCCGGGAGAATGCCCGCCCTCTTCCTTTTGTTGCCATTCACTTGGTGTTCAGTGAAGCATTCAATACGATCCACTTCCCTCCCCTCCCTCACCTCTCTCACCTCCTCGCCTCCACCCACCTGTCACTGTTCCTCGACCCTCCTCCCTTGACGCTTCTTTCTTCTTTCAGCTAGAATATTCTCTCATTCCAATTCGTAACATCTCCAGCGCCTCGGTCGTTGGTTGCTTTATTTGTTCCCCAATCTTCCTGGTTGAAGATCTACATCACCCCAGCTACACTCATAGTCACTGGGCGAGCACATTTGACATCCTTCTCAATTAACACTCAACTTCTTCTTTTCACGAAAAAAAAAAAACAGACAGAAAAGGCGACGATCCTAATTATGCGGTTCGTCAAGTCTGTCCCGGTCCTGGCCGGTGTCGGCGGTGTCCTGAGTGACGGTGGCATCATTGCCCCCAAGGATTTGGACCTCAAGAGCGCCTGTGAGTCTCATACCCCCTCCAAAATGAGCACGCGACATGATACTGATGGCAAACAGACTCTATCCGGAATGTGGCGGCGACAATTGCCCATGAGGCCATGGGCTACTACAAGGGAAACGCCTCGTCGAACCCAATTGTACGTATTCTATCGCCCATCCACCATCCGCTCCCTCCCTCAACCTTGGTAACCCGAGACTAACCTCCTCAGGACGTGGGAGACCTCCAAGACCCGTACTACTGGTGGGTAGCCGGCGCCCTCTGGGGCAGCATGCTCGACTACTTCCATGTCACCAAGGACCCCAGCTATAACGACGTCGTCCTCGAGGGGCTCCTCAACCCGACCAACCTCGGCCCCAACTTTGACTACGTGCCCCCCGAGCACGCCTTCGAGGAGGGCAACGACGACCTCTACTTCTGGGGCTCGGCCGCCCTAGCTGCCGCCGAGCGCAACTTCCCTCAGCCCAACGAGGCCATCCCCTCGTGGCTCGACATTGGCGCCAACGTCTTCACCTCGCTGCACAGCCGCTGGAACACGACCAACTGCGGCGGCGGGCTGACCTGGCAGATCTACGCCGACAACCCCAACGGCATGAACTACCGCAACTCGATCAGCAACGGCGGCTTCTTCCAGATCGCCGCCCGCCTCGCCCGCGCCACGGGCAACGACGACTACCTCGGCTGGGCCGAGAAGGTCTGGGACTGGTGCTGGGACAAGGGCCTCATCGACAACGAGTCCTACCACGTCTGGGACGGCACCGACTCGGCCAACGACTGCGCCGACGTCAACCAGGTCGCCTACTCGTACACCAGCGGCGTCTTCCTCTACGGCGCCGCCGTCCTCGCCAACCACACGGGCGAGGAGCGCTGGGCCAACCACGCCACGCGCCTGCTCGAGGGCGCCGAGTGGTTCTTCGGCCCCTACGACAACGCCACCGACATCATGTACGAGGGCGCCTGCGAGCCCGGCAACCGCTGCAACGCCGACATGGAGACCCACAAGGCCTACCTGGCCCGCAACATGTGGCAGGCCACCGTCATGCTGCCCTCGCTGCGGCCCAAGGTCGAGCGCCTGCTAGGCGCGTCCGCCGCCGCCGCCGCCCAGACGTGCACGGGCGGCGAGTCGGGGTCCTCCTGCGGCATGAGGTGGTACGTCGGCGGGTTCGACGGCAACGCCGGCCTGGGCCCGCAGATGACGGCCCTCGAGACCATCCAGGGGTGGCTGCTGAACGACGCGCCCGCGCCGCTCCGGGGCGACGACATCAAGGTCGTCCGCGAGGCCAAGTGGGAGCCCGTGGACCCGTATCGGCCGGACAAGTCCTAGGGGGGGGGACTTGGCTGCGAAGCTGTGATGGAGAGTCTTGCCTGGCCCTTATGGCGGTGCGGGTCCTCCGCTGTTGTATATATGAACGGTACCTAGATGATGAATGTCATATAAATGCTATCAATAGTGGTTATCAGGTCTCAAAGAATACATGGTAGAGAAAAGGAAAGGAAAAAAGAAAAAGAAAAAGAAAAAAAAAGATCTTGATTGTATTCTATTACCCAAGATGGCGCCGCTCCGTCTATTATGATCCCATTCGTCTTTTTGAGTCCTCTTCCCCGCACAACACAACATCTACGCGGCAGCACCGTTGGCCTCCTTGGCACCACTGCCCCTGACCTCGCCCAGGACCTTGCGGATGGCCTCGAGGAACCGCGTCACCTCGTCCTCGGTCCCCACCGTGATGCGAATGCAGCCCAGGCAGCCGTGCTCCTTGCCGCGGAAGCGCACCACGACGCCCAGGTTCTCGGCGAGGCGCTCGTAGACGGCGAGGGCGGTGGCGTTGTCGGGCTCGCCGCGGGCGTTGAGGATCTCGTAGAGCAGGAAGTTGCTGGCGGTGCCGCCGCGCAGGCGGCCGACGCCGTCGACGTGGGCCAGCTCGGCGACGAGGCGGTCGCGCTGGCTGACGATCCTGGCGCGGTTGCGGCGCATGACGGCGAGGCCGGGCCCGCGGAGGGCGGCGGCGGCGAGGGCGCTGGTGGGGCTGGAGATGTTGTAGGGGGCCTTGAGGTTGTTGAGCAGGCCGGCAATGGGCGGGGATGTGAAGGCGGCGCCGAGGCGGATGCCGGCCATGCCAAAGGCCTTGGAGAGGGTCTGCATGACGACGAGGTTGGGGTACTCAGCGACGAGCTCGGCGAGGGAGGCGTCCTCAGGGGCGAAATCGATGTAGGCCTCGTCGGCGACGACGACGCCGTTCCAGGTCGGGTGGGCGAGGATGCGCTCAACATCGGCCTTGGCGAGGAGGGACCCGGTGGGGTTGCCGGGGGAGCAGAGGTAGACGAGCTTGATGTTGGGCTCGTTGGAGAGGGCGGCAGAGATGGTGTCGACGTCGAGAGCAAAGTCGGGGGCCGGAAGGAGGGGCACCTTGACGAGGGCGACGTCGTTGACCTGGGCCGAGACGCCATACATGCCGTATGTCGGGGGGCAGACGAGGATGCGGTCACGGCCGGGGACGCAGAAGCAGCGGAGGAGGGCATCGATGGCCTCATCGCTACCGACACCTACAAAGAGGTTGTCGGGGGTGATGGTCTTGGGGGTGTGGGCGTGGGTGTTGCGCAGGTCGCAGAGGAGCTGCTTCAGTTCGCGCTGGTGGGGGTCGGGGTAGCGGTTCAGGCCGAGGATGTCGACATCCGTGCCATTGGCGGCGTCAGCAGCGGCCGAGGGTTCGGGGAGGGAAGGGCCGTAGGAATTCTCGTTGGCATCGAGGAGGATGTTTGTGCCATCATCCTTATAGTCACTGGAGGGGGGGGGGGGAAGCTGTGTCAGCAAGTGGTCATGTTCCAGCGGCATGGCGGGTTGGCAGGGACTGACTCTCTGGCGCAGCGGTAGGGCTGCAGGGCCAGGATGTTGGGACGCGCGCAGGTTTCGAGGTTGAACGGCGACATGATGGGTGTGTCGTCTGTGCGAATTGGCCTGCAGAGTCGAAGGGTGACAGCAGACAGTGGATGGTGGAGGTGGAGGTGGAGGTGATGATGCTGTCCCAACACGTCCAGAGTCGAGGTTTGGCGATGGTGGGATGGTGGGGGTCAGTACTAGTAGTTATGTTGAGTGGCCCCACCGACACCGGAGGAGTGGCCGTTCAGTGACGAGTTTGGGGGTGACTCGGCCACTGAGAGAGTAGAGTCACCTGGTAATTGTTGTGGGGCCGCACTCGGCGCTGCTGTGGAGGACGGGAACTCAATTGCTGTCACTGACCGAGTCCTGACTCCTGAGGGTCACCACCGTGACCACACATGCTCCGTTCTCCATACACCGTGCTCCGTAGAGTCATCTCGGGTCCAGCTGGGCCGCAAGGCTAAAATGCCATTCTGGGCCATGATCCACATCGACGACCTCCAACTTCCCCAGCGGCCGACTGTGGCTGGTAATTCGCTGATTGGGTGGTTTCTAAGTGCACCTCCAGAGATAAGCACCCCTGGCTGGTTTGGCTGGTTGAGGGGTTCGCACAACGGAACCCTGGACGGGCCTTATCGAAGGACGAGGGGAAAGGTATCAGGCTCGTAGCCCTCGTAATGCTTGCAATGGTGGTGTTCATTTCATATAAAGAAGAAGTTTCTCCAACTGGAGCGGGACTCTGGCGATCCTCCTGATCTACATGGGACTAGACGTGCAGGGAACACAAGGTAGTTGGTAGTCGACTCACTTACACCAGGGCACGGATACCAGTAGTCCAGGAGCATCACCAAGCTGCATAGTACCCAGCCACTCCACGTAATTACACCGCAGAAATGGTCAGCTGGAAGTCTCTCACGGCCCCGGCGCCGTCCTTAGACGTGCCCGGCCTGGAGACGGTCGACCTGGCTGACAAGGACATGGAGCGCCGCATCGTCCGCAAGCAAGACGTCCGCATTCTCCCTTGGATCTGCGTCACCTACCTCCTCAGTAAGTCAAGACTTGCCTTCTACAACGCCTGGGGGGCAGATTCTCACACGCCCTAGACTACCTCGACAGGGTCAATCTGGGCAACGCCCGCACTCTCAACAACGACACTCCCGAGGACAACATCGTCACCCAGCTCAACCTCACCGGCCAGCGCTACAATGTCGCCGTCGCCCTCTTCTTCGTCCCCTACGTCCTCATGGAGTTCCCCTCCAACATCCTGCTCAAGTACTTCTCCCCCAGCCGCTGGATCTCCCGCATCATGGTCTCCTGGGGCATCGTCACCATCTGCACCGCCGCCGTCTCCACCTACGGCGGCCTGCTCGCCGCCCGCATCTTCCTGGGCATCTGCGAGGCCGGCTTCTTCCCGGGCGTCATGATGTACCTGTGCTTCTGGTACAAGCCCGAGGAGCGCGCTACCCGCATGGCCATCTTCGCCTCCTCCATCGCCGTCGCCGGCGCCTTTGGCGGGCTGCTCGCCACCGCCATATCCTTCCTCAACGGCCGCGCCGGGCTCGAGGGTTGGCGCTGGCTCTTCGTTCTCGAGGGCATCCCCGCCATCATCGTCGGCGTCATGGTCTGGTTCATGCTGCCAGACTACCCGCAGACGGCATCGTGGCTCACCCCCGACGAGCGCGCCTTCGCCGTCAAGCGCCTGGGGCCGTACGCGCCCTCTATGAACGACAAGCACTGGGACAGCAAGGTCGCCAAGGAGACCCTAGCGGACCCCTTCTTCTGGCTCTTTGCCGCCCAGTACTTCCTCATGACAAACTCCCTCAACGCCTTTGGCTACTTTTGCCCGACCATTGTCGCCTCCCTCGGCTTCGACGGGTACAATGCCCAGCTGCTGACGGTCCCGCCCAATGTCGTGGCTATGTTTGTCATTGTGGGGAACTGCCTGCACAGCGACAGGACCAAGGAGCGTTCGCGCCATGTCATCGGCGCCTGCGTTTTCATCGGGATAGGGTATCTCCTCCTGGCGGTGGTGAAGCACTGGGGTGCTCGTTATGTGGCGCTGTGCATGATTGCATGCACCAATGCCGCCGTCCTCCCCTTTATTGCTGTAAGTATTCGTCGATTTCCAACGTCCCACAGTCACCATGCCCATCGTGACTCGTGAGAACCCAAGCTGAAATCTGTCAAAGCACCGAACGGCCATGGTCCGCGGCTCGACGGCCACGGCCCTCGCCACGGGAGGCATGATCTCGATTGCCAACTGCGGCGGCATCTCGGCACCTTTCCTCTTCCCCGGCAGCGACTCGCCCATGTACAGCATGGGCAACTGGACCATCTTTGCCTTCCTCATCGTCACGGCCATCACGACCGGGTACACGTGGCACGTCTTTGGGAGCCATTCGGGGTACAGGACGGGGGCAAAGGACAGCAGCGGACACCTGGAAGTCCTGGATGCCGGGGGCGATGATCCAAACGCCATCATGAATCGGGCGATGGGGATCGACAAGAAGTTGGAAGACGTGTGACGGAGTGCAAGGGGCTGAGAGCGAATTTGGTAGCTGCGCAGTTGGTATGATATCGGCCTACGAGCTCTGCATCTTTCTGCGCGTTGGTATCCCCAAGCTACATGCAATTACCTATTCCATTGGTGCCATGAAGCTGCTGTAACAAGGGCACATTTACCCTCCTGGAAGTCCGCAAACGGGCCGTCGAAGTGCATGCTGGTGATCAGTTTGGGTGGTGTTTCTCTGAGGCTCGTGGATGCCGTAAACAGGGAACAGGGCCCCGTTCAGAGACCAGGCAGGGCCGGTTCCTGCATTTATTCTTGACCAATTCGAGGCTGCTGCGACGATGTTGGCGGGATGAGAGATTGTTGTGGTGAGGACGAGCGCGTTGCTGGAGGAGAGTCGAGCCCCGCCCACCTCGTTGGGAGTCAGCAGACCGACCAACAGACCAGTCCCAGACCAGTCAATGGCAGGCTGGCAGGCCATGGCAGGTCCCACCTCCCTTGCCTGGGTTCTACAGAATTCGCCGTCGCTTCCAAGCTTCCAAGCTTCCATCCTTGCGATCCATCTTTGCGATCCATCCTCCACGCCCGCGTCTGCCCTCCCGCCGTCTTCGATTCCACAATCTCCAGAGCCCGCACTCTCGTCTCAGAGCTCCTCTTCGTACGCGTCCTCGTGCCATCGAGCTGTGAGCGCCTGGTTCGAGCTATCATCGTTCCTCCGTCCACGTCCGTCCACGTCGTCCCTCACGTCGCCAGGATCTTGCGCTCGATACTTGCCCGCACACAGCCGCTACTGTTGACATCGAACAACCTCACGACCTGAAGAACCTCGAGACCCCGCCTCCTAGTACAGCTGCGAGCTGCGAGACATTTTCGCTCCAACAAGGACCGCCTCCACCTGCCTGCGACGAAACGATTCTGGGACGCATCGCCGAGTCCTGCGACAAGCCTTCCTCCTCAGATCTCAGATCTCTAAAATCCCCCGGTACCATCTGCACGGGGTGTTAGCCATGTACTCGGGCGGCTACGGCTTCGGCAATGCTGCCGGGCCCAGCTTCAACAATGCCAACCCTCAGCAGCAGCAGCAGCATCAGCAGCCCCAGCAGCCGCAACAGCAGATGATGTACAACCAACAACAACAGTTCGCTGGAATGACGCCCCAAGGTGCTTTTGGCCCCGGCGCAACCCCCCAGATGATGGCCGGCGGCATGATGCAGAATCCCGGGATGCCACACATGGGTGCCAATGGTCAGAGTGAGTCGCCCTCCTGGCCTGCTGTTCGTGTCTCCATGGCGCCCTGTACGCCTCTATGCCATGGCTGTCCGCATTCGATACGAATCTGCGCGCCGAACATCTCCGCTTGGCCAGCCATGCTGCCCCAGTGTGTGACTTCCCATGTGCTGACCTCGTGATGCTAGTGCCAGGATACCAGCAGCAGTTCCCCGGGTCCCCGTATGGGCAGGTTGTCCCCTCTTCGATGAGCCCCCAGAACTTCGCTCCCAACAACTTCATGATGGCCGGCGGTGGCATGCAAGGCTTCCCCATGCAGCAACCGGGCATGCCGCAACAGAACCCCCAGATGATGCAGCGCATGCAACAGCAGCAGCCGAATCATCCTGCCATGAACCAAGCCTCCACCCCTCAGCGACCCCCCAGCTCAGCTCACGGGACGCCCTCAAACGCCATACCATCGCAACAACAAGGCCAGTTCCAGCCGCCTCAACAACCTACTCCTCAACCCCAGACACCGGTCAATTTCCAGCAGCATCAGCAGCAGCAGCAGCAGCAGCAACATCACCAACAGCAGCAGCAACACCACCAGCAGCAACAACAGCAGCAACAGCAGCAGCAGCAGCAGCAGCAGCATCAGCAGCAACAACAGCATCAGCATCAGAAGCAGCAGCAGCCACAACAGCCGCAGCAGCCGCAGCAGCAGCAGCCTGCAGAAACCGTGACGCCGAATACACCGACTCACCCCTCTAATCAAAGCGGGCAACAAGCTGGCCCTGCCGCGAGTGCCGCTCCTGTGAGCCCGGGGGCGGAGCCGCGCGACAAGAAAAGATTCGCACTCCTGCTAGACATCAACCATGAGCTGCTATACGAGTCTATTCAGATCCAGACATCACAGCAAGAGATCAAGAAAGAACTTGCCGCGGGGGGCAAGTTGACGACGGATCGGAAACCCACCGAGGAAGAGACTTCGTTGCAGCAGGATTATATCCAGTAAGTTGTCCGTACCATCTCTGGTGAGAGGAGGATCTGACAAAGCCTTGTTCAGGTGTATGCGGCGTTTACAAGCAAACTTGTCTTACATGGCGGCATTGGCAGACCGTAAACCAGACACAAAGCTGCCACCCTGCCCGGCTTACCTGACACCGCCAAACCTCACCTTGTCGGTTAAGCTTAGGGCGCAGCCTGTTGTCGCGGAGGGAGGTGATGCCAAGATTGACCCGGTAGCGGACCGCGAGGAGCGCAGCCAGGCTATCAAGGAACTCTATGGTCGGCTGCAGGCCTGCTATCCTGGAATCGACCCAAATAAGGAGCCGGCGTTCCGAGCGCCGGGGATGGGCCAGAAGCAGCCGAACCCTGGGTTCAATCAGCCTAGCCCGACCACACATAAGACACCTCAGATGACCAACATGCCAGCACCTCCAAACCAAAGCGGAGCCGGCTCTTAGAGTCTTGCTCCGGCTTCTGGATAAACGGAGAGAATCATGGTCGCTCAGAAGGCATGCTCACGCGCAACTCGGACACGGGGAGGGGTTGGACTGGATGCTTGTTTTGTGCATTTCAAGGGCGTTTTTGCCTGGCGTTGCAAAGTTGGGGAAAATCGACTGCGCGACGTTGGATGCCTGGTACTGATTGTTTGGGATAAAAAGTGAGGAGTCCAATAGCGGCGTTACTGAGGGGCAGTCCATACCATTTGGCACATAACTAGTACATACTACACGTCTCCTCAATGCTTGGATTGGAGGAACCGGCATTGCAGGCACGGACGATGTGGAGGGGGCGTTGTTGGAGGTGGTTTGCGTTGAAATACCAGACGGTGCCATTTTGGCTCTCGGGACGGAAGGGCCCGGCAAGGGAATATGAATAGATGTCGTCTTGCAATATCAATGATATGTTAAGAGTCGCGGCAAGCTGGCAACATCAGACCATGACTTGACTACTATGTACGGGTTCGGGAGGGTTGCCTCCCCGCCAGTCAACAGCTGAAGCATGAGGCTGAAAGGCTCTGTCTGGTCCAACAGCTGAGATGCTCGACGCCCTCGACTCGACAATACCATATGAGAATGTACATCTATTGTGGGGTAGAGAACTCCAGAATAACGAGGGTCCCACTTTCCACAAATACGGATACTATGGGATCGAAATACAGCTTCAGCCTTCCAGGTACAGGTCGCGTCCAGTCAACTGGTAGTGCATGGCGTTCGCTAGAGGCTATCCGTAGTGCACACCTTGATGCAAGGTCCCCCCACCTATGTTGTGGTAGCGCGTAAACACCGTGAACGAATGCTGGGCAAGAGCTAGATACCAAAATTAACTACTTCTAAGTATTCCATATAGGTATATATAATATACAGATATATATTTATATCGGTACCTATATAAGCGAACATATGAATATATATACGAAGATATGAGATATAAACACATACACATAGAGAACTAAAGCTAACATTATATATTCGTATACACATACATACTCATACAACACGTAAAAATACATAAAATACATAAAACGCTCAGCCCAAGCACAAACGACACACATAACGTCGATGAGCTCCCAAATAACGCCGCCCCTCACATAACCGTGTACGTTCACGTCGTACACATATACCTACTCCACGCTAACGCCATACGTAGCCGGACCCATGTGAATACGTTTATATCAATCAGAGCAAAAACCATACAAGTCTACGATAACCCATATCCGCCGTAACTTTTCTAGTTGTGAAAGCAATCCCAACCAATCGACTAATCATGTCGATGCCGCTCAGACCCAACGACACATATCATTGCCTCTTAAGACTAAGCCATGACAAGCGCCAGGAGGGCCATTCGGCAGTACAATCCGTACCTCATCTGTATTTTCTGTTAGCATCCAACTCCCTTCATTCGTCCTATGGGGCGGAGTATGTGACTCACCTGCCTGAAGTAGGCCGCCCGCTGGTCATAGTCCACCTCCTCCGCAATCTCCTCATTCCTCGGCAACGGGTGCATGACAACCATTGAGTTCTTGGCGTGCTTGAGCACAGCATTGTCCACGCGGTACGAATTCTTGACCTTCTCGTAGTCATCCACACTGGCGAACCGCTCCTTCTGCACCCGGGTGCAGTACAGCACGTCGCTCTTGGCCACAATCTCAGGCGTCAGGGTCTCGGACTCGCTCAGCAGAGAACCCGAGGCGACCAGCTGCTCGCGGACATTCGCCGGGAGCTCCAGGCCCTTAGGCGCCACAAGCTGCACCTGGACCTGGTAGTGCTGGAGCAGGTACACCAGCGAGTGCACCGTCCGGCCGTGGAGGAGGTCACCCAGGAAGGTGATGGTAAGGCCTTGGACGGTACCCAGTTCCTCTCGGATGGTGAAGAGGTCCAGGAATGCCTGCGTCGGGTGCTCCTTGCTGCCATTTCCACCATTGATGACGGGCACAGAGCTGTACTTCTCGGCAACATTAACCGAGTTCTCCTCGGGATGTCTCAGCACGAGGGCGTCACCATAGCAGCCCAACGTCCGCAGGGTGTCCTGCAGAGTCTCGCCCTTCTGGACCGAGGAGTGCGGGGTAGAGATGGGGACTGTCCGGCCGCCTAGGCGTTGCATCGCTGCATCGAAGGATGAGTAAGTTCGAGTGGATGGCTCGTAGAATAGAGTGCAGAGGACGCGGCCGGGAAGAACATTCAGGACTCCTTCCCGCTGGACACCAAGGCGCATCTCCTGAGCCACAGTGAACAGCAAGTGGAGATCTGACCTGGAGTACCGCTTCACGGACAGGACGTGGGACCTCTTGAACGCTGACGGCTGCGACAGAAGCTGCTGAATCGAAGAGATCGTCGAGAGCTGCAGCTGTGCCGGGAGGGAGAGTTCCTCAACACCAGCTTCGCCCCGGGTAGGTGACATCGGGGTTGCCAGCCCGCTGTCCATTCCTCGGAGCTTAGTGATCTTCGCAGGCCCAAGGAGCGACTGTTGTCGGGGCCGCGGGCTCTCGGTGACCTGGCTGATGGACGGCACTACAGGCATCACAGTCGGCGACTGCGGAGGCATCAGGTGGGAGGACATGTCCTTGCCCATCGGCTGCACAGGCAGTATCTCGCCATCCAGGCATAGAGTGGTATCCTGGAATGTCACCCGCTTGACAGAACCATACACCTGGCGACCCTGGAATGGAGACCAAGAAGCAGACGAAAACGCGTATGATCGGTCAACCTCCACTTCAATCGTGGTATCGATCTGGTCGTGCAGCTCAAAGATCTCCATGGGATTCTGGTACAGCTTAGTCTTGATGTCGTCCATGGTCAGCTTGCCCTCCGTCACAGAAGAGAGCAAGAGAGGAAGGGCCTCGGCGATACCCATCGACGGGTCAGCCTTGTGGCCTTGAGCAGTGGCCAGCTGGTACGGCAAGCTGCCGACGGAGAAGACATCGATGCTGTCCATATACTCCCACAGAGCTGCCTGGTCCTCTGCCGTAGGAAGGCGGTCAAAGTCCGGGAAGTCATTCTGCGACAGGTAGAGAGAATAGATGGAGACGTCGCAAGTCACCTGCAGCCCCTTGGCCTTGCTCAGGGCAATCAAACGAATATCATCCTTGGTCGTCACCGAGGTGACGTGGATGCGACGGTTGTGAAGGCTGGCCAGGAGCAAGATGGAAGCCAAATCAGTCAGCATGGCATCTGTCACAATTGGCTTGTGGGCAGGCCAGGCATCAAAGTGAGCCGTGACGGCGGCCACCTTGTTGATGTTTCCAGAGAGGTGGTTGAACGGAATGAACAACGAACCCACTTCTCCAGTGACGGTGCTGATCTGGGTAGCGTTATCCGAGGTAGCAGAGATGGAGAAATTATAGTCGCAGTGTCCTCCCTTCTTGCTGTTCTGCTGAGCAGTCTTGAGGGTAATGGCATCTGTGATCGAACCTCCAACACCCAGTGGCATGACACGGATCATGCTGAAGCCGCCCTTGATAGAGGCCTTGGTGACCGCCTGCATATCAGTGCTCCCAGGAGACACAATGCCAGGGACGAAAGCGGCAATGTTGATCAGGCCAGGAAGAACAACGGTACGGTGGCTGGTCTGATAGTCGCGCTTCGACACCTCAAGATCGAACCTGCGAGCGATGGCTTCGATCAAAATCTTGGCATTCTTGACATTGGTGACCAGAGGAATCTGGTAGTCGACAGCCATACGGCGGGTCTGGTAACCCTTGCTCATATAGTTAGCAGGGCGCCGGTACTTGTTGTTGGAGGGCAGGTTGATGTAAAGGTCGATGGTGTTCTTAGCCAAGTGCTGAGTGAGGGAGAACTCAGAGCTTCGGTCCTCATCGCTGCCCAGGACCTCAAGATACTGCACAGGAATGCCGTGCTCCTGGAGGAAGTCTGCAGTTCCGGCTGTGGCAAAGAGCTTGTAGCCAATCTTGGCGAGATTCTCAACTGAGGGAAGCATCTCCTTCTTGTCCTTGTAGCTGCCAATAGACAGGAGGATATTGGCCTTGGGAATCTTAAAGCCAGTAGACAGGAGGGCCTTGAGGTACGCCTCGTTCTTATCGACACCGAAGCAGGCAACTTCACCAGTCGATGCCATCTCAACACCAAGAACAGGGTCGGCGCCTGAGAGTCGCGAGAAACTGAACTGGGGAACCTTGACGCCGACGCAGTTGGGGCTCAGGTCGGTGGGGGGGTACGCCTGGAACGGCTGGTCCATGATGGCCTTGGTAGCCATCTCGATGAGATCGACTCCCATGACCTTGGACACGAAGGGGAAAGACCGCGAGGCGCGGACATTGCATTCAATGACCTTGATGTCGTTGTCCTTGGCGATGAACTGGATGTTGAATGGGCCGGTGACGTTCAGCGCAGCACCAATCTTCCGAGTAGCCTCCTCGATGCGATGGATCGTAGTCTTCTCCAAGTCCTGGGGAGGCAGGATGAGGGTGGCATCACCAGAGTGAACACCAGCATTCTCAACATGTTCCGAGATGAAGTGGCCAATAACCTTGCCATCCTTGGCAACGGCATCCATCTCAATCTCCTTGGCATTCTCAATGTACTTGGTAATGACGACGGGATGCTCGCGGGACACTTCGGCGGCTTGGGCCAGGTAGTTCCGCAGGTCCTTCTCCGAGTACACCGTGTTCATGGCAGCTCCCGACAGAACATACGACGGGCGCACCAACACTGGGTACGTCACCTTGTTGCAGAAGTTCTGGGCCTCCTCAAAGCTGGTCAGCTCCTTCCAGGTAGGCTGATCAACTTCGATGCGGTCCAACATGCGGGAGAACTTGTAACGGTTCTCAGCCGTGTCGATCATCTCGGGCGAGGTTCCGAGAACCTTGACTCCAGCACGGTGTAGGGGCAAGGCGATGTTGTTGGGGGTCTGGCCACCCATGGCACCAAGGACGCCGCTGGCGTTCTCGAGCTGGTAGATGTCCAAGACCGTCTCCAGGTTGATGTTCTCAAAGTAAAGCTTATCAGCCTCGTCGTAATCGGTGCTCACGGTCTCCGGGTTATAATTGACCATGACAGTCTTGAATCCAGTGGCACGGAGGGTGCGGATAGCACGAACGGAGCACCAGTCGAACTCAACGGAGGAACCGATACGGTAGACACCGGAACCTAGAACCATGACACCGTGGTCGTCGAAGGTGATATCGCTCTCCGAGGCATTGTAGGTCAGATAGAGATAGTTGGTGAAAGCCGGGAACTCAGCAGCGACAGTGTCAATCTGCTTAACAAAGGGGTGAATTCCGGCGTCAAGTCTCAGCCTGCGGATAGCAATCTCGTTGGAACTCCAGAACTTTGCGAGCTGGCGATCCGAGAAGCCAAGCCGCTTAGCTTGCATGAGAATGTGAGGGGCGCTAGCAATGTCGGTAGTGCTGTACTTGGTCATTTCCTTGCCAAAGTCGCTCAGGCCCTTGAGCTTGCGGAGGAACCACTTGTCGATCTTGGTCATCTCCCAAATCTTGTCCACGGAGTAGCCGTCGTGCATGGCATTTGCGATGGCAAAAAGTCGCTGGTCAGACGGTGTTTGAAGCTCATCGTCGATCTTCATGAGAGCCTTGGTCTCACCGAAGCCCAGATTGTGGAAGTCGATGGAACGAATGGCCTTCTGGATGGCTTCCTCGAAAGACCTGCCAATGCTCATGACCTCGCCGACACTCTTCATGGAGGAGCCGAGCTGGGTGGAGACGCGAGTGAACTTCTTCAGATCCCACCTGGGCATCTTGACCACGACGTAATCCAGGGACGGCTCGAAGCAGGCGCAGGTCTCCTTGGTGACGGAATTCTTGATCTCCTTGAGGGGGATGCCGAGACCCAACTTGGCGGCAATGAAGGCAAGGGGATAGCCGGTCGCCTTGGAGGCAAGAGCCGAAGATCTCGAGAGTCGGGCATTGACCTCAATGATGCAGTACTCTCTCGAGAAGGGGTTCAGCGCGTACTGGATGTTGCACTCGCCCACAACGCCCAAATGGCGGATGACATTGACAGCCGTGGTTCGCAGCATGTTGTAGTCCTCATCAGACAGGGTCTGCGAGGGCGCAACAACGATGGAGTCACCTGTGTGAATGCCAAGGGGGTCAAAGTTCTCCATGTTGCAGACCGTGATGCAGTTGTCTTGGGCATCGCGAACGACTTCGTACTCGATCTCCTTCCAGCCTTTCATACTCCGTTCAATAAGCACCTGAGGGCTAGCAGCGAAAGCCTTGTTGCAGAGTTCAAGCAGCTCGTCCTCATTGTTAGCGAAACCACTGCCTAGACCGCCCAAAGCATAGGCGGCGCGGACAATGACGGGGAAGCCAATTCCCTTGACGGCTTCCATAGCTTCATCAATGTTATTAGCAGAAGCAGACTTGGCGCACTTCTCGCCGATCGAGTCCATGCTGCGGGCAAAGAGCTCACGGTCCTCGGTCGTGATGATGGTGTCAATAGGAGTACCCAAAACCTTGACGCCCAGCTCCTCGAATTCATCCTTGAGCTGGATACCGACCTGAAGGGCGGTCTGGCCACCAAAAGTGACATAGATAGCATCCGGGCGCTCGTACTTGATGACCTTGCGCACAAAGTCGGCGTTGACGGGCAAGAAATAGACCTTGTCGGCGAGGCCCTTGGAAGTCTGAATGGTGGCAATGTTGGGGTTGATGAGAACAGTGTAGATGTTCTCCTCCTTGAGAGCCTTGATAGCCTGGCTACCGGAGTAGTCGAACTCTCCGGCCTGGCCAATGCTGAGACCACCGCTACCAAGAACGAGAACCTTCTTGACCGACACGCGGGGGTGCAGCCTCTCGTTCTCTTCGATGGTACCTCCAGGGAAGCTCACAGGAGCCTGTAGAAGTTTGGGGTCCTCGGCGCAGTTGGCAATGGTGTCAATGAAGACGTCGAAGAGGAACTCAGTATCCCGGGGACCGGGGGTACTTTCGGGATGGAACTGGACACTGAAGTAGGGCTTATCGACGTGCATGATACCCTCATTGCTACCATCGTTGGCATTGACGAAAAGCTCCTTCCATCCGAAGGGCAGGCTCGAGGCATCGACCTCGAACCCGTGGTTCTGGGAGGTAATGTGGCATTTGCCGGTGACCATGCTCGTGCAGGGGATGTTGTGGCCTCGGTTTCCGAACTTCATCTTCTTCGTCTTGGCGCCGGAGGCGCGGGCCAGGAGCTGGTGGCCCAGGCAAATACCAAAGACGGGAGTCTTGTTCTTCTCCATAGCCGCGGAGATGTTCTTGACAGTCTTGTCCAGGACTGCCGGGTCACCGGGTCCGTTGGAGATGAAGAGACCGTCATACTGGTCGCCGGCCTCCTTGACAAGATCATGGTCCCAGGGGCAGACCAGGACCTCAACGCCGCGCTTGAGGAAGCACCTCAGCTGATTATATTTCATTCCAACATCAACGCACAGTACGCGGATTGTTCGGCCGGACGGGTGCTTGCGGGCCACGGACGGGGGTGGCTTGTACAGTTTGGGCTCCTTAACGGACACTACAGCATAACGAATGAGCACAACCGTCCAGTTATTACACAATAAATCACGGAGAGAAAGGACTCACCCTGTGCGACGAGATTCTTCTCGTTCGGGTTCACCCAGTCAATTGCATCAAAGTAGTCGAGCGACGGGTGGCTGTCGACGAGGCCACTTGCAGTCCCGTTGTGCAGTGTCTTGCTCTCGACACGCATCTTGCCCAGCATGCTGCCCTTCTGGCGAAGCTTCTTGGTCAGAGCCCTGGTGTCGACGCCGTACATGGCGGGAACGCCCTGCTCCTTGAGCCACTGGCCGAGTGACGAAGCGGCCAGGAAGTGGGAGTAGTCCTCGCCGCAGTATGAGGCGGTCACCAGGCCTGCGATGTGGATCTGAGAGGACTCAAAGTGAGCCGGCAGGTCGCCCAGCAGCTCGTCCATGGCCTCCCGCGAGGGGACACCATAGTTGCCGACGAGGGGAAAGGTGATGACCAGGATCTGACCGCGGTAGGAGGGATCAGTGACGGATTCGGGGTAGCCAACCATGCCCGTCTGGAAGACCAGCTCTCCGGCGATGCTCTTGTTGGCGCCGAAGCTGTAGCCCTGGTAGGTCGAGCCATCTTCCAATTCGAGGCAGATGAGCCCGTCGTCGTTGGCCAGCCGAGCTGACGACGGCGGCTTAAGTTGGACTGCCATGGTTTCTTCCTCTGTGCCAGTCGGTCGTGCCAGTCCGTCTTGGTCTGAGGCACGATCAATGGGGAGGAAAGAGTGTGAGGAAAAAAAAAAAAAGTGGGAGAGCGAGAATCGGAAGTAATACTGCAAAAATTGGCCACTCTGGGCCTCTGGCACCCCACAATTAACTCGTCAGTCGCGGTTGAGATGACTGCCACTTCGCGAGTTTTTCCAGCAGAATATTTTTTTTCCCCAATGGATTTTTCGTCACTCCGCCGCTCAGGCCCCCACCAACCCACTTTCCTAGGTGGTGGCCGATACCCGCAAGCGGTTTGGTACCGAAAAAAAAAAAAGGCAACACCAGGATTTCGACCGTCATAAATGTACGTAAGTGCTTACCTAAGTAAGCATGTATTTGTGTTCCTAAGGTAGGTAGAATTCATTTGTGCCTGTTTATCCGTATATTCGTGAATAATGTCTTCTGGTAATATTGTTATAGTACCAGTAGATTAGTACCTACGTAGTACGTAGGTTTGTATACATGTTAGTGCGTACCAAGGTAGGTGATATTTATCATTACGGTAGTCATACCTGCTGTATTTTATCAATGGGCCTTTCCGACTGGCATGCGCCCCGCCATCGGAACCGGCGATGCGTGCCTGCTTCGTACGATAATACGGGAGACTTGCTCTGACCACTCGAACCACTCGAGCCGCCTCATAATCTTCCAAGTACGTACGAGTGCGAGTGAGTTTTACAGCGGGTACTAATCCGTTTTTGACGCTCTGCTCGTTCTCCCTTGGCAACTCTCGCGGTCCTTTTTTACTTTTTCTAAGCTACAATGTCATCAGCCAAGCTATGCGTCACTTTTAACCGATAGAGGGGAACATATCGGCATTGGACAGTGATCGTACTCGTACCTATAGTATCCGTATACTTATAAGCAATCACTGCTACGCATACCATCGGATTTAGTCTCAAAGCATAATAGGCCATCATAGCATAGTCACGTGCCGTACCCAAAGGTGTCACGGAGGCCGATTGGGCTGTCCGAAAAGCGATCCTCGCAGTCATTGACACAGTCAATGCGATTCTTCCAGGCTAGACGCCTGTTTACAAGCACAGCAATGGCCCTCCATCCGCCCCCGGATCGTTCCAAGCTCATCTGTGTGTACATAGCTACCACCCGTAGCGACACGACAAACCAACTGACCACCCCATAGCTCCTAGCGGCCAGGCCGGGCAGTTCACCCGCGGCAAGCTCACCCGCGACGACCTCGACCGGTCGTCCCCCATCCCCCAGTTCCACTCCTGGTTTGCACAAGCCCAGGAGCACCTCCCGCACCCGGAGGCCGCCACCCTCTCCACCGCCGAGCTCCCCTCGGGCCGCGTCTCGTCGCGCGTCGTCTACCTCAAGGAGCTCGACGCCGCGGGCGGCTTCGTCATCTACACCAACCTGGGCACGAGCCGCAAGGCCGCCGACCTGCGCACCAACTCGCACGCCAGCCTGCTCTTCTTCTGGGAGTCGCTGCAGCGCCAGGTCAGGGTCGAGGGCACGGCCACGAGGATGACCAGCGAGGAGAGCAGGGCGTACTTTGACACCCGTGTGCGCGGCAGCAGGATTGGCGCCTGGGCGAGCCGCCAGAGCCAGGTGCTTCAGCCGCAGGAGGGGCACGCGGAAGGCGACGACGGGAGGGCGCAGTTGGAGGGGTGGGTCAGGGACGTGGAGGAGCGGTTTGAGGGCAGGGACGATATACCCATCCCCGAGTTCTGGGGCGGGTTGAGGATCGTGCCGACGAGAGTTGAGTTCTGGCAGGGGAGGGAGAACCGTCTGCACGATCGGTTTGTGTACGAAAGGGAGGAGGGCGAGGAAGAGTGGAAGATCCAAAGATTGAGCCCGTGATGACAACTACGCGCAAGGTGGCAGGATGGTTAGTAGATATGTCAAGACGGAGCCAAGCGGCCATTATGAATTACAAGAGAACTAGAGTAGAGGTCTGTCCTGCCGCTAATAAACCGAAGTTGACGAAAACGCCAGCTGTTCATCCCGCTTCCGTGCACAAGAAATCCCTAATGTGGCGCCAAAGTCCTCTACAATAAAATCGCCAAAGCCAGGAAAGCAAACCAGGTCCCGACGAGGGAGCAAGGGTACCAAATGGGCACCAGAATGTATGAAGAAAAGCACCAAGACGACCTTGCCAAACAAAAACCAATAGCACCAAGCCCGGAAGCCAGTCCGGGTATCATGAAACGCCGCTGCCATGCATGTCCAAAGGAGGCCAGTTGTTAGTAACCGTCGCCTCCTAAAATAACCGTCCTTACGCCCTTGGCGTTGATATTCGTCATGCCTGTGGCCCAGAAACGTGAAAGGGAATCCGAGGAACGCCGACCCCAAAGGCGGCCAGTGTCTTGGAGCGACTGTGTGAGGGCACAAAGTCGTCCTCGGCACCTGGGGTAGCTGACACACTCTCCGGGGGAGAGGGCTGGCGAAGGTGCCAGTCGTGCTGGTGGGCGGCCAGCTGCATATCCACCATAGCATCGGCGAGGACGTCCTCGTTGTACAGTGGCATGATGCGGTAGCCGAGGCTCTCCATGATGCAGCGCTCCGTGACGTTGAGCTGCTCCGCGGACCACATGGACCGCCCCCAGCTGGCGCAGTAGTAGTGCGTTGACTCCTGGGGGTCCTCGACGAACTTGGCGGCGATGACGAGCGCTGAGAGCATAATGATCTCCGGGTTGACAGAGTCAATGTGGAGTTGTTGGTGGACGAGGGGCGTCGGGGGCAGCGTGTGCCGCTTGGAGGTGGTGGATAGGCAGCCCATGCGGAGGGGGCACGACAGGCGCCATGTGCGGGCAAATCTAGAGTCGAGGCTGTCGAGGATGCACACGGCTAGGGCGACTGTCTCGAGAGGGAGGTTGGCCCGGCTGAGGATGGCTTGGACGAGGGGGATAGAAGCAATGGCTAGGGAAGCGGACGAGGGAATGAGGTTGACGAGGTGAATCGCAGGTCCTGGAGTTCAAGGTCAGCAACTCGGCATGGGAAACCGTGGATACGCATAGGGAAGCGCTACCTCTAAACTTGGGCTGGAGAACCTCGCCATCGTCGAGTTCTGTCTGTAACGACTGTGATGCCGACGACTCTCTCGAGCTGGGAGGGGGCGTGGGGAGGTTTGAGAGGGGTCGGTAGGTGAAGTAGCTGTTCTCGGGCAGTATGTCGTCGTCGTCGAGCACCAGCTTCTTATTATCGCGAGTCATTTTGGCCGTCATTCTGTGCTTCTGCAATTCTTCCAGTCCTCGATCCAGAAAACAAAGAGCCCTTTCTCATGTTTCGGCGCAGATAATCCCCTTCCCACCAAGAGCCTTATTTTCCTTATTTGTACGTTGCCCCTAGTACCAGACAAGGAGCAGAGCACGCGAGCAGCTTCCGAGAAGCCTAGAGACCCGCCAATCCGATTGGGCGACGGGGATAATAGCACAATAGCACAAGTCAAGCGAGTGAATGGGCACGAATCGCGGTCAAGGGCGAGGTTAGGTCAGAGTGGGAGGGCCGTCACCTGGAGGGAGGGGGCATTGTGTGATTTATACGAAGCCGTCCGCACTCCGGGCACCCAAAAGCCCCGAGACGACGAAACACGAGCAGCACCACAGCCCAGGCCAGCAGAGCCCCACCTAGGTACCCAGGTGGAGCGACGGCCAGGGGAGCTCCTCTCGCCTCGGCCGTCCTGGGTCCAAGGCTTGTCCAGGGGGTGCGCCAGACTGCCACCAGTGTGCTAGGGAGGCTAGGGCGGTGCCGGTGGTCTGAATGGAGCCTGGGGCAGTGCTGCGGCCAGCCCATGTACGTACCACTTGTGGGCAACCTCCACGGAACCCTGGGAAGTTGAGGGCCCTAGCTTCGGATCTCCAGGAGTGGTCCACACGTCCAGTGGACGTTCTGGGCGATGGTGGGGACGGTCCCTGAGGTAAGGTACCTAAGGTACGTACTTACGTACATACTACTAGGTATGTACTATGTAGTAGGACGGGGCCCAGCCCAGGCCGGCTTTGCCCTTGATCATGGCATCGTCGCAGCCAAGCCCTGAATACCTCCCTAGTGCCTCCGTACCATTACGCTTTTGACTTCGTAACCATTTCGGCCATATTGGTTTTAGACGAGCCAAGGGCATCCATCACCGGTGAGGACGTAGCAAACTTCAGTCTCAGTTTCCCATTTTAATCGCACAACAGAGTTCAGAGGCTGGCGATGAAAATAGCACGGGGTGGCGTCGCAGGGTCCGCTGAACTTTGATGAACACCAGACCGCCAGATGGGCGTTGGTTGACATTGAGTTCGCTCGCTGCAGATTTTTGGTGCAGGCGGAGTCTACAAATTCTTTTGTAGTTCAACGTGCCGATATTGGGGATCTGGGCGGCAGGAGACATGTTTCGGGCTGAGAAACAAGCCAAGAACGGTTTTCTCGGTCTCGAACAGTTTGTTCGATGCCGGTGAATTGTGATATCATGCCACGCTAACAGGACGCAACGGTGGGTTACACCGATTTAGTGTCATAATTAACCATCCAGTACAGAGTAATCATTAAACAGAAGCTAAGGTACGGATATAAAGGCACGAGATTGTACAAGCTACGTACAAATAGGACAACGAACCACAACGACGCATAAATTCTTCTGAAATTGTTTCTGTACAGCCACCGAGCTGATGCTGGTCGCACAGAGTGTCCAAACCCAGTTTACTAGATATACGAGGGACCGGTGCCTAGGTACCTACGTCAGGTACGAATAGCCTGTGCTAGGTCGTACGTGAATCCCAAGGTAGTTTGCATACTGGTAAGTACACAAGAAGTAGTAATAGTTGGTATGAGAGCTTCGCACGAGTACATGTAGAAGACTAGCTCCACGAGGCAAGTGACGATATGCTGGCCAAACAGAACGCTGACTACTGACGGTTTGGCCGTTTCCTGGCTTCGAAATCGAAAGCGATATCGATCTTGATGGGTGGTCGGTCCAGTTTCATCCCCCCAGGATGACGTCGGTCTGTTGCGTCCTACATGCGTATGTGCAGAGAGCTAGAGGCCCTTTCCCCGCGATATTGAAATGAAAGGAGGAGTCGGGAGAGGGCAATGATTTTCACCGGCAACTCCGTGCTCACTATTGGGCCGTACTGCTGTGAAAGATGCGAAGGCTCCAAAAAACGATGAGCATGGGGGTGAGATGATCCCAGAGGTGGCTATGAATCAACACCCTGGTGCCCCCCCAGCAAGTTGTGTCGATGCAGGTAATTTTTTCTGTCAACAATGCTTCCTTCCCACTCCCGCTTCCAGGGCTCATCCACCAACGCATCTGAGATTACACCTCATCACCGCCAATTGAGCATTCTTTACCGACTCAATTGCCATGGGAATTATTACCTCAGGTAGCCGTATTAGTAGCTGACTTGGCGCCAAGCCCATCCATCCCCCCGCTTACCCTGGGGCGCCCCAAACCGACACCGCTCTCTTACAACAGTCCAACAATTCAAACCCCCTGGATGCTTCAATGTGCTGTCCCACGAGTACTCGTACAAGAGTGCGTGTGCCCCATGAGGCTGATTATTTACGTGTGCTCTTTGTGCCGCTGGCCTATGGACGACCACGGTGAACTTCAGCTGGGTAGCAATACATCTCGCTACACATCCATTCGGGTAGCTCGTACCATGGAAAGACGCAACTGAGTGAACACACCATTCTCATTCATCCCGATACTTGTCAAGTGTACCTCAGGATTTGCATTGTGTCCCCGGCGGCCACCGTCGTTGTTTCGCATTGGCAACTTGGCAAGCCGCTTACTATGTACTATGTACTTGCCAACGCAACACGCGTATTCGCGCGCTACAGGGGTAGTTTTGTTACCGCTACAAGCGGCTGGCGCATTTCGATTGCAAATACCACTACTGCTTAAGATGTACGAACACGATACGGGTTATTTAGGGAGTAGTATCCCATGACACCTTGGAGATTCGGCTTGGGCTGTGAGGAGTTTCAATAGCCATGGCGTAACGCTTGTCAGACCATGGCCAATCCTTTCGGTCACCAATGGCTTTGAACTTCGACCGACAACTTATGAGCTATGGGCAACTGGGATTTCCTCGACGGAAAAAGGCATGGGCACTGCCGGATCGGAATGGTCGTCACTTACGGCATTAACGGTCTGTTGTGCAACATCGTGAAGTCGATCCCTGTATTCGTATTATAAAAATGGAGTCTCAGATGAATACGACTTCAGTCTCAGATTGACCAATCTATCTGATATAAGGAACCGAGCCCGTTTCCTGGCGGCCTAAACGGCCTAGCAATGCCCAGGCAGCAACTGGACTCCTTCGCTTTCCCATCACTAGGGACTGACATGGCATGTCAGATCGACGTTCGTGAGGATGTCGATTACAGACCGCAGTTCCAAGCAGATACTAACCCATTCGCTCTAGATGGAGACAAACCTCCTCACAGAGCTGGCTGATTTCTATAGCTGGACTTTGCTTCGTGCCGGTGATAGTTAGAGCTCTATCGAAGCGCCCAACGCACTCACGGCACCGAAAATAGACAGAGCCGCGCGACATGGGCTTATATGTTGTTTTTGGCTTTTGATTCGGGAGATGGACCGTCACCTATCCACCCTCCTCCCGGCATTGGCATTGTCGCCATCGTCCTTGTGAAACCCGAGCCACTCGCCCAGTATCCCGCCCGGCTTGGGTACGGGACACTCCCTCCTCGCTCTCTGTATCGCGTCCTCGCTCTCTATGGGGCCATTAAACTGCACAATCCCCTGCTTGACCTCCTCGGGGTTCTCTCTCCGGCGGAATCGCCTCCTCCTCCCGTTCTCGTCGATAACCACCTCGCCATCCGCGAATTTGGTGGCGGGAACCGGGCACGGGAGTATGTGCGGCATCGCAACGACAAAGAAGCAGGCGACGACGGTTGACGCGAAGAGCGACGAGGTCATTCGGGACCTCGGGTGGAGATGCGGCGGCATGGTTGGGGGTGATGCTCGTGTCGTCGGCTATATCGGCCCAGGCCGAAAAAGAATTCTAGCAGGCTCAATTGAATGTCAGTACGGGGATCCAGACAAAATACCAATGGCCAATTGGGGACTCACAGCTCCCGCAAATAATCATCCTCCAGGCGCCACGATGTGGATGGCCTGGGTGGGAGAGTTGCCCGTTTGCTGCGAGAATTCTCGAGGAGCTGATGTCGCTGCTTGAAATCGCATGCGCCAGGATTGGACGAGGTTAGAAAATGCCGGAGCTCCGGCAAGGAGAGGTACGTACCGTCCTGCTGGGTAGCTCCCAACTGGAAGGCACCTGCCAGGAACTCGATCGTTTAACAAAGAGCTCCGGAGAAACTATAAGTCCGAGCTTCTAGTCACCCCAACCACCACTGCTCTGCTTGGAGGGGCATTGCATTGTCCCAAATTCCCAATGCGCCACTACCCAACCTGTATCCGTAATCGCCAACTCTTTCTATCACACCATTGATATATTTTCCTTCTCTTTCACACAGCATCCTGATACAATAATTCGCTTATTTGAACTGACTCAGCAGAATATCTGGCTCTCCACTGGCGGTGAATATTGCGAAATGCTGTGATATCGCATGACTAGTATCGTCGAGGACCACCACGTCGCGCTCAGTGCTGCACGTGTTGCGATTGTCCAGCCTCCTCCGCCATGAGCGATCTTGACAGGTATGGCGGTTCAATAAAGGTCGCATCGAGTCCACAGAACGAAGTAAGCTGACGGTTCTGCACGCAGAGCTATTGCGCAGCTGCGCTCATGCCGACCCATCCCCGAAGCTCAGGTCCGCGAGATCTGCCACAAGGCGCGAGAGCTCCTGATCGAGGAGGGCAACGTCGTCACCGTTACGGCGCCTGTAACGGTAAACATTGTAATGCAGTCTGATTTCCCCCATCACTAACAATGGCCAGATATGCGGCGATATTCACGGCCAGTACCATGATCTTATGGAGCTCTTCCGAGTTGGCGGCGATGTCCCAGACACAAACTATCTGTTCATGGGTACGTGTCCTATCTTACCACCATTGTCTCCCACGTACACACACAGACACTAATTCTCAAGAAAAGGCGACTTTGTTGACCGTGGATTCTACTCCCTCGAGACCTTCCTCCTCCTTCTGTGCCTCAAAGTTCGATATCCCGACCGCATGACCCTGATCCGCGGGAACCACGAATCGCGCCAAATCACAACTGTCTACGGATTCTACGATGAATGCATTAGAAAGTACGGCAGCGCGAACGTATGGCGCTACTGTTGCGATACCTTCGACTACCTCGCGCTCGGGGCTATCGTCCTAGGTGCTTCAAACACCCTCTCGTCCAGCATCGAGCCCATCGACTCGGAGACCGAGATTGAGGTCTGCGACCAAGGTGGAAACGTCATGAGCCGTTTCCCCCGGCAATCACACCAACGATCGGCTGAGCAGGGGAGGAGCCCCAACGGGGTCGCCGGCGGGGACAGGACCGGGCCCCCTGGATCCGGCGCGTCGGGCGACAGCGGCGGCTCCATCGGCAACCCGACGGGCGCGGTTTTATGTGTCCACGGCGGCCTGAGCCCGCTCATTGACACCATTGATAGGATCAGGTTGATCGACCGCAAGCAGGAGGTGCCGCACGAGGGCGCCATGTGCGATCTCCTATGGTCGGACCCGGACGAGATTGACGGCTGGGGGCTCTCCCCCCGCGGGGCCGGTTTCCTGTTCGGAGCTGATATTGTCAAGGTCTTCAACCACAGGAACGACCTCAGCCTCATTGCCCGGGCGCACCAGCTTGTCATGGAGGGTTTTAAGGAAATGTTCGATGCCTCCATTGTCACTGTCTGGTCCGCGCCTAACTATTGTTACCGCTGTGGCAACGTCGCTGCCATGCTGGAGCTGTCGGAGGATGACTCGGGCACTGGCATCTTCTCGCGAAGCAACGGAGATGTTGGTCGCAGCGAGGGCGGCGACGGCGTCATGGTCGAGGGTGAGCCATTCGCTAAGAGCGGGCCCGCGAGGCGGTACCGGGTCTTCCAAGCTGCGCCGCAGGATTCTAGGGGGATGCCAGCTAAGAAGCCGGTGGCAGACTACTTTTTGTAAATGGGCTTAAATCTCAGTGGCACATGTTCTTGGTTTTTATTTAGTATTGCGGATACAGGAAGGACTACCGGAAAGCACGGAGTTTATGAATTCAGACTTGTCTACCTATGTTCAATGGCGACTACCACTTAGTAGCCTCTACCAGATTTGGTGCACAATACTCGTAGTATACAGGGGAGATGATCAGAGCCACCTTGTGCTTAGACTTCAAAGAAGACGTTCCCCTTGTCATCCTTATGCTGAGTGGGGATCGCACTCGCGGCAGCCTGGAAAAGGGTGACCCGGCTGATATTGGCCAGATCCATTGGGCAGAGACAACGCTCTTCGAACCCCAGACCCCCCATCTCACTCTCAATACACTCAGCCATGGCCTGCTGGGCCTGACCGTCCCTCCCTTGTCCGGGATTAGGCACTTTGAGGATTGGGGGGGTCTGCCGGAGGGCTTGACCCAGCTCGTGACAGTGATGGGTGAAAAGATGGTCCTGATCTGGGGCGGAATCGATGAGTCGGGAGATCGTGCGCATGGCGTTAGTGGTGGAGCGGATAGCCTCTGGGGTTGACCATCGGGATCTGGGCGCATTGCTCTTGTTCTGGCCGTTGTCATTGTTGGCAAGGTCTTCGCTGTGGCCTGACTTGGCCTCTTGTTCAATACTATCGCCACCCTTTTCTTGTTGCTGCTGGCTCTGATCCCACTGTGCCACCCCAGACTGATACTCCAATATGCGGACAGGATCATCTGTCTCTAGCGTTGCTGCTATTGCAGCAAGAAGTTGCGTTTCCTCATCGAGAAAGGATTGACTCTTAGATTCATGGGCAGATTGGTTCTGCATTTGTTGGGGCTCAGAGCTTTCTGCTTGAGACGTCTCGATTTCTGGATACTGCTCGCTAGACCTAATGTTATTAGAGGAACTCGCTTCTTGTCCTGGTGGATTGTCATCCATAATCTTTGTTCCGTCTTCCTCCGTCAAGTCACTATTATCCTCTTGGCGACTTTCTAAATTAGTTGGATTATCAAATAGCGAGTTTGGGGATGAGCAATGATCATTCATTCCATCGTCTTGCTCTTTCCACCTTACTTTTTCGTTGCGGTCGTCATTGTGGTCATCGTTACTGTCATCGTTGTCAGAGCCACCTTCGCTACCGGAGGAGTCACTGGGTGGAGAAGGGGGGTTCCCACTGGATCCGATTGCTAAGGATGATGAGCTGGGCGTTGGGGGGACTCCCGGTGTTGGTGCTGTGGAGACCGGCGTTGGGCCAAACGAAGTGCCAGGGGCATTAGGAACCATAGTAGGCGAAGGAGTCTTCGTGGTAGGATCTCTTGTGGTCCCTGTGGACCCAAGAGACTCGGTAGTCTCTGGAGTTTTGGACCTAGGTTGAGTGTCCCCAATCTTAGTGAGTAGCTCTAGTTCTGTATTAGAAAGCCCGGCCACTACGGAGCCCTGACTATCACAAGCAGGCGTAGGAGTTTCTAAACCCAGGGACTCTGAGATCCTTAAGTCTTCTCTTAGCCCTTTGGGTGACTGGCTAGCTTCCTGCTCCCGAGTAACTTCAGACTGCAGATCAGTTGAAGAGGCGTTGTTGGGGTCCCCGGTATTGTCGGGCGGTCCCACTTCCGAAACGATAGAACCCGGTGAATGGGAGGTTCTCATGTTAAATGGAGAACTTGGAGAGTGCAGAGAAGCTGAAGGTCGGTCTGTGTTTGTTGAGTTCTCGGTATCTGCTGGCTGGGGAGTGTTGACAGCCTCAGGGGCATTCAGGGGCTCAACAGAGTTGGATGTTGTCTCATTGGTAGCGGCACCAGTGACACTACTCGGTTCCAGAGGATTTTCTGGAGGGTTATTTGGAGGAGAACCTGAGGGCTTGGGGGTATTTGAAGGCTGTAGAGAATTGTGTTCCTGGGGAAGGGATGAGGGGCGAGATGGGTCTGCAGAGGTTGGCCCCGGTTGAGAGGGGCTCTGCGCTTGTGGAGGTGTTTGCCTTTGATCAGGCTCTCTCCTGTGTCTGCTGTTTGGTACAGTTATTGCCATCTCCTGAGTGGTGATGATTCTCCCGGAGCGCAGCTGCCTTCCCTGCGGTGCCGACACGAGCATCACGCTCCTCCCGTCCAACCATCCCCTACGCGGACACTCAGCCGGGCTTCCCTGAACCCCCGCCAACCAACGAATAGGTCCTTTTCCGGGCGTGTCGTTAGGTGTAGGAGTATATGTGGTCCTCTGCCGCTTGTGTGCCGAGGTGGTAGCATTGCTATGGTTGTTGTCGCCTCGGGGACGCTTGTTGGGGCGCTCAGGACCAGCGATACGTCTCTTCTTGAAGCTGCCTGCGCCGGCTTGGTGGGTGGCTTTGCGATTGTGCCTTGTTTTAGGCTGATTTGAGATTGTTCAGTTAGTTTCTGCTGAATTGGTAGTGGGATGATGAATCTGAGGCCCTTGTCATACCGGCATGGCGAATTCAAGGTTGTGTATACAAAGCGAGTCGAAAGCGCCAGAGTCTGCGAAGCTGAATTGGTATCTATTCCACCAGTATCGAGAACAGTCTAGGAAGGAACAAAAATGATATAGGTAGTTTGGAGCCCATTGTTCGTCGTTCTTGCCGTTTATATGTCAACAGCATGATCTGTGACTTGTGACTTGTATTGTTGAAGGCTGTTTCCCCTATTGTCAGTCGTACTTGCCCCTTTGATTGCCTGCGTGCCTAGACAAAATGTTTGCTGATTCAGAGATTGTATGGTGACAATGAGGTAAACAACGACAATGAAGGCAATTAGTTGTCATTGTGGCCTCTTTGGCATCCAAGGGCATGGGCAGATTTATGCGAGCTTGTAGGTATTCTATTTGGGTATGCATTGTGTTTCATTGAATCATTGTAATCCCCCCTACTGAATGAGTACAAAGGCTCCCCAAAGCGTGGTACAAGCGGTGTGTTTTTCACCATTTCACCATTTCACTGACCAAAACAGCCCCTTTGTCCTTTCCGTTTTCCCCACACATCGCTAATACCACCCTTCGAGTCACTCTTCTTCTCGTTTATCATAGCTCCATAAGAACTGAAATGGGGCCTCAATGTTGGACGCTCTGCCTGCGCAAATTCGGGTTGAGAGGTCGAGTTTGCCTTTCCCATGCAGGGTTGCCAACTATAATCGGCAGAACCGCAAGAGTCATAACACCAGCAAGAGCTCGAGGCAACGTTCCCACTTCTCTACCTCCCCTCTTCCCTGACCCTTCGCAGGACATTTGTGTCTCTTCTAGACACAAATGCCGCCGCAGGCTAAACCCCCAACCCCAGTGACCCCAACCATCTCAACCCATTGTTGTGGCCCGAAACGACCCGAAGCAGCCAAGATGTTGGAATCCAGTCTTATGATCTCCCAGGACCCTTTATCATGCTTGATGTAGCTATTCGGGGATATTTCTGGTTGAACCCAGGAAAAGGGGTCAAGTTGAACAATTAGAGTTTCGGAATAAACGACGGCGATCTGTTGACGGGTAGATAGCGCATGAACTCGTTTCGTGAATGGGTATTAATCGGTCGCCCCAGGTATTCGAAATCCAGTCTCGACAGAAACTCGCATTGCCCGCGGCAATGACACTTTTTCTACACCCGCGGTGGAAGAAACGTCTCGGCCAAGCTCTTTCGGCAAGTTCCTTATTTTCCGGGCCTACACGTTTCCCCTGGCTAGTTTCCCACCCTCCTGACAGTTTGAAAAGAACAACCTACAGCTTTTGAGAAGCTCCAAGACGGATTTTCGTGATCGGAATCGGGTACTTGCAATCTTCCAAAATCGCGGCGCGCACTCCGAGACGTAATTGGAGCTTCGGTTCCCGTCCTGAATTGAATCGGTGCTGAGATACTCTTCCAAACTTCAACTCTTCTTCAACAATAACCCCCTGGGGGGCCATAATCTCGGGGATTCGTATTAAAGGGGGCGTTCGGATTACCGTAATTCGTAGAAGCCCCCGATAGATCGCCTGCCATCTGCTGGGTCGAAAACCCGCCCTGCTGCTGCGACTGCTGTTGCTGTGGTGTCTGCTGTCCAGTAAAGGTATCAATACGGGGCGTGGATTCCGAAGAGTAGACCGGCGTCGAGTACTGAGATGAGCCTGGCATCCCTCCTGGGGCCACGTTAACTGACTGATGATGAGCGTACGCCGGGATCCCCTGCTGCTGCGGCTCCCACAGAGATGAGGTGCTCGTCGACGCACTAGTTATGGATGCCTCCCGGCTTGCTTGTCCGGGCAGTGGGAACGGAGTATTCGGGTCAAGGCTAGCAGGTCGTCGTGGCGCAAGCAGTTGCTGCAGAGACTGAACGGACGGACCGGGGCCGGCTCCTGGTACCCCAGGAAACCCCTGAGCCGGTGCAGCGACACCGGCCGCTGCTGCTGCCGCAGTCGCGGAGCTCATATCGACGCCAGGATGGCCCCCCGTCGTGGTCTGTAGGTAATGGGCAATGTACTCGTCGCTGATACCCTGTTTGTGGAGAAGTTCGCGGAGCTGCCTGTTTTCCTCAGCCACCCGCCGGGCGGCCATCTGGACTTCCGCCGAGGCTTCAATACCCTGGAGCTCGCATGTCCTAAGGCGTTGCTCCAGCTCCTGTAGATACTCTCTTTTACGCGCGCGGGATCTTCTCTGGTTGTCTCGGATGCGGGCGAGATTGGCCTTTTGCTATACAAGTGCAAAAGGAAGAAAGGGGCTCGGTGTTGGCCAAAGGGATTAACAACTTCTTTCGGGGGGGGCGCAGAAGGAGGAAGAACAGCAGAACAAGAGATGGAGAGGTGGAAACAGAAACAGAGTGGATAGGTTTGAAATGACTTACTGCAGGCGTTGACATTTAGCATGGACGTGATTCGCGCGGGCAAAATGTCGCTGGCAGGTTTCTCCCATCGAACCTGGCACGATGGACTCGCAAGCGGCAGCAAGATCAATCCACTTTTAGAGAGAACCTTTCGGTCACTGACTAGGTTTATCCGATGGTTCGTCGATAGTAGGAGGAAGCAATGTCTTGGTCGAAGTCCCCCGCTGCTGTCGGATCCATGTATCTGCACCAGACAGTTCCTCTTTCCCGCCACAGGCTTGCAGGTAAGTAAAAGGAGGCCTGGAGAAAACAGAGAGGGTTTTTCTGGTCGAGTAGGGCAGGAGAGAGTGCAAGAGGAGGAGAGGAGCAGTGATATCTGCCGGTCGAGATGGCGACGACGCGGGAAGATACAGGTTGATGTTGTTTGGGGCTGGATCTTGCTACGTGCGGCAAATCCATGCACCATATCATGTATCGAATACATGTGCACATCCACATAGATATCCACCTCGTGCATGGCCTGGGCAGCAACCTCATTTAGCGCCCAGCCCAGCTTCAGCCTTCGGGGTAGAGGTAGAGCGAAGAGCAGTTAAAAGCAAGCACAGAAACCAGACGGATACCCAAGACCCAGAAGCGGCCAGCCAAACAGGCTAGAACCAGAATCACCAGGACAATGCCAATTGGACATCGCGTCTTGTCACGCTAGTCAAAGGAGGGTGGTGGGAAGTAGTCACATCACCCACCGTCTTACCCACGGATGAGCCCTGGTCTGGCGGTCCATGCCTAGTGCCTGGTGGCAAGACGCCACACTTACCACCCAGTAAGCCATCTCGGCCAGCCATTGCCCAACTCAGTGCGCTCTGGTGCTGTCAAGGACCAAGGACCACTAGGTCGGCTTCGGGCCTCATTTATTCGAGGCCTGTCATACAAGGGCTTCGCAACTCGAGGCCTCCAGGACTGGAGACATGCCGTGGACTTGCAATCCGACAGCCAAATACCGTCGACAGGCTTGGGTCGAGTTTAGCATTATACCATGGCCTAGCCAAGTTCATGGGAGATGACTGCCATCTTGGGGAAGCGATTCGCCAACTTGCTGTGGCTCATTCAAAGTTGGGCGAAACTTCGCCACGATTGGGGTTTCTGGGTTGGGACTTGACGGATGCAGGAAGGAAAAAGAAACTCTTTTTCGGCTCCTAAAAGAGACCCTTCGCCGGCTCCTATCGATCCGAAAGCATGGCATATCATCCGCAAACACAGACCACCAGAGTTTGATCCGGCCCCTGGGAGCCATGCTGCTAGCGCGTGCTCGTGACCGTCATCAGCCCAGGACCATGTTGCGAACTCTGTCAAGCAGCCAGGACGGCGTGGCATGATGGATGATGCCGCATGTCTGGCAAGAACTTGGGTGATTAAGTCTGTCGTGCTGCTGACCCTTCGCCCCCCATGAGCTTCAACGGTCGTCTCGGATAGATCCCGCGAATTATGGGGGACTTGCAACAGACTCAAAGTCAGTTTGGTGCCAACGGCCGCCTTGAATCATGAAACCACACCACATCAGGTTGTTAGTTGGATTAGTCGCGTTAGTTCTCCTTCCAACTCAAGCCACCTATTTGGTTCGCCCAAACTCTGTCATCCACATGTGGACTAGGCGAGGTCTCCTGCTCTGGTTTCCCCACGGAACGGGTAACTGGGCCATTTTGTGGGCTCGATGGCTGGGAGCAACTTGGCAAAGACCGATAATCTAGAGTTCTAGACACCACTGGCCCGCACCGATGCGCTGCGCTAAACACTCTGCATTGTCCACAACCAAACAAAGAAAAAACGGCCTTTATTACCATGATCAGTTAACAAGGGGCAATCCTTGCTAAATGTCGATGGGCAAACACCTGGCCCCAAATGCCAATTAGACGCCCGTTGCAAGCAAGGCCTCAGACACAACGCTCCTGAGTCCTGATGGCCCCCAAGGGAGCAACGTGACCTTGGTTGCCTGCGGCCCGCCTGGGGGGCAGGACAAGGCTTGGATTTGTCGATCTTGAATCCATCCAGAGGTTGACCGAAATCATAAATAACCTACCCGTAGTTCCGGTGTAAATTACCCTGAGGGTAAGAGTGCAGGCTGCAGAGTTATGATCAGCGGAAGCAATTCCTCATTCCCCGCGCGGCAGTTAGGACAAGCGTCCAGGCGAGGGGACCAGAAGAGTTTAATTGTTAGGCCCTACAGTATGGCTCCAAGCCTCAAAGGACTAAGGTTTTCACAGGACTGTGAAAAGCTCGCAGGCGGCGTTGCCCAAACGTTGAGCTTGCGCCACACACGCAGGTGGTCCCTCCTCGCCAGAATCCAAAACCCCGTCTGCCGGGAGGATTCGCAAATTGATGCTGTCTGTCTTCTGACTGACTTAGTAGATCCTAGTTGACGCATTAGGTATCGGGCGAGTAACTACCATGTTCCTACTGTTATGCAGTAGTTATTAGACGCCACTGGCATAATAGGGCCATCGGAGTGAGTCAAGGGTGCCATGGCAGTCCATGCTCGCCTGGATCCGAGTGCGCCTTGCGTGCTAAAGCTTCAGGCGTGAAAATTCATCGTTTTCCTTCAACCATGTTACACAACTTGACCAATAACGTACAGTACTTTCAAGTAGGCTCTTCGGCGCAATAGCTATCCCCAAGTGCCTATAGAAATCCGACGCTTATCTCATCTAGTCATCTACTCATGAAACCCCTGGAGGGCTAGTTGTACTAGTAACTCGGCACGATTGGACGGTATCCGAAAATGTCAGCGAAATGACATCCATGGACCCATGATCCCCCTGCTTGGTTTGAGCTCCAGGCAGCACACAACGCCCCTCCTTCCACTGCATGGTTTGTTCCTTCCTCCCATTACCAACGCGCCCTTTCCCAACTTCTCTATCAAAAAATGGGCAGCCGCGGCTAACTTGCTTCCATTCCAGCTTTATATTATTCGATCTGGTTCTACATGCCTCTATGTCGTCGGTGGCTGTGTCTTGGTACTACAGTAGCTCTGGCCCCCCTTTTTACTTCCTCGTCCAACATCCGTCATCTTTACTCTGTCCAAAAGCAGTTTCTCCGAGACATGTTCCCACGCACTTGCTCACATGTACAGATACCCTAATATTATTTCTCCGGCTTTGGAGACTTATCGAAACTCCCCATCGGCCTCAATCCCCAGCGACCCAGCATGGCGTGGTCCTCGTCCCAGCCGTTGCACTCTGTCGTCAGCATCTTCTCACCGGTGAAGATAGCATTGGCGCCAGCCATAAAACAGAGTGCCTGCTTCTCCTCCGACATTGTCTTTCGCCCAGCTGCGATACGGACGATGGTAGCAGGCATTAGGATGCGAGCCGTCGCAATCGTCCTAAGCATGCTCGTGAAGTCAATTGGCGGCCGCTCTCCAAGAGGTGTTCCCTTGATTGGGACCAGAGCGTTGACGGGGAAGCTTTCTGGGTGCAAAGGTAGTGTTGAGACTGTGTGCAGCAACCCGATCCGATCCTCGGATGTCTCGCCGAGGCCCAGGATACCACCTGAGCAGACATTGATTCCAGCGTCACGCACGTGGCTCAGCGTCTTGAGTCGCTCGTCGTAGCTGCGAGTCGATATAATGGATGGATAGAACTCGCGACTCGTATCGACATTGTGGTTGTACGCGGTCAAGCCAGCCTCCTTGAGCTCCCTGGCCTGCTCTCCGTCAATCATGCCGAGCGTCACACAACTTTCCATTCCCATGGCCCGAACCCCCTGTACCATGGCCTTGATGTTCTTAAGGGCGTTCTTGCGACCGCGCATATCGCGCCACGCGGCGCCCATGCAGAACCGGGTGCTCCCCCTTTCGCGTGCTGTGCGAGCGGCGGCCAATACAGACTCGACAGTCTCGACCTTTTTCGCTTCTATCCCCGTGCCCTTTTGGTATCGTGTTGACTGGGCACAGTAAGAGCAGTCCTCAGTACAGCCGCCCGTTTTGATATTCATGAGTGTGCAAAGCTGCACCTCGCCGGGGTCGTGGAACTCTCGATGGACCTGAGCCTGATAGATGCCATGGGGTTTTAGTTTCCGCAGACCACAACAGCGCTGCCTACAATCAAAAGATATCAACGTACAGATTGAAAGGTCAGTTCCATCAGCGGTTGGTAGTAGATAGCCGCAATCTGCTCTCTGGTCCAGTCATGCCTGGGGCTCTTGGTGGCGACCGCATCCCGCAATATGTTGCTTGCAGTCTCTCGTCGCTGCCGTTCGGTCTGCTCGTGACTGGTAGAGCGGATGGCTGTCGGTGTTACGGAGTCGACAACCGTTGACATGCAGAGGCCAGCTCGTCTAGCAGTAATAGCGATTGGCGCAAGTTTGGACCGCGATGATACCACGGCCCAACCGGACGGTTTCCACAAGAGAGTTGACATGGCTATTTCGATCAAGATGCCTCCTTCAGCAGCAATCACAAATTCACAGAGACTGCATGTAACTTGAAAGGAACTCGACGCTGCGACCTCGGATCAAAGGCGTATATGACACATGTAATCAACAATCCTGGTCGGCAACCGGCAAGGCAATGCGCGGCAATCAGCCGGTGTTGAACAGAGTCAAGTGGGGGTTACAGCGTCACGCATACTGTCGGGGCAAGTTTGTTGAGCTCGACTCTCGAGCGTCTGGTGAGTCACAAAATTAAATCACTGGTTGCATCAGTCAAAACTTCTCTGTACGAAGATCAATGAGACTAGTGCTGCATGCTCATTTTCCTAACCAATTTCTAGTTCTATTTACTAATAGTTCACTAATAGTGGGTAAAAGAGACGTCCCCAATGTCCATGCCAACCGGGACTCAACATACTAAGTACCAGTATTACCAGGCACTCAACAAGCTGTTCAGGTAGTGCAGATGAACTTGATCCCTCATTACTGTCTCAATTTCTTCCTTCATCCTTAGCAGCTGCTGCTCATCGCTCGGGTCTCCTGTCCGCTGCACCCGCCTCCTCACTTCCCGGAACTTGTGCGCCGCGGTCGCGAATCTGTCCTCCGCTTCGGCAACCAGGTTTGTTTTGAGGCACTTGGTACATAATTCCGGAATTGCCCCTCCGTCAGGCAGCGTCCGCGGAAGGACATGGATGCTCTCATGCGTGATGTGTCGCGGGGGGATCTGGTGCCCACATCCTGGGTAACGCAGCTCCAGCCGGCAAAAGGGGCACGTGCCATACGCATAACACCAGGTTTCTAGACACTGTGTGCCGGCAACATGGCCGCATGGAAGAATCGAGAAGGTTGTGTCATTAACAGTTCCGCCGTCGGCGGGGCTCCGGAGCCTGAAGCGCGCGTCCCGGCAGATTTGGCAGACCAGCGCGGGCGGGCGGTCGATGAGGAATGTGACCTTCGGGCAGGGGATAAAGGACTCATCTCGGTCATAACTGTGCCGCGGTTGGAGCCATGACGGGAGCAGCGACCTACCTTTAGCAGCAGCAGCAAATTTCGAGTCCCGAAGCCGCTCTTTCAGCGTGGTGAGTGGAATATCCACGGATCTCTTGGATCGCAAGTATCTCCAGTTTCTTTGTCTGCCTTGGCAAGGTAAGTTGGTATGTTCTCGGCTATGACTCGCTTCCGATGCCATCTTTATAACAAATACTCCAGGTCTACTTCCAGCAAGACAACAATAGTGGCAACTTACAAATTCAGCAGAGAATAACTGAAAAATAACTAGGAGATGTCCTAGGTATATATTGTTGATATTCGATATGAACAGAGCTTCAGTTCAGTATGTTCCTCCTTGTCCTTGCTCGAGGTATCCTATAGTACAATACTGTCCAGTCGTTTTGAACAAAGGGCTTCTTCAGTATGCATACCCGCAACAGCGTGCCATATATTACTATCGCTTATTGGATTACTGCATTATTGCATATTTGGCAGACTTTGAAAAGTGACCTTTATCTCCATTTCGACTACCCCTACTTCATGCTATATTATATACGAATTATACTGAGTCACAATTATACGACTTCTATATATAACAATACCTCTAGCGTAAAAGCTTAAGATTACCCACGATTAGAGCTTTAACTTATGGCCTCGTAGGTAGAGGTAGTGGTAGTCCTCATAGTCGAAGGCTCCCACGCTCATAGCCATGCGTGCAATTAGAGGCACCGGGAACACTCACAGGCCTTACAATAAGAGCAAGCGCTTATAATTAGAGATAGCGGCAATATTATATATAGAAGCTTTGTAGGTGATTATAATTGAATGCGGTTCACATGTTCGGTAAATGCAGTGTAAAGCTGAAGGTGGAAATGAGCTACTTTTCTCAACGTCGGCCTAATGTGCGACCGTATTACTGACTGGTCGTAATAATGAAATATTACAACTGATCATGGATAGGATGCTCACCCGACTACGCCTTGCAACAGCGGCCAAATCTATAGTTAAGACTGTTGACGATGTTAGCAATCAACAGCCTTTCTACCTCTACAGCGATCAATAGTTTTTAACGTACCTAGGTAGCTATGGTTTAGAGCAAACGTGTTCATCTCCCTAACAGGGACTCTTTTTCTTGGAACACGATTATTAGTGTTGTACTTGTCGGTAGCCTGGCAACCCCACCCCTCTAATTAGTACGCCGGTACGTACTTACTGTCCCAGCTCACCATCCCCATAAACGTGCTTCTACATGTATTTTTTGCACTTTGGTCTGTCGTATGGCAAATAATGGCGGCAAATTCAGCCCTCGAGCAGCTACCGCTACTCATATTACAGTCTATTTGTGAGTTCGTTGATTGTGACGGCTTCGACAGACAAGACTTGATTGCCTTGGCGCTTGCAAGCAAAACCTGTTATGAAGCTTCACAGAGGCACCACTTTGACAGTATTCACATTCATGTGGAAGGCCCACAACAGCTGATTGTCGATGTGAAGAGCCTTCAAGACGTCTTGGCCGTTGGCAAACGCCGTGCGTTTGTCCGACGCTTGGAAATCACAGGTAGGACGCTAGAACATCCCGACGAACCGTTAGAGACTGGGGGAGATAGAAGGTGCTGGCAGAACACGGTGAGAGCGCAGAGAACACTCACAAAGAGCGACCGGGGGCGCCGGTCGGACGAGTCCTGCATGTGGAAACTCGACTACTCGTGGCCGACTGATACCTTTCCCGAGGCCGACGAGACATGGGCGCCTTTGGCGGAGCTGGTCACGACTCTGACGGGCCTCAGGGATTTCATGTTTGAGTCGCCGCAACAGATACCACGTTGCTTGCTCGACGGTCTTCGCCAGCACTGCCCACGGACTCGCCTACACATGCACAACTTCAACCTACGCAGCCTAAGCAAGGTCCCAGAGGAGCCTCCAAACCTCCAGATTGATCCAGGTGAATGGGAGCTCGTTAAATCACCCAATCTCCACTGCGTGGTCTATATTTCCGATAACACCGTTGGAAAAGACAGCCCAGCGCCAGGTTACAACCATGACGCCATCATCCGTATGTTTGGAGGGCTGGCACCAAAACTGAGGCTGCTCCACTGGACAGGAAGCTTTTCTATGTCTGATGGCCAGCAACAAAGCCCCAGGCTCCCATGGAACATTGAAGGAACAAGATCGGGTGCCGGGCCGCACAGCCTGGTTTACGAGACTACTTGGGATCCTCTACCCGTACTTGGACTCGAGGCGTGGGAGAATTGCGGAGATTTGGGTCAGCTCCGGAACCTCGAGATGGGCTCCAACATCAGCGTGCAAATGGCGCAAAAGCTATGTTCCATGGCCAGAAGCGGCGCCTTTCGTTCTCTCCGCTCCGTTTCCGGAGGATTCGAGGATTTTTGGGACGAGAAGAAACTAATCATGACTGATCTTTTTTGGAATCTACCTCCCCTTGAGAGCATCTACATTTCCGGCTCTTTAGGGAAGGATGGGCCGTTGTTCCAAGTCATCTTGGATCACCATGGCAAGACGCTTCGCAAACTCGGACAGACGTTGGGAACAACCCGTGTGCCGGTGGTGTCGAGTTTATACTGGGCACAAAAGATTGATCTTCTGCGGGAACATTGCCCGTACATAGAGACCCTGGAATTCACGACTATACGTAGCCGTGACAAAGCCGAAGAGATGGCCATGTATCAGGCTCTGGGCCGGATGCCACGGCTAAAGCACGTCATGCTCAAACTCCTGATCTGGGACTACCCCAGAGTAGAGGGGCCTAGTTTCTACCTGGGAAACGAGCAAGGGGAGTGTCTTGAGGGCCTCCGCGAATGCCTGATCCAGTGTGCCTTTGATGAGAGTCTAGCGTGCTCTCTGTTCGGAATGATGGACGGAGGGACACTCGAGTGGTTGGATCTAAGGGTGCAAGCCTCGTGGGACGGCGATCTGAGTGTGTATCAAATGCTGTGCTGGATTTCAAAATGCTGGTATGTGAGGAAGACGGGTTCTGGCGTCCTCGTTGCGGAGCAGATGGGCTTGTCAGCCGATGGAGCGCCGAGAAAGCGTGATATTTTGACTGAGCTCATGCGCAAGGACTTCAGGGACATGCCTAAGATCAAGGACATTTGGACAAGTATCTGGCCAGGAGAGCCCAAGACGCCGGGGGACTGGAGTGACCATTGGTGGAGTTTTCCCCTCGGGGGAGATGACGGCCAGTAGCTCGGAGGTCGCCGATGGGATCCGGGACGTGTGGGGCACATCGGAGCGGGAGCGCCGCAACGGAGACGCCCCGAAGGCAGGATGTATTAGGGGAGGGCCCCGGAAGGCGACTTATCCGGTGTGAGGGCAGCCAAGGTTCGTGGTCAGAGAGTGGCCAACTTTTATTCGAGTGCGTCAGGGCTTGTTATTACTGATAGCAGTCCTACTCGGAGTACTACTACTCGTATGCAACAGTCCGGTGCACTCTTTACCGAGTCAGAGCTAGAAAGAGAAACTGGATCAGAAATGGGTGGGTCTTTGGGCACTGCCACACTGTCGGGCCCGTTCTGTCCCACGCCGGCCGGCAATTTGGCTACTATATTTAACCTAGGAGGATGATGAGAGGACGGGGCAATTGTGGCACGACCGACTACGGATAGTACTAGTACTAGTACTACCACGTACCGCCCGGTAGCTGGACCAGGCAAACCTGTGCTTGCTCCAGGTGCCGCATTCAATAGCGGTCAAAGGGGAGCAATGACCTCTTCTCTCCGACCTTGCACCAAGCACTAGTATATGGATACCTCGTATTACTACGAGTACGTACTACGAGTAGTGGCTCCATTACCTGAGAGCCGCCGGCTAGCCGCGTCAAGGCTGTCTCTCACATCCAAGTCCTGGGACTCAGCTGATGAGAGCACGCCCAGCCAAACCAACAAGAACGTTGGTAAGGCATCGAGCCGTGTAATTATGCTCTTGGCCCCCGTCCACGGTGTTGGCTAGCTGGTGCGACCTGCATAATAAACAGGGGGATTGATCAGCAGTCAGGCGTCGTCTCCCAACGTGTTGGTCTGGGGCTGGACGTTTTTTTGAAGGACCTGTGGGTTACGCACGTGCCAAGCTTGACGGCGCCGTGTTAGTATTTCAAACTCGGAGAAACCAGCCAGCCGGGGATTTAACAATTACGTTACATAGTAGAAGCACATGTCGCGTGTTTAATTATACCCATCAGGGCAGTCAGGGCAGTCAGGGCAGTCAGGGCAGTCAGGGCAGTCAGGGCAGGAAGTGAATCAATGACGTTGTCGCCCACTTGAAACCCCTTGGAAGGAATCTGAGTCAGAATGCAGGACCGTCGGGCAAACAAATCCCAGCGTGATGGCCCATGAGACGGTGAGATTTCTTTCCTAAACAGGACCCAACACGGGATGGCAGAGGCAGTGCGTCATTGCGCCTCCCAATGAAACGACCCGTCTTCTTGGCGACGATGAGCTGTGTCTCGTATTTTTGATGCAGCCATCATATCATCCATGTACCAGCGCACCAGGCACGAATCTAGTAGGTAAGCACTACGGAGCACGGCGACTCCTATTACCCCAGATACATGGACGAGTGCTCGTATATGACCACCGCATCCACCAATTTGTTTTTTTCCCCCCCTCTGCATCCATCCATCGCGTCGCTTCTTCAGGGTGCAACATTCACCACCGCCCCCAAACCAACACAATGCCTTCCGTCAAGGGTCTCCTGGCTGCTGGCGTCGCCCTCGCCTTCGCCTCGCAGGGCCAGGCCAAGACCATCAAGGTCACAGCCGGCGAGGACGATTCGTTCGACCCGGACGAGATCAAAGCCTCCAAGGGCGACGTCGTCGAGTTCCACTTTGAGCGCGGCAACCACAGCGTCGTCGCCGGCGCCTACGACTGGCCCTGCAGCCCACTCGAGTACATGAGCGAGGGCAGCTTCTTCTCCGGCTTCATCGACACCGACGACGACAAGGCCGTGAGTCGCACTGCATACACTATCGAAGGCTAGGGAGGAAAATAGCTAACAGGGATCCAGGACGAGGTCTTCCGCGTCACCATCAACTCCACGGAGCCCATCGCCTTCTACTCGTCCGTCGGCAAGCAGTGCCCCGAGGGCATGGTCGGCATCATCAACCCGGACGACAAGCAGACTCTCGACAAGTACAGCAAGGAGGCCGCCAAGCAGTCCACCGCCGTGTCCCCCCGCAGCGACGCCTTTGGCGGCGAGGTCGTCAAGGATGGCGACGATGACAGCAAGGACGATGACAAGGATGACGACAAGGATGACGACAAGAACGACAAGGACGACGACAAGGACAAGGGCGAGGATGGCGAGGACGCTGCTGGGTCGTTCCATGTCCCTGTCCTTAGCCTGCTTACTGCCGTGGGTGTTGCTTTTTTCATGGCCTAGGCTGGGTCAACCTTATGTATAAGAGTTTCCATGTATAAGAGCAGATGCTGTAGACTACTAACAGTGGCAGGGCGACCAATTGGGGGGGAGGTGGGCGTTAGTTTGGGGCTTGGGGATACCAGAGCTCCCCTAGATATTAATATCTTAATACCCATTTGTTTTCGCGAGTCAAACTATTTGCGCGGTCTTGGACTTGGTGCATCAATTTGTGTTGGGTGGTCTAAGATGCGTGTGAGAGAGATGGGTATTGTTTGAAACTGGTGCGTCCATGAACGAAGAACGTCTATTGTTATCTGAGCTATTGGGTAATACGTCACATGAGGGCTCACCAACATGTTCTACTCAGTGGCAATGCAAGGGCTAAACTGGATGTGTTATCCAACATGTTTGTTGATGCTATCCTGTGGTCCAGGGTAGGTCAAGATGCCAGTGGAGCCATCGGTGCTTGTTCTGAACGCCGAAGAGCGGTCAATAGTGGCCATTAGAGGCTAGTCAGGCCCAGTACGGAGTAGGTATTAGGCCATTGCTGGGGCCGCCTCGGTATCTCCCCCGCGGGCACGGTACGGTTACTTGTCGCACTCTAGGCGGGCGCAAAGCCGATTCCCCGAATTCTGCCACATGACGGATTGACGGATCCATGGATGGGCCTGCCCACTTCTTCTCCGACGCCCCAGAACCTCCGGGCAAATTTCGTCACTTACCCAACGTCTCCTCCATGGCATAGCAAGGGACGCTGCCGCTGCTACTATTCGTGTTCCTACCTACTATGCCTCTCGATTGACACGCGTCTGTTAGACCGCCGACACGCTTCCGAACCCCCGGCAACCATGCGCCCCAGCGCCGGCGTGCGCATCCACCTGCGCAAGGTTGCGCGAGCGGGGGCACCACCACCTCCAGGAGGCCATTCCCGCCATTGCGCCCGTCGCGCCAGGTCTCATTGCACGAGGGCGACTCCCAGACGCCCCGCTGCTGTACCGCATTGCTGCAACTACGCTCTGCGCCCAACTGCTTACAGCCCGCTAGATGCCTCGTCATGGCACCTCAAGCCGCGAACCTTGGCGACAAAGGCCACGCAGACCGGGACCGTGCTGGGTCCGCTGCAAGAATATGACAGACGGGTTGAGCAGGGCCTGCTGAAGAATGACAAGCACCAGAGAGGTAAGACATGGCCCGCTAGCGTACAAGCGGGAACCCCTCTACTTACACCGCGGCAGGCATCATTGAGAACCTCCAGCACCTCCACGACGAACTACGAGACTACCATGCGCCCCCGGTCGTCCACCCCAGCCCAGACCTTCTCAAGCCGGCCAAGAAGTCTGTATTCTCCTCCCTCTTCAGCTCCGGCAAGCCTGCCGCCAGCGCCATTGGCGACATCCCCACCAACCTCCCGCGCGGCCTGTACCTCTACGGCGATGTCGGCAGCGGCAAGACCATGCTCATGGACCTCTTCTACGACACCCTGCCCCCGTCCGTCCGCACCAAGACCCGCATACATTTCCACAACTTCATGCAGGATGTCCACCGGCGCCTGCACAAGCTCAAGATGGAGTATGGCACCGATGTCGACGCCGTGCCGTTTGTGGCCGCCGACATTGCCGATGGCGGCAATGTGCTGTGCTTTGACGAGTTTCAGTGCACCGATGTGGCCGACGCCATGATTCTGAGGAGGTGAGCGAGCATCTTCAAGTCTGAGCTCCAATGTGCTCTGGCTAACGGAAATGGCAGGTTGCTGGAGTCACTGATGTCGCATGGTGTTGTCCTGGTGACGACGTCGAACCGCCACCCCGACGAGCTGTACAAGAACGGCATCCAGCGAGAATCCTTTATCCCGGCCATCCAGCTTCTCAAGACCCGCCTGCACGTCATCAACCTCGACTCCCCGACCGACTACCGCAAGATCCCCCGCCCGCCGTCAGACGTCTACCACACCGCGCTCGACTCCCACGCCCAGTCCCACGCCGAGAAGTGGTTCCGCTTCCTCGGCGACCCGGACAGCCCCGAGCCGCAGTCGGAGACCCAGAAGGTCTGGGGCCGCGACATTTTCGTGCCGCGCGTGAGCGGGCGCTGTGCCTGGTTCACCTTTGACGAGCTGATCCGCGAGCCCAAGTCGGCCGCCGACTACCTCGAGCTGGTGCGGCATTACGATGCCTTTATCGTCACTGACGTCCCCGGCATGAACATCCAGCAGCGCGACCTGGCCCGCCGCTTCATCACCTTCATCGACGCCGTGTACGAGGGCAACGCCAAGCTGGTGCTCACGACGGAGCGGCCCCTGTCGGAGCTGTTTGTCACGCGCGACGAGATTGCCGAGAGCCTCATGAAGCACAACCCCAAGGACTCGGCGGGCGGCAGGAAGGATGACGTGGACAAGGTCGTGGGCGGCATGATGGGTGATATTGAGAGCAGCGTCGAGAAGCTCAAGAAGACGGACCTGTTCGCCGGCGAGGAGGAGGCGTTTGCCTTTGCGCGCGCCCTGAGCCGCCTGAGCCATATGGAGAGCAAGGAGTGGGTGGAGAGGGGGATGGGGCTGGAGGAGAAGGGCGGCAAGCGCGAGAAGGATAGCTGGACCAAGACGAGGAGCAGGCAGTATGAGGATTCGATGTGAACACGATGGGGGAGGGGGGTTTGTTTTCTGTTTAAGTTCTCCGCGGTAGATACCTAGAGCGTTGGCATAGAGCATACCTAGACGGCGGATTGGGCATTTTCGACATGTGGATTGTCTGATTGTTATACTCTGGCTCGCCCAACACCATGAATGGAACACTTGAAGTGAGGAGGCTTGCTCGATCCCTGTGCCGTAAAGTAGGCGATCGCTTGATTGCGAGTGTGATGTCTCTGTTTCCGGTTACATGGCCCACCCCTTGGGTGTAGCACCTCGAGTCTGCATAGTAGATTTCGAGAGGTAGCGTTCATAGTTTCTTTAAAATAATCGATTGAATATTGATCCCTTCCTTTATGACTCGCTACTTTAATCGTTTGCACTTGTCTCGGTCAAGCAGTCAACTTGCCCCCCGGCCCCCCCCTTCTGCTAAGAAATGAGAGCTTTGCTGTTAATCGAGGCTATTGAAGGTCACTTCGGAGGTAGTGTCCCGTTTCGCCAACAACGCCGTATTGAGAGAAGAAGAGGGAAATTAAGGCTCAAGGGGGACAATGCAGCGGCGGCCCTTGTTCATGTCGTACACCTTGCTGCAGCGGGTATCGTTGGGGAGGTCGATGAATTGGTTGGAATACTTGATCCAGACATTGTCATAATCGTCTCCTCCAATGCTCGGGTCCTTGCATGCGTTCCCGGGGTGAACCTCGACCGAGTAGGGGAGCCCGCCATCGGTATAGCTGTCCCAGCCGTCGGCGTCGTCACAGTTGAGGCCTCGCTCAACCTTGAAGCCACCTCCCTAAACGGCCACTGCCGACGGATTATCCGGGCATTTTATAGACTTCTTTGTCCCCTTGGTCTTGTATAAGAGGGTTCTATTTTCAACATGTCTCCATGGGTGAAGTTGAATGACTTCATTGCATCTTCGCTTTTGCCCTTCCTCCAAGTCCACTTTCATCCTGCATGGCCTCTTGGTCAGATGTGTTAGCCTCTGTCTAGAACTGAGAACCGAAACGGGAGATATTAGGGTGGGAATATAATTAACTACGCCATGTAATGATCTGTGTCAACAATATACTAGCAATGCAGCTAACAGAGACCTCTGCGTCTTCCAAGGGAATGGGTCCGTAGATCTTTGCAATTATCAGGGCGTTGCTTATTCTTAGCTCTTCTGAACTAGTTGTCGAATCTACAACGTATGAATAGCATTTGTTTAGCACTCACAGATATAATGGCTCCTTGCATATCCAAGACACGCAATGAATTTGACTACTAGTACTAGGACAACAGCTCCCGGCGCAATGCCCCAAAGATTGAACGGTTCGATGGGGTCAAAAAAACCTCCGGGCGGCGTGCGGGCTCTGTTCTGCACCTGGACGATCGCCAAACAAGAACATTTCAAAGGGTTCATGGCTTCACTCATAAGCGGCGCAGCATGCTGTGCCTCGTACTGACATATAATACCACTACCTATTAGTAGTAGGTAAAATAGAGAGATCACTAACTAACTTGATGTGACGTCATCCATAGGACGATAATTCGTGAGTTGTCCGCTTGTACGCAGCATCAGCCTCTGTGGTCTGCTGCGCCGCAAAAACATCTGGCCAGCCCCCCCCCTCATACAGTCATGCTACTTCCACGTTGATCGGACACGGCATCTGACTCTGGGGGACGATATAATTGACGATTGATCACCCACTCAGCACTTCAGTCCGTCTGACATTGATGCTTGTGCCGCGTACCCGGGAGATCCTCTTGACGTCGGGACTAATAATAGGCCGTCTGAGATTACCGCTGGCTAGAAATCTTCACGTGCTGTCGGTCGCAAGACCATTATCGTACATATTAATACGCGTACGAGTAGGCTCTGGGAATGCTTGCAATAGTTTTAAAGACCTCGATGAGACTACAGCCGTTGATCAGCGGCTGTGGTATCGCCTTTTAACACAGTACTTACGCGGGCGACCCCGTTTTTGGAGACGACTAAAAGCCGTAGATGGGATCTCTAAAGGGTATCTATTGAGATCTTTCCCGGCCGCCTGAAAACGACCGCCTGAAAGATTCCAGCTGCTCGGGAAAGGATCTATGCTCTGCCGAGAGCCTGTCTAGCACTTTCAACCGTCTCCAAAAACGGGGGCCCCGCGTAAGTACTGTGTTAAAAGGCACTTGCGTCTTGTATTCTCGCATTACCTCGGACGTATTCAATGCGAAACCAGCCATCACCAGATAGTTGAGAAGGAGTCCTCACAGAGGTTTCATAATTTGAATGACCCAGTACAGACCAGCCATTGCATATCGTGGAGATGGACGGCATAATGGCCGCCTGGTTGGTAGTCTTTGCTCATAAGGCGAGGTAACAGTTTTTTTTAATCCTGGGTTTGTTATTGCGTAAACCTCCCAGCCTGCCTAGCTATATAGCTTTAAAGAGCGATTCCTCGTTTGCGCTGACAGTTTCGTGACCTAAATATCCATATCTCACTAAGGGGAATCAGTTGAGGGAACTTTGCGAATATTCTTGAGAGATATTGCAGGATCTTTGCTTCAATAATGCATCGAGGTTTATAAATTTAACAAACGGCGTGTATGTATTACTAGTAGCTATTGTTACTTCACTGCGCCTATTACGTAGGTTATACAGTTCGTCCTCTCCGTCTAATATATAGGCTTCGGATTGGTTATCAAACTCCCCACTAGCACCCCGGTTATCACATAAAAGCTATTTTACTTCTGGTACAGAGTAATGCGCACGCTGGAGTATTCCGAGGATACGGTGTTGATCTTGTGCGCATCGGAGTCGGTCGGTCTACCAACTATTAGTGTCGCGCGCACGGGTATAATATAGGGTCGAAAGAACGTTTTATTTTTATCTAGTAATTGACCAAAGGTCTGCCTCTTTGGCTTGTGTAGGCCGTTTCTGGTTCTTGAAGCTGTCGTTGATACTCGGCACGTCTAGAGCCAAGTTGTTAGAGATCAGTCATTCACGGGACCAACGCCGACGTGATTACTTACTGATATTTACACTTTACATAGTATGATTAAAACGAGCCGAGAAATTATTTTTGCCGGACCTGCATACTACTAGCATGGTGGTGCACGCCGCCCTACATGAACAATGCGATTCCTGAATTATTGTAAGGCGTAGTACATCGTGAGGCTGTTGTATCCTCTTAACAGCCCTCCATTGCTTGACCGTATCATCACTGTTATTGAGGCACCAGGGGGATAGATGGTCGACCATTTCACAAAATAAGATACCTTAGGTTAGTAGTGATTTTACTGTGGCAAAGGGTACTACCACTATTAAATTAATGGCGTACCTACGTCCTCTGCTATTAGCGCAAAGAAACCTGCTTAGTACCTAGCACGCTTACAATAACTCAGAGATTATATTGTAATGATAAGTTATGGCACTCTATGAGTGCGCTTGCTTTTTTGATCCCGTTTTCTGTTGTGTTGGTTAGAAGCGTATGTATATTAGTATAGTACTATGAGATGATGCTCTGGGCCACTGGACTTTGAAGCCTGGGCATCCAACTTAGAACTGCGACGTTATGCACTTTCCTTGTGATAGGGCTATCGGGGACTCGAGGTTGTCTAGGCGTTTCAGGCCCCTGAATGGCGCTTGAAGCCTGCCGATGAACTTGTCGTCTTGTGGTTTAGCTCTGCATTTGGGTTAGTAAAAAGCATAAAAAGGGTTCCCCGAAGCGAGACTCAGGGGAAGACAAAAAGGGAGTGACATACTTACGTAGTATCTTCTATAAATCCTCTTTGAGATGAGGCGGCGGCCATCGAGTCATGTCGAAATCTGGGGTTGGCGATTTCCAATGGTGGACTGTGGAGCTTGGCACTTGGCCTCAATACCACTGTCCACCATCAAGGCGCCATTGCTACTACCTCCTAGCTCGAGACTGTGTTGTGAACTTGTGACCTTGCCAACACCGTCTGTTGTTTGCGAGGTTTGTGTCAATCGGGAGCATGCAGGCATCTAAGCAACGGAGAGACACTGGAAGCCAATAGAGGGCTGATCGGAGTCACACAGTGGCGCAGAAGTGTAACTTCTTGTCTGTAAGTTGCCTGCCGCAAATTCACGGCGCCGTGAACAGTAGTGAATGCTGCCAGCAGTTACTATGAACTCTTGAGTCGCCTTGCTGCCATGGGGCTCTCAAGGAGGGAACTAGGTATCCAGTAGGTCCATGAGATGTCCATACTTCCTATTTAACTGCTGGTCCTCTTCCCAAAGTTGAAGAGTTTTGAATTAGAGTCATGTGCTTGAGTAAGGCCATCTAATAACTTGTAACTATAGTCCGGCCAAACTTTCCCGCCTCGTCGATCCTGGCTGTTGCTTCTGCGCTGCGCAGCGACGGTGCCCCGGCCTCACTGTGCTTCGGCACGGACAAGGAGCTTATCCAGGATGGCCAGTGTCAGATCTACGCCGTCCAGTTCCTAGATGATGATGGTGACCCTTGGGCCGTCCGCATTCCGGTGCACCAGACCCTGCCGACCAGCTCTATCGCGAGTATTGTTCACGATGAGATGGCTCTCATGAAGAAGCTCAACAATACAGGGTTTCTCTGGTCGCCAAAGTTGACCGGAGGTGACACCGGCTTTGATAATCCCGTCGGACACCCATACTTGGTCATGACCTGGGTACACGGAGATGCCCTGGAGTGGACTCCGACGGTGTCAATTGAGCGTCGAAGTAAGGTCCTTCGTCAGCTCGTCCAGATCTAACTAGAGCTAGTCGAGTGTACTAAAGAATCACGTTCGACTCCCGAGTTTCCTTGTTCTATACTTGTTCTATATAGTAGCACATAGTAATGGTTGGTATTTAGCTAACATGGTCCCAGGCTAAGGGATTACAGCCCAACGATACTTGACCGAAATAATTGATGGCCAGATCGCCCGTGTACTTATCGGGAAGCTGCCGGAACTCGACTTTCAGAGTTGCTTTGTCCATCGGGCATTGGTTCGCCACTATCATCCCTCGAATGAAACCACGCTGTTTGCCGTCTCACATGGGGGCCTCGCGGCGCACAAGATCATCATCGACCATGAGTACAACATCACAGGGTGCGCATTATAGTCTCCTAGAGGGCATTTTAGTGATTTTTGACGGGCCGCTTTCTAGTATAATCGATTGGTCGTTGGCAAGATTCCGCCCGATCCGAATGGCCTTGGGCTAGGATCGCCAGAGTTTTGTGGCGCACCTATCTTCTCTAGTTTCCGACCAAGCTTCTCCAGTGCAGGGCGTCTCGGTTGCATCGGACATGAGGGCCATTGTATCGGACCCCGACATTGACTGGCAGGATTTGGTCATCGACTCTTGCTTCAGCAAGGGAGCTCACGGCTGGATGACAAAACGGTCTTGGTTGCTCCATGTTTCTCATGAGGAAATGCCCCCCCCCTGGATTCTCTCCCGTCAGAAAAGACCATCATCCAAGAGATAGAGGAGTTTCTTCAAGGTCCGGACGCGGATACTATAAAAGGGGACTTTACGCGGGAGAAACTTGTGGAGATGAGCGTTGGCGCACGGACGCTAGGGTAGCGTCATTTCTTCTTGTACCATGTATATATAGTACATGGTAATTTGGAATATTTCAATTCTTCTGATGATTTCACTCGTATGTAATACGGTCATTGCTGTGTATTACTGTAATTATCATTATGGATGCTACTGGTCATAATATCTGGACTCCGTATTTGGTATGCGTATTGTCCCAACCTGGATAGTGCAAGCCCCAGCCGGGCTGTCGACGTCAGACGCCGTCCACGAAATTACGATCGCCGGGCAAACAGCTGTCTGGGGAACTCCTGCATAAGAATTCGCATACAATCCTGGCAATCCCATGCGTTGCACGGACGCCAAGCTCTCCTGGTCTTCCCGCGTCGCGCCATTGGCCCGAGCGGCAGCGCCAAGCACGCATTTCCCTTGTTGAGATTGTCTGGTAGGATTGTGCACGTTACATTCTTAGACACATTCGGCACAAGTGCTGCACAAGACGGTGCAGGAACGGCGGATCGTTCCTGTCAGCTGCCTTGGCGCCCTTGTGCCTGGATTGTGCATCGCCTGTGACGCCTGTCAGCCCACAATCACACAAATCTCCGTGCACAAGCGCAGGCAGGCAAAGAAAAGGCAGGAGAGGTAAAGCGGCAGGACACTTTGGCAGGCGCCGTGCCCAAAGCGCCCAAAGGAGGTAGGTACGAGTACAGGGCACCTGGCCAGCCAAGGACCAGGAGGGCCAAGACACCTACTCGGTAGGGATGAGCTCGCTCAGATTCGATGTTGGTGGGTTCGTCCACCCGCTTGTCGCAAGGTACGACGCAGGTACGTCCCGCCTGCTCATCTCTCTCCGCTTCCTGCCCATCCGCCCACCTCCCCTTCTCTCACAATCACCACCTTCAAACCTTCAATCGGGTTGAGCTGCCCTAAAACCACACAAAGGACGCTTGTTTGTCGCCAGACACATGATGCGCTAGGTTCCGCCTGAACGAGGGAGTCTCTTCATGCGCGTTGGTATCAGTTCGTCCATTCCTTTCTACGCCGCCATTTCCTCCACCTCGACGCCTCCTCCGTTGGACGAAATTCAGTCACACGTCGAGCACCCATCACCACAGGGTCTTTGACCTGGCCCAAGGGGCTTAAGCACTCGTTTGGCATCTGGTCCAGCAACGGCAATCATTCCTTTCTCGAACCGTCATCCCTTTATTGGATCCCCTTTATCTCACCTTTATCGATCCCTTCTACGACGAACCGCAAGTCCTTGGCATCAATTCCCCTCAACGCCAGACACGCGGAAAATACGAACGCGAACGAACGCGCATTACGAAAAGATGCCTTTATCACACAGGCACGCACATGCCCAGCGGGGCCTCGTGGACACCGTTGGCGATATTATCGACGGCGTCAACCCTCCCCGAGATGTCAAAGGGGCAAATGAGGGCCTCACAGTAGAACTGGTCAAGAAATCACCGCAAAATGGAGGCGGTAGCAACAATGCGGTACCTACAGCAATTTCAGAGCCTACTCGGACTGGTGCCCTCGGCACAGAAATCGCCAAAGCCACTGGAGAAGCTACCATGGCGCCCACGGATAACATTGTCGGCGACAGAACCATGACGGCCCCTACGAGTGCTCCGACCAAGGATTCCGACAAGCCCTCCGATGGCGACGATTCTGGTGGCGGCGATACCAGTGCAGGCGTCAAGGCCGGTATCGCCTTCGGTGCCCTGGGCGGAATCCTACTCATTGGTCTTATTATTTACTTTGTCTGTACCCGACGCAAGGGCAGGAAGGGAGGAGTAGAACGTGGTGAGGAGAAGTTCATACCCGTGGGAGCTGCCCCGCCTCCGCCGATGAAAGATCGGAGCAAGACTCCGCGCCTGAGCCTCCGGCCTGTTACCCAGTTCTTCCCCAACTTCAATTCCGATAAGCGTAACAGTCGTGACCCTGGCTTCTCCATGGGGCCTGGGCGTCCCTCGCCAAGCCCCTCGCCTTTTGGCCGCCCAGGAACTAGCCAGAGTACTCACCCTTCGAATCCGTTCGGTAACCAAGCAGAGCGTGCTGCGTCTCCCATCACGGAGGAGCACAGCATGCATTCACGCAATGCCCCTCCCACACCTGATAGGAACACGAAGCCCCTTACTCTTGGTCGCCAAACATCTATGCGTGGGCACGGAACTAGGAACGTTGACTACACGTTGCCCGAGTCGAGGGGACCCCCCAGCCCGGCAGGGACCGAGTTCAGCATGTCCTCCTATGCCGCCGGCAGTGGGCCCGGAGCGCCGTCGAGCGGCGCTGCCGCTATTGCTGCCGCCGGTGGCCCCAAGAATACCTCCGTTCATCGTGTGCAACTCGACTTCACGCCCAGCTTGGAAGACGAAATGGAACTAAAGGCCGGCGAGCTTGTCCGACTTCTCCACGAGTATGACGATGGATGGGTGAGTGAAGAACCAATCCATTCCTCCTGTAACAAGAAAGCCAGGCTAATCCCTCTCTAGGCACTGTGCATCAGGCTGGACAGGTCCCGACAAGGTGTCGTACCCCGGACTTGCCTTTCAACTCGCCCAGTCAAGCCAAGACCCGCTCAGGGTGGTGCTCGCGGCCCTCCTGTGAACCCTCAGGGGGCAGCTCGGGGGCCATACCAACCCGGATCCGGACAACGGCCTATGACGCCTCAAGATCGGCCATCCTCACCCGGTGCGTACCGCACACAATCTCCGATGGGTCGGCCAATGAGCCCCGCGTCCGGTCGTGCTCAGTCCCCCGGGCCGAGAGCCCAAGGCCAACCTGCAGGACGGGCGCGCGCTGGCAGCAAGAGCCACGGCCCCAGCCCCATGAACCCCGGGGCGAGACCCGCCCCGTCTGCCCCTCCACCTGGTATGGCGATGTGAAGATCCGGAGGCTTGCATTCGTTGATTAATCATAATTGGCATCTGCGACACTGGGTGCCTGTGCAATAATTCTGATATATGGGTAAAAGGCGTTTGTTACGTTGTGTTCGCTGTGAAGAGCGTGTGGGTAGTGCGCCGCATTGGTTTATCTCGGGCAACATTTGGGGAGTTCTTTTTGGCGCCTTGGATAGGGATTTCTTGACGCTCGCTGATTCATTATTTTATTTTTGCCGACTACGGCAACTTTTTCCCGCTTTCAAACTCATTGGGCATACATGAATTATGTATGTGGCAAGCTGGGGTAACCTGGCAAACGAATGAGAGCCTCACTCCTCCTGGGAGGAGATCAAACTTGACATTGTGTACAAGGCTTGTCAGTCTGGCGCTAGTCGCTCGTTTATTCATTGGGCTTCGCTTCATAATGTACGTCAGTTGTTGTGGTATAAAGGGGGGCAAACCCCTAAGAGCATGTGGTGCCGAAAGGACGCGGCAGGGGGGGCACGAAACGGCTCCGTCGGATATGATCGCTAGCGAAAGTTGATGACAGACGAAGTAGCAGTAGTGTTTAGGGCAGATGCAGGAATGAAGATCATTCGAAAGCACACACAGTCTTTGGAACGCCTGCAGAGTTACTGTGAGTTCAATGGCCATCCAGTGAAGAAGGTGGCGATAATTCAGTACCACAAAGTTAGAGCACCATGTACCAATTGAATCAACTACCGATAATGTACAACAGGCAGTATCTTTTCTCCTTCTCGAGTCTGATATCTATCCAAATTTACCGCTCAGGCAACAAACTTGCCTCCGCAGCCGCCGCATAGTTCTCCGGAGGGCGGTATAGTTTGGTCTGGTCCGATATACTCGGCCGCAAGCTTCCTCAGCTCTGCATCCTTGAGACATCGCCGTTGGCATACTGCGCACACCCGAGATACGCCGGGGGCCAGAATTGCGAGGCCCGAAGATGAGCAGGCAGCTAAGGAACCGAAACGTTAGACGCTCTCTGCTAAATAGACGCAGCAGCTGGAGAGGAAAAGGGGAGAGGCTGTGGAGCATACCGAATGTGTGGTTTTCGGGACATCTGGCCTCCGTGCCGTCGTTCTGGAGCTCCTGATCACAGAAGGCGCATTTTTGCTGGGCCTTTACGCTGTTGAAGAAGGCCTGTAACGGGGATTCGGGATCCGTTGTGATTGTCGTCTCCGGTATTGTCGCGCCGGGGACCTGGCCCCCACCCCCGTACATCCACTCCCACATTTGTCCTTCCGTAGTAAGGCTGTCATTTGCCAGTACTGCTTGACTGTCGGCAGCATTTTGCTGCTCAATGGGGCAGGATCCGAAGAGGAGCCTGGAGAATCCCCGTCGACTGGGGAGCTGGGTGCTGTACTTGGAGATGAGGCAAACCGTTGAGCCGTCTCCGGGGGAAGATGCCATTCCCCAGAACCGGAAGCGGTATGGGTGGATCTTGATGCTAGACGCGATCTCTTCTTGAAACTCATCGTCCGTCTCGTCAGATTCCGAACCCTCGTCAGGGTCCTCTAGGGCTTCTTCCCTGGGTACTAATCGCTGAGAAGACTGTCTAATCTTCTGAGCCCATGGGGGTATGAGGCTTGAGGTTGGTGGGAGATTGGTTTCGAACCAATCCTGGTTCGTCGCTGTGACAGAGGCCCTTACTGCGGAATAAAGGGGTACAGGTGGCTTGCTGCCGGGCTCCGGCCGGTGGATGATGAGCCCTAGAACGCCAGTTAGGTCTGTCCTCTCTAGATGGCGCTGGAATGTACTTGCCAGCGATGGGGTTGGTTGACCAATGTTTGGGATACGCCGTAGAGCAGTCCGATGTGGAATGCTCCGTCAGTGGTGGACGAGATGCTCCAAGGACATCGACTTGGAATGGAGTCACCTCAAAGGGGCTGCAGATGACTCCTCGGGCAAACTTGGAGCCACTGTCATCCCAAACCTGCTCGGGTCAGCAACGTTTCCCGGGGTCAAGCGTCAAACTTACCGCATCCTCCCATTCTACGAAGGCATCCGTGGAGAGGGATAGGCAAATTCCTGTCGTGTCTGAATCCTCCACAGCTACCGTAGGTTCTTGAACCTTTTCCCAACCCCCCTGAATGGCTATCCTGCGGAAACCAACGTAATTGCTTGAGATGAATGCTAGACTCGCTATACGTGAGTCACCAGACGGCACCCAAGGACTCCATTTCAACGAGAAAGGAGTGCCATTGGGTACATAGTCGGGATCCATCACATCAACTGGCTATGAATGTGTAAGACTAGAGTTCTGGGGGGACGGGTTTCTTGGATTTTACTCACTCTATGGGGGCCCGCGGCATCAAATCGAGCCACCTCGCGGATTTGCCAGACAAAGTCGTTGGAGGTCTGCGCAGTCGAACCAGGCTGCGTAAAGTATTGCACGCTCATAATGACGACATCGTCCTCGTCCGTCATATAAGCAAGTAGCGCCCTTCCAGGCGAGATCTCTTTCGCCCACGAAAAGGACTTGATCCGCTCGTCCATGGTCCGATAGGCACCCTCGTGGTCCTCAGCGGGGATCGGCATGCCCGCCCCAAGCCCCCAGAGGATCTTCCACATCTTGGTGTTCCTCGCCCGCAGGCCAGAGGCCACCGTCGACTGCGGGTCGGTGTACTCGCCCAGCGCCAACAGCTCGCCGTTGGTAGTCATGAGCATCAGCACAGGCCGCCGGTTCGCGCCCAGGCCGTTGGGCGACCATTCCACCCTGACGACCTGGGATATCGACCCCCCGGCGCCCGTAACCTGGCACCCATCCACGGACGACCTGTTGACGCTCTCGTCGGCGTCCTCGGTGCCCGGCGGGGGCAGGCGGATGCCGGCAAAGGCGCAGAGCTGCGTGTTGACCTGTGACAACGGCAGAAAAATGCCCGTGGCGTTCAGAGACAGAGAAAACTGGCTCTGCGTGACGTCCTTAACGGCAGCATCTCTGTCGGTGCCGGGGCTTGGGTATTCTGGCAAGAAGATGTAGACGGTGTCATCGGTGGCGACGGCGAGCTCCCCGTCGCAGGACCAGGCGAGCGCGTGGGAGGTGAGCGGGCGCGATCTCAGTGGCAGGGACTTGAGCGGTCGGATCTAGGGGTTGATTAGTATACATGTGGTGAAGGATGAGGCCAGTGGTTCAGGCAAACAGTCGTCTCACCTGAGAACGATACATGGCTGTGACCAGCCTCGATACCAGCAGAAAATTTCGAGGTCAAATGTCATTCCATGGCGTCAAATTTCATTCGTTCATATACAGTCACGCACGGAGATGTGAGAGTAGTTGTAGTTGGGATTTGAACAATGCGTTTGGGTGTTCATATAAAATCTAAGGTAGGCGCTGGCTGGTTGAAGGTGAATTTGGTGAAGCATCACTTGCCTCGAGGTTTCCGGAATGCTTGCTGACTAAGACACTAGGAACATAACATTCCCTCATTGAGCTGTAGGTAGCATAGTCCAGCCCAAAATAAGGCTAGGGGCAAGGGGAAATGGTTCCCTTTCTATTCTTTGGGGCTCTGGTATCTCCCTTTCACCGATTTCCTACCCATGATGCCCTCATGTCCGCAGGTTTATGTGAGGCCGGCTTACTTCTTCCGAGTTGATGCGTAGTAATACCATAACCGTCTTTTCAGGCTGTGTGGGTCATAAGGGTAACCGACGGGTCCTTTGGATGGATGGATGTGCGCGACCTGGTAATCAATAGTCTATGTATACCGTTGCTGGTGCGAGCATTCTAAGAGTTGGCCATCAGAAAGCCATACAATGTTGCATGTTGCATGCTGCATAGATTCATCATTTATGATTCCAAGAACGACCCTAGACCCCATAGTGCCACACATCCGACGAGAGCCGTGGCACCAATGATCTTCTTGGTCCACCAGCTGTCATCTGTCAAAGCGGTAGCCCCCCGGGTCTTCTTGGCGGCCTCTGTGGGCACGCTGGCCAGCATGCTGGTGGCGGTATGGTTGCTGGCAGCCTCCTGCTCGTCTGCCTTCTTGCGCAGCACGGCAATCGTCTTGCTGAGTTCGAGGAGCTCCTCGTCTAGTTTTGAATCCCCTGTGCGGTCAACCTCAACGTTTTGGATGTTTCCAAAGAAGTCGGTGATCAGCCGGCTGCGGGCGGCCTCGTCACCGCCCGGGAACAGGTCGTACCGCATGCCTGGGTTCGAGTGGATCTTGCTGATGTCGTAGCTGTCAAACAGGTCTCCTAGCGTCTTTTGGCTGTTGATGTCCTTGACTTGGGACTCGAGAAATTCGAGGTTGTAGTACGTGAATCGGTCGATGACGGCGACACCAACGTCGCTGTCGGCATGGTGGGAGTACGACGACTGGTCGAGCTCGGAGGAGCCTGTGGCGATAATGTTGGGAGAGTAGAGCCTGCTAAACATGGTGTTCGCCTGGCAAGTGTCGATCATGAAGAAGATCTCGTGGTACCTGCGGGGGGTCAGTTGGGGCACCAGGAATTGACGGAATAAGGGAGGTTTACGAACCTCTTCTTCTCCCACATCTGCTCAAAAGCATCCGCTAGATCCCACGCGCCTATTTCCTCTGCATCCTGGAACTTGAGGAACTCATCGCCACCGTGCCCCGTCATGTAAACCAGAATGTTGCTCCGATCATCGGTGAGTAGACGCTTGCTCCGGGGCATCTCGGGGCCAACGCGGTCGGTAAGTAGACGGATGAAGTTCTCGACGGTGACCTCATAGCCCCGGTAGTCCACCTCAATGTTGTCTCCGTACAGGTCGACGGCGCGGTCGGAATTGCTGTAGACGGTGCCAGGGAACGAGTTTCGGGGGTTGCAGGCCATGTCGTCGGGTAGCATGAGGATGATCTGGGAGTCGGGAATGCCCAGGCGCTTGACGGTGCGGTACATGGCCAGCACGTTAGCCATGTGGCGATAGTTGAACCAGAAGCGCGAGGTGCCAACCAAGACGGCCCAGTTACTCGTGTGTTCAGCGAGGGCGATGCCTAGCAGAGCTGTGGCCACGAGGGCCACCAGGCGCATGTTTGGTAGCATGGTAGGCGGTATCCTGGCGCCTTAGCTGGGGGTTGGTCTAGTGGTGTCGCAACAAATCGCGAGGTTAGGAATGCGATGCCAACAGGGGCATGGCGATGCGCTTGTGGTTGAGCCACGCCGCGTTCGAAGGTTGTTGTCGGGAGGTCATAGGAGCGATGTCCTGTCCTGGGCTTACAAATCCGGGGATTTCACACTGTGGCTGTGATGGTAAGCCCCCCTGGCACTACGGATAGTACCAAGTAGTACTAACAATTTCCAGCCTGCGTCATTCCCACACATGCATGGATGCCTGAATTTGACCATTGCGCAATGTGAGCTCCATGTTTGCCTAGAAGGTGACAATGCTGAGGTATCCAAAATGATGAATATGCTGGGTACTCTGCGAATACAGAGCGCACGCTTGAGAACGGGGTCGCCGTCGGCTTTCGGATTGCCCTGGAGAATGGAGAGAATGTGAGACTGGTCGATCACGTCGTCCCACCGCCGACCGCCCGACTCCCGATGGACAGGACAACATTCTATGATTTCTATTCTCAGCACTACGTAGCAGTACTACATAGTAGTAATAGCCAATGCCGAACCGCACAGGAACAAGAACGGAGGTATGTATGCGCGTAACGTGAAACGCAGCGGAGGCAGGACCCTGGTAAAGCGCGCACGTGGGATGATGGAAGAGGGGAGAATGAATGGGGACATGCAGCAATGGTCTCGTCGACTTCGGTGTTTCGCAATTGCTGTTGGCGAGCACTCGGAGAGTCGGAGCTTGAACTTTGCAAGGCAGTATTATTATACAGGCCCAAGCCGCTGCTTGCCCCAGAAACAATGGTGACTAATAAAAAGTTTATTGCATAATCACATGCTCGCCAGTGCTCACGACAAGGCTCCTCTCACCATGTGACTGGATCCAGCGTCACCAGACTGGTCGTGGCCTTTTTACCCGTTTTGGTAGAAGCGGGATGTCGCACCGGCGCCATCCTACTGTTACTGCTACGTACGGGAGTACTACCACACTTACCCGCGAAACCTCTCACCCTAATAAACGTTTGTCTTGCTTCTGCAGCTTTTTCTCACAGGTTCGATTCCATGATGATGAGGCAAATACCCCTCTATTTACCCTCCACAGCGTCCCGTTCGTCGCTCTCGCGCTTTGCGAAAAGCTCCAAGTCGCGATATGCATAAAGTACAGCCACAACGACCCACCAAGGTACCCCTGCTGTAGAAAGTCCAGGGACCCTGCTATCCGTACAACTGCTGCCAACCTGACCTCACATCCTGATCTGACCACCCCCCGCCCTCGTCTCCTTCTCCGAGCTTTGACATTGCCAGTGGATATCAGCCCATCTCATCACACAACGCGCATTCCTCTCCTTTGATTTACCCTTTGGCGACACCGTTTTGCACCCATAACCCCTTGCGCTGAGAACTCATCATAGCGGCGAGCAGTCGCTGACCCCTTCTGCTGTTGCTCTCCGGCCCGGACGGAGTCATCCCAGCTTGCCTGCCGATCCCCGCCTGCCTGCAGTCTCCCCGACTCCCGCGACCGGTGCTTTGTACGAGTACAGGTATTGCGACCATTCTCCAGACGTATAAACACCCGCCATCCCTCGAGGGGCTGACAGCTTGTCAAAGCTGTCGCTCTTGCCAGCGATCAACATGGCTGGCCTGCCCTCTCTCCTCTTTGTCGTCAGGTTCGTAATGCTCGGAAGAACCTGGGCACCGCCGCGCACCATATCGCTAACGGCCCTTTCCTTAGGCACGGTAATCGTCTGGACGCAGCCGACAAGAGATGGCACCTCACGTCGCCAACCCCATACGACCCTCCTCTGACCTACGGCGGCTGGTTACAAGCCAGGCAGGTCGGCAATCAGATTAGCAACTACCTTGAGCTAGCCAAAACCGAGGCCGAGTCGTCGCGCGGCGCTTCCAACCCGGAGCGCAAGCGCCGGCGGTTCAAGGTGGTCATCCATAGCTCCCCTTTCCTACGATGCATACAGACCTCGATCGGTATAAGCTCTGGTCTTGCTCAGGCGTCGCCCGAGTCCTCGCTCCATCCCTCCGACCTCCTCATCTCCGTTCCGACGCCCGCGGGCAAGACCAAGAACAACTTCCGCTCCTCCATACTTCGTCTAGACTCGTTTCTGGGCGAATGGTTGTGCGACGAATATTTCGAGAATATTACACCCCCTCCTAGCTCGTCTCTGATGCTCGGGACTGCTAAGGCCGATCTCCTGAAGCGCGAGGACTACAGCGTTTACACGGATTTCTCTCCTGCTCCACAGCCGTCGCGTAAGACATCCCTGTGGAGCGGGTCGCCAGACCGTACGCCTTCTCTGGCCGCTGGTGCTGAGAGCACATTTGTCACCTCATCTATGTCTGCAGCGCTTCCTGGCCAGCCAGGAGACAAGAACAGCTATGGAGCTCCACGGCCGACCTATGCAGTCTCAAGTGGGGGCAAGATACCTGATGGCTTTGTCGCTCACGCCAGGGACGAGTGTTTGGCGGTCGACTACCAATGGGACTCGACAAGACCGCCTTTGGAGTTTGGCGATAACGGTACGCTAGGCGAGGAATGGACGTCCATGCATAAGCGGTTTAGAGGGGGCTTGAAAAAGATGCTCAACTGGTATGCCAATGCGGAATCACCAGAGAGAATCCTGTCAATGGCTCCGAGTCGGGGGGTCGATGAGTTGCAGGAGACCCCCGCTGAGGATGAAGAGGTAGAGACGGTCATCATCGTCGTGTCTCATGGTGCAGGATGCAATGCCTTGATTGGAGCCATCACCCATCAGCCGGTTCTGATGGATGTGGGAATCGCCTCCATCACCATGGCGTCTCGAAAGACGGATGCTGACTACGGCCTATTGCGGGATGCTGAGAAGGCAAGAGACCCTGGGGCCGCACCCCTGGTCCCTGTGGACAAGCTCTACGATATTAAGCTTTCGGCGAGCACAGAGCACCTCCGCTCTACTGGCTCTACACCTGTATCATCGAGGTCTTCTTCCACAGCTAACGTCAAGAGCGGCGGGAATCATGGTGCTCGAGGTCGTACGCCGGCCCCTAGCAGCTCTCTTGGGCTGAGCCTGGGGCCCTTCACGTACTCGGACCCTCTCTCGATGGCTGCCAGCCGTAGCACATCCGCCAACGCAGCGATGACGGGAGCGTCAGAGCGGCGAGACTCGGGATCATCAAAGGCGGGACCTAAACAGCCGGCTGTGTCCTCGATTGGGGTCCTCTCTAGCCTTGATAACAACAGTGGAGCCACAAATGGCACCGTGCCGGGAAGCTCAGGGCCCCCGTCGCTTGGTCTTTGGGCGCCGACTCCCTCATCGCTTAGGCTCATGGATGATGGCTCTGGTGACTCAGACAAGGACGACTACAATTTCCCCGACTTTGACCAGAAGCGCCTCAAGACCCAGACTGCGCAGGATGAACCAGTAGCATCTGGCGCGCTCGGGAAGAGACCTGGGCTGTCATTCAGGGAGCCTTCTAATGGACCAAGATTCCCGGGGTCCATAAAGCTGCAGACCAACTGGGGAGGGGGTAAGACCCCGGAGGAGGTGCCCATTCCTCAGCTCGGGGATGGGCTGGGTGGTCTATGGGGCCAGCCGAGGCCGCCCGGTGAAGCGGAGCGAAACCGCGACACGAGCCATACTAAGCGACGTTGGACGGTTAACGAGCAGAACCGATGACCAGGAATATTGGCTTCTGGTGTGAATTTTCTAACATGAAGCAATCATGGTTGTTTCTTCATAAGCGGGAAGAAACTTGCATATACAAATCTTTATCGCATTAGCGGGCAACTCGAAGGAAAAGGGGTTGGAAACGGGATCGACAACCATTAATAGCTGCTATGGAACTACTTTGTCCAGCGATTCAGCGATGTTTAGTATATTGTCCGGATATATAGGACTTGTGGATAAAAGGATTTGGTGAATCACTTTTTTTTATAATCTATATACCTTGTTGCCTTGGTCCCAAAGCAGGAAGACATATGTACGGTATGCATGCTTCTTTAGTTCTTCTATGCATAAAATCGACCCCGTCTATCGTAGGCAAAAGACAACAACTTCTGCACTCATCCCCCATACTCACAAAAATCGCTTCTACATCCCCCCTCTAGTCGTCCTTCTTCAGCGTGCCGAAAGTCTTGTTCATGGCCTGGTGGGCCAGCTCGACGCCCAGGAAGGTGGCGGCGTTGGCGGGCACAGCCCTCGACAGCGCGGGGCCGAAGCCGGGGAAGAAGGCCCTGAGCCCGCCCTTGCCGTACAGCTCGCGGATGACGCCGCCGATGGTGACGTTGCCCTCGGCGGTCTGGAGGCGCGACTTGACCGTGTCGACGGGGAAGACGGGGATCCACATGGCGACACCCGCGGCGGCGCCCGCGCAGGTGACGGCCATGAGGCTCAGGTCGCCGGTGGGCTTGCCCGTGTGGGGGTCCTTGGGGCTCATCTCGCGCTTGATGTACTCGTAGGCGGCAAAGTAGGCGGCCGACCCGGGCCCGTCGCGGGCGAGGGTGGCGGCGCTGCCGCGGAAGACGCTGCGCAGGCCGCCCTCGCGGTACAGCTGGCGCACGACGTCGAGGCCGCCGTTGTACTTGGGCTTCTCGCCGGGGCCCAGCTTCTTCTGGCCCTGGACCTGCAGGATGACCTTGACGCGCTCAAAGGGCGCCGTGATGGCCGTCATGGGGATGGCCGAGAAGAAACCGGCGGCGGAGATCTGCCCGATGCTGAGGCCGTCGGGGCCCACGGTGGAGATGCCCGAGACGATCTGCTTGCCGAGGTCGTAGCCCCAGAAGGAGACGGCGACTGGGGGGCGGCTGGTTAGCGAGGAGGCACGGGTATCTGCGGTGGGGGCAACGTACACATGGGCGTGACGCCGACGAGGGGCGCGCTCACGCCGGCGTACAGGCCGCGGCGCAGACCATCGCGGGCGATGCTCTTCTTGACAACGTCCATGGCGGAGGAGTAGACGCCCCGCTCGGCGGTCTGGAGGCGGACCTTGACGAGGTCAAAGGGGTGGCCGACTACAACGGCGCAGAGGCCACCGAAGCCGCCGGCTGCGAGGGCGCGGATCTGGGAGGCGAAGGCATTCTTGGCCTCGTCCTTGGAGGGCTTGTGAGGCAGCTTGTCGACGACCGCCTCGGCGGTGGGCGCGGGGGCGTTTGATGTGGACATTGTGAGGGCCTGGGAGTGTGATTTGAGAAGGGGAGGAGGATGGGACCAAGGGGGGTGATGGGCGGTTTAGGAAGCGTTATAGGACCTGAGGTGGTGGTGGTCTCGGTCGGAGGGAAGCGGGTGACCTGGCGGTAGGTAAGAGGGCGATGGTGGTGGTGATGAGAGGTGTGGGTGAGGGTGATGCGCTGTGCTGGGCTGAGTGTCGCTCGAAAGAGATGCTTGTAGTCTAACTCGAGTCCTTCAATGGACCGAACCGCTCGGTGTTGCAAATCGTCGAGAAATTCTCTCCCAGGAAACAGTTCCCGCAGTTCCTGACCGTGTGCGCAGGGGATCCAAACTACCCCAGCCGCTACGTCACAAGCCGATGGCGATCCTTCCGGTCGAGAAAGGTCGCAGCCTCTCCTCAGCGACGACGCGAATGTGCACAAGTTCCAAGACAAGGAGGCAAAACTCGAAGGAAAGGCCGACAGAAAGCAGGCAATGGGACGTCGAAAGCACGCGTATATGGTACCGTGAGAAAGATAAGCCGAAGTTGGAGAAGGGAACAAGAAAGTTTCTCCAAACGTGACCCCTGGGAGGATCGTCCCCCTCTGGTGGTGGGCAGCCGTCGAGGGAGCGCTCCTCCGTCACTGCACCACGGCCTTTAGCGTGTGCAAGAAAGACTTGAGAGCCTCGGCTTCGGCTGTTTGCTGTGTGGGCGACAGCGGGGCTCAGCAGCCACTGGAGCCATTCAGTGCCGTCTGCTGACTCCTGGCTGTTTCAGTGGGCGCTGGGCCGTTGGGTGGAACTTTGGAAGCAAGCCTCCGCTGCCTCCCCCATGTTCCCCCGCGAATTGCCGGCCGAGGATCCCCGCGGGTCCATTTCGGAAGTTGGAACAGCCAACCTTGGGAACCTCGAGGCTGGACGCGACGCTGCCGACGTTGCAGCTTTCCATTCTCTGTGGCGCAACTATCAAGGCTGTCGGCTAGTGCGCCTCTGGAGAAGATGCCGGGGCTGGTGCCAGGTACGCGTACATGGTAGTTACATTCTGAATCTCTGTTGCCTGTGTAGAAATTACCAAGTCCCAGTGCGGATGACCTCTACGGAACCCCGGCCTGGCAAACACGACTCTGAAATTCCATCCGAGTGCTGACCCACGTCTCTGGCACTGGGCAGTGGGCAGTGGGCACTAGTGCAAGTGGGAGACTCTGACATGTGAAATCCCATCATCAGAAGGGTATCGTCATAATATATCCCGCCTCCAAACTAGTTATGTACATCGTACAGTAATATCCTCAGCAACATGTGTATCCAAGTCCAAATCCATGCATGTGCAAAATATCCTATGTGTGCCACTTCCCTCAACCCACCCCCAGTAATAAATAACAACAACCATATACATATATATGTGCCCGCCCGATTATGACCCCCCTCACAGGAGCTCGGGGAAAAAATGAAACACTTCTAGTTGCTTTCCAAAGCATATCCAACTTTCGCCTGCTGTGGCCGACTATTTTCATCCCCAATCTAAAAGGGCCTCGGCGTCAGAGGCGCGTTCATCGAGCTCCGACCTCGTCCGCACCAGCACGAGTTGTCACCCTCCCTTTCCACTTGTATCACGGCCGAGACGCCCTCCTTGACGAGATAATCATTCACTCGGTCCCGTACATCGTCGAGCACAGCTGCCTTCGAGGCGACAACGTGAACCACTCCGAGGAGCTTGTCCCCAGCGTCCCCACCGCTGCGGTCATCCATCCAAAACTTGGGTGCTGCGTAGCTCACCACACCACGCTGCTGCAGGATGCCGCCCAGCGTATTACGCAGGTTATACTCCGTGTCCTCGGGCACGCCAAGCAGCAGTCGCTTCGCCGAAGATACGACCAGGGGTCGCGACGATAGTAGAATGAGCGCAGCGATTAGGCAGGACGCCAACGGGTCCCAGCCAGCCCAGCCCCAGAAGCTCGTCAATATGGTTGAGACAATGACCGATGCGCTGCCAAGCGTGTCTGCCAATACATGCAGATAGATACCGTGCATGTTCTCGTTGTCGTGGCCATGTCCTTCATGCCCGCCACACCCACCATCGTGCTTTTCATGAGAGTGCCCATGACCATGCCCGTGGTCATGCCCATGAGAATGGTCGTGGCCGTGATGGTGGTGGTGGCCAAAGGCTGCCATGCCCACCAGGTTGACCAACAGTCCAAGGGTGCTCACAATCAACAGCTCGGTGAGTCGTTTCGTTTGGGTACCTTCCCAGATTCGCTCGAACGCCTCGAAAGCTATTTCCACGCTAAGAAGCCTAGAAGAAGTTAGTAACCGACGATCTAAAAAAAAATCAAGTTCGATCGTGTCTCCTTACATAAGGAGAATGCCGTTGGCAAAGCCACTCAGGGTCTCAATCTTGCCAAACCCATAAGGAAACCTCTGGCTAGGTGGCCACTTGCTCATCACGGCTGCCAGAAGCCCCACGAGTAGCGCGACGCAGTCGAAGAACATGTGGATGCTGTCACTGAGTAGGCCCAGAGAATCGGTCACATATCCGTAAAATGCCTGGACAGTCATGAAGCAGAAGTTGAGGCTGTTCGACACATCATTAGCAAGTAGCCCTGAGCGCGGCCCAATGCCTAACATACCCCATGAAATAGAATATTCGTCTCGAGTCTTTCTCGGTCATGATTGCGTGGATAAGGGGATAAGAGGCAGTGTACGGAAGCAACATCCTCGTGAACATAGACCTCTCGGCGCTGTGATCGTGGTTGTGATGGTCATGATGCCCGTGATGGTGGTGGTCGTGCGTATGGGCGTGATCGTGATGATGATCATGGTCGTGCGTATGGGCATGATCGTGATTGTGATCGTGGTGATGGCTGTGCTGATGATAATGTGGCCTCGAGGGCGAATATAGTGGCGTCGAGACGGTCTCTGTCAAGGGTGTTATGACACTCTTCCCTCCTGCGGTCGTCTCCCTCGTCCATCCGTTCAGTGTGTCTAGGGCCTGCGGCGGCGCTTTGCGGCTCGACAGCGAGACGCTAGTATTCGAGCCATTCGAGGCATGCGAGCTCGTCCGGCCGTGCGTGTAGGGTCGTGAATGTGAATAGCTGCGCTCATGGTCCGAGTCTTCGTTCTCGGGATGCGAGTGAAGACCGCCGTTGGACATGGACGACTTCCATGATTTGGCCGACGACTGGGACTGCGAGTGCCCGTGCGAATGCATGTGGTGCTGGTGCGCATGGGGCAGCGCAGAGGAGGGAAGCGCATATGATGAGGCCATGATGAGGAACTGGAATGCAGGAGCCAAAGAATGGGGTCGGATCCACCCGAGTCAGGCTCGGGGTTATGATGGGAGAACCACGGGCTCCCTCGAGGCCAATTGAGGTATCATGGGCTGGAATCTCCAGATCGAATACCCCTTATTCGTAAACGCGGTCGCGACTAATAGGTTTTCGTGCGGATTGTAAAGGTTCGAAATGTCCAGGAACGTCTCACTTGCTGGCCTCTTGAGTGGTCGAACAAGAGAGACAGCGTGTGGAGTCGAGAGCGCCGATAATGGCCGACGGGGTTCGATAAGAAGATAGGGGGTGAGGTGATGGAAGTTGGGCTTTCCAGAAATATCCAAAATGATGAGGAGAAGAGATGAATCGCTCCAGACGAGCGATGAAGAGCGATGAAGAGCGATGAAGAGAGACGAGGAGGGACGAGGAGAGGCGAGGAGACAGGTCGAGATGAAGGGCACCTCAGGACTAGAGTTGAGGAGGTGGCGGACTGGCGGCTCTACCTTCCGCTTTTCACTGGGTGTCCACCAGCCATATCAACAGAGTGCTGATCCAAGACCTTAGCAGGACCTCTTACCCCTGTACGAGGAGCCTTGGGTGCTGCCCACTGGGCATCAGCTGGTGTCTCTTCCCCGCCAATACCGCTCGTTCAGGTCGCCCCCTGCTCCTTCCCAAGACGCTAGCCGTCCACTGGTCCCTGACGGATGCTACGTACCCATCCATGATCCATCTGAGCACTTCTTGGGCACCTGGGCAATTCTCGAGTCTGCGCCTCACATCCGGGACTTTGGTAATACCGTAATAGTGTCTCACAACAACAACCTCACCATCATTCCCGCAGCCGTCCTGCATGGCCTTTGGATCAGATGCTCTGAGGCTGCAGGTCGGGATGACGAAGGCGCCCGTTCAGCACTGACCACATAATATTAGGTAGTGTAGCCAAGTTCCAACGGCCAGATATTTAAGAGCCAACCGTCCGCCGCCGCCACGCCCGCCACGCCCGGTAATCCCGCCAATCCTCGCGTTTTAGGGGAAACGTTCCCAGGGATCAGAACGCGGCCAAGACGGCTTCGTGCCTCCCTTCTTCGGTGCACTACATTTGAAGTAACGCTTTGTAGAGTTCCATCTTCAACTCTTGTGCAAAATGGCGGAAGGACGAATGTGCGTACTGGGTGAATTTGAGTTGAATCTATGGATACCAGTGTCTTATTGCCAGTAATACCAGCTGGTGGGAGAGTGGCGCCCCGTCACTGTGGAGGACACGCAGCCACTCAAAATCTATCTCGCAACCTGTCTCACAGCTCTGTTCCAACTTCACCTCACCCCAGCACCACCCCTCGTGAAAGTGATCGGTGCCTCTGGCACTCGGGGTCATTGCTATGTGGCCCTCATTTCTTCTCTCCGTGCTAGCGGGTGCCTTTTTTATCCTCTCCCTACGATATTTCGTCACCTTTGGCGCCTGGCTGGTCAGGAAGACACGCGATGCCATACCCACGCGATACGTCCCAGCAGAGAAACCAGAGGATGAGCACATCCAGATCCTGGTCGTGGGCGACATTGGCCGCAGTCCTCGCATGCAGTACCATGGCATCAGTGTCGCCAGCCACGGTAGAAAGGTAGACCTCATCGGTTACAAGGGTGAGTGTTTCCCGTCAGCGTTTGAAGGGACGGCAAGCTGACATCGTCAAAGAGACGGCCCGGCACCCAGAACTCATCGGAAATCCCAATGTTTCTCTATACGCCCTCACTCCGCAGCCAGAATGGATTGCATGGGGGACACTCCCTCTCCTTTCCATCCCCTACAAAGTCATCCATCAGTTCTGCACCCTCTTTTACAACCTCATGTACGCCACTCCGCCTGCGCAGTGGATCATAATTCAGGTGGGTGGTTTTTCATCAGAATACCAAGTTGGTTGCTGACGAAGCTCAGAACCCTCCTTCGATACCAACTTTCCATGTGGCCATGTTTGTTTCCTGGGTCCGTGGAACCAAGGTCCTCGTTGACTGGCACAACTACGGACACACTCTGCTTCGAGAAACTTTTGTCCTGAAGCCTCTTGTACCTCTCTACCGCTGGTATGAGAAAGGGTTCGGCCGGCGTCTGGGAGATGCCAACTTGGCTGTCACTGATGCCATGAATCGTCAACTCAAGGGCCCACAGTTCAAGGTCAAGACTCCGGTGTATACCTTACATGACCGACCCGCCGAGACGTTTCAGCCTATAATCTCGGCGAATCGTCGACTAGAGTTTCTCTCACGACTACCAGAAACCCAGAAGGACGCCAAGAACATCGTTGATAGGACCGTCCGGTTGATTGTGAGCAGTACCTCCTGGACTGCTGATGAAGACTTTGGCCTGCTACTTGAGGCTCTGATGAAATATGCCGACCCGGATTCGGCAAGTTCTTCGGCTGTCGACGGTCCCGCGCCGATCATTGCCATCATTACTGGCAAAGGACCTCAGAAGCAGGCGTACATTGACAAGATCAAAGAACTTGAGGGCCAAGGACGTCTCCCCGGCATCCGCATCCTGACAGCATGGCTTTCAACTCGCGATTATGCCTCACTCCTCGCGTGCGCTGACCTAGGCATCTCGCTCCACAAATCGAGCTCTGGCGTCGACCTGCCCATGAAGGTGGTGGACATGTTTGGCGCAGGACTCCCCGTGGCTGCGTACTCGGCTTTTGAGAGCTTCGGAGAGCTGATCAAGGAGGGCCAGAACGGCTGCGGCTTTGAGACGGCAGATCAGCTGACGGGGATACTGACGCGGTTACTGGGAGTTGGCGGCACAGTCGAACTAGCACAGCTAAAGAAAGGAGCGATTCGTGAAGGAAGTCTCCGCTGGAATACGGAGTGGGATCGGGTTGTCGGAAAAATAATTGGCGTCGTCGAGCAGAACTAGGCAAGCAGATAATAATAATTAGGCCCCGTCTGAGCCCTCATGAACCTAGTGGTATTGATATACTGCTGAATCCAATAGACTTGCGCCGTGGGGGGTGATTCATGCATAGAATTGATAAAGCACTTCCCTCTCCCTCTCCCTCTCCCTAGGTAAACATCTTAATCTTCCCCTAGGCTTTCCCTCACACACCTCCGACACCTCTTCCTGAACTCCTTATGTTTCCCCTCCCTCTCTTCACGCAGCAAGACTGCGGCCTCGACGTTGGCCGGGCTCTCCGTATTGGGGTCGTGGAACAGGCTTATCGTGCTAACGAGAATCGTCTCGGGGCTCTGGACGGGGCTCCACCGCTCGGCTGCCAGCTCGTATCCTGTAGAGTCCTCCTCGGGCGGGTGCAGGATGGAGATGCAGAGGACGCCGTCTGGGTATATATTGGGGTGGAAGGGTATCGGGGAGAGGAAGGTCAGCGAAGGGGGCATGTGCGGATATGTCAGCGGGAAGACCATTATTGCGCGGAAGTTGCCTCCTAGAGTGACGATGGTTAGAACGAGAGAACTCTGGCCGGGGGCTGGGGATTGTGGTTGGGGTTGGGGTTGGGGTTAGTGAAGGGAGAGCCCTTACCGCCGTAGTATTTGCAGTCGTCGTTGATCATGAGCATGACCTCCCACTCGAAGAGATTGTCGTCACTGACGAGGCCACATGAGACGCCCTGGAGATCCTTGCTGGTCTGTATGTCCTTAAGCTGGCGCTGAAGCAGCGACGCAGCTGCGGAGCCCGCACTCATTGTGACGGAGGTGTGACGGTCGAGTCTAGTCCGGCTAGGGATTGTAGTCAAAATGCCGATACGACGTGGAGCATGCAGGTAGATGGATAGTCAATTGGGAAGCTCTTGGGATCTTGCTGTCGAGTAGAGAGAAGTCTTGGATGTCTCGGAAGGCCGCGACGGAACGAGGTTAGAAGAAGACGGGTTTATGGTGGGGGTCAGGAAGGAAGGCGGGGTGCAACCGGCATTAGCCAACAGACCCCCACCGTGTGCAAAAGATGAAGCTCGTGATAGTAGTTGCCTTTGAAGCTTCCAATTGTTGCACCTGGGAAACAATTCAAGCCAGAAAGTTCACCCGCATGGAACTGCGCTTTCCGTTGCATTTCTGTACTACCAACGCCTCCCATTCCCAAACGCCTTTGCATATTGCTACGGGCTCACACGCCCCAGATCCGAGATAATAGTGTACGGTTTCGACGTCCAAATCCAAGCCGTGGGGTATCATGCTATAGACATCCAAGATCTCCCAAGCTTACTTCTTCGATGATCCAAAGGCCGTAATTCCCATCTGGGCCATCATGTCCTCCTCGTCATGCTCACCCTCGATCCGCACATCTTCGCCATACTCCGTCTTTATCTTCTCTGCCTTCTCCCTTTCAAGTTTCTTCTTTGCGGCGTCCTCTCTCCTTCTTCTCCTCTTCTCCTCGGCTTCCTTCTCGGTCTCTTCTTGGCGCAATTGCAGCCTGTCGTGCAAGCTCGTCGCCTTCTCCTTCTCAAGGTCCTCCTTACGCCGCACGTAGTAGTTGATCCGCTCAATCACTTCTTCCGCAGTCGCTCGTCGCACTTCGGTCGTCTGACCCGTGTTGAGAAGATGCTGTGTTGTGTTGAGATGCTCCACAAACTGCAGGTTGTCCTTGAACGTCAGGTCGCAGGACTCGCAGTAGAAGCCCGCGCTGCGTCCGCGTTTGCCCACGCCTGCTCCCGCAGGAACGAGTTGTGTCTTGCCAACTTGGGCCGTCAGGTCAATGACATTGCGTCGCGCCGTCGTGTACGTCTCGTCGCCCGTCAGCGGCTTGTGGTATTTCTTGCCCGCAGCCTTGGCCTCCCAGCGCGCCTTGCTCTCCTCCTTCTCCTTGGCCTCGCGCTCCTTGGCCTTGGCGGCGTATTCGTCCAGGTCCCAGTTCTTTCGGAAATCGGTGTCGCCTGCGGGCGCGCCGTACGCGCCGCCCTTCTTGGAGTCGGCCATGGTCAGGGGGGATGCGGAGTTTGATGATTGAAGGACGTGGCGATGGAATGGAGACGGGACAGGTCTAGAAAACTTGGGCCGTCTTCCATGGGTCGGAGAGGCAGGGGTAGGTAGCGCCCGCCCATGACGTCCTGCAGGTGTAGCGGCGCAAGGGGCACTAAAAGGGTACTCAGTACCCCGCCGCGGGGCATTTCTCCCATCGCAGTTGACGGAGGAGGAAATTTTCCCCCATTCCCATCATTGCACCGCCGTCGTCAAGATGCTGTATCTCGTAGGACTGGGTCTCTCGGACGAGACGGACATTACGGTCAAGGGCCTTGAGGTGGCCAAGACTGCTTCGAGGGTCTACCTCGAGGCATATACTAGCATCCTGCTTGTGAACCAGTCTGTGCTGGTATAACTCTCCTATTGACAGCATACCTCCCTGAGAGCTAACGCTGACTTTCAGTAGGAAGCTTACTATGGACGTTCGATAACAATTGCCGACCGTGAGATGGTCGAGTCGAATAGCGACGAAATACTGAGAAACGCCCAGAACGAGGACGTCGCATTCCTCGTCGTCGGAGACCCCTTCGGGTTCGTAGGAGACGTATCCCTGCTAGGCGCCTGATATCTAACAAGTATCTAGGGCAACAACTCACACTGATCTCGTTCTCCGAGCCCGAGAGCTTAATATTCCCGTCCGGACGATCCCCAATGCCTCCATCCTGTCTGGAATCGGCGCCTGCGGGCTGCAGCTGTACAACTTTGGCCAAACAGTATCCATGGTCTTCTTCACGGATTCGTGGAAGCCGTCTTCTTTCTACGACCGCATAAAAGAGAACCGCTCTATTGGTCTGCATACGCTGGTGCTGGTCGATATCAAGGTCAAGGAACAGAGCCTCGAGAACATGGCTAGGGGAAGGATGATCTACGAGCCGCCACGATATATGACAGTTGGACAATGTGCGCAGCAAATGATCGAGATTGAGGACGAGCGCAAGGAAGGTGTCTATACTCGGGACAGTCTGGCCATTGGCGCCGCCCGGGTGGGAGGGAAGACGGAGAAATTTGTCGCTGGAACTCTGGAGGAACTATGCTCGACGGACGAAGAGCTCGGCCCACCACTCCACAGCCTTGTGTTGCTGGGGCGGAGAACACACGAGCTAGAACATGACTTTGTCCGTCAGTTCGCGGTGGACAAGGAGAAGTGGGAACGGTTGTGGAAGTCTGAGTACGGCCAACAGTGAGGTTTGATATTGAAGCTACATAACGCCGCATGATTTCCGTGCCAGCAATTTGATACACCTAGTGCAATTTGTTCCAGTCCCAAATCCATTCCATTACTGTATACTAGTGCGTAGCTCTCCATTCCTTGACTTCGGCAGCGGTGATTTCTCGCAGGTGGTTGATCGCGGCAGGTCTACCGGTGACGGCACCAGTAGCTACCTCGGCAGCACGAGTGAAGATGTTCTTAGAGACGAGAGAATAGGTAGCGGTGTTCATCTTGACACGAATGACGCCAATACGAGGATCGTTCTCAGAACCGTCATGTACCCCGTCGCCGAGATCTCCGAGCCAGGCCTTCAGGGTGGGGGTATAGTGCTTCTTGACAAGAGATCGATCGGTCACGATGCTGGCCTGGCCAGCCACTGAGGCCCACTCTCCCGAGGAGTTCATGAATGAAACGTTGACATGGGGGTCGCCCGAGACGTCGTTCGTTTTTCCAGACTCGGTGTTCGTATGAAATAACAGGTCAATGCCGTTTGTCTCCTTGCAGCTATTAGTAGGGGGTCATATTTGTAGAACACAGTAGTGCATACAGTTGCGGCCAGAGCCATGCATCGTGAAACGAGGTTATCGGTTGCCGACTCGTGCGTAGTCATCATCCCAAACTTGGCCTTGGTGATGAAGTCGACCAGCTCATTGACTTTTGTTTGGAGGTCAGGTTGATCCTCGTTGGCCTTTTTATACGGGTCGGCGGGCTTATCGCCAGTGGAGGTGTTGGAAAAGGACATTATGGATGGGAGAAGAGTTGTTCGTCTTGACAGGCTACTGATTCTGCGAACGTTTAGAACAGGGTTGGCTGGGACATCGTGAGTCGCGAGGGCCCCCGGCTCCTTTTGACGGAAAAAGTATGCATGAGATTACCTCACATCGCCTGACCTATATCATCATAGATCTACTGAAACAACGTCAAGTCGGCAACAAACCACTGTACCTGGTACGAGGAGCAGTCGCCATGACGTCAAACGTTGTCACGGCGCGACTCCAGTCATCGTAGAGTCTAATATGTAAGGCAACAAATGAGTGCATTGTAGCTGAGAACGGCCCCTCTCATTCAGGACGGTGTCTCAAGCCCCGAAGGTTCATAATCTGTGATTAAACATAGAGATCGAGGTAATCGCCGATGGAAAGGCGGTACTCCATACATAGCCATCGCAGCGTTTCGCCACTGGAGCTGAAAGAAAGATGTGACTACATCTAGTGGAGCACCTTGGCAGGGACAAAGAGGCTGTGGATTACCTTACTACTAGTACGGAGTACCTAGTGATAGTACTAAGTAATACACTTAAAATAGAAAATGGTTTAAGATGATCAAGGCTGGCATTAGTACCTAGAGTAGATCAAAACTGGCAGTTAAATATTTCAGGCTGTAATGCTAATACCCGTACAGTGTTTAAGTACTAGGTTAACCAGAGCAAAACGGTGGCAAACGGTTGATTGAGATTGGACGCGGTACCCGGTAGATGGGCTCGCGGTGTTGGCCATTTTATTTCACATGTGCGGGGCACTTGCTCTTGCATTCGATATTATCTGGATAAGGTAGGTTGACCAACTGAGGTGTGCAGGAAAGTCCCGTCGCATCATGCCTGTTTGCCAGGTCGGCAAGCTACTGATGGTGGCGCTTGCTGCTCAGGCAGTATTGCCTCCTAGCATCTCTCAGCTTGCGCTGAAGCCTGAGTTTCTGGCCGCAGTTCCCTCCTGCCCCAAGACTCACTCATTGAATCCAGTAATAGTGGATCATCCAACGCCTGCTGTTTCCCGTCTAACCTCCAGCCAAAGCAACCAAGCCTCACCTCGCTTTCACCTTGGGCGGCTGGTGGTGACTGCCGTAGTGAGGTGTTTGTGCAGAGTCTCGACCTCCCTTCTCCTTCCAACCTTCTCTCCTGCCTTCCACCAATTTACCTTCTGCCACAGCGCCCATTTCTCTCTCACTCAACTCTCACTGCGTCAACTTCTCTTCACTTCCCTCATTTTCATTTGCCCCGTCCGAGCCCACCCGCCATTCTTCTCCTTGTGTCGTGATCCATATTTGGCTTGAGACTGATTGATCTCATCGTCCCGCAGTTTTCGCTTCCGGAAGGAGGATTACAGCAGCGACGCTGTCGAGCCGTCTCTCCCGATGCCTTTTGTGCTTTCCGTGCCGCACTGATCACCCGCAACCGGCCACGCACCATTCATCAAGTTTTCTGATTTCGTTTTCGATTGTAACCATCTTCTCCCTATCTATCGTCAGGCCCAGGTTTCCCCATTTTCTTTTAACAGAGCTACCTATCGCGATGGCTTTGGACCCGGTCCGTTATCCCCAGGCCAAGTGTCTCGAAAACCCGCACTAACCTTCAAGAGGTCGTTCTCGCTTGGGAATGCCGCGATAAAGAAGACCAGGCTTTAGCTGCCTACAACAACCCTCTGCGCCGCACGAATCGTTCCCTAAATGAGGAGAATTTGCGCCTCAAACGCATTCTCCGCGAGAATGGCATTCCCTGGTCATCCGTGGCGCAGGCCCATCTGAGCCAGACCAACGGGCGCAAGACTCGATCATCTATGACTTCAATGGATCTAGGACGCCCACATCTGCCGATGGAGGTTATTCTCCGGATTCTCAAATTTGCGCTGACAAGCCCTCATCCGATCATCGATCCTTTGTCTTCTCTCACCACTGGCAATCTTACCGACATCGAAAAGTCTCGGGGTAACCAGGTCGCGATTCACTTCTTGGCCACTTGCAGAGCCCTTCATGAGGAAGGGACCAAAATCTTCTGGGATTCCAACACCTTTGTCTTTACCACGCCCCAGGCTGTCCGAAACCTTGCGGAACTGAACCCTGAGTACCGCAACCATATGACCCATGTCACTTTCCGCATCATTGCGCGATACTACGATGACCAAGTTCGCAAGCAGAAGCTCGAACGTTTCTATCACAAGTCTCTCAAAAAGGACATCAGGCTAAGGGTCCATCAACGTCCGACAGAGATGCCACTCATCCGTGGCGGCTTCCGGTCTTATGCGTGGACTCAAATCGTTGACTTCTTGACTGCGCTCCGCGCCCCTTACGATCCATCTTTTCACTTGAAATCAGTCCCACGCCCCAGGCTGCTCCCATCTCTGACGTCCTTGCGGCTGGACTTGGTCAATTTCTCCGACTCCCTCCTACCATTCTCCGGTCCCGAATTCCACGACGTTACTTCCCACGAGTTCGGATGTACTCTAAACGAGCTTCAAGTTACGGGAATGCCCCGTGATGATGCGGGTATGAAGGCCGGCGCCGAATTGAGCGGCTTGCTCAAGGATGAAGGTCTGTACTTGGATGGTGTGGCGTCCTTCTTTGAGCCCATGAAAGGGTCACTTCACTCCCTTAGCGGCCCCAGCTGGTGCAGTCGAGTTGTCAGAGCGTGGAAAGATCGGGCCGATGAGTCAGACTCTGATTTTGATATGAGTCCCGATACCATCTTCAGCCGGGGTCACACCAAGATCGGAGTTATGCCCTCCGCTCCTGAGGAGGTCGGTCACCCAGAGTCGACGCGGTCTGAAGATGTTGTTATTTGGAAGCGAGTTCCTACCTCCCGCGATTCCACAAAGCGATCCTGGATTCAGTTTTCTCGCTACACTGGCTACGAGGCATCGGACGTGGACTCGGACGATGACATTTGTCCATGCTGCGGGGACTCGCATCCAGGCTCATCTTTCCTGGGCTTCCTTGAGGATGAACTTGACGACATCTGAGATATTTTGCTCTTCTGATTTGACGCATTGTTGGTGTTCTGGTGTTTGGGGAACGCGATACCTGTTGCTATGACTAGATACCCTGAGGGGCCTGGCTGGACATGTTTGGTACGAGCACGATTCTATGACACGGTAATGATGGAGGAGGTTGATAGCCGGTAATCGGCGGGTCTGACACCTATGTGGAGTGTTGTACTAGTACATTTCAAGTAGCTCACCCAGGGCAGCTTGCTAACATAGCTTTCCCTAGCGACACAGGATCGCTTGGGGTCCTGCCATGATACTTAGGGAGGGTCAGCTAAAGAGAAAATTTGATGCTAGCTGCTTTCAATACGATGAAGTTCCTCAGAAACAGCCAGAGACTGATAATGGTACCACAAAAAAGCTTGACTTTTATGAGACAGTTCTGGCTCGACACCAGAAGGTAATTTTCATATGTTGCTTCTCTATTCTATGACAAGTTGGGGCGATATCCAGGGTATCAATCTATACATAACTACTATTATGTGTGGGTATCATGGCAATTTATTTCTCAGTTTCATCACTCTGGTAGAACCTTTGAAACACTCTAGCCTCAAGGTCTTCCTCGCCGAGAACCTCATCCTTCCTGAGCATGAGGTTGTTGCGGCGCAAGTAGACCCTCTTTGACCACTTCCAAGTCTCAGCGCCGGCGAAGAAGAGCACGTTGACGGCGAAAACGATGCCCCACTCCTTGTCAATGCCGGTGTGGAGGAAGACCTTCTTGTCGAGGACAGGTATGTAGAGTGTGGGGAAGACGACGATGAACCCGACGATAACAGACCAGAAGAGGAAGGGGTTGCGCCAGAGACGGCCAGCCCAGGCGCGCGTGTCGGAGATGATACCATCGAAGAAGGAGCGGCGGGCGTCGACAAGCTCCCAGGCGAAGAAGAGGAAAATCCACATCATGGCCGTGTAGCAGGTGGAGCGCGCGCGGAAGACGCCGTTGCACGAGTCGGACCAGCGGATGTTGCAGTCGTGGCCCAGGTGGCCCTCAAACAGGCCGAAGAGAACGCTGACGAAGGCGGTGATGATGCAGACGGCCATGATGAGGCCGTAAACGGCCAGGTCTGCGAGGAACTCGAATGTAAAGACACCGTGCTTGAGCTGTAGGCGCAGGTTAGCATGGCATGTGTGATATGCGGGGGAGAATGCAAACGTACACTTTGGGGTGGCCTCCTGAGAATGTCGGGTGAGGCAGACTCGAAGCCGAGACCGGTCTCGGTAAAGGCGCCGGCGACGAGAAGCATGAAGAGAATCTCGATGGGGGTGATCTGGAAGATGGAAATTCCGCTCTCATCCTTATAGGCGAGGCCAATGAGGAGCGTGGTGACAAAGGCAACGTTAGCGGCGAGGACGTGGAGCATGAACTTTTGGACGTTGTCGAAGATGCGGCGTCCCTCCTCAACGGCATTGAGGATGCTGGCAAAGTTGTCATCGCTGAGAACGATATCCGAGGCGGACTTGGCCACGTCGCTTCCTCCGAGACCCATAGCGATGCCGACGTCTGCACGGTGGAGACTGGGGCTGTCGTTGACGCCGTCACCGGTCATGGCAACGTAGCGCCCGCGGCGGTGAAGAGCATCGATCATGCGAACCTTGGTGGAGGGGGCGCACCGGGCGACCACGAGGGGCAGCTCTGGAAGCTGGTCGATCTGTTCGTCAGAAAGGCGGTCGAATTCAGAGGCCGTCATGACGATGCCCTGGGCAATATCTTGTCGGAGGAGTTCAGTTCGGCTGGGGAGGATGCCGACCTCAGTGGCGATGGTGCGGGCCGTCTCGGGATGATCTCCCGTCAGCATGTGCACACGGATGCCTGCCTGGTGGCACTTGAAGACGCTGGGTCGAGACTCGGGTCGGGGAGGGTCGTAGATGCCAATGAGCCCACGGAAGACGAGGTCGCATTCGAATTCCTCGCGTTTGAGGGTGCCTCGGCGTGCCTCATCAGCTGATACGGGGCGGGGAGAGGTGCGGCTAGCAAGGGCCAGGACACGGAGGCCTCGGCGGGCGAGAGCTTCCATGTTGGACAGGATGTCGGCCTTGGAGCTGTCCGTCATTTGAACCAGAGCGCCGTCAGGGCCGGCCAGTTGGACGCAGCTTTCAATTACACGCTCAACAGCTCCCTTGGTAAGGACGTGGACCTCGCCGGATGTCTTGCTCTGGCTGAGAACAGACATCTTCTTGACTGCGGAATCGAAGGGGAACTCGACCAGTTGCTTCCACTCGGTCTCATCAAATGATGAGCGTGTTTCCCGGTGTCTGCCAAAGCGAGCGGCAAAGACCTGGATGGCAATCTCGGTGGGGTCGCCCTGGGCCTGCCATCGGCTCTTTATTGAGGAAGTATCGGTCTCCTTGTCGTCGGATACCTTCTTCACCGTGGCCAAGTTGGCCAGGTTGGCGACGTTGAGGAACGACTTGACGGACGAATTCGAGTCTTCTTCCTCGAGGGCCGACACCTCGAAAGCGGTTGTTGTGCCATCACGGATTTCACTCGGCGGGATTCTGCTAAAGACGACGTTTCCGGCTTCAGGGTTGTAAGGCTCGTTGGTTACGTTAATGGTGTAAGTCCCATAGCCAGGGAGCCATGCCATCCTGGTAACCATCTTACCCTGTGTCAAAGTTCCTGTCTTGTCGGAGCAAATGTCTGCGGCATGTCAGCAATAGCCTTCGAGGCAAAAGGGGTGCCGGGGGATGCCGTACTTGTGACGCCTCCAAGAGCTTCCAGTGATCGCATGTTGCGTACAAGGACGTGTCTTTGGACCATGACCTTGGTTCCAGCCGCCATAGTGATGGTGAGGACGAGAATGAGGGTGACAGGGAGAGTGCCGATGGCAGTCGTGATGGCATAGATGATAACATCGTTTCTGGAAATGAACTTATTGGCGGCGATGACGATGATGGCACAGATAATGGCCAACCCGAAGATGGTGAGGAACAGCTTGGAGAGCTTGCGCTGCAGCGGCGTGCCGACTGTAATACCGAGGAACTCGCCACAAAAGTCCCAGATCTTGAGCAACCCAAAGAGGATGTAGTCCTTGGCCGAGGCATGACCATTCTCGTCACGCTTCACTCTTCGTCCGCCAGTTTGATCACGCAGCGCCGCAGCGATGGCGCCAATCTCGGTGAACATGCCAGTAGCGAAAACAACAGCGTGGCCACGGCCCTTGGTGACGGTGGTGGAGCTGAAGACGATGTTGAGACGGTCTCCGGGACCGATGTCGTCAGAGCTGTCATCGCTGTCGTCGCCGTTGCCAAAGGTGATTTCGGGGTCCTTGCGAGACGGCACAGACTCGCCAGTGAGGGCGGCCTCGTCAGCCTCCAGGTTGACGCAGTCGAGGATCCGGGCATCAGCAGGAACCATATCACCCATCTTGAGCTCGATCACATCACCGGGCACGAGACTGGCGGCGTCAACGGTCACGCTGGCCCCCCCGCGGATTACACGTGCCGTGGCCGAGTTGAGTGAATCGAGCGAAGCAATGGTCTGTTGGGCCTGTAGGTCCTGGTAGAAACCAATGACGATGTTAATGAGAATTATACCACCCAGGACACCTCCCTCGATCCAGGCCTGAATGGCAAAACTGGCAGCGAGAGCCAGGAGAAGGACCTGAGATTCATTGCTAGTCAGTTATTGAACTTTCTGAACCTGACAAACGCCGGGGGGGGAATTACCATGGTCATGGAATTGAAGATCTGGGCGATGAAAATCTGGAACGGCTGGACGCCCTTCTCCTTTCCCAGGTCGTTCGGGCCATACTTGGACAGACGCTCGGCCGCGGCTTCAGACGTCAGGCCCTGCGTGGCATCTGTTCCCAGCTCGTGAACGACCCTGCTAGAATCTAGAGCATGAGCTGGGCGGGGGAGTGGCTCGTTGGACTGGCCAGAGACGTGGCCAGTCTCGGCTTGTGTGGCCATCTCCTTCATGACGGGCAGGGGGAGAGATGTTGGCACACGAGACAAGCGATCCTACTATAACTAGAAGGATAGAACACGGGTCGATAAACGAGTGACGGGGAATACATTGTACAAGCACCGGGATGAGGGTCCATGTTAAATACTTTGGGTATCTAACGAGTTAAGGTGCAATCTGTGGTACAGCCACCACCATGGGTGCTCAACAAGATTGGAAATGGGGGGACGGGGCCTAAGGACGGGTCAAGAGGCAAAATTCGATGCCATCGTCAGCTGGCGGGCCGCTAGAAGCCACGCTGGTTGGCCAAGACAACATCCGATCAACCAACGAGACGGTCTCCAGTGTCCGGTTTGGGCAGCCAAGGCTCAGGCTGGACGGAAGCCACCGAGTCAATGCGGCAGGACGACGTGGGAGCGGCGTGTTTCTGAGGCTCTGACAGCCTCTGAGGCTCTGAGGCGTCTCACCGATGCGTGGGGATGGACGACCGGGCAGCCGGACAAAGTGGACTCGGAGCCTAATCGGGGCCCATGTCGGGGGTCCGCGGAACCCGGATGAACAAAGTTCTGGACTATTGCCCTAACAGGCAGCCAAGCCGCATCTGGTGGGGTTGTGGAGTGCTGCGATACACGGAGATCTGGAGTCCCTGGATTTAGAGTTGGAGGGGGGTGACTCGGGCGAGTTGTACTCATAAGATTGGTCTAGGGTAGCTAGGTAGGTAGGTACCTAACTGCGTACCTAGGCGAGAAGTGTTCTTGCTGACTCAGATTTGCATCACCTGACTTCGCGACTTCCTAAGCTTCTCTTTGTCGCGTCGCGTCGCACTCTGGCCTCTGTCTGCATCTTCGCATCAAACCTGGACCCGGGAGTCAAGAGTCATGGCATCCCGACCCAACCCGATGACAATGAGGGACCGCTCCGGTCGCCTGAAAGCTTTTGTTCGAGGCAATTCGGATGCCCAGGCCCACTACAATGCCCCCGCACCGAAGCACGACATCCAGCAGAAGCGCTCTGGCACACCCCATGTCGCATCTGCCGACATCCCTATTCCTACGAGAGAAACCCTTGCTGAGAATGCTCGGATTCCGGTCCCGAGAGTTTGGCGGGCTCAACAGCTGCCCCCTTCGCCCCAGAAGACCATAACCCAGCAGACGCAAAAGGCAAACGCCCAGGTCCCCGAGGAGCAGAAACGAGAACCATCTCCAGAGCTGGGCGAGCCCCTGGATGAGGTTGCGCGGTCGCACCGTTCGCTTTTTGAAGGCTCGCAGCTTGGGGAGGATTTCATGAACTCGGGTCTCACGACGCCGCAAAACGAGCTGGAAGATGTTTATGTCGACCATTTCGAGGAGGCGAGGCCCGAGCACCCCAAAGACGCTAGGAATGCCGGACAAGGTGAACTCGAGCTTTTCCGTCACAGGCCTAGCAGCGTGCCTCAGTTTCAGTGGAGCGAGGAAGGAGGGTACATGGTTGTCAAGTCAGGTCCGGGACGGCAAAGTCTGTCACACATGAAGGATGGATTCCAGAACGGCGGCATCAAAGAGAGAAACGGCAGGCATCAGAAGCCCAACTACCGTGCGCCGTCGCCGGTTGAAAAGTCTAAGAATCTTCCCGTAAGGGAGGTGAAGATTCGGAGACCACGCTCTTCCGTCAGAGATAAACAACCCGGCAAAGGGAGGCCGAGAAGTCCGTCGCTCAGCTCAGAGAGGCCGAGATGGCAACCTGGATACAAAGAAACAACCCGGGGAACAAGCATGGTTATCGATCTGAGCGATGATGAGGGCTCCCAGGCTGAGCAAGATGCTCTGCACGAGACACCGAAGGCAAGCAAAGTCAATTCGCTACCCCACAAGACTCTCATGGAGAGCCCTATGCCGCCGGTGATGAACCTGAATCGCCACGTTCAGACCAAGAAACGAGGCCGCGCGAGCCCCGACTACGACGACATGGCCCTTAGCAGTATGACTTATACCGAGCTCCAGAGAGAGCCGTTTGATCTGGACCCCGCACAGGCAGCGATGCAAAACAGCTATAGAGGTAATGCAGATCCGCTTGCGACGAAGCTCGACCAGATGAAACATCAGTCCGAGAGAGAGCAGCGGTCTTTCTTCTCCAGCTTGCCTATGGAGGATTGGGAACAGTCGGGGGATTGGTTTGTCGAACGTTTCTCCGATCTCATGAACGGCTTGAGGGATGCGCGCCGCGAAAAGAGACGGATGGTTCATGACTTTGAGGCTGAAGCGTCGAGGCATGAGGAGGCTGTGCGGCTTCGATCGGAAGCCATTGACCAGAAGCTGGTCAAGATGAGGCAGGATGGCCAGCGTGTTGTTGGCGACAGGGGCATCTGAGAGGGCGTTGCAAGGTGCATGGCGTCGATGTTGACTTGGGTGCATGGGATATTGATACCCCTTACGACTGTTATGGCTGCATGAAGTGGAGTTTATGATTACTTTGCTTTGCCCGGGTTGCGAGGCCATTTTTCTAAAACGGAATCGCATGTACTATAATTTTGACCGGAGTTTATCGCATTTATGGGGGTAGATGGGCGAATTCAACTCAAATCCGATGGACCTCCTTGACTTTGCGGTCACGGCCCACCACCATCCTCAGCTGCTTCCCTGGCTGCCCAGGGAGAATGCCGCTCCGTACCCTGTCCGTATACAGCTCATAGGCTGGGAAGTAGCCATCAACAAACTTGACGACCTGCTCCGGGGTCATGCCGGCCTTGGGATCCCCCTTGTCCCGCCTCATGTGCTCCTCCTGCTCTGCTCGCCACGCGTAGACAAACGTTAGATCCTCGGCATCAATGTGGATAAAGGCATCAAACAGATCCGTTAGCGCGTCATAGCCCCTGAGCTTGTCGTTGACAAATAGGAGGTCTTCAAGCTTGTGGTTGGCGAGCGTGCGGCTCGGACTCCTCCACTTGGCCTCGACGTCCTCTGGGCTCAGGGCGCGGAAACCGACGGACCAGCCCTCGAGGATGACGGCTCGGACGCGGGGCTGGCCGGGCTGGTTGACGGGGCGCCACTGCGACTCTGGGGCGCGGTCGCCGTGGCCCGAGAAGGCGGATTTGTCGTACTGGGGCAGCTTGGCGGGCTTGCCCTGCATGATGGCGTCGAAGAAGCTTGTGGCCAGGGGGAGATCATGGGTTCCTGGAGGCATGGGTCAGATCTCTCTCTCTCTCTCTCTCTCTCTCTCTATTCTGTCTCAGCCCAGGAGGAAGTCCGGGCCACGTACCAGGTTCCCCGCGGTGCTGCACCAGGGCATTGTCTGGGTGCTCGCGGCCGAGGGCGACGAGGTCGGCGTGGTTGAGGTAGAAGTCGTCTATGCTGCAGACCAGGGTGTGCACGCCCTGGGCCTCGAGGGCCGAGGCGAGGGCCCTGACCAGCGTGGTCTTCCCGGCGCCCTGGATGCCGTTGAGGCCGATGACAAAGGGGCGGTCGCCATGGTGCGCCTTGAGGTGCCCGAGGATGAAGGGGACGCAGATGGGTGTCTTGTCGTCTACAAAGGTGGCGGCCATGGCGGACGAGTTCAGGGCGGCGGTCGGGTTGGCGCGCGGGAGGTGTTCAGCATGGGAGGCATGGTGATGACGGCGCGGTGAGTTCCGTTCCCCGCGATGCTGGAGGGAAGTGTGGGGGAACGGGATTCTCGCCGATTGTCGGCTTTATTAGCCTTCAGGAACAAGGTGGAAGACTGGGGCTGGGCAAGCAATTGATGAACGCTTCAACGTTGTTTGGGTTGTTTGGTGTCGGCCCCTTAAGGGACAAGTTCTCCAAGGGCCATCTCCCCCTATAGTGACATCGGACAGCGTGCCACGGGTACATTTTACGCTTCTGATCATCCGGGGCTTCCATTTGTGAATCGGCTCCAGGACGGGAGGTGGCGCATGTGACGTGACTACGGATACGGAATACGGATACAGCGGGTGACTTGGGGAATCCCCCAGCGCGCCTCCACTGGCCAGGACTCCAGACTCCAGCGAACGATGGTGGCCTGGGGGAGATTCCCTCCAGCGGCCTGCAGGCGTTAGCAGGGCCTGTGGCATGACCTCATCTTTTGCATGTGAAGCTGGGGCCATCTGGAAGCGGATTAGCGGCTGGCCCGGGAAACCCCCCTCGGCGGCCCATGGTAAGCCGAGGCTCTTGGGATGGAGCCGTGCTGCAGCAACTGGGTCACTGCTCGGGTTGTGTCAAGCTCATTGCCCCAGATTCGACAACCAGCTCGTAAAAGGGCTTCGGCTACGGTCCAACCGTCCAACAGATCCCCTCTCCCTCCTCCATATTTTACCTCCCCTCCCCCTTCCACCTCCTCCGCTGCTCATCTCCTCCCCCTTCCATCCCCCATCAACTCTCTCCCTCACACACACATCACCATGGCTGAGCAATTGCGATACGACGGCCAGGTCGTCGTCGTCACCGGTGCCGGAGGTGGCCTGGGCAAGGTCTACGCCCTCTGGTTCGCCTCGCGCGGTGCCAGCGTTGTCGTCAACGACCTCGGCGGCTCCTTCAAGGGCGAGGGTAACTCCACCAAGGCCGCCGATGTCGTCGTCGACGAGATCAAGAAGGCTGGTGGCAAGGCTGTCGCCAACTACGACAGCGTCGAGAATGGCGAGCGCATCATCGACACCGCCATCCAGGCCTTTGGCCGCGTCGACATCCTGCTCAACAACGCCGGCATCCTCCGTGACATCAGCTTCAAGAACATGACCGACCAGGACTGGGACCTCATCAACAAGGTCCACGTCCGCGGCGCCTACAAGTGCGCTCGTGCCGCCTGGCCCTACTTCCGCAAGCAAAAGTACGGTCGCGTCATCAACACCGCCTCTGCCGCCGGCCTGTTCGGCAACTTTGGCCAGACCAACTACTCCTCTGCCAAGCTGGCCATGGTCGGCTTCACCGAGACCCTGGCGAAGGAAGGTGCCAAGTACAACATCCTCTGCAACGTCATTGCACCCATTGGTAAGCTTAGCCCCCAGGGCCATCGTCCACCATATCCCCCAGAGCCGTTGGCTGACAAAACCGCAAAGCCGCCAGCCGCATGACCCAGACCGTCATGCCCCCGGATGTCCTCGAGAACCTCAAGCCCGACTGGGTTGTGCCCCTTGTCGCCGTTCTGGTGCACAAGAACAACACCACCGAGACCGGTGGCATCTTCGAGGTCGGTGCCGGTGCCATGTCCAAGATCCGCTGGGAGCGCTCCACCGGTCTGCTCCTCAAGGCCGACGACTCCTACACCCCCGGCGCCATCCTCAAGAAGTGGAACAAGGTGGTCGACTTCTCCAACCCCCAGTACCCCAGCGGCCCCAACGACTTCATGACTCTGCTCGAGGAGTCCATGAAGATGGGTCCCAATGAGCAGGGCGAGAAGCTCGACTTCACCGGCAAGGTCGCCCTCGTCACCGGTGGTGGCGCTGGCATTGGCCGTGCCTACTGCCTGGCCTTTGCCAAGCACGGCGCCTCCGTCGTCGTCAACGACCTCATGAACCCTGACACCGTCGTCGGGGAGATCAAGAAGATGGGCGGCAAGGCCGTCGGCGTCAAGGCTTCGGCCGAGGATGGCGAGGCCGTCATCAAGGGTGCCATCGATGCCTTTGGCCGCATTGATATCCTCGTCAACAATGCCGGTATCCTCCGTGACAAGGCCTTCACCAACATGGACGACAATCTGTGGGACCCCGTCATGAACGTGCACCTTCGCGGCACCTACAAGACCACCAAGGCCGCCTGGCCCTACTTCCTCAAGCAGAAGTATGGCCGTGTCATTAACACCACCTCCACCAGCGGCATCTATGGCAACTTCGGCCAGGCCAACTACGCTGCCGCGGTAAGTCTCCCCAGCTGGCCCTTATTCAATAATGCACATGCTGATTTTGACGCAGAAATGCGGTATTCTGGGCTTCTCCCGCGCCCTCGCCCAGGAGGGTTTCAAGTACAACATCTACGTCAACACCATTGCCCCCAACGCCGGCACCGCCATGACGGCCACCATCATGCCCGAGGAGATGGTCCAGGCCTTCAAGCCCGACTACATCGCGCCTGTTGTCCTCGCCCTCAGCAGCGACAAGTGCCCCGACCCCACCAACGGCCTGTACGAGGTTGGCAGCGGCTGGGTCGGCCGCACCCGCTGGCAGCGCGCCGGCGGCTACGGCTTCCCCGTCGATGTGCCCCTGGTGCCCGAGGAGGTGGTCAAGCACTGGGCCGACATTGTCGACTTTGATAGCCCCAAGGCGGACCACCCGGAGAAGATGCAGGACTCGCTGCAGAGGGTCATGGCCAACATGGAGAACCGAAGCGCCAAGGTATGAAGTGATTCTGTATATAGTGTTAGATCTTTTCTTTTATAAAAGCCCTTGTTCCATCAACTGTAGTAGTGTGCTAATGCGAGTCCCGTGTGCAGAAGGATGAGTCCGGCGCCGGCGCCGTCAGCGAGCATCTCGCTGCCATCAATGAGGCCGTCAAGCGTGAGGGCGCAGCCACCGAGTTCAAGTACGAGGAGCGCGACGCCATCCTCTACAACCTGGGTGTGGGCGCCAAGGCCACCGACCTCAAGTACGTCTTTGAGGGTGCCGAGGACTTCCAGATTCTGCCCACCTTTGGTGTCATCCCCCCCTTCAACGCCGAGATGCCCTTTGACTACGACGCCATCGTGCCCAACTTCTCGCCCATGATGCTGCTCCACGGCGAGCAGTACCTCGAGGTGCGCAAGTGGCCCCTTCCCACGGCCGCGCGCCTCGCCTCGCGCGCCCGCCTGCTCGAGGTGGTGGACAAGGGCAGCGCCGCCATCGTCAAGAACGGCGTCACCACCGTCCTGGCCGACACGGGCGAGGAGGTCTTCTACAACGAGATGACCGTCTTCCTGCGCGGCAGCGGCGGCTTCGGCGGCCCCAAGAGGGGCGCGGACCGCGGCCCTGCCACCGCGGCCAATACCCCGCCCAGCAGGGCCCCTGATGTCGTCGTCGAGGACTCCACCAAGGAGGACCAGGCCGCCATCTACCGCCTGAGCGGTGACTACAAGTGAGTCTATCCACCCTCGGTCTCTGCAGCTTCAGAGAGAAAGAAACCCATGCTGATCTGCTCTATTAGCCCCCTGCATGTCGATCCCGCCTTTGCCAAGATGGGCGGCTTCAAGGCCCCTATCCTCCACGGCCTCTGCACCTTTGGCTTTGCCGGCAAGGCTGTCTACGACAAGTAAGTTCCTAATCTCAAAATAGAAGAACCAAAGAATATCTTGCTGATAGCAATCACCCAGGTTCGGCCCCTTCAAGAACATCAAGGTCCGCTTCGCCGGCCCCGTCATCCCCGGCCAGACCCTCGTGACCGAGATGTGGCGCGACGGCTCCAAGGTCACCTTCCAGGTCAAGGTCAAGGAGACGGGCAAGCTGGCCATTGCCGGTGCCGCGGCGGAGCTGATGACTGGTGACAAGAGCAAGATGTAAAAAAAAAAGTAGAAGAAGGAAGAAGAAGAAGAAGAAGACGATGTAACGATATCTATGTTGGAGGATGGTTGGATACAAGGCCAAAACTGCCAAGACGTTGTTTGTGTATTATAAAGCTCTTTCTTTACTGCAAGCCAAATAAATGTGTTCTGGTATCCTCTTGGTCTCCCCATCCACGTATATCCACTCGGTCTTGCTGTCTCGATTCCATCTAGGAGTTAGTTCCCTTGGGGCGAGAAAATCAAATCAATCCAACGCCAGTGCCATATCAAAAAAAAAAAGTAGTGATTTCCCATAGCCAACGCGCCCTTATACCCAAGTCAGTCGGCGTGCATCATGGTATACGCCTTGGACGCCGTACTCTAAACAAATATGCTCTCCACAAGACCATCAAACACCTGCGCCAGCGTGGGCAACCGACCGTGGAGAATCATGTACTCGACGCTGCTATCCTCCCTGCCCGACGCGACACCTGTCTCGAGGAACGCCTTCTCCGTCCCCGACAGGTCGCGGTGCTCCATGTCCTTCCACTTGCGCTCAGCCTCCAGGCGTGCCTCACGCAGGACCTGGTCCGTGTCCTCCGACTCCCAGAGGTTGCAGCGGTCGCACTCGCCGCAGGGCCGGGGGTCGCCGTCCGGGCGGAAGTGATCGCAGAAGTGGCGGTAGCCCTCCTCGGTGAGGTCGGCGCGGCAGACGTAGCACATCTTGTACCCGCAGGGGCAGGTGAGCTTGTTGCAGCCGGCGTTCTTCACAAAGGAGGTATTGCAGCGGGGGCAGACGCGCTTGACAGCCATGCTCATGGCCTGCTCGATCTGCGTGCGGAGCGCGACGAGGGAGGACTCGTTGCAGACGTGCACGTCGGTCCACGACTTGTTGCAGGACAGACACGAGGCCCGCGCACACTCGGGATTTTGGCAGGTGAACTTCTGGCCGCGCCGCCGCCGGCGGTGCCTCCCAATGGCTTTGCTCCACTCAGCTCGAAGGTAGTGGCCAAACGTCTGCTGCGAGCTGAGTATCAGGCAAAGCAGGGAGGATAGGACGACCACCGGGAGGAGGAGGGGTGTGACTCCGATGCAGAGGGCGAGGAGCACGAAATTGATGACGCTGTCGATCCTAACGCGCAAGCGGGCCTGGTGAGCAGGCATGTAAATGTCATCAATCTCGGCGTAGTTGCAAAACGGGCACCGCACGAGGGGCATGTTGGTAGCCAGCAGGCTATGCTCGGCTAGGCGCTGATCGAGCTTATGCAGGATTTCTGCCCCCTTCTTCTCCTCCTCCATGGCCCGCCGGATGTGGTCCTGGGGGATGTGTCCGGGACAGTCGCTCCCCTCGACGGCCATGCACCTGAGGGTCCCCGTCTCCGGGTTGATGGTGCTTTGCCAGCCCTGGCCGAAGACGGCCTCCTTGATCGAGTGCTGGACACAGCGGAAGCAGATCATGTGTCCGTCCCTGTTGCAGTGGGTGAACTCCTCGAAGGCCCCCGGGACGAAGCAGCAGGCGCACTCGTGGGTGGAGTCAGCTGCCTCTGCCTCTTCGTTGTTGAGCTGGACGGCAAACTCGCGGTCCTTTGTCTCTCGCTCCTCTCTTTGCTTATCCTTCAGCGGGGCGATGAGGGCCTCGAAGAGCTCCCGGTCAAATTCGGCGTTGCCGGTGGCTCGTATGGCGGGGTATATAGAGCCCCGGCCAGACGATCGCCATACTACCAGGGGGTGGTGTTCTGCTTCACCGGTGGCTATGGGTCTCCGACGCAGCAGGATTGACGATATGGTGAAGCGCCATGACTTGGAGGAGAGGGACACGAGTATCTGCCGGGCATCCAGGTAGGAGTAGTTGGACTCGGCCAGGACTGCGTTGATGGAGGATTTGGAGAGACCCTTGAACTCGTGGTATGCGAGGGTGCGGACGGCACGTATGTACTCCTTGCTGCGGAAGGTCTCTGCGCGGGGCACGCCCTCGGGATGCGGGAGGCCCTTGTCGAGGACCCTCCAGCGGCCCTTGACCCATGTGACGCGGTTCTTGAGGAGGGCATCGGCGACGAGGGCGAGCCTGGACTCGCCGTCAAAACTGGAGAGCAGCTCGCGGAAGACCTCGATCTGGATGTCGGGGAAGACGGCGGCGAGGGCCTCGAGACAGTTGTTGAGCTCGCGCAGGTCGGGGCGCTGGGGCGGGTTGCAGGGCAGCTGAGAGTCGTCGTGGATGTAGTCGGGGAGCAGGTCGGAGTCGGCGCTGGACCTGGAACGGCTAGAGGCAGGCCTGTCGCCCGAGGTGAGCAGGCCGGAGAAGACCATGGCCGATGCTCATTCTGGGGGTCGCGTCGTGTCGACGGAGGGATGCATGTGCGGAGGTGTGCGAGTGGCAAAGGGAGCTGATATGGGGTCGATGGTATTTGATGGGATCTGATGGGATCTGATGTGCGTTAATGGGCGTTGATGGGCGTTGCGTTGATGGCGGTATTAATGGGGAGGTGAGCCAGGAAGTGATGCGTGGCCAAATGAGGCGCATGTGGTGAGAGGCTGCAAAGTGCACGCTTAACACGCTGCACCTCCGGCCATCGGATGATTGTGGGAATTGTGCACTGCAGGCTGCGCCCCGCGCTGAACACCACACATGGAGTAACTCATAGTGCTATACATACCTAGTACATGGTACACTTCTCTCGACCAGCTCCCAGCAATTACCTGTGCGAGTTCTTCATTCTTTCCACCCCATGGCATCTAGACTCTGTGTGACCTGATTTGTCAATTGCCGCTCGCTGCACCACGTTACTCTGAGACTTACTTCTCTTCTTCCAACGACCGGTCGCCTTGAGCGGACGGTTCGGCGCACTCGGACATCCGTACCGCAAAACAAGAGCCAACAAGACGAGGCCAGGCACAGCCGCTCAACTTTCGGAGGCATGGCGACCGTCACCAAACGTCCCCAAGTCCGGGGAGCCGGCCACTTGCGGGCAAGGCCACAGGGGATCCATCATCCCGCTCCATGTCCGCTCGACTCCGTTGGGCCTCTTTGCTCCGTTGGCGACACCAATCTCTCCGCCGTCTCCACATCAACTGCCGAGGCACAGCGCATCATGGACCTCCTCATAGCTCCTCGTAGCTCCTCGTAGCTCCTCGTAGCTCCTCGTAGTACTCGGGCATGCGTCTATCGCTTCATAAATCCTCCTCATTGCTCTCTCCTTACTCCTAGGAAACCTGAGCGGCCCCCTGCCAATTGAGAAGTACAGATATATATCACCATGGAGGATGTATCCGAGCCCCTGACGCTCAAGTGCGGCCTCACTCTGCCAAACCGACTTGTCAAGGCCGCTCTGGCAGAGAATATGGCAGACAGCCGCAATCTGCCCCATGCCCAATTCTACCGCGCCTACTCGAAATGGGCAGACGGCGGCTGGGGCATGATCTTCACAGGTACTTGCTCCCTAATGGTGAAAAGAATGAGAGTGCTTGTAAATAACATGTCAAGGCAATGTCTTTGTCGACCCGGCCTACCTTGGTACCCCCCGCGAGGTCTGCATTCCCACGGCCCTCGACGGCTCGTCCAAAGCCGCCTTTGCCCGCTGGGCAGAGGCCTCCTCTGCGGCCGGCACGCCCGCGCTTGTCCAGCTCAACCATCCTGGCCGCCAGTCCCAGATCGGCGCCGGCACTCGCTCCATCTGGGCCAAGACCATCGCCCCGAGCCCCGTGCCCCTCGATCTGGGCCCCGGTATCATCACCTCCATCGCCCGCAGGTTCCTCTTCGGCACCCCGCGCGAGATGACCTCCGAGGACATCAACCTGGTCATTGCCCAGTTCGCGCGCTCCGCCAGGGTCGTCGCCGAGGCGGGCTTCGCAGGCGTCGAGCTGCACGCCGCCCACGGCTACCTTCTCGCCCAGTTCATGAGCAAGAAGACGAACCTCCGGCAGGATGAGTGGGGCGGCGATCCGGAGAGGAGGGTGAGGATCGTGGTGGAGATTATCAGGAGGATGCGCGAGGCCACGCCCAAGAGCTTCGCCATCGGTATCAAGCTCAACAGTGCCGATCACCAGAATGACCAGGACATGGAGGAGACCATGACACAGGTCAAGGCCATTGTCGAGGAAGGGGTTGACTTTGTCGAGATCAGTGGAGGGACGTGGGAGGATCCGCAGGTGTGTTTTTCCAAAACCCATCTCAACCTGTCTTCCATCATGTCATATCATGGGTATGATTATGTGACCCCCGAAGCCACTAACACGTCACAGATGATGGCCGACACGCCGGCTCCCTCGGCCAGGACGCAGGCCCGCGAGGCCTTTTTCCTCACCTTCGCCAAGGCCGTCCGATCTCGCTTCCCTGACGCCCACCTCATGGTCACGGGCGGGTTCCGGTCACGCGGGGGGATGACGGAGGCGGTACAGGAAGGGGCCTGCGATCTCATCGGCCTGGGGCGTCCCTCCGTCATGGACCCAGCCTTGCCCAAGAATACAATCTTCAACTCAGAAAAGAGCGATTCCGAGAGGCTGTACACGGCCACGATGCGCACAGGCTGGTTAGACTACCTCCTAGGGAGTAGAGCGGTCGGTGCCGGGATTGAGACAGTAAGTACCCAATCCTCACCAACAATCCATTTCGAGCGAGAGGACTGACATGTCGTTCCCATAGCTGTGGTATGGTAAACAGATACAAAAGGTGCTTGCGCTGTAATTATATGATATTTGAGATGGTTTCAGGCCTTGTCCTCTCCCTGCTGCACGACACTCGGATCGTAGCCCATACACACCGCCGTAGCATAGTCGCCGTCGTGGCTGATAGATACCATGGCGCTGGTATCTTCCCCATCTGCCTGCTCGCCCCTGATCCTCGCCACGGGCGGCCCGCTCCCCAGCCGCGCCTCATCCCGGCCCCGCCGCTCGATGATGATGTCGTGGAATGTCAATCGCCGATGCGAGTGCGCCTTCATGGCCGCCTCCTTGGCCGCGAACCTGGTAACCGCCGTTTCTTCGTCAGCAGGGAGGGGTGTCTGTGTGGGAGCTGCCCGTTTTCTCTTCTTGGGCGCCGCGTAGAAGCAAACTCACCTGCCCGCGACAAACGTCGCGCTCTTCCAAACCACGGGGTCCCGCCGCGCGAGCTCCTCATGAATGCCTTCCCATGGCTTCTTCCGGACCGCCGCAGCGCGCAACAGTGTGGCTTCGTCGGCGCGCTGCCCATCACCGGGCCCGGGGCCCAGGTCGACACGGCGGGCCCCCTGCTCCTCGGGCGCGAGGACGCGTTGGACGAATCGCGTGCCTCGCGGGCTCCTGAGGATGCGGTAGATGCGGCTGATCTGGCATATGTCTGTGCCAACGTTCAGGGGGAAGGGGAACGGTCGCAGTGGCCGCATCTGCGCCGGTCTCGGACGCCCATTTGGCGATGGATTGCTTGAGGGTGAGAATCGGGAGCAATTCGACACCTGAAGCACCTGCCGTGATGGCCATCTCCGGTTCTCCACACGGGGTTATCGATAACAGACCCCACGTTCCAGGCGGGAGACCCTGTCGGAAGATGTACGAAGTATTCGTACGCTCACACATCAATCACATCCCCTGGTCTTTTCTCAATTGTATATTTCGTTTGGAAACATCTTAGAATCAACTGCAACTCCATCTCAAGGGACAACATACAGGTCTAGATCTGCCAGGCTCCAAGAATCTCAAGTTCGGTGTTACCCGCTTTTTCTGACATCTACTCTGGAATACCTACGTCATCGACTCATTACAATCGTACCACTGGATCTTGTTTGCCGCGCACCGGAGAAAAGGCTCCTTGAATGCAGGGTGTATTGCAGTATTACGATGGTGTCTGCAGTTAAATCACAAAAATGTCCCAATGCTTGCTCACAACAAGCGACAGCCAGAAAATGAAAGAAAGAAAAAAACGCCCAACGACCATTTGATGCGCCAACAGCGAAGCAAGGTGGCGTGTACAAATGCGACGCATCATCATCTCTCTGAACAATTAGTTTTCCACACATGTGAAATAGAAAAGTTACAATGTCGGTAGGGACGGATAATATGCTGTGGGGTGGAAGATGTTAGGACTCGGCGGGGACGGTTCAAGACTCGTTGAGGAGAGGGGCACGCTCAGCGTCAGCGGTGGTGGCAGCCCGCTTCCACTTGACCGGGAGTGCGACGGTGACGGTAGCAATGAACAGCAGAGCCATGATGACGAAGGCAAAAATCCACTGCAGGGCGATGACCTGGCGCAAGAATTGGGCCACGCCAATCGCGGCGGACAGCACGCTAAGAGAGAAGCCCATGGTATAGTCCTGTCAAGCTCACGTCAACATCAATCGAACGTGCAGTGAGCGCATCTCTTACCTTGTAGACCACAATGTAGAATCCTCCGTAGACCAGAATGGCCCAAATGAAAATGTTGCCAAAGATACGGGCCACCAAGCTGGCTGGGTGAGGGATCATGAGCGCGCCGTTCCAGTAAATGGCGACAAAGGTCCATGCCAGCGGAGCAGACACAACGGGCGTGTGAATGAAGCGGGGGTAGGTATTGTGGCGGAAGTACAGTGAAGTGAGATTAAAGAAGTTGAAGATTAGAATAAGCTCAGCCCAGTGGAAATGGGAGCGAACAAAGAGCATGACGAAGGCAAAGTGGAAGAGATTGTTGAGAATGAAGTGGCTGCCGACGCTCGCCGCCGCGTGGACAATGTCGGTATTGGAGGAAAAGAGGTGGCCGATGTAGCCAGCCTGGAGAACGAAGAGGACAATCCTGGAGCTGTTAGCATTCTGATGGAACCTGCTTGGGTGTATACCGGCTCACCAGAAGATGGAAGCAATGATGGAATTCATGGTAAAGGCACTGGGATAGAGATAGTTCTGATCCCAAATGCGCTTGCGAATGGTGTGGCCATCGTGAGGGGAATGGACCGTGTAGTAGACGGATACAACGACGGACAAGGCCCAGGTGATGAGCGTAAGAAACTTGTATGTCGTGATAGAGCCGCGGGCGTGCGACTCCCTCTTGCTGAAGGGGTTGTCTGAAGGGCGATAGTGTGAGGTTCTATCAATGACGACGGTGATTGTAAGAGGAGGATAGGGCACTTACAGGTGTTCCAGTTGACCATGATGACGATGGTTCACACAGTATTGACTCGAAGGCAATGCGCACAAAGTCCAAAGGGGAGGTAGGTACCAAGAACAGGAAGAAGAGCGCAAAGCGAGAAGCAAAGTTGGAAGGTAGAGGAAGTCGTGGAGTATGGGGGGATGCTGGGCCAGGTATAAACGCAGGCCAAGAGCGAGGCAAGAGCGGAAATTGCGGGGCACCCACCAAGCGCCCATGTCGTCGTGCAATGATGGAATGCAAGAACAAGGCAGGCAGTGATTGAGGTTGCCGCTACCCTCTCGGTTGCCGGAGCTGAGGCCTAACCAATCCTGTCGAGCTTGCACACACCCCATGATGATGCGCCCCTCCTTGGCCGCCCTCCAACTCACCGAGCTTCCCGCAGGTGTTGGAACATGTGACCTCGCAGCCGGTCGCTTTGGGTTCGAGATGAGTGTCTAACCGCCCGAGATCCATCAACTAACGGCAAGATTGTCGCATCCCTCGCCGATCAGGGCTTCCTCCTATTTTCCGATAATCCTGTAGACATTGAGATTTTCTGGTTTTTGCTGTACCCGTAGAGAGCATTGACCCTGGTGCCGGATCTTGACCTCCGGTCCGCTGCAGCGAGTCGACGGCTGGCCTAAATGGAGAGCAAGCAGGGAATCGGATTGGCAGTGTGCCAAATGCCAAGCTCGCATCATCGATGAATGCCTTGAACGGGCCATGCGGGGAACAGTTCTGCGGAAATGATTGGCCAATATCAAAAATAACCGACACGGGCATTGGTGCCTATGAGCCTAATTGGTGCTTCCGAGTTCCCGATCCACGATCCCCTCTCCAGAGCTGAGTCTCTGAGACATGTCTCTCCGAACCCCGTTGCAACGAGGTTAGGAATGACGGGGCAACAATCCGCCCACGCAGAAAAACACATGTACGCGATGTAGTTCTCTTCTAAACCCCACGCGAGCGATAAGTTTAAATAGGCCTGCCTAGTAACTTTCTGTCAGTCCGCTTTCAGGTATTGTATCCATAAATGGCCCTCTGTCGAGGTGAACGCGGCAGTACTCTCTGGTTAGGATTTTTCTTTATTACCTACACAACATCTCCCGCCTCATACTCGACAATTTTCCAATTATTCAGACCGTCCAGAAAGTTTTTTATTGGCTTCACCTTTGACTGCTGGTTGACGGTGGCGCTGACGGATTCCAAAATTCCCCGGCGGGTGTTGAGACCAAGTACGTCACGGATCCCTAGCGCTCCTTGGGCAAGTACCTAAGTAGTTGAAAGCACTGAATCACTGCAAGACGAGCTGCTTACATCCTTTCTCGGAGAATTAAGGCGCTCTAGTCCCCGGATTTTGTAAACGCGTGGTCCGAGTCGCTAGGGCAGCCAACGGCAGAATATCCCCTACATATCTAACTTACACTATATCCCGGCACGGTGGCATCCTCACAACTAGCAAGGTACCTCCAAGTAGCAGCGGGACAACAGTGGTATCAGCTGATGGCAGTTTCCGCCAGCTGGTGTCAGTGATGGCATTTGGCATGATGGCAGTGACTTCACCGAGCTCTAGTGGCAGGGACAGTGAGTCTCATTGATCTCACCGGTCCGTGTAAAGGAAATCTTTATCTTCTCCTCGCCGCCCTTGCTCCTCGTAAAATCAGCACATTGGTGCTTGCGAAAGCACCATTGTTTTCTCGTGCGGCGCGCCATGGAATCCTCATCGCCCAAGTTGTCGCCGTATGCGAAACCCGGCAGAGGGCAGCTTCCATTCTTGCCCAATTCGAGGTAGTCCCTGCCATGCATCTTCTGCTCCTTCCATGGCCTGCCAAATACTAACCACATTTCTTCCTTCCAGTCTCTCCCCTCAGAATCAAGGACATCGACTTCAATGGACTCATCATGTTTCTCACTTCGCTCAGTCCGGCATCCTTCAGGCCACTGTCCTAGCTGTCTCAATCGTCTGGACCACACTGTCCCTTCTGCGGCACCGCAAATCCCCTCGTACTCATAAAATCAAACCATATTCGACACCATGGACCTGCGAAATCCTCTCCCAAGTCTCTCGCGCTCTTTCTGTCGCCTTTCTCGTCGCCGCCTATCTAGAGGGATATGCCCACCCGCTTGATCCCGTGGTGCTAGCCTACGGCTTCACTCTCGGCCTCGTCCGCCTCGTCTACCATCCGAACTGGCGCCCTGCGGCTCTTCATCAGATCAATTTCCTCTTTACAATAACTCTTGTGGGGTTGATGGTGTCACAGTTCCTGACCTGTGTTGGGATTGGCGTCGAGTGCAGTCGCTCCACGGCCATCATCGGTGGCGTCTTTGCCTTAGCCGCCGTCTTCGCTGTTGCCATATCCACCCCGAGAGAATGGGTTCCACCTCAGATAGACTTTGAAACCCCCGGGCGCCGACTCGACGAAGGCCCTGCTCAAGAAGAAACCTGTAGCTGGTTTAGCTACTACTGCAGCTACGAGTGGATGTCGCCTCTGATATGGAAGGGAGCCACAAGGACACTTGATCTTTCTGGCATCCCGCAGATCCCCTGGTACGATGAGCCACTATACCTCCTCCGAAAGATTCAGCTTGCCCGGTCAATCTCAGGAAGGACGATGGGGACCTTGTGCCGTTATCAGCGCAAGGAGCTGTCGCTGATGGCACTCTTCATTTCCATCACCCATGTGTTGGAAAATGTTGCTCCGTACAGCATGTTTAAGCTTCTTGAATACCTAGCTAGCCCGAAGACAGCCGCATATCGTCCATGGGTCTGGCTGATCCTAGTATTTGCTGGACCGATGGCCTGCTCCATCTTCTTCCAGCAGTACATCTTCAACTCTACGAGGATGACCGTTCGGTTCAAATCGGCAATGACCCAGGAGTTGTACCATAGAGCCCTGACATCAATGGAACTGGAAGACGACCCTTTTGAAGAAAAACCAACAACAGAAGAACCCCGAAGTGATGATGACAAGAACACAACCACTAATAGGACCACGTCAGCCGGACGGCTGGTAACACTCATGGCCGCTGACATCGACGCCATATTCCGTGCCCGCGATGTTGTCATCGTTGCAGTCGGACTCCCAATCGGAACATCCGTCTCCATTATAGGCATGTATCGCATGCTTGGCTGGCCCACGCTTGTTGGACTCGGTTTGATTATCCTCGCCGCGCCAATCTCTTACTGGCTGGGCCGTCTCCTGTACGACAGACAGCACCTCGCAAGAAGAGCCCAAGATTCTCGACTTTCGCTCGTCACGGAATACCTAACATCAATCCACACCATCAAGTATTTTGCTTGGGAAGACGCCATCATCCAAAAGGTCGTCAACTCCAGGGCCAAGGAACAGAAACAGCTGTGGCACGTGGCAATTCTCCAGACTTTCATCAACCAAGTTTCCCAAATTCCACCCATATTAGCTCTTTTTGCAACATTTGGCCTTCATGTGGGTGTAAGGGGCAAGCCACTTGATGCATCCGTTGCGTTCACCACCATGTATTTGGTCAGGAACATTCGCAGGAACATCATGGAAGGGAGCTGTTACGCTCGCAGCTTTGCCGCTGCCATGGTCTCCTTTGGCCGGCTAGATGACTACTTTGAGAGCACAGTCCCAAAGGTGAATTGTCCAGAAGGTCCTTTGCGTATCAATAACGGATGCTTCCGCCGTAACAAGAAGGCCACTTTCTGCCTAGACGATATATCAATTGATTTTGTCGAAGGTGGTCTCAATGTGGTCAGCGGGCAGAGTGGAAGCGGAAAGACAACTCTGGTGCTCTCCATCCTGGGAGAGACGTACTTGGAAGGAGGCAGGATCTCCAAGCCCAGAGACATCGCTTTTGCTTCCCAGTCTCCTTGGCTACAGAATGACACGATTCAGGCCAACATTTTGTTTGGAAGCTCCATGGACCAAGCCCGGTACGACCGTGTTGTGGAGGTATGCTGCCTTTTAGCTGATTTTGGAGAACTCCGCGGCGGCGATTTGACTACTGTCGGAGAGAGCGGGACATCTCTATCCGGTGGTCAAAAAGCACGAGTGGCCCTTGCTCGGGCTCTGTATTCAAAGTCGCCTTTGCTCTTACTAGACGATATCTTCTCTGCACTAGACGCCAAGACTGTTGCCAGTATCTGGGAACATTGTTTCTGCAGTAATATGCTCTGTGGCAGAACCACGCTTCTGGTGACGCAGATACCTTGGATACCGCCGCAAGGGGACTTGGCCATCACTCTAGAGAAAGGACGGGTAAAAACCATGGAGCAAAATATCGGTGCTGTTCGTCGACCCATCGCCGTTTCAGAAGCGGCTGGAGGAGGGGCTGAGGGGGGCAACTCTCCTCCATCCGCGAGGCCGAAGCCCAAGTTGCAGTCCATGAGAGACGGGCTAAACCCCCTTGTTGATATTGGCAAAGAGAACGCATCGCTTGGCATAATAGATCAAGAGACAAAGGCATCCGGCCGAATTGGACGGTTTACTTGTAAGCCAGAAAACGACCCTTAATACCGAACGTTAGAACTAAGCACAGCAAACAGGTCTGCAATACATGTCATACTTCGGACATCCAATATTTGCAGCAGCATGTTTGGTAATCATGCTGTTATCCGGCCTCTTGTCTTTTTCCAGCACCTACTGGTTATCCCTCTGGGTTGAGGCCTACGATCAGAAGGCTCATGTGGATGCTGCCTGCTACCTTGGGATTTTTACCCTTCTCAACTTACTCGAGGTTGGTTCCATCGTCTTCGTCACCATGATGTTTGAATGCGGAGCCTGGAGAGCTGCACAAAAGCTGCACAACCGATTTATCAGTGCTGTCATGTATGTTCCATTGTCATGGTACAGGGCTATACCAGTCGGTCGCGTCACCAATCGTTTCGCCGGAGACATGGCCTCTATCGATGGCCAATTGAGCACTCTTCTTCGTACCTCCCTCGACTCTGCAACACAGTTAATGTACCGCATTGTGGCCGTGAGCTCCGTCATGCCCGTCTTCATGGTTCCGGCCTTCTTCACGTGCTTGTTTGGCATAGTCCTCGCCGAGATGTACACGCGGGCTGCCGTGGTGACTAAACGGCTATACTCGTCCGCACAGTCACCCATCTTATCCCAGTTTGTTGACACATTGGCGGGACTCCCGGTCATCCGCGGTCGAGCGGGAATGCCAAAGATCTTCTGTGACGAGTTAGCCGTCAAGCTGAGAGCCTGGTCCGCCACTGCGGAAGCACAACCCAACTGCAACCGCTGGATATCAGTACGTGTCGATCTTTTGACTGCCTTGGTCTCTCTATGTGCTGGTACCATTGCGGTTTCCAAGGCAGGACTAGTCGGTGCTGGTCTGGTAGGTTTCTCGCTCACCAACGCCAATGGGCTCAGTCAAACCATATTGGCTCTTGTCCGGACCATGAACAAATTGGAAGTTGAGATCCAAAGCGTAAGTTTCCTTGAGTTTGTCCTGTTTTCTAAATATCTGTGATTCTGAGCACGGTTGGTTTTATACTGCCAGCGTACTGCTTCAACTGTGGGGTGTAAGTTCCACTGATCGTATTCTAGTTCCACCGCATCAAGGAATATATCAGTCTGGAACCCGAGGAAAAGCACGGCGGACCATATCAAGAGGAGGGAGCGTACATTGACGACAGGATCCATACCATACCCAAGACTTGGCCGCGCTCAGGTCAAATTGAGTTCCGCAATGTGACCATCCGCTACCAACCAAATGGGCCCAACATCCTGACGGATATCAGTCTTAGCTTTAAAGCCGGGGAAAGGGTGGCTGTAGTCGGTCGAACTGGATCTGGAAAGAGCACTGTAAGTTATGTCCCCGACAAAAATTTATTCTTCATGGAGAAAAGCCCCTTAACAGGTGTAGCTCGTCTTGTCGCTCCTAAGATTCACACACATCGTATCTGGCCAGGTCCTCTATGATGGCATTGATATCACCAAAATACCCAGACACAGGCTCCGGGAAGCCTTAACCATGATCCCTCAAGAGCCAATCCTCTTACATGGCTCTGTAGAGTCCAATCTCGATCCGACAGGCCTCGTCCCCCGCACCAACCTGGAGGAGGTGCTGGATCGATGCAAATCCATACCCGCGTTATCGGGCCACTCGGCCGCTCAGAGGGGGCCATCTCTTCCTTCGGGAAATACGGGGAGCATTAAGCTGTCTACGGAGGTCGATGCCCATGGCGAGAATTTCTCCCATGGGCAACGTCAGATCCTCTCATTGTGTCGAGCGCTCGTCCGCCGAAGCAAACTGATGCTTCTTGATGAAGCGACTGCGAGTATGGACTACGAGACAGACCGCGGGATTCAGAAGATTCTTCGGGAGGAGTTACAAGCAGCGGATAACAAGGGCGGAAGGCGTCGCACGCTCATCACTATTGCACATCGGTTGAGGACCATCATTGACTACGACAACGTCGTGGTCATGGATGCCGGAAAGGTTGTTGAGTATGTCGTGTTTCATTGACTAAACCTACCAGTTAGCTGATATTCGGGCAGGTATGGATCTCCCAAGCACTTGTACGACGCCAAGGGTCGATTTTACGACATGGTAGTCCACAGCGGCGAGATGGAGGAGCTTCAGGATCTTTTGGGGGAGGGGGCAGGAAGCGTGAGAGAGTAGGGGTTCTGCAATTCGCAGCTAAGGTGCTCCGGAACAACCATATAGACAGATAGGCAAAGGAATCTTGCTACACATGGAGTGCTACACAGCTAAATTGCTTTGGCGTTCTGGTCTATTGATCCCTGCTCGCTATGCGTTAAGGCTCATCATGCACGTTGTTATAACCACCAAAGCTCCTCCAGCTCTCGATGCTAACGACAACCCAGCCATGGCCAACTATTCCATGCCCCTTGCCTCATACCAAACTGGGTTGCCTACAATGATCAATGGTGTGTCCAAGCTAGACAAAAACCTCGCAATAACGGATCCTTCGTGTATATTTCACCTTTCCCCCCCGTCCGCTGGCACCATAGAAACTTTCACAAAGGGACTAATGAGGAGAAGAAACCAAACGCAAACACAGCCATTGTCCTCTCCCATCTCCCAAACGCCTGAACTGCGTAATTGAAGACCCCTGCGTGGTTCTGCATGCGTGTACATAGTCGTTGGTTACAGCAGATGGCGAGAGCCAGGTCTGGGACGTGCTTCGTGGTGCGTAACGGCAGCGCCGACCCGGCATCCTCCGTCCTTCGTGGCCGGGGTGGGCATCTTGGGCTCGGCTTTTATGGTCGCTCGTCTTTTATTGCCCGTTAAACTGGCCATCCATTTGGCCAACGCCAGCCTCGACATTGTGGTAATCGAGGATCTCAGAGTACCTGCGCTCAAGTCAGCAATCTCACAAGATATTCATCAGCCAGTCGCATATTCTCACATCATAATCTTCCACGTATCCACGGGCAGATCGGCATCGTTGAAGCTCCAGTCGAACTTCTCCTCGGCAACGGGCTCATCAGTGGGGTCGTGGTACGGCGCAAGATATTCGTGTGAGAGCGCCTCGGCAGCAGTTATCCGCTTCTTGGGGTCGAATACGAGCATACGCTCCAGGAGATCAACAGCTGTTTGCGCAACGTTAGCATCCAAATACGGCGCACGTAAATAGCAATTTCCACGTACATGCCGGGTCGGCGTTCTTGAACTTGTTCTTCAAGGGTTGGCGCTCGCGTTTCGGGAGGGACTTCACGAATCGCAACGTCTACACGTGTGTCAGTACTCTAGCATTTAAAACATTCTGCTATTCCACAGCCACTCACATTTTCGCTGGCGATGGTGTTGATGACATCGTCAGGTGGGGTGCCCAGCAGCTCAGTGATGATGGAGAACTGATGCACATGGTCTTTGCCAGGGAACAGGGGCTTGCCGTCGAGCATCTCAGCGAAGATGCAACCCGCGCTCCAAATGTCAACCTCAACGTCGTATTTTTGCCACGTCAACATGATTTCGGGAGCCCGGTAGTATCTCGTCGAGACATAGCCGGTCATCTGGGGGTCTTGGATGCGGGCGAGGCCGAAGTCGCAAATCTTCAGGTCGCAATTCTCGTTGACGAGGATGTTGCTGGGCTTCAGGTCGCGGTGGACAACACCAGCCGAATGCACGTATTTCAGACCGCGCTTTCGCAATGGTTAGCGGTGCGTTTGTAGATTTCAGTGGAGGCTGTCCATACCATTATTTGGTAGAGGAAATACTGAATAAACTGTTTCTCAAGTGGCCTCGAGGTGAGTAGGCGGTGCAGGTCGGTTCCGAGAAGCTCGTTGACAAAGTAACTGGGGGAGTTAAAATCAGCGTCTGCTAAAGCAGGAGAGCGCCCTGCGCATGACGTACAGATCCTCGAGCGGGGAGATGAAGATGTCGCTGAGAGAGATAACCTGGCCAATGTGTGAGTACCATAAGAGGATGAGGATAGCCTGTGAGCAGACAAGGGCTGTCAATAACGCACATTTTCGTGTCGCAGGTGCTTGAGCAACTTGAGTTCTCGGTAGGTGCGCTTGGCAAGGACCGGTGTGCTAAAGGGCTTCATGATCTTCTTGATGGCAACATTCTGGTTCGTGAGCTGATCGCGCGCAGAGCTGTTGAGAAAGTACGACTCCCTATCAGTCCCATGATCGCTAGATTTGCGGAGGTGGCTCAATCGACGTACCAGACCAGACCAAACGCTCCCATTCCCACCGGTTGAAGATCCGAGTATCTGTCCAGATGCGAGTCAGCGGGGTGAAAAAGCCCACCACTACACGGCAAACAAAGGTGAAAATCGAATCTGGCGGGGCCTACCTCGAGGTGATCTCGAATGTGGTGCCGAAAATCTGGGCACGGACGAATTCGGCCATTGTGACGGTTGTTGGCGACTCGGGTGTGGATTGCGCAAAATGACGTTGGAAAAGTCGAAAGGGTCGATGGGTATGACGGCGGGAGCGTAGAGGGGCACGCGGGGATGAAGAGCGGGTGCGAGCGCTCGTGGACTCGCAGACTCGCGGCTGTCGTGGTTGAGAAGCCTAGGGGCGGGTTGTCGGGGCAGATCGGCCGGATTCGATGGGTTCGACCTTTTCGGGGAGGCGTGTGATGCAAGGGAGTCCAACTTCAGCGAAGCATGCAAAACCTTGTCGGAGGTTTAACAGGCAGGGCGGCGTTGAGATGGGGAGAGCGGGGTAATTCAGGTGAGGCGCGCGAGCGGGCAGCGGATGGAGCGCGTCGTGGTCGGGCGGTGACAGAAGTAAGCGCTTGGTTGTAGTCTGTAGGTTGTAGGTAGATGGGAGGAGGTGGATGAATCTGGATGCAAACACGGATGGGCCCAAGGTTAGCGAGATGTATTATGGACAAAGTGCGCGTGCGTGGCAATGCGTGATAATCAGGGACAAGCTTTGGGTCGCCCCAGTCGTCGGCCTGCTTGGTTCTCAGGGTGAAGAGAAAAGGTATGACGAAATGAGGCCTGCAAGCCAGGGCAGGCTTTTCTGTTGGTGCCCCCAGCGGGTATCTTTCGCGCCACTGCGCCAGCACTGCAGCAGCCACCAGGTGGGTCAGACAGTCTGTCAGAGGCAGCCCTGCTGGAGCGCAGGTGCAGAGACTCAAATGACGACGGGAGTCGACGACCAGCGACGGGCCAGACGGGGACGAGACTGACGAAGGCCCAGCCCAGCGACCGCGGTTGCGCTCGTCAGTTGCGCCCTCGTCCTCCCATCACCGCCTGCCACTGCCTGCCACCGCCTGCCACCGCCTATCATGCTCGTCACCGCATGCAACAGAACCGCCTTCGCGGTACGGAGCAGCCGTACTTGCTAGCCACCACTAAACTACCTACTAGGTAGGTAATACTAGTAGTAGCCATCGCCGACTGGTCTCTGGTGGCTCTCTGTAAGACTGCAGGACTGATGAATCCCACCCAACGGGCCCCCTCGCCCATCCTCGCCCATCCTCGCTTGGGGCGTCCACCCCGCGCGCTAATACCAGTAGTTTCCCACCAAACCTCCCAAGCGGATGGGCAAGACGCTCTGAATGACTCGAAAGGGAACGAAAAAACTCACCAGATGTGGCTGCCAACTCGCGTGTCGGGTCCCAAGTCCTTGCGTTGACGTCGTCTTCTAGCCTCACCAAGATGCGCAGTGAGGGGTCGTCTGTCCGGTCGCGCAGGCGCACGTCTGTTACCGATCGCTGCTGTGTCCTGGAAGGGTTCTAGAAGGTCACCAGGTAGGTGTATTATGGCGCGGGAGGCTTATCAGGTTGAACGGGCGCAAACAGGCTCTAGATAGACCGCAAGTGAAGTTGTTAAGGCAGCCGTCGCGACACTTCGTCAAAGTCGATGAACTCTATTCTTTTTCGAGGATAGGTATAGAAAATCGCGGAGTGAAGAGGAGGAAGACAGAGACGGGACAAAACAGGGTGAGAAGGGAACGAATGGGTCTTTTGTCGCTGGAGATCGATCGAGATTGCTAGGCACCTGCTTTGGCCACTTTTCTGCCCAGCGCTGCTGCCCTGGCGATGGTGGATTTCGATGTATCGATCTCGTCCCAATTGGAAATGGCTCTAATAATACTAATACCACCATGCGCAAGTTGGCAGCTACTAATAAGCAGGTATTTTACCTACCCTGCTGACCTCGACGCGCCAATCCCCGCTGCGGGATATGGTAGCTCAAATGTCGGTGTCCCAAGGAAAAGCAGGAAACCACGGGCGAGCAGTCAGAATCTAATTATGGAGATTGGCGATGGTGTGTTGCCTGGATGCCGGATGCTGGATTGTGGTGTTCTGCGGAATGGGAATGTTGCCATTGCCCAGCCCCTCAACCCATCTATCCCACCCACCACCCTATGGGTGGTGTGAGTGCCCCGGAGGAACACGACATTGCTTGCACGCACTTTCCTCGCCACAATCGCTCCTCCAGGACCAAACCCTCCGATCTCTCATTCACTCGCCTGGCCCCATGGCGGGGAACTGGTCCTGCCCTCCAATAGCCCCTAACAGAATTTAGTCCTTAGACACGCCACCATAGCACAGAGGTACCTAGCAGCCGCTAATATCCACGATGTGTACACCCCAGTCCCAGCACACGCGGGCATCGACGTCACTATGGTCATCGGTGCCCAATTCAGTCCTCACCCACTTTACCCTGTTCTCATGGAACCATCACATCACAATGCATGTCTTACCACCCTGCCCCCTGGCAACCCTAGCCAGTTCGCATTCACCGGTTCTCGGGCCCGAGACGTGGGAAAACAAATGTTGCTCGTGACCCTTGGTCTGACTCTCCGCAGAACCTTTGTCAGATTTATTGTTACGAATAATAGGAGCTGAATCATTTTGCACCCATCCAACAGGGTACCAAGTTTCACTGTGTAAGGTAAGGTAGTAATAATACGGGCTAACTGCTTGTAGGTTTCAAATCCAACTCGAACTCTTAATACCCAGGGTTCGACTCAGTAAAGACAATTTATACTAGGAGACCTCTCTCACAATCCCATTGCAACGTCAACGGACAACACTGACTACTGGTCCTTCATGAGCATCGGTTCGACATTCCAGATCGACTCGGCATACTCATTGATGCACCGATCGCTGCTGAAGAAGCCCATCCGAGCCACGGAGGTGATGCACTTTGCGACCCAGTCGTCCTGGTTGCGGTATGCCTCGTCCACCAGTTTGTGCGTCTCGATGTAGCTGTGGAAGTCGTCCGACACCAGGTAATAGTCCCCGTGGTCGCGCACCGCTGCAATCATGGCGCTAAAGTCATGTGGCGTGCCGAACGTGCCCTTCTCGATCTCCCGGAACACGTTATCTAGGTCAGGATCGATGGAATGGGTGCCGTATGTGTGCATGTGGCGCAAGTCCTCCACATCCTCGGCTAGGGTTCCGAAGAGAAAGATGTTGTTATCACCAATCTCCCGAGTGATTTCAATCTGGGTCAAAAGTCAGATTCCATTGTTGGCAAGAATATGGGATCAGCTTACATTGGCCCCGTCGCAAGTGCCAATAATGAGCCCGCCATTGAGGACAAACTTCATGTTGCTTGTTCCTGAAGCTCTGGCGGAGCTTGGTTAGCATGTCTTCGTAAACGTGGTCTGAAATAAGTTGATCCACTCACTCAGTTCCAGCCGTAGAAATATGCTCGGAGATATCCGACGCAGGACAGATGATCTCAGCCTTGCTCACATTGTAATCCTCCAGGAAGATAACCTTCAGCAAATCGCCAATATCCTCGTCTTTGTTGACGACAGAGCCTACGGCATTGACCAGGTGAATGATCTGCTTTGCCATCCAGTATCCCGGGGCCGCCTTGCCGCCAAAAATGGACACTCGAGAGAGCTGTTTCTTTCTCTCCTCGGGCGTCATGGCCTTCAAAGTCAGGTACCGGTGTATGACACCAAAGATGTTGAGCTGCTGGCGTTTGTATTCGTGAATTCTCTTGACCTGGACGTCAAAGAGGGATGCCGGATTTACAGTGACGCCCGTGGTGTCCTTGATATGCTTCGCAAGCCGGACCTTGTTGGCGTACTTGATTTCAGACCACTCCTTCCGAAAATTCTTGTCGTCTGCCAGATGCTCCAGTTTGTTCAGTTCATTAAGGTCCTTGAGGAAGCCGTTACCTCCAATCTTGGATGAAATGAGTTCCGACAGGCGTGGATTAGCCTGATGCAGCCAGCGCCGGGGCGTAATGCCGTTTGTCACATTGGTGAACTTGTCCGGGCCATATATCTCTACAAAGTCCTTGAAAATGGTGGTTTTGATCAGGTCGGAGTGCAGTTCGGCCACACCATTGACCTTGTGAGAGCCCACAATAGCCAAAAACGCCATCCTCACCATCTTGGGCTGCGATTCCTCAATAATAGACACCCTTCTAAGCATGTCGCGGTCATTGGGGAATGCCTTCTCAACCTGTTGCAAGAAGAAGAGATTGATATCGTAGATGATTTGGAGGTGCCTGGGAAGAAGTTGCTGGACGAGGCCAACAGGCCACTTCTCCAAAGCCTCAGGTAGGACCGTGTGGTTGGTGTACCCAAACTAAATCAGGGGTTGTATTAGTTGCCGTTTAGATAGTTCTTCCATGGGATCTTACCGTGCTCGTGACAATCTCCCAGGACTCGTCCCAAGGAAGGCCCTCGATATCGACAAGAATACGCTGTAATTCGACGATGGCCAGTGTCGGGTGAGTGTCGTTGAGCTGGATGGCAACTTGATCGGGGAATTCTCTCCATTGTCGCTTTGACTTTTTGAATCGACGAACAATATCGTAGAGGGATGCAGCAACCCAAAAGTACTGCTGCTTGAGGCGAAGCTCTTTTCCTCTCTCAAGGTTGTCATTGGGGTAGAGCACCGCGCTGATAGTTTCGGCACGCTGCTGTTCGGCTACAGAGCTTTCATAGTCTCCACTGTTGAACTTTTGGAAGTCAAACTCGCCTCCGGACGCCTTGCTGGACCACAATCGAAGATTGTTGGTCGTAGGAGTGTCATATCCGGGGATGGGTACGTCGAAGGCGACAGCCTCGACCATCTCACCTCCCTCCCAAATAGATACTGCCTTGCCACTGGCATCAGTCTCCTTCCGGACATGTCCATAGAATTGAATCTGCAGTAGGATCAGTCAAGTCTGAGCAGCCGTTGAGCAAGCTGGGAGAGTGTCCTCACATCAACTGTCACATCGTGACGGGGAAACTCCCAAGGGTTAAAGTCGAGCCAATAATCAGGAACTTCCACTTGGTAACCATCAATAATCTCCTGTTTGAAGATGCCGTATCTGTACCTCAGACCATAGCCCCAAGCGGGGAAATCCAGAGATGCAAGGCTGTCGAGGAAGCAGGCAGCAAGTCGACCAAGGCCACCATTGCCTAAAGCAGCGTCGTTCTCTTGGCCGATGACATCCTCGATGCGAAATCCAAGCTCGGCAAGCCCCGCTAGGTACAATTCATATTAATATCCCCTCTTGATAAGTTCAGAGAAGAGTGGCGAGTTGCGCAGCGAGCTTACCTTTAGCAGTATCTTTTAAGCCTACATTCAGCATGGCATTGTCCAAGGCGCGACCCATTAGAAACTCCAGGCTCAAATAGTAAACACGCTTCGAATCCACATAGGTTTGACGCTGTTGGGTCCTGTTCCAGTCCAGAATGAGGCGGTCACGGAAGGCCAAGCTGGTGGCCGAGTAGGCGGCCTTCTCGTCGCAGTTAAACATGCTTCGGGCAAGAGTTGTTTCGACATGGCGGACGACTTCCTTCTCGAACCCTGCGGTGCCGCGAAACCCCGTAGTCTGGGCACGTTTCCAAGCCTCCCGCTGGGGCTCAGGGATCGAAGCTGTGGTCAAGCAGGGTCAGCATTGTCCCGGCAAGCTCCGATACTATACAGTGAAGATGCTACACCACGAGGGAGGGGCCAATGGTTGAACCCGAGTGCTTTCAACCTGGAAAAGACATACCCTCAACACTCTTGATCTCACCCGGGCCAAGGCCGGTCATGGTTCGCTTGTGCTTGGGACGAGAGATGCCCGCGGGGCCGACTGATCCCTGGATATCTACAAGGGGAGCACCCGTAGAGGGCCGCCGCTGCCGAAACGGCATGCGGAACTGCTCGGACGCCATGGTCGCGGAATCTTCTTGTAACAGGTCAGCAGGATCAGCGCCGTATATGTGGCAGGGCGGTTGCCGAGCTCACAGAAGACGCAGGGACCCCTCACAAACTGTGTCTTTATTTCTCTCTGTCTCTTGGTCTTTCAGAGTCTCCGAGATGATGTTTAAGGCTCAAAAGCTCTCCGAACGAGGAAAGGCGAAGTGGGGGAGGCGGAGGTGTCGCTCAAATAGTGGGGCAGCTGTGGAGCAAGATGATGCTTGACAGATAGGGCAGACAGGGATCCAAGCTTTTGCGGCTCGTCCGTGCTTGTGATAGGAATTGGAGAAAGAAGAAAAGGATCACAAGAAGGAAGAATGCATACTAAAGAATACGTGTAGGCAATGGCCAGAGGGGTGGTACGAAGGGTCACGGGCGGAAAGGAGATTTTTAAGAGAACGAGGTGGAGAGCAGCAGGTCCAGGCCCAGCATCGTCCAGGTCCAGGGCAGGTGTAATGGAGACGACGGAGGGACGATACGAAGGCAGGCGATTCGGCTTAGCCGCCAGTCGTACCATCCATCAGCTTCTTGCTTTGCGACCGTGCAACCTTGCAACTTTACCAGCCATACCATCCATACCAAACTTGCTTCCCGTCGTTTTGGCCCGGCAATGGCGTCAGCCTGCACTACACCAGCCATCATTGCCAAGCCATTGAGCTGCGGAATGCGTCCTGCATAGATTCGACCCCGCAGTTGCGAGCCGCGTGCGTACTCGTACAGGTAGGAATCGCATGATGCAGATGGTAGATTGAAAGCAACCCCCGAGAGACGCGGGCCTCCGCGATTCTGACAAGCCATCCGGATATTCATGGAGCTCGATCCAGGCCAACGATGCCGATGCCTGCGTACAGGTCACTCATGCAGCTTGGCGACGGCGGCATATCCGAAGACTCGCCCAGAACCCAATGCCCAGAGCTTTTGTTTCGGGTCCAGTTCGAAGGTTCTAAGCCGAGTTTCTGGCGAACCTCGACTGTTACTCTGCACGACTACGGGTACGGGGGGTATGAACGGTTCTCGCTGTTCCGGTTCGAGGACAAGTCCAAGGACCCAAGTTTATCTCACAGTGTTCAATCAAAGCAGCTAGTCTGAACCATTACCGGCCATCTTCACACAATCATCGCACAACAGACTCAAATCAACCACTTTGATATTGGGTCTCTGGCGACTGTAGCCCGCCATGCTGAACTATGAGAAACGCTCAGACCTGAGCTCTTCGTTTCCCGTAAATAACTCCCACGCAAGCCCAAAAGATACACCACGACTTGTCCACTGCCTAGCATATTCTCCATGCCTCGTCGTGGTGACCTCGAAAAAAGAAATATCCGTAAATTCGTATCATTCCGTGAGATCTCCAAATCTCCTATACGTGACGATGCCTTCAATCCGCACTGGCACCGGTGGCCTATAGCTTCGCCCCCAGTTTATAGCAATGAACTCTTCCCGCAACATCGTAGACAAAGCCTTGGCCATGCAGCATAGCTGAGTTTAGCCCGGCTAGGGCCCCGTGCAGTTAATAGGAGAGCCTCGTTTCCGGAGATTGTATCGTAAGTTGCCGGTCCAAGTAAGTTGCCGTTGAATTCGCACCGGGGAGAATTGCCCCTATTATGAGGAGCGCTCAGCAGCATGAGGACCTGGCGCAAAGAACCAGCGGTAAAACAAACGACTGACACGCTGGCTCCAAGAAAAAGCGACTCCAAAACGCCTGTAAATGCTCACGACACCAGTCGCCGACCTGGCTTCCCGCGAGTCCAAGATATCAGTAAACCAACAGCTGCAACCATCCAACCATCAGAGAATTCCGGAATCCTTAAGAGCGTTATTCAATATGGTTTCCTTAACTGCCGCAAACACCAGTCGGATATTCGAAGTATCCGTTGCTTGGGTGAGACTACAACAAAGTCAGCGGTAGAGAACTGGGGAACAATACCAGCGGACTCACTGTGGGTAGAGGTTCAGGTGAGCCCGGTTGACTTGGTTGAAGCGCCAGAGCAGATACTTGGCGGCCTTGTTGACATCGCTTCCTCCCGAGTAGTCAGGGAAATAGTTTCCCAGTGGGGATCTGCCCAGTTTCTGTTTGAAAATATCCACCTTGTTGAGAAATAGGATGATGCTTGTCCTCATAAACCATCTCGAGTTGACGACAGAGTCGAATAGAAGAAGGCTTTCCATCATGCGGTTCTGCCACCGGCACGTCAGCCGTGGCCATGATCACCGAGACCCAAGAGGCACCTACCTGACTACTTTCCTCGAGAAGGACCTGGTCGTACTCACTGAGTGCGACACAGAAGATGATCGAGGTGACGTTTTCGAAGCAGTGGATCCACTTCTTTCTTTCACTCCTCTGCCCGCCGACGTCGAACATACTGGGTCAAGGTCAGCTAGTTGTCACATTGCACATCTGACTATAGCTTACTGCATGCTGAGTTGACCCATCTGGAACCGAGTTTCGTAGATGCCGGTAGTCTTGGTCCGTGCCCGGAGCACGTCCATTTCAGTGGGCAGGTAGTCGGGGGCGACGATGCGCATCGCCTCCTGGAAGAAGCTATGACCATAGTCAGTATCCCTAGGTCATCACCACGTTGCAGAGCCATCAGGGTGCAACCCACTATTCTGCCGAGTCCATGAGGTAGAATTCTGTCTGGTGATCCATGAGAATATTCTTCGCTGGGTCGTTCCAAATTGCTTGAACAGCGACACCGACTCGAGGGTCGATGTGCGCTTGTGGTCCAGATTCGGCCTGATATTCCAGGAGAAACTCTGCATGTTTTTTGTTGCCTTCCACCTGTGGTTCGATGTTGAACTGCTGCATCGCTGTAATTGCAGCCTTGGCGCATTCTACCAGATTCTTGAAAACAGTTGGTCTGTAGTTGTATAGCTCATCTTCCGAATAACCCTTGAGGTGAATAATTTTCATCTGCTTGACAATAGTTGATTTTCCGCTTTCTCCGGAGCCTGTGAGAGTAGGTCAGAAAAGGCAAGCGAGAGACATGCAACCGAATTGCCGAGCGCACGCACCTAGAAGCAGGATCTTGCATTCTTTCCGTAACCTCTTGGAGTCCTCTTCGAGAACCTTGTCTATCGCCTGGCTCTTCTTCTTCTGGTCCGCCTCCTCATTATTAGAGCTCATGCACATCCCCATCTTGGCGGCTGTTCGCGGGGTCCTGGGTCGAGATGGCGGTCGCTAGATCGATGAACCACACGAGGAAATATAACGTGACTGATGGCAAGTTTGCCAGTTACTGGCGCATGATTCTCGTCGTCGGCTGGGACAGTCGAGTTGCGATCGAGCCCAAGGCAGCCGTGGAAACGTGGCTCCGACGGGGAGCGGGAAGTGTTCGGCAACGGCTGGCGATTGCAGCGCACAAAGCGCAAGCTGACTACGGTCGCAATGGGACGGAGATGTTGAGTAAGGATCTTCCGCGCCGCAGTCGTGATGGGGTATCGAGATCGGGACAGCGAGAGGCTCGAACAACCAAGCAGCCTTGTCGCGATTTGAGGGGGTTTGGTGGACGTGGGAAGCGACGGAACAGCTGGGACTAGGGAAGGTTTGAGGGTGTGGCACAGCGATGATGACAAGTCGGCGCGCCGGGCTGCACCAATTGGCGCTGAGAGGCCGGTGTGGAGGTTACCGGGCGAGCTAAGTGTAGAGTGGCACCCTAGCTAGATTGCTGGGGGCGGGTGTGATTTATTAGCGTTGGCCGCAAAGATGCAGATGCGGAGCTTAAAGCGGTCAGACCAGTGGACACAAAGTACTACTACTAGTATGCGCGATTGTACGAGTAGTATCGAAGAACCAGAAAGGAGAGTTAAATCGGGTCAGGATAGAGGTGAGGTTAGTGGGGAGACGAGCCAGGGCCGTTGAGTTTTGAGAAGAAAGAAGCAGGCCGAGTGTGTTCGGGTGGACACAGATAAAACAGGCCGGGGGGCCCCAGAATTGGGGATTGGGGGTACAACTTTGTACACGTCCAGGTACAGATACGGCGCCATGAGGTACATTACTGCCCCTTGGTCCAATCACCAGGATATCAAAAACACCAGCTGCTCCGCCCGATTGTGATGAGCGCCTGGGACTACTGGTGCTAGTACACGCATTTGTCCTTACAGATCTGTCCGCCTTGTGGCTTGTATAAAGTAGGATGAGGCAATAATTAGAACGACTCGGTCCTGGCCTGGGTGAAGGTGCAGATGCGATTTGGCACAGTTGGTGGTGGAGGTGTACACATGAAATCCACCTCAGGTACCTCTTAGGTAAGGTCCCCTTCACCCACACGCCCTGCAGACATGTGGATGGGCTGCTGGGCAGGCGCAAGAGGGCGCTGGGAAAGAAGATGCAGCCCAGCCCATGACAGCCAACTCGCGAGGCAGTCCACAGGCTGGGGAGCATTTGCATTTGTGCACGGCTTTGGAAGAGCCTTTACACTGTAGCGCTGACAGGAGACAGCTGGAGCCTAGAGGCACGAAAACAGGGCGGCGGGCTTTCCCTAGAATTGGAACATCCTCCCTGCTGCAAGGCATCCGAAATATCACCAACCCAAACCAGCCAACGCTAGGAACTCCGACGAGGGGTGCCATGCTCACCGGATTTAGCGGAAACGGAAACACGACTCCAGGATCTATCCCATTGATCTCATTCTCGGTTTAATGATGAGTCGCTTGGAGAAGACTCACCCCCATGCCCCGTGCTTGTTGGTGTTGCTGACTTTGCTGCAAGCCCGCTTAGGTCTGCCAGCAGGTGGTGTGGTTGCGCATCACGTCCTGATTCGGCAGTTCCAAACCTTCACCAGCAGCGCTCGAGGACTAATCAGGCACCTGCGTCGCTCCGCGTGGCTCAGACATAAGGACGGTCTCTGACACCGGGTTTAGACGCCTTGTTGGTCCTGTCAACCAGCCCTTTGTCACCCCCTTGGCTCAGTGTCACGCGGCTTTGTCGATTTGGATGGGCGGGCCAACTGAATCACTGTGCGCGACCACACCTGCCATCTGCCACATGGCGACCGTTCGCCTCGTGGTGGCGCCAGAGAGCTCAACACCAAACAGGGCCAGTTCACAGTACCATACTGCGTACTATTAGTGCCTATACGAATGAGTATGGGTACTACTGGGCAAGCCAGCGATGCTTGGAGCTGGGGCGCCAGCCTGAGTTCATGCGAAACCAACTCTGCCACTGCAGATTATGGATACCAGTAATCCGTCCCGTTTGCTCATCTCCAGTTGGGCGTCCGCCAGCCCCCAGACACCCACACAGCGAATGCTAACTGGCCAACGAGCAACCCAGCGCTAGAGGATCGATCCTAGCAGCCAAGCCTGCCACCTGAACGGCGTTCAGCGACCCGATTAACCAATTTGCGAATAACAATGTTAGTGTTGGCTTTTTTTCTCCTCTACGGGTAGTCATGGCTGATGGAATGCTTTAAACGGCTACGGATTGGTGGTTATGACTCGTCATCTCCCAACATTATCGGACCGCCGACATGGACTTTTCGGAAACCCTTTGACTAATAGGTTATCTGATGCGCTCACAGGGCAGCCGATGCGTATCTGTACTACGCAGGCGGGTGGAGAGATACAGTGGATGCCCTTCCTCAACTTGGCAGGCAACTCCACGAGGCGGCCCCACGACGCTTAAACGACCTACGACTTGTGAGGCCTGCGTTTCTCCAGTTGCCAGTGAGGCCCCTTTTGGACCAGGCGCTGCTATTATGTTGGCAACTCCGTGCTGGTAGTGTAGCAGATGGTTCACCGCCCGCCACTGTCACATCTACCCGGCAGGGCGGCACGAGAGCACAATAAGACACATTACGCGGAACCCTGTAACAGCAAACGAGGGTCCAACACGCATTGTAGAATTACGCAGGGGTATGTATAGGTAATAGAACAGATCAAAAGCCCAGAAGCCCAGTACTACATAGTACCAGGCGACGAGGTGTGCTTGCATAAAGGACACCCTTGTTCGGAATAGTACGGCATGTGTTATTGAAACCCAAGCCGCTCAGCCTGGGTGGCATTGCTTGGACGGACAGACGAGAGCGATGGATGTAGATTTCCACTTATGATGAGTTACCGCCTGTCGACCGCCCAAACGCATGGATAATATCGCCAAACCAAGAGCATGTACGTATCTACATAGAAGTACCAGTACTACGTTAAAAGATGGTCGGGGATGCGCCCACGAGTCGGGTTATTAGAGCTAGCGCCGGGCGGACGAGGCCGAAGGCTCAGCCCTCGTTCATGATCAGTCACTTGTCGAGTTGCTGTCGGTGGGATCTATCAAGCGATGGCTGGTTAAAGAGCTTCACCTCGCCCAGCCGCCCTCCATCCAGGCTTCACGTAATAGTGCTCGTACGAGTAGTACGAGATGCTACTTTACTCGTACTCCTACAAGTCCGTACTAGTAGGATTATCGCCCCGGGTGCCAAAAGGATCCATGCAGGAACCAGCTGACCGGGGTTTCACACGTGGTGCCCTGATCCTCCCTAAAATTCCCACGTAGGAGTAGGGTAGTGCACGGGTCTCGTTGGACGGTTTTATTACAGGATATTCCGAGGCATGCAACAGCTCCAGCTACCGGGCCCATATCTAGAGCAGAGTGACATTGTAATGACAACAGGACTCCAGCCAGCCATAGTATTTTATTGGCACGGGGCGTCGGGGAGAGCGAGAAAGTGCATCCGCTCCTGACGACTCGTCATTGCACAAGGCCGGCGGCGGCAGACTTTCACCTCTCTGCTGGTGCGTCTCAGCAGCTTCCTGAACCCGTTAATACGACCTGTGCAGCGCCGACGATCGTACATAGTAATAGGCAATGCCGTGCATGGCATGCCACGCAGTGACGCGGATGCAGGGGACAAGTCCGCTGCCAATCGAGAATTTGCCTCATTATGGCCCAGTTGCCCAATGTACTAATAGTTGAGTGGCTCCAGTTGCCCGTTCCACGCAGCCGTGAAGCTTCCAGAAGGCTTTCTGCATAGTAGTAGACATTATGAGGCTCACTCGCGAGGCCAGAGCTCCACATCAGTCCCAGGGCGTAAGGCTTTCCTAAGGCAATATTCATGCCAGCAGGTTTGGGCCTGTACTTCCGTGGGGTTGTCGCCATTCTGCTCCACAACCGATAGCAGACTTGAGAAAATAATACGCGGTGGAGATAATGTGAGTTTTACGGAGGGTTATTAGAGGCCGTTGGGATATTTGATAATGGGCTATTTAAAACTGCAAAATCCCATTTACACCAGCGTTATAACAAGTCAGGTAGGGTAAACCGATGATTGCAACGACGTGGCAAACCCCCCCATCCTTGTGTTCCAAGTCCGGATCAATTCAAATTCTTGATGCCGTTCTCTGCAGTTAGGAAACGTACTTCGTTAGATGCGAAATGTACTTTGGTATTGGCTATAGGGTAGGTATGAACCAGAGTTCCGATACCGTACACAGTTCCATATTACTCCTCGTATACCGCGTGGGGCGAGAAAGAAGACTTACAGTGCCATTTGACTCAACTGGTGTGAGGAAGACTTTTTTTCTAGGCTGTCAGTAGCTTTGACTTGCCATGTGGCCCCTCGCACGCGATCTTGCCTTAACTGAGTACACTGCCTGCCGCTCCGGCAGCGAGGATGCAGTTGGGAAAGGTATATATATTAAATAGTGGAGAGAAACGACGCCACAAGCAGCTTGCCTAAGCAGCTGTGGTTCCAAATCCATTGTGGTGTAACGGCTAGCATTTGGCGCTTTCATTCCATAAATTTGGAAAAGTGCCGCCAAGATCGGGGTTCGATTCCCCGCAATGGAGATTGTCTTACTTCTTTTTTGGTACTTTTATTCAATTTTTTTTCTTTTTAAATCTCTATTATTTTTCTTCCATCTGAATTACGTACATACATATATATATACACATCAGTAGTACCTCGAGGTCTATAAAGGAGGAGCAAGATATAAGACTTGATAAGCACTGTAAGGTACCTAGGTTCCTTAGAAAGGACTGTCCCACTGGTTCTTCTTGACCTGCTCCATCCCCCTTGTGTCATGTGTCAGTCACATTTATAAGTTTTTGGTACAATTCACGTTTCTGGTGCAAGCCTCGTTGCAGCATGTGAATTACTGTGTTAGATACGATTCAAAGATTCCCCAAGCCCGCAACCTAGCCAATTCAATTACGAATTAGACCGCATCAAGGATAAGGACACGGCCGATATCGTCAATATCACAACATCCAGCTCGCAGTTTCTTGATATCGTCGGAGATCCAAATATGACCCACGTGTTGTAAACTACTACTCTCGTAGGTTTTACCTGCTTGGCGGCGCTGACCGGTCTGTAATTGATGTCGCAGCTGGTGTAATTGAGGGGTCGGTGGTAACCGGAGCATTCACACAATACCTATAACTAGTCCTACTGGCAGGCTCAATAAGACACTACTACGAGTGCTCGTATGTACTAGTAGTAGCATGTATTACTCGTAAGTACCTCAGTGGTGAGCCTGCCCTCGACCTACCGTCTCGCTGCCGCATCGGCCCACCCTGAGCGGAAGTGGTTGCCCGGATCCCGTGTAACGGATGGGGATTCAACTGCGGTCGACCGTCATTTGCATCGGATTAAGGGATCAAATGACCGTCTCACACAAACATCTCTCCTCCAGTTAGCCACGCTGGTGGGCAGCGTGCATGAAGGGAGGGGGTTGATGGATGCACTGCGTGTATATCGTTAAGAGACTTGGGAGGCTGACATTGAGCTGCTACACTTTTTATCCCTCCAGATCATGACCGCCCACTTGAGCAGAGCAATGAGTAATTACAAAGGAGGCGGGGGATCAACAATAATTCGCTGGCCGATTATTGATGGCCTGCGGGATCCAGAGCGCGTGTTTGGGTGGATGAGGTGGCGGCCACACGGATACATGCCACATGAGGGACGATCTGGTCGCTCTCTCTCGCGCGCTTCATGATATCTTGGGGAAAAAATGTCGCTGCAGCTGGGCGATGGAGCATGGGACCGGGGAACCATGGGATGACGGGACCCTGTATGATGTAGTAGGTAGCGGCATGCAATGCAAGACACGCTGGCAGACCGAGCGGTCATCCACCTCTTCCAAGAGGGCTGTTGACGTGTAACCACGCAGCAGGTCAGCAATTACGGAACACCAAGCCCGCTATTCTGTTCCGTTTCGACGCCAGGAGCTGAAACCGTCGTCAGTGGCGTTCGGACCAGCAGAAGCCCAGAAAGTCAATTCTGACAGCACGACAACGTTGTACTCGTAGGGCTAGGTTCATGAGCAGGGCCGATAGCAAGGAATCGGTGAGGGCAGAATAGAAGGCTCCCATGTTACAACCGCCCCTTCGAGATGGAGCAAGGTGGGACTTAATAATGCCTGAATGGCTAAGGTAGGTAGGTACAGGTAGGTATTACCTTACCCTAGGTAGGTACGGATACTATCTTACTGAATAATTGGAAGAGGAGGAAGGGGCAGGACCCTGAGTTGCAATTGCCAGATGATGGCAGTATGATCCCTGCACGTGATGGTCCTAATAATGGCCTCCCAGTGAATGGCATCCAAGGATTGGACACCAATATGGCAATGGCGGGGTCGATGAGATTGGTTGGGTTACGTGGTGCCATGGTGGGACGGTGCAATGCAGAACCAGGAATAGTGGTAACGAGGCGCTAGTATCGGCATTGGCCTACCACTTCGCAGTTCGCACTGGCTTCAACCATTATTACGGCGTCAGATCCGCCGCTACTTCTAGCCCTTCCCGTGTATTATTTCATCTCCGACTCCCCCCTTTCTGGTACTCGTATCCGTCTTCCAGCAACTCCAGCAACATCATCTACGTTGAAAACAAGACGACCCGACTGACGACGCGTGACCACCTCCAAAAACCCGAGCCTCGTGTGACCACACCGACGAAGAAGCTATCGCATACGAGTATACGTACCCACGTCTCCAGACGCCGGTCTCGCTTGCCTGCCATAGGGCGCAAGGCTTGGAAAAGAAAAGTGCTGTGTGGAGCGAAGAATTGCATGGCCTGGCCTTGGGGAAACTTGGCCTGTCCATAGTCTGCACCCGAGGTCGACACGCAGTCCAGGATGAGTGCCGACGACAAGGACACGGCCCCCAATGGAGCAGACATGCCGGTCTCGCCTGCCCCCGAGAACCCTGCGCTGCCAACCAAGCCCAAGGCCGGATTCACCCCTCTGGTGACCGTCGTCGGCTTCCACCACGCGAGAGGCCCCGAGGTTGAGACATGGTTCGGCGCCGAGGATGGCCGCGACCCGGCTGTCGAGTTTGGGTGGTCGCTGCTGCCTTTTATGGCGCTGAGCGATGGCGCGCATGCGTGAGTGCTCTCATACCCGTGATGGCTGTATTTGGGCTGTATTAGGTGTCTTTGCCAGAGAAGGCTAACATGGAGCCAGATCCGAAGAAGATTTCTCCTACTTCACCCTGCTGAAGCCGGAATCGAGCAGCGGTCCTGCAACGTCGCTTTTCGGAATATCTTGCACACGGCAGATGGATGCATCTCTGCTCCTTAATCGCCCCGAAGATGTCACGCGGTCCACCGTCCAAAAGGCCGTTGTGGTCATCGCCGACAGCCCCAAGTCCTTCGGAATGCTGAGGCAGAGACTGGGCATAGTCACACAGGCGTGGTTTGCCCAGCACGAGTTCACAGATGTCGACATCCTCAAACGCTTTCAAGAGAGCTTAGCAGAGGAGAAAACAAGGGGTGTACTCGATGAGGAAGCGGAACTTGACCAATATATCGGCATGAGCTTACGCGAGCTGATACATGAGTTCAAGTGGCAGACACTGGTCCTGCTGAAGGGCTGCCTACTACAACCCAAGGTGAGGAGGTTACACTGGAGCGGGGAGGTTGCCCATATACTGACTGACCTTTGATAGATGCTGTTTTTTGGATCAAGATGCGATCGGCTGTGTATGGTTCAATTCGCTCTCATCTCCTTGATACCTGGCCTCATGCATAAGCTACAGGACTGTGCAGATCCTGAGCTTAACAGTTATGAGACCGGGCTGTCTAAACCCACGAGCTTGAAGAGCAGTAATCGCAACTCGTTACTCTCCTTCATGGGGTTACCTCTCCAGATCTTTGGAAAGGGTAGCCTTTTTGGGCCTTATACCCCCCTCCAGCAACTTGATATCCTCGCCGACTTTGGAACAAAGTCCTACATAGTTGGCAGCACCAACTCCCTCCTACTTCAGCAAAAGGACCGGTACAGCGACATCCTCGTCAACCTTGACGAGGATACTGTTAATATTACATCCGCGTCCTTGAAAAATGCGCTGGCTCTGACACATGCCGACCGCCGGTGGATAGACTATCTCACTCACGAGGTCAACGAGACCTGGGATGAAGCTAACCCTAGCAGGCCCAAGAACATGCAGTACGTCGGCAGCGAGGAGTTTATTCGTTCCCAGTTTGAGTCGTATATTCTGGGCCTTATCTCTTCGGTCAAATACCACAAATTTCTCGTCGATAACCCGGACAGCCAGTCACCTGGGGAATTAGATCCTGCCGCTGACTTCGGCCTTGACTGGGTTGAGGCGTGGTCCCGTACTGAGAACTACCGCATGTGGAACGACAACACCGACGACAACCTCTTTGCTGTCTCTGAGCCCAGGCATCCCTGTGCCGGCGGCCTCACCATTGATGATGTCCAGCGACGCATCGCCGACCAGGTCAAGGACCTCCACCTCGATGAGCGCTTTGCCCAGGGCCGGGATATTCTCGGGCGCAACTTTGCCGCCGGCCGCGAGAAGGCCTCTACCATGCTCAGCCGCATCTACTCCGACATGGAGTACCTGCGCGAATCCCAGCGCCGCCGTGCCGAGGATGTTGCCCGCGCTCAGAGCGTAAAGTCTCCGACCGAGAAATCCGATGGTTCTGCCTCTCCTGCCGCCTTGCCCCCCGTCGACCTCGCTAAGGCCCAGCAGACAGTCCAGTCCGCTGGCGCTCGTGCCAGCGCTTACATGTCGAGCTGGGCGAGCTGGGCGGGGGAGAAGCGCAAGACGGGTGGCTGGGGCGCCGGTTGGGGCAAGAAGGGTCGTTCCGATAAGCCGGGCTCGACGCCTGGAAGCCCTGTCGAGAAGCAGAGTGGTGACATCGAGAGGGACTACCAAATGATCGGCTCTCCTGCGTCTAAGACCACATCCACCGAAAATGGGAGTGCTCCCCCGCGGCATACCGCACAGCCTAGTTTCAGTGAGAGTATCCTCTCTGGGGTGAGTTCGTCCCCTAGCCGGCCGACGACAGGGGAGGACCCGTTGGCAGTGCCGGATAAGAATGAGCCTGAAGCCGTCAGTGAGGACAAAGACACGGACAAGGTGGAAGCAAAAGATACAGGCGCGGATAAGAAGGACTAGGTTGATTGAGGAGCAGCAAACTATCCAGAAAGGTCGACGCTAAGCGACGCGCCCAGGGGAAGATTAGTTACCAGCAGCAGCTTTGCTTTAGGGGAGCCAGTTAAGTCCTATTGTAGCATCTTGTGTAATCAACGAAGCATCATGATGATCATCAACACGACTTTTTTTTTTGTGGGATAACGTCAACTCAGTTGATAGGTAATACTTATTATATACACCTCGCGACGCTGCTATGCGGACATAGAAGTCAAGCGCAGATACTAGCCCTCTATCGTGGTGCTAACCATTCTCTTTTGCGTTGGTTCCTTGCATCTGTACCATGGTTGTGCGCCTTTGAGAACCGGTCTCCCATGCCTCCTTCGCCTTCGCCATTGTACCAAACCAAAACCTTGTACAGTCCAGTCTACCAGACCCACCTGCCTACCAAAGGCGGTGTCGTGTTCAACTCAGAGGAGACCCGGGGTAGAAATCATACCATCCCGATCGATGCGCACTTCCTAGCCTCCCGCTTCCCTAGCCTCCCGCATGTATCCCTAAAGACGCTCCGGCCTGTAGCGGTCTAGTCGCTGGAGGCCGGCACGAATGAATCGCTGGAGGAGACGCTGGCCTGGCCTTTTGCGGTCGGAGCGAATTATGTACCAGAAGGCCTCGTCTATCCACAAACCCTGACCGGTCGCTTACGCCAAATAGCCCAGCTCATCATCGTCTAGGCGCTCCAGATACTCCTTGTCCAGGAGGATCTCTATGCACTTCTTGATGTCTCCGACCTTGGGCACGAATCGGGATCGGATCTGGTTAATGGTCTCGCTTACGAGTTGAGTGTGCTTCATCTTCTTGCGTGCTTTCATGATGCGTACGATGGCGGACTAAAAAAAACAACAACCATTAGCTTTGAAACAGTGCTGGGGTAGACGGTTAAAACGAACCTGGAGAACAAGTTTGCGGTCCTCTTCGATGGTCTTGTTGGTCTCCGCCTCCTCTTGCTTAGATTCCTTGATGCCGCCAAGGTTCAGGTTCACCCTGATCTTCTTGCTCTTGAAGTCGTAGTTGAGCTTGAAGACCTTTCCGGGCCCGGGTTTCTCCCCTGAGGCCCCGGACATCAGAAGAACCTTGGCCTTGAGGATGACGGCAAGGGCCTGGTCCAGGACCTCGCTGCTGAGCTGGGTCGCGCTCAGCATGTCCTCATACCTGTACGTATCCTTCTCGTTGAAGAGGAGGAGGATCGCCATCTGGTACACCGAAACTTGGAAGGTATATGGCGTCTTGCTGTTCTTGCAGTACCCAGCCTTGATCTCTCCCTTGCACAGATGCCACAGCCAGGTGAGCTTGCGGCCATCGTGCTTGTGCTTGTAAAACAGACCAAACCGCTCGATCTCGGCAGCAATCTCCGGGGGTGGGTTGAAATGTGTGCTTGGCGGCGTCAAGGGCCAGAAGCCTGTGCCGAGGATGGAAAAAGTAGAGTCCACCGGTCTTGAAGAGTCTGAACCTGCGAGGTGATCTCTGAACTCACGGTTCAAGTCCTTGGAGATCTGCATGTCCTGGAACATGCGCTGGAGCTTGTTCGTGTACTCGAATCCGCAGGCCTCTTTCAACTTGCTGATCATGATGGTCTCCGCATCGTCCGACGATGAGTTGCTGTGCACGAGGCGCCTGGCCAGCATCCTGGAGTAAAATTTCTGGAAGACGTCCTTGTCTTCGATGTACTTGAAGACCGTCATAATCTGCGACAACGTTCGCTCCAGCTCAGACTCTTCGATGCTGGTGCTGCTCTTGCGTAGCAGCACATCCGTGTACTTGGCAAGCAACTCGGGTGATTTGCTAGATCCCGTCTTGCATACCTCGTTCCGGTTTACAAACTCCCTGCAGGCATTGTCCAACGAGCGAGTAAACTCAGGCTCATCGGTGAACGCCCGTTTCACCAGGCCTCGATACTGAGTGTGTACCTCCAGGAGGGCGTCGACGTAGACCTTGGGTTCAAGCTTGTCGCCCTCTGATGACTGGATCTTCTGCACGGCGCTGAGACCGGCCTTGCGCACGTGAGTCTCGAATTTTGCCCTCAGGGGGTCCAGGCCGTCGGGAATACGGGCGAGAAGGTTATACATGCGCGCCATGTCTTCCTCGCGATCATTGTCCAGCAAGACCTGGAACTCGTCCCGCATAAGGGCCGAGTGATCTGCAATCAAAACCTGGTTGCAAGCCTTCTTGAGAGGCAAGGCAATGTCCTGGTGGAGGTACATATTGACTCTGTCCTCCTCCTCTGCAAGACGGGCTTCCGCCTTCTTCATATACTCGACGACGCTATTTTCGGCCACGAACTGCTTCGATTCGGTCTGGTAGAACTCCTTGGTTGCTTCTAGGAAAGGCCGCTCAAAGTGATAACGGTAGACCTCGAGGGTGGTCTTGGAGCTGTCCGATTCATCAAGGCCGAGAGACACGAAGGAATCGACGACAGACTTGATCTGACTGTACTCGATAGTCTCGCCGTTTCGTTGCTTCTCCACCAGTTTCAGAACGGCATCCATGACTTTGTCCGAGAGCTTCTCGAACAGCACCTTCCTCCATTGTACTAGGTGCAAGGTGTACACATCATACACGTTCTTCTTGCCTTCGTCAATCTCTCTCTTAACCCAGTGGCGGTTGAGGTAGCGAAACAGGTGGTGGATGAATCTGGCGGCGGCGGTATAGCGATTCCACTCTTTGATATAGAATGTGAGAAGGGCTTCGTCCGTATGCAGCTTGGACTCCTGTAGAAGACCCTCGAGGTGTTTCTCGAGATAGTCGGTGAGCTTCTTGTAGAGTTCCTCCCCGAGTAGGTGGGCTAGAACGGCGCGTCAGCAACCTTTCCACCAGGACCCAGAGGGCAGAGGGCATTCTGTGTTTTTTTTTTTCCTGTGATCTCAAAAAAACATACCGCCACGGTGATTAGAATGCATAGCAGGGCCACCGAGGCCCACCGCCTTCTGTGAGGTGCAGAAGTTGTGGATAGCGCTGGAACAAGCGTCAGTCAGCATCGGCATCGCCGCCAGAGTAGCGGGACGGGCAAGCCGAGAGAGGGGAAACGCACGTGTATACGCCCATGTACAGCTCCGTGTTGAGGCCTTGCTCCAGGTCCGCCATGACCCTAGATATGCCTACCTGAAGGTAATCCCACCTGTCTCGCAAGTCAGCTCACGGGGGTCCCGTTGGCATGATACGGCACGCTGCACTGGCGCGACTCACGTGGCGACAATGTCCTCGCGGTTGGGCGCCGGGGGCATCCTCGTCGAGGAAACCTGCGGCTGGGCTACCCTCGACGTCATGATGGGCGTGTGAATTTGGACGGTGGGGGCGGTGGGTGTGGTGGTGATGATCGAGGGGTGCGCGCGATCGTGGGGACGGCGTCGGGCGGGTTGGGCTCGCTCGCGTCGTGCTGGGACTCTCGCGGGGGGTCCGTCGCTGTGGGCCTCGTCGAGAAGCGAGAGAAGGGGGTTCGCTTGAAGGTAGTGCAGTCGTCGTGATGTTCGAGGTTGTGAGTGTCGTCGGGTGACGGTTGCGTAGGAGAGGGGGGGGGGAGAGAGGTGCGACGACGCCTCGAGGAATCCGTGCGAGTTGAGTGTTGGCTGTCGACAACGGAAGGTCTGGGGAAGCGGAGAGGGAGACGGGGCACAGCGAGGGGCGAAGATCAGGAATGCGATATCATCGGTTCGCGAGGCTCCTTGGTGCTGGGATTCACCAAGAAACGAAGACAGAAAAGGTTGAGGTGCAAGTGCAAAGTGCCAGGTGGATGTGAGGAGGAGTCAGTGTCAGGTTGGCAGGTCCTACGTTGGTGCTCGTAGGTAGGTAGGTATGTGGCGTGCAGCTGCAGGGTGTCGTGAATATGGCACTTAGCATTCTAACCTTGGAACCTCAAACCACAAGGTTCAACTGTGGCAGCGCTGCTTTGGGGGCCATTTGGCGGGGCGTCACCAGCGCCAGAGGTGCCCACCGCCCACCATTAGCGCCCGTGTTCTGCCACCCACCAGGCTGCAATCCACTGGAATCCACTGCCACCAGCTAGCTGGTGGTGACTGTCAAGTGTTGTTCCATGACAACAGGCAGCCGCTTCTAGGCAACAGCAATGAATGACCCCTCCATGGATCCCATCAAGAGACTCACCATCCTTCCTTTTGCTTGCAGGCACATGGCAATCACTTATATACTTCGATATATTTCGGCTACTACATAATAGTACAGACGCCATGCCATGTGTGTGTGGACATGCCCAGCAAGGAGGGAAAAAAACAAACCGGCACTTGTCCCTCGTGCCCTGTGCCAACAAAAGTTAACATAAAAAAACACCAACACCGCATTTCTCTAAGGCGTCGGTCCGCTCGGATGAACCGCTGACGCCCCCAGGTATCTAACTAGGTAGGCAATACTCCCAATAATAGCAGTGATGCAAGCTCGTGTGTGTCATGTATCCTTTTAACCCCGACGCCTGACCCAAGTCCAAGTAAACAAAAGCAAATGAAAAGAAAGAAGGAAAAAAAAAAGAAAGAACACATAAAAAGAAAGAAAAATAGTCGAAACAGAGCAAATCCGAGTGAGTGTGTGGGTATCAACCTAAACCCCGTGGCAGTCTGCTAATACTGCCCTCCTCGCCGTGGTAGAGGCCGTCGCGCCCGTCGTGATACTATCCACGCCTATCGTCGTCGTCGCCGCCGCCCAGCCGCTCGACCGTCCGGAAGATGTTGACCGTGAAGGTCATGGTCCACGAGATGAGGGCGACGAGCATGAAGGTCGCCAGCGCCTTAGCCAGCCTGCGCACCTCAAGCCCCGACACGCTGTGGTACGAGAGGCTCTCGAACGCCAGGGCCGTGCTGGCCGACTTGAAGATGATGAAGACGAGGTCCAGCATGATGAGCGACATCTTGGACACGGCCGACCGCAGCCCCAGCGGCTTGCCCGTGTACTCGTCCCAGATCATGTACCCGATGTACGGCACCGCCACGCAGTCCACCACGATGGCCACGACCGACTGGGTGCGCTCGGCGCTGTCCCTCCCGTCGTTGTCCTCCAGCACATAGATCCTCCCGGCTATCCCAAGCGCCAGGATCGATGTCACCATGACGACCAGCCGGAAGAGCAGCGGGGACAGCGAGTGCCGCATGACGAGGTTCCATATGCGCTTGTACAGGGCCAGCGTCCTCCTCCTCCTCGAGGCTCTCGCATCGAGCGGGTTGAAGGCTCCAGCCGGTGGGCGCCCAAAGTTGGGCTGCAGCTTCTCCAGATAATCCTGGTCCACCACCTCGCTGTCCTCGCCCGGTGTGTGGCCCCATGCCGATGAATGTAAAAACTCACGCCACGGGACATCGGATTGCGCTATAACGGGGGCATAGCCGGGGACGATGACGGGCTCGGCGGACCGCAGGTGATCCCACCTCCTGCCGCGCATCGATGCGCGGCCGTGTCGCAGGAAATGGGGAATTTTGGCACGGGCGTCTTGGGCCGGGCCAAGCTTGGGGTCGCCCCAGTCCACATATCCATCCTTGGAGACACGTCGCTGGGGGTTCTCGGGTACGGCGTTGTGGTGAGCGGGAACAGAAGCGGGAACAGGTGCGGGCGGTCGGAGGAGCCGGAGCTGGTCGGGGGTGACTGGGCCGTAGCTCGCTTGATAAGAATCGATCCAAGCTAGATTCTGTGTTAGCCGATCCAAAATTGTCCGTTAAGGGGATGACGAGACAGGGAAATCGTACGTGGTAATGTTCGTGGCGTGCGAAGTCGAGGGGCACTAGTAGCGAGGTCGGACACGCTGGTGGCTGTTTTGAGAGAGCAGGGCGCGTCGGAAGAATTGGAATGGCCAGCAGACCGGGGAGGCGGCGAAGGGGCCATGAGCTTCGCCGGCGTTCACTGGGAGGCTTGGGGGATATGCGAGCAGGAAAGGAACAGACAATAGAGAGAGTGGTGAGGGAGAGGGCCGGGGAGCGCTTGGTGCAGCGCGGCGCATGCTCCTTGTTGGTCGTCAGGGGAGGAGTCGTCGTCGCCGCATCGCCAGTTTTCCCAAGGTGGTAAAGGTGATGTGGCCTGCACGACCTGAAGACGGGAGCGCAGGCGAGTCGGTAGAATGAGAGGGGAGGCTCTGCAGATCTGCAGCTCTGCAGCTCTGCAGCTTTGCAGGTTGGCAGGTTTGCACGGATTGGACGGATGGGGCGGGAAGAAGTCGGGCGCTTGAGACTTGAAGCTGGAAGTGCGAAGCCCCAAAGCCAAGCCTCCTGTCTGGTGACGTCTCGACTCCCGGCTTTGAGACCTGCGCGACCACGCGAGTCCCCCAGCCCCAAAATGCAGCATGATATTAGATGGGTACGTATCCATGCATATCAAGCTAGTACCTACTAACTAACTTGGGTACTGGCAAGGGACCCCCATACATAATTATATATACGCGCCCGCCAAGTAATTGCATACATCTAACTAGTACTAGTAATTTCTATTTGTGGCTGCCAGCCCAATTATCGCCATAGCCTACATGTCATCATCTATCCGACTTCAAGATTGGTATGGTACATTCATCTATTCGTCCTGCTACTCGTACTATATGTCAGGTGCATCTCAATATACGCCATCCCCCCTCAACATCCGACACTGCGCTCGAAATTCAAACTCGAAAGAACAATCTTGCCGTCTACAAAACAAAGGCTATGAAATCTTCGGGTATCAGTGTAATAATGGCACAGCATAACAACAGCGCACCCGCTCCACGCGAGAAGGCCCCCTTGCAGCCTCAGCGCCAACCCCCAATCCAAATCGTACAGGAACAAAAGAATTCTCCCTCATGCGTCCGTCACCAGCTGCTCTCCCTCATCCAGCAGCTCTAGCACCTTCTTCAAGTTGCCAATCAGGCTATGCCCCAGCCCGCTGAGGAGGAGCTTCTCAGCATTGGCTGGCAGACCAAGGTACGTCGGTGGTTCACGTTCCGGCAGCTTATGGATCCACCCCATGAAGTCCTGCAGGCTGGTTCCAGACGGCACGAGGAGGCCACCGTCAGGTCCATCCACGAGCTTGTGATCGACATCGTACGCCTCGGGTTTGAGGAACCGAGACACGAGCTGTCCAAGCAGCTTGAAGTCGCCCTCGTCGTCAATCTTGCCACCGTAAGTCTCGGTGACCAGGTACCGGATCATTTCCCAAGGGATATTCTGCGGTGCAATGTTGGTCCTGTTGCCAGCCACACGTTCGATCCACGTGTCAATGATGAATGCAGAGCATTCGTACTACAATACCGCGTTAGCTCAACGTCCAGGGCCAAGCCGAATAAGCAACGCGGGGGGGGGGACACTTACATCGCTGTCATTGAACTCCCAGAAGCCCTTCCATCCGAGGTTGGGCGCGTACCGCAACCTCTCCTGCACCACCGCATGCAGGAACGAGATGAGGAGGTACAGCCTCGTCCTCTCCACAGGACTCTTGGTGGCCTTGGTGGTCAAGGACGAGATGGAATCCTTCATATTGGCCCTCACACCCGCAGGCTGCTCGTACATGAGGACACGCGAGGCACGGAGCAGGTTGACGGGAATCTTGGGGTTCGACTCCATCGACAGGAAGAGGCGGAAGTCACTGTGGGGATTGAGAGCCTCCATGCGCTTCTCAAGGCTCTGGAGCCAAGTCGGCGCAAGATGCACGTTCTTGACAAGGACCCAAGAGCCGCTCTGCGCTGCGTTGCTGATGGCCTTGTCCGCGCTGGTGACGCCTTCGTTGGAACCCATGGCAATGTTGGTGCAGTTGACGCGCATCCTCTCGACCAGGTTGTCCACCTTGTAGCTGGCATCGAATCCAGGACTGGACACCAAGGAGATGGGCAGAGTGGCTGACACCTGGGCGACCGTCTCCTTCAGGTCCTCGGCAGTGTCAAATATCTCGGGGCCAAACACCTGCGTGACAAAGCGCTCAGCCACCGGCACGAACCTGTCCATGCGGAACATCTTGATGAGTAGCAGTGAGAGAAGAGCCTTGTCGTTCGCTGAAGTCTGGTCATCCCAGATCTGCGGGATGGCGTTCTCTGCCAGCTCCTCTTCGAAGAACTTGTCCCAATCACCAGACGGCACGCCATCCAGCTTATCCTTGAGAGAGGAAAGCTTCCTGGCGCCAGCAAAGGCCTCGTCCTTGAGTTGTGGGTCGGTGGAAAGGTCCTTGCCCTCGACTTTATCGTCGAGAATGGTGTCAATGAGAGACCTGTCCATCTGGTAAGACGTAGCCTGTGCAAGAAGCACACCCAGGGTAATGCGGTCCTTCTGCAACAAACTGAGGGCCGTCCGCTTAAACGTCTTGACAAACAGATCTCTGACGATTATGTCTCGTCGGGCGTTGTGATCCGTCAGCCCCCCCAGGTTCTTGTTATTGTGCAGAACGGACCTGAAGATGTTGGTGAAGTACTGGAGGGAGAACTGGTAAAAGTGGTTGAGGTAGTGGAGTCTCTCCAGAACCGCGTACACAGCACTGCAAGACTTGGCAATCACGCTGTACTGCTGGGTGATGGCGTCGACTTCGCCCATGACACCTTCCGTATTGCTCATCTTGGCAGAAATCTCCGCGGCTTCGTTCTTCAGTGTCTCCAGAGTCTCAATGACGTTGTCGTCGTCGAGAATGTTGCCACGAGAGTCGTTGAGCGCCTGGAGAAGACGCTTCTCGAGCTGCCGGAGATGGATCTTGAACTCTCCCTGAAGCTTGATGAGATTGGATCGTCGCTCATCGACATCAGGGCGCTCCGACTTCAGCACATCATTAAGGGACTGGGTCTGGAGACTGCTCGCTGTGACTGAAAAGTTGACCAGGGTTGTACGGCTGCAGATATCTGGGGCGAATGTGGCAGATGGATCGCGAGTCGACAGGTAGAGCTTGAAGGACGGCGAGAAATCAATCTCTTGTTTGCCAAGCTGGATGAGAACACGGCCACCGGTTCGCTGGTATTCCTTGTTCAAGACGTGGTTCAAGACAGGGTCTAGGTATTCTGCATCTTGGATGAGGATGGGGTTGCCGAATCGCAGGGAACTTTCAAGCTGCTTGGTAAAGGTATCATCCAAGAAGCTGGTGACAGTCAACCGACGATCCTTGCACTCCTTCTGCAGGAACTCAAGCGTCCTTCCTGGAGGGTCGATGATGAGCGGGTACCGGTTGAACCGCTTGAGAATGATGGCATTCTCAGTGCACAGGTCGTCGACAGGCAGGCCGTTGGCCTGCCAGCCCAGACGCTCATCCGCAGTCGACAGATATTCCGTGACCGGGTTAGGCGACTTGTAATTAATGCCAGAGAGGTGGAGCTGGTGAAACCAGTCCTCGACCATGAGTTTTCGGAATGTCTGATCGTATAGACCACCGTAGGCCAGGAACGCAGCTGCGACGAGGACGTCTCCAACAAGCGTGCTTATCTGGGTCTCGAAGGACTTGCTCCCTTCCTCCCAGCGCGTCCGCTCTGACGACAGGCTGTCGAGAAGCCTGACGCTTCGGTCGACCTTGAACTGCACCTTAGACATCTCAGCCTTGATGGCCTGTGTCTCACTGATGAGGGCAGCGTATTCCGTCTTGTACGTGTTGATGCTCGACTCGAGTTCGTTGATGTTGTTCTCCACGGCCTTGGCCTCGGCCTTGGTCTGCAGAGCCTGGTCCTCGAGCTGGGCGACCTCTGCCTTGAGTGGACCAACACGATCCAGAATATCCGAATAGTTGACCTGGGCGGTGACCCACTGGACGAGGGGGCCGCATGCCCTGGACGCACGGTTGACCTTCTCAAAGGTGAACTCGGGGTTGGAGACGAAATCCTTGCGCATCCTCTCGCGCAGAGACCTTGTCATCTTGCTTTCGCTGTCAAAGGTGACGATGCTGGCGATGAAGTCGTCCTTGCGGATCACACCCTGGACAGTCTTCCAGTCCGAGATTCCGCGACCCATGAGAAGGGTGACGACAGCCTCCATCGCAAGCCTGACACCCGCAGGCGGGTTGCTCATGGCTCGCACCTCAGTCAAGTGCTGACGCTTGATGTTGCTGACACTTGCCTTGGCCTCCTCGACAGCGGGCTCCGCCTTGGCCAGATCCTCCAACACAACCTTCTTCCGCGATGCCACCTCGCCCTCCTGTATCTCCAACGCCGCCTGGATCTCCAGCGACGTGTTCTTCCTCTGCTCAGCCTCTCGCTGATCCGCCACCATCTTCTGCAGCTTCTCGTTTGCCTCCGCATCCTTCTGCTCCAGCTGTGTCTTCTTCTCCGCCAAGCTGACACGAAGATCTCGCACCTTGTCCACCGTGTCTCTCAACTTCTCCAGACCGACGTTCAAGTGACGCTGCTGTTCCTCCAAATCTTCCCGCTTCTCATTGTACAGCTTGACGTACTGCCCGACAAAGTCCAGGAAATGCCTGGGGGTCAGGAATGTGACCTTGCCCTGCTGCTTAAGCAGCTTCTTGTTGTAGAGCTGAAGCGAGTAGTGGATATGCACCATAGAGTTGACAATCGCCTCGCGATGTGACGGTGGCAGCTGAAGACCACGGAAGGCAACAGGAATTGTGTCAGGGGCCTGGTAATTGGGTCGCTCAAGGTCTATAGAGTGCGTGAGTTCGTGGCCAACCTGGAACAATGCCTGGTCAGACCAGTCACCAAACCAGTTGAGCACACATCGGTTGAAAAGGGCGGGGGACGTCGCAGCCTTGGAAGACAGGCCATCTTCCGGCGGATTCATCGTAAAGACGACGTGGAGGTTCTTGACAATCTGCTGCGTGAACCACTTGTAGAGCTCTTCCGGCGAGTCGAGGTGCAGGTTCTGGCGCTGGGCACCCTCCTTGCATGCTGTCATGAGTGCGGCGTACTCGTCACCTTCGAAAAGACCCGGTACCTCAGCATTGGCCAGCAAGGTGTTCATCCTCTCTAAGAAACCAGAGTCCAGGACATTGGATTCATCCATGATGAAGCAAATCTTCTCACCCTTGCAGCCGCACCGGCGAAGTACGTCTCGTAGATCCTCGTCGAAGTCCTCGGCAGAGTACTTGCCGTGAACCTTGATCTGGAAGACACGCAAACCATTCATCCATGCCACGAAACGGGACAGCGTCGTCTTGCCACTTCCGCTGACACCAATGAGAATCAAATGGCCCTGTGGCTGTCGGAAGACACGATCGATGCGGAGGACATGCTCCAGGACGTCGTCGAACAGAATCAGGGGCACATCAACCTCTTCTTCACAGAAGGTTCTGAGGCGAGCCTTGACAAAGTCCCTGAGTTGCTCACGGTCCACGGGGACGTAATTCTTGGACAGCCAGTTAGAGAACAGGATCGGACCTCCAAGTGCCTTCTCCTCATCAATGGTGGGAAAGAACTGAAGGGCGATGCGTCGCACAGCGTCTTCAGTCCACTTGCGCTCATCTTCATCGACGAGACGATCCTGGAAAAGACGGAGTGCCTCGTGAGCCCAGATACGAATGAGCCCTTCAATGGACAGGGTTTCTAGGGGTCTGATCGCCTCGTACACGCCACGAGCCCACCGAGTAAGCTCACGAGGACTGTAGACATAGTGCGGTTGGATCTTTGGCGTGAACCTCTGCTGCGACTCCAGATAGAACCGCACCATGGCGTGAGTGAGCGCCTCGGCATATCCGCGGAGCGATGGCACAATCTTAAGCACGGCCGAGTTGAAGGTGCCGTAGATCTGGTTGAGAGACAGCTCGCCAGGGTAGTCCACCATGATGAGAGGGGCATGACGGAGGAATCTGTCTCCAAGGGGCGTACGCCCAGCATCAGTGGGCGGGTTGCAGGCACCGACAAACTGGATCCGGTCAAGCGTCACCCAGGACTTGTCAGACGTCCTCCAGAATCCATTGTGTTCAACAAGCTGGCGCAGGAATGAAATGGCACGCTGAGTCCCGTATCGGTCGGGGGCCGGCAAGTTGATTTCATCGCAGAACACCACCAGCCAACGTCCAATCTGCGTGGGCGAGAGCATGACACCGTTCAGCGTCTTCTTGTACTCGCAGTACTGCTCAAAGGTCTTGATGAGAAGGTCGGGGGTGGTGGCGCTGGAGAAGTTGAGGCCCACGACCTCCATGTTAGGAAGTTTGCGAAGGGCACTGAACAGCGTCATTGTTTTACCCGAACCGGGAGGACCACAGAGCAAGAGCGGCTTGTGTTCAGCAAGCCAGGAGTAGAGGACATCTTCGTGACGGACGGTGTCTAGAGTGGGAATGACTACGTCGGTCTGTGTAATGGAGTGAGTGTTGACCTCCACATTCGGCACCTCATTCTGCCACGATGACCATTCAGCCCTGGGCAGAGTGACATCGAAGTCAATCAGCGAGCTGCTGCCGTCGAGTGGCGGCGAGCCAAAGTTGGCCAGGGCGCAGACAGCATCGCCAAACGCCTTCCGGTCGCTGAGTGGGCAGTCACCCGTGAACGCCCAGACGAGGGCCAGCAGCAGTTTCTTGGAGATGAAGGCCTCAACCTGATCTCCTTCCAGCGGGAAGTCGGAGTGCTGGCCGTTATACTCGATGACGTCCCTAACGGCCTTGTTCAGCAGCGAGAAGAGTGTTGTCAGAACACGAGCCACAGTGAATTCCATAATGTGGTTGTACTCCCGGGCGCGCTTGAGAGACTCGAGCGCAAAGTCTTCGCCATTCAGATACGTAGTGAGCAGAGTAGCCACCTCGCTCTGCACAGCCAAGGTCTTGGCCGGGTTCTGGCCCGTGCCAACGCTGTCCTCGTCCAGATCTTCGAATGGAACATTGCGCAGCGTCTCGAGATAGTTGGCCATGATCATCTCTGGAGTGACGGTATCTTCACTGAACCAGACCATACCGCATCGACTGACCGTAGCCAGCGTTGCGTACTTCAACGTCTCGACTTCGAACATGATGCGCACATTCGATGGCAGGTTCAGACGTTCGCCATTGGGCAACGTGAGTAGTTTGTTATCATCGAGCACACTGTTCAAGTTCTCAACCCACTCAGGGTCGACATCACCGTCGAAGACGATCCAGTGCCGCTTGGAATCTTCACCACGGAGATTGTCCACAATCTTTCGGAGAATGCTGGTGAATAGACCATCCGTCCATTCACGCGTGGTGGAATCCAGGTTTCCGTAGAGGGCCTCCTTGGCCATGACCTTGGAGTCAATCACGTGGGAGACGCCCTCGACGCTTTCAACCTTCTGGAGCGCATCGAGCAGCAGTCTCCATGCGGCTGACTTACCAGAGCCAGAGTTACCGACCATCATAACACCATGGTGGATCTTCTGGATCTGATACAGCTGGAGCACCTTTGTCATCCAGACATCGGTGACCACCAATTGTCGCTCCTTCGCCAGGGTGCGGATGGCTTCCTCGAGGGCTTGGAGATTGGCAGGGACATACTCAACGCCAGGGAAGCAGTCCTTCTCAATGGTCATCATGATGTCCACGTCAGACTTGATGAGCTTCGGCGCAATCGTCTCACGAATGCTCTGCACGATGATCTCAGGCTCGACAACCTCCTCGGAACCAAGGTTGCCATCGCTCAATCGAGCACGCTTGAGACCACCCGAGCTGACCAGGACACTCTTCAGCGCACGGAGACCGAAATCGTAGTGTGCCTGCTTCGAAAGTCGCTTGGAGCAATGATCGAAAAATGGAACAGTCTGCTTCGAAAGGCTCTTTGCTTGGTTGAAGCCTTGCGAGTAGAGCATGACCTCGGCAATAAGTTCCTTATCGGGCTTCGACATGGCGACACTCCGGAAAAGTTTCTTCAAGTTGTCAGGCAAGTTGGAACGACCAGCATATCCAGGATTCATGGTGATGAAAATGCCAGTGTTCTCGCTGACACAGAGTTGGCGGCCGACCAGTTCGATTTGCGCCCTTTCATCCGTGGTGCTCTGCTTGAGACCAAGCTGGATGTTCTGGATTTGTTGGGAGACGGCTGAAAGGATCCTCTCCTCGAGACGATTGAACTCATCGAAGCAGCCCCAAGCACCGACTTGGCAGATACCCAGGAAGATACGTCCCATGGCTTGGAAGTCGAAGGTATCGTCACAGCAGAAGACCAAGGTGAACCGACCGAGCTGTGTGCCCAGAGCCTTGACCGACTCGGTTTTACCCGTTCCTGCGGGTCCGTATGGCGAACCTCCCAGACGTTGTTCGAGAGCCTGGGTAAGGGTAAGGAAGCATCGATCCGTGAGAGGGGTTCGGACCAGGCGATCAGGAACACCCAGATACTCAAAGCCATAGTTGAGTTGAGCATTGGCCATCTTGACATGCAGGCGATCTAGATGCTCGCCCTCAGGAGAGTATACATATCGCATCTGTAGCTGCCACAGGTAATGGTTGGGCGAATCGGCGTGGGCGTTGACGAGCTTCTCGATGGTATCGCGCTGGTGCACACATTCCGTGATCATCTGTTCGGCCGTCTTTCGCTGAAGGACACCCATTTCGCCCAGGACAGTGTCTGCGAGGACCCGGAGCACCTCGACTTCGCGTTCGAACAGGGTCTGGAGGTTCTTGCCGCCATCAGCCAGTGATTTCTCCACCGCAGTCGTCCACGCTGCTTGAGTGGCAAGGACGACGATCTGGCTGGGGAACGCATCCATGAACGCAGTCAACCTGGCCTGATCGATGGAGTCGGACTCAAAGATGGGCGTGTACTGGTCTACTGCCTCGCCCAGCAGCTCGGCAAGGGTAGATTTCATACCACCCTCCAAGAGCGCCAGCCAGTCGTTGATCTTTGGCGTCTTGGACAGAGAGATTTCCTTTTTGAGTCTGACGGTCTCGCCCTCCTTCGAGGTGAAGCCAGAAATGACTGTCTCATCGTCCATGACGAGTCCGGACAGTCCAGCAAACATCTTCTTGAAGTGCTTGGCTATCCGCAAGGTGTCGTTGCTATTTCCAATCATCTCCAGCAGGTCCTCGTCGCCAACAAAGTAGAACCTAGGGAACGAAACGCGCTCCTTCTCGAGGTACTCACCGAGCGCCTTCTGGATCTTGTTCAACATTTCGGCCAAGCGCTCTAGCGACTTTTGCACGTTGGCAATGTTGAGCACGTCGAGCACGTAGGGTGACTTGGCGGCCTTCTTCATGACTGCCATGAATTCGCTGTTGATGTTGGCGAATCGGCCAGACTCTATAGGAAGCAGGTGCTTGATGTCCGCGTTGCCGGTGAAGACGCCCTCCAGGTAGACCCACTGGCGCTGAACATCAATCCAGACGTCGAACAGAACGTGGACACGGTTGAGCTTGTCTTCCCACGAAACGGCTTCTTCCTCAAACTCCTTGTAGTACGGAGAGTGCTTCATGGCCTGGAGCGAGTTCAGGTTCTCGCTGCACTTGGCAAAGAGATCGTCCCAGCCGCGGATCAGCTTGAGCTTGTTCTGATAGTTGACCATATCCAGGGCATAGTTCTGCCAGGTCTCGCGGACCTGTTTGAGGAACTCTTCCAGGGCCATCTCGCCTTGTGCCTGGGCGATGATGTCCTTGACAATGGCCTCCGTCGCGACCAGGTTGAGGTCCCATACGTCGCCGAGGGTCATGGAGCTAGGGGAGAAGCGCTTCTGGGGCTTGATCTGCTTGTAGATCTTGTGCCAGTGTCGCTCGCGAATGGCATCCGACTTTAGGTCTGACAGGATGGAGTTCACCTTGAGAAGCCCTCGCAGGATGCCCTGGACATGCTCGAACGCAGCATACTGCCTCATACGGCTGGGCATATCCTTGGTGCTCTTGATGAGCTCATCAATCTTGGAACGAATCTTGCGTGGCTGGACAGCCGTCCACAAAATATCACGGGTCTCGTTGAGGCTCCCCCAGATGGTGGATAGATTCGACCACACAGATTGGAAGTCACGAACTTCCTCGAGGGTCGCGGCGAGAGACGTTTCGGGGCTGGCAGGGATATCCAGAGCCTCCTTCGCCTTGGCAACCATCTCAAAGTCCTCCTGGAGCTTGGAGATCTTGCTCTCAAAAGAGCTAAGAGTGGCCGAAGCAACATCAGGCTGGATCGTGCCCGAGACCGGCTTCTCCTCGTTCCACTGCGCAACCACCTCGCTGATCCGCTCATTGATGATTTTGTCCTCTGCAGCAGTCTTGGCCCGCATAGCGTCGGCCTGTTCCTGGAAAATCCTCGACTTCTTCTCGAGAATCTCCCGGAGGGCCTCCCATTGACTGTCGATCTGCTCAATGTGTAGCCAGTCGTTGGGGAATTGATATCGCTGCCTGACTAAGGTAGACTGTCCCTGCCGGAACATGTCGATTTCCGGTTCCCAGGCCTTGACGCTGCGCTTGCAGTTTTGCACAACTGTGATGAATTGGACTGCCTGTCCAGTCGACGAGGCGTCGGAGCTCTGAGTCTCAAGGTTCTTGCGTGCCTTTTCAATGTCGGCATGCACATCGCGCATACGGTTGCCCAGGCGCGAGGCAAACTTCATCAAAATCTCGCGCTGCCACTGGTCGTACTTGTCATTGACCTTGGCCTGGACTTGGCCATAGTCAATGGTGATGTGTCCAAAGGAACGACTGTCATCTTGGGTATCAAAGGTGCTGCGAGTCTTGCGGATGTCTTGCAGGAGCTCAAGCCATCTCGACAGCTGCTCGCCGAGCGCATCGTACACCTGCTCCGACTGCAGATCCCAAAGAGATTGGAACTGTAGCCATTCGTCCACGTAGCCGCTAACATCCCCTAGCTTTTTCTCGACTGAAACATATACTCGCTGCAGCATGGCCGCACATTCGCTGGGGAGTTCTGTGAACCTCAGCTCCTCAATAACGGCAGTGCTCAGGTTCATTTGATATCGGGACGCCTTGATCTTACGAAGATTGCACACAATCCCGATCCAGTCGTGAAGGTGAAGGAACCAGCTGGCCCGGGCGTACTCCAGCGGGGGGTCCAGGTAGATGACCTGGTTGCGCATCGCCAACTCGAGGACCAGGGGCTTCATCGACGGGCCAATCTGCTTCCCATCCTCGCCAGTGACTGGAGAATCCTCAAACGCGACGATCCAGGCCGAGATGGCACTCTGCAGGCGGGTCAGGAGGACTTCCTGGATCCGCTCGTTGAGGCCCCCGACCCAGAAGTCCAGGTTGACATAGCGTTCCAAGTTCAGCTGATCGACAGCCGATTGAATCGTGTCCAGATGAGACTGGAAGGCGGCGGAATCATAGGCACATGTTCCGAGGTCTCTCAAAGCTTGCTCGACCGTGGCATAGATGTAGCCCAGCGACACGGCCTTGGACTGGAGGACCGAAACGGCCGAAGCAAATCCCCGAATGAACATGCCGTGCTTGCTCTCGGTGTTCTTGCCCAGGCCAAAGTCCGTACTACCAGGCAGCAGGGGGCGGCTTTGCCTCTGGTCGGTATAGAAGAGCTCGTGGGAGTTGATGAACGACTCCCATCTCAAGGGAACACCTTCCACGATAAGCTTGTAGACATCGTTTCGGTACCCGTTGAGCAGAACCGCTTCCTCGCCCATGGTCGAGATTTGCCGAAGAGTTTGCGACAACGTCCGCACACTTTCCATCAGACTGACGGCGTAGGGGTACACCCTCTTGGCATCTTTGGAGACGGTAGTAATGGAGTGAGGGACGGGGTAGTTTTGCCAGGTGAGGTTGCGGGTCTCCTTGAACAAGGTAATGATCTGAGAGTCGAAGTTGACGGTGAGCTCCAGGATGCCACCCGCGGACCTCACTCGGCTAATGTCGAACAGCTGGCCCGAGATGGAGATCTTTCGGCGCGTAACATCAGCCGTCCAAGCCTCAAAGATTTTGTCCGTTTTGAGCTTGTCCCTGAACAGTTCGCTCTCGTACTGGAGCTTCTTGCCTTCAGCATGCATGTCCCAACCAGGACCGAGAACGGCTTCGACTTTCTTCATGTAGCCATCCAGCTGCAACTCAATCTGGCGAGCCCAGACAATGGCACCGGACACGGGAGGGATGTCACGAAGCTGAGACATGGCATGCGCTTCAGAATGCCCGTACTGCTGCTTGAATCGCTCGTGAAGCCCATTGATGGCCTGCTTGACGTGGTCCATCAGCTGATTCTGGTACTCCTGGATGGCACCGCGAATCTTGGGCCGGACGAAAAGCGCGTTGAACTTGGAGAAGACGCGAAACATCTCGTTGGCCGTCTTGGTCGTACCAAGGCGGTCACGCAGCCTGGTGATGATAGAGTTCTCGACGCGCGTCGTGCGCTCGTTGTAGAGGTTCTCCGCGAGCGAGAAGCGGTCCTTGCCCTGTTCGGTGACGTCGAGCAGGTCGACATTTTGCAATGCTTCCCACGCTTGGTTGACCTCCTCCACGGCATCCACATCACCCATCTCCTCAATGACAACTCCGTCAGCTCCCGTAGTCTCCGTCACTCCCGGGATGGTTGCCTTTGGACCCAGTACATTGACGATTGTACGCTGGAGCTGCTCGTGGTTGTCGCGGAACATGCTGACATATCGTATCCTCGACTCGAGCTCGGAATGTTTCTTGTTAATCTTGATGGGGATGAATTTCTCGTTTCGTCGGCGAGTGACGTCTCGGGCCACGTTGGTGAATTCCTTGACAGAGTCCTCCCAAGTCTTAAAGATCTCTTCACACGTCTTCATTATGCTCCTGAACTGGTCGTAATCGAGGTTTACCAGCTCAGTGCCAGGAAGCAGCCGGTGAAGCACATCGTTCAGGTCCGCAGAAATAGCCTCGACAAGGGGCAGAGCTCTCCGGATCGGATAGGGGCAAATTCTGAGCTTCTTGTTCAGGTGCTGAAATATCTCTCGGATGGCGTCCTGCACCTTGGAGAGCGATGTCGCGGATAGAAGCTCATCGAGCGGGAAGTCTCGCATGAGCTGATTGTATTTCTGGACCTTATCCATCGCTTCCTTGAGACCCGTGTCGGCGGTGAAGCTGACCGTGGCCTGGAAACGTTTGGCATGCTTGAGAATCTCGAGGGTAAGGAGAACTCCCTCGCTTCTCAGCTGGCCCTCGATACCCTCCAGCGCGGACTCCATGGAAAGCCAGAAGTTGACCTCCTGGCTCGCCGTGTTGAACTCCTGGTTCTGGCTGGAGGCGGTGGCGCTGTCCCTAGTCATCCGAGTGATGCCCTGGATGGACTTGATCCAGGTATTTACATTGGCCTGGAGCCGGTTCAGGAACGAGCTGTCTTGCAGGAGCTCAGACGGAAAGGACTCGATAGATGGTCTCGTATGGTGGGCTTCGGCATCGTCGAGGATGTTTTGCACGATGGAGTGGAACGTCAGGGATATCTCGGGGATGTCGACATTCTGCTGGAGGTGCAGCAGACTGAGCTCAAGATCATTCAGCCTCTTCTTCGTCACCGGGATACCAGTCTTGGCGTCGACATCCGGACGGCCCCTCGACCCGTTCACCGTCTGCTGGGACTTGGTATTGGCGTCGAAGTACGGAACCAAGGCATGGTGAACCTGAGAATGAAGAACCTCCCACGGGGAGAGGGAAGGCCCCTGGTCCGCCACCGCAGCAGCTAGGGAGGCAGGGCCAGGCAAATTAGTAATGAATATTTGAGATGTAAGGGGTCGGATCGGGTCGATGGGCTGGGGAGTCTTGAGCAGGATCAGTGATGCGACGGTGGCTGCGGACGAGGCAAGCTCGGTCGAGATGGTGTAGTGGAACGAGGATGGCACTGGGAAAGACATTGTCAGCTACTTTCAAAAAAGGACCAAGTCGACCCCATGCGTTATGCTCCTTACCAGCAGTGTCTGTGCCATTCTCTACTGTCGAGGAAGCGGCGATGTCCTTCTGGATGTAGAGGACATTCTGTGCGTCGGTAGCAAACCGTGTGCAGCGCGACACGGTCTCGCCATAGCGGCTCTTGTGCAGCAGGTTTCCCGACTGCTCAAGCTCCTCTTGCGTGGCGCCCAGGGCGACCTTGCACACATCGGCCAGGTATTCTACCACGCGTTCAGGCTCGATGGTCGGGAACGGCGCGGCGGCGACGCCGTTTGCTGGCGGTGCCTGCGCCGGGGGCGCTGAGACCTCCATGGCGACGAGAGTCGAGGCACAAGGGGGATAGGGCGGGAGATGGGGATGATCACGAGCGTCGGGTCATCTCCAGTATTAAGTCGTCGTCGTCCGTATGGCAGAAGGCGGAACCAGGACGAGCGGTGGTCAGGGGGGACCAAGAGATAGTAGTGCTCCAAAGGGAGAAGAAAAGGAGTGAAAGGAAACAAAAGAAGAAATGGAAGTCGGTGTGTTTGGTCGTCGTGGTGTTTCCCGTGGCGCTGCTAGATGGCGAGCGGCAGAAGAGCTATGGGGAGAGAGATTTGAGACAATCAAAAGTGAAGTTCATGGGCAATGCAGCATGATTTCCCACATTACGCGACCCAAAGAAGGAGGTACACCCATGTCGCGACTGAACGCACTGAGCTCACGCAGGTGAGCTCAGTGAGTCGATGTGTCAGAACTGCCAGGAGGCGTGCCTCGCGGCCACCAAGCCCAGTGCGCGTCATCATTGGCCAGATCCTGCCGTTGGAGACCCACTCTAGCGGGCCCTGCCAGCTGGCTCGCCTCCTGGTGCTGGACGGACTGCTGGACCCAAGGCTCGGCACGTCACGTTAAGCCTTGGACGCCATGGTCGAACTCTGTCTGTGTGCCTCGTGCCTGAATATCCGTTTTTTAAGGTACGAATAGCTTCGTGCGAAGTACGCCTCCATCAATTTACATGCGCACGTTCCTAGCTTCATCCAAGTACCAAGAGTTTGATTGTTGAACAACAGCCGACACAAGCGCATTACTCTGTGTACGTACGAGTACGGAGTACTAAGTACGGGTACGTACTACGAATACTAACAACTCCAAGAATCCAAACGATATTGATCATGTTCCATTTCACGACGCCAATGCGGCAAACATTACAAGTCGTTAAATCCAAACCTATGGTAACCAAAAATACGCGTTCGCTTCCCTACCCGCCCTGCCGAATGTCGTGTTTTTCGTCATATGCCCCCAATGATGCCGATATTCGCACAAAGCATAAACGCAACCAATCCAAGCCAAACGCCTCAAGGAAACGTTAGGGGCACAAAAAAATAACTTGAATCCAAAGCCAACCCACTAAGATAAGACCCTTCTCGGGGCCACTCGTAGATGGGGCCATGTCAAGGCTGGTTGCTTCCAGATGCCTGGTTTCCTTCTGAACCAGCCAGCCGTTCCCTCTGCACCATAACCCGCTGATTGCAGATGTCGATGAACATCTCGAATTTTGTAATCATCTGATCCTTTTCTTCCAGCTTGGCTTTCAAGGCTTCAATCTCCTTTTGCTTCTCTTCTTCCATCTTCTTCAAATCCTCTCTCGCTTTGGACAATTCACGCCTCAAATCAGATCGTATCCTGTCCTCGGATGTCTGTGGGGGCTTCGTGTAGATCGTGGGCCGGTCTTCGGCAAGCCCCGAGGCCACCTTTTGTGGGTTACGGTTGATAGCTGCGCGGGCGTTGTAGATGTCCCGGGGCAATAGGTGGCAGTCGGGATTCTCATTTTGCAAAATTTGCAAAGTCTCTGACACTCCAGCACCTACAGACGGTGAGGTCAGGTCATGCGAGGATGGAGAAGAAGACGTACCACTCTCCTTGAGCTGCTTGACAGCAGCAACCATCTTACTATCCAGCTTCCTGGCAGCCGGGTGGTGTGACGGGCTTTCGCTGGGCCCATGGTTGTGCTGTAGATGTGCCGGATCAGGTCTGTACCTAATTGTCCACTGAGTGCGTTGTTCAATGGCGAAGAATCCAAAGGGACAGTCGCATTTCCGTGAAGATGTTTTCCGCTTCCGAACCTCGGGGCTGACTCGATTTGGCGGCTTTCCGGAACGGTCGCACACAAACAGAACCTTCTTCAAGCCTGGCACTGTCTTCTTCGACCGGCCAATGACGATAGCATAGCCGACCGATGTGCAGTACCGCAACACTGCCTTCTGGACCGCTTCCAGTGTTGGATAACTCCCACCCTCCGGCGGTGGCGACATCATATCCCCCATAGGTTGTGATGGCACGTACGAAGGGTCGTTGAGCAACTTCGAATCGAGACCGCTAACCTCTGTATCCCCCTCCTGATGATCGTCCACCTCCATAACTTCCACACTGCTGTGGTCTTGCTGAGCGATCGGTTCAGGTTGCGGTGGTTGGGCCGGTGGCACCGCCGGTGGTATTTGCTGTTGTTTCTGCTGCGGTGTATGATGCCCTCGAGATTTGGGTGGCGGTGGAGGCTGCTGCTGAGCCTGCATCTGGGTCTGTGGTAGTTGCTGCTGTTGTTGCGGGGGCGGCGGAGGTGGTTGGTGCTGGTGCTGGTGCTGATTCTGCTTCGGCTGGTGCTGTTGATGTGGCAGCTGCTGTTGGCCCTGTTGTTGCTGTTGTTGACGCTGCTGATGTTGTGACGGGGGCTGCGGTTGATGCTGGTGCTGATGTTGGTGCTGAGGCTGGTGAGTCAGATGCTGGGGAGGCGGCGGTTGGTGCTGTTGCTGCTGCTGTTGAGGGTGATGCTGGTGCTGAAGTTGATGCTGCTGTTGTTGCCTCTGCTGGGGGTGTTGCTGCTGCTGCTGGGATGGAGGTTGCGGCTGCTGAGGAGGTTGAGGATGTGATTGATGGGCTGGATGAGTCTGGTGCCCTTGCAGGGCTTGGTGCTGCGGATGGTGCTGATGGCTCTGGTGTGCTTGGTGTCCCGGATGAGACTGGTGTGAAGGGTGCCCTTGATGCTGTTGTTGTTGCTGCTGCTGTTGCTGTTGTTGTTGCTGTTGCTGTTGCTGTTGTTGCTGGTGAGCCATGATCGAGTCATGCTGAACAGACTGGCTTATGGACCCGGGAAACAGCATCGGCGACGGGTTCGCTTGGGGCTGAGACTGCGGCGGAATCTGCTGCCTCGGCGGAGCCGTCCTTTGACGCTGGACGCCGAGGGCATTGTGTCCGTGGGAGTTGGGCGCCCTGGAGTTACCATTGGGGACGCTCCCGTTGACCTGGGACGTGAAGAGATGCTGGGGGTACTGGGGAGGTTGTTGAGGGGCATATTGGGACTGGTACGGCGACGCGGTATGGGAGGCGGGCGACTGCTTGCCAGGCTGTGTCGGATGGGGTGGAGGAAACCCCGGGTTCCGTCTGAGGTTGGCCTGGCCGAAGTTGAGGCCGTGGGCGTTGGAGCCGGACGGCCCCAGGGAGGACATGGTGGCGTGTTCGCGAATCCCTCTGTTGTTATGATTCAATCCTAGGTCCCGTATATAGCGTGTCGTGGGGTCATCGGCGTCGCAGGGCGACCGTCGTCGTAGGACAAATGTTGGTGGTCGTCGGTATGGACCAGGTCGATGGCTGAGGTGTCACGCGTGACGACGCCGGGGCCAAAACACAGGGTTAAAAAAAAAAACTAGTAGCTGGGCGAAACCTGCCGGTCTGCGCCGCCGACAGGGCGACGAGGGGATTTACGACGGCTCGAGTGCCGAAGGGCAACGACGGAGCGTTGACGGAGACGTCGTCGGCCGGTCGAGTCGAAAAGCACTGGTCGTGTGTGCTGGATGGACAGACCGACGAACAAACACCCTGGCGTTGAGAGGCTGATGTTCTTGGGGGTGTCGTTAAATGAGGTGGGCAAGGAGAGGTGTGGAGGTGAGTGCGGGTGCTCAGCAGAGGGAGGCGTGGACAGAAGAGAATGAGCCTAGCAAGCAGGCAGGGGAGGGCCAGGGCAGAAGAACCTGGTGGCCAGGTGCAAAAAACAGTGGTGCAGGACTTCCAGGTTGTGCAACCAAAAGGGCTGCTGCGACGCTGACTGGACATGAATCTGGTTGGCTGAGCTCGCTGCCAGATAAAATGGGCCGGCTGGCCGACCGCCAAGAGGTGTGCGAGCACGCGTCCGGTGTCTACCACTCACTATTCGTACCTTACTACTCGCACTTGGCCCGAGTAGTAGTAGCATTATTATGTACAAGTAAAAAGTGTCTGCCCATCTGCAGCTGGGGTCAACTTACAAGTACGAATACTCAAGATGACAGCAGGTGATTGTTCCGAGCCCTGCCTTTCCCTTCACAAGCTCACAGCTCATAGCCCCGACCACCCGACGATCAAATGCCATTACCAGCTGAAGAGATGGGGGCGCAGTGGTGGTCCGTCCGGGGGGGCTGGTGGCAGCCGTGACTGATCATCCACAAAAACGTCCGCCCGACGCCCATGCGCGTCGACACTGTCAACACTAAGCCTCCAGAGGACCGCCCTAGTCTCGCTTCGAGCTTAGCGTATCAATGACAGGCCACCTCACCAGATCACCCACCGTCTTCCGAGGCAACAAGATACATCACAGTACGACGTATTATCATCCTCGTACGTACTTTGTAGTCCGTACTATTATTATTATTCGTAGGTATTATGTGTACTTCGTATAGCAATCCTCGATCCAACATTATCCATCCTACCTAAGCAAAAAATCCACCTTACCCCTTCTTGTTCCATTATCAAGGCCAATTCCCCACCGAGGATATCTTCCCAGTTGTCAAGCCTGCCCAAGTCGTGTCCTCCCGCGATATGTAATGCAGGCTACCCTATATGCACCCATCTGTCGGGACCAAGCAACCAGGCGCAACTGTTCCTCTGCCACGATATCCATTCTCAATACGGCCCGTTCCAGATCAGACCATCTGTCGTGACACTGAATGCATGGAGAGACATGCATTGGCCCGGAAATTCCCACCCAGTGAGCAACCAAATCCCCCGTCGGACGAGTCTTTCGTGTAACCCTAGCTCTTGAACGTAGACCCCATTTACTACTACTAGTAGTATGCACCCACCGTCTAGAAGGTCACAACGTCTTTATTACCTTTCTCAGATCATGAAGCGGTAGAGTTACAGGCGAATAAATGGCAACGTAGAGGGAGAGATGGTGTATTCATTATCCCCTGTCTATACAAACAGTGCTTCGCTATTCAACTCTACTGTAATCGAGTTTTTCCCCATGGTATCATATAAAACTTATCCGACCAAACCCAACGCATTACCCAATGTTTTCGTATGAAAAATGACACCAAAAAAAGGTCCCCAGCACAAATCTGATGCATAAATACTCCTGTCACACCTGTCCCCGGATCACCAAAACCCAGTGACCAACCGAGCTTCTGATACTGAGATCACCTACTCTACCTTACTCTGTCTTGTTCCTTTTGCTCGGTCGACGCTGACTACTGTTCTCGCCGTCCACAAAATGCCCCTTTCTCTTCTGATGCTGGTGTAGGTTGTCCTCGCGGTTCGTGAATTTGCTCCTACACCCGGGATAAGGGCAGGAAAAGATTGCGTTGGCTTTTCCATGCTGTTTCTTCCTGTGTCTCGCCATGCTGCCCGAGAACCAGCGAGGATCACCCTCTGGCTGATACCCACATATCTCACAGTAAAGGTCCGACTCAACCTTGTTGTTGGCCGAAGGCGTAGGTTCCTGGGACGGCGGCGATGTCGCAACGGTGGAACATCGCCGTCCAACATTGTTGGTGTAAGATGCGCATGGTGTCACAGAAGACGAATTCGTCGCCGAGAAATCCGGCGTTAGGCGCGTGAAGTTAGCGGAAGGTGCTGGCCCTAGAGACGGTGGCGATACCGTGGGCGTCGAAGATTGCTGTCCCAAATCGTCGGTGTGTGGTGTCACACCAGATAAGCTAGCCGTGAGATTTGGTGTTGGCCCCATGAACCCAACTGAAGACGTTGCATCAAAATCGGAGACTGTGTCAAAGACAAAAATATCCAAGTTTGGACTTGTGGCTCCATTGAAATTGTCATCAAAGGGGGGGTCGGGGAGCAGCTGAGAATCGTTCCTTGGACCTGTGTTCAAGTTGGCTGGTGCTAGGATGATGGACTCGATGAGCATCACGCCGAGCCGATGATAGATCCGTCGATAGTTGGGTTGAGGAGACGCCCAGGAGCAATGTTCTCGAACGCATGGGACGTATGTGTCGAAGAAGAGATCGGGAGGAAGGGTTGTCTAAGCGATTGCCGGTTAGTTTTGTTTCGTATCGATTCTTTTTGGGCGGCTTACCTTGCCCACGTTCATCAACTCTAACTCGAGCCGGCGTACCGTCGATCCGTAGCTCAACTTGGCACCTTGGCGTAGTTCAGCCATTCTTGCCACGAATTTGGGTACGTCAGCATGCTGTTTTGTGAGAATGTTCTCCATGAAGCCCATTGCCATGTCTAATTGCGAGCCTTCAGTCATATTGAATGTCGTGTCCTTCATGTGTTGGATGCAGAGTTCCGAAGTTTGAATATTTCGATCATTCTTCTCCCGGACCGCTGAATATTCAAGTTCTACAGAGGTCAGCTAAAGACCACGCCATGTATCGTTATTTTCCTCGCAAGACTTACCATCTAAGAAGAATTGGGCAACAAAAGCCAGTGAATCCATAGATGGTTCAGGGGCCAGATGCTGAGGTTGTTTCCCCTTTGGCCGAGAAGCTGCTGCATTCGACGTCTTCCTCATTAGAGCAACAACCTCACCCTTCTCCATGCCACTGGGTTTCCACAAAGCATTGACAATCGTGAAGTAGGGACGGCGATCCAGTTTTGTGAGCCATGACGCGTAGGATATTGCCTGGGAGAATAACATGCTGCCTCGACTTGGGGCATCTTGCTCGTGAATAACCACGGAAAAGGAATAAACCAGGTGAATAAAGCACAGGAGATCAATGGGAGATTCCACCATGACACGGTCTAGGATGTTATTCAGAGCCTTGAGACCAGCGGATGTGACAAGTTCAGGTGACATGGCCAGAAGCTGGACGACGAGATGGTTGTTCTCTATATTTTGCAATCTCTCCATGGACTCGGCGACGTGCATCTGCAGGGCACCCCAAGCGGTCTTGACAAGGGAGTGGGCTCTTCCATGATCAGAGCCGGTCGGTTCAAGCTCCAGCCTCGGGAATTGTGTTTGGTTTCGAATGTTTCCATTGAGGGACAGATCGGTATCTAAAGGCAGATCAGATGTGGTGGTTGTGCCGAATGGGAATGGCGGTTGGAAAGGGTTCAAGGCAGCGGCGGGGTCAGTTGGCGGGATCACACCCATCATGATGGGGATATTGGCGGGGAGCTCTGTCTGGCCCATGTTTACATCCAACTGATCGTTAACTCCTAGCTGGGCATCCTCGGATAGGAACGGATTTGACGTTGGGAATTCAGGGGCTGGCTTGTGTGAGGGTCCGAAGGGGTTATTCGGAGCGAATTCGTCGGCCGGCGTTGTCAGCGTAGATTCGTACCCGGGGGCACGAGCCCATTCATCTGACCACGAACTCGAAGTCATGGGCGAGATGACATAACTCCCACTACTGGCGGTGCTGTTGGTGCTGTTGGTGCTCGCGGTTGACCGGACCGAGGAGCTCGGGGCCAGCATCTTGCTTCGGCGTGGAGGCTGCGCCCGGACATCATGTTGTGAGAGGTCTGTAGTCTGTACTTGTAGGGTTGGACGGACGACAGGGCTGGCAACCTGCTGTTCACCTTTGAAGAGGCTGAGGTTGGCAGGGGCCACAGTCATAGGCTGCTGGGCTGGCAGCTGCCAGTTGGTAGGTACTCCGGTCATAGGCTGGGCTGAGAGTTGCCAGTTGGCAGACTCGAGCTCAGCAGGATCAGTGCTTGGCGGGGGAGCGAATTTGGGTACATGGACTATTGGCCGAGTCGTCTGCGGGACCTGTGGCATCTGTGGCACCTGAGGCATCTGAGGCACCTGTAGGGGTATCGGAATAGGATCATCTTCTGTATCCTCCATGATTGTCGAGAGTCGGATTTCGTGGGAGTCAATCTCGTGGATCTCGTTGGCCTGCAGCTCAACCTGGTGTGGCCGTGGTGTTGGGGGTACACTGAGCGACTCATGGTAGGTCGGGGGAGCCTCGTCGATGTCGATATCGAGATCGGGGAGGCTGCTGGGCCTGGAGTCACGGTGGCCCAGGGAGCTGAAGAAGTTCTTGGCCATGAACATGATCTTCTTCCTCTTGGACGGGTGGCCGAGGCATTGCTTGCACTTGGTGTCGACAAAGCGCTCGGCGCGGTTGCAGTCATAGCACCAGTACCTGCCACTGGCGAGTTCCTCGCAGGAGTAGAGATGCTGGAGCATAAGTTCGTGGTTGGCGAAGCGCCTGCGGCAGCCCGCTAAGGGGCACTGGCGGCGATCATCGGGCGTCATCTTCGGGGACGCGTTGCGCTTGAAGGCCACCCAGACCATGAAGCGGTTGAGGTTGCACTCATGTTGAGGTGTATCGCGAGCTCTGGCGGCGGGGTGAGTGAGTGAGGGTTATTGGATGTCATGGAGTAGATAGGTAGGCATTGTGTGAGTTTGTGTAGCAGGGCCATGGGGGCAGGAGACGTGATCATGGAGCAAGCTTACACGCAAGCCGTCTGCTCATCGTAGTCGTGAGATGCAATCGACGACGCTGAGCTCGATGAAGTCGAAGCTGTCCCTTGACGCCTCAGTCCCAACAGCGGAGTCTGTGTGAGGCGTCGTAGGGCTGAGGCGGTGACACCAGGATCGTCCAACGACGATCGCCTCTTGGTGTCCATGACGAAGGTGCTGGGTGTCTCTTTCATCTAGGCTAGATGACAAAATACCGGTATGGAAGTTTGGGAGAGACAAGTCAAGGGAAGAAGGCAAGAGGGGAGCGGTTGAATACCTGAGGTAGGTAGGTAATGGACTCAGCTTATCTGGGAATCCCGCCACAGCCCATTGCGATTCGGCTGAAGAGGGTACCAAGTTCTCTTCTTGGGGCCAAGTTGAGATGGAAGGGAAGAATGGTGGGGGACTCCAGGTTGCAAGGGCCAGAAGAGGCCCGCCCCAAGGTCCTACGGCGCGGGATGCGAGAGTGTAGGACTGCCTCAGTGCCGTCAGGCCTCCTGCTGCATGGATGTGCTAGGACTTGCAGCTTCCATCACCTAGCTGCCCAGGCTCCAGGTAGGTAAGTGAGGTAGGTAGGTAACCTACCTAGGTAGGCAGTTCCAGGTTAGCACTGTGGCAGGAGACAGACGACGGCGCGGAACAGAGCAGGCAGGGGTTCTCCACTCCGCATCAGCGGCAGGAGCAAGCAGCCGCCGCACCTTCTTCCGACATATTACCATTCGTGCGAAGTTCTTCGAAGACGAATGCTTTATCCACGTCAGTAGTCATCAGCGTTAGTGATCCAATGGTGAAGCTACTCGGGAGAATTGGTTGATGTTGCCCAGTTCCCCTGACCCCCCGCCAGTTCTGATCCCTGTGGATCGTACTACCCATGGATCGATGAGACGCTTGACCCGTATCCATACTTCGCACTGAGCTTTTTGTCCTGCATGGGCACTGCCAGCCTGTGCGGCGTTGTGGCTGACTTGACGCCGCGAGGCACACAGGTGCTGCGCCGCGGTGTGCGTCTGACCACCGTGGGTCTCTCTCTCTCATGAGCCTCTGTGTCTTGCCGTGTTCCGACAGACAAGACTACAACTACCTATGCCTCATTTGTCAGCCAACGAGTTCCCGACCAAGACGCCGCCGGCCATGTCACCGCCGGCCATGACACCGCCTAACGGCACGGACACGAAGTGACTGGAGTGCCGGAGGGGGGTGTCTCGCGGGTGTGACCCATCTCATGTTGTCGATCCGTTGGCCAATGGTAAGTTGGTGTTAAGGCATTAACACTGCAGCAGTTGGGAATCGAGTCCGTAGGGCTGCTCCATGCATGTGCCAAGACGCACCTGTCGCCCGCCTGGTACGATAGAGGGCTGGAGGCGGTATTTGGACTCTTGGAGCCCCCGGCTCATGATCGTCGCGGCGGTGGTGTCCACTGCCCGAGAACGAGTGCCCATCGAGGCCCGTGCTACGGTCCGAAACCAGAAGAGGCGCTCCTGGGCTGCATATCGTCAGCTGAGGACTCCAAACTGCAGGGGCAACAATTGTGAAGCTAACAAGTCTGCGACTCGGATTGCGTGTCTTCTGACCCTCATGACATTCGTCACTAACGGTTCCCCACCGGTGGTTCCCCGGGACTGTCCGACCCTACCTTTGCAACTTGGGCACCGAACTAGTAGTAATACTCGTACTGGTATCTGTACTGCATGACGTTTTGACAGGCTTTCTGGTAGGCTTCGCGACAGAGACTGACCGAGGTGTTCCACCCCGTGATACATGCTCAGACGGAGGTTCTTCCCAGTAGAAATAATACAAATGTTCTTCCTTACACATACTGATATGTGCCAAGAAAGTAGGGTTCAACTCTAATTATCTGCGCCACGGGTTTGGTACGCCGTTTCGCTGCTAAGCACCGTTGAGACACCTGTCGGTGGTAGATTTCCCAAATAGGAAACCTTTCTCACCTGGAGACCATCAAATTTGCGGATAAATTCAAGACAACGACCCCAAGAGCGCATCAGCTATCCGTAGAGTATTATCGAGCATTATCTGGCGCTAGATCAATAACATGCCGGACGAAACGAACCAAATAAAGGAGCCCATTTGTTAAAACGAGAGCAATGATGATAATACTAGTAAATACACCGCCCACCTTGGCAGATAAATCTAACACGGCGTCCCTAGGAGAGCGTCGGCTAGAGAGTACTGAGTTAGGTATCTATCTGGCACTAGAGCAAGATGCGCGACGATTTTAACTAAACAAAGGAATCAATTCGCTAAATGCTTCTGTCAAGAATAGTGATGATAATATATGCGCCGCCCGGTCTTTTATATCGCCCTTCAAACCCCATCTGAATGGCTGAGCCCAGCACCCTCCGCCATCTTGCTTGATCTCCCCACCGCATCCTGCAACACCTTAAGCTTCTCCTCCGTCACCCGCATTGCCTCTTCCACCTCCCTCGTATCCATCCGCTCTTCCCTCAGCTTCTCCTCAGCCGTCCGCGGCGACATGGCCTTCTTACGACCGGTGTTGCCCTCGGCGTTCAGTCGCTCCAGCCCGATCCGCTCCTCCAGCCACTCCCACAGCTCGCTGTCTTCCCTCCGCCACATTTCTTCATACGCCGCGAGCCGGTCAGGCTCATAGATGTTGGTGTTAGGACCGTAGGGGGAAACGTTCCTGCTTGGCGCGAACCCAAAACCGAACCACGTCGTGACCAACAGGCCGACGAGGAGCCCATACATGACGTTACCAGTTACCAGGGGCTGGAGGATATCCGTGATCGGCTCCACCAGTGGACGCACCGGCTCTAGCAGACCCCAGTTACTCTTGGCAGCATTCTTAGGCGCTGCCTGCGCTGTTGCTCCTGAGGTCAGCTGGGCAGACTTGCTCTTCTTGCCCTTCTTCTTGCCCCTGGCGGCACCGTTAGCACCTGTGCCTGCTCGTGACCTGGACGAGACGGCAGTCCTCAGAGAGGCAATAATAGCTTTGCAGTAATCCGCCTGGCCTTCGTTGGCTGCCTTTTCGATAGGCCCTGTGTATTAGTTAGCTTGCAGTCAACGACGATAGACCCCCTCAACAAGAAGCAGACTCACCCTTGATCCAGCTCTTGCCGGACCACTCGATGGTGCAGTTGACCTGTATCCTGGTGGAATTGTTCTCTGCCCAAGAAAGACAGTACTTTGTCTTGACAACGAATACGTTGCCGCTGGGAACCTCGGGTGTTTGAGTTGACATTGTCACGTTGGCCGCCTTCTCAAAGTCGAGGTTCTCAACAGTCTCCGTAATGCAGCATTTCGTCGACTTGGGCCCAATGGCGCCGTACAGAGGCTTGATGTAGGTGTACGTGCGCGACTTGTTCTCGAGGTTGAGACCCCTCTTGTCGTCTAATTGCACATCGGAGCACTTCTGGTCGGCCGTCAAGAACTTGGTCATGAAGGCAGCAGAGGGCTGGCCAAACATGAGGTTGTATACTCTGCCGAGAGGAGCGGGGATGACGTCGTCCCCGACCACCTTATCGTAATGAGAACTGGCATCGCCACATTCTGTGGGCGGATGCGTTGCGGGGCCGGGGAAGTCGACAGCGCCGGGCCCAGAAGTAGCATCCTTACTCTGCCCTGCCGGCATGCCGTTCGCCGTTGTCATGCCGGACGCCTTCCTAGCGTCGGCCTTTTCAGGCCCCCCGTCGCCTCCAGCTTCTGCTGTGTCGTAGCCTGCACCACCCTCGGTTTCCTCTTCATCGTAGAACTCGTCTCCCTCGTCCTCGCTTTCTTCGCCGCTGTCGGAATCGACCTGGGTCTCTGTCTCTAACGTCGATGGCTCGCCATCTATCTTTTCTGTCTTGTCTCCACCCGTTCCCTCTAACCGAACCCCGTTGAGGGTGCTCGTGAGTGTCGGATGTCCCAGCTTCCAAATGTTCACAATCAGATCGTAAGTTGCGTCGCGGCTAGTGAAGCTTGCAAATACGTGCTTTGCGTGGAGAGTCGAGATCATTAGCCCGTTTTTGAAGAGAAGAGCGGTGCTCCTCTTTTCCACCGACACAATCTCATCGAAGCTCATGACGAGCGTGGTAGTCCAGCCCAGGATGTTGCTGCTAAAACACAGGTGACCCTCGGAGACGTATAAGCGGCCGTGGGCAAGAATCTCTCTCTGCAGGGCACAGCTATAGTCCTCGATGAGATAGTCATCGTCCGGGACGCTTTTGAAGATGGAATGGAAGTCCCTATTTCTCTTCTTGCTGGCGATGGCGAACCCGGTAAGCTTCGGCGAGCTGACGTTGGCAGCGGGTTGGGTGACGGGGCTCATGACGCCGGCTAGGGGCGCTCCCACATTCATGCCCGTGCCGATTGTGGTCACGGAGCTGCCCCGCTTCCTGTGCGCTCTACGCAGGCTGCCGGCGCGGTCCATGCCAAATTTATCCTCGATTTCAACCTGTGGCTGTGGTGGCGTGGCATCTCCATTGGCGCCCTCGATAAGAGATCGCGGCCTACTGGCGGCTTCCTCGGACAGGAATTCGCCATTGCTGGTCTGGGCATCGGCAGGGGCTGACTCGGATCGGGCCCTTGTGTTGTCGAGGTCGGCGAACCTTGCGCTGGAGGGGGATGCTACCGAGCTTGCCGGCTCCTCCAGACCAAGCTGGCTTAGGCTGAGGTCACCTGCGCCGAGGGTCCGCACCGCCGAGTCCTTCTGATCCATGGTGTTGTTGGTTTGTGCCACGGGGTTGGCTGCGGGTACTGGTTCGTTCTCGGGCTGACTAGTAGAGAGGGAATGCGGAGCGTTGGGGGACTTTGACGTTGTCCTGTCCTTGTTTCCCCCTCCCAGGCTAATGCCCGAGTTCTGTATATTGGTGCTGAGGTTGTTGGCGGCGGTCTGGGCAGCCGAGATCATGGACGAGAAGAATCCCGTGCTGCTAGAGTTGTTGGGCTCGTTGACCTCGAGTGGCGGTGTCAAGGGGTTTGCAGTGACGCTGGAGAGTTTGCTGGGACCGATGGCGGCAGACGCCGAGGAGCTTCGTTTATGGGTGTTCACGCCGCGGGAGACGGACGGGCCATCGGCGCTGGTGACGGGACTCGGGATTCTCCAGGTCGAGGCTCGCTCGTTGAGGCTCCCGAACGGATCTTGGGTCGGAGTCGGGGGAGTATTGACAATGGCAGGGGCACTGCCGTCGGAGTTTGGGGGCGGTGTCAGAGGGGGGAGGGGTTTATTGTCGGCGTCCCTGGAGAGTCGTGATCGTAGGGTGGGAGGTGCAACTCTGGCCGCAGTCGGGGGCCCAATTGTCGACAGATCGGCAGGGGGTTCTGTGGGTGCCGCAGGTGAAGAATGTCGTGGGTTCCCTGCCAGTGGCTGAGCCGGTGACTGGGAGGGTGACTGGGAATGGGGGTCGAAGTGCGCGGCCTGGACGACGGGGGACGAAGTGGTGAGGTAGCCGATGAGCGATGGATGCTGCGAGACACTTGCTGGTCTCGACGGTGATCTGTTAGGGTAGGAGGGGTTCGGTTAGAGAAGCTCAATTATTGTATTCGTACGGAATACGCATATCCACTTGGTATCCGTACACAGGGCAAAAGGAAGAAAGACGAGCGCACAAACGATGTATGCAAGGACAGAGAGGGATGAAGACAAAAAAAAAAGAAGGAAAAAAGAAGGACAAGGCAAAGCGATGACGGTGCTAGAGAAAGCTGGGTAGGACGTGGAAGGGTTGGTTGCTTCCAGTTTCCAGGGCGGAGGCTGGGGCATCACCAGGTTCCAGGTTGCAGCTGGAGCTCAGCAGCTGGAAGCCGAAAACGAAGGTGAGGCGCCCCAGCGTTCCCAGAAGCTCCCAGAGCTCCCAGTGCCCCCCAGTGCTCCAAGCCTCCCACACCTGGAATCCTCCAGATCTCCACCCGCCTCACCGGTCGCTGCCCCACACCAACGCCACCCAGAGCCAGCACGAGTGATGTGGATGTGGATGTGGATGTGACGGATGGATCCGAAGAATGAGCTCACAAAACAAGATTCTGCTTGCAGGACCGCAAAGACTCACTGTGACGCGTTGCGCGATGCGCTCTTGAAGCTCCTGGAGCTCCTCTTGGAAGCTGCCGCGGAGGATTCGGGATCCGGGCCCGACTCGAAGGAGCCGAAGCTCCGGTCGTCGCCGTCATCGTCGCCCATGTTGGTCGAGGCCGAGGTGCCGTCGCTATCGCCCACGGATAGGAGAGACGACGTCTTCTGGCGCAGCGTTCCCGAGGCTGCCGACTTCATCTGCTTGCGCAGGCGACGCTTCTCAGAGATGGACTTTGGAAGCAGCTTGCCCAGTCCATCGCTGCGGCCAGACTCCATGGCTAAGTACTGATGGGGACAGCAATGAAGTACCTACTCCTTAGAGGTATCTGACCCTTGGAGCTGGGTAGAGTTCTGCCTAGGGATGCGCTCTGCCTGCGCCTAGGTTGAACCTAATAATCGATCTCCCTTGATACTATTAGTACTAACCTGTAGTAAAGATGACGGGCTGCCGGGTAGTACGTAGTGGCGGAGGAGTGGCGACGGAGGAGAGGATGTGGCGGTGACAACTGCGACGGTTTAGAAGCAACCAGCTTTTACACCGGCGCTTCAGCTCAGAGTTTCATGCCCAAGCGACTATTCCCGACGGGAAACTGCTAGGCGTTGATGTCGGCGTAGTTGGCAATGGGAATAATATTATGGAAGAAGAATCGGAGTGGCGGGAGAAGTCAACGGTGTTGCTCCCTTCTGGTTAGTGCTTCGCTCCCAAGGCTAGGTGCAGGCTGCAGCTCGATTGGTGGCGGTGCGCAAGCTGCATTATTAGTGGCAGTTGGTCCTGATTGGGCCATCGCCGATGCCGGTGAACCGAAGCTTGCTTGTCACCTATCTTTACCTCTGTTATCCGTTAGACTGTTCCTCTGGTTCCTTCCTCCTTGTTTGGGTTGCCTGGCTCTTCAAGGTAGATTTGGCTTGTTTCCCTGGATTTGGATTTAAAACACTCCAGTCCTCCACTATTCGTGATTTATTCCTGATGATTCCCCTAACCTAACTGTGACATGTGAGCTCCCGCTTAACCAAGTACATGCTCTCGGGCCACCACGGCTGCCCTCCGTGCGCCGCAGGATCAAGCCAGTTTTGCGACTTGATCAACGATATAGCCTTCCCCAGCTCCCAGTGCCCAATCTCGCCAATCCACCACACGCCGTCCAGCAGCATGACAAGCACGAGCCAATGGGCAAAGATGTCCATGGCCAGCAGGTGCGCCGCGTCCAGCGACGGCACCTCGTCCGACGGCAAATCCAGCACCGTCTGGACGAGGTTGAGGTAGCCCACCGGTGCCAGGTTCAGAAACGACATGACGATTCGCCGGAGCGCCGTCGACGACGTCATCGACGTCACGCGGACCATGTATTTCCCAATCCATTCCGAGACCCGCGAGTTTCCCCCAAAGGCCATGGACTCCTCTGCGGAAGCCGCCTCGCCCTCATTGCTACTGCCCTCTCTCGGACCCAGCGCGGTCGACGCTCGCATTTCGAGCACCGGCAGTGTCTCCAGGCAGGCCTGGAGCTCCAGGTAGCTGCAGGACGAGGACGATAGTGTCGACTCGGCCTTCCGGCGTAGACCCTCGAGGGCTCGAACATAGGTCGACGCGACCACGGGGAGGAACGCGTTCCTCGTGCTCTCTGATGGGCCGCCCTGTGGGCACAAGACAGCCGTGCTGCATGACTCTGCCCTCGACGGCCCCGCAGCAGGGGAAGGGGCAGGGGCAGGGGCAGTCTGATCCTCCTTTGCAGCATCGAAGACGTGGTTGTTGAGCACGGCCATGGACGCTGTGTGCGCCGCGCGCGTGAACAAGATCCAATGGGAGCTCGAGTGCTGCAGGAGCACGTCGATCGGGAGCTGCTGCCCCGTGCGCTGCGCCGTGGCCGTGAGATGTACGCGGACGGCGTGGCTGGCCGAGGTGTACAGAACCATGAGCGCCGCGTTGGCGAGGACGTTGTCGTAGCAGCCCTGGGTGAGAATCGCGGCCTGGATGTGCTGCAGGGAAGCCCCGTGGTGGCGCTCGGCGAAGGCGAGCAGGTCCCGGATCTCCGCCAGAGTCCGGGGGTCCATGGGGTTCTGGGCTCTCCTGGCTATGTCGTGGCACTTGCAGGCCGCAGCCAGGGATAACAGGGACGACATGACGGGCTTGCTGTAAAAGGCAAGATTGGGTATCCCCACGGAGAGGGCATAGAGGTCGACATGGTCATAGGGTACGGTTTGGCTGGTGTGCGTGAGGAAGTGGCTCAAGAGACTGAATTCTGTCGAGTCGAGAGTCACAGAAGATTGCGGGTTTAATGAGGGCCCGTCATCACAGATGCTTGGGAAACACGAAGCTGGCGAAGCCGGGTAAGAGGCACTGATAGGCGGAGAAGGAGGGACTGAGAGGTGGCCGTCCGAGAACCCCAGTAGTCCTCGCGCGCCTGACGGGACAGGCAAATCGGGAACCGAGAGATTGACCAAGGACTGCTCCTCGTCCGAGAAGGTTTCGGCCTGAGAGTTCTGGAGCCCCAGATACTGGCAAGAGTACATGCGGTTGGCACATCTGGAGCAGCTGGGTCTCAACTCGTCGCACTAACAACAGTCAACGTCCGTGGAACCACGAGAGACGATGTACCACACGTACCTTCTTACGCTGCTGCTTACATCGCAGGCACCCGTTTCTGGATTTACCATGGGCTCTGCGAAGCCTGAAGCTGGCTGCGCGGGGCGCCGGTGGGTTGGCGTCGTCGGGCATACTCAGTGTCGTTGCTGGCGGCTGGAAGATGAGAACTAGATAGAGTCGTGGTGGGGTGGATGAAGTGCGAAAGCGAGATACTATGTAGTGCGGTGTATCGCTTAGATGGTCGATGGGCTTGCCTATGTTTATGGGGGTCTTCTAGGGCGCGACTAATCATTCAACTGCCGGCGTTAGGTTTTGCGTTGGCGGTGATCTCCTCTGCTCTCTGCATCTGACGACGTCTCGGCCCCTGCTTATGTATCTTTCTGTCACATAGCAGTACGTATATGTCGTACGTACTCCGTATGTGCAAAGCCATTTACGGCGACTATATCCTCGTAATACATAGGAGGGCGCCCAGGGTGCCCTCCGAATGACTCAAATGAGTAAAATACTACACTACCTCGCCTACTACATATGTATATTGTTGTCAGCACTAGACGGTTTCGGTGGGTCGTGTTCCTGTTTGGCAGGGGAATCTCACGCGAGCACCGCCTCCGCCACGCTGCTCAGCGCATTTGGTGGACCGTCTGCCAAAGGGCGGGATTGAAGATTTCAAATACAGTAAACCTATCAGACCGCCGGAGACCCCCGGGAGCATATTGGATGTCCCAAATGGGATATCCTCTGGCGTCTCCGACGCCCTTGTATTCAAAGGGATCCGTGGAGAATTCATCGGTGAAGATTCTCAACGGCAACATTATCGAACGGACAGAGAGCTGCTCGGGGAACATACCATAGTACATATAGTACTACGTACTTGTATTAATCACTACCTATTAGTGGTAGTACATAATAGTAGATACGGTATAGGTAGTATAGTGCCAGTGGGGCCTGGCCGGAGCCGAGACGCCACGAATAGTGGAGCTGAGCCCGGAGGCCCGGACTGGGGCCATGACAATGATGACATACGAAGTACGAATACTCCGTAGTGCCAATGATCATCAGTATCAAGGCTGCAAGGTACTATGTATATTACGCTTAAATTATACATTGAACCTATGCAACTACGCTCGGAGTCTATTGTTTTCTCCGAATCGTAGGTACCTCCCGTTGTAAGAGGGATCGGGAGACTCATTGACAGTAAGACCAACGCATTCGGAAGTGCAAGCAAGGTTGGGGATGTCTATTTGTCTATTTTCTATTCGCTTCTAAACAGTTCTAAGTAGATATGCTTTGATTGGCTTGCGCCGAACCCCTCCCTCACATATCCCCAATCCCATCTCGCGTCACAGGCTCATGCTGTGGGCCACGGCCATGGCGAGCATCTCACAGCTGGCGCTTCTGCTTACCACACTTGCTCAGGCACTCCTCGATCGTGGTAACCACGGGGCCGGGGATAGCATCCCTGATCTTGTCAATATCCTCGCCAGCGATGGCACCCCCAAAGGCGGTAGAGATGACATCGTCGCTAAAGCCAAACATCTGCTCCGCGATCACAGCCGCGCCGGGGTCCTCGCTGTTGAAGGCGGCCGTGATGTTGGCCGGCACACACTCGGGGTTCACTTGTGTGTGGAACGACCCGCCGGGGAAGAGAGTCACCATGCCGGCCGTGAGATCGGCGCGGATGACCCGCTGGTTACCCTCGGAGTCGGGGACGCCGATCTCGGGGATCATCTCGGTGAGGACGCGCCCTGAGGTGACCGCGAAGAGCTCGGTGGCGCGAGGGTGGAGGTGGAGGAACGACATGCTGCATGCTGTTGAGACATATTAGCGTTACTCGGGGGGAAACAGGGTATTCTAGGTACAGTACCGTCTAGAGACGTGATGGTAAAGGAGGAGCCAGAGCCGACAAGGGCAGGAAAATTCTGGGCGGTAGCAAGCGGATTGTTACCGTTGAAGTCGTAGACAAACTGATCGTCATCGAGGAGCTTGTAACGGTCGGCGGCACTACATAATTAGAAAATGGCCCTTTCCCCCGGTTACATCAGAGAGTGGAAACTTACGTGTCTGCAAGGCGCAGCTTGGCTGTCAAACTGAGCTCGCCGGTGTGGTTATCCGTGCGCTTGGCCATCTGGGGTGCTGCCATGGCCGGGAGGACCATGGCGAGGGCAGCAACGGCACTCTTGAGAGTGAGCTCGGGAAGCATTATGGCGGTCGGAGATGGATCTCAGGTGATATTATGTGGTAAGATTGTGGCAGGAGTGTAGTAGGAGCGTGGAAGGGGCTGTTTGGGTGCCTGGCGAGTTGGTTCTTGGTTGGGTCTGGGTGGTGGTATCAACGTCCACGGCAAAGACTATTGGGATCCTTATATACTAGTATTTAGAAGTTTGATCAGAATACCATGAGGTATTCCAAATAACGATCAATTCGACTGATGAGCCCCCAGGTGGGAATTCGATATACGCACAACCCAGCCATGATCCTTAGCCTCGTGGAGACGTTGGATGGCGGCTACGCCAAGCTTACACGGCGCTCTTTGGACAGCATCTGTCACGCTCGTGGTACACCACAGACAGATCACAGAATGGATTCGATGAATCAGGCAATGTGTGTCTCCAGCGCCTCGTTAAGCGGGCGACATGGGCATTGGAAACAGTCAGTCGCCAAGAAGGGCAGTGCCTGGAACCGGCGTGTAAGTGCGCGTCGGCAGTCCTAGCGAACGGGGATTTGGCTGGGCATTCTCCATATACTATGCGGCAGTTGACACGGGCGCGGTGGAAGCGTGTCAGCAAGGAATTAGCTGCTTAGCTGCCATGTGGATTTGCGTATTCGGTTGTCGTATTGGGCTCCGCTGGAGCGTATTCCACTACGTAGTACAGAGTAATAATACGCTCTCTCTAATAGCACGGATGCTGCCGCGCAGATGCCGACCCTGGTCGCCACGCCCAACGCACGACACGGAAGATCAAGACGATGCCTACCAAGAAGAGAAATTTGGGATCATGCCATCGTTTTCTTCCTCTCCGAATCTCCGCCTTTTCATGTCCGCCAGAAACCGACGGGTTAGCATGCCCATCAATGGACTATCACTAGTAATCCAGTCACCTTCGACCACAGCCTCTTGGCCCTTGCGTTGCCAAATGCCAATACCGAGTAAAGCCACTGCTACCTCCCCAAAAGGCGTCTAGATTTTGCCTCCGAGAGCATGGTCTGGGTCCTGGGACTCTGATCTATTCCAAATTCCACAGGGTGCCACAGCCCTCTACGAATACAGGCCTAGGCTAGCTGTACCAGCCACAGTCAAGACAAAGGCTTCACCCACTAAGGAGCAAACACTTGACCGAACAATACCAAAGACAACCATGTCATTCGCTCGTCTGAATTTATGGGCATCAAATCTTGGCGATTACGGATAATAGTTTTAATTGTCTTAGGATGAACCATGCACAATTCCTTTCCGCTTCCATCGAACCTTCCATGCACTTTGCGTCCTGGCCGGGAAATCCCCAACGTTGCACAAGAATGCTGAATCCGTCCAGTAATCCAGCACCAACCCACTCACCCAGCCACCAAACGTCCCCCAACACATCAACGGTGTGCTCCTGGCACGTCACTTCACTTTCCACCATCTTCCTCCATAGTAGGCCATTTCGCGTCTAGCCATCAATATGGAAATCTCGCCCCTCGTCAAAGCCCACGACCACGCACGCGCCGCCGCCGTTGCGACTCGCCAGGCCTCTGACACAACCGTCGCCATCAACGAGCACACCCAGGCTGCAGGCGAGTTCGCCAGCGCCGCCTCTGCCACGTCCAGCGTCGAGGCCCTGCGCATGCTCAAGCTGCTCGAGGATCACCACCGCAGACTCGCCGCCCTGCTCAACCTGCCCGCCCACCAGCCCCCGCACCTCCAGCAGCAGCAGTCTGGATCCGACAACTCCGACAGCGTCGCCGACGAGAAGACCCAGGCCGGCCACGATGGCTCCGGCGGAGGCGATGATGCCCAGCGCACCAAGGAGAGCCCCGGGTCGCCTGCCTCCAAGGCTGCCCAGAAGCCAGGTCTCCCCCCCCAGCGCCGCCTTGCCGCCCGCGAAATGTCGTCATCGATAGCCAGCAATCTCGCCTCGGCCAGAGGTATCCGATCCAAGTACAGGGGCCAGCCGCTCACCCCGAGCGTCTCCAACGACCAGGCCCCAGGCAACGTCGAGGCACGTCCCAGGCGGGATGGGTCCAAGGGCAAGATGCAGAACATGATCGATCATCAGTCCGGCAAGCCTACCTGGGTCCCTCCCATGCCAGCCTCGCCTTCAACCAAGGGCGACTCCCACAGCACACGGCGGGCCGCAGCGCTTACCCCTCCCGCGCCAGCGACGAAGGAGCCCACGGCCGAGGATGCAGGATACACTAGATTCTACAATACCTTTGGTAGTATCATCAACAGGATCTCGGCACCGCTGGCCTTTGCCGGTCTGCCACTCATCCAGGAGGAATCCGCGGTCTCAGAAGAACCCCTGACGCCCGAGCCATCCCCATCGAAGCGCAAGCAGCTCCCGTCCCCGCAGGCCCACGATGCCGACCTGTCCAATATATACTCCAAGGCAACCATGCGTGCCATCACCAACGAAGGCTACGGCCCAAGCGAATCATTCTACGTGGTCCCGACCAGCGGCCACACCATATCATACGCCAACATCCTCAGCTACGCCGAGAAGGAGAAGCGACGCCTCGGCGCATCCGCCCACAGCGCCGTCGCCCGCGAGGGCTCCATTGAGGAGGATGATGACTTTGTGGACGCGCGCGAGACCCCCGTGCCCCTGTCGCCCGGCGCCCAGCGCCGCGTCGGGCGCGCCCGCACGGAGAGGGATCTCAACAACACCATCGAGGAGCTGCACACGGAGAACAGGTCCCTCAAGGACATGCTCGACAAGCTCACCAAGCGCCTGCACGCGTTCGAGGCCAGCGCGCAGAACATGGCCGAGAGCTATCGCCTGATGCGGCCGGGATCGCCGCTCTCGACGGGTCCAGGCGCTGGCGCTGGTGCTAATACTGGGGGTGGTGCTGGTAGCAGCAGGCCCCGGGATGGGCAGGCAGAATTGGAGCAGGAGTTCTCCGCCATGAAGCAGCACGTCGAGATGCTGGAGAGGGACAACAAGAAGATGCAGAAGACGCTGGAGAGGTACCGCGAGAAGTGGGAGACGCTCAAGGCAGGGGCCAAGGCACGCAGGGGAGCTCAGGGCGGTGGTGAGAGCGTGGAAGATGCGCGGACGAGTTGATGATCATCTGGGGCAAAAGAAGCTCCTCGCTGAAATACGAAACCTCATATGTGAACGCTCTCATAATTGGGAAACCGCGAGTGCCACCTGCTACCTAGTTCCACCAGAAGCTAACGCTGAAGCTGACGCTCAAGCTCCGCACGTAATGCCACCAGCCAAGAGGAATCAGCAGCGTATCGCCCGGCCCCAGTATACACTCCCAATACTCCACGCCCTTGAGCTTCTCCCTCATCCTCTCCACCTGCCTCTCCCCGTCCGCACCCTCCTCCCCGACGGGATCCCACCCCTCCACGACGCCCACGTCCACCGCGCCCGTGTTGCTCATGTCGACGCCGTTCTCCACCTCTCGCGGCCGCATCGCCGCCGTCGCCCCCGGTGGGTACAGCCGCACGTACTTGCGCCCGACGACCTGGCACAGCAGGTTGTGGTACCCGTCCGTGTGCAGGGGGGTGATGGTGCGCGCGGGGCCGAGCCACGCGTTGAGCTGCGGCATGTCGAGCGCCGGCTGGTCCCTGGACGGGTCGCACGGGTGCGGGGGCACGTCGGCCCAGCAGAAGTCCGGGATGCGCATGTCGTTGCGCAGGGGGGGGATCTGCCGGAAGAGGTTGTGCTGCGCGAGGTAGCCGACCGGAGGGCGGTGCTGCTGCTGCTGCAGCTGCTGCTGTTGGGGGTCGGCGGCGAGGACGTACTTGTCGAGGAAGGTCCGGAAGGGGATGAGTTCCTGGCCCCAGCCTTCGTCGACGTAGCTCCGGCCGACCTCGACGGGGACGAGTCGCCTGCCCCCGAGGGTTTGGGAGAGGAGGTAGTCCACGCTGTGCCAGGGCCGGTCCGTGAGGGCAGGCCAGTCGCCGATGAGGTCCGTGAAGACGACTGGCTTGGGAGCACCGGTCTTGTTCATGTAGCTCTCAAACTTGTCGAGTGTCCAGCCCCGGTGCCGGGGACACTCTCTGCTTGGGGACAGCTTGGGTCTCCCGTAAGGCTCAGCGAGAGAGATGGTGGAGGTATCAGACATCTTTTGGCGTTTGCTAGGACGCTGGTCCGTTTCCTGCTGTAAGACAGAGTCCAGGAGTTCCATTGTCTCCTCAATCCACCGCTGGCCCAGGTGCTGGCTCTGCCCGCCAGATGTGATGAGTGCCCTGTCCAGGCTCTCGACCAGTAGACTCCACAGCTCCTGTTGGGAATCCCCCTCGGCGTGGTGCAAGCGTAACAGGTGGAAATAGCTTATGAGCACCAAGGTATCCGTGTAAAGATAGCCCCAGCAGTCCGGGACGCGATCGTAACGGTAAGCGTAGAACTTCGAGACGACTATGGAGGCCAGATCGTCCAGCCGCTGCAGCACCAAGACGTCGTCCACTGAAGAGGAGTCGCCGGCATCTCCACGTTGCGTGCTGTGTATTCTCTGGAGGAGGCGGGCCTGCCTGCTCAGGAGCCTTTCCATGGGATCTGTGAGAAGGTCTGCATTCTCCGCGGAGGAGTCGTCTGGTTGAGCATCGGCCACGCCTTTGTGCCTCGTTGGAGACCGAATGGAGATGGCGCCAGCGGCATCGTAGTATCGCTGGAACAGCTCATCCCGGGAAGTTTCCATGATTTTCTATCGCGCCGGTATGTATCATTATGGGTTTCAGGGGTTGAGCTTGGGACAGCGGAATGAGATGGCTGTGGCCGTTCTGTCGTGTGAAGTTAGTAGGTAGGTTCTAAAATTCTACTGTTGTTCACCACCACCCACGTTCCCCAATATTACCCTGGAACTTTGGCACTCGACCGACATATTCATCTCCGCCAAACTAACTCAACCCTAGATCTTCAAGTGATGCGAATTAATGTTGTATACATTTATTTTGCTGAGCGATCTTTACACATTATATACTCTAACACGTCCATACTCCTACAATGCCGTCCCGCCTGCCCTCAACCATGTATCCATCGCGAACACCCACGCGCTCAACGATGGAAGTCTTCTTGCCTTCTTCCGCGGCGTTGATGCCGGCGCCGCAGTCCCATTGTCGGCCCTCTACCTTATCATACACCTTGACTACGTCTTCGCCCGCGGCGCTGACTATCCGCCGGGCGTCAAACATCATGCTCGTAATGGGGTTGTCGTAGGCGTAAGCATCGAATATCGAGCCCGTCCGCAGGTCCCATATCTGGCCGTCATTGTTAGCAAATCGTCCCGAATATGACTGGAGTTACAGAAACTTACCCTGATGCTCCTATCGGCGCTGCCAGTGACCAGGTGGACGTCGTCGAACTGCAGGCAGGTCACAGGCCCAGTATGGCCGACTAGACTCCGGTGGACCTGGCCGCTGCGGAGATCCCAGAGACGAACCATGCCATCCGCGGTACCGCAAGCCAGGGCAGACTCAAAGACCTGTAGAGCACCGACGAAATCAGCCGATCTCGTTGCGGCCCGGCCCGTCGGCCTCCATGAGTTGTCGCCGCTGCCGATGGTTGCTGTGGCCTGCGCGGCCGCCCACATGACGTCGAGCGTCTGGACGCAGCGCCCCTTTTCGAGATCCCAGTGGCGGATGGTCTTGTCAGCCGATCCAGAAACCAGTACGTCGCCTCTAAAGTGCAGCGCCGTAATCTCGTCCACATGGGCCTCCAGCGTGTAAAGCTCGCAGTCGTCCATGCTGCCATCCGGAGGGTCGACGGGCTGATCGTCGGGATTCTCCCAAGCAATGGCATCTTCGTCGTTATCTTCCTTGCTGTACTTGTCGCCGTAGGGGTCGTATCTCGCTTGGCTCAGATCCCAAAGCTTGATGGTGGCGTCCACGGATCCCGTTGCCAGGATATTATCCTCGACCTGTAACGCCCTGACCGAGGCCGTGTGGCCCTCTAGATGACCGATGCACCTTCCCGCGTTGAGATCCCAGACTCGTACCGTATCGTCTAGCGCGGCCGTCACCATGGTTCCAAAGGGGGCGTCAAAATCCAGAGCTGAGATGGTGTCCTTATGCGCTCTAATCTCGCGGATATTGGACCCAGGTTCAAAGTGTTCGTGCAGGATGGGCATCGACTTCTTCCGGTGGACCTTTTTCGCCCTCCGTGTGCCGCCGGGCGAGGCGGGAATCTTGTCGTATACCGATTGTGACATGAATTCGTGGTCGTCGGCGTCGCCCACCAGATCCTTCTCGTCTTGCGTCGCCGTGTGCTTGGCAATCTCCTCGGCCTCGTCTACCAAAGCCTGCGCCTCTTCCACGCGACTCTCGACGTCGATAACTACTGCTGGTCAGTCCTGTTTCGTAGCAACGGCAACGAAACAACGTACGGTCATGCTCTAATAACGCCTCCTCTTGCTCTAACCCAGCCAGCCTCTCCAGTATAATTCTTCGCATGCCGTGGAGGTTGGCAATCTTGTTGTCGATTTCCCGAATCTCGGCACTCGCCATGTTCTTGCGGACGCTAAGGAGGCCGAACTCGTGCATCATTGAAGCCTTTTCCCGCTTCAGCTGGCCCAGACGCTTGGGGTCGCCGGGGTCGCCGGGCGATGCTTTCCCGTCGTCTATTAGTTTCCTGCCCCTCGACACGCGCCGGCGGTGCTTCTTGCCCTCGTCCGTGAGCTCCGGGAAGCTGGCCTGGAAGCCCTGAAATAGCGAGTAGGAGTTCTCATGCTCTGGGATGTTGCTGAGGAGCTCGTCGGGTAGGTGGGTGAGGGCGCGATGCTGGATCTCGTTGGTGGAGAGTTTTGAGCGCACCATGTCGGTCGGGGTCGTGCGTGCCATGGAGAACATGCTCCGCTGCATGTTTGGCCTCTTGAACTGCTTGTGGACTTCAGCCATGGCGGTCTTGTAGTGGCCGCTCACGTCCTCGCCGTTGGGGCCGATCAAATGGTTCGCTGTGGTTGTGACCTTGCGGCCAAAGGCCTCCAGCCCGCGTGTCTGCAAAGCAGCATGGAATGGTTAGCCTTCGCGCCCATTCTCGACTGACGGTACGCCCGGATGCGCCCGGATGGCGCAAGGCGGGTCTGATAAGACAACTTAAGGGACATACCGAGATGATGGACTGGTCATCGTCGCCGGCGCCGTCGTCTGGGAAGCCGTAGCCCTCGGGGTCAGCCATGGCGCAGAGGCTCGAGCGGAGCCACGTCTTGCGCTGAGCGAATGTATGCCGTTGGGGGATATTCTGGCGTGCGAGCGCGCGTCGAGGTTGACGGGCGTCTGGGGAAGGGGAGAGATTTCCAAGGGCCGAGGTCCCTTGCGGTGCACCGTCGAGATGCGCCAATGACGCGCGACTGTCTGCGAGTTGTTGATGCCCACTTGAGCGATCCCCATCTCAGTGTCCACCTTGTACCAGCCTAACGGATGCTGTGTTGGTGCAATGCCAGACACCTATTAGTGCCAGTTACAGTAACCCCAAAAAGGGCTCCATGTTGAATAATGTATGATTTAATCTAACCCTCAATCTATATATCTGATGATTCCACCAATCCTACCTCGTACTAGTAGAAATACTCAACATTTGTTTCCCGTGCATGTACGGAGTATTTTGTCTCAGGCCCCACACCCAATCTTCGCCCAACCCGCCACTAACAATCGTTGCCAAAGCCTGACAGAAATCGTAAATACTCCGGCGACCGGCTCTGCAAACCACGCCTGCTCAAAGTGTCCTTCATCATAAAAGTACCCTTTCTCACCTCTCAAGAGCTCTCAGTCCCTGCTCTCATCTTGGGCTATTGAGCTGGTCATTACTGTCATCTCGTGTAAATTGGGCACTGTCGAACATCTACGAATAGTAGATCCGGTACCGGAATCGGAACATCAGGCCGAAGTCGTCACCATCGTCACACAGTAACCAACATGGACGCTGCCGTGGATCTTGGCGATGCCTCCAAGGCTCTGGAGCTCTCCAGAATTCGGTTTCAGCTCATGTGAGTGCTGCTAATCACTCAAAGACCCCTCAACCGCTGATAGTGATAGTCGTCTGGAGGATACCATCACCTTTCATCTCATTGAGCGTGTCCAGTTTGCCCTCAACAAGGTGAGTTCCTCTCCTTGCTGGATACGACTTGTTTTGTTGACAAATAGCCTTGGCATAGACCATCTACACGCCTGGGGCCCTCGACATCCCCAACAGTCAGCTAAGCTTCCTGGACTGGTACTTCCAAGAGCAGGAGAAGCTCCAGTCCCTCATTCGGAGATTTGAGTCTCCTGACGAATACCCCTTCTTCCCTGATGCTGTCCAGAAGCCCATCCTGAGGCCCCTCCACTACCCCAAGGTCCTCTACCAGAACGACGTCAATGTCAACGACAAGATCAAGGAGTTCTACGTTGAAAAGTTCCTGCCCGCCGTCTGCCCCGACTTTGGCCGTGAGGACAGAGGTGAGTCTGAGGAGAACTACGGGTCGACCGCCACTTGTGACATTGCCTGCCTCCAGGCTCTCTCCCGGCGAATTCACTTTGGCAAGTTTGTGGCCGAGTCCAAGTTCCGCTCCGACGTGGACAAGTACACACGCTTCATCAAGGCCGAGGACCGGGAGGCCATTGGTGAGGCCATCACCAACAAGGCCGTGGAAAAGACGGTTCTCGACCGACTTCGTCTCAAGGCCCAGACCTACGGCACGGATCCCACCAACACAGACGGGAGCAAGGGCCCCTCCAAGATCAATGTCGATGCCGTCGTATCCATGTATAAGGACTTTGTCATCCCGCTTACGAAGGAAGTTGAGGTGGAGTACTTGATGCAGAGGCTGAGGCCAGAGAATTGATGTTTGTTCTATTGCGGCGCGCTTAGATACTCCTGAACTGCCTTGACGGCTTCTTGAAACTTGCCCGCCTCAATCAGAATCATGTGCCCAAACGTCTTCACCCCCATCTCCTGGAACGCCCGCTTGCTATCTGCCACCGCGTCCTCCTCCTTTGTATAATGGAAGCTGCCGTACGCCTGCGCATATCTTTGGAAGACCTCGTCTTCGGGATGGAAGGGGTATATCAGAGCCTCCTCTTTGGCCTTTTTACGCTTGCGGTCCCCCCCGTCCAGCGTTGACTCAACCTCCTGGTACGTCTTGGATAGAATCAAGTAGTGGGTAAACTCGTAGGGCTCCTTGTCTTCTACGGCGGCCTCGACCTCCTCAATCAACATGGAATATAGTGGCGGCGCAATCTCGGACGGCACGTTGATCATCCGCTCGGAGAAGACCAGGCCGACCTGCTTGCCGCTCTCGATCAAGGGAGGGATGGCGGATAATGAGCTGTTCGTTCGCGCCTTTTCGATGAGGTACTTGGCAACGTCGGTCATCGGTTCCTTGTTGGCGTGCTCGGCCACGTTGAGCACCGTCACCATGGCATATGCGTCGGTGGCTTTGCCATCAACCTTTACTGTTGAGCCAATTGTTGGTTGCGAAAGGACTAGGTCCGCTAGAGCCGACATGTTGAAAAGGTTCGCATCGACGTCGAAGAGCTGTCGCAAAAGGGTCTTGGTACCGTGGAAGTCTACCTCGGGATCGAAATTGAACCATTCGAAGTCGACATTCACCATGTCAAAGTCCTACACGTTTCAATCAGTACAGCCCCTCTATACCCGAGCATGTGAAGCCAACCTCCTCGTCATCCTCATCCATCTTGTCCACGTTCGGGTCCGCAGCTGCGAGGTCGTTCCCCTCGAGCTCTCTTCCTCGCTTCTTTCCCATTTTCGAGTAGAATAATAAAAAATGACTCAAAATCGGTTCTGTGGTCTGGAAAAATTAAAGGGTCCTGGACCGAGCGCAAGAGAAACCAGAGGACCTATTGTGAAGCTTGTCGTGATGTGGAGGACGGTTGGGCAACTGCTGGTCTGGCCTGCTTGCCAAAAAATTACTGCCCCGCACTAACCCAAATGGGCGCCAGGCGATAGGCGTCTGTTAGTGCTGTCAGTTAAGCGCGATAAGGCCGCGGCAAATCGGCCAATGTACAGCCTCCTTCCGGTGCGGAGACCTCTGCGAGCGACTTGCGTCAGCGAGCATCCGTTCGCTGGCCTCAGTCCTGGGGATCTCGGCACGCAATCACGAACCTTCCGCGCCTGAGCCTTGAGCAACCCTCGATCTATCTGAGTCATGCGCGCCGCCGCATAGTGAGACACGGAAAACTGCTCCCCTTGGAAGCTATAGCGGTGCCCCGTGACGACAGCCTCAGGACCCTCACCTCCATTTACCCAATCCCATCCACCGCCATGGACTACAGCGCTCCCGTACACGAGGCGGACGATCCCGTGGGCGCCTCCCCCTGGGATAATTCACCATCGGCCTCGCCACGACAGAGCCGTCCCGCTTTCAACAATCTCGGCGAAGAACCCGCTCCATTTCCAATCAATCCCCAAAGCTCGAATGGCTTCGCTCCAGATCCGGAAGCACCTGAGGGCTTTCAGCGACCCAGCACTGCCACGACTGCGTCAGGAGAAGGCGATAAGGAGCCCTCTGAAGCACTAAATTCCCCTCTATCTGGGCCCGCAGCCGAATCGCAACAATCCGTCCCCGAACCCGCCGTCGCTGAGGGCGAACAGGTGGCGCAGAATGAGCAGCCTGCCCGGGCGCAGGAGCCTCGGAAGCCCGCCAAGCCACAGTATAGACTGCAGGCGAAGATCACGGGACTTGAGCGTACTGGAAAGAAGGACCCCATCCTGCGGTTTGATATCCACGTAAGGCTGACTTAATGCCGCCCCGTTCCGGGTCTCAAAAACTAACATCTCTTAGACAAACTTGCCACGATTCCGCACGACACAATATCGCGATGTCCGACGACTCCACTCCGAGTTTGTTAAGCTTGCCGAGCACCTGGTGTCGGCGAACCCGGAAGCCATGGTACCTGCAGTCCCACCGCCTGTCACGTCCGCCGGCGCGGGCACCGACGAGGATGAGGCGCGGGTCAAGGCTCTTATGCAGCGCTGGTTCAACTACGTCTGCAGCAGTGATGTGCTCATGAAGGACGACGAGATGGTTCTATTTGTGGAGAGCGACTTTGGCTACAGCCCGCTAGTCAAGAGGAAACAGCCGGCCACTGGCGTTCGGAGGAAGATCCTGAAGCAGTTTGCGCCGCCTCCAGATGATACCCCTGAGCTTGCGGATGCTCGGCCGACTGTTAAGCTCTTTTATCTCGGGTCAATGGATGCTGGACACAAGGTGGATAAACTCGTAAAGTCTCGGAGAGGTTCGTCATCATATTTCGCTCTGATGGTCGCCATCACGCTTACGCTTCACAGGTCTTGGACTCGCTGAATCCGATTACGGTGTCAAACTCAATAGCATGCACGTCCAGGAGCCTCACCCCGGTCTGGCAAATGCCTTCCGCAAGCTTGGAAAGGCTGTGCAGACCATGGGCGACTACCATGCAGCGCAAGCCACGGCAGAAGCCACGACCATCGGCGACCCTTTCCAACACCATTCGCAGGATGCATTCGTCGTCAAGGAGACCCTTACCAACCGACAGATTCTCATGCGCGAATTCATCCAGGCGCAAGAGGTCACCCGCAGTAAGCTCAACTCGGCCGATCGCCTCAAGGCCAGTTCCAGCGTCCGACGCGAGAAGGTGGACGAGGCGATTGCTGCTCTCGAGGAGGCGCGCCAGCACGAATCATACCTCTACAACAAGACGACTAGCGTGACACAGAACCTCGTCCAGGAGCGCCGAAAGTGGTTCTCGCGCACAGCCGCCGACCTGCGCCTCAGCATCAGGGAATACGTCCTGCGCGAGATCGAAGCCGAGAGGCGAACACTTGCTCTGTTGGAGAGCGTTCGCCCTGACATCCGCGCTATTGACGCCTCCGGGGGATTGAGCCGCCTTGGCCGCGAATCTCACCCCACAGTCCGACGCTCGAGCCTCGCTGCCAGCCAAGGTCCCAAGGGGGACGCTTGGAGTGGTGTTCCGCGTCGCTCGGACGCCACCAGCCGCACTGCTTCGAGCAGCTTCATGGGCAAATTGCCCGAGGAGGGCGATGCCGAGGAAGGAAATGACTCTAGCCCTGGCCATCTGGGCACCAGCGGCCTCGCAGGACCCAAGGATGAGGACGATGATGACCGCATCGACGCCAGAAACGCTGCCAGTCGGTTAGCCACGAGCACCTTCTGACTTGATTGATTGAAGGCTGGCGCATTGTGTTGAGTAAAGAGAGACGAAGCGTTGTGCCGGATGTTTTTTTTTTACTTCGTCATTTTTTAACCGCTATGATAACAAATCAGGTCAATACTTATTAGCTGTGATGCATCGTCACATATGTTCCGTGCCGCTCCCTATGTATCGACTGTTTCGCTGTATTGTCCAGCGGCTGCCGGCGGCCTTGGATGCCCGGTTTTCTTTTCGCCAACCTCGGTACGCCAACAATGTGCAACGGACGGGGACAAAGTCGAGACCCGCCCAGTCCAAATGATGCCATGGACTACGGGAGGACAGATCGCGATGTGATGGTGCCGAAAATTTGGCGTTCCGTCAATGCATCCCCATGACATGAAGCGGCCCATGCATGTGAAAGGTGCCTCCGAACCCACGCTTATTAGCACACCCGCCCCTCCACAGTCTAGCGGTGAGATGGGCTAGGTGATAAACATGACAAACCTGTTGCCGGTTGCCGTCGATGCCAAGCTGCAGTGTGCGAGGCGGGAGTTTATAGGTTGGGGACGGGAGGAACGATAACCTTACAGCCCTGGCATGCTTCGTTGTTGTTCACCGGGGTTTGTAATGGATTGGTACTTGCAGCTGGGATGGGTTAGTTCCCGCCCTCCGCTCTGCCGCCTCTGGCCTATGGTGGGATTTTGTGCGGCCTCCTTGAAGCAGGACTGCGGTAAATGGGCTGCATAGCGAGCTGCAGTGCAAGCCTCCCGAAGCTGGCAAGGGCGGCTCCCGGATAAGTGATGCTGGAACCATTGGCTCACTACAAAAGTAGATACTAATTGACCGAGCACGGCGAGACACGTCGATAGTTGTGCCACACCGAGGATGGCCTAAATTCGTCATTAGTGATGGGAATCTAGTTGTCAGATATCATGGTCCAATGGTAATCTGGTCACCACCGCGAGTCTTTCGGTATCATGGCGTTTGAAGTCCGTTCTTGTCGCTATGATTCTTGGCGCGGTTGGCGTTGATCAAAAGTGATACACGGAGAAAGAAATACGTCATTTTACTATAATAATCGTAAGAGGAGGGAAAACGTGTTCGCAGCGTAATGGTTCGAACGAATGGTGGTCGTAGTTCTCTGGTGATTCACCACTTAGACGCATAAAGCGCCTGGGTCAACACTATGCCCAATCTTGGAGCTAAAGTTCCGAAGTGCAGTTAAGGTGACTAGGACACTCATCGGCCCTATATATCTCCAGTTCCTTGGGCTCTTTTCTCTCTCTCTTGATCTAATGGGTTGGAGGATGTCACTGTTGAGCCCAATTTTGGGATGTATGTTCGGAGCTGGAGCGGCCGGTATCATGAAATGCGAAAACGTGTCTTTGGGGCCTTTTGGCTTTCTGAAGGAACAATATATGAGAAACGACTTCGCTCCTGATGGAGGTCAGACTAGGAGGGTGTTTGACAGGGGCTGTCTGAACCTCTTGAAGACGGCCGATCTACACAATGTATGCTGCATCTCCGGGCCCCTTTCTAATTGGATATAAAGATTACATAGGAGTAGCCAAATTTAGTGGACAGCTGCAACGTCCTTCATTTTCCTCTCCCGACTCCAATATCACTCTCGGTGCCGAAGGTCCACAAGGACGGATGGGTTCTCTAGGCTCGGAGCCGTGACTCCGGGATGGCACTCGGCCAGGGCTTTCCGATAAAATACAATGCTGGTATCTGGGTGGAGTTCTTTGAGGACCCTGCAGGATACTTTATTTCTGAGGTTACAATGATCGAGTCGAATCGTCTTCCGGGTTCCAACACCCCGCAGACACCCATCAAGTATTCTCACTTGGCTCTGTAACCGGCCATCCTGATGCTACCAGCCATGAAGATTTGCTCGCCATGGACGTAGGTAGTGAGTTAATCCGGCTTCCGGCTTGCGTCTTGCGTATCTTAGCTTGTTTAAGTGTTTCCGGGGGTGAGATCATGCGCGCCTTAGAGGTCAATTTGAACGGCTGCATGCATCTTGGGTCCGTGAAGGCAATAAGAAGAGGATAAGGGTCCATTTGGGCGCTGTTACAGCCATCAAAATGATGTTACAGATTGAGTGGCATCTGAGATATTAAAGATCATCGCTGCGGAGAGCCCGGTGCGTCGTGGGGAACACCCTCCCGTTACAATGTAATAAACCAACTGGGGTTAGGACCCTGCATCTTGTTCTGGGAGTCCAGGATATGGCTTGTTGGGGAGCTCCCGAGTCCAATACAAAGCGTCAGGGTCGGGATCAGGTCCAGAAGACTGGGTCCCAGATGAGTCTGGCAAGACACAGAGAAAGATTCTTGCGCTCATGTCAGTCTATTACCGTTTCCCACGTCCATTTGTCGTTTTTTCCATTATCAGCCTTTTCAGCTCCAGGGCTCTTTTTGATTCTTATATGTCATAGCATTATCGTGAACTGGGACCATATCCCAACCTGGAGCTGGACAGCGAGAGTCGACAGGGCGAATAAAACTCGTCCGATATCGCACCAGCCCCAACTACGTTACTTAGCTATTACGAGTAAGAGGCAGAACCCATATCCCGCAGGCTTCTTCCGGTATAGGCCGGCAAAATTCGCTGCTGCAGGTATGGCCGCATGTTTCGGGGATCATTCAAGGGGCTAGTTAAGGAAGGGTCGGGATGGCGGGTTTGGCGCTCCGTGATTCGCAACTCGCGGGGGAGTTTCGTCATGTTTCCGAGCAAGGGGCTGGTCGAAAGGCGAACAAGGGTGCCCACAGTCATTGAGGGCGTGAGGCAGATATCGATATCGACCCGATTTGCTTTTGGGTTGACACTGAAATGGGCGATTCAGGTGGCTCCAGAGTCCACCTGCATAGGCAAGCTCGTCGCATTTGAGACTCGGTTAATACGTTCTCCATACTATACCCCGTACTATACCTCTCCGTAAGTTGACAAGTGCATGCTGACTCTGTGGGATGTATCTAGGTAGATACTCGGGGACGAGTTGGAGAAGCCCAGATTTTTTGGGGGCTTTGAATCTCCGTCTCCAGGCTCCCGTGCAGGAAACACTGTGCAACCACGATACCCTTGTCACCACCCTCTGGATGCTCGGGGTGCTGCTCCTTCTGTGTGCGCTCCCTGCACGGGCGATGAGGTCCGGATCGAGTCAGGTTGTTAATTACCTACTGCGGTCTGAGAAAGGAGTTCGGGCATCCGTATTCCGTCCGATTCGTCTCCTGGACGGGCGTAAGCAGTTCCACACAGGTAGGAGTAGCGGTGATGGTGGCGGGACGAAGTGCAGTGTGGCAGCGCCGCAAGCAGAGTTGGAGGGATTAGAGCAGCCATGTTCCATGTTCAACTGCAGGAGGAAAGCACAGGAGAAGCACATGAGAAGCACAGGTAAGCACAGTACAAGCAGAGGCAGCCATGCGGTGCAACGTTCTTTCCCTGTGTTGCTGTTCCACCTTGGGTGTCGCCTGCTAGTGTTGAGGTTGCAGGTGGTGAATTTGGGATTCTCAGAGGGTGTGGCCTTGTGGCCTGAGGGCTGAGATGCAAGATGGATGCCTTGCCCTTGCCTCTATACCTTCCTGGAACCTGGAACTCTCGTTGTCCTCTCCACATCTTTTCGCCCCGGACATCTTCTCTCGCCAAGCTCCAACTCGCCCCTTTACAGTTTCCGGCTGATCTTCCGGCCATCTCATGACTAGGTCTGGCTCCATCATTCGACGGAAAAATTGAACCTTTCACCTCATCATGGGCCTCAGAATACTCATCACGCTTGCGGTATACCTATCTGACCGGGCACACCAGCGGCAACAACATGTCTGGCAGGCACGTCTCTAGGAGAGTGGATCTGGCCTGAACCCCCTGTCTACGTTCGCGGCCGCTCGGATGCAAGTATGGACTTCATGTTCTTTTTAGTTGAACTAACAGGCCAAAACGGGCCGCCACGTCGGATCTCTTTCGGCAATACCCCGTCCATTATGACGAAGCTTCATGCTTGCTGGCGCCTCTGCTGTTCTCTCGACATTGGCCATTGGCTACAACAGTCATGCTTGGCATGCTTGCTGACAGGTACCAGAACCAGGGGCACGTTCCTCATCTTTTTTTGTAGCTGTAGCGGTCATATTCATGCCAGAGGAGCACTCGGACAAAGTAGGAGCCTAGGAGGTCTGTGAGACGCTATCCACATGCTCTCTGTTATGGCGATGACGGCCAGACGGCTATTACCACTGACCACTGGACTAGCCCGCTAATGTATATTCATCTGCCCCCGCCTCTCACGAGCCATGGCCACTTCTAGTTTCTTCAGTAAGGGGACGGAAGCAGTGTGACGAAAGCTCATAACACTGCACATCGTTGGCATTGATGGCCAAAGTCGCATCATCCACTCTTACCCGTCGGTTTGATGCACACCATCGCCGCCGATAGTCTGACTTGCCCATGCAAGGCCTCGCCCCTCCATTTCCCGACATAGGTGTGTGGGAACGCATCCTTGCTGCTGTGCTGCTGTTATTGCCGGCTGGCGATGCGATTTCCCTTTCAACTTTGACATTGGAGGGTTAAAGCCGGGCTCGAACTAGTCTTGGCTTCGCATTGTGTCGTGCTAGCACGTTTCTGTGTGTGTGGCTTCCAAGGCTTGACTATCTCGCAAGACCCTTCCCTTTCCTCATCCCTCCCGCCCACCTTCGAGTCCTCTTCCACCTATCCCCACTCTGGTTGGAGTCACCGCTCCCCGGTTTGGCATGGGCGACTTGTCCGCACCCACACATTCCGCCGGCTGGATCACTCTTGCATGCCGCGTCGCTCAAGGTTCTCCCGCATATCGACTCCGAGATTACGTTCTGTCAAGAAAATTCAGAGGCGTGCTTTGACCAAGATAAGTGCCCGATTCATGACTGGGCAGACCACGCATCGAAGCCTCGGTTCTCTCGCGCAAAGCTCCCTGCCCCTGGCACCACTGATTCAGTTATCCCCCCCGTCTCTCGTCGCGGATAAGATTCATAGACTCCACGTTATCTACTTAAGAATGAGCAGGTTCCTTTACCCTCTCTCCGTTTTGCGTCATCTTCTTGTCCTCGGTGTTCGTTTCGTAATCACTCCAGTTTATAGTCCGGGACACTCTCTGGCTACCTATCCTTTCGAGACCTAGCCCATAAACTGTCTCGTATATATACCTCCTACGAGAAGACTCAAGACGCTCCCAGGACGGTAGACCCCAGCTTCCCCCCCGCGTGGCAGCTGTTCGGGTTCTTGTCGACAATCACTCACTAGCCAATCCCACCCAGCCTTCCCTCCCCAATAGGCAGTTATCCAGGTGCCGATATTGCACCCTCCCCCAACATCCCACTCTCATCCCACGCTTCTCGTCACATATCCCAGCATGGCCCCAGCAGCTACCGGTGAGGACATGCCAAAGCAGAATCCTTGTTATAGTTCAAAATCTTCCTCGATTTTCGCATCTGTCCTGCATGGGCCTCGGGATCTTAGACTAGTGAGTGCGATCCCTACTCGCGCTCTGTGGTGCGACCCCAAGACACCCGGACTATGAGAGTTAACCACGGTCGACCCATTTATAGGAGTCAAAAACAATAGAAAACCCTGGTGCTGGTGAACTGCAAATTGCTGTTAAGAAAACTGGAATTTGCGGTTCAGATGTCTCTTACTACAAGAAGTTTGCCAACGGCGACCTCTGCGCCTGCCACCCATTGTCTCTTGGGCATGAGTCGGCCGGTGAAGTTGTCGCCATTGGCCCTCAAGTAAGTGGCTTCCAGATTGGCGATCGGGTTGCTCTCGAGGTTGGAGTGGCATGTGGACAATGTGGTATTTGCCGCAAAGGTCGATATAACCTCTGCAAGAAGCTGCGTTTCCGAAGCAGTGCCAAGAGCTATCCCCATTACCAAGGAACCCTCCAAGAGAGGATAAATCATCCCGCCGTATGGTGCCACAAGTGAGTCGCCGAGAATCCCTCTGTTATTATCTCGCTTTGCCATGCAAGAATACTAACAATGCGCAGGCTTCCGGATCATGTTTCTTATGATGCCGCTGCCCTACTGGAACCGCTCTCTGTGGCTATACATGCCATGAACAGGGCGCAGCCCACTCCAGGATCCAGTGCCCTAGTTATTGGCGCTGGGACGGTTGGACTCCTGACAGCTGCCATGGCTCGGCAGTCTGGATGTACACAGGTCACCATCACCGATATTGACGCCGGGAGGGTCGACTATGCTGTCTCCCGTGGGTTTGCCACTCACGGATATGTCATTCCGAAGAACCTCCAGTCTCCCGCCATATCTGGAACTTCGACACCTGACCCTGGTGTCATCACACCGTCGAGCGTTTTTTCTGCTGCCAGCCAATTTGATGGGGCAAAGGCCATTGCTTCCCAGATCCTCTCAGTCTCCCACCCCGCGGACGAGTTCACACTTGAGGAGGACGAGGATGGGCATGATGTCACTTTCGAGTGCACGGGAAAGGAGATATGCATGCACACCAGTCTCTACTCTACGAAGCCAGGAGGCAAGGTGATCATGGTTGGCATGGGCACCCCTATTCAGACCCTGCCCCTGTCTGTCGCCCACCTGCGAGAGATTGACATCTTGGGAATCTTCCGCTATGCCAACACTTATGCGACTGGTATCCGGCTTCTGTGCTCTCAGAAGAAGGGGGCTGCCGGGGCGTTACCTAGTCTCGACGACATGGTGACACACCGCTTCAAAGGCTTAGACAAGGCTCAGGGGGCGTTTGAGCTAGCCAGCCGTACTTCTGATGACAATGGAAAATTAGTTCTGAAGGTTGTGATTGAGGCCTAGATAAACCTCATGGTTTGGGTTTCTAGTTCATAGCGGACTATAGATTGGACGGTGTTTGCATTCTTCTTCTTCAGGGGACTTCTGGGAAACCTGGGGGTTGGCTTCGTGTGTTCTCCCTTCCTGCGAAGTGAGACTGCCCAAAGGACGGGTCCGGCTTTCGGGAGGCGTTGATGGGATGCGATTCTATTTGAGGGGCCAAAGAGACTGGCCTCATTGGGGTCCCATTAATGGTGTCTTTTTATGTGGTCAGATTAAGATGAGCACTTTATGGTGAGCAACTCATAATGAGAAATGAAAATCATTATTTGGAGTGACATGTGTCAGCTAGGTGGTCCATAATCCTAGTATATTCCATCATGATCCTATCTACCAAAGAACCCCAACGCCAAGCTAATAACCATTCGGGGAAATACACTCTGCACCCTATGCTTTGACGAGACCCTACTTCATCATCATATCTCCAGTGGTTACCGTCATGCCCTGTGAACTTAGGGTGTAATCTATAGGCCCAGCGCGCCGGTACTTGGCCGACTCGACTATGTTGAACTTCTTACCTACATCCCTGGCCTGATCCACGCTCTGCATGACTTTGTTCAAGAGCTCGACTAGATGCACATCGTTGGTCTCCTGAAGGATCTCCTTTTCGAAGGCTTCCCTGTCCGAGGGAATGACGAGGTCGAGTCGGGAGACGAGCGCCTGGATCTGCCGGAGGACGGTCAGAGATGGGGTCGTGCTATCATCGTCCATGCTCTCATCCTCAACCTTATCTCCGTTGAGAAAGGACTGGGGGAGGCGTTCCAGATACGCCGTGATGAGCTGGATCCTGGACTGGAGCATCTTGGTGGCGTTGGCTTTGGTGGTGAGCGTGGCGATCATCTCCTCCTCCTCGCGCGTGAGAATGTCCTCGTCGGCCATGGTGGAATCCATCTTGCCTTCCACAGGACTCTCTACTAGGCGCCTCTTCCCCTTGCCGTTCGTCTCCACCGAGCGCGAGGGCTTGTCCTCCTTGGCTACCGTCGCAGCAGCACTGGCACCGCCGGCAGCCACGTAATTCATCCCAATCATTTCCGTCTCGTCCGTCTCAACCGAGTAGGTTAGCTCACTGAAACGTAGCTGGAGCCCCGTCTCGCCATCGTCCATGCGCTTGTCCTCGGCATCCTGGTCTGCAGGTCGGGCACTACCCTCGACTTCCCAGTTGCTCTCGTAGATGGTCAGAGGTAGCTTTCCGCCGGCGGCGTGTTGTCTAACGACTTCGTCCGGGTGGAAGCCGAGGAGGATGGCTGACTCATTGTAGTTGGCTAGGAAGAATCGCTGGACGCCGAGGATAGACTCGTCTGGTCCCGTCGAGGGGAGGAGGGTGTACCAGCCGACAAAGTCGAGCTGGCGGTCCTTGTGAACGGTTTTCACTGCGAATGCCATGTTTAGTACGTAGTTAAAATCATTCCTGGGCCTGGCCGGGACGGACTTTGCTCTAGTCGTGTGTGGAACCTAGCGGTCTCTACCGCGTCTTGGTTCATGTGAACGTCGAAAGCGTGCTCAATGGTGATCTCGCGACCATTTTGCTGGCCGAGAAGGCCGCCGACAATGGGGCATTTCTGTTCTTGCAAGGTGTGCCTAGCGATGTAGTCGGAGATAGAGAGGAGGACGAGCGGGTGCAGGATGACTTGGAGCTCGGAGCTACCCCCCGTCAGCACGAGGGGGTTGTGGCTCTGCTCGTGATCCCCTTGGGCGGACTGCGACGTCATGGTTTGTGCGTCGCGATTTGGCTCTGAGGTGTCCTCTAGTTTCAGGAGGAAGATGGCAATGACGATCGGGAACTAAAGTTGGCGGTGAAGAAAGAAAGATGCGAGATGGCTAGCTTGAAGATGGTGGGCGGAAGATGCCCCGCGTTACTTCGTAGCTACCTACCTTGTGGATGTGATGACCCCCATTGAACCCACTGGAGCTCCTCCTAGTTAGTTGCCTAAGTAGTGATCATGACTAAGCACACTCACCATGAAACGCTCACCAAGTTTCCAGTTTCCTCTTACTTTCCACTCACAACTCACAACTCATTTTCCTATGTTCTTTCGCCGACTATCCGATGCTCAAATTCATGGCAGTAGGCAGCGTCAAGGCCTGGGGCACACGGCTAATCCCAGTAGCCAGAGTCAGAGTCGGCGATGACGAACTTTGATTCTGCTGGGAGGATCTGCATAGCCTAACATGGGTATTTAGATGTCAGAAACTCCGAGCTGACGCTGAATGGATAATATTGCCCATGTTATGCTGCGATGTTACCATTTTGCGTCTTTCATCTACAATATTCAATCATCTACCATCTACAATATTCGATGAATATTCAATCTATTCGCTTACTGCCGGGGACGAGTATAACAGGCAGCTCTCCCAATTTCCCCCTCTCCCATCCCTTAGTGAACGCTGCTATCGGTGACTGATACACTTGGCATGTGGCAGTCTGTAGTCAGCAGTCTACAGGCTCGCGCGGTCTATGGCTGATATCGCAGGGGAGCCATTGGAACCGCGCAGACACGACTGTCATGTAGTTATGTACATGTTTCCACGTCTCCTCGGGAAGCTTCATACGAATATCCTCTTTCTTGGAGATAGGCCTTCCTATTCTGTAGTGGTTGAGGGCATTGGAGAGATTGATACGCCGGTGCATGAGCACCCGGGTGCGTCCATAAATCAGGAGGTAGAGTGAGGGATGAATAAGATCGAGGACTTTCCGATTACTTTGCGGGCGCCAGTCCTTTTGATTATCTAGAACGTGCTCGGGACGGGCAACGGTGGTTTTGAGTTTGTCTAGAAGATGCTCGTCCTGTTGCAAGAGGCTGTCCGACTTGAGGACACAGGCCGAATAGTCCACAACGGGGACGAGGCCCGTCTCTTCGTATATATTGGTCTTTTTCCGCAGCTCGGCGATTAAAGCATTGGCCATCTGGGGCGTGAAGGTGGAAAACTTCAGGTATTCCTGCCAGGTGATGTTAAGGGCCTCCTGTCGCCACTTCTCTCAGACGTCTTGGTCGTGGACTTTGCGCCATCACTCGGGTGTATTGGTAATCTCCTCGACCATGCGCAGCATGCAGGCCTCGCGACGTAGAATAGTAAAAGTCTTCCATTCCTGCTCTTCGTTGTCTAGTAGCACGGGAAAGCGATTTTTTAAGTCCCGTAGGTGTCCCAGAGACCAAGCCCCGGGACGACCTAGTGGCTGGTCAGTTGGTGTGTGATAGTTAAATGATGACGATCATAAGGAAATATACACCTTAGTCTAAGAGCTGGATGTTTTGGTGTGTGGGGGCAGGAGGAGCACCCGGCAGCGTCCCTTGTATGGCTTTTGAAGCCTTTGGAGGGACACCAGTTGACATCATGGGCTCCAGGTAGCAAGAGGTAAGAGCCGAACAGGATGGATCCGTACACTCTGTAGTTTGCATCTACAACTGTTACAACTCCCACGTAACATCAACATCCCCCCTCGCCAGCCCAATCTCAAAATTGGCCGTGCGGACCTCGCTGATATCCATCACCATCCGGTGTTCGAGCTCTGCCATGAGCGCCCCATCGCCGGGCCCCCTGGCCTCACAATAGCGAGCGACCAGCCTCGCCCGCTCCTGCTCGTACGCTGCTCGTAGCATCTTGCGCCGCACCGAAGGGTCGCAGTCTGCGCAGGTGTCGTCGATGAAGCGCCAGTCGGTGGGCTCTTTCTTGCACTGCAGTCTTTTCTCCGGGGGGCACCGTGTTGTCCAGTGCCAGAGAGTGTGCCCGCAGGCCATGGTGGCCCTGGTTCCTTTGCACATCCTGGAATCTCTGCAAGAGCTGCCCAGGCACCGTCTCTTCTATTACAAGGCCATCCGACGCCGTGAGGCATGTATGGCCTTTAATCTCGAAGCTCTGGCTTCTTCTCATTCTGCGGCCTGATCCCAGGCGGAGATATCGCTTTGTTCTTGCCCGAGCCCACCCAGACAGCTTTGTTCTCACCAAGCAAACGGGAGAAGGCATTCAAAGGCCCCTTCCACTGCAAACGCGGACAGTCACCCGGCCCAGTTACATCACGGGAAATGGGCGACAAGTTCTCTGTACATGGCTTCGTTTATGAGAAATCCGTCACAACTCCTGCCCAATGGTGACACCGCCCAAAACCAAAGATCATATGCCAGTCCTCGTCTCGTAACCACTTATCCTTGCTGTTGACATCGCCAGACCCAAAACCAAACTTCTGGCTGCCTACTCCACAACCGGCTTCCCGCTCAGGCTCTCCAGGAAGCCTACGAGGTCCTCTTTCCTCACCTCCACGACGCAATTCTCGAAGCTGTCGATGCGCACTCGCGCACTCGTCTCCGACACCACTTCCTGGAAGGCACGGCCAAAGTTGTTGCGCCCATGGCCTTTCTTGTCCTGGCCATCATCCTCGTCTTCTGATCCGTCATCTGAGTCCGACGTGTCGGACGCTTCCGACTCAGTTTCCAGCTCATCCTCGTCCTCATCATGTCCTGCCTCTCGTCGAGCAGCTCGCTTCTCACGCCTAACCTTCTCCTTAGCCTTCCGGGCTTCTTCCTTATTCTTAGCCTTGGCTTCCTTCTCCTCTTTCTTTCGTTTTGCCGTTTCCCGGTCAAGGTACATTGTGTCGGGGCCACCGCCACCTCCTGTCCCGACAACAACATAGGTCCCACGTTTCTCGTCTAGGCTGGCTACAACCAGGGGAGTACCTCGGCCTCCGTGGGAGAGCTTTCCGTGAGTGTCCCTCTCCTGCTCTGTGAGGGCCTCGCCGATCCAGAGTGCCAGCTTGGTTAGTGCTGCAGGGTGCGTAAACAGAGCAACATCGGGCCCGTCCTTGACGACGCACAACCGAAAGGCCCGGAGATGCTTGATTTGTTTCTTGTTGATGAGTGAAGTCCCTGTGCGATAGATGGCCCGGTGCAGGTGTTGGGCGGTAGGAACACCAGCTTTGAGAGCATCGATGCTGCCCCATATTAGCCTCATATTCTTACCTCATGTACTCGGGGGTGTAGTGCAAACTTACTCTTCCAGTGCATCGTAGGCTTCCCAGAACCGACTGATCCATTCTTCACCCTGAGCCGAATAGTCGATCTCCTCCTCGCCGTCTCGCAAGGCTTGGCTGGCAGCGATGACAGCTTCAGCTGAATGGGCGTGCTTCCCTACCTCAAGCAGGGCACCAATAACAACGCCAACATCTTCAGCGCTGAGGGTTGCGCGCCAACCCCAGCTCCTGACAAACCCCCATCCATCCTTAGCACCAGCGCGGTCCACGCCATCTGTGTCCACAGAAGGGACCATCTCATCCAGGTTGTACAAGGATCCGTACTTGAGAAGCTTTGCACGGAGTTCTCGCTTGAGCATCATATCCATATGTGTGTAGCTCTGCTTGCATTGCGCCAAGCTGACGCCCATCTTCGCCAACAGCTTGTGGAGACGCTTGATACCTGTCTCGCTCCATGTCTTGAGGCGAGAGAAGAGATACGGAGAGTGGAGCATACTGTCATAGAGGCTCCAGTGTCGGATGAGTAGAAAACGTGGCTCGGGCGACAGGCGGATACCTGTGTCTTCGGGATTCCTAGCTGTAGTTGGTATGACCCCGTTGTTCTCTGGGGCGACCCGTCCGTTGGATATCTCTGGCGGATTCAATCGTCTGACTTCGTCACGAAGAAGTTGTCGTATCTGTGCGCCCCGGACACCCATCCACCCTGTTGGTCGGCTCTTGTCGGTGGCTCTCACCGGAGCTGCCACGCCGGCTGATGATCGCCCGTAGAGTTCCATGGAGGTGACGCCGACAATTGTGAGCCAGAGAAGATCGTTATCCTCGCGACCGAGCTCCGAGGCAAGCGAGTACATCATCGACGAAACTGGCTCCGAGAAGGATGAACCTGCTGTGTAGTACTGGGAGATCACAGCCTGGTGCTCCCGCCGCATCCGCAACAGCCGTTTTCGAAGAGTTCGGGCAGAGGGCGCCGGGGGCGGTTGGGCGCCTGAGGGGGGCTCAAGAGGATCGCTGGATAGACCAACATCTGGGTCTTGCAGAGAGAGAAGACCTCTTTGTGCAGGGCGGCGAGGGAACTCTGGAATAGGACTCGACTAGCTAGTAGTTAGTAAGAGAAGCGATGCCTCGAATTTCTAATTGACTTGCCAAATTGCTCCTCCGTCGTTGTCTGGGTCTGCCGTCGTCGTCATCGTCGCTCGAGTTTTCCTCGTGGCCATCCGACCAGCTTTTCCTCTTTTGGCCCGTACGAATAGGTTCCTCAGAATCATCCTCGTCGTCTTCGTCACTAAAACCCAGGTCTGCTCCGTCGTCCTCGATATCGGGCATGTCAAGCAGCGCCCGGTACGCATCACGTTCGGGCTCTAGGTCGTCCTGAATATCACCGTCGTCTAAAACAACAATACCTCCCTTCCCTGGATTATATGATCGTCCAATTTGTCCGGATTCGACTCCATTCGGACACCTAGATTGGTAGGAACTCGAGGCCTCGGCAGCAGGTTCCAAGGGAAAGCCACCAAAGACATTTCCCAAGTTCCAGGGTCTGCGAGCGTCTATGACCCAGACCTCCACCCCGCTATACGGCGCGTTGTCTCCTTCATTCTCGAGACCTAGGACTTCACCGAGGTCAACCATGCCCCCAACCCCAAGGCATACCACAACGCCTCCGCTGCCTCCTTGGGATTCCATCATGGGCGCCACCAACTCAGTTCCAGCTTGCGCCAGGCCGCTGAGTCCCACCACAGGGTGGATTTTGTGTGGGATGTAGTCATGTTTGAGGAGCCGGGTGAGAATCCGGCAGGCACAGAGCGCATCCGGTTCGAGCGATACGAGAATAAGGACAGGCGGTGAGAGAGGGTGTCGGGTGTTCTGGAGGTGGATGTAGAGTTTCGATAGTAAAGATCGCGGGAGATACATGGCTACTAGAAGATGGCCCTATACGCGCGTCGATGGTCGTTCGGAGGCGAATACATGGAGCAAAGCGGGCGGGTTTCGGACGCGACGGGACGTGAGCCGCGGGGGAAACGTAAAGCAATCAGAGGGTAGAGAAGAACATGACATGCGTTAACAATGCCGCGTATATAAATGAAAAGGAAGGCGGAGTGTGAGATGGGGCCGTGGGCAAAATGCTGTTGTTCGTCAAAGTCAATGCGTGACCAGGTGGACGTCCAGTGAGGGCAACCTGGCTCAGGTGGGAGTAATAGTTGACGCGGTGGGCTCGAGAAGCGACGCGCCGCGGTTGCCCAAATTGAACGTGAGACGCGTTCTCTTTCCATTTCCAAATTGGGCAGGCAACCAGGGTACTTGCTTGGGATGGTGGATTACATAAGCCCCTTCCATTGCTAGAACCACTTGAAATGGTAGCAAACTTAACCTTGCTTCTGCTTGTATCAACATTCAAGGTCCAAATGACCTTGGAATTCTGACAATTGAGATACTGGGCTACTACGTGTTTTCCATGCGGCGGCTGCAATACTCCCGGCACGTGGAAAATCTTGGAGTTTCTTCCAATCCCTCCAATTCCTCCAACTGTAGAGATCCCCCCCCTTCCCCATCTAGACATGATCGTACCTCCTTTCCTGCTCGCTCCTGTAAGTAGATCCAACCCTAGAAATGCTTCGCTTTCATTGAGGCTGTTCCAAGTTTTCAGGGCAGCAGTGAAAGCCTTAGGCGACTTCCATATTGCGGGATCAAGGGTCCTCGCGCCTATCGGCCCCTCGAGGTGGGCGCCATACGTCTTGTGGAGCGCTACAAGAGAGGGCTCTCTAGTAGTGCTACCTAGATGGAGAAGCCCCGTAGAACATTCTTAATATTTTTCACCTTCCTCGCCTTCCTGGGAGGGCAACGACATGCGCACCTGTACCTTAGCTCCAGCTATGGTGCCCCGCAGCACAAACATGATGATTCGTCAACTTTGCCGAGTTCGGGAAGTTGATAGCTCGGATACGGTGAGTAGTAGTATCCATTCAAGAGAGGGGCCCTGGGATGGTAGCAACCGCGGGGCAATGCTTGTCAGGATAGATACCTACCTTTGACTCAAGCAAGTTGTTCTAGACAGCCTAGTACCAGTGGGAGACGAGACCTACCGCCAAATCTTCCTTACTCCTGCCTACTCTTACTTGTCAGAGGAATTGGCTGCCGCGGCCAGAGATTTTCGGCACAAGCACGCCATAAGGTGCACAATATTGAATGATCCATCGCAGTAGGCACACCCAAAGCCAGCGGGGCAACAGAATTCCAAGCATACCGGTGATTCCTCCAATACGAACACCACTGGCGCCAAGAAACTTCTGCCCAGGTCGGTCCAGCGTTACGGTTCGAGAAATCGGTAATAGTATGCTATCCCTACCGACGGCCACCGACGTAATCAGCTACCGATCGGATGGTCACGCCCTACGCAGTTCTAATCGGAGAGGAGAATATCGAACCACACTCCGCCTCCATATTCCGTTAGTACTACCTGTATGTTGCGGTTAGACCACGTCACAGTGGCCGTACATACATAAGGTACTCTGCATGCTGTACATACACGGACAGCACGGTCTTCGAAAGTGCAACCATGGGCCATGGCTGACGAATATGAACGCTGCCATTGGTGACTGATGCTCTCGGCCTGCGGCAGTCTGCAGTCGGCAGTCTGCACTTTTCATTAGCACCCACCAACTTTTCTGCGACTCCCCTAATTGCATTTATTAATTGGTTTTGCTGGTCCGATCCATGTTTGCCCGGCTGACAGGTGGCAGATGCGAGCCCCTGAGGTGGAACAACACAGGCAAACACGTAAACAAGCTGTGACGGCTTGGGCGGGGGCATCAAATCACCACATTGCATCACAGCGTACCGACAGATTGTACGAAGTATTATGCATGACCAGGTCTCCGGTGTCAGAGAACAACAAATTGTCCAACCCGAGATTCTGCGGCTGTATCTGTATCAGCCAACCATTTTTCGTTCCACACCATTGGGATTGGAAGTGGTTCGGACGGCGCCACCCTCACGATCCTTGGTCAAGTTGCCTCTGGAGTCTGGTCTCTCAAAGTCACTTTTCGTCGGTTGTCGCGGTATTATTAGGTGGACCCATGAAAGCAAACCCTGGTCCATGCACCCTATGGCCTTACAGCAGCTCATGTACGACCCTTGCCAGGAGGCCCAGGACCCGTGGTACATTTGTGTACTTGTTCGTTAGCTTTTGGGAATATCTCCTTCCTAGCGACTGGCTACTGGCGCCACTCCCCCTCCCACTCCACACGATGGCGGATGGACCAGCTTGCTGGGTCCATCTCCATCCCAAGCTCGCACCAACTGACATCAGGATAACCGGTCGCGCGGGTCAGCTAGGGTCTTGTCTTAGCTACCCGTACATGCGAGCCTGAGTCTCTTCTTAACTTTAACCCCTTGGCCCGGCGGGTCGACCCAGGTCGCCAAACATCGTCGGCTGTTGGGACACTTTTAACCAAGCCGCTGCTCCCAGGCCTTGCGACCTCCGTCTCCTTTATAACAAGTTGTCCCTCTCTTTTTTACGTCTATTATCCAAGTCTCCGAAGCTAGTGCCGTTTGCCCTTCGCTCTTGAAGTGCCTCTGTCCCTAGTGATGGAGCCTACAGATCCGAATGAAGACCCTACTTCAGACTTTGATGGGTCTATGACTACATCCGAATTCACCTCTGTCACAACGTCACGCCTCCGCTATTCGTTTGAGCATGGGAGGTATGGAATCAAGTCATGATGCTCTTCCTTGAACTTTTACTCACATACTAGCAAATAGACGGTACCAAGGCTTCCTCCAGGGGCGGTATGGGCTGCCCAACGACGACATTGAGCAGATGCGTGAGGGCATAAAGCACAAGATGTACGTCGATTACATTCTCGAGGGGAAGCTTTTTCGCGCCCCCTTAGGGGACTACCCCCAGAAGCTTGTCGATCTGGGGACTGGCGTCGGCTTCTGGGCACAGGATGGTTCGTGGACTTCGTCATGATTTTACTCAGCATCTGCTTGGGATCGCCGAGGCTCACACAAACTAGTCGCAGACCATTACCCCAGCGCTCGCATAATCGGAACCGATATATCTCCCATTCAGCCTCATTGGACTCCGCCAAACATCGAGTTCCGCGTTGAGGATCTTGAGGATGAACACCGACCATGGACCAACATCTACAAGGACGCGGATCTGATCCACATCAGGGCTTTTTTGCAAACAGTGACACATCCAGCACGGATTGTTGAGAGATCTTTTGAGTGAGTTGCCTCGAAATCGTACGTCCGTTTTACAATTTTGATAGCTGACATTATCGTAGAAACTTGAAGCCCGGAGGATGGATCGAGTGTCACGAAGCAATCCCTGAAGTCTTCTCAGATGATGGCACGGTGGGGTCTGACCACCCGCTCAACACTATCTACAGACTTGTCGGAGGTCCTTTCACGGAAATATATGGCTGGAACTTACAAATAAGTCGCCACATACCAGAACTTCTCGAAGAAGCAGGGTTCATTAATGTCAATGTCAAGCACAACCACGTGCCCCTCGGCCGGTGGCACCACGAGACGAAAATGAAAGAGGCGGGTATGTTCAGCCAGACAGTGAGCGAAGACTGGGCGGCCGCCTTGCTGTCAAGACCCGCCACCTTAGGACTAAGCGAGGAGGAGGCCGCCCAGTTAGCCCAGAAACTTTTCGATGCGAACAATAATCCCACCATCCATGGCTATTTAGACTGGATCGATGTCTGGGCTCAGAAACCCCCCTCATAGTTGCGCTTATATGACAAAAAGATGAGCCGTTCAACCCGAACACAACCCGAACACACATTGTGCCAAGCCAAAGTGGATTATATATATATATTGCAACATGTCTATATATTCATATGCAACATGTCGCCACCGGAGCAGGCTCTCGCATACCAGACCCAACCAGACGGAACCATGAGGCCAGGGAAGAGGCTTATGTCGGTCCGCCGCTCTGTCTGACTGTGGCTAAACCCGCTGGGCCTTGCCTACAAGCACCCCATGCGCGCAACGCTACACGTCTACATCCCCATCCAGGTAGGAGACCCCTTAGTCGTAGGGATGCCGGGACCTGAAAATGTCGGATCAGGAGGGTCAGCAGCTTATGAGGGTGCCAGCTTTTCTTATGACCAACCCCATTTTTCCCCGAGTGCTTTCAACTCGGCAAACAATCTGTGCGTCGCGATGTCGTACAGCCCGTTCTCGTTCAAGTACTGGGTGTAGCGCTCACACTGTTCCATCCGATGTTGCGCCTTCAACACAAGTGCTGGGTGTTCGCTGAAAAACTCGGATATAATATCATCGAGAGGCTTGTCGGAAAGTTCCTGGGCAAAGAAATTGCAGAATATGCCGACGAGCTCGCCAGGACGACGCAGTACATGAGCAACAGAAAACACCAGGTCCGATTGGTCTATTTCCGACTTACCAGCATCGGGGTGGCCATACCACTCCCGTTGGAGCTGGTCGCAGAGACTACTAGTCCTGCTCTTCTCTTGCAAGACATCGCGGAACTCGGCATTCATGTGCTTGTTCGCGTCGATCGAGTCATGGCCAGTAATTCACGATGGTGGCGTGAAGACTTGGCGTGGAATGGTACTTGTGAACTCCCAGTCAATTTTGCCTTGAACTTGCATATCTTCGTCCACAATGGTATTGGCACCCCGTAGATCCAGATGGTTCAGGATGAAGGGGTTCTTGTCCAACTGAGGATCAATGGCCTGGTCAAAAATACGCTCCATGCCGTGTATCGCAAAAAGCTCTTGTCTGATGTCGTCAACTGTAACGTCACTAAATGCCTCCACAAAGTGCCCCGATACAAGGCTGAACTGGTATTTCATGTAATTCTTGGCCGAAGTAAGGGTTGGGTGAGGAGACAGATGAAGTGAAGCGGCAGACATGGAAAGGATGGGGCCTACAACAGGCTGCGGGCTGCCATCGGGAGCTGGCATCAGGGAGCCTATTGAGGGAAACTCGAGTTTCCTGAGCTCGGCCAAAATGTCGATTAGCTGCGAGTAGAACTTTCTTCTGTGCTCCTCTTTGGCCTTAATCAGAAGTTTCTGATCCAGCGGTTTGCCTAGAATGAAGTCTGTGACGATGAACATCTGCATACCGGCGCCGGTCTTGGTTAATTTGGCATCGCGTCCATAAAATTGGGTATGAGGGACGGGAAACCGGGTGTTGCGCTCGAGGTATCTGCATTTATTTGAGAGGTAGTCGCAAAACGTGGGAGAATATCCAGCACTTACTGTATGGTGGTCACTTCACTCAGCAGCCTTGTCCTAGGGGTCGTCAAGTTCGTGCTCGGTTGGGACTCTGATAATCCAATTGGGTCCATTCTGTGCGTCTTGTCCCTCTTGCTCATCTCGGTCAAAGTCGACGAAGAAGCAGATATTAAAGCTCCCTCTGTCTGTGTTGACAACCCGACACGGTTTGCCGCCATTGAGCCGTGATGCCATAGCGCAGACCGCATCCCCGTCCAACAATTCGATCCATGCTATTCTGGCCTGACTTTGCCAATCCTGAGTAAGAGCAGGGAATCCAAGAGTATCAGGTCCAGACCCTCCAGCCTAAAGCTCATTGAACTTTGAAGTACTGGGCTCATTAGGACTTGTCGCGGATGACTCGGCCCGCTCCTACTCGTACACATCCCGCCCATTCGTCTATCTTCCCCCTTGGTTGGTTGCGCCCCGAAGACTAGACACCTTTTGCCAATGGATTTTTTGGAGGATTCTCTCGCTCACTTGGCTAGGTACGTGTAAAACCGTTTGCCAATTGTTACTTCGTACACTTAAAGGGATTTCCTCCCTCACATGGGTCATAGTACATAGCCAGCTGCATGCAAGACCCGCGCAGAGGGCCTCTGCTCAGAGCCCTGAGTACGGAATACTACACAATGCATACATGGTAGGTAGTAGCTTAGTATTTTTGCTAATTGTGTACAAGAGTATCCATCAGCCATGATTACGTGGATAGGTGACTTGAACAATTTTATTGTCCTCAGTTGAGCCGGTGAACCGTCTGAGTCGATGGCTGTCTTGCCCTCGCAACAGTCGAGTGAGCCCATCAGTGCTGCCACCAGATCAGATCAAATTTCAATGTGCTTATCTTGAAAATATCGTAAATCTTACAGCTATGAAAAGTTTGCCATACTTTAGTTTCCAAACATAGGTGGCCCCCCACCACCCATGGGCGGCCCGAAGTTTACAAAATCCCCAAAGTCATTGAAGGGAGCAGACGGGTCCTGGTACCCCTGAGCCATGTATGACCAGTCCATGTCTCCAGCATCATCGAGCGGAGGCCCTCCACCAATATCCATAGATGCATGGGGAGGTGCCCCCGGCTTCATACCAAGATTGTCAAACTTGAAGTTGAAGGCAGACGAGGCCTCGCTGCCTTGCTGCTTCTCTCCCCGCTCCTTGCGACGCTGCTCTGGATACTCTTGCAGTAGAGCAATGAAGCGTGGAGTTGACACCTCCATACCGGCAGCGCGTTGGGCTGACTCGTAGGCATTCCAGGCCTTAATGAAATTGTGTCTGAATGCCGTGTGCATTGGGGTGTTCACGTTGTCTGGAAAACCCCAGAGATTGTAGTTGGCAGTAATGGCAGCCCACGCGCGGTCCGCCATCGGTCCCGATACGCGACGTCGCAGGTCTTGGAGAAGAAACATGTACGCCGGGAACGGGAAGTAATACCCCGAGTACCACCTAAAAGGAGCAAGGCTTTCTGATGACTGAATCATGCTGTCGTATTCAATCATCTGCGTCGCTTGCAAGAAGATATCGTCTCTTTCCACTTCTCGGAGCGGCGTAGCTCCGGCGTTGTGCATACGAACTAGAAAGTTGATGACACGCATCTTGCACAATGCCTGTCTAGCCATCGTCAAGGTGAGGAAGTGGAGTGGGATCTTGGGATCGCACTGGCTGAGGTATGTGCCCTCAATATGAGCACAGAAACCATCCAGTGTGTAGGTCGGGGAGTTGGAGGTCGCCAGACGGATGATGGGGCCTGTATCCGTAGACCTCCCGTCGCCTTTCGATGGGCAGGCTTTGGACTCTGGAATTTTCCCCCTCTGATCAGCCTGTCTATTATTGCTCGCCACAGTCATAAAGAACTCGATTCGTGACAGCGCAAAGAGCATCTCAGTTGGCCCAGTGTGCGACGTGGGCATCTCCTTGCCATCGATGTGCAGGTCGCTATCATTGATGTTGAGGGGGATTTTGCAGTCCCCGCCACTGGAGAGAGCTGTGACCGTCGAGCCCGTCATTTCTCCTATCCGGCGGTCATATCCAACGATTGTCCACCATAAGCGACGCCTCTGCTCAATCTCAAATGGCGGGAGTCCATAACCCTCCGGGTCTCTATGGAGCCCCATACGCTGAGCATTGCGTACTGCCACGCCTATTATACAGAATAATTGGCGTGGGTCTACAAACCATCGGACAGCAAACTACAGCTAGTGAGCGACGTATAACAACAATAGATTGGGGGTGCTCCTAACCAGATAGAGGACGAACGCTTGGAGTACAAGAGGATCATCGACGCGCATAAATTCGGCGTTGACCAGCGCCTGCTGAGTGGCCGGCAGATACCGAGTGAGCAGCTGTTGTTTAGATTCGCTGAACATACTCTGGGCATGTCTCTCTTCCATCGAAGTAATCGCCATAACATACACCCCAAACATGAAGGCTTCGATATTCTTGGGAACCTTGTCCAAGTTTGAGGCTGCCTGCAAGATCTGAGGCTGGATCGTGGGGACGTGTGTGATTTTGAGTAGGGAGTTGACGTTATCGATGTAAAGCTGCCACAGTTGGAAGATTTGGATGGGGTTAGGGTGCAGCGGCATGACAGAGGCAGAAGACGCTCCAACAATAAAGGGAAACCCATCGTCGTTGCTAAAGAACTTGTCAAAAGCCCTGTGTATGGTAGAGCCTTCAAACTCGTCATCTGAGGAGTCTTCTACGAGCTTCTCGTTGGCCCGGAACTGTTACAATATGTCAGCGTAGGGTTTTAGGCGGCAGCTTCATGGTGATCTCGGCGTTACTAACCTCCTTATCAAGCGCGAATATGGAGCTAGATAGTCTAATTGCCATGCCGGGGAGGTCAGCGGATCTTGGTACCCAGTTCTAATAAATCTCGGCCACCTACTTCTCTCCAGCAGAAGCAGCCGACGGAGATACGCTGGTATCAGGTGACGTCTTCAAGTCGTGAAAGCCATTCTCCAAATCTTCTACCGCGTCGATGGGTGGACCACCGGACCGCAACTCATGCCCCATAGGTTCAAACTTGATACCATGCTCGCTTAAGAGAGCTTCGTACTTTTTAAGGCGGTCGATGAGGTCTCTCCCCTGCAGGCGCTTTTTCCGGCGCCGTGGCGGATGCGGAGGAACCACAAAGCACTCGACCTTGGCTTTGATACAGTTGGCGCAGGGTTTATTCTTGTCACACCGAACCTTGCGCTGTTGGCAAAGTACACAACTGGTGCCCCGTGTGAGCTTCACGTCCGATGAGTCAAAGGGCTGATGCTGCTCCTCTGAAGGCAGCATAGGACCAGACCGAGATGCGCCAGATGCCGACATGGCTGCTTATGCGTAAACTTTGAGGCTGCTTCGGAAATTATCAGTAGGAGGCAGGCCAGAGCTGGCGCCCAGGGGCCAGAAGCCTCCTATGCGTCTGGCGAATCGAGATCGGCGGGATGGCGTATTCAGCTATCCAACCAGGCGAGCCGCGAAGATGGTCTCAAGAGGTTTCGAGTAGGTACGCGTGCTTTTGTGTGTGGTGCTCAGCTGGCTGATGAATGCGCAGACGTTGCAGACACTTTCTGATTCCTCCGATTCCCAGCCACGTGCAGCAAGCCTAGCAAGGGTCCGACCACAGGTGACATTGGAATGGTAATCGGTACAAATACGGGTCGATGGAAGAACGTGATGACTACTGCTGCCTGTCAATGGTCGTTCGGCGAGATATAGTATAGTGTTTCTACAACGGTCTGGGACGGACCATCCTCTGCCGCATTGTAAGGTAGCGTTTAAAATCGGGACTTTGATCGGCGGTCCAGGGCTGTTATACCCGTAAACTAGTAGGCCATAGTGACGAGGTGCATGATGGCCATTACTTATTCTTAGGGTAGGTGGGCACTTCGCGACCTAATCCAGGACATTATTAGTATTACCTGGGCATTCGCGATTTTGTTTCCTGCAACTTGCAAGGTTGGTGTTCTCCCGCACCAGACCAGGTTGTAGAAGGTCAGCAACCATGGGACAGAGGACGCGCACGGCCAAGCCAGGGCGGCACGTTGCGGGCAAAGTACCCGACAGTGGAGGTGCAGCTGTTAGCTTGTTGCTATCACCATCTTATTAGCAATCTTGGGGCAACAGGTACGAGACAAGACGACCCCTCGTTGTGACAGGGCAGCCAGAAACCCCTCCATCTACGCCAGTACCTTGGGAACAACCCAAGTACCTCGCGGCTCAAGGGGCCCCTAGATGAGCTATTTTAGTCTGAGAATTGCGGGATTACTGGAGGATAGAACCGCCAAAGACGCGTACACGTCCGATTAGGGTGCAGTCACAACAAGGGAGATGTCCCAGTGGACGTTGGGGTTCCATAGGGCTGCACCTGCTGCACCTTTTGCACCACCTGCCTGGCAGTACTTGCTCGCTCCACGTACAGGTTACAGTAGGAAGGTACCAAGACCCCACCTGGCAGTGCGCTTACCCCGCTGGTTACGTGCATTAGTAGGTGTTATATTCCAGGCTTTCCAGCTGGCTTCTGACGACCGATGATTCTCGATATCCCACCATCCATCGTCCCGTCCCGAAACCTGCATCCCTCGAGCACCCATCACTATCCTCGGCCGCACTCGTTTCCTCACCCTCGTGCAGTTATTCTCAACGCCTCGACCAATCCCCTATCCGACGACTTCCTCCCGCTCTTCTCCCCCCCAACTATAGCAACCGCGGCATCTTTTTGACCGAACCTTGGTCCGTCTGCGCTGCGCCGTTCCACCACTATCCACGACTTTCTTGATTACAACATCGGCCGACCATCTATCCACACTTGATCCGGTCCGCCCGACACCGCCGGGACCAGCCGCCTTCGACCGACGACGATTTCATCGTTCCGCGTTCCGCACCATCCGGGACTGACCGACTCGATTCTGCTTCACCCCTGCGAACCGGGACTTCGGTACCCATCAAGTTTCCCACGGTCTCGCCCCCCGAACCTTGCGCACATCGCGCCACTTCTTGTGCCCCTCCCATCGACGTACGCCTTCAGAAACCATAACACAGGAGAGTAATCAGGGCAGCCATGGGGAAATCGTGAGTGAAGTTTTCTTGCCTCGTCGACTGTGGCCACACCAACTGTTGGCAGGCGCAGTGCAGCATTGGCTGCTGCCGGTGCCTGGGGTGTCGATCGGCATGGAGTCGCCGGCGACGTCATCACATCAAGTTCTATCCCAGCATCGCTCAAGTTTGCTGACACAGTTTCCACCTTGTAGGCAGTCAAAGCTCTCTGCAGATCAGCTCGCTGAGCTGCAAAAGTCAACGCATTTCGATAAGAAGGAGCTCCAGCAATGGTATAAGGGTGAGCCACCTTGTTGCGCCGGCCTGATCTGATGCCATGGTCGTCCCTGGGTGTTGCAACCTGCCATACTGACCACTCGCGCCAGGTTTCCTGAAGGACTGCCCTTCAGGTACTCTCACCAAGGAGGAGTTCCAGAAGATTTACCGACAGTTCTTCCCCTTTGGCGACCCCAGCTCATTCGCCGATTATGTCTTCAACGTATTCGATAGCGACCGGTCGGGCAGCATTGATTTCAAGGAATTCATCTGCGCCCTAAGTGTTACGAGCAGGGGCAAGACGGAGGACAAGTTGGATTGGGCCTTCCAGCTATACGACATTGATGGTGACGGCAAGATCAGCTACGATGAGATGCTCCAGATTGTCGAGGCCATCTACAAAATGGTAGGTCTCATACTCAAGACAATGACGTCAAGCCAAGGCTTGCTAACCTGACATTCCACACAGGTGGGCTCGATGGTGAAGCTCCCAGAAGACGAAGATACCCCCGAGAAGCGCGTCAAGAAGATCTTTGCCATGATGGACAAGGATGAGAATGGCAGCCTCGATGTGGAGGAATTTAAGGAGGGCAGTAAGCGCGACGAGACGATTGTATGCGCACTGTCGCTGTACGATGGACTGGTCTAAAACTGGCTTGCGCCTTGATATTTTGAGGGTTTAAACGTGTTACTGGAAGCGCCAAAGAACGAGAGATGATGAAGGTGGACGTCGAATTGCGAGAATCGAATTGCGAGAACAAAGTTGTTGTCTTTTTCCTGGTGAGTTTAGGGTTGGGGCAGGGATTTTGCGGAGGGCATGATTTTGAGACTGCGACAGAAGAAAAGAGTCGACAGGAGGATAAAATCAGGGATTCGCGCGGGTTGCCCTGGATATAGCCAGTAGATGGATACCGTCGCTTCTCGAGTGTCATTTACTCTCTTGGGCTAGAGCTTACAGCCCAACTCCTGGATATTGGCCATGGGGTCAACGGCGGTGGGAGTCGATCCTACGTATACCTACCTATGAATATATGACCTACCGCCTCTGACAAGAGAACCGTTCGGGTGGGAGGGAGCTGGTTCGTTTAATATAAAATCCATCTACTACCTATCTTCTCGCTCCAACTTGAAGCGGCGTTACTGAAGTAAGCTACTACGGGTAGTACTATGGACCAAAGCTGAAGTGGGGTCTTGGTCAACTTCATCTTCACTTAAACACCATCATGAACCGACTCCCCCAACCTTAGTTCCACCCCATAGTGCAATAACCAGACAAATTATAAGCATATCCTCTAATCAAAATGGGCTTAGAGACTTTGACCTCCCAACTCGAAGACGAGATTGAAGACCCCGAAGAAGGTGTCTCATGCTCCCCCATACACACAGCTTTCACACACTGACATTGGCCCAGAAACCTTCATCCTCTTCGCCCGCCCCATCGGCGCCAACAATCTGGGTTTCATCGAACCCAAGTCCCACACCGTCGACGTCACCGTTGCGGGCCGCGATCTCACCATTCACCAATCCCCCGGTGTTCTCTCCTCCTCCCGTGCCGGCGGTACCACCGGGGCCGGTAAGCTCGACATCTCTCCCCAATCGCCAGAAGAGATGCTGAAGCAGGGAATCCCCAAGTCCTCTGGAAAGTCACACCGCCCTTCGCCTCCTACATATCCTCCCCCACCAGTCCCCTCCTCGCCCTCCTCAACCCCCACTCCTCCTCCGTCCTCGAACTCGGCTGCGGCATCAGCCCCCTGAACGCCCTCTCCCTGCGTCCCCACGTCGCCCACTACGTCCTGTCCGACCAGCCCTACATCCAGAAGCTGGTGACCCTCAACCTCGCTGAGAACACCACTACCACCACCACGCGGCGCACCGGCAGGGGCGGCCCAGCAGCAGCCCGGGGGGCGGACGTGGTCTTCACCCCGTTGGACTGGGAGACCGACACCGTCGCCCCGAACCTGAGCCCCACGGGCGACTTCGACCTCGTCCTTGCGTGTGACTGTGTCTACAACGACGCACTTGTCCGGCCCTTTGTCCAGACATGCGTCGACGTGTGCCGGCTCAGGGAGACGGCGGCCCGGGAGGCGCCCGGACGGGGGAAGGGGCCGTGTGTTTGCGTCGTCGCACAGCAGCTCCGGGGCGACGACGTCTTCCAGCTGTGGCTGACAGAGTTCTTCAGGTACTTCCGTGTCTGGCGGTTTCCGGACCATGGCTTGCCCGAGGGCCTTCGCACAGATGATGGCTTTGTGATCCATGCTGGCATTCTAAGAAGCTAGAAGGAAGGCTAAGGGCTTTAGAACATCTTCATTACACCCACATAGACCTCACCCCCGAGTTAGAAACTACTTTCAAGGAGAATATATCGTGGTATTTAACCATACACACAGGTTCTGATCAAGAATTATAGGGGCTGCAGTTGTTGCCGTTGTTAGTCTTGTTTCACGATTAGCGTAGGGAGAGAAAGAATTATTAATACATAGCGCAAACTTCCTCCATACTTTCCGAACAGTCTCAGTGTCCTGCTTCTGAACCAAACTCGCGAGCCTCTGGGTCTGTCTCCGCATCACTAACAGCCCCCTAATCTCAGAGACTCAACTCTACATCAAGTCCCAAACAGAAGAGACGCCTCGTCCGCAACAACCTCAAGAGCCACCCTACAGGACACCCCCAAGGCAACAACTAGCCTCATGGCCTACAGAAAAGCTAGCAGCCCCAGAAATGCGCCCGGTATTGCCAGCACAAATGTAACCCCATCTACCAAGGTCGCCTGACCCTTTGCATTCCTCAACCAGTACTCGGACGAGGGATCAAAGATAGGGCCTGTAAGGTCCCAGTAAAGGCTGGCCAAGATGCCAATGTGACAACGAGCGGCAAGGAAAAATTCCCGAATAGAATCAAGGATACCTGCTGTTCCTTCCTCGCCCGTTTTTCTGGTTAAGTTGCTTATCGCCTTCTTTAAAGTCGTTCCAAAACGAGGTTCAGTGCCTTCTTCAACGTCTAGGTGAGACGGATAGGCTCCCGGATAGTTCTTCATCAAATTTTCGAGGTTGATCTCCGGTTCACAACTCGTCCACTGAGCGGCTTCATCTACCTTGGGATAGACTAATCCCTTCTTGGGAACACCAGCGAAGATGTGGTCCGTTTGGATGCCCTTCAAAGCCAGCTCCCGGTGGTGAACTCTTCTCAGGTGGCACCGCTTGGGATCTTTGTTCGGCTTCTGGGCTCTCGACAGACCTCGAGTCTTGGAAGGAGTGTCCTTCGATCCGCCCGTGCCTGGCGTAGGCGTTAGTGACGTGCTGTGCCGGAGGTTGTTCTCCTCCAACCCTCCTCTCTGCTTTCCCTTGGATGTCTGTAGGGTTTCTGGTTGACTTCTTGTTAAGGGCCAAGTGCTCGTGGAGGAAATATCAATTGGAACTATTTGCCCTTCCGGCGTCAAGCTCAGCAAAGAACTTCGCACAGCCTTCTGGAGGGAATCTGTCGAGTTGGTATCGGCCGCGGTCCAAATCGGCTTCTCACAAGATGGGCTCTTTGAATTCCCCTGCCAATTATCGTTCTTCTCGCTCGCCACCTCGCGGTTCGGGTTTGATGCGGACGTCGGACCGTCGGAACCAGCGGCGGTGGTAGGTGTGGACACAGGTGTTCTCATGTCTCTGTCTTTCTTCTCCGTGATGTCGCCGACGGTACCTTTAATCCATTCCTGGTTGGCCAGAGGATTGAACCTTTTTCTCTCTTTCGTACCCTGCAAGCCGTCCAACTTCGCGACCTTTGGCTTCAGCGAGCCTAGATTACTCTTTATTCCGTCTCGTGTGGGAGTTTCCTCCTTCAAGGTAGCATCGCGAGGAAGAAGGGGGATTTCGAATTCTGGGCTTTCAATTTCGGCCCCTGGGGATGGTTTGGGCCGGACTGGGCGCAGATTTATCGCCGATCTAAGCTCTCTGTCTGTAGCTACCTCTTCTCCTCTATCCAGGAACTTCCCAGCTTGAGCGCGCTTTCTCCCCCTTAGGTATTGGAACAAATGTGTCGGTAATGACCTGTATGGCGGACTCGCTGCGGTTAATTGATGTGTTTCTCCTCCTGGTGCCAGTGCTTCGGTTGGTATCTTTCGGGGATCGGAAATTCGGAGGCTCGTCGCTGAATCAAAAATCAAACTTGATTGGTGGGCTGGGCTCTGGCCGAGTCTCTCGTGCTCCTTGTTTTTCCTTCGAAACACTTTGGTTCGGTGTCTCGATTCCAAGCGTCTCCGCGGCTTTGAGGAGTCACTCCTAGAGAAGGGGGCAGATGTGAAGGTTGAACTCTGGCTCTGGGAGGGCGCCTGTCTCAGAGCTGGTACTCGTATGTCTGAAATTGATAGCTCTTCTCCATGATCTACTCTGGTGCTCAGGCTCTCTCCCAAATCTCCGCGTTGTCCGTGTGGCGGATCGATATATGCTCTCTCAGCGAAAGAGCACTCAACATCTGTCTTCGAAGGCACCAAGATGTTTTTGGCACCATCATTTCTGGTATTCCCCTCGGCCAGATTTTCCGAAATGTTGAAACTTATACCGTTTTCGAAAAGCTCCTGAGCTGCTGACTTGGGCGCCCCCAGGCTTCGTCGGTGGGGAGAACGAATTACTGTGCCTAAAGACCTTGAGGCCAGACCACATCCCTCCTGGCTCGCAGGATCATCAAGCTTCGTATCTGAAGGTTTCAGCTTTTTAGGAGAACCCAGGTCTATCAAAGAGTTTTCCTCTCTGGGCTTATCTAACGGGGGCGATTGCCTCTCTGGATTCCCCCCTCTGGGAGACCTTATATCTACCACGGAGTCTTCTTCTTCGGTCTCCTCAGACGGACGGGATTGTTGTTCTGGATTCAACCTATTAGCAGGAAGACTTCAGCTTGAAATATTGACTACTCACTGGCAATTAGTGGTATGCAACCTCTCTGGGATGGAGTAATTGGGCTGATTTTTGGTTCCTGTGCTGAAGCCCATTGCCCGACGAGTTGCTGCAATCCTAGATTCTGTGTCTGGTGGGCCAGTTCCTCCTTTTCCTCATGTCCGTCTTTGGGCTTCTCCTTTGCTTTATGCGGGAGAAGACGCTTCTCCCCCCCTTCGCTGTCCATCACGGCGATCTTGTGCGTATGCCTGGCGTTCCTCAAAGTCGCTTTCAAGGTATTGGTCTTTTGTTCAGTCTCGCCGCTGCAAGTGCTCTCATCACTATTGGACGGGGTCAGGATATCAAGCCGGCCGGTCTCCGGGTTGATGCCTTGCACACCAAGGTAGTCTCCGCTCTGCTTGAGGCTTCTGCGCTGGCGTCGAGCTTCCTTCTTGGCCTCGATCGCCAGACGTGCGTCAGAAAGATGACGCTCTGCCTTCCGTATTGTTTGGGACGGTTCAAGTTCTGAGTTATTCCTCAGCCCAAGATTGTGCCAGCTCACTTTCACTTCACTTTGACCAGAGGTTTTAGCCAACCCCCGCTTTGGATTATCATCCTGTCGAGGCCCGCTCCGTTTTCGATCCGAAATATTAGGAGTTGGAAAGGGCCGGGCAGCTGCGGAGACTGTACGACGCTGTGGTGATGGCGTACGATCGCGGCTCTCAGAGATGTCTCTGGCGGTATTCCATCGAGTGATTCTGTCAGAGTCTTCCGTGTCGCTCCGTCTGCTCCTATGGCTGTCAGTTTCGAGACGCAGACGCTGCTGGCTATCTCCTGATGATGTATCGAGCGGATCATTCCAGAATCCGTGCACTCTGATGGTGCCACCCCGTTCTGGCTTCTGGGTAGGGTTCATGTTTCTCCTCCACCAGTTGCCCAGAGATGAAGACTTGGCGATCCTGGTCTTTCTATTCTTCTGACTCTGCCAGGCAAACGAGATCGGAGATGGTTCGGTTCTCGTCTTCGGGTTGTCGGAGACGGTTGGTGGTAAGAAATAACCCATTTTGGGCGAGAAAGATTGGAAGATGCAACTTGTGTAGTCAACGGGAGCGTCGGTGAATGAAGGGTTGGCCACTTCTCGAGTGACTGTTTGTCTCAAGAATCCGATGCTGGAATCACTCACTCCAGGAAGGGCATGGTACAGTGTAACAGAGAAAGAATGAAGTTTGCAGAGGCTAGAAGATTCAATGCTGCTGCTTGACCGAAGGAGACGATTCATACGTAGGTAGGTAGATACCACATTTGGGAAGTAGAGAAGCAGCCTCCTGCCGCGATGGGCCTTGGTTGAGTTTTTGCAACTTCCTGTTCGACCCCATGCTTCAAGGCATCTAGCATGGTCTTGCTCACATCAGGCTTTCAGCCCGCCTAGAGGTAATTTAGCGCTCAAAACACAGGTTGCATACCAAGATGTAAGAATGCAGGTGCCAGCGGAAACTGATATCTATAATAATTTTAATAATTTCTGTACCGGTAGTATGACTACCGCAAATAAGTCGAAGAGCCTAAGCATCCCTTGTACCCCTGAAATGGCTTCCAAACCCCTAACGCCACCAAATGCTATGGGGGACCTTAATACCAGAGGGTCCACGGATCCAAATAATAGAACAACCGAAAAGCAGTACCTATCTCATCGCATTGACGGATATCTCTCATGGTGAGACCTCTGCCTAGGAGCAGCAAAGGGGTTGTGCCTGGTAGAGCCAGGAGCCTCGGCATGCTTCACCGGACTACTCTGATGCCTATGTTTGAACTGACCCTGTTCATACGATGCCATCTCGCGAGAGGTTCTCGGAGAAGAAGGCTCCACATCATTCATATTGTGCAGGCTCGTCGCCTTCTTTAGAGGAGATTGGTTGTGGGTGTAGATTCCTATGTTACCCCCAAAGTTCAGACTTCCGGTTGTTGCAGAGCCCGGAATTCCTGGAGTCGACGTCATGCTAGAAGTATATCCCACAGGCATGCTCTTACGGGATGTCGACGGGCGCGAGCGATCCGCGGTAGCGTGGGCCTCGGATCGTCGAGCAGGATTTGTCGGTGTGAACATCTGCGGGTTCATGATGTTGCCACGGATGGGAGTAGCCTCCTCAGAGCTAGCATGAGGGTTCTGGCGCGTATGAAACGAATGGCGAATTAGAGTTGTTGGGGTCCCAACTTGAACAATCTCTCTCGCCTGAATAGGCTGGTCATCCGAGATCTGGGTTCCAACATCCCTGACCACGGGATGGATACGAGGGTGAACAAATTTCGTGTCGTACTCGTGCATAACCTCTCTCTGGATGATCGCGTTGTCCTTAGCTTGCTGCGCGAATCGAGACGCCAGAAAGAGGAGCTGGCACGAGAGGACGACTTGAACAAGGAGAGTGTTGAAGACCGTGACGCTCGGCCGAGGATCCAAGGGCGCCAATGGAAGAAAAAGGAGATAGACCAAGACATGGCCAGGGCTAAAAAGGCAGAATAGACGAAGAGAGATGGGGAGCGGATCCCACACTGATAACTCCCAAACGTCCTCGGTCTTGTTCGGATGCGCCCGGGAATCCGCCGACTCTGGTGTGACCATGTCTGCAATGTATCGTAGCGGGGAGGCTCCCCCGGGGGAGGACGATACCTTAACACGTCGTGCAGAGGGTGTCGAGGGCTTCACCTCAACATTCGCTTCGAAGAGTCGGTACTTTCGCGTTCGGGTAATGGTGTAGAAAGCATTCGCGCACGACAAGGCAACAATACCCCAGACAAGAGGATAGATCTATCAGAAGACGTGTCAGTTACAGCGAATCGGCAGTGCTTCTACATCAGTTGACTTACGAAAAACGTCAACCACCCCGTGCCAGAATCATCGCTGAAGATGTCGTCGTCCGATGCCAGCGACCCAGAGTTGGCGCGCGCCAGGAGGAATATAAAATTGAGACCCAGGCCTAGCTGCGTGCCTGCGACCTTCGAGTCCCAGTCCCGTGTCTCCATCTCCTCCGAGAGCCATAGCAGAAAGTCCATGGGATTCAGCATAGCCTTGAGCCGTTCGCTGAACGGCTTGCGCCGCACGAGTCGGGGCATCGTCTCGAGTTCGACCGGATCTGTAAGTTTGTCCAAAATGCAGGTGCCAAATAGGGCATTCAAAGGAGGGACAGCGATCCTGTCGGCGATATAGAAGGGTAGGTAAAGAGCGAACGAACGGGGCCCAAGTGGAAAGTTTGAAAGTATCGGGGTTGTTTACTTTGTGGAAATTTCCTTAGCACCAAGGCAACGAAGAGACAGATGGGAGCTGGAGCTCTTTGTTCCCACAGTGGCACAGCTACCTACAGGGGACTCCACTACGCGGGGCACCTGTGGGTGGGCGCTGGCGCATCGACCTGACACGGCAGCCGCCTGACAATTGGACCGACCACCTCGAACCTCCTCCATCCCCATCCTCCAGGTCATCCTCCGCCCCTACATACACTAAGATGGCCTCCCAAGCCGATTTCAAGAACCGCCAGTTTTTGGCCGTCATCGGCGACGAGGTGAGGATTTGCCGTTCCCCAGGCATCGCGCCTGCAACTGTCGTCAGCCCCCCAAGTTCGCTGACGTAGGTGTAGGATTCGGTGACGGGACTGCTCCTCGCAGGCATTGGTGTGAGTATCGCCCTAGTAGCGCGGCACGGGGATCTTAGCTTACGAGCTCATCTAGCATGTCACGCCCGGCGCCGACGCCGAGAAGAACTTCCTGGTCGTCGACAGCAAGACGGAGACGTCCGCCATCGAGTCGGCGTTCGAGCGCTTCACTGAGCAGAGGAAGGATATCGGCATTGTCTTGATCAACCAGCACGTCAGTTACTCCTGCCAGCAAAACCTTTGATAGTGTAGTTCGTTCTAACTCTATCCTCTATACAGGTCGCTGAGAGAATACGGCACCGCATCGACACATACACCGCCGCTTTCCCTGCCGTGCTGGAAATCCCGAGCAAAGACCACCCCTACGACCCTGAAAAGGACAGTGTGTTGCGACGTGTGCGCCGACTATTTGGAGAGTAGGAGAAATATATCCAGCGTGTATTTACGGGGGAGGAGCGATGTCAACCCTTGCCATGGAATGCCCACAAAGGATACGGATTGGTTTCGGTAGTTTGAGGAGTGCTATGAACGACCTGATGTCTATTGCCCCAGTGTATAAACTAGCATAGAGAAACAAAGTGCCTAACACCTCGCAGTCACGGCTACGTACGCTCTACCAATTCTCGCCGTCCTCTCAAATGTGATTTGAAATGAGTGCAAGAAAACCCGCTTTGAAGAGACATGCATGCATAATCAGATAACCCCAACGGGAGACCGAGTTGAAAATAAACCCAACCACTCAATAAGCCGAGTAGGAAAGACAGCCTGAACCGTTACAATTCGTTGAAGAACGAGTCACGGGAGAAGGTGACTGTGGCAGTCAGACAGGTAATTTTCTCGTCGTCGGCAGAGTAGACGTCGGCCAGGACGGTGTATGTGCCCTAAAACAAGGTCAGCATGACATCTCAACACGTTCCGGGTGGTAACAAACCGGGGGGATCTCCGCAGGCAGGTCGACTTTCTTCGTAATCTCCATCTCGCCGGGCTCAAGAGGGCATTTGAGATCAACGTTACCAATCTGCTCGCACAGATCGGCCGTGGTACTAATGAGTCGAATCAGACCGTACTTGACCGTGAGCTTGACGTATGCGCCTTGTGTAATCTCCTCCTTAATGTCTCCCTTCGCCTTGATGACCAGCTGCTTACCACTGTCGACGAGTTAGTAGCATGTTCCGTGTTGTCAGTGTGATCCCCGGGCCGGGGAGGGTCTCGACGTACGCCTTGGGCGGGTTGGGTAGAAGGTCAACACTGGTGATATCGATGAGATCATTGTCGTGTTTTCCAGGGCAGAGCTCGAGCGGAGAGTCTCCGGGGACCTTCAAATCTTCATTGGGGACGACATCGGGGGCCTTGCCGTTGAAGACGCTCAAGGCGGCGGCCGGCACCAGGGCGGCGCTGAGGCACACGGCAACGGCTGAGAACCTCATCTCTGGCGGGGATGCAACTTGGTGGTCGGTTTCGTATCTAGGTATGCGATGAGGTTGGCGATATTCGATGGCGGTCAAGATGAGAAGGCGGCGAGGTCCAGAGTCGACGTCCGTGAGCGGGATGCTGGGGAGACGGTGGCTTGGGTGTGGTTGGGTGCGTCTGCTGCGTCATGGGACCATGACTCCACACTGATTGGACATGCGGTCCAGGGTGCTTCTTGTCCACACCCCACCCAAAAGGCTCCAGCCGTGCCTCAGCAGTGGGGTACATAGGTAAGTGCGAACAGCAGCAGAGAGATAAGCCAGCTAGGTATGAAGCTGGATGCTGCAAAATTCATTCCTCCCATGGACTGAAGTCTCATCATGGCGGTGAGGCAAGATCAACGACACTCCCAAGGTATATCTTGGAGGCCTATTCCCGGCTCCAGACAGGCATCCGCGCGTCCTCATTATGGAGAGTGAAGAATGTCAGCATAGCGGCGAGACCCGCCTTGGACGAGTGCAGATCCATATCCAGCGAGAGCTAAATTACAAGACGACAAATATATGTATGCTACACGTACGCACTGGAACAATTGACTGTAGCAGGTTTGCTGTATCAGAATCTTCAACTATAAAGGAGAATCGCAGCTAGACAGATACAGGGAGAGAGAAACCATACGACCCGTATGACATCTTGCCGGGTACTAGTAACGAATCCGTGTTTTGACCCTTTATGGGCAATACTGCCAAGGAATAAATCTGACACTTTAGGCTAAGTCTGGCTGATTCAGCGTAGTTCATCGACTAGTTGCCGTACGTGACTGATTTTGTCTATGTCGTACCTCCATCTACTAGTATCCGTGACATGCACCTACCAGGACTCGGTACCGCCTTGTGGATTTCAACAATGACTGCTTAGTCTACATCTAATTTCAGATACCTAACGGTCTTCTCTCATAGAAAATTGTTCCTCACTTCGCTACGCCCTTTCAACCCAAGGGTAGACCTCCTATCTGTAGAATAAGACTTCATAGTAAGATAAATTCAGGGAGCGTCCCTTGGAATAGTGCAGTCAAGGTCATAGAGATCAGTGGTCAATTTTGCCTTTGGATATTACGGCCAACGCGTAGGGTGAATACCGTACTCGTGGGCATTGGAGTTGGAGTCGCCTACGGGGCTCGTTTCCAGAACGCTCCTAACTTTGCGATTCAGATCTCGCATTGGCATTGTGGGGGGTGACTAAAGGCACCCTAGGCAAGAGCTCAGATGCTCAGCAGACCATATTAAATAAGCCGATGCTGAGAGCAAATGAGAATAGTTCTAGAAGATTAAATATTGCTTGAAACGATTCTTCTTAAGTATCTTCTTTCCTTACCCCTCTGCTTTAGACTTTGCCGCCACTTTTATAGCATCGAAGAGCTCGGCTTTTTCTTCTTGGAATGAACTCCTTTATTCTATACTCGATTCGATTCTTAAGGAACTGCGGTGTGGGTTAATGAACTTAGGTTGATCGAGTTATGGTGTTGGGTGAATAGTTCGGTTGAATGGCTTCCATGGTATTTAAGCGTCACATTTTTGTCCCATGTGGTTGCTACAAGTATTATGACGTTGGGTGTTGGGGTGGCATACTAGATACTTTAAATTATTAGCTATGCATGGTGTACTGGTGTGCCATGTGGCAATGCCTTAAGAGCGTTTAATACAGTATTAGTAGTAGGCTACATCGATTACTATCCCACTTGCTGCTACCTTACGAAGTACGAGTACTACTTAGTGTAGTACTCACGAGGTGTAGGGTACCCGAACCATCGTCAACGGTACAATGAGACGGGTGCGAGTCTAAAATTGTCAACGCAATGCCGCGGCCAATCGCGCATCACATCGAAACTGGCCCACATAATGTCCTCAAATAGGCGAATCAAATGCTCACACTTGAGTCGCGTCAGGGAGGGGCCCCACCTTGTGTGAGTCTTGCGCGCCACTCTGCCCAGTGTGTCACCTGCAGATGTTGACCTCGCACAGTATCCCCCCTCATTGATCGTTTTCGTCCGTGAACCACGGCACTTGCTGATGGGATTGTCGAACAATTGCTCAGAACGAATGCGATGATTCACGGTTGGTCTGACAATGACGGGCCTCACGCAACCGTTTGTGGCCGCTCAGGGATGCACACTGGTGGAAACGTGCTCCTAATCTTCGCACATTGCGACAGAACCTGTCGTCTCGTCTTGTTTAGGCGACCTGCAGAGTAGTACTGAGTACTAGGTATCATGCTACGAGCGCTACTGATACTTGTCTGGCAATACTACTTAACGTAGTTACAATGATGAGGAGAGTGCGATAAGGATGAGGCGTTGAACGGGAGACTCGGGAAGCCGTGTAACGATGGCTACGAGCACCAACAAGCGGAACCTATTCATGGGGTTTCGTTTTGTGAGTATCTGCACCGACAGCTTTGTGCTTGCTTGGAAGCCAGCCCAGTAGACAAGCTCGCTGGGAGCTTGCCTGAGCGGGTTGGTGGGTGGCCTGGGGCCTCAGTAAACTTTGGCTTAGATTGCCAGCTTGCCTCCTCTCTCGTCTGGGTTTTCTGGGGACTTTCCTTGGTGCTTTACGGAGCAGGCACTGTCATCCACCCCCAATTCACACCTCGGCTGGCTCCAGTTCAGATTCCCTCTCCCATGAGTGCTTCCTCTCTACCCATCTGTTTGGCACGCTCGGCGAGATCATTCATCACCCCTTTGACGATGACATCTCTCGCATACGATGTCATGGCTAGTAGGTATACTGGAAATGTCCTTTTACCTATCGTCACGACTCGACGTCGGCAGTCAACTCCCCGGTGACTGGCCGCACGCAGCAATCTCTGCGGCCTGCAACCCATCAGCCATCGCTCACTGACATCTCCCCCTCCCCCTCCTCATCCCAGGACGATTTCGTTTCGTTTCCGTCATCGACAAAAGCATCAGCGACCTTCCCACCCCGACGCTGCAGGCAGGCATCGCTGCCCGCCTGCAGGCTAACAGTTGTGGGATGCCTGAGGCATTCACTGTTTTGTCTTTCTGACGCACTAAGATTTTCACGGCCACCGCCATTCGCATTTGGGTTTAGCGCCAATGTCGCAGTTCTCAGCAAGACCACTGGCGGCGGGGCGAGTCGGGCGACTGGCGAGATGAGCGCCGCCCGTCACCAGCGACCAGCCTGGCCTCTGGCTGGCTGGGTTGGTTGGCCAGTTGGTACGTACCCTGCCTGGTGGCCTTCTGCCGTCTTTTGCTGAGGGCGCTGCTGCTGGCGTGCACATTGCGCTGCCCTCCAGTAGCACCCACCAGCACCAAGCCGCCCGCCAACCCAGTCATGGCACCCAGTGCAGGCAAGTTCAGCTTTCTCGCCGTCGCTCTTTCCCCATCCACCCTCCTCTTCCTCCCCATCCTTCGCTCCTCTCTTCTCGTCCACTTCCACGATCATCTTCACTTCTCCCGACAGCTCCTACCTGGGCGCCCTTCGAGTCTCCTTCACTTGCCTGCATTGCGACTTGACAATCCCTCGCCTTCCCTTCAATCCCCTTTTCCCTTTGTCACTCCCGCCGCGCATTCGCCCCTCCAAACCTCCTTGGGTCTCGTCCTAAGTCCCAAAGCGATCACGAACGAAATTTGCGAAAACACGAGTCCCCCAACCGTGCGCTCCCAACATCCCCGACGCGTGTCAAAGTGTCCGAGCTGGGATTCTGACTTGTTATAAGACACAATAGTCAAGTTTTTTTACACCGTCACCTCGCCGCTCGACCTCTACCCTTTCGGCCTCGACTCGTCGACTCTCGTGCCACACACTCACCCGTCGCGATACCCGCCTTGAGGCACGCCGTCCTGCTTGTCTATATGCATGACGCTTTCAGCGGCAGCCAATCTTCGATCCGCTTTCTTTCGGTCACATTGGCGCGCGTTGCTGTAGGCGCCGTCATGCCCTCAATAGCGCGTCGATAAACATTTCACACCACCAAACAACCGTCCCAGAGGTGGCGACGCCCCTTCAGATTATGACAGAGAGACCGAACACGCTGTCTCCGCAATACTCGATTCCCAGTCAGACCATCCCGACCCTTCCCCCAGGCCCAGCCGCTAAGGATGAAGTGGCCCACAAGGTTGAGACGGTAGAAGAAGAGCCTTACACGATCAAGTGTATCTGTGGGTTCACTGATGATGACGGGAATACGATCTATTGCGAGACATGCGATACGTGGCAGCACATCGAGTGTTTCTACCCTAATAATAGGGAGGAAGCTATTCGCGAGGATTTCGCCCACTCCTGCGCGGAGTGCAAACCGCGACCCCTCAACAAGGAGCAGGCCATTGAACGAGCGCTGCAGCTGAGAAATGGCCCTTCGTTAAAAGAACCCTCGGAAAAGAAGCCGAAGCGACCACCCTCAAAGAGCCACAAAAAGAAACCAAAACTCAACGAAGGTCAAGTCAATGGCCTCAACGACAATGGCGATCTTGCTCCGCCGTCCAAGAAACCCAAGTCTACACATCGACCCTCACAATCCGTCAGCTCTCAATCCGCCAAACGAAGTCCCTCCTACTCAAACTCTCGATCAAATCCAGCACATCCCCCGAGTCCTGCCACCAGCCCTCCTGATCTTCCCGACGACTTTCAAATACACCACTACTCGGCGGGATTTTACGCCCTATATAATGACCACGATGTACCCGACACACAGAATAACCCATTTGCCAATCTTGCCATTCCTACTGCCTTGTCCCGGTGGCTTCGCGAGCCAGAGACGATGAAGCAGGAAGTGGGGCGCACGTACTCAGACGTTTTCCAGACTGCGCCGCCCAATGCTGAGGTAAAGAAGCCGAAGCTTGAGGTGCAGGACGCGATCCGTACTGTTGAATCGGGGACGACCCTTCGATGGCGGTCTCTCAAGTCTACGCAGCCTGTTGCGAAAGATGTGCAACTCATCGAATTGAACGGCGAAATTGGGTTTCAGAAGGACTACTGCTCAAACGCCGACAATCTTTGGGCTGATCTTTCCTCACCTCTCCCATTCGTCTTCTTCCACCCAGTTCTTCCTCTTTACATTGACACAAGGAAAGAAGGCTCTCTGGCTCGTTATGTGCGACGGAGCTGCAAACCGAATGCCCAACTAGATACATATCTCTCTGAGGGACCCGAATATCACTTTTGGCTGGTGAGCGACCGTTATATTGCTGCCAATGAGCAAATAACATTGCCTTGGGACTTTCGGTTAGAGAAGAGTGTGGGCCCTCGGTGGCTCCATCTCCTCGGGCTGAGCGACGACGATGCTCCGAATCACGATGAACCGGAAATGGATGAGACGGAGTATTTGGCCATTTCCAACTGGATCGATCGGATATTATCTGAGTACGGAGGGTGTGCTTGCGACCTGGAAAATAACTGCGCCTTTGCGCGGTTCCATCGCCATTACCTGCATGGAAAGAGTCAAGTACGGCTGAATGGAAACAAGAAGAAACAGCGCAAACCTCGAGTGCACGCTGTCTCACCGACGAGTACCGGGCATGTCAGCCGGGCCGCTAGTGAAGGCCATGGTGAGGATGGCCATGATCATGATGGGAGGTCGCAAACCGGATCATCTCGCAGCAAGCCGTCGAGTAGGGACCCGACTCCTCTGCGACAAGGCTCCTTCGATCAACTAGGTATACTCACAGAACCTACTGATCGTGATAAGCGAAAGGTGGCAATGGTGGAGGATTCGTTTCGCCGCATGGAACAGCAACAGCCACCGCGGAAGAAGAAACGTGCCTCTGACGGGACGACGAGTTCATCGAAGTCGAAACAACGCAACGGCTCTGCATCTCATGGGAACTATGTTGACGCTGGGACCGGTGGGAGTAAATCGGCATCACCCACGTCAGCTCAATCACCAAGCTTTCCCAATCCCTCTAAGGCTTCTTCAAGGCGACAATCAATGGCCAACCGCTCACGGCAGCCCTCGGCAAACCCTCGCCCCGTATACTGCGACGCCGCTGTGCAAACGGATCCCGTGGAAGGCGAGTGGTTTAGCAGCCCGACGACTCCTACTCGACCTAGGAAGAGGGTAATTTCGTTGGCAAAGCGGCTGCTCGACACCCGCCAGAGATTGCGTGCAGATGAGGAGAGGCGAAAACGACATCCACTCACGCCCCGGACTTCGTTAGGCTCGGGAATGGAGATTGACTCTCCACCTGAATTAAAGGCTGCGGCTTCGGGCGAACACGTTGACTCCAAGTTGCTGACAGCCTCTCAGCCGGATGATGTTCACATGCCAGATGCTCCAGGAGACGCAGGTGTAAATGGAACGGACGGTCCCACGATCGATTCGGAAAAAGCAAAGACGCCAGATCTTCGCGTGCAAATGCCACCAGTCCCGGCTTTCGACCATTCTGGATCGACACATTCGAACGCTACAACGCCGTTATCGGCGACAAGCTCCGTTGGCCAGTCTCCATTCTCTACCTCGAACCTCCCGACGCCTTTCGGCCCGCCGGCTGTCAATGGCATCGTAACACAACCCTCCCCAGCCAAGAAGAAACTGAGCCTTAGCGATTATACGAAACGATCGATGAATAAGGCAGCGGGGAAGGTATCAGGAGGGTCGGCAGTGCTCAAGCCGACTCTTCTTAGCCCTGAGGAGAGTAAGGCGGACATTACTCTGGAGCCTCAAACTCCTGTCAAGACCGAGGATGGCGTTGTCCCTTCGACCCCAGCTTTGAATGGACATGCATAACACCGAGCCAGTCGCTTGTTCCTCACATGCATGGTAATGGATGAAGGGAGGTTTTTTTTTTTTTTTTGCCTCAAATGGTGTTCTCATCGCCGATGGTTGGCATGGCGAGTTTGTGAGACTTGGAGTTGAGGTGCGGCATGAAAACGACTGGCATGTCGAATGGAAATTATAGGTTACCAAACGGCGTTTGCGCAGGGGCAAGTGGAAGGAAAGCAGTTGGCGCTGGGGGAATATTCTTTTTACGTTATGGATTCTGAGGGGCCAATTCACCCCTCTCTTCAACTGGATTGCTCTTATTTGTATGGCCTTTAGTGTCAGCCGGGCCTCTGAGCGTGGACGATGGAGAACCCCTGAGCATTGGGACTGAGTCATGATGGGTACAAATCCCCCTGTATTTATATATCACGGTCAGGACCATTTGGGGGATGATTCTGGTATGATTAAGAAGAGACGGTACATTCCCCATGGGCATATGTTGATACATTTTACACAAATTATTTGCCTGCCTTGTGGCGCATTCGAATGTTCAGCAGAACTAGGCCTTCGCGCACTTGTAAGTTGCAGTATCCGGGTATCCCTTGTAGGAATACTTGTACGCCTTATAGGTGGTGCATACATATCTCTCGAGATTTCCACCAGCATACTCCCTCTCGCTCAGGTAATAACTATGCATAAGACATAGTCTAGCGTGTTGTTGTGCTGCCTGTCGTTGATTCCCAGTGCGGCGAGGATACTCGTCATCGAAGCCGCAACTCTTATGAATGGGCAATCCCCCAGTTGTCTTCCTTAAAGACCAAAAGGGCGAGCTTGTGGCGGGCAAAGAGACCAAACAGGCCGATGACGAGCTGGAGCATGGTGACCTCCCAGGCGAGGCGGTTCTCGCGGAGGGGCCCGCGCCAGACGAGCCAGAGGTTGAGGAGGGTGAAGTTGGACGTCTCGGTGAATGTGCCGTCCTTGGGGTCGAGGGTGACCTTGAGGAGGCGGAGGCGGGCGAGGAGGCGGAGCAGGTGGGCGGCGAGGGGCTGGGGTTGGCGGTCGGGGGACCAGGGGGTGACGGAGGGCTCGAGGAGGCCGGTGCGGGCGTTGAAGCGTGGGAGGCGGTGGCGTGGGCAGGGGACGAGGCCGAAGATCTGGGGCACGGAGTAGAGGAAGTTGAAGATCTGGGGGACGAGGAGGAGGCCCAGGGTCTTGGAGAAGTGGCCGAGGATTCCGACGACGGCAAAGACCATGCCGGAGAAGTAGCAGTAGGTGTCGCCGACAAAGACACGGGCAGGGTACCAGTTGTGGTGGAGGAGGGCGGCCGAGACACCGATCCAGGGGAGGAGGAGGTAGAGTGAGAAGAGGTGGGAGTCGGTGGCCGGGTGAGGGTAGGGGGTGAAGAGGTAGAGGCAGTCGTTGAAGGCCAGGAGGATGGCGATAACGAGGCATTGGGAGACTTCGATGCCGTTAATGCCAGCGAGCATGTTGATGCTCTGGGGGCAGAACATGGCCACGCAGGCCATGTAGAGGTAGTAGAGGACGCCTAGGTCGAAGAGCTCGCCGAGGTAGGGCTGGAGCTGGAGGGGGATGACAATGCTGGTGACACCGAAATCGACAAAGTAGATGACCAGGAGGGGGATGGAGGCAAGGCCAGGGATCCACCACTTGTGCCGCCAGCGGATGTCGAACAGGTCGTCGCCAATGCCTAGGAGGGCGATGGTCTGGAGGGAGATGATGGCGCTGAGATACGAAGCGAGCTATAGGCGTACCTTGTTAATGGGGTGATTGCGAACGATTGAGTATTTGGGAGAAAATTACTTTGCCATGGGGGAAACGGTGGAGGAAGCGCCCTTGGTTGACGTGCTCGATATGGAGGACGACGTCGCGGTTCCCGCCGCCGCTGGTGGCAGCCACAATGTCCTTATAGAAGGGGAAAGGAATGAAGACGATGACAGTGAGGAGGTAGACGGCAGCGCAGACGGCACCCATGCACTCGGGCAGCAACGGCCGGGAGGGCTTGCTCATGTCGCGGCCGCTGAAGCCGGCAGTGACAAAGCGCGGGCCCAGCCAGCGGATCATGGCGTAGCACAGGGCGAAGGCGAGCAGGGAGAGGGCGAGCGAGGCAATGAGGGGCTCGCCATCGCCGTGGAAGGTGTTTGCGATGACGGCAAGCGACGCGCCGGAGAGAGTGAGTAGACCAATGGTCTCGGAGCTTGAGAGCGTGGTCTGCATCGCGGCCGTCATGATGGGCGTTAGTGGGCGTTAGTAGGTCGGGTTCCGTGAGGAAAGGGGGAGCTATTGGGAGGGCGATTGAGGACGGCGCATGGTGAGAAATTGGATGGTGAGGGACCCTGGGGTTGCACGGCACGTGAGCGTGCGAAGCGAGGTTGTCGTCGTCGTCGTCGGATCGTGGAACTTGACAGTGTAATGAGGAAAAAGTGATGGACTGATGGATGGACTTGGGACTGACACGCTGTCGTCATTGGCGCTGCACGTGTGTCGATTGGCGATTGTCTCCAGCTGGCCGTTTACGGATAGAGTCCTGGGTCCACTTCACTCCTCTCGCCGTTTTCTCAGCTCCGATTCTTGGCATCATGCCAACAGCCATGACATCCCATAGGTAATCGAAATATCTAGAATTTATGTCACGTTCAATAACGGCTAGCGGACTCGCCTCTAAAGGGGTGGGAGACTGACGGAAATCGTCAGCGAGATAGACGATGTCAACCAGCCCCCTGCCCTGCCAGCAACTGCGAGTGTCACTTGTCGTTCATGAAGCAGCGCACGAGCAATAGCGGTACAGGTCTTGTCTCTTATTCTGTAAAAAATTATAGCTTGGTATATTAGCGTATCCCATTCCAATCCTGGTGCGTACTTCGTATATGTCTATCTAACTAAATCTGTTTCGTAGACTGCCCATCCCACAAAAACATATCACATCATGCTTCCAACGCTCAGTGCCTTGCGCTATAGATCCCGCCATGTTCTCAGACAAGCTCCCACCGCATGACATAGCCCCAGCTCATCCCAACCCTGCCCTTCTGGGACAGATATTCCCGCGCCGATATGCCCCGTGCGTCCTGCCCGTCCACTTTCGTGACCTGCGCCACCTGTACCGCCTGCCCTGGCGCACCCAGATCTCTGGCGCGGACATCAATCCAGTGCCAGTACCCGTCTGTCTCCATGGGCACCATCTCGTCCTTGCGCCCATCAACGCCGTGGAGGCTGAGCAGCAGCAGCGGCGGTGCGCCCTTGCCGTGAATATCCGACCGCCAGTGCTCGCACACCTTGGAGAACTGGAACCGAACAATCTCTCCGCTATGCACGGGGATATTTTTCAGCTTGGGCTCGATGCTGCTCTTGAGGATACCCTCGTCCTGGACATTGGAGTACGTAATAGGTGGCTCGCCGTTCACTGGCCCAATAAAATATTCCTCCCACGAGACAACTCGCCCGTCGTCGCGGAACTGGTGCTGCGTGTCCTTGGGGAAATGCGACAGGCCAAACTGTTCGTTGGTCCTCGTAAACTCCCAGGGGGAGAACTGCGCCTTGTACTCATTGGTCGAGGTATCCAGGTGACCGGCACCCCAGCAGGCGTCAAGCAGCTTCCACCGGCCGCCGTCGATTCTGACGGCGTTCCATGCATGCCCATCCGGCTTGGGCGGCGGAGGGCGCTCTCCCTGTTTCAACGGGGTGTAGCCAAAACCCTTGCCGTGGCCTACAACCGTGACGCACTCGAGCCCTGCTCTCTTCGCGATGGCTGTGTACGTATCGGCGTAGCCCGAACAGACGGCCTTGCCGCTGAATATTCTGTCCTCCACAGACAGGCGCTCGACGCACTTCCCGAAAAATCCGACCGTGTCGTAGGCAATATTGTAATGGAACCACGTGAATATGGCCCGAGCCTTGTCAGTGTACGAGGCGAACGGATCACATAGTCCACGTGCGAGATGTCCCACGGGGTCGTTCCGGGGAAGTGACTGCCTGGGGTACTGCATCGCGACGCCATCAGGCCCGCTCCAGTCTCGGCATGTCCAGCAATCCTCCCTCGCCTTTGCTATAACCCGGGTGTTGACAGCATCAATCTGCGAGGCGGACGGTCGGGATGCAATGGGAACTGGAGGAGGGGTTCTGGAATTCCTCGTCGCCGACGGCAGGGGCGGCGGTGTGTCTTCCTGTTGTTGTTCCTGAGCGAGAGGTTCGGATCTGACTTTGCCACCGCTGCTGAAGCCAGTGATATTCGCTGTCCTGAGAGCTGATCCTGGCTGCGGCGCCTGCTGCTGCCATTGATCATGCCGTCCCGGATCCTTGACCGTCAAAGCGGGTTGGGTTCTGTTGGTTGGTCTGGAAGGCAGCCGTGGGGGCTGGTTCAGGGTTTGGCTGTGTGCTGTCCCATTGACAATGGGAGCAGATTTCACCGAAGTCAGTGGTGGCTTCGACCTCACCACTGTGGCCCTGGTCGCCGTCTCTCTGGCGACAGCCTCCTCATGTGCCTTCGCATCCTTCTCTCTTCTGGTGGGCGGCAGTGGAGGTAGTGTCTCTGGGTTGTATGCGGGGGGAACTCTGCGTCCGTCAGACCCCTGGCTCGTCACCGATGAGATGGTGCGAGCCTGCGATAGAGTGGAACCCACCGACCTCTGGGAAACCTCAGAGGAGGTCGAGCCGCGTCTCTCCCTGTTGGTTGGCTGCGTGGAGGTCCTCCTGGGCAGGGTGGGGGGAGCCTGTGAAGACGCATTGCGGCTGGGCAGAGGCGGAGGAGCACTTCTCTCCTCCTGTGGGGTCTCGACCTGCGAGCCTTGGGTATCACGGCGAGGTAGCGGCGGTGGCGCGGGTTTCGAGCCGTTGGGTCGTTGCGGGAGGATTGGTACAGCGGGAGCTCTTGTCTGCGAGCTGTTGAGTTTAGGAACGGCACCGTTGGTGAACGGGGCAATCGGAGCCGTCTGGCTCCTCGTGCTGGCGGCGACTGGACGTCCGGGGGGCGGAGGAGGCGCTGGTTTACGGACTGCCTCAGAGCCGTTAAAGTTCTTCTGCTGGTTGAGGGCAGCAATGCGTTCCTTCAGCGTGGTGAATTGGGGCTCCTCGGTATCGGTCATGATGGCGCCAGCCTTGTTGTCTGGCTCGCGGCGGGTCGTGCACGGCAAGCACAATTCAAAGAGACAAGTTAAGTTGCTTTGGCACCGTCCAAAGCTACGTGGGTGTAAAGGCAGCCCACAGGAACAGTCTTACGCGGCCTCGAACGAATAAGTAAGGTTGGTGGGAGAGTTTATAGAGTGAACATGGCGGGGGGATATGAGGCAAGGTGCGGGTGGCTCAGAGATGTTAAGGCCAAGAAAGAGTGGCAAGGCAATATTATCCCATTATCGAAAATAACTGTTGGGTCTCGCAGACTATTCATAGCAGAAGGATCCAGTGGATGGATTGATCTCATGCTGGGTTCGAGGCGCAGCCCTGAAAGTGGAGCCCCGCATCTGCCTTGGGCCTTGGCATGGAACTTGTTGGTTGGAGGTTGGCGGGGAAGAATGGGATGATCCATGGCTGTAATTGCCTGGATGCTAGTCACAACCCCCTGAAGACACGCCCGCACGCTTGACCTAGGCGCTAAAGAGCAAAGATTAAGACAGTGTTAAGACAGGGCCCTATGACTACGCCGTCTATCCGTAGACTCGCAACTTACAAGCACACAGTACGGATATGCAGGTTATGGTATTCACGAGAAAGATACGGGGCTGTTTACAGATGATGGTGTGTATATTCGCGCCACATGGTGCATGATTACAACTCTATACAGCCAGAAACTCTATCCCAAGCCTGTCCACCTAAATCAAATCTAGAAGTCAGGCTATAAGCACAAAAGCCAACTCAACCAGTCAATATTGTCAAAAGATTCTGATGCATAGCCTCCTGCTTAGAAGAGAGCCAGCGCACCGCCAATGGCAGCGAGCATGCCAAAGGCGCTGATCTTCACAGAGTTGGCGGCACCCTCATCGTCGTCCTTGGTGGCGGGCTTCTCAGAACCAGCGCCATCCTGGGCAGGGGTCTCGTCGCTCTCGTCGCTCTCGTCGCTCTTGTCGCTCTCGTCGCTCTTATCGCCGTCAGAGCCGTCAGAGCCGTCAGAGGTAGGCTCGGAGGTGCTGCTAGACCCAGCGGTGGTCATGGTGGTGGCCTGCGAGCCGCTGGTCTTGGTAGGCTTAGCAACCTCGGCGGTGCTGGTAGAGTCGGGGGTGTCGAAGTGAGTGGGGCAGCTGAGATCAAAAAGGGGCTTGGTCGAGAGATTCTCGGTGATAGCGAACTTCATCTTGTTGGCCGAGTTCGAGTCACGGAGCGTGTACCAGAAGGTAGGGACCTTGTTGAAGAGCTTGCGGCAGCCGACCTCGTCCCAGTACTTCTTGGCGTTCTTGACGCTGGCCTCGGCCTCGTCCCAGTCAGGGCCGACGTAGGGCCAGCCAGTCTCGGTGACCCACACGGGCTTGTCGCCGGCGGCGTCGAGGGCGATCTGGTACGCGCGGTCGAAGAGGGAGCCAGCGTTCTGGATGTCGTTGCCCTTGTCGTTCTCGTAGTAGGGGTATTCGTGGACAGCAACGAAGTCAATGGCATCAATGACGGCCTTGTTGGTCGTGTTTTGCCAGGCATCCCAGGTGTCGGCGTGGCCGATGGGGATCTTGGCAAGGGCAGTGTCCTTGAAAGCCTTCTTCCAGTCGTCGATGAAGCCAACGATGGCGTCTGGCGAGTTGCCGGGACCAGACTTGTTCTTGATACCAGTGACGGAAACACGGTACAGATCCTCGCTGCCAATGTTGATACCAATGACAAGGTCAGTCAGCTTGCTGCCGTGCTGCTCCACGGCCTTCTTTAGGGCGCTGATCTCCTTGTCAATATTGTTGGTGCCCGAAGCCCAGACGCCGAGGAGCAGCTTCGTCTTGGTCTCAACGGCGGCCTCAAAAGCCTCGATGGGGTCGTCCTGCGAGTAGGCTTGGATGTTGGTGTACAGACGAGCTGCGTTGAACTTGCCGGGGGCACCCTGAAGGGCGGCGGCAGTCTCGAACTCGGCCACGAAATCCTCCTTGAACTTGGCAGAGTCATCGGCAAGCATGGCTCCGGTGTTGAAGCCCAGGTAGTTCTGGGGATCAAAGGCAGAGGCACTAGCGGCGAGAGCGCCGGCGGCGAGGGTCGTCGTAAAACGCATGTTGGTGTCGTTGTACTCGACGGTGCTAGAAAGAGCGTGGTTTGATGAACGAAGCAGATAACGAATGTGTAGAAATGTCTGTCGGGGACTGAATGAGTGACGGAGTGCAAAAGAGTGTAGCAGCCCGTTCGAACAATGAGGAGCAATAGGAAAACGTCGGGGATGACGGTGAGGTTGAGATAATGAAGGATTGGAATGTTCCACTGGAGCGAAATTGGTCGCTTCAGGAGGTGGCTCATCAGGTACAGGCGCATCGCAGTCACGTGAATGCCTGCGTGGCCCATGAGGTTTCAGAACAACGTTGTGGTGGTGGGCCGTGGACCAACCGGCACCGCCGGTGAACCTGTAGCGACCCAGGCTTAAGGGAGGCTTTGGAGTCAATGCTGCCCCCACTGGGCCAACTGGCATGGACTGGACTATTTTTAACACCATTGGCCCAAGACTCAAGCCACGGTGGCGGCGGGATTGCTGCCCTCCGTGCCTCTCGCTTTGACTGTTACTGCAAAGTAAATAGCACTGTACCTGTGCGTAGTACATGGAATGTTAGAACCACAAGACTCTAATGGTAATACGAATTTCGAATATATGGCGCTGTGCTCTTCAACAAGACAAGTACCGGAATGCCAAGCTCGGCTCAACATGCAGGCCCGGCATCGAGCTTGGATGCGCTGAGGCCTCGCCGCCTCATGTAGGCGGAGACTGAGGCTCATTCAATAATAATGCTATGGACGTGGGTGCAGAGTCTCGACAAAAGTTTTGTGGAGATGAGCAAGCAGGGCTTGTTTCAAAATGAAGCAGATTCGTGTTGTCACAATAAAAAAATACGAGCGACAGATATCAGCTAATGACAGTGTTTCAACTTCCAAGGATTCTGCCAAGGAACTGGAACCTTGGGATCCATAAGGCATTGACGCCTATTACCTTACCTAATACGAATAGTCGAAGTAGTATTAGTACGGATACACAGTGATATTCTGGGATAAGTACGGATAAGTACGGATAAGTAGGAATAAAACATATTATCACCAATAGGTAGTAGGTAATATCATGAATAAGTGACTGGCCAGTTCATTAAAAAGCACCCGGGTGCCGTGCGAATACTCATGTATACGAGGTCCAAGCTGCACGTCATACCTTGCTAGTCGTACGTAGTAACTCGTACGTAGTAGTACTGAACCCGACTCTCTGAATCTCTGATCACAGCTCACCACAATTTATCGACACCCGGTGTACTGATTAACATGATATTGTGTGTACTAAATCAGCGTCTTTCTGGACTCGGAATTGCTGCATAACTTGTCTTATGCTGTTCATAAATATGGCCGCCCTAACAGCATCACATGCACGAATCGCAGCACAATGTTTCGCAGTCCTACAAGATGCGCCCATGCTGCGAAATAAAAAACACCCTTTCCTAAGATCTTTCAGCTTTGACTAGTAGTGGAATTGCCTCTAGAGTTGATTGATAGGGTCTTGAGGGTGTATGAAGTATTAGAGTGCATTCAACTGGCATATTAACATACATATTAGTGCAGGCACCAGCTGGCAACAGTGGAGTGGGAAGCCCACTTGCCCACCTAACCCCAGAAACCTTGGGCGGTTTGTTGGAGCAGTTGGAGCTTGGACCCCGCCACCCAACCAACCACCAACCACCACCTAACTTACCCGGCAGATCGTGACCCGCCCCCCGCCAACCACCAACCACCATGGTACCTTGGATCCATCAACTACGAGTACAGGACCGACTAAGCTACCCTTTGCGACCGCAGCAAACCGATGCCATCTGCCCCCACCGACAGAGCACATCAGAGAATATCAGAGCTGCGCACATCTACCTACTGCTCAACATTCGCCCACGGATCCTTCGGTCGTCATCACCAAGAACAACGCCGAGAAACCTCGCCCTAACCTCGACCACCGTCGTCGCTGGAACCTGAGCGGGTGACAGTTGACGGCACTGTACATCATGGCAGCGGAGGCTGCCGGGGATGAGGCCACCGCGGCTCCAGTTGGGGATAAGCTGACCTTTCTTGACTTGCCCATAGAAACGCAGCGGGAAGTCATTTCCCATGTTCGTCTGCCCCTCCTCCACATTATGCTGTCATGGCGCCAAGCTGACTCGATTCCAGTGTTCCCAGACTGACCTCATCTGTATTGCCCTTGTCTCTAAGCATTTTCATGAGCTGGCCTCCGCCCAACTTTACAGGAGCTTTCACATCATCTTCCCCGACGACGATGACCAATACTCTGATTCGCCTATCGACGGCCTCGCAGGCGGCCTGGACACCTTCACCACCAGCGACTACAACTACACCAAGCACCTCCGAGACCTATCTATGGACACCCTGAGCGCCGGTGTCAAGGGGGAGCTCTCATATCAATCCTACCTCTACAGCTCTAGCTGTGGCAAGTTCCTCAACACGCTCCTTTACTTGACGTTGAAGAAGGCCAAATCGCTCGAGACCTTTAAGTGGAATATACGTGTGGAGCTGAGTAGACAGGTGTATCGCGAGCTGCACCGGATCCCTTCTCTGAGGAAGCTGCACATTCGTTTGCAGGCCGGAGAATCCTACTATGCTCCACCACCTCCTCTACCTGTGAACGGGGACTCGCAAGTTGGAAATCCTCCCGTGCTCTGGACCGACGGCCCGCCTACCTTGCCACCGCCGGCAATACCATCTACAATATCGCTACCACTCACCTCAAATATATCTCCTCTCCCTAGTGGTCCGCCACCCGCGCTTGTTCCGCCGTCCAAGTCGCTACCGAAAAGCAAGCTTTCTAGGCGGGGATCCCCCTCCAGAGAGCCTGCGACGCTGTCCGGGTTCCAGGGGCTTAGGAGCCTGTCTATACTCGATATTGACGACCTTGATATTGTATCCGAGCTAAAGACCTGCATTCAGAACTCAGCGTCCACACTCAATAACTTGAAACTGTCTCTGTCGGACTCCCTTGCCTCTCAAGCGCGAAAGCCTCCTCCCGATTCCGATCCAGATGACTCCGACGTCGAGGACGAGTTCCAGGTAGTGCCGACGACCCAGAACAACAACCAAAACGGCACTGGCCCTGCAAAAACATTCCGTGCTCAAGAGGAGAGAAAAATTCAAGAAGCTCTTCTCGGCCGCATATTCGATGTCGAGATTCCACATCTGCCTGGCAAGAAGGTGAAGAGCGAGAAAGCGCCTGTTGTTCAGCCTTCGGACAACGAGTCTCCCGAAGAGAAACTCAGCACGAAGGACCAAAATGCTCACCAGCAATTCATTAACTCCCTCCGATCTGTATCTGATCAACTGATGACAGTTGTATTCAGAACGGGTGAACGGACACCGTCTCACCAAGAAATTCTAGAGACGATAGAAAAAGCGGCCAGGAAGTACGTGGATTCCACAACTTCGCAGCAAAACAAAGAACAGAACACCAATGGTAACGGTGGCGCCGAGTCACTGGGTGTCAATGGAGGTGGGCAAGAAACAGGAAGCTCAAGCTTGGGAGCAACCCAACCCCAAGGCGTTTCCAACGATGCCAGCGTGGGGAACTCCAGCAATATAGAGAACTCGACAATATCAGCAGTATTAAATGCTGCAGGTAGCTGTACCCAGGATGATGCACTTGACGAGATCGACATGGAACACGTCGACACCCCAAATGATGGTGGAGAGGAGTTTGATGATCAGCCCCCTGATGCAAAATCCACCCAAGAAGACCCTGCGGCCGAAAGAGTAGCTGGGTCGGAGCTCCCCAAATCCTTGCATCAGCCCCCCGTGTCCAACATTGGGGATTTGCCGGTGTCAACGGGGCAGCTTGTACCTACACTAACGGATAACGCAACGCACGACCATCGCTTGATAGCCAACGTCAATTTCCTGCAGAGCCGCATTGAATTCTTCAAGGAACGGATACGTATATTGCGTACGGAAGGATCGTCGGCCCAGCTGGAAGAGATAACAACCCTTGAGCAGAAAATACAGGCATTTGAGCATACCATCGCAGATATTGGGAATCAGCTCGACGCCTACAACAGGTCTCAGGCGAGGGGATTGGTTCAGGAGTCTAGTGGAATTGATGCAAAGATATTCCAACGCAAGGTTCTTGATTATTTGAAGGAGACCCGGGGATTTGCCCTGGAGACACTGAGCATCCATCTCATTCCTGTCAAGGCATCTGTACTATCGCGGGCAGTTGATCTGCGCTCCCTCAAGCAGCTGACTCTTCTCAACGTGGGGAACCAAGCCCCCGTATGGACACTACTTTCTAAGGAAAACAAAGTCCAGCCTTTGCCGCTGCGAAAAGTGTTCACGGACAACGTTTCCGACGCGTTCTTGACCTGTATGTCGCAACTGGAAGAGCTGCACGACCTTTTTATGCTGGAGCGCAGCGCCAAGAGCAAGCCGGAAAGCTTTGCACCGCGGTCAAGCAACACGATGGATCAGATACGCAGGGTGGTGCTAACGAAACATATGCCCACCCTGAAGCGTCTCATGATCAAGGACGAGTCATCATCGAGCTCTAGCTGGGACGCTAACGAGAAGGCCATGGTGTATATGTGCACGCGGGGGAAGCAGCTGGAAGAATTGGCTATTAGCCTGAACATTCAGGCAGTGGTGAGTATTCGTGAGACCTCGAGATAAGCATCAGAATACGCTAACCAGATACCAGCACGCCTTCATGCAGTATTTGCCGGAACTCCCCAAGCTTCGAGCGCTCCACATTCTGCGATTCAAGAATAACGACACGTGCATATGGGTCATGCGGGAAATTTTGCGGTTCATTGTCGACAATCTGTCACATAACCCACACGGCAAACTGGAGTGGATAGCAATGGAAGATGACAGGGTGGATCGCGTCGTGCAGACGTCATCGGCAGAGGAAAAACTCCAGCGCGAGCGCAAGAAGAAGAAGAAGAAGTCGGCCAAGGGCAAGGCGCCGGCGTTGGTCGGGTTGCATGATACTTATCCGGTGCTGCCATCTATCCCCCTCAGCTCAGAGAGCGAAAGCGACAGTGACGACTATGACTACGACGGCACGAGGCTGCGGTTTAAGACGGTCGGGCCTATGCAATTCTGCGATGTCTGGGGCGTCAAGATTTTCGACAAGGGGATCCGCAGCGGATGCCTCTGAGAAACTACATTCAGTACGGGACAAAATTTTCACGACACGAACACGGCTTGGAATCGAAACCAGCGGGAGTAGGTAGGAGGTTTGGTATCCTCTGTGAAATGTTATCAACGGTATTTATGCTGGGTAGCCTCCCAGAAAAAGGCAAGGAACAGGTAATGAGGGAATCGGCGCACGCGGCTTCACGACTCGATAGGGAAATTGGATAGGGCTACGGAGACGCTCAATATCAAAGGTTCCTAGGGTATGTTACTGTATGGTGTACAAATGCAATATTATACAAGTTGATCAAGTCACGTTCAACGGGTGAAGTTGTTTGGTTGAAGAGCCTTGTGTGTGTGATAAGTCGCCGAAGCGGGATGTCGGGAGTAAGAGACGGCGGTCTACTCGCTGTCTCACTACATACCTACCTACCTACCTAGTAGTAGCTACTTAGGCAAGACTAAGATAGGTGGGTGTGGTGATTCACTCCTGCTCCTTCGTCTGGAGTCGTCGATGTCGAGCGAGCAGTTGCAACTTCCAAGGCCAGGAGACAACGACCAAGGTCTCGACTCTCGAGCAAATCAGCAGTCGCTGTAAACGGCAATAAGCGGGGACGGATGACCGGGTAGGAGCCCCGGTCGGTTATAGGTGGGACAGAGCAGAGGCTTGCAGGAAGGACCCTTGATGCGTGATGCGCCGAGGCGGGTCACGAGGTTGGTGGATTGGTGGAGCTTCGGAGAGATTGGATTGGGCTTTTTCAAGTTGCTTTTCAACTTGTTCGACCTCTCTTCCATAATTACCTTAACTCTCCTGCTTGACCTCATTTGGCCCCTCCTGTCTACAAAACTATGATGACCAGGGCAGCCTAGCGCCTGGTCCGGAGACTACGCTGATGCCAGGGCGCAAAAACATATCTAAGTTACAAGACGACGTCGTCGAATTGATCTAACGAAGGTCATCTAATACTATCTCACGACTCATCCAAGGCATTGTAAGTCAAAGCGGCGTTGTCTAGGCCCTGCAATTGAGCTATCAGTTGCCAAGGTGGCCGGTTTCCTGGCTTGGCTTGATGCGATCAGTACCTAGTGCCCACCTAGTCAACTTTACCAGCTGGTGCAGATTCCCGGTTGGATTGGCTGGGACCCCGCCCTCGCACACCATCAAAGAAGTCCACCAGAGACCAAGAAGACCAGTTAGTCGGGTCTGACGGTTCGAAACGTCAAGGATTCAATGGGCCCTTGGGTCATCAACAAGCATCAAGTCCCACTTCAGGATCAAGGTCCATCCTTGCTTTTACCTGGCTGATACATTTTCACATTGGTCATTCCCCACATATCTTTCTTCCCATTTTCATCATCCTGTCCTCGTCCGCTGGCAGCAACATTTAAACAGTGGTTACTGTTAGAGCAATATGAGACACGTCTCAGATTTACCCGTGTCCCCAATGGGGCACATTCTGAAACTGATGCCTGAGACGCCACCGCCGGATATTTCGACAAGGGAAACAAGCATCCTCGATCTCCCTTTCGATATTCTTTTCCTTCTATCCGACTATCTTGATACACCCTCAGTCCATGCACTCTCTTTGTCCTGCCGCGCGCTTTATAGTGCTGGCTTTCCAAAGACGCGGTATAGACTCGAGGGCGAGGATAAGAAGAAGCTCCTCATAAACCTTGAGCGGGACCCTTGGGGCGATGGGTTCTACTACTGTCAAAGGTGCAACAAGCAGCACATATATAAGCAGTACTACGGTCCACATTCAAAGAAAGAGGATACTGAGAAGTCAGTGGGCTATATCTGCGGTATGAGGGAAAGATTCACCCCTATGGGCAACTCATACGACCTGGGCTATCATCATGTTCGGCTCGCCATGAACCGTCACTTCTATGGACCCGAGCATGGGATCCCTCTCAAGAATCTTTGCATCCAACATGAATCCCAACGAGAGATGACCACCATCCAGTGCTGGACATCGGCCAATATCATCAAGGACGAACTCTTCCTTCTCCGAACTTATACATTCACCATCGCGAATGCCGACGTCCCCGCATTCCGTCGTTGCACCGGCCACCGCGACTTTCGCTTGTGCGAGCACCTTCCCTTCTTACTCAACTCGTCCATCTATCACCAGGCCATCCCCGAACTTCTATGTCGACCTTGTGATGCCTCGAGCAGAGATGAACTGGTATCATGCACCAACTCCCCCGGGTCGTGCGCCTTGTGCCTCCTCGATTACGACATCACCATCTCGAAAACCGACCCCGGCGACACGTGGAAGGTGAATATCGACGCTTATCATCAGCTTGGCGAATGCCGCTCCCCTGACGATTGGAAATGGGCACGCTTCGCAGAGAAGACCAGACCTTGCCGCTTTCTGCCTTACCGTCCCAATCGACAAGGCAGCGGGTATAATCCCGGTGCTGTCAAGAAGGCTTGGTTGCAAGGCTCCTCCCATAGCCTTGTCGACAGCAACGCAACATAGCTCGTGCAGAGCAGCATTTGCTGGGATGATGGTATTTAGTCTCGTCACATTTCCCAGGACTTCATTCAAGAATAGGTACAGATGTTCAAATGGATATTCATATTGATGCGAAGTATTTGTCTCACCAAAGGTGACGGACCATTGGTTACGTGCGTATGAGACTTTTATAGTATCATATCACGATAACTTTAATATGGGTGCTCCGGGCAGGCCACATCCTCAAACACTCTACCGCACAAAGCCTGGCATTCATTTAAAATGCCTCTTTTCCATATACTTTCTCGTCTCAGTTTATCTTCATAGCGCCGTTATAACTGGTACATAATCCCCAATTGTCGGGGTGAAAATGATAACCCGGTCACCCGTCTCTCTCCCCCTTCTCCGCGTTGCGATGTACATAGGGAAAATGATAATGGTTGAACCCCGGTGATAATGTGAGGTGTTTCGGGGGCGTAATACCGTATCTTCTTTGTTTTTTTACAGCTTAGAAATGATGGCATTGGCATACTCGTGAGTCTTGGCCTTGCCACCGAGATCGCCAGTCAGGGCCTTGCCCTCGGCGAGAGTGTCGAAGATAGCCTTCTCAATGCGGTTGGCGTGCTCATTGAGGCTCATGTGACGCAGCATCATGATAGAGCTGAGGAGAAGGGCAGTGGGGTTGGCCAGGCCCTTGCCCTCAATGTCGGGGGCGGAGCCGTGGACGGCCTCGAAGATGGAGCACTCATCACCGATGTTGCCAGAGGGAGTAAGACCGAGACCGCCGATGAGGCCAGCGCACATGTCGGACAGAATATCACCGTACAGGTTGGGCATGACCAGGACCTTGTCGTTGTAGGGGTTGGGGTCGGTGACCATCTTGAGGCAGGTGTTGTCGAGGAGCTCGGCGTCAAACTCAATGTTGGGGAAGTCCTTAGCGACCTGCTTAGCGACGTTGAGGAAGAGACCGTCCGACATCTTCATAATGGTGGCCTTGTGCACGACGCGGACCTTCTTGCGGCCAATGGCCTCGGCGTGCTGGAAAGCGAAGCGCAGGACGCGCTCGCTGGCTTCGCGGGTGATGAGCTTAATGCTCTGGACGACACCGTCAACGACGACGTGCTCGATACCCGAGTACTCGCCCTCGGTGTTCTCGCGGATGAGGACAGTGTCGACACCGTCGTAGGGGGTCTTGAAACCGGCGACCGAGCGGCACGGGCGCAGGTTGGCGAAGAGGTTGAAGGTACGACGAAGAGTCAGGTTGAGGGAGACGTGGCCCTTGCCGACGGGGGTCTGGAGAGTGTTAGAACTTGCTTGTTTGCTTGCGGGTTCGTCGGATGTCGACATACAGCAAGGGGACCCTTGAGGGCGATCTTGTTCTTCTTGATGCTGGTAATGGCGTCATCGGGGATGGCAGTCTTGCCATCCTTCAGAATGGGCGTCACGTCGATCGATTCCCAGGTGATGGGGGTCTTGGGACGTATGTTAGCGGGCACGCGCGCAAACTTAGAAAGCCTGCTCAGAGAGACGAACCTTGGCGGCGGCGAAGATGTCCTTGACGGAGACAGCAATCTCGGGGCCGATACCGTCACCTTCAATCAAGCTGACGAGATAGTTGCCCTGTTGCCTCCATTGTCAGCGTCGGAGTCAAGATTGTCGTTGGTTTGATTGTTGTGGTTTCCCCCGTCGCTGCCTGAGTGATTTTATCTCGACCATGCCAGCGACGGAGGCGTCGACAACAACCAATTGCCCAGAAAACTGCGCACCTTAGAGTCCTTGCAGCCGTCGTACTTGGCAACTCGCTCGTTGGCGCTCGAGTAGAAACGCTGGGCCTGTGGGGGAAATTTTGGTCAACAATCGCGTTCTACTTCTGGTAATCGTGTCCGGTGTATCTATACCGAGAGAGACCAGGTGGCGGCAGCGCGAGGCGCCGCGCGCAGGCATTGCCTGGGAAGAGGGCTGGAAAATGCTCGCACGCTCAGCATTTCGACGGATTTGTGCAGTCTGGCTTGAGAGGAGTAGGCCAAATTAGAATGTACAAGACCGCAAACCACGACAAAAATTGGCGGATGCACGCGGAGGAGGAGTCGAAAGTTTTTGGAGATGGAGTTCGGCACAGCGCGGGCGAGAATGGAGCCGCCGATATTCTGCGCCAAGCCACGCGCCGCCAGCTACGACTGTGGCGCCCGGCGTTGCTCCTGCTGTTTTTGCTCTTTGGTGCGCGGTTTAGCTCGGAGCCGTCGGAAATCCGCTGGTAACGTCCGAGAAAATCCTGGAATTGGGATGTGGCTTGATGTGGCTGGATATTGTGGCTCAACTTCTAGGTGGCTGATGCATGCGTGCGGTGGTGGGTCGGTTGTGTCTGGCCTCACCTCCGACCTAAGCTGTCCTCGTTCCACTAGGAAGCTTGGGCAAGCCTCTTGCTACATTGTGCGCCTTTGCAACTCGGAGACCTGTTGGCCATTCATAGTACTACATGATTACGGCCCGCCCCAGGATATAGAACTGTTATTAGCTCCCGCTGAACGGCATCCTCGCCCATTGGCTACGCCTTCGCAACGAACAGAGCATGCGCCTGACATAGTCGACAGCCCGCGCCATGGCTGACTACGATCGTACGGTCCTGGATTTCTACCAGCTGTCGACACCATTCCCATCCGAATGGCCTGAGGAAAAGAATGAAAATGGCGACGAATCCTCGGGCGAAGAAGATGGATCATCCTCTAAGCTCCAACGTCGTAAATCCCGGTACCAGGCACTGGAAAGGGCAGCAGGCGACCGCAGGAGCAGCTACATCCCTAACTCAGAGAGCGGCAAAGGAGGGATGGGAAACTTGGTGCAGAAAGATGAACCCGATCCACTGGGGTCGACGGACAGTGTTGTCCGACTCTTGAAGTCGCTAGGGTTGCCCGTACAGGACGACGCCCGATTGCGTATGTCTAGACTATCACGTTTACCTTATAACAGGGACTAATCTCAGGCTAGGCAACCGATTCCTACTATCTTCGACAACCTTCTCTCCCGCTCTATTTCTCTCTCAGGTGCATGCGACGGCCGATACTGGGACCTTGCTCAAAGGCTTGGACTTCCTATCTCATTCGATCGACCAGAAATCGGCATCACTAAAGGTCCTTGTCGAGTCCAACTTTGAGCGCTTCGTCAAGGCTAAGGCCACTATCGACAACGTGTATAAGGAGATGAAATATCGTGGAGTCGAGCCTCCCCAGTCTCGGACGCGCACTCACTCCCGACACGCCAGTCGGAGCAGCTACCGCAATAGCATTAGCGGGAATGGTCTGAATAATCCTCTGACTTCTCCCATGGGCGACAGTCGTAAGAAGAATGCATTGGCAAAGGAGAGCGAGTACGGCGTGATGGGAATCAAGGCTCCATTGCTGGATGTATCAGCCAAGGCGGAGGACGTTTGGGGTCCTGCTCTCGGTGGCCGAGAGAAGGAGGAGAATCTCAAGATTGTCTCTGCTCAACTCAATCGATTCAAAGATTATGTAGAGCTGAGCTCTACGATAGCAGATAGTATCAAGAGGAAGGATTACGAGACACTGGTGGAGGAGTACAATCGGGCGAGAACATTCGCAGATTCGGCGCGCAAGATGGTGGAGAGTCTACGAGGAGAGCCTCCTGAGGAGCCTCAGCTATATCAGATCCTGCTGGCAGGGCGGATGTGGCACGACGTTGACCAGCAGATCCAGAACTTTAAGAGAGAACTCTGGAAGAGACTGATATCCTTGAACACTGTCACAAAATCCGACGTGGCGGCTGGTCGAGGACAGGACCAGCACATGGACTTGATAAGCCTTCTGTTGGAACTTGGCGTTGGCGACAACCCAGTCTGGGTCTGGCTTTTGAGTCGGTATGACCACTTGAAAGGCAGGATTCTAGCGATGGCGGATCGTTCTAAGGTCGAGATTGAGGTGCTGCGGCGAAGGCTGGCTAGTGGGGAGAAGCCGACGCCTCATGCTATAGCCACCCACCTGCGGTCCTTGGCACGGCAAACGACAGAGGAGAAGCCGACGTCTGGTGACTCGGCGGATGTCCTTGAGCTGTGGGACAAGATTCTTGGATTCCTGTCAAACCTCTTATCTTCTTCGGGCATTTTGGGGGAAGTGGTCGAGTTCTGGCAGACAGTCCAGGGCTTTATCGACGGCAAGGTGCAGAAAAACCTGCCGACAGGCTACAACGGCGAATCTCAGATTCATCATCACTTATCAGAGAAGGTGATTGAAGACCTAAGGAAAGGCACAGTGGAATTAGTCGAAGCTATCCGGGAGCACGTCTATTCCTTCTTTACCGGCCCTCCCCCGGAGGACATCTCGATGCTCTTCTCGCCATTACCACCAACTCCCAACTCACCGTCTCCAACGACCCCTGGCTCAAGCGCACTGAGCCCAACAGGCCGTAGGGATCCTCGCTTCAACTTTGACTCAAATAACCCACCACCACCATCGCCTAAAAGGGGCGAAACATGGGAGAAGCTTGCGTTTTGGCCGCCATGGTCCAACTCCCTCAGCGGCGTCTACTACCTTTCTAAGATGCTAGCTCTAGTTGGGTCTGGAGCTTCGGACATGGCCAGCATTGGGCCAGTCGCTTCTGGCGATGGTCAAGTGGTGGAGAGGCTGAAAGCGCTTGTGGGCGCCTCCCGAGAACGCTGTGTGACCGCACTTTGCGCGGCCTGGAACCGCGATGCCGAGAACATCAAATATGTGGAGGATTGGCAGCGATCCGCGGAGCTAGGTGACGTGACACGGATGCCTTCCAGCTTCTCCGCATTTGAGGGAACACTGCTCCTGGGGATGCAGAAGATACTGTATATCTCGGAGGCTATGTCAAAACCCGGTGCTGGAGACATCGTCCTGCCTCCCCCTACAAAACTGCTGCAGATGGTTCGAAGCCAGTATGTGACCACTCTGTATAAGGCTCTCAGTGGGATGGTCGAGAACGCCGAGCGGTCTGTAAAAAAAACGGACGACGAGTGGTCAACCGAGGGCGAATGGTCAACAGCGGCGCCAAACGCCGAGACGCTTCTCAGCAGGAGCACCCTGGATGCCGGTGATCGTGTAAGAATATCCTGGGAACCTCCATACACACGAGACACACAGACTGACATGCTGCAGAACATTCGAATGCTCCTGACTCTCAGCAACCTCCAGGCTCTTCGATCACAAGTTGTTCCGAGCCTGAACTCGCAGTTTGAGAATGCCTTCTCCGTCAAGCTGACTGACGAATCCAAGACAATAAGGGACGTACTCGGCCAGATTGATGCCCGGCTGTTCCAGTCCTACACCAAAAAGTCCATTGAGAAGCTCAGGGATACCATCCAAGCCGGTATCGCCGCTGATGACTGGGTCCCTCCTCCAGGCCAGCGCCCGTCGGCGGCTAAACCATACATCTACGAAGCACTCCTCACTCTCGTCCTAGTCCACTCGCAGGTCTCCACAACGGCATCCTCCCTCACATCGCAAGTCCTCTCCTTTCTGCTCGAGCAGACTTCAGTCCAGCTCCTCGACGCCTTCCGGAAGCGCCCGCGCTACCCACTCCAGGCCCTCATGCAGGCCACGTTGGATGTGGAGTTTGTCGCGCAGACCCTGAGCCACTACACCACCGACCGCGCGTCGGAGCTCCAAGGCCAGATCTACCAGGAGCTCGACAGCCGCACAGATAATGACGCACGGGCGCGGTTGCAGAGCGAGCTGCCCGAGATGCGCAGTGTGCTCAAGAAACTGCGCGAGGCGAGCAAAAACGAGTTTGCGTGCTTCAAGAAGCCCAAAAGGCCAGGCCATGGGACAAGTAGGACAAACAGTGGCTTGTCAGGGACCTCGGGTTAGAAGAATGGACCTCTAGATTTATGTAGCGGTGCTCTTATCCGGTAGGCCTTAAATCTCTGAATTTTCATAGACCATCCATGTCGCAATCATAGTAGGATGGTGTATCACAGTGAATATAAAGTGAAGGATGTGATCCAGCCAGTTTGTTCGAAGCAATATGAGAACCGCGAGGTATCATCTTTCTTTATAAAACCTTGTACTGGAACGCCGTCCGCATACACATCTTTCGCCATTTTTCTATTCGGCTTTTCGTCCCTTCTCGACTTGGCAATTCCTCAATTCCTCAATCTAGCCGAGCCGGGCCGAGGGAAGCCATTCATTATACCATCCGCAAACGCCGTATCGTGCATTATTATCGTCAAGGTGTCAGCTACTCGTGTCGTATATGCGTTCATTCATTATGCATTAAAGGAGATCCATGGTTCTAGGGCAGGTAGAGCTCTGAGCATCACACCTCCACTAGCATTGTGGTCATTCCGTTTGATTAGTTGACAGGATTAGGGAGTAGTAGGTGGGAACAGAAGGCGAGTTCGAGGGATCGAGAGTCGACGGGCGAGAACTGGGTATCCTTTTGTCGGGATTCCACCGAGTCATCTAAGAATTTCATGTCAGCTTTGAAACCGTAGGCTGGATTATACATATCCACATACAGTCTAGATCAAGGCTCTCGAAGAACGTGACCACTTGGGGGTCCTGATCCTTGGCAACCAGCTTGCCGTCCTCACTCCGCGCAGTCTGCGGAAGGGCCTTGCGGATAGCAAGAAGCATCCTAAGCAGGCTTGCCAAATTGCTCCCTTGCTGGGTGAAGGCACTCGGATCGCGCTCGAGGGGCCACCCTGGCCGAAGGTGATCCTGTTCCCACGCCTTGAAAGCCCAGGTCGACTTTTCCACGCAGTTGAGGAATATCAAAGCTGTGAGGAACATCTTGAAGTCGATCTTAGTCTTGCTATCCTGGAGAAGGCGGTGCATGAGGCTAAGGAGAGCTTTGGAAGTGTTATTGGCCTTGCGCTCCGCCGCAGCGTTTAGCTGCATGCAGATCATGGTATAGATGTCCGCATCATTGCCACTCTGTGGCTCCTTAATCCACCGCGGCTGTTCTCCCTCTGCCCCAGGCTTCTCCAGAAATGTCCACTGTCTCTCACGGTCGATGATCTCTACCAAGCCCCATAGCTCAAGGGCCTTCCTCAGCAACTCATCTTCTTCCTCTTCCAGCCGTTGCTTAGCAGTTTCCAGAGTGATACGCATAAAGTTAGAGGACTCGCGGTCGATGAGAAGAGGTAGTGCATCGCGCATATACTTCTCAATCTTATCAGGGATATCCTCTGTATCCTGGTCAATCATGACAACTTGCTGGAACGGCTCCTTGCTCTCTCTAGCAGCGGCCTGACTCTCGCTGGGACCTAACATAGCTACCAGGGTCGGTGCACTGATATGGATATCAGTCTCTGGGAAATGAGACACCTGAATGACAGTCCCATTGTTAATGGGCTGAAGTTGGTCCTTGAGGAGGTTGATCCTATTCTGTGATAGGACCACTTGGACACCCGCCGAATACAGGTCGAGTTGCTCATGCAAGCGAGTTCGAACACATCCTGTGCGCCACACACGCGGGGCCAGGACTTTGCGACAGGTGTCACAAGGATCCCCCTTGCCGCAATTTTTGCGCAATATTCGGCACCGGATACAAGCGCCTATCTTCCGAACCTCTTGCACCTCCTTCCGGCGCGCCGGTGTAAATCTGGCTCTGGAGTGACGAGGCTTGCCATTTATGGACCCGTCGCTTGTGTCCATTCGCATCCCGCCCCGATTCAAGGGCATGGGGGCAATTGGCGTCTCAGTCAGAATAGGACCCGGCGGGGCATTTGCAAGGTATGTCATCTCGCCCCAAGGTTGAGTAACGTTGGGCTCCACAGCAGAGATGGCGGCAACATGAGGGCTGGGTGTTCCTTCTGGAGGTGGAGAGGAGGCCACGGCGGCGTCGCCATTGACAAGCTGTGGGTCGAGGAAAGATGGGTTCAGGCGCGCAGTCGCAGCAACTGCAACGGAGATATTCGACACATCGGGGGAGGACGTTCCTCCGGGAAGCAACGCTTGAAGCCGTTCCTCCGGGGTCATATCGGTTGGGGGAGGGGTTGGGTCTGGATAGAGGCGGTTAGATAGGAGTCCAGGGGGAGAATAAAGGAAAGGAAGGCAAAAAGGGCAAAAAAAGGAAAAGACTTACCCTTCTTCCCATTTGGAAGTCGGCCATCATACGTCACTGGGGGGTTGTCCAAGGTGAATTGTTCCTGAACCTCGAAACGGTCGGCGGTGAATTCGCCATTGGCGGGGTTGGCGGGGCTAGAGCCATCCTGGCCCTTCTGGACGACCCGGTTGTTCTCATTAAGGTCGACCTGGCGCGACGCCTCAGCAAGAGTCTCAAGAGCACTCCAGCCTTGCGGGAGATTCTGTAGTTGCGCAGCTTGGGCATTGGCGTGGGCATTGCGCTGGGCGCCGTTGCGATCCGAGTGGGCTCTATTGGTGATGCCGTGGAGCTCGAGGCAGGCTCGCATACGATCCGAGTCGGAGATGGCGGGGCATTTTTTGGTGATATGGGTGGTCAGGCTATCTATGCGTCCCTTGGGGAAGTTCTCGCCACACTGCTTGCAGGTGTGGGGATATCGGTTGCTGTTGTCGTTGAGTTTTGGCCCGCGGACAAAGTACTCGAGGATGAGGGGGTTCGGCTTTCGACCCATTGCGCACGGCGGAGCGACGGAGCGAGGCGCTTGGCCTGCCGCCTCTGCTGCGAGTACGCTCTGAAAATCGAGGCCGCGGGGAAGCCGCCGCCGGATCCTTGATTGGGCAAACTACGCGTCGTTGAGCCGGCCCAGCTGGGGGGTTTGTTGACGATGGCTTCGGAAAATGGGATTCTGCCCTCCCTCACCGACGAAATTCTTCACACCGCCTGGATCGCGGGTGATGGTTCTGCCGCTCCGCGCCCACCAATCGGGTTGCATCGGTACAGGCCCTATCCACCCGGGCAGGAAGCCCCGCTCCTTGCCGTGCTCCACCCACCGAGTCAACTAAGTCTCCACTCCGATAAGCGGTCACTGTTGTGTTCTGAACTTCTGATTCTGAGCTGGACCTACCTACGCAGCATCTACGGATATGTCCAGGTGTTCTGGTATTTTTAAGTTGCCTGGCATGCGTCTCGCTTGAGCCAAAGCCCTTGCAGCTCATGAAGGCTCCAGGTCACTGAACCCAAAGTCACGTTGGATCACGCACACCACCCAAGGTCGGCAAGTGCTACCATCGTGGGAGGCGGCTTGTTCTCCGGCAAAGCACAATGATTGTACGAGGCAGGCAGTGTGGCTGATGCTGGCTTATCATTACCTACTAGTAGTGGAACCTCAGCCATCTGATCTTTGGAACGCGACAAGCAGTGCGGAAAGAGAGACGGAAGAGGAAGGGGAGGGAGTTTCGATCTTGGTAAAATGGTGAACTCAGGCTCTTTCCTTCATTCATGGGGTCTTTATACGGCAGGCATTATGGACGCCCCCATCTTGTTTACCTGGACATGCGTCTCTCCATCTTTGCCTTGGATGTATAAGAGTGAGGCGGCTCCAAGCCGGGGTGTTGGGTGATCACATTCTTTCTGTCATCCATTCCTTTTATCCCTTCTACTATAGACCTCCTGAATCGATCAGCAGTGTTGGTTTGCTTACCCCTCGATTCTACACCCCCTGACCCCGCATCCTTGAAATGAACTCGCCATTGCGATTCTCGCAGCTATGGCCTTTTTGAAATACAACCCAGACAGTATTCTGGGGCATTTTGGAAAGTCCGACTGTCAATAATGAAGTGGGCAAACGTGTATAATCTGGCCCTTGCGGTGCCTATCGGTCCCATGACGACAGTGCAAAAGGACAATGACCTGTCTCGCTATGCATTAACCGACGTGAGTGAATCCTCAGTATTCTGAACACCATTTTACTGACTTGAAATGCAGACGGGGTCGATCAATGATGGCAATACCTTTCCTGGGGTTGCTCGTCCCTTGGGGATGGTTAAGCTGGGCCCAGATTTGTACACTGGGATTGACGCGTATTCTGGCTACCAGCCGGTTGGAAACTTCACAGGCTTTACCATGATGCATCAGAGTGGAACTGGCGGCGCGCCCAAGTATGGAGTTATCTCGCAGATGCCTGTCGTTGGGTTGGTAAAGAACCCGTTGAGTGATTCCGTCAATGATACCCGTGCCGCCCCCGATGTGACCGAAGTTGGCTACTACAAGGCTTCTTTGGGCTCTGGCACCACCTTGGAAATGGGCGCTACTAATAAGGCTGGACTTTACAAGTACACATTTCCCCAGACGAAGGAGTCTCTCAACATTCTTGTTGATGTTTCTCATGTTCTGGCGTCTTACCGTGGCCAGCAGTTGGAGCAACATTTCCTCGGAGGTAACATAACCGTCCGTCGCAAGCACGACTCGGACAGTCTTTACTATACTGGATTTGGGACGTTTGACAATGTAGGTATCCGGATCATTCAGCGCCAACAGATAACTCTTCTCTAACAGTTCCAGGGCTGGAACAGAGCTGGCCCATGGACAGTATACTTCTGCGGGCACTTCGACACTCCTTCATCTTACAAGACATTTCTCGGTGCTGACTTTACGTCGGACAGACTTGTCGAGTTATCGGATAAGCCTACGCATGAGTCTGACTCAGCCAGGCTTGGAGCATTGTTCACCTTTGAAGAGACTTCTGTCATCTCGAGGGTTGGGGTTTCATTCATTTCTGTCGACCAGGCCTGTCACAATGTCGATGCAGAAATCCCCGAGGGCACATCCCTCGAAGAGATTCGTAAAGGGACGCGGGATGTATGGAACTCGCAGGTATTCAGCAAGGTAACGACCATGGAGACCAACGTCACCAAGCTCAACCAGCTTTACTCTGCGCTCTACTTCATGCATCTGATCCCCACGAACAAGACCGGCGAGAACCCTTTATGGGAGTCAAGTGAACCTTACTACGATGACATCGTAACATTCTGGGACACTGTAAGCTTGAATATCCGTCTGGGAATCTATATCGAAAGCTTGCTCACCTTTTCCCAACCAGTACCGAAGTTGGACACCTCTCTTCCACGTTTTGCAGCCCAAGCACTATGAAGAGCTCCTCAGATCTCTAGTTGACACCTGGCGCAATGATGGCTGGGTTTCCGATGCCCGGTCATCTCTACACAACGGAGCAGTACAAGGTGGCTCGAACGGTGATAATGTGTTTGCCGACGCCTTCATTAAGGGGGTCAGAGGCAAGATTAATTGGAAGGATGCCTTTTCCTCCATGCTGAAGAATGCCGAGGAAGTGCCAAAGAACAACTACGACCCGCGGGACCCCAGCGGTTCTACAAAGGAGGGTAGAAGTGCTCTTCCTGATTGGCTTAATCACGGTTACATTACGCCTCGTTTTGGACGGTCCGTCAGCAGAGCCGTGGAGTAGTGAGTTGATCCTTAATACGCGCGTGTGTTACATATCATGCATGGAGACTTTCTCACAAGATGCTAGCTCCGTCAACGACTTTTCCATTGCCATTGTTGCGTTGGGCCTTGGAAAATCCTTAGAGTTCCTGAAATATTATAACCAGTCGCACAATTGGCGCAACCACTGGAACAATGAAATGACGGCGCTAGGCTTCCGTGGTTTTCTTGGTCCCCGAACCGAGAAGGGCATGATAGCCCAAGACCCTTTAGATTGTGGTGGGTGCTACTGGACGGATTATTATTACCAGGGATTGCCTTGGGAATACTCCTTTAACGCTCACCACGACATGCAAACCATTATCACGTTTTCTGGGGGCCCGGAGCGATTTATCGACCGCCTTGACATGACTTTTACCCCTGGTATCGTTCCAGGTAACGAAGCCTTTGGGAACACCATATTTAACCCAGGCAACCAGCCGAGTTTCCTGACACCCTACCTGTATAGCTACGTCAACCGTCAAGACCTCACCGTCAAGCGTACTCGCCATATTGCCAAGTCATACTACAGCCCCACCCCCGGCGGCCTGCCTGGAAACAGCGATGCTGGAGCCATGGAGTCTTGGCTGCTCTGGAGCATGATCGGCCTCTTTCCCATGACCGGCCAGCCTATCTTCTTCATCGGCTCGCCATGGTTCTCGGATCTGACCATTGACCTTGGCGATGGGAAGATGCTCGAAATCACCACAAGGGGTGGCGATGAAGGCACCTTCTACGTCCAGTCTCTTAATGTCAATGGAAAGGAATGGAATAGGAGCTGGCTCAGATGGGACGAGATCTTCGCTGAGGGCGGTACTCTGGAGTTCGTTCTGGGAGACAAACCTTCGAGATGGACCACCGGCGAGCTTCCTCCCAGCCCAGGAAGTCTGGATGTGGAAGAGGCCCGAAAGCTCATACTGTCGTGGTCCAGACCCAGCTCTAAATAAAAAGGCGTGGAATTCGCTCCAGCTACATAGGGTTTTCAAGAGAGGGGAATCTTAAGGGCACTGGGGGCTTCATTCATTCAACATGAATGCGACACAGCGATGTTGATAGCTCTGGCAAACGGTGAAAGCGAGTAGCCGGGTTTGCCACCATCCAAGAAACCATGCTTATGAGTAGTTTCATCCGGTATCAACAATAAACTCTTGGAACATCAATTCCGTGCTATGCCGTAAACCGCTACACCAAAATACACCGAATCGAATTTGTGGGTATCTGATATACAACAAGACGCGACTTGAAACTCCTACCTTATCTAGATGGCTCGTCCCCACCCCATACATTGCGGAACTCCTCGCTGTCGGGGACTTGGTATCCCGACGTATGGTGATCTTCTTCTTCCCGGACTTGGGCTGGCTCGGAAGCCCAGGCCGGGTCTTCCTGCACATGGTGACTCTCAACGACTTGAGGGGAACGCGGAGGGGGTTCCTGGGCGGTCGCTGGCCCGGGTTCCGAGTGGGGCTTGGGCGTGTCGGACACCTGCTTCTCCACGGCTTTCTTTGCCTTCTGCTTCTTGCTCATCTTCTTCCTGATTGCAACAACGGGCTCAGGCACGGCATCAGTTGGTCCTTGGGGCCTCTGTCGCGGATAGGGCCGCCCAGATGCAAGGGATGCAGGGGCCCTGGGTTTTGGCGACGGGTACTTGGGGGATCTCACCCCAAAGTTACCAGCGGAAGAGAGGTATCGCTCTCCTAGCGGCTCACTGGCGGTGATGACAGGGTACTTGCGGCTTGTTAATTTGATGCTCTTTGCGCCCGTGGACGAGATAGTTACTTACGTTCCAGTCACCATACTCCAACTCCCGCGCGGCGTCATACATGGCATCCTCCTCTGTATCTAGTTCAGGCTCGTCAAAGGTCCCATGGGTATTCTCATTGATCTGATCCGGGCGGTTGTTGCTGGAGCTCGACGCCCCGTTCCCCAGGAGCGGGGTTGTCGAATTGATTTCCCCGGGCTTGGGGATCCAGTACTTGCCCTTGCCGCCTCGTTCATAGCGCATACCCTCGCGGAGTCTAGCCAGGCGGGACTTCGAGTCCTCATGCGCCATGACCTTGTCACCGGAGTCGAAGACGCGGTAGCCGTAGTTGTTTCCACGGAAGGTCTCCTTGGAGTCTTCGATGAGATCGCGGATGCCAAATGCATCGCGAAACGCATGGCCCACGGGCATCCTCGCGGAGGAGATATTGTTGTCGGCAAAATCATGCCAAGAGAAGGCGTACCAATGGGCCACGGCAAAGATGGGCATCTCAATGCAGATGAGGGCATCCTGGATGGCTGCAGCGAGATTATCCGGGGTATAATCTTGGACATTGTCGGGGATCGCACCCAGCCACACCATGATGGATAGGAAGAAACCTTGCCAGTAGGACGCAAAGATGATGAGCTTAATGCACAGGAACTTGGGGACTGGTCGGAACGGCGTGAGATCATTGTGCATGCACACCCAAAACAGGCCAAGCGAGTACAAGCTCAGAGTGACACTGATGTTGTAAATGATGCCGCTCCACAGATAGCCGGAGGTTGGCCCGATGTATCCCTCCTGATATGTCCCAGTAGCCTTCATGATGATGGCTGCAAGCGCCAGTATGGGCTTCAACCACGCGTACTGGAGGATGCCGCGCTTGATGGAGAGAAATGTGTGAGGGTCGGATATATCGATCTTGGGAAGCACATGGTTGAGCGGCCAGAGGTGATGGACAGGTGCCCTCCCATGTGCCATAATGATGACAGCTCGCTCCCCTCCCAGGTAGTTGATCAGGAGCTGGAAGAATGTATAGATGGTGAAGGCCTCGTATATATCTCGTATCGGATCCAGGAAGGCAGCGGCGCTGAGGGATATCATGCTCGTCCAGGAGGCAATCGAGTATATGGGGACCATGAGGAGGATGCGGACGACATATCGCTGGAGGAGAGGCTTCCGGTAGTTCTTCGCTTGGAGCCAGATAGAGCTATTCGGAGCTCGTTAGCACTTGATTTGGAGCTTGCAAAAATGGAAATCACGGCGCATGCATACACGACCGACATGAGCGTCGCGGCCAGGGACGCGACACCCGACACCACGGTGGTGGCATAGGTAAGCTTCTGGCCCGTCCCTCCCTCCGACATGGTGGGCGACGGAGATGCGCTGGAGGGCGGCCGCTCGAGATGATATGGAGTTGGGGTTGGGACAGGGGAACTAAATCATGGCGACATGGGGAAAGTAAGATAGCGTCTGGAGACGGTCACGATGAAGCTCCCCGCGACAAGCTCGTGGTCGCGGCCAGAGAGGGGTCAGGTGCGGTATGACGAGGTGCCTGACCGCGCGAGGTTGGAGCAGGTTGGAGGATGTTGGGACGTTTTGGCGCGGCAGGCATGGGGTGCAGCCATCGCATGAATTAAGGTACAAAGTACTCCGTATCCGTACTAGTAGTTAATAGTAGTAGTATACTTGGTCGCGCAGGGCGCTGACGCTGGGTCGGGGCGGATTTACGTTTCTCGCCCGCTGTAATTCAATGCTGAGTCGCTATCCGTACCGCATGCAGCCACCTACGAGTACGAGTACTTAGGTAGGCAGTGGAGGGAGCTCAGGGAGCTCCCCAAGCTCCAGATCCCCACTGCCGGACTCCGGATTTCAATGACCACACCCAACAGCCCAGCGCATCACCGCATCCCGAATAACGATTGGACACCTCCTGGCGCATTTAATAGACGACTGACAACCATCGGGACGCCTGCATCCTCCACCGCCATGGATATAGACGCAAACGACGGCGACCTCGATCGATGAGCCATAGACCACGCGGTTCTTCTCGCGAGCTGGGGGAGCTCCTCGGGAGCTCAAGATTGGCACCATGTCGACCTTCGACGATACAATTGCCATCCGGGCCGAGGCCTACCCGGACTTCAATTAGTACGCCTTCGTATTTGCAGTGACTTCAGTGCTGTATCCGTAGCTGACTATCCTTCCTTAGCAAGTTCCTCATCTTTCTCCTCCTCTGCGGCGTGCTTACCATCTTCTTTCTGCTTTACTTCAACCGACTCTTCGCATCGATAGTCTCGTACGGAATTCGAACATGGACCTGGCACAAGTACCGAGTACACATTGATATTGGGGCATTGCAAATATCGCTGCTGGCAGGGCGCATCTTCTTCACGGGCCTACGATACCACGGCTCCAACGAGACCTTTCTCGTCCAACATGGCTACGTGACATGGCGTTACTGGTTGCGGAGAGTCCGGGAAGCAGACATTGTTGCGGACAGCCTCGCGGAGCCTGTCGCCCCTGGGAAGGACAAGAATGCAAAACTCCCGTGTCGAATAAATGTCAGTCTCATCGGCCTCGAATGGTTCGTCTACAACCGCAGCCCGGCATACAACTCGGTCCTCGCTGGCCTGTGCGAGTCGCAGTCTCCCATCTCTAGCTCGAGCGGTGTCGAAGAGAATTGCGATAGCAATGAAAAACCAAGCCTCCGATCCCGGAAATCGCAGCAATCTGAGAGCCCAGAAGAGGGTTACTCGTCATCGAGAAGGGGGAGCAGAGGGCTCAACGGAAATGCACAGGCGGAGAAGGACAGTACTGAGAGTACAGGAAGCTTTCCCGACAGCGAACAAGGATTAGAGATTCAGAAGCGGTCCGATCTGCCTTTTTTGGTTCAACTATTTCCCATTCACGTGGACTGCCAAAAGGCGGCCGCGGTGATTGGGAATGAGAACACTAAAGGGGTCCTCATTGTGCGAGCTGATACTGTCGATGCTGACATCGACGCTTCCAAGACCCAAACCGTCGACCCCTACCGTCAAGTTTTCAGCGTTCAGCTTCAACATCCTGTGATCGAGCTGAAGGAGAATGAGGATTTCAAGAGCGATCAGGCAGCCCGGGCAACTGGAACTCAGGATTCAACGGAGGATGCACAGGTCGCTGCCAAAGCCAATATTCTCCGGCGCCAACGTCGCAGGATGATAGCCACTCTGCGCAAAATGATGCCCCCTTGGGGTCGGTCTTCCAAGCCCGTGTTTCTTGAGTCTGCAACGGATGCGGGGCCGAGCCCTTCACGGGTTCCTGGTGCTGAACAGTGGCAAGGTCTATCAAGATACTTGGATGATCAAGAACAAGACGACAAGGCCCGGTGGTCCTCTATTGAGTATGCTGCCGAGACCACTGTTTTGGACTGCCCCTCCGCAACGTTGAGTGTGTACTGGGATGTGGTTAGCAAGGTCACCGAACTCGCGCGGCGTCGACAAAGCCTAGACTTTCGTACCAGCATCAATGGAGATGAGGCACCGGCCTGGGGCATGCAGTTTTCTATCAAAGGGGGCTTGATTAACTACGGCCCATGGACCGACCGACGACGTGCAGACCTACAGCGCGTTTTCTTCCCAAGTCTCTGCAAGGATGCTTCCGCAGCCGGCCCCCTTCCTGTCGGATCGTGGAGGGTCCCGACTCAGTTCAATCTGTTGATTGAGATTGACGACACCGTCACTGTGAGGGTTCCCTTCCGGGAACAATCTAAGAACTGGCGCTGGCGGGGACAAGAGTCCCAGCTGAAGCAGTCTAGGTCACAGACTGGGCGCAAATGGCGAAACCGCACGACTAAAGACGTCAAAAGCGAGGCTGCCCCACAGCGACCAGCTGCCTGGCTTGAAGTGAAAGTGGCCGCGAATTCCACGGTGGCTTATGAGATGGATATGCTTGCTTCCGCGGCTGGTTACAGCAATACACTCAACGTCGACCTCCGGGGCTCAGAGCTACGCAGCACCGTCAATCAGGATATTCTGTGGCGTTCTGGTCCTCAGCGCATATCCTGTGACCTTTCCAATCCTCTGTCATGGAACGCCCTTCGACTCTGGCGGTTCGAGATTGATTCCGACGACCTCGAGTTATACATTCTTCGGGACCATATATTCCTATTGATTGACCTGATTGATGACTGGTCCACTGGCCCACCGCCAGAGTATCTTGTGTTTACGCCATTCAAGTACCTGCTCAATTTGCGGTTGCGGGGATTGAAGCTATACCTCAATGTCAACGATGCCAATATTATTGACAAGCCGACAGCGATGGATGACAATGCTTATCTTATTCTATCGAGCCCCTTACTCACAGCAGAGACTTGTATACCTATCGACAAGTTTCGGCCGGAAAAGAACTCCATACCCTTCGATGTGCGAACAGACACCTTGGAGTTAGATTTTCATGCCCCTCAATGGAATACACAATCAGCCTTTACCACATCCAGTGAGCTCGGGCATGTCCAGAGTTTAGTTATTGGAGGAGCCTACCATTACAATGCAACCACATCACCGGCCAACACGGATACTCTGGTTTTGAATGTACATGGCGACTCGCCAAGTGCATATCTTTACGGCTTCATCGTCAGGTACTTCCTCTTGTTGAAGGATAACTATTTTGGAGATCATGTCCACTTTCGCACGCTTGACGAGTATCAAGAGCAATTGCAGCTGAAGGAGCAGAACCCAGACGGCGAAACTGCAGCTGGACCCCCGAACAAGAAGTCGAACGATATGGACGTTATTCTCAGTATCAAGGCCAGTAACATCAGAGCTATGGTGCCGACGAATTTGTATTCAGCAAGCCAATATGTTCAGGGCGAGCTTGCAAGCCTATCCGTTGACCTTCGATTCACAAACTATTATATGGACATGGAGCTGGATCTGACTCCCCTGAGTCTGTCATTGAGTGGTCCTGAATCAGATCTGGAGACGCCAAACATGATGTCCTCGAGCACTCAACTTTTTGTTGACGGCCTGAGGGTCTTTGGTCATCGTTTATTTGGCCTTCCGCCAACCGAGCCCACATACCTTTGTAACTGGGATGTGTCGGCTGGCGCAGTTTCTGGCGAGTGCACTGCAGAGTTTCTAGCAGCATTGACGAGAGGAGCATCTGCCTTCGGCTTCACGTTCGATGACGTAGAAAACGCTTTGGTGCCCTACTCATCTCTCATGTTTGATGATGTCACCTTTGCTAGGGTTTCAGTCGAATCTATTCGCATCTGGCTTCATATAGAGGAAGCAGCTTTCCTCCTCTCGACTGACACGATTGACATCACCTTGAACGACTGGGCGAGATCGCATTACTCTAAGAGAGCAAACATTAATGTACCCAATGTCCAAGTGTCTTGCATGAACGCAGAATCTGCAATAAGACACAAGTCGCGCCCGAGCTACCCAGTGGAGACCGAAGCGTACTTGCACACCGATATTCACCTCGCCACGATCGGAAGGAAGCTTCACTTCACGGAGAAGCGGAGTCTCCAACAGGAGCTGGTTCAGCGTGAAGATCAGCGCACAAATCGAACCCCCTTCTTGTTGATTCCCGAGTACCTGGGCGAATTTATCCCAGAACCAGCAGATCCACCCGCTCAATGCTCGCCCGTACCACCTCACCCTGTTACTGAGGGTTTTGGTGATGCTCAGTCTTTCCGAAGCACTGCTACTTCTCGCAGATCGCACCGGCTGAGCCGTCAAAGTTCATTTCTATCTTTTTCTGGATCCAGCGCTCAAAGTGTTCGACGTTCCCGAAGCCGACATGGCCCCGCTGCTAGATCATACCGTGCGGCACAGGTAAAGAGCGACATGTTCAACGCCGATCCTGCCTATTCGCATCAAAGGGACAGCTCAGCGTTCAGGGATCAGTACAGCATGTCCGGAGAGAGCGATCTTGGAGATGCCCAGAAGCACACTTCAGTGGCTTTCTCCAGCGCATACTTTGTGCCTTATTTCCCCCTGGCAGGCGCGAGGCCAGACATACGAGAGGCGCCTTTTCCAAATGCCATCGGGGATGACGCTGCAGAGAAAGAAGAGTTCTTAAGTGGCCTCGCTGCTGACCTGGAAGACATTGACTCTGGTCATCTTAGCGAGGAGCACGCTTACTCTAGTGTATTGGTCGAGTTTCCGTCAGGGGTCTCAGCATTTGTTAAGCCAAGTGCCATCAGACATGGGACAGCACTACTGTCTGCCCTAAAGCCTACTGAGCCGGAAGATTTATTGGATTCACTCCAGGATGATTCTATGACCAAAATTTTTGACTTGAAGAAGGAAAAAGAGGCAAACGGGTCTATCAAAGACCTTTTGTTCAGGTTACCGAAAGCCGACATCCGCTTTCTGAATTCCTCCTCGCTGGACTCGCCGGATCCCTCCCAAGAGGAACAGGATCAGTACGACTTGTCTATCTCGAAGCTGGCCCTCGTCACGCGCACAAGCTCTGATTGGGAAGACGGCCCTGTTCAGGAGAGCCAAAATTCAAAGACGTCACTTCATCTCCGACTTGGTTCTGCCGAGTTATCTGCATCAGAACGGTTGTCCGGCTTGCAGGGTCCCCAAGCAGCCATGATGTTTCAGATCGACGATGTAATGGTGTCAGTGGGCGCGAAAGAAGTTACGTATTTTGACGCAGACATTGGTACCATCGTAGGCAGCACCGCCTCAGGGAAGATCGAGTATCTGGCCTCCTTGATACACCGAACAGGGAGTCTTGCTACGGAACTAGGCCGACTCATTGAAGACAACAAGAAGCGCCATGACAACCGCCTGAAATTCTTCACCTATAGACTGCTCGAAGAGGGACACTCAACTGCCGACCCTGCCTTCTTGATTCGCCCGTCAGCTGTTTTACGATCTGCCCGAGAACATCTACGTACCTACGACTCCTGGAAGCTCATGATGAGGCTGCGCCAAATCTGGAGTACCATGAATGAACCGGCAAAGCAGCAACTTCTGCGGGACTGTTCGGGTAAATCCCCCGCTGCTCCCCCCGATGCTGCCGGTTTGGTTGTTGCGGCCTTCCAGCGTTGGCGTAGCTGGGACTTAGAAAACATCATAGGCGCGGTTTTGCTCCGCAATATCTTTGGCCGTATAGAAGAGCCTGGAAGAACCGCTCCGGACGACGGTCCCGTCCTTGGGGCTTGCAGACTGACCGAGATGCAGTTCGTCCTTGACCCTGGTCCAAAGGAAAACAAGATTGGCATCGTCGATGTTAATGCAAGGGTGGAACAGAAAAAGGCGGGAACCGAAGATCTGCTTCCCAACCTCAACTACCAAAATGGCCCGTTGACCGTATTGAATCTGTGCTGCAGCGAGGGTGCAGTAAGCCTCAACTGGGAGCTCTGTGAGTTGGTCGATGACATCCTTCGGCTGTATAACCGCAACCAGACAGGCGACAGTCAAAGTCACATTCTCATCACGGAAAAAATCCAGACGTCAACAACCCGCAGCGGGCCTACAGCTTTACACGTTGTGTTGGAAGTTATGAAAGGATCCGTCGAGGTCGAGACTATAAATCTGAGCGCCAAAACTATGAGCAGCGGATTGAAAGGGTCTGCCCTCCTATACAACAATAGCGGGGAATTGAGCGCTTCGAGTTTGATACTCAACTGCGATGCGGTCGTCTCAGACTTACACAGCCGCGGGCAACTCCTGGGATTTTTCCACTTACGTGACCCCAGCGTATTCGTCTCCCGGGAGATGCAAGAATCTCGCGACTCTTCGATCCAGACAGTCAAATCCGCTGCCAGCAGTCGCAGCTTGAAGTTGGCAATTAAACAGGACCCCATTGTTCTTATGGGGGTGTTGGACCGCCTCTTGCGCGATGAGATGGCGCAAGTCATCCGGTTGCAGAAGCAGTTCCCAGCCAGACTGAAACCCAAGGAACACGTCAAGATGAGAGAGCGTCTCTCGACGTTCAGGTTCAACGTTTCTCTGTTTCTGGACAAGTATACTATCAGCGTACCTCTTCTGCAATCACTCACCTACACAATTTTTGGGGATGTGGCACGGGCAGCATGTGCTGCCAACTTTGGGAAAGAGATCATTTTCGACTTCGATGTCAAGGAGAGCTCGCATGAGATGCAAATTGATGTACGAAATGAGCCGCGCAGCATCTCCCTTCTCCAATTTCCGCCGACGAATGGTCGCATCAGCAGCCATATGCAGCAATCAGAGCATTTACTCACTGCCCTCTGCTCGGTTGAACTGATTCAGCTGGACGCATCTGCAGTTTATAGCCTCCTCGGGGCTCTAAACCGGCCGCAGATATCCAGTGCCATCGAAGAAATCCAGGAGCAAACCAAGGCGATCCAAAAACATCTCGCGGATGCCCTCGGAACCGACGATTTCAAACAAACGCTCCCGAAAGCGACCAAGGAAACAGGCGTGAGTCTCGTGTATAATGTTCATTTGACCCTCGCAGGCCTTCAAGTGTCCGCTGCGGCTCCTCCGGCTTCGGACACGGAGCTGGCCTCCCAAGTCTTGTTTTCACTTGACAAGATATTCCTTCAAGCAGCCAATCGACAAGAGACCCAAGGACCGATCCTAAAATATCCTGAAGTGTACCTGAACATGAAGCAAATCGGCTTGGACATACGACGGGGTACACGAGGTTCGATGAAATCATGTGGAGGGATTGGGGCTGGAGTTACAGTCTCTGCTGGCGCTCGTCGTGGGAGTGACGGGAAGCAGGACTGGACCCTAGATTTCAGAAGCCCCGATGTGGATATCAGCCTGTCGCCAGAGACAGTGTCGACTGCATTGGTGGTCCTCGCGTATCTCAGGCAGAGGATTATGGATCTTGACACCTCGCGCGAGCTGGATTACCTACGAAAGCTACGGCAGACAAAACCTCGCATCAAGGTTGACGACCGCGACATTGATGATGGCGGCTTGGATATACTGGATTCGGTCCTTTCAACACTTGTGTATCATTTCGAATTACAGAACATCCGAGTTTGCTGGGACGTGGCAAAAGAAGGAGGCGACAGCCAGACAAGCAACCAAGAGGACCTTGTCTTGTCCATCAAGATGATCCAATTCGCCACAAGGACCAAAAAGTCTGCCCGGTTGACGATCGAGAACTTCCAGATTCAGACAGTACCGCGTGGCCAGGACAAGACGCGGCGCTCTCTCCACTCGGCTCTCCTTCCAGAAGTCATCTTCAACATTGCGTATGTTTCTACTGCCAACGCTCGTCGCATGGCTTTCCAGGCAGTCGGTCAGTCTCTTAATCTCAGATTGACATCGGGATTCATTGTGCCTGCTGCAAGCCTTGTTGAGTCTATTTCTCTCTCTATCAAGAATGTCCAGGAAGTCTCTGCAGGTTGGACTATACCCAGGGAGAGGGCAAAGAGAGAGGACGAAGCTCGACCTCCTGAGCGACCGTGGAATTTATTCGGCAAGAAGCGCCTGGAGAGTCTGCTCATCGATGCCGATTTTGCTGGCTCTGTGGTTCACGTATCTGGTAAGAGAACCTTCAGCGAAACGGCGCGGCCGTCTAAATTCAACCGGCCATCCCTCGCCGGAAAGTATGGCCAGTTCAATGCCGATGACTCTGGTAGCGGAGCTGTTCTGCGGAGTCCTGGCCTGGCCTGGAAGGTCCAATTCACAGACAATGGACAGGACGATCCCACCCTGTCCGGCGAGATCAAGATTGATGCCTCAAGCAACATCTTGTACCCGTCGGTGGTGCCTCTCATCCTCGATATTGTGGCAAGCGTTCAGGAAGTTGTCAGCAAAGACTCTGACAAGGCACCAGCCGAACCGCAGCCTCCACCCTTACAGTCGCAGAAGACGGGCGATGAAAACAACATTCTTACCACCGATCCGAGCACGGTTCTGGGACGAACCAAGCTGAATCTTGGGTTGCGCATTTGCCGACAAGAATTCTCACTGAGCTGCCAGCCTATCGCTCGGGTTGCTGCTACTGCATGCTTCGACAATATCTACTTCATCGCCAATACCGTCACATCATCTGAGCATGGGAACTTTTTCGCAATATCGGGCACCTTTACAAACATCCACACGTCTATACAGCACGTCTACTCCCGAGAGTCGACAGGCAGCTTCGAGATCGACAAGGTCACACTGTCGTTCATGAACAGCAAGCATGTCAGTGGAACCAGTGGAGTGTCGGCCATTCTCAATATCAGTCCAATGAAGGTGTCCGTGAATGCAAAGCAGGTCCAAGATTTCCTACTGTTCCACGAAATCTGGTACCCAGCAGAGCTTCGCCGCGGGAATACCGCTCCGGTGGCAAAGCTCGTTACCGAGAACTCCCAGGGACATCTCGTCCAGCGATATCAGCAAGTCGCCGCCACGGCTGCCTTCCCTTGGACCGCCACAATATCCATCGCAGCGCTCGACGTCGCTGTCGACATGGGACAAGCGATTGGCAAGTCCGTGTTCCAGATCGCCGATTTTTGGGTATCATCGAAGAAGACGTCCGACTGGGAGCAAAACTTATGCCTCGGCTTTCACAAGATTGGTGTAGACTGCACTGGCCGGCTGAGCGGGTTTGTGACCCTGCAGGACTTCAAGTTGCGAACGGCGATCCAGTGGCCAAAACGGGAGGAGGCGCTGAATGAAACACCCCTTGTTCTGGCGTCGATCGGCTTCAAGGCTTTCCGCGTAAAGGCCGCCTTTGACTACCAGGCTTTCCTGGTGGCAGACATCACGACCCTAGAGTTCCTCATGTACAATGTGCGTGACAATAGCGATGGCCGTGGCGACCGTCTTGTTGCCATCTTCGACGGTGAGGCGGTCCAGATCTTTGGGACTACGGGCACGACTTCACAGTTCATAGCGCTGTACCAGGCCATCAAGAAGCTCATACAGGAGAGAAGAGAAAACTTCCAGTCTTCTCTCAAGGAGATTGAAAAATTCATGAAGCGGAAGTCGACTTCGACGCGGTACTCGTCGCAGCCATCAGACCCGCCCAAGTCGCCAGAGGAGGAGACGCTTGCCAAGTCACCCATTTCTCTCGATACTGACGTGGTGGTGACACTGAAAGCCCTCAACCTGGGCGTGTTCCCCAATACATTCTCGGACCACCAAGTCTTCAAGATGGAGGCCTTAAACGCGTACGCGCGTTTCGCCGCCAGTATTGAACACGGGCGCGTGCATAGCATCCTGAAGATGACGCTGGGCCAGCTACGGATAGGGCTGGCTGGGGTCCGGAATGTGGAGGCGCCTAAGACAGTGAGCGAGATCTCGGTGGATGATGTAGTCCAGCGGGCTACAGGGTCTCGCGGAGGAACCATCCTCAAGGTGCCGCAGGTCTCGGCGGTCATGGAGACCTGGCAGACAACGGACAGCAACACGATCGACTACATCTTCAAGAGCGCATTCGAAGGCAAAGTCGAGGTGGGATGGAACTATTCCCGAATCAGCTACATCCGGGGGATGTGGGCGAAGCATTCGCAGTCGCTGGAGCAGACTTGGGGTCGGGAGCTACCCATGGCGGCCGTCAAGATTACAGGGGTGCCTGAGTCGGAAGGGGAACACAAGGAAGGCGAGCAACAGAAGATTACGGCCGAGGTGAAGGTGCCGCAGTCCAAGTACAACTATCGAGCGCTCGAACCGCCCATCATCGAGACGCCACAGCTACGAGACATGGGGGAGGCGACACCGCCGCTCGAATGGATTGGGCTTCACAGGGACAGGCTGCCCAATTTGACACACCAGATCGTCATTGTCTCGCTGCTAGAGTTGGCCGGGGAGGTGGAGGATGCGTATTCGCGGATCCTGGGCGCATCATGAATCTGGAGCATATCGACCACCTAGGTGGTCCGGGGGAGTACGGAGCACTATGGTTTACTTTGCTTGGGGGTTCTTTCACATGGGCGAGAGAATTGGGAATTCGAACATGCCGCATCATAATAGTAGTAGATTAGCATAGGGCGTTTCGGGTTGGCATACCCATGTACCTATTCTGTGTTAGTACGAATACAGCTACGAGGACTTCCTAGTTCAGGTTTGCTCCTTGGCCCTCCTTGATGCTGTTTCTTTCTCCCCAGACTCCTACCGCCCTGCCACGCCCACAGTGTGTCATTTAGAATCCATCAGGCATGGACAGGGCTGTGATGAGTGATGCGCGACATGGGTTGGCGATGGGGCCTGGTGGTGCAGCCGTGCAGGCCTCAGGGGTCGCAACGGGGGAGTGCCCAATCACCATGGATGGGTTGAGTGACAAAGAGGAGAGCATGGGGTGGCGCCGGGCGAGAGGAAGTTTATTCAAGGCATGGCGAGGGTGCTCACATGTCGAGAAACATCGAGAAGGCCGAGGACAGAGTTGGTCGAGCTACGACGAGCACTTCGTAATAGTATGTGGTCAGCAGCAGTGGAACGACGGTGGAACAAGGATGAATCACAGCGGCCATGTCTTATTCATGGTAAAGTCATCTGGCCGCCCCCAACACGAGTTCTGCTCGAGGAGGGAGGACGTTGCATTGGGTACGAGTACGAATACCGGGCTCTTGCTGGGCACGGGGAGCGCCGAGACAAGCCACAAACCTGTTCGAACAGAGTCGAGTTCATCTCACAGACTTAATGTTGGGGGCTTGAAGAGGCGCCTTCTGGGTGTCTGATGCCAAGAATAAGAGCCATGACATAATTTTGGCGACGGGCTGCTGCGCAACTTGGCAAGCATGTGATGACCTTGTAGATGCATGGCTCCACGGGAGGGGCTTGGGGAAAGCCTTGAAGAGGGGTAATAAGGCTAGCGGGGTGGAGGGGTCCCCCTGGGGCCCGCCTGAGGAGAGAGTGGAAATTACAAGAAAAATACCCGTGGGAGGACCCCGGTAGGAGAGTTTGTACGGCTTCAGCGGTGGTGCAGGGATGCAATGGAGATATCCACCGTAGCCAATGTAAGCGTAATTACCCCAGGCATGACAGGCACGCCACCAGCAAGAGCCAGGCGAAGGGGCAAAGGGGAGGCAGGATGCATGGTGGGCAGGAGCGGGCCAGCACGGGCTCTGTCATGCAGGTGACTGACTGAGTTGACCGAGTCGACTGATGAGTGATCCTCCATGTTCCTCAGCAGTCAGCAGCTCAGCAGCTCAGCAGGGCCACCAGACCAGGCAAGCCACGGATCCATATTCGTACTTCGCAGCATTATCCTCCCTCCAAACTCCAAACATCCCTCCGACGCACACCCACGAATCCACGATCCGCAGGGCAGAGAGCTATTTGCGGCGTCGGCTCTCACGGCAATATTCCTCTTCTGACCACCTGAGACGCCGCTCCCGGGACTGTCGCCCACTAATAGCCCGCGTCTGCTTCTCCGCATCCAGTCGCGCCGCATTGCACCTCGGTCCATCGAAGGTCCATCCTGGGAAGTTGGGAACCTCCTGGAAAGCCATTATACCTGGATCGACAGGTACCCGGCGCAACCTCCCCCCACGAGGCCCACGACCACCACACGGCACCTGGTACCCCGTAGTGTCGGCAACACTTGGCACCCATCTGGGCGTCGCTGAGCACCCAGCCGCACACTCTCGCTCCGTGTTTCCCCTACCTCCTGGTACTCCTCCGACCCCGAACGCCGCCGCCGCGACACCGACTTCGCGCACGACCCTTTCCGACCCCACAAGAGACCACCATTCCCCGGCGCACTCGGCTTTCCTGTCAGGCTGTCAGACAATCTCGTCAGACGCCGTAACAAGAAGAGGCCACAGCCGTCCAGGATCACCCTCCTCCCCTCCAACGGCCGCCCCCACAGCGAAGCAAGTCAGGGCGGTTGGCCCGGCCTGCATTCAGCGCCCACATACTCGACGGCGTCGGGGCCTCCAGCTACTGCGTGCGCCCACGTTATAAGGCCGGGATCTGGGCGCCCGTCTGAAACCCTCGACGATCGACGGGCCTGCTGCATTAACGCGCCTACCCTCCAGCGCGCCGACGGCTTAGGGTTCGCCCACCCCTCCACCAATTCTCGCCAAGCCCCTCGACATACATGTGCCAGGGGAGCATCCGTGTTTGACACACACTACTCCACGATTCGAGCGAGACCATCTTTCTGACTCGCCTCGCCCTGCCGTCATCGTCTACATCACATGCCGACAACTCCCGTCGACGACTCTACCCTCCCCGTATTATATCACGAACGCCATCGGATCGCCAAACTCATGTCGTGACTGCTGAGAGCAACCCCTAACTTCGTATCCTCGAAGACGCACCCATGCTCGCCGTGCAGACAGCTCCCAGGATGGCTTCAGACAAGTCGCCGACGGAGGATCCATACCTTCTCTTTGGCTGTGAGTTGCTCCTCTGTTTCTCCTCCTGTCTTATCCAGAGCCCATGGTGGGCGTGTAGCCAGAGACGGTTCCGTGCTGCGTGAGAACACGAGACTGACATGATGAGTCCCTCTGCAGACTCTGTCGATCCGAACCCAGAACCTCCGATGGACCCCCCTCCCGAGCCTCCGTCCGGCGCTCCCCTCCTGACGGAGACTGATTCCAAGTTTCTCAGCTCCTTCTTCCACGACCTGACGGCCGACCAATACAACATGCCCTCATTTGGCGAAGGGCTCAATTTTAGCGACGCCTGGCTCGATCTTCCGCCACAGTTCATGGGCACGACGACATCGTTTGGGCAGCAGGCCGGAAACCCCATGGCCTCGTCATCTTCTCCAGGCATGTCCAACGAACCTATGGACTTCTCGACGCCGGTGCCAGCCTCACACATGATGCCGCCACCACCCCCGCCACAACTTCAGCACCACCACCAGCATCAACAACAGCATCAACAACAGCATCATCATCACCACCAACCCCAGCAGCATCAACAACACCCCCACCACCATTCAGACGATGTGCTCAACGCTGCGGCGACATTACTACATAACAACCAGGCCGCGCGCGGCGGGCCCCCAGGCAGCTCCGATTTCACCTTGCCACGACGGACAATGGGCCCCCCTGTAGGCCATCTTCGGCATCAACCATTGGAAGAGTTCCAAGAGGAGGGACGAAGAGTGGTGGCTCAGAATCCGCAGAATCCTGTCTTTGCCGCCGACTGGATGTACGCGCCGCGGGAGCGTAGAGATACTAGGCCTACACAGTCCACAGACGTTCAGTGGGGATCAGATGCGAACTTTGACGCGGCCCAGTGTTACACGCCAGACGACAACAAGGAGACTGTCGAGTCGATGCATCGGGAGCAGCTCAAATTGCTCGAGGGTTTGGAGGTCAGTAAGAGTGCCGCCAGCACACGACCTAGCAGCCCTTCAAATGCACAGGCCCCGCCACCCGCAAGTCAGCCCCGACAGCAGACAACCCTGCCAAAGGGCCCGGAGGACCCCGAGGCGCCCCCACGGAAGAGGAGGAAGAGCAGGATCAACCGAGAGAGTGAGGAGCAGGACGAAGGAGAGGAAACATGCCCTGCCAAGCCCATCCGACGGAGAAAATCCAAGGCTGAGCGGGCCACTGAAAGTTCACCACCCACCGAGGGCTCCAGCAGCGGGAAGAAGCGGAGGGGGACCGTCAATGGGGCCAAGCAGCCGCGGGAAAACTTGACGGAGGAGCAAAAGAGGGAAAACCACATCCGAAGCGAACAGAAGCGTCGAACGTTGATCAAGGAAGGCTTCGATGATCTGTGCGAGTTGGTTCCGGCACTACGGGGGGGCGGCTTCAGCAAGAGCACCATGCTGTCGATAGCAGCAGAATGGCTGGAGGAAATGCTCCGGGGAAATGATGCTCTTGAGAGTCAATTAGCTACTCTGGAGGGCTCGCGATGACGGCTTTCCTCGTTCGGAAAGGGATAATGTACATGAGGACCAAGGGGGCCAAAGGGGCCAAAGGCAGATGATGTATGCATCGTCCGGCGAGACTGCAGCACACGATGTTTTACGTGGGATCGGTCTGCATATGGGCATTTGTCGGGGGTGGGGGGGGGTGATAGGGAGGTTAGGAGACCATCATTGCTTGCGCATGGCGCATGGCCGGCATTCTTGTAATTAGGTGCGCTGTTACTTCGGGCCTCGACCCAGCATTGTGTTTAGGTACCACCAGTTATTCTGGTATGAATAGTTGGATTGTCAAGAGACTAAATGTAAATCGGTATAAAAAGGTTGTGCCACCAGCCTTTGCCTGTCACCAGAGCACCTATATATCATCGCCATGGTTCTACCACACTTTAGAGATTCCTATTTAGGAAAGAGGTTCGGAAAGTTTCCGAATGGCTCTCGTGGTGTGGTTGTATCGCAGTAGCTGTTCATATCGGGCTTGTGCTGCCTATCAAGGCCATTGGATTGCTCTCCCGGTACGGTGGCTCCAGAATGCGAGGTCGATCATGTAAATATCCAGCACCATCCATGGAAATCCGTCTCCTGGATCTTGGCGTGGTTATCGACAAGATGAGTCTCGTTCATGGACTGCTTGCTTCGAGCGCATAGTGACGACGACGTCAATGCGCTGGCGCTAGGGACGCATCTTTCTTTTCCTTTATTCGCCTTGAACGCCGTTATATACTGCGACCTAAAGGGTCCCTTACCACGTGCTCCAAGTGCTCGCCGTGCTTGAGCACGAGGCACTATGGACTAGTCGGTCCTTTCCAGCGCCTGTGGAGAGGTCTTGGGATCGGCACAGACGCCAACCTGGAAGCAACGCAACCGAACCACCATGGGAACTTGCACCGGTTCCTCATCGCGAGTTCCACGAGTTGACGGGTGCAGAAAAGAATCAACGCTGCACTTCATTCTTCCCATCTAGCCCCGGATTACGGATACAATGACCTCATTTCCCCGGAGATCGGTCCGCAATCAGCAGCACAGGCCGCATAGCCGCTCAGACTCGCAGTGTCTGGGCATCGGGCCATCGGCCGTCCGGCACTTGGATCCTTGCTAGGTGGATCTACAGTAACATTATCTGCAGCATCTGGTCGGTTCATCTCCCCTCAGCAGGAGTAGCAGTCAAAATTGTCTTGATGGAATGGTTTACTATCCGCGACGCTATCCATGAAGGCCCCAAATCTTCCACGGAAGGCTACGTAGGGCGCTCATCACCCCAATAGCCTCACGTCCGCTCTCCCCCACAGCCCTTCTGCGCGCTGTAGTTCAGCATGGTGGTAAGAATCCTCGCTCCTCTATACACTCATGTCGCTCACCAACTCTCCCCAGCACGACGACGAGATATTCCTTGGGCCGTACGCGGGCGTAGGCCGTATCAGCCCGCGGAGTGCTGATACATACGCAACGATCGACACCCACACCAACTTCCCTGAGGTGGCCCCAGAGCCCGTCATGGACTTCTATGGGCGCGACAAGCTTACCGCCTCCGAGGCTCGCCAAGCTGGAGGCTCTGCTCCCACGGCCGCAGGGGATACTCCAACGATTTGCGGCCTCAAGAGGAAGACCTTTATAATCGTACTAGCTGTAGCCGCCATTGTAGTCGTTAGTGCCATAGTCGGAGGTGTTGCCGGGGAGCTCTCTGCCAAAAATGATGGCTCCAACTCAGACTCTGACAAGAAGAGCTCATCTAGCTCAGACGATGATGACCAAGTGCCCGCGGCCAAGACGAGCGCAGGGTCCCCCCAGCCGACTGGTCCTACGGAGCCTGAAGATAGGGCCATGGCCGCATCCACCTCCTCGGATTCCAATGTCCAACTCTTCTACCAGGACCTTGACACCACCAACATCCTCTACCGTCGAATCCGGGACGACCAGGCCGCCGGCGAGCAGACCCTTGGTCTCGACATCGAGCCTGGATGGGGTACCTCGATGGCCGCCGCGGCTCTCAACGGTTCAGACCCTGTTCTCACGCGGGTCTTCTACGTCGCTGAGGAGAACGGACGTACAGATATTGTCCAAGCGACGCTCCAGTGCGACGGGGATGGCGACACCTGCTCTACGACATCCAATTCTATCATTTCCTCCAACATCACCGGCGATGTTCACTCCCAAACAAAGCTGTCGGCGCTGTACCTACACGAGGATTTCATTAGAGTGTACTACCAGGCTGGGGGAGGGCACATATGGGCACTCACTGGCGACGACGGCGAGGAATGGGGACAGACACATTTGATATCCGAAGCGTATCCCGGTTCCGGTATCGTCACGGCTGCCGCCGACGAGGATAACATTTACCTGTTTTTTGTCTCTGAGGAGTCGGAGCGTCTGCGATTCATGGTATACTCCGACATCCTTGGAGCAGATGACGGTAGGCATCAGCCAGCATCCAAAAAAAATTAAAAAAAAAAAATCCAAGAACGGCTGAGCTAACTGCCGCCCAGATCGAAGCATAACCGACAGCCCTGGGAGCACCTGGTCCCCGACTGTCTCCCTCACGGGCGTTTACGTTCCCATGAGCGATCCTTACCGCGTCTACTATGCCCCGCCGGACGATGGGCCCATCGTCTCGTTCTGGCAGCCTCCGGGTCAGGAGAACACTTGGTTCAAAAACCACGAAGACACCTGGGGGAAGATTGAAGGCGGCTTCGCTACTGCTGCATGGGCCGATCAGGTCCGGATATATTACTTTCAGGATGGTGAGCTAGTCGTGTCGGCGCAGGACAACACTACGTGGTTGGAGATTGCACCGGTCTGAGCAGACAAAGGGGGGCGCACAATGATGGACTTTGCAAGATGATGAAATGATCCTGAGGCAGAAATCGCCTGCGTGTTATTCGGAGGCTTTTGTCTCTTTTTTTCTAGTAGGGCGCATGGGGTTGCCTTAGGATTGGATATGCCACCTTATAATACCTAGAGTTAATGGCTGGATTGGCATGATAAACAATTTGGGGGAGGCATACACACCATTACAAGATAGCACTTGGGTAAATAATGCTAAAGGGCTCATCTTCCCTTTCTATAATTACTTAAACCGCCAGCCTAGAGTTACAATACGCCCAAAAAAAAAAAAGATCTACAACGTAAAAATTCCGACTTCTCCGTATCTGCAACCCCTCCAATCTTGAGCCACGCCCTTTTTGTACCTGAACGCCAAATGAACCCACCATACAAAATATCCGTGTGAGCTTCATCTACCTCACTTCCTCCCCTAGCTCAGATCCATCGTCTCGCCATGGCCGTTGGTCACCGAGAAGTCGACGGCGCCGTCGTTGCCGATGAGGCGCTTCTCCGACTCGGACACGAACTTGACACTGCGGGCCGGGTCGTAGAAGAGCTGGAAGCTGCGCTGGACGTCCTCCACACCAACCTTCTGGGCCTTGCGCTTGTTGGCAATGAGCTGGGACGTGGTGATGAGGTTGCCGGCGTAGCGCAGGCCCGTCTCCTGACCAATCTTGGTGAGCAGGGCCAGGGCATCGGGGGTGAGCTCAACCTCCTCCTCCTGGGCGCGGATGGTGAGGATCTGCTTGAGGTCATCAGGCCCGTACGGGTGCGTGTTGATGATGACGATGCGGTCGAGGAAGTCGAGGGGCAGGCCGTGGGGGCTACGATAGTCGGTTCCGCGGATGCGCGAGTTGCCGCGGTTGCTGGCCATGATGACAATGGGGGCCAGGTCGTCCTCGAGGGCGCGGTTAACGTAGGAGAAGGACTCAATGTCGAGCATGTGGACCTCGTCGATGAAGAGCACACCGGGGACAATCTCGGCCTTGCCCTCCTCCTTCCACTCGCCGACCTTGGTGTTGATCTGGTCGCGGATCTCGCTGCGAATCTCGCCCGTGTCGCCCGAGAAGAGGGCGAGAAAACCCTGCGTGCGCGAGTTGATGACATCAATCTCGTGCAGCGTGACCGTGTGAACGACCTCCTTGCGCTTCTGCAGCTCGCCATCTGGGCACTGCAGGAACTTGGTGTCGACGCCCATGGCGTCGTAGTCGCGTGAGCGGGCGTACGAGCGGCCCAGCTTGGTGATCTTTCCAGAGGACTTGTCGATGGAAATGATATCGCCGGCCATGACACGCTCCTTAGTCATGGCGTCAATCATTTTGTTGCCCATGTCGTACACCGCCTCCATGTCGGTCGTCTTAATGGTCAGCTTACCCTGCTTGGCGCTGCCGGTGACGCTGCGGTCAATCTGAATCTCGACAACCTCTCCCTCCATAATCTCGCTCTCCTCCTTTATGCGGACGCCGATAGACTTTCGGAAAGCCTGCTCCAGAGCCTCAGTCTTGGACATTTCGAGCGAGAAGATTTCAGACGCGGCGAGAGATGTGAAGGGCACATCGGGGCCCAGGGACTGGGCCATGCCCATGGCAATCGCAGTCTTTCCGGTGCTGCAAACATATCAGCCTTCTATGTTCCACTACCTGCACGGTGGTTGGGAGAGGATGGACCAACCTGGGAGGACCAGCGATGAGAACGGCGCGTCCAGCAATCTTGCCGTCCTTGATCATCTGCAGGATGACAGCGGCAGCCTTGCGAGCCTTCTCCTGGCCCACGAGGCCCTGCGACGCAGCTCTAGGCTCAAGCGTCGTAGCATCGACGCCGAGACCGCGAATGTGGGAGTGCGCGGCGATGAGGTTCAGACCGCGAAGGTCCTTGGATTCGGACACGGTCATGACAGGCTAACGCGGTGCTCAATTAGCAACAAAAGTCGATACAGAGCATGCGCCCAAGACTTACTGCGGCCATGGTGAAATATCTTGCAGAATGCGCGCAAGATCGAGGGGGTGGGAGGTGGTGTTGCGGTTGAGTTGAAAGCTGGTTAGGAATCTTTTCGATCCCTTGCTACGATAGGCGGCAGCGCTGGCAGCCTCGAACAGCGCCCGGTGTGAGGGCGGTGAGAGGTGAATGGAATTATGTAATCATTCGGTGAGCTCGGTGAGAGACGGTGGGGGTGGGCCCTCGATCTTTAAAGCCTGGAAGACACGTAGGAACGCAGGTGCTAAGGAAAGCAGAGCCACATACATATGACACGGTTGATTAAGAAGACTTTTTTATGTCGAACCTCTACCTTACTTGGTCGGTGCATCGGGCGCCGCGTGGAAGACGCACGCGAGCACACTACGAGTACTAAGTAGGTGCGCCTTCTACTTGTAGCTAGGTAGGTTATACCCAGTAGGTCTTCCAATTTGAAGCATTTAAAGCGGCTCTGGACAAGGACCCCAAGCTCTTAAATAAGTAGAACTCGTACCTATATTACTACGAGTATATAAGTATGAGCACGTAAGCACATGCGTACATTCCATAGTAGATGCGTTGTACGAAGCACTAGGTAATAGGTATTACTCGTACTGTACGTACCTACGCAGCAGTGCGGTTCATCAGGGTCCCTTTGGCACAGCCTGTTACGACACATATTATTATCGCAAGTTGCAACAGCCGCCACCTCACTGCCGGGCATTAATATGCATCACATCAGCCGCGCAGGGCGCCGCATGGGGAATTAGACCCATCGTCCATGGAGCCCCGCCGATCCTCGATCGCAGCACCAACACTGCAGCAGGAAAATACCTAATATCACACGGCTAGTAATATCTCATATCGTCAGCTTGCACTTCATCAGCTTTTGCCCAACTACGGTATTGAGAGAATTATCTAAAAATACCAACTGGAATTCACCGCCCGTCAACTAAGAAAATTCTGGATAAACCCCTTGCAGGCGCCCAAGACACCCATCTCGCTTACAGCAATGGCCCGGATCTCTTCCCCGACTCGTGAGAACCAAACATCACAGCCACCAGCAACCCAAGCCAATAGGCACCAAGCAAGCTAGTAACCGCCCAAGCCAGACCGTTTCTTTTGGCAATCAGCACCATTACTTGGTACCTGGCGCTTGCCGGGTACAAGTGGGGTTACCAACAAAATCGTAACCGGGCCACTGGTATACGTACTATTATTATTGCTCGTTGACCGTTGTTGGGTCGAGATTGCTCTTCCAGGTTGTTTTTTGCCCACTATAAAATCACCCTCACCCCATAATCATCTGTACTCCATTCTCCGTATTAACGCCTGAACCTCTCTAGTCTGGAAAAAGACTTTCACCAGACGGGATCCAGCAGTATCCCCTCTTTGCGCCTTGGAGCTCGCCTTCATCTTGTTGATTCGAACCCCGGCAGAGATCAAACGACTCCCAACCAGCATCGATGGTGGCAGTCGAGAATAGCGACGCGACAAGCTCGTCCACATGGTGGCCAGGCTCTCCCCAGTCGTAGCCAAGTGAATAGATACCAGACTACATCCAGACTACACCTACCCATCATCATGAGCAACTTCCGTGATTACCCCGACCATCCCGACCATCGCGACATGCAGCGCCCCATATCCGATACCTACCGTCCAGGCCCGCCGTCTAGACGACGCGATCCAGGCTATGGAGATCGAGAAAGAGAAGAGCGTCTACCCATACGGCGTCAAGACTCACTGCCCGACCGCCGTGACAGAGAGCGAGACGACCGTCCGCCCGTACGCCGCCAAGACTCAGCACATTCTTCCGCCTCTTACACGAGCCCAGCGCGGCTGACTCGCACCTCCAGTCCTAGACAAGAACCAACTTCAGAAAGACGTAAGAGCAAATATTGCCAAAGTGAGATCTATTGGCTAACAGCACAAGACCCGACGAAGATGCCTGCCGTGCAAACGCCAAATCCCCCACCACCCCCGGCCCACAACCAACAGACTCGGGAAACGACACACATTCTGGACATTATTGGCGATCGAACTTTCTGGTATAGTCAGAGGGAAGAGGCTACAAAAAAGCTAGAGAAGATAAACTCTCAAAAGGAGAAGTTATCCAAGGTGCCTTCAGAATTCGTCTCAGAGCTTTTATTCTTGCAAGCCAGGCATAAGGAGGCCGAATCTCTAAAGAAGAAGAGTAAAAACAAGATAACGGCCCGTGATGCCGAAGCACAGGAAGAGCTTTTTCAGCTCCTTGGAAGGTATCAGAAGCACTTTACCCCAGCAGCATCGGATGATCGAATGCGAAACCTGGAAGCATCCATGGACAAGAAGATCGAGGAGAAGACGAGGGAGCACGCACTAAAGCTCAAGGAAGAATACCAAGCGAGGGAATCTGAGCTAGTCCGCCGCCTGGATGAAGAGACTTCTAGGAACCAAAGACTCGAGGAGAGGCTGGAGCAACTGGCTACCCAAGTCAATATCATGAGCAACGAACGCTCTGAATTGACCAAAGAGTTTTCTCAGTTAAGAGAAACCGTTGACATAACCATGTTGAACCAGATACAAGAGAAGTTAGAGGGGCAAGAACAGCGAATTACAGATCTGAAATCGCTACGAGAAACGGTGGAAGCCCAACAGCAACAGATGGCAATCTCTAGCTCACACCAAGCCCAAGAAGAAACGGCCACGCAAACACAGCAGACCGCAGACCTAGAGGAGTTGCGGACAAGAGTGACATCTCAGGAACAGCAGATCGCCGAACTAAGATTGCGGGAAGAGGCATCCGAGACATCAGCACAGCAGAGCGCAGGTCTTGAACCGTTACAGGTACGGGTGGACTACCATGAAGAGCAGATACGTGGTCTAAAATCACTCCGAGAGACGGTGGAAGCCTATCGGACGATGGTAAAGGACGTCCTCGGTGAAATTAGACTTGTCAACGATCGGGTTTCGAAACATAAAACTATGATTGATGACATCGGTGCCAAGGCCATATCCCAACCACAACTCTCTTCAAATGGCAATGAACTCAGTCCCAACACTACCGACGATACCATTCGGGTCCAGACCCTAGATATGGTGGAAGCTAGGCTCAAGCAAAGCGACGCCGAAGCAAGGAAGCGGTTCGGTTTCCTCTCACAACAAATCGGCGGCATGATTGATCGAGAACGTCAGGGTCGCGAAGACCTTGAACAGTGGGCCAAGGATAGTTTGAGCAAGCAGACAGCCTCAATCGACGATATAAACAAGAGCTTGGAGGTAGCCAAGACGGAGCTCGACGTCGTGTCACAGCTAGCGAACAAACTCACATCCGATATAGAGGCTTTGCGAGAGGCTCTTTCCGAATCCCAAAAACGGCTCGACACAAAAACACATGAAAACATTAAGGTTTTCGAGGATTTCGGCATGCGAATCAACCACCTTAGCTTATGGCGGGACAACTTCAGTACCAAGGACCTAGCCAGAGATATGGTTAATCATATTGCCTTCGCCATTCCACAGGGTATGCAGGAGCAAGTTCGTCACCTGGCCGAAAGAATCAATAATGTCGAGATTCAGATATACAACTCGGTACACGAGGGATCCAAGAAGCGAAAGGCGTCAAATGGCATAGCAATACCCTCTCAGGTCCCTGTCAACGGTCATCCGCAAACAGCGCCAGGGACAATATAATAGGGGACTCCTTGGCCGGATGTGACTTTCGGTCTGCATTGCATATGATTGGAGCAGTTGCACTTTTTCAATTTTTCCCATTTCTGGGAGGTTCGACATCGCAAGCGTTTGGTAATCTGTTCAGGGGTCGAGGCGTTCACCATGGTCACTTCATACACTGTCTCCGCATAGGCATATTAAAACCCCACATGGCAAGATTCAAAGCTAGTTCAGCCAATTTCTAGGTACAGTGTCCATATCTGACTGGTTTGGGTTGCATGGCATGGGTCAGACAATACACACAGTTTCGTCAACTGGTCGAGGCAGGAAGAGACATAAATGAAATCCTGAAATGTCCTCTTTTATCTTTTTATCAAGCTGTACCCCTTTCTAGCTTGGTCTTCACTGTATCATATGCTTCAGGGCAAAGGCTCAGGCAGAGACCGCTATATAGCCTCGCCTCTCGTTATTATCCAGATGTAGGGGCTTTCAAAGGCTTCTAAGAAATCTTCCGCCGCTAATACTGGCTGGTGGACACTGCAGGTACGATTCCCCATTACATACTAGACCCACATGTTAGTGCAGATTCTGGTAGCTAAATGCCTAAGGACTTACCGCTCGACGGGGGACAATCCCAGCAGGCACATGCCGTTGCTGAGCACAATGCGAGCAGCGTCGTACAGGGCCATGCGAGCCTTCTTGACCTCAGGCTCGCTGCCGACGACCTGCAGGTGGTCGTAGCTGCTGCTGACGGCGTGCGTCATCCGGAACAGATAAGTGAGCACAGTGGTAGGCTCAAGGGTCTTGAGGGTGTTTTGGAACACGTCAGGCCACTGGGCGAGATATCGGACAATGTTGACGGCATGCTCCTCTGTGAGCAGAGATAGGTCGGCGGAATTGATCTCCTGGTCCGATAATGCGGCTCTTCGCTTGATAGAGCACAGGCGAGAGTGCGCGTACTGGAGGTAAGGGCCCGTATCACCTTCAAAGGACGTCATAGCGTCCATGTTAAAGTTGTAGTTATTGATCCTAAAGAAGAAAAGAAAAAAGAAGTAAGCGTCAAGAACTCTGTCTGAATCACATGCTGCCACAAACCTCTTTCCAGTCATATCCTGAACCATGACACTGCTGATGCCAAGAATATCGGCTACCTTCTCAGGGTTTTCAACCTGAGCATACTTATCTTGGTTCTTCTTCATCACCTCGTGCATATGGTCACCAACATCTCGGAGGATATCGTTCAAGCTTCGATATGATTAGTCACTTCACAGCCTCATGGAGATATTATCAGCCGGACTCACAATTTGACAGTGCCCTTTCGTGTGCTCATACCCAGGACCATACCAAAAGTGATATGCTGGCATCGCTGAGCAATGTCCTTGTGCCCGATAAGTTCTGTGATCTTGAAGAGCTGCTTTAGATGAAGTTCCTGCTGGCTTGCTACAACATAGAGCATCTTGTCATAGTGGTACTTATCGAACTGGTATCTTCAGTTAGTAACTCAACAGTATCCGTAGGGAAAACGTCACGAGAAGGGCTAACTCACCCGACCCAGCAGCTCGCTGACATCCCTGGTCAGATACAGAGCAGTACCATCCCGCTTGCTGAATGAAGATGTAAGTATGAAGATCAGTATGCAACCAGGTATTTGCCTACCGAAGAACGGCCTTGCCCAATTGCTTCCCTTCTTTGCCGGGCACCTGTTGGGTAAAGTCAATGAGAACGGCACCGGCATCGTCCTCTGTCACGCCTCGATCCGTCATTATTCCGGCATTCTTAGCCATAGCCTCTTCCGTTACTTGGCTTTCACCTTTAACATGTTAGTGGGCATGGTTGAGGCTACTTAAGAGCAATGTTGTCTTACCGCTGTACTCGTCAAACCGAATGTTTAGGCGGGAGTAAGTCTCTATTAAGCAACAGTTAGAATCAGTGACATCTGGACCGAGCTCCTTTGGACTATCAGCCACCTGGGGCTGATAGGGGACTCTTACCCTTGTACTTGGCAATGCTCATGTCTCGAAAATGTCGCCATTGCGCAAGAACAGCTTCATTTCCGTCAACCTAAGCGAGTCAGCGAATCGCGGTGGGTTGTAGGCAATATTTCGAGTTCGTCCTTACCATCTTCTTGAAGAATCCACGGGCTTGCTCATCCAAGCTATTGGCCTCGAGCTCGGTGATATCCTTGCCCTCCTTCTGTTGCGCCTCAATGGCCTCCTTCTCAGCCTCCTTTTCAGCGTTTATGCGGACATATAGCTTGAAGAGATGATCAATAGGATCCTTCTTGAGCTCTTCCTCGCTCCCGTACTTTTCAAAGGCAAGAGCTAGTAGGCCATACTGCTTACCCCAGTCGCCAAGATCTGGGACAGTGTGTTAGTAGGTCATGCTTCTTATACTTCAAGCACCTGGGTATTCGTTCTAAAGCTAATTTTCAACTGCGACAAAGATATCAGTCACTTACAGTTGATCCTGATGACGTCCCAGCCGGCGGCCTCATAGAGATTGGCCAGGAATCCACCAATTATGGTAGATCGGAGATGGCCAGCGTGGAAAGGCTTGGCAACATTAGGCGAGGAGAATTCGATAACCTAGAAAACCCCAAGTCAGTGAGAAAAAATGTTCATTGCGCACTCAACGCGCCCATGCAATGGGTCACTACATACAATGCGCTTCTGGCCCTGGCTAGGGTCCTTGGGATCCCTCAATCCATTAAAGCGCGCCTTGCCTGTTTCCTATGTGAGAAATTGACAACACATCATCACTAATTGGAGGCGAGAACTCGTACCATACTCAGTGCCCTGGTCACGGACCATCTTGATAATGGTCTTAACAGCCGGGGCGCCTTTGACAAAGAACGATAGGAAAGTCTTGTTGGGCATAGGCTTCTCGACAAGGGGGTCATCTTCGGGCCACTGGGAGTCGAGGTATCAGTCAAAAAATCTTGGCCACAATTACATAGTCATTGGTGAGCTTGAGCGCGCATACCTTGGAAGCCCATTCTTGAGCCAGGGCATCGGGCTTAACGCCCTTAATGCGAAGAGCAGGGACGGGAATGGTGAAGTCGCCCTTATCAAGAGACATGGTCCAGGAAATGACCGGGAATATGATGGAAGCGTCGACGCCCGAGATCTTGGAGAGGACGTTGCTAATGTGAGCCCTCCACATGTCGAGAGGATTGACATTGGGGTGGGCGTTGGGATAGGCCTCGGTGACCGAGTCCAGGGACAGGTCCTGAACCTGGCTGGAAAGCTGCTCTACGGCGGCGGAGGTAGCCATGGTGAGGGCGCTGGCAGGTGGTGTTTGAGACGGGGACAATGATGGTGGTGGTGGTGATGATTTTGATGGAGGGGCAACCGTCGGGCTTGGAGGGGCAGAATTCGAGTCAGAATCAAGACCCTTGGAATAGAATTTGCAGGGGTTCCGGCTGATGGGCGCCAGGCGCGTCGCAGTGGGCCAGTGCAGACGGTGCAGAAGGCGCGAATGGTGCAAATGGTACAGGCGCGAGCCCTGGTGAGGAAGGGGCAAACTCAACGGGAAAGAACAACGCAGGGGATATGAGGCTGCAGCATAGGCAGAAGAAGAGGAAAAAAGAGAAGAGCGCGAAGCACTGGCACGAAGAAGACTCATGAGGAGGGTCTCTTGGGATGACGCATCTAAGATGGTCTTGGTCTTTGCGGCATCGCCTGCGTCCGATGTCGACGTCGCCTATGACTCGCTAGAATGGATCAAAAGACAACGGACGACGGGTCTGCCCAACACCGTTCCACCCGGGTCACGTGCCTTCCGTCGGCATTCAGACTTTCAGCACCCCTCATTCAAGGCGGCCAGCCAGACAAACCCACCTATGGTTGACCCTTGGTGCAAATGGCGTACGAGGTTTCAAGGGCCTTTACCGATTATCTGACACAAAATGAGGCGATACAATGCTCAAACAGGCCCCGATGTAGATGTTCTATGCAGGATGTTGTCAGTAACCAAATAATTTAAGTATCAATGTGCGTGCACTATGTATTTTCATAACATCGGGAAGGTCTTGAATCTAAAATTACATATATAACTAAAAGCTTGGGACATTTGCCTCATCTCGTAGCTCTTGAAGAAGTACGCTACGAATATGTGTAGAGGCCTTCTCAGTACACCTCAGGTAAACGGTTAATTATTGAACAGTTTGGACTCTTCCTTCAACTCATACCACGGGTCCACGGCACAGTGGGAGCTGTAGGGTAGGTAAGTGAAGCTCGGTACCTAGGGTGATGACGAGGCGTCAGCAAGCTTCCAAAAAGTGAGCCAGATGCAATATAACTCAACGGTACTTGGAGGAAAGAAAAATAAACGATAAATATAAATTCTCGACAACAAATTTTTTTGTTCTTATTGTTTTTCTTCCAATCATCTAAGCAACTTGGTGCGAACGATATGCGTCCTACCGACCACATACGCATCTCTGCTCCAGAAACTTGCCCAAACTGGGACTGTAATAAGTACCACGCACTTGGAAGTCCCTGGAGCCGTCCATCCACCCACCCACCCACGGGGCTCCAACTGCCCACCCGCCTGGGCTAGCACCCGCAACCCGCTCCTCGGGCGCTATCGCCTAGGTAGCAGTCGCCTCCAGCTCACCCAACCTACGCATCAACCACGCTCCCCACCCCCAAAAAACCACCACCACCACCGCCACCCAAACAACATCGCGCCGGCCTGGCAGACCGAGACGAGGCGGTACGGCACCAACACCCTGCCACCGCTATCTATCCATCGCCGAAACTCTGGTGCTGGGAAGACCTGCTTGACCCAGCTCGACCCAGCTCGACTGAAATATTCCTTGCTTGATGGATTGATGGGGTCGGTGCGCCTCCATTGTCGCTGATCCGATTGCGAACAAACGGCTACCCGCGCCCACACGACGCTTGGCCCTTCGTTCTCCGATGCTCTCTGGCTGTTCCCATTGTCCACCATAGCTAGTTTCAATTCTTTTCCACTGCTATAGGCATCTTCCCGTCCTTGGCGCTTGGTCGTCCCGCCTCCCTATCGACCCGACAACCACACACTAGTCGTCTCCAAGTCGTACTTCGCCGCGGCGCCTTTCCTCGCCCTCTCGCGCCCCGCCTCCGCCTACGGCATGCGTATAATCGCAGTCAACAATGGAAGCCGCGGCGGAGACGGTCAAGCAGCTGACCCGTACAATCTTGCCTCAACGTCCACACCAACTGGCCCCGTCTCTCGAGTGGAAGTGTCGCCCATCCCCGGACGACTCTCGCTACCACGAGGAGTGGCAACAAGTCCGTCTCCAGTACATGACCTTTCTCACTGACGCGGACCGTGGGACGCTCTTCACCCGCGGGTACGACGATATAAGGCCCGAACAGCTGAAGCCAGTACCCAAGGAGATCAATGCGCTTGCGCGTGGCGGTACGGCTAAGAAGTTGTCGCTTAGCGACTACAAGAACAAAAAGATGACGGGCGCGACTGCTTCTACATCTCCTCTCGACTCGATGTCGTCCCAGACTCCCAATAAGCTTATCGATCGCGCCTCGGTGACACCGAATCCCGAGTCCTGGGGAGCACCAGATCCCAAACCAACATCAGACTCTGCAAGGAAGTCCGACGGCGGCAAGCCACCCCGGTCTGAGCCAAGTAGTATTGGGAAACAGGCGTCGGCTGGCGAGAGCATTGTCGTCGACACGAGATACCCACTCAAAGGTAGCTCGATGGGATCCCCGAGGCAGCCACTGGCTGGCTGCAGTCTCCCGCCGAAACCACCATCCCTTCCCCCGAAACCGCCTTCCCCCGACAGTAGGAAACGGCCGGCCGAACTCGATGACGGGACAAGACCACTGAAACGGGCGAAGCCCGCGGACATTGGGCGGGCGACCGATGATAGGTCACGCACCTCACGAGAGGACCCTACGCGACGCAGACCCCAGGATCCTCCTCTATCGCGGGACTCGCGTGATTCTATTCACTCAAAGGAGAGTCGGCTACTCAATTCCTCGTCCTCGTTCCCCAATGGTCGATCCGCGCTAAAGGCTGTGACTGGATTGAATCGTGCCGAATCCCCGCCATCCCGATCCCGCGGAAACTCTGTCAACGGTGCTAGGCCACCAGGAGCCGAACAAAACCATGTAACACTAAGAAAGAGTGACTCATCGAAGGCATTCGTTCCGCCCTTGTTATCCCCGTTACATTTCGATGTTGAAGGAAACAAGGGTGAAAACGAAGTTAGAAGAATAGAGAAGAAACGACGCGAAGAAGCTACAGAGACGAACAGGACGATGAAGACTACTAAGAACTTTGAGACTCAGCCGAGCGCTAAGCGGTCAAGATCTCCGGCGAGATTGCCGCCGTTATTATCCCCAACTCTGCCTCCAGAGATAGAGGCAGAACTTGAACGAAGGAAGAAGGCATCACCCAAGTCATCTGAGGACAGGTCAAAGGACATGGAAGCTCTGATCCAATCAAAAAGGGCAGGGACAGATACGCCCAGCGACGACCTGGCGGAAAACAAGGATCGCCCAAGCTTGATAGTGACGCTGAAGATTCCTAAGAGCTTGAGGCGCGACTTCCGGTTGTTGATGAAGCTGACCCCGCGGAAAGAACCCGTGCGGTCAGCCGCTGCGACCGGACCCGCCCAGCCGACGAGGGCAGAGAAGCGTCCTGTTAGCTCTGTTGAACAGTCGCTAGAACCCTCAGCCCTGAAGAAGCGCCGGATATCGGATGTGTCTGGTCCGACAAAGGGATCTGTCCCTCCATTGACACCCTCCAAAAAAGGCTCCGCGGCTATGTCACGCGTTAGCTCTAACAATTCTATGGCGCATACACCAGGTGAGGCCATGGGGGCCACACCATCTGTGCCTGGGTTTTCGGACCGTGCTGGTCATGATCGTGGACCGCCATCCAAGACGGCCGAAGCCAGAGTAAAGGCGCTGAAGGAGAGGGAAGACTTGCTCCGCAATTTGGGCAGGAAGCTGAAGCATAAGGGCGACCTAGCACTTAAGGGACGCGGGGACTCTAGCGCCGTTACCAATGGCAACACGCGTCAGGGCGAGCCGAGTGTCAAGGCTGGGTATGCGTTGATTATTGAGAGCGTCGCGGCATTCATGATGGGGTTCCATGCCCAGGATGTGTACCGGGGTATGGCCAACAAGCCAAGCGATCCATCCTCCTGGAACAGCCTCTTTCCGCTCATCGACATGCTGCAGAAGGAAATTCGACGCTATGACACGCGTCGAAATACCCCTGTCTATGCCCTCACGCTGCTTCTCCAGGTAATCTCATGGGAACAGCTCCTTAATGCCTGGGCCACACACGAAGACCCCTCGGACCGCGTCACCGTCAAGCAGCTTCTACGCGCTCAGCGTGGTCGTGCCAAGACCTGGCCGCTCTTCCGCGACGCTACCGAAGACGTTGACAGCGCTCTGCGCGTCAACGTCCTGCCATGGACAACGGTCGAAGATGTGGTCGAGTCGACCTTGCGTGTCCTGCGCCGTTGGTGTGCCGACGAAGGCGTTGACTGGTCACCAGAGCTAAATCTTAGAGATTCCGGCATCAAAACTGCCGGTCAGACCTGATAGAGCTTGAGCTTGATTAGACCGCGGAGAAATCTCCTCCCCGACTGCTTGAGATGTATTATGATGGAAAACTGGATATTGCGACTTTATACCCCCAACTCCCTCCAGCCGGTTGTGATTTCATTTCTTCTTCTACGGCGGTAGAAATACTATTGACTTCCTGGCGTTGAGCTATTTCCTTTCATTTTCTTGGCTTGTTAATAGGTTGAGGTTTGGGCAGAACAAAATCTCGGCAGGTGGGCGACAGACTGGCGACATATGGCACGGGTCGAAGCGTCGTCTTCTTTTAGGCCAAGGCGTTGAGCTTGCGCGGATGTATTCCTTCGTTTTCTTTTCTTTTTTCCCCCCTCCTGGCAATCTTGTTTGTGCTTTTTCTTGCACTCTTTACCCCGGGTCGATCGATCCTGGTGTTGGTATGGGCTGGCGTGCTGGTCATGTGTACTATGATATCCCCGTGGGTCACAGATACGGAGTGTTTTTGCGCTACATTTGAGCCGAGGCAATGCCATGGTAAATGAGACAATACTAATACATTTAATGTTTCAACGGATTGGTAGTCGGGCACTTATGAATATGAGTTGCCGGAAGGCGATGGACGAGATGGGAGTGACTGTTTCATTGCGCTTGACTATGGTGCGTTCAATTTTCTTTACACAAAAGCGCGACTCCTCCAGCAAGCATCCTCCCTGACCCTGGGTTTATTTTTTGTTTAACCTATTAGACGACAGGAGTCGTAGCTGTCATTGATTTACTGCGGGTTACCTCCCGCGCCCCCCTCGTCATATCCTCAACATCGGCCTGGAAGAGCATAATTTACTTGGAGGCATCGACCTTGGAGATGTAGGAGATGAGGTCGAGGACACGGCGGGAGTAGCCCCACTCGTTGTCGTACCAGGAGACGACCTTGACGAAGTGGTCGTTGAGAGAGATACCGGCCTTGGCATCGAAGATGGAGGAGTTGGTGTTGCCGTTCAAGTCGCTGGAGACGACCTCGTCCTCGGTGTAGGCGAGAATGCCTAGCGGTTGTGTTAGCAATGATTGGAGAGTGAAAGCCAAGTGAAATTACCCTTGAGGGGACCATTGGCAGCCTCCTTCATGGCGGTCTTGATGTCCTCGTAGCTGGCGCCCTTGTCGAGGCGGGCAGTCAGGTCAACAACGGAGACGTTGGCGGTGGGGACACGCATGGACATGCCAGTGAGCTTTCCGTTGAGCGAGGGGATAACCTTGCCGACGGCCTTGGCGGCACCAGTGCTGCTAGGAATGATGTTCTGGGCAGCGCCACGGCCACCGCGCCAGTCCTTGGAGGAGGGACCGTCGACGGTCTTCTGAGTAGCAGTGTAAGAGTGGACAGTGGTCATGAGACCCTCGACAATGCCGAACTTGTCGTTGAGGACCTTGGCGACAGGAGCCAGGCAGTTGGTGGTGCAAGAGGCGTTGGAGATGACGTCAGCCTTGCCGTCGTAGGTCTTCTCGTTGACACCCATCACGTACATGGGGGCATCGGCAGAGGGGGCAGAGATGATGACCTTCTTGGCACCGCCAGCAAGATGGGCCTTGGCCTTCTCGGTAGTGGTGAAGACACCAGTGGACTCGACGATGTACTCCGCGCCGGTGTCCTTCCAGGGGATGGCAGCGGGGTCGCGCTCAGTGTAGAACTTGACCTTCTTGCCGTTGACGACCAGGTCGTTGCCATCAAGGCTGATGTCGCCCTTGAAGTTGCCGTGCGAGGAATCATACTTGAGCATGTAGGCCTATAATCCGACCCAAAAAAGAAAGCACATCCGTTAGCCAATTGTTCATCCATTCAACTTAGATGCTGTGCCGCCTTGTGCGGGCATGTCGCCCAAAACAGAGGGCGGTGAGTTAGTGATAGTGGGGGAGACCCTGGTTTTGGGCGTGGGCCGACCTCATGATATCATGGAGGGGCAGTGAAAAAGTCCATAGAGGGGTAGAGTTGGTGTTCCTGGGATTGTTGGGGTCGACTCACAGCGTAGTGGGGCTCGATGAAAGGGTCGTTGACGGCGACGATATCAATGTCGCTGTGCTCAACGGCGTTGCGGAAGACGATACGTCCAATGCGGCCGAAGCCGTTGATTCCGACCTTGACGGGGGCCATTTTGATCTGAACAACTGGTGGTTAGCTGTAGTTGGGCTGGGTGGATGAGAGCAAGTCGAGCTTTGATGAGAGCAGAGCTGAGGGAGTTTATGCGTAGAATTGGATGCGAATCTCAAAGCAAAGGACAGTCAAGTTTCTCTCTGGTCAGTTGAGAGGCGACGCGTCTGGCGGCGATGGGGTGAGGTAGGGTGGGACGACGATGAGGGGGAGGGGGAGGGGCAGCTCTCAGCTCTCAAGCTCTGCAGCTCTGTAGCTCTGCAGCTCTAGGAGCTCAACAAGCTCTGGCAATGCTGGACAGGACACTTACCAAGTTTCTTGTAATGTAAGTAGGGTCTGGGAAATAAAGGTGATGCTTCTCAGGATGAGGATTGAGATGACTGTGGGAGAGTGGAAGAATAGAGAGAGGAGAAGAAGGGAAGGAGGGAGAGAAAGATGGATGGTGGAAGGGCCGGAGTCATCTTTATTACCATGACGAATCGAATCGAAAGGTCTGGTTGGCATGAGGGACAATTCGCAGCAACCAGCTGCAGCGGCAAACACCCTGCTAGGCAGTGCTAACCTGAGGTACCTCCAGGTAGCGGCACTGGTGCCCCAGCAAGGCGAGCAAAAAAGGTTGAGGCGGGACGGAGGGGGATCGCTTGGAGGTGGGGTCAAAAAGCTCCAGCCCACCTTGCCAACCAAGCAACATGATGATGGCACGTTGATGGCCATCCAAGCCACCACTCCACGGGGTGGAAGGAATGCTCTCATTGACGACGACAGGCAGACATCAGCGTTGCGTTTCCCCGTTTGCTCCGTTGCCGCGATGGAACTCTTTTGTCCGCCTCCCCAGCTCGCATGACATGGAACCGGGCGCTGCCGTACGGTGTAATTACCAGCCAGCAGCACTTGACACGGTCACTGCCGTCGCACTCATTTTGACCCCCATCCGATCTCTGCATCCCACACCTGGGACTTCGGGGCGCAGTTGGGTAATGGACTGGGTTCCAGGTTGGCTGATAACAAATATTAATAAAACAACCGCGACAGCCTCACCACTTGCGCGGTTTTTGCGGTTTCGCCGACTCTACGCCGCGCGCCCTGAAGGCGACATCCAGGATGCTTGCTGTTTGAACAGACTTTTATTAATGCCAATTACCCCGAGTATCGGATAGCCCGCCGCTGGCACCTGTCTCTGGTTGGACCCTCCCCACGCTCAAGCTATTATCCGTACTCTACAAAATCACTCATTGCCACCCTTGCCACTTCGCTGAGGTGAGCAATGTGAGCTCATTGTCAGCTTCGCGATGCCCTCATTTTCTGAGGGTGTGGTCTGGGAGTCGGTCGGGTGATTTGTGCACCAATTTGCACGGCAAACTCTCGGCTGTGTTACAAACCTGTACCCGTGGCGCCCATCTCGGAGCATCACGGCTCCATCGGCCCAGTTTCGCCTATACCTCGACGGGCTCTCCCGCGCTGGCCCGATTGACCGGAATCCCCAGGAACTGTTGTCACCGGGACGCACCAGTTGCCGAGCAGCTCACTAAGATGGGCGCATCGTGATGGTCACGCGACTCGCTGTGCCTTTGGTACCCGCGTCATGGCTCCGTCCGTTCTTCCGAGGCAGCGCTGCAAAGGGCAGATCCCTCGGAAGTCGTCGCGATGGGTAAAAACTTGGCCGGGCTGCTCTTCCAGAATAATTTTGATGCGTTGGGACCAGTTTTTGAACCCGCTTCATGCATTGTCCGAAACTGCCATCATGCAAACGATGCAACCCGCGTCCACTCTGCTCCTGGTTCTACCGGCCGGAATTCGACACCTTCGCCAAAGTATCCAGCTTCCTCCCAGGCCTTCATCGTCAGCCCATCAAATGGTCCTTGAGTTCCTCCACCGTCTCGTCCATCAGTCCACCTAAACTCCCACGTCCTTGACGGGTCTGCCGCCCGGGTCCCATCGTCCCCCTGCGTCTGGGATTCAACCCAGTCTTCCCCAGTCTCGCGGCGATATTCGCGTACTAGCATTTCTCGTTCCTGATCGTAGACTTCCTCGTAGTCCCGGCTCAAGAGCTTGTCAGCCGCATCCGTGATGGCATCAATGGACTCCTTGATTCGTATCTGCTCGGGGTCTTCGGTGCTGTGCTGATCCACATCCATACCATCCTCTCCCTTGTTCATCTTCTTGAGCTTCCATTTAGGTATCTTCTTGGGCTTCGTTTGGCCTCTCCCCAATCGCGCAAGCGCTTCCAACGGCGTCTCAGCCTTTTCCAGCCGCATGATGAGCGCCTTGAGCAGGTCTGGGACCAACACGCTGTCCTCGTTTATACGTTGCTGTCGCGCCTCGGCCTCCCGCTTCTTGTGGGCTTCGGCGGCTTTCTTAATCTCCTTCTTACCCATCCCTTCGAGCCAGTTGTCGTGAGCGGCATCTGGATCTTCGGCTCTGCGGATGTAGTTTCCCTCTTGGTCAAACCGCCCCTCCTCCATCTCCTCTCGAAGGTTGAAGGCCTCCAGCTTGGGTGCGTTGCGCTTCAGACCGCCTGCACCAACCTCTTCGTCCACACCCTCCTCTTGGACAGCGAGAGCAACGTCGGCTTCATCGTCGCTGCTCTCTTGCTCGTCTAGGTGGACATGGCCGCCTGTTTTGCTAGAGTCCACCTGGCCATCAATGTCTTTGGCGTCGAGAAATTGGACATGCTTTCTCTTCTTGCCTGACTTGTCGAATTCGCCAGTGTCTTCTTCATCCTCGCCCTGCTTGTCTCCCCCATCGTCGCTGGCGGCAAACATGTCGTCATCGTCATCGTCGGCCGCCGTAGTGTCTTTCGGGCCCGCGGCCGCCTCGTCCCGAGCATCGTAGTTGTCGAGCTGCTCGAGAAGATTCACCTTGCCCTTCTTGCGCCCTTGCGCCCTGGCGTTGAAGTTCTCGTTGTCTGAGTCGCTGTCGTAGCCGTCGAGGTTAACCGCGCCGCGCTTTGTCACGCTGCTCCCACCAATGACATCGGCATCGAGGATTGCGTCGTCTTCGCGGGCTTCGGGAGCTAACGTGGAGGGATTTCGGACGTCGAACTTGACCCTTTTGGAGTCGGAGTCGTTCTCGTTGTGATGCGTGCGAGCAAAGTGCTCGCCGTCGCGTCTGGGTCGCGCAGCCGAATGTCGTGACGCCATTGTCACAGGTGGGTAATTCCCACAGCAATATCGATGCACCTGGCAGTGAAAAGCAGTGTATTGCCTGTTTATATGCGATGAGAGACAATGAAAGAAGTTGGCGTAAAGGTGAATCGCACGTGCTGGAGCTCGAAGCTTGGGGAATTTTGCGCCACAGCGCTGGAGCCACAGCTGTCGGCCCTGCGTCATGGCAGAGCTGCCTCCACGCCTCGCCCCACGCCTGGGACCCTCAACGCCTTGACGACTTCAACTCTCCAAATCCTACACTCCGTATCAACCTCTCTGCTTTGTCAGCGCACAATAGAGCTGTTACGTCCCAGAGTTCCTTTTAATTTTGGCCTGGAAATTATCCTACTGGCCTTTTCGTCATCGACAGAAGCCACACTATTCCCCTGAGGGCAGTTCTTCAGCCTACTTTAACCCGTGAAGCATCTTGGGCCGGCTCTTGGGTTCCCGAAACATGGTGAGCCATGGCTCCCTTCCTCATCCACTCGAAACTTCTGACCTTTTTCGTGCAGTATTCATCATTCAGCGGCGGGTTTGACCCGTCTAACCCAGACCATCTCTTCAACATGGCCCGCCATGGCCGGAGGCCGATTATCCAGCGCTTCGACGAATACTACCGATGCTACCCTGTCATCATGGCTCCGGGAAACGCGCGACCCGAGCTCAACTACGGATCCAAGATTATCCTCCCTCCGTCGGCTCTTGATAAGGTGTCCAAGCTCCATGTTCAGTGGCCGCTGCTGATGGAGTTGATCAACGGCGAGAAGGGCAAGCACTCGCACGCCGGTGTGCTCGAGTTCATCGCGGAGGAGGGTCGGGCATACATTCCGCAATGGGTTCGTCAGCCAAATACTCGACCGTGGTGATGGAGACTGACAGACCCCAGATGATGGAGACGCTTGGCATGGACGTGGGCGATATGATCCAGATCAGGACTACCTCTCTGGAACTCGCCAAGATGGTTAAGCTCCAACCCCAGTCCACAAACTTCCTCGAGATTAGCGATCCGAAGGCGGTCTTGGAACGGGCGTTTAGGAACTTTGCCACTCTCACCAAGGGTGATGTGTTCAACTTTGAGTACAACGATACCGTTTACGATGTCGCCGTCCTGGACGTTAAGCCAGAGACGGATAAGATGGGTGTCAGCATGATTGAGACTGATGTGTCCGTCGAGTTTGCTCCCCCTGTGGGGTACGTCGAGCCAGAGCGGAAGAGCGGGACGAGTACACCCCGAAGCGGCAAGGGAGGCGTTCCTGCCGGCGGTATTCTGCACAACCAGGGTACCATGGCCCAAGCCATCAATTACAGCGCCATTGCTCCTTCGGTGACGAGCACGCCTACTAACTTCCTCGGCGAGGGACAGCGTTTGGCAAAGAAGGGCAGCAAGAATGCGACCCCCAAACCCGCCACTCCGGTCCCTGTTGACGCCTCGGGCGTACCTAAGAGGCGAACAGGTGCCCCAGCCCCTCTGCGTCTACTGCCGAACAAGCTCTTCTTCGGATACGAGGTCAAGCCTGTTAAGACCAAGGAGGAGAAGGAAGAGGAAACCAAGAATACGACCAAGCCGCACTTTGCTGGCGCGGGGCAGTCCCTCCGCGGCGCTGTCAAGAGGAAGGGTGAGGGGGACGATAAGTCCAAGGCGCCCGAGAAGAAGGGCCCCGGCGAGGGCAACAGGCTGGATGGACGCAAACCTCGGTGATTTTTCTGATACGTGTGTGGATTGGCTTGGCGTTGGGGGTTTGGGCTTGGCACGCTGGTATTGTAGCGGCATATACGGATACATTCGTCTATGTGGGAGGGTCGGGTTATGAGATACTGAGTGTACCTGATCTTGGGCCATGGCGCGCGCGCCAGATCGAGGTATCATTCATAGGTATGTAGAGGGACCTACATAATTCATCACGTTGTTGGACAAGGGCGGTCCGTCTAAATCCAGTCTTGATGGCTTGAGAAGTCTAATAGAAGCGTTATCACAACGATGAGCTGTGTCTAGGCAGATTTCATTTGCATCACTTCCACCATCTCTCGCGACTCTAGCTGCTATCTCTCAGGTATCGTATGCTTGCATCCTAAACATCACATGGCAAATCCCTTTGTTCCTGATGCCATATCCGTCGCGCAATCAAGCAAACGCTTCAAGTAGGTGTATTTCATAGAAACTCTGCCCGTCGCCGTGACGTTCGTCATACGTAGCTTAGCCATTTCTCACCACCCCAAGCAGCAGAGTCGACTTAGTTAGCCTGCAAGGTCATGCTGTAAATGCCAAAGTTAGGCATTACCCTAGTCAATTGTAGATGTTTTAACTTGCCTGCGCTCGCGGCCGCGAGGGTTTCCCTCCTGCTTGACCGTGATGCAGTCTCCGTCTTCCTTCTTCGGCGCGCGCTTGCGCTTCTTGGTGGGAGGGGGGAGCTCCTCTGCCTCCTCTCCATCATACTCCTCATCATTCTTGGACGCCTTCTTGGCCTTTCCACCACCTTCGTTCGTGCTCGGGGTGGGCGTAGTAGACGCGGAGCCACTACTGCCGCTGGTCTTGGTCAAGGCCGTTCCGTGACGCTGTTTGAAGTCTTTCATAATGCGCTTGGTCCAGTGCTGGCTGTTATGTTTATAGTCAGCAACGGCAGGAGCACGGGAGGGGGGAAGAGATGGCGTACGACATGGCATCACGAGTGAAGCTGTAGCCCCATTCGGTCATATACTCGTGAACTCTAGGCCAGTCGTATTTGACTTTCTCACCCTGCTGAGCGAGAATCACAGCCATGGCAAGGTCACGCTCCTCAGAGGGACCCCACTTCTTATCCTTGCCGGGCATCTTTGTTAAACTGTTTCTAGTCAGTGAGGTAGGGATATTAAGGGCAAAAAGGATGAGGCTAGAGAGAATGTGGCTAGAGAGAATAAGGCAGAAGGTAGGATAAATGAAAAGAAGGTAAGAAAGGATGATACTTACGTATTATAGTTAGATGGTAGAGTCTAAGTGGGAAAGATTTAGTTGCAGTGGAAGTTTAAGCGCTGGGCAATGCTTGGTGGTGATGAAGGGGAGAGGTGATTGAGAAAAGGCGAGAAGTCTGAGTTGGAGACGACGGGAGAGGGGAAGGTCTAGATATATATTAAGAGTAAGTAATATGCGAAAGCAATCACTGATTATTCCTTAAGGAGCTAGATGGGTGGCTACTCTGTAACGGTAGTATGCTTGTAGTAAAGGGGGAGTGTAGCTATCACCTGGCAACCACCTGGCTACCACTTGGCTACCACTTGGCCACCACTGCGTGCCGGCTGCAAAGTATTGGAGACGATATCCCTGGTAACAAATGGGATTCTTCGATTTTCGTCCGGCTATTGGACACAGTAATCTCACACTCTGGTAGACCTGAATGAGCCCCTAATATAGAAGGTTTTCGCTGAGGCTGAGACGGAGTAGCAAACTCCGCTGCTTGCGAAAGGGCAGAGGGAATAGCAAATCAGAACCACGCTTATAGCCAATCTGATAATTCTCATAGTGGTATATATAAGCTAGCAAATATTCTAAAGAGATATAACTATATGGTCCCGAAGTTAGAGGAGTAGATGATTCCATATACTTAATCAGGTGCGTTATCTTTATGGGCTTAGTTATAGGGAGGCTAAAAGTTTGATCACAATGACGAGTATAATAGCCCGCAGGATCTGGGGGTCAGTTTCGCATTGGGGCGTCTATGGCTAAGTACGTTTCACAGCTACCAGCGCTCAGAAGAGGAAGGTATTGAGCGGATGCTCACCACCAACCTCCAAGAGCAAATAGAGCCGTGCACACTACTAAGCTAATGCCCAAGCTAATTGAGGTGATCTTGTAAACATATTGACCCAAATCATCCATTCCTTAAATCCTCCATAACCCCCCCTATGTTTTCATCCTCGGTATGAGCTTAGGTCAATGTTAACAGAGGATCCCTCGGCAATAAGGCGCGATACAGCACCTTCAAATTTCCGCCTCAGTTTCGTTGTTTTCAAGCTCGGGACTGTAAGCAGAGATGGTTAGTAAACGGCCGTCAAGATAGAGCAAGTCTATTTAAGACTTACGTAGCTTCCTGCTTGACACGCTTAGCAGGGCGCTTCTCGGAGAGATCCTGGTCCACCTCCTTCTTGACGAGATTTTCAAAATCATTATTGGCCTCTTCATCATCAGAAGCAGCGACGGCCTTGCCCTTGGCCTTTTTGGGAGTGGCCCTCTTGCGAGGAGTGGCCGTCTTCTTGGGCGTTGCCTTGGCGGGGGTGCCAGTGTCGGTGCTATTTCCACCAGCGGCGTTGTTGATGCCAGTGATGTCGCGGTTCTTGCGAAGCTTCTGGATATGCTGACTATGGCAGAGATGTATTAGCGATGATCATCGGCAGGATGTAGATGGAGGGTGCGTGTATGTGTGCTTCTGGGTAGATTGTACTTGATTGCGTCGTAGGAGTACGGCCAGCCTGCGGCATTCATACGCTTCGTGACCTCGGTCAAAACAGGCTTGCCCGGCTTAATCTCCTCAATGAGAGCCATGAGGAGTGCCTCGTGTGAGGCTTGATCCCATCCACGAACCATTTTCAAACGACGTGCTGATGAGAGTTGATAAATTGAAGGTTGGTTGGGATACGAGATGAATTAAAGGTCAAGTGATGGGATGGAAGGATGGCATGCGATGATATGAGGAAGTAAATGCAAGCGGGGCGTAGAAGTAAAAAAGAGGAATTGAGGATAGAAGGTGCTGGGTGGTAGATGAGTGAGCAGGGAATGCAAACATCAGAGGATGAGTGAATGGAAGGTGAGCGCAGCTGATCAAGCAAGAATCATACCGAAGTGCTGACTCGGAGAACGTGTAGCCCTTCTCCCGGAGCTTAGCTATGATCTTCTGGATTTCTGCAGTTGGGATGGTCATATTGGTGAAGATCTCAATGAGGATATCCTCATGAGTCTTCTGATCCCACTTTTGAGTGTTGCGAGTGGCCATTGTAGTGTGCTCGTGGTGAAGATACACTCGATGGTACGAACAGAGAGTATGTAGCGCGAGAACAGGTGGGGGGTAGTTGGCAACAAGGCAGAAGAGATGAGGATGAAGTGAGGATGTTTGGTAGAGAAGGGGGCTCCGGAGATGTGCAGGAGTGAGCGGTGGCTGATATAGCCCCCCCCCAGAACACAAACGCCCATATTGTGTTTAGAAACAGAGGGAATATTCTAGTGACTGAACTCCAGCTGCCGCGCCCGCCAACAATGATCGGACGAAAGAAGGCAGAATCGGGCATGGAGAATGATGGAACAAGAGCAAAACAGGTTCTGGACGAGAGGATGTAGCTTGGATCTTACCGAATAGCGTTCCAGGTCACATTGTGGCCTTGGCTGGCCAGGTACTCGGGAATGGCATCCTTAACCGCGGGACCGAGGCCATTCGAGTACTCCAGAGCCTGGTAGAGGGCAAGGCTGAGGTCGACAAGAAGCGCGTTGTTGTCCCAAACGCCACCCTTGGAGGACTTAGTCGGAGTGTTGGTCTCGGAAGCCATGGCGATGTTGGATTTTGAAATGAGTTATGTTGTTAGAGGGCGTTAACTCGGAGGCGATTATATTGAGAAGGTGGAAGCTGGAAGCTGGAAGATGACTTATGATGAGAGGGAAGAAGGGTTGAACAAGGTAAGTCCACACAGTTGGTGATTGTTGGCGAGGACAAGGTCAGGATGAGGTGAGTGACAGCCGCTCGCAGGTGCCCAGCAGAAACCCGGTTCGACAAGCCATGCCAAAGTACCAGCGTTGACTATAGGGAATAGAACGCAGATACCACCGGCATATATCATTCGACAGGTATATGTATTAACTCATCAACAACTCCTTGTTTTCCCGACCCGCAACCATAGTAAAGCAAACACTCCCCGCACACAACTCCTTTGGACCCATTAGATGCGCAAGTTGTGATCCATGCTAGGTAATCATACAGATACGAAGCCAAGCTGGCGTTTCAAACATTGGAACTCCGGCGCAGACAAGGAGACGGCGAACTATCAACCATCACTCATTCGACTACACCTGGAATGCTAGGCCTCGTCGTATCCGAACCTGGTTGCAGAGTGTCAGTCGCCTTTTTATTGTGTTTTCGGCTACGTGGTATATGGCTTACTCGGGAGGGTATGAATCAGACGCACCAGCACCGCTGTTCGCATCTGCCAGAGCTAACACGGGATCATCGTCTAAAGACTGATCCGGTCCAATCTCTTCATCTTCCATCTTCTGCCGCTTGATGGGGCGCTCATCAGTGTCGTCGTCATTCTCGCCTTCTCCCTCTTCAGATTCCAAGCGAAGCGGCTCTGGAGCAGTGCTCGACCCATTCTCGGGGGTAGGCTCTTCTACTGGAGCCGCCTGTTCCGATGGGGTAGGCTCCGTAGCACCAGTACCTGGCTCATCCGACTGGGCTTGCGGGGCGCTAGCCGTTTCAGGCGAGTTCTTGGATTCCGGGGGAGGTGTGTGTTGGGTCTGTTGGGCCTCGGGCGGCGGGCTCGGGAAGCGCTGAGGCGGCTGCCCAGGTTGTGGTGGAAATGAAGGAGGTTGCTGAACAGGTTGCTGACCAGACTGTTGACTAGGCTGCTGGCTAGGCTGCTGTGAGAAAGAAGGAAGCTGTTGATCAGGCTGATGGTGAAACGGGGGAGGATGCTGGCCAGCCTGCTGAGGAAACGGAGGAGGTTGCTGACCGGGCTGGCGGGGAGACTGTGGAGGTTGCTGACCAGGCTGTGGCGGATGGAAGTGAGGCGGGTGTTGGCCTGACTGTTGAGACGGCTGGGATTGAAACTGGGGCTGGTGATGGGCAAGTTGCGGGTGTTGATGATACTGCTGAGGGTGCTGTGTGTTGGGACCATGAGGAGGCTGTCCAGGACTGGCGATAGCGGCGACACTTTGGATGGGGGACTGGCCATCTGGCGATGTGCCCGGCTGTGGCACACCCTCAGGCCCAATCGACTTCTTGGGCCTTCCTCTACCAGGCCCGGGTCTCCTGGTGATCGGGTTCATTGTCGGATCAACTCTCCTGGAGCTTTCATTCACAGTTCCATTTTGCTCGGCCTTATTCTGAGCGCGTCTCAGGCCTTGGAAGTGTTGACTTGTAAGTGTTAGTGTATACATACATATCGTTTTAAACAGAATATAGAAGGCTCTGTAGAATGCGGGAAGCCAAGAGTAGGCCCTTGTTGGATGATACTGTGAGGCCTCCGTTGACGCGATATGTCTCATGGGAGGCCGCCAGACAGCTTGGACGTCGAGGTTGTCATTAGGCTACCTCTGACGGCCTATCCTTCATCAAAAAGTCCAGACAGATCAATGAAAGACGCTCTCAATCCCTCAAAATAAAAAAAATACCGTTCAAATAAATGAGAATAGCACTCACCGACATCCTTCATTAGTGAAGCCATAGCCCAAGCCGCGCATATGGTTGCCAATGGTGACCCATTCCGATCCGCTAATGACGCCGATATTCTTCACTGATAATATTGTGAAGAACAGGTCTTTATCGGCGCGGTCATTCCAATTTTTGCTATTCATGTTTGAGAGTCCAATGGCCGCGGTTGATGATGGCTGACGATGGGTTGGAGTTGGACGCGGTCCGGATAGAGGATGTTAAGTGTATGAGTGGATCAAGGGCAAAATTGGTAGTGGGTTATTGGTCGTGGGAGGCAGCCAGGAAGAGGTTGGGGCCAAACACTGGGAAATGGGACGGCACGTGCAAGTGGACCCCGGAGAAAGTATTGTCCCGGTGCCCCTTGCCCCCTTTCTGCTTATACCTACCACTAGCCATCTCGGCCCCTGGATGGTTTGCGGGCAATCGAAGTTTTTAGAGGTCTCTGGGGAGGTTAACTAGGCATATACTGCATTGATCCCGATTTCAAAGACGCACTATGACCCAAAATGCTGGTGGAATATCCTACGACGGTGATGCTCCCCTTGGATGCTCGGGCATATCCGAAGTCCACCCTGAGTTTAGCCGGTCACCCTGAGACAACCAACCCACTGAGTGCTGCTGCTATTGCTGGACCGGACTGGCGATTGCGTACCTACTCGTTGTACTCCGTAGACAAGGGTAAGAATTGACAATGGTAATAAGAGGGCTCCTATGGGTACCTAGTAGCCATACTGGCAACCTGGTTCTACTTTTTGGTTTGTACCCAAGCCTGGACAGGTTCATGGAATCAAGTTGTCCCACCTCGTATTACATTACTACTACGGAGTACGGAGTAGTATTCGCAAGTACCTCCTGTCCGTCAGGCGCTTTGAGACGACCAAAGGAAAATGAGACCAAGAAGACCGTTCAATCAGGTGGGTGCCTGAGTCATAAGGCAATAAGGCAGCAACTGCCTTTGTGGACCTACTCCTGCACCGGGTTGCCGGAACGGGAAAAGGGAGAAAGAGGGACGACCTAATAAATGGACTCACGTGCTTTCGTGGCAAGCTGGCGCTCCTGTGACAGAAGCTTCAGCACTGTGCACCCCTCAAAAGTTCGCGCCCGTCGCGTCTCGCTTCCACCTCACCCCATCCCCTCCAACACGACGATTGTCGTTTAAGGCTCAACCCGTACCATGAGCGCTCTCAAAATGTACTTAATATGCATTTTGGACATGGGTTATTAACTTCAGAAACTTTTCCGGACCTCTGGGCTTGCCTGGTCGCTTAATGACAGCAGATGGCCATTGCCAGCATCGACGATGATTGAGACGTCGGCTCCGCTGGGTTGACGCCCAAAGATCGGTGAAAAAGAGTCAGCTTCCCCACCCCTTCCTGTTTGCAAACCAGACCAAGCCACTGAGCTTGGGGCTTACGCAAGGGACATGTCGGTGGAGAAATGGTATGCGATGGGATTGACGGGATGGTTCTGGAGAGACGAGCGATTCATTCATTTAGCCGCCCTGCGATAAAGTTTCTGAGGCTTGGCCGACTCATCGGGTATCGGGAAAAGCATTGTGACAATCTCTGGAAGAGAACACAACGGCGAGGCTATCAATGGCATGGTGTAAATCTTTCTTGACAAAGACCAGCCTGCGAGGCAAACAATGCCAAGCTAGCGGGCCGGGGTCGACAGATGCAAACCACGAGGCTAAAGGGCTTATTCGGTACGTATCACACCTAAGACTCCGAGCATTCCTTGTGTGGACTTTGCTTCTTTTGAATGGGCTGCATTGGGACTGGCAGAAATGAGTCACAGCCCAGCGGGAGGTGCCAATGGCGTTTCAGCGGCTGTTCCATTTGCAGGAGCATGACGAGATCTGCGGACTGTCGCAATCGATAAAAGCTTGCGCAAAAAGAAGGTCGAGGCCCTCTGCATCACGGCGAGTAAAAAAATGACTTGAAATCGAACCAAAAGTGGCAAAGATATCATTTCCAGCTCACTGCCATTTTTCCCACGAAAAGAATTGATGCAGCGTTGGATTCTGTCCTCACTTTTGATGCTCGAGAGACTCGGAGGGAATTGCTCGGGTTCAGTTTGCAGGTGGTTTGCAGGGATCCGCTGGCGGGTTTTCGCAGCGGGGTGGAGACCACTTAACGCGGTGTCGCGGCGCCTGAAGCAGTGAAGCCGCCCAGACGCCCCCCCACACTGCACCCTCTCGCCTCTCTTCTCATGCACGATCTTTAAGTGACCCCAACACTGCCAGGCAACCATGGGTCTTGGGCGCTCCCGTCTCAAATATCATTCGCCGCCGACCAAAGAGCAGATATGCAAAGGACCCGGCCCTTGCCCATACCACTAGCACCGTGCAGACTCGGTTCCTGAACCGTGGATTCTCCCACACCCTCCGCAGTCCCGATGTGCTTATAAGAACCTCCAGGCCCTCCATCAGGCCATCCTCAGGTTCGCTCTGGTTCCCTTCTGCCTCTCTCGTCACCTGCCTAGCCCTCCTTCTGCCTCTCCTATCGCTGCTTGCCTTTTATTCTCCGCCTCACCTAAACCTGTCCGCCTCACCATACACATCATAATCCACTGTCCTTTACATACAACCCACCCACCTCGGTCGATTCACGAGATTATCGCCGAGGCTGTGCCTTCGCCGCCGTACATTTCACGCACGACTCACGTCTTCATTTGATTACAACCATCTCATCCTTGTGAGTCACTTGACCATTCTACTCTGAACTATACACTTCATTTGCGAGCCACTTGCTATTGAGGCTGCCTGCTTCTTCAGCTTTAAAACCATTCACGCCCCCGACTTCCATCTTCTACTCCGGTTTGGTGCTAATGGTTCCCCCTGAAGCAGCCAAACATACAATAGCCCGCCATCATGACTCCTAACAGCGATAATGCAATGGCTCGCTTCCTGTTTGCCATCCTGAAGCAGAAGAACCTCAAAGACGTGGGTTCTTCCCCTTGATGCTTTGGGATCCGTGCAATCTGACAGTCATCTCAGATCGACTGGAATCAAGTCGCTCAGGACCCTGTACTTCTCCAGCCCATCTCCAACGGCCATGCCGCTAGGATGCGTTATTCCCGTTTCCGAGCCACCGTCTCAAACACCGAGGGGCGGTCAACCAAGAACAAGAGTGGTGACAAGGGTCGCATATCCAAGTCAAAGCCGAGAAAGGAGGGTTCAATCAAGTCGGAGTCGGGCGCCGCCCACATCAAGAACGAGTTCTCCCACCATGCTCCGCTATCACACTACTCGCCCGCCTCGACGACCTCGCCCTACCTCTCGGACAACCGAGACGACTTCAGCGCCCGCTTCCTTACCCCTTGCAGCGATGACATGGCCACAGGGCTCTCCGTCAATCCCGCTACCGTTGAGAATATCAGCCGTGTTCAAAACCCTGCCGACTTCTCTCCGCCTCTCGACTTCATGGATCCGACCGGAAACATGCACTCTCCCAACTTCTCAGCCTTTGACGACGCGGCCTTTGACATGGCAAACTTTACAGCCGACAGTCAAGCAGCACATAATTTCGAGGACTCCCACCCCGACTGGAGTGACCGCCTTCAGCCCCATTATTAATACCCCCCTTCTCCCCTGAAGGCTTGGTCGTGAGGGACCCTCATGTACTACAAACAAAAAAGAAACGGACTGGGATATGATTAGACTTGCCTTTGTTTTACCGCTCCTGTTTACGAATTAATGACACACACCGCATCGGAGGGGAGATTTGCCTCCGCAAACACAGCAGCAACTGGCTGCTCTTTGCTGCTTTCTGGGCGCTTGGTTCGATTCACAGATTGGATACCGCTCTTTTTATCAGGCAGAGACTACATGTATAATATTTCATAGCTCACTCGCTCTTCAATGAAAATGCGTAGCCTCACATCAGACGTGATGATTGAATCTTGTGTACAGTTTGGGTTTGATGTACTCGGGCAGTGGAGAGACGAATCCCACATATGTTGCCTATAAAAGTTTCTTGGCAGAGGTGTGCCCCAGTCTCAAGCTTGTATTGGCACTTTCTGTTCCTTAATTATTATATATTTTGAAAGTTTGTTTTCTATAATGCTATATATTTTGACCTAGTGGTATGGCTAGACGCAATACTTATATAGCAGTGGCTGTTTAAGCGTAGATATAGTAGGTAGTAAGTGAAATACCCTGAAGAGCTGGTTGAGTCCATCCTTGGAATATCAAAGTAAATAAAGAAGTGAACCACTCAGGGCATCTATTTGGTAGACTTCCTGTTGGTAAAGGGGTAGTTAACTGGCGTGAATTAATCATGTGGCTGTTATTAGTTTTCCATTTGGACCCTCAAGCGCCAGACTCAGCTAGCATGCGAAGAGAGGCGAGTAGTTTCTATGGATAGAATTCACTTAGCCCTGGTCTTTAAAAAGGGAAGAAGTAACGCCTTTTTATGTCAGGAAATCTTTCCTTCTCCCTCACCCACCGTTACACAGCCCTCCCCCCTTTCACCTCCTCACCTCATCCACCAGGGTACACTCACTCCCATTCACTCCATCCCATCGACCAAGAACTTTCGTCCGGCTCTTGCTTGCATCCAAAGATCACAAAACTTTATTAGGTAAGGGCATTCTTTGACCGAATCCAGATTTTCTTTCAAACTTTCTAACTGACAGTCCCATCCTGCCCACAGACTACCTCACCATGGCCGAATCCAAGAACACTCCCACCAAGACTGGTGACGATAACAAGAAGGCTCCAACTGCTCAGGAAGCCATGTTTTTCTTTGCCATTGTCAAGCACACCAAGAACAAGGCCGACATTGACTGGGACGGTGTCGCCCAGGAACAGGGCTTCAAGAATGCCGATGTCGCCAAGGTATGTATACATCACCCTTGACCACGCAAGTATCCAAGCCTCTCCCCAGGGTTTGCTAACTATAATCTGCAGGTCCGCTTCGGCCAGGTCAAGCGAAAGCTAGGCATCAACTCGGACGCCACAAGCACCCCAAAGAAGACAGCCACAACCCCTACCAAGGTCACGAAGCCGGCGTTTAGTCGTGCTGGTGGGCGGGCCGGCGCCAAGGGAAAGAAGGGAAAGGTCAAGAAAGAAGTGGACACGGAGGATGATGATAACGTCAAGGATGAGCATCGCGGTCGTCTGTTTGGCTCTCCCATCAAGCAGGAGGAGCATGATGCCGAGGCGCAGCTCCAGGCTGATATGGATGCCATGATCAACCATGATCCGTTCTGATTTGGGCTCGTAACTGCTCTAGCCGTGCCATTTCCGGTTGGGTGAAATTTGATCACGAGGGCTATTTTTTTCCTACGAGGGCCAGGAGGTAGTGGAAGACTCAGTTGGTGGAAATCTAGGCGAATCTATGCAGGCATCCAAACTCTTTTAAGTTTGTGAGCATACTCAGCGAAGATGGCTTTGATGCCAGTAAACTGAATACTTTCCATACTCAATTTCTTTTCAACTTTCTGTAGAGATAGTGACTTGACCATATGGATCGTAACTTTCGAGTGATTGGTATTCTAGCGCCATTAGCTTACATGTTGGAAGGTGTAAAAAGTATAACAAACACTCAGCTTTACAGTCAAACATCTATGCCTGATCACACTCTAATAGATTTTATCATAAAAGACCGAGAAAATCGATTGGCTGATGCGTTGGCTTGGTGGCCTGGCTAAGTTGCTGTTTGCAGTGGTGGCAGCTGCGAGACGAATAACCTGCCATTCTGCCACTCCAGTGACCAGAGGGAGCCGCTACGAATATTCGTACGTGTGCCTTTAAAATATATCTGTGGTTTTGCAGCCTGCCCTACCAGCCTTCGATCTGCAACTCACCTCGCCCTCCTCTCGCGCTTATACAACAACAACCAGCTTTCACCTTGGCGCGCAGCTACCCATCCTCACGAGCACATATCCCATCCACCTGTGCTTTCCCTTACACATCTTCGTCTACATAGTGAGACTCCCAGACAGTAAGTATGAACCATGTCTCCTATCCCGGACGGTTAAAAACAGCTGACTCTACATCTAGTTCACCATGGCCCCCACTCCCAAGAAGTCTGGTGATGGCTCTCCCGATCAGCCCCAGCCTCTTACAGAGAGTGAACTGCGCTTCATCAAGGCCGTATTTGACAACATGACCCAGAGACCCGACGCCGACTGGTCCGCCGTCGCCAACTCCCTAACCCTCAAGGACGCCAAATGCGCCAAGGAGCGCTGGCGCCAGATGTCGGTTCGGCACGGATGGCGCGATGGAGGCTCTACGGCGAGCCCCCGCAAGGGAGGCGCCTCTTCTTTTTCTTCTTCTTCTTCTGGAGGAGTTGTAGACTCGGACTCCAAAATCACCAAGAAGACTCGCACTCCGCGCAAGAAGGCCAAGAAGGAGGACGATGACCAGGTCAAGTCCGAGGACGCCGACGACGCCGATCTTAAGGGGGAGATCTAGAAGGATTTGGAGTTGTTTTTATGGGGAGATGGAAATTCGGATGATAAGCGATAGTTCGTGCTTAGGGGTTTGAGGATATGCGGACTCGAGAAGATTTCGAGTCGTATTCGGCCTGGGAGATGCTCTGCTCTCACGGCATCCCTGATCTCCGTGATTGGCAGAGCTAAATACATAATTCAAATCCCCGTGTCCAAATTCTAATGTGCCTTCCTTGGCTGATCATCTTAGACACGTGTTGCCCTTGGAAGGAGGCTGCAATCCACCTCGGTCGAGAGAATCTGGACATTCCGCATATAGCACACCCGATCAACATGAGACCAAGGCAGCAGCTTACAGAGACTACCTCGGCTTTTGGAGATTGCAAATAGTCTACGTGAGTAATTTATTTGAATAAACCTTGACTTTGTTAGAATGAGAGTCTGCCCTCTGGCTTGCCCTGTTGCATTCAGATCAGTGAATTAATGCTGCCCCCCAACCATCCCATTCACATTACACGGACAATAGACAGGACAATACCATAGATGCAGTGAAGACCACAATACACACAATACCAGCATAACAGGTACCTCCACCCCTTCTACTTAAGTTGGAACGTCTGTCTCTCGTCCCGCCTCTTCTTCTTTTTCCATCCTGTTCCACCTTCTCGCAACCTCCGTGTCTTCTCTCCGACAGTGACACTCGACAAGATCACGACATTCATAGGATATAACAAGCTCAAAAGTACCTTGGTAAGCTCTTTGACCTTCTGGAATTCTTTTCGAGTAGCTCCCGGCTCCATCTCCATCCCTTTGCCCATTTGCCCGTTGTTTGACATCGCCAGCTTGGCTTGGCTTGCGGCCCTGCTACACACCCTCTCACCACTCCTGAAAAACACCGAGACCTACTCCGTGGTATCAAGACACTTACGAAAGTAAAAAGTAATCACAGTATCTCAAGATGGCTGGCAAGATCGACGCTTCGGAGCAGGTCAAGTTCCTACTGTCCTGCATCCGCAACACCAACAATGGTCGGGTAAGCTGGATAGTCTCGCCATCAAGAACGCTTGGTCAGGCTAGCTAATCAAGAACAGCCCGACTTTAGTGCCGTCGCTACCGAACTCAGCATTGTCTCGAAGGCTGCTGCGTGAGTACTCATCATGTCCCACATCCTTCCTTGTGGAGAGAATAACCGGCTGACTGACCATCTCTGAGCAGCCAGAAGCGCTATGAAAGAATGCTCAAGGCGCACAATGCTGCCGCTGCCAACCCACCGTCTCCAACAGATACCGAAGCCACCCCCAACAAGAACTCTGCTAGCAGGAAACGCGGTGCTGGTGATGCTGCCTCGGACGAGCCGCCCGTCAAGAAGCGTGGTCGGGCCCCTCTCAAGTCCAAGGCCGTCAAGAAGGAGAGCGACGACGAGGAAAATGCCAAGCCTGTCAAGGCTTCCAACAAGAAGAAGACTCAGAAAGTCAAGAATGAGGATGAGGACTCTGGACTCTCCGGTATGTGCCCTTGCGGTTTGCTTTTAATGTCTGGCCTTGTGCTAATCATTGATATTCTGACAGATATACCCTCTGATATGAACTTGACCGAGGCCGAAATTTAGATCTCGGTGCAATTTCTCTTGATACGCAAATACGTATCTTCATACTCAGCGTCTTTGAAGCAGGATTGCAGAAAAGGGGGTCACGGCCGCCTTGACACATTGATATTTGGAAGACGGGGCTGCAGAGGTAGGAGGTTCATAGTATCCAGTAGCTCTGGCTTAATCTGGTACTTGGAATTACAATAAATAATTGTCATTCTTCATCAAGAGGCGCTTTCAATGGTCCGCCCTCGGCGTCTTGTAAATATGGCCGCAGTTCTTGGGCTGGTGGGCCGACATCAAGCGAACATAGCCAGGACACGCAACAAGTGGGCTGTGGACCGGCGAGAAAGTGCACAATCACCTGAAAATTTATGCTAGCATTGTCTCTTATATTGAGTGCTGTGTCAATAAGGCAAATGGGGTCTTCTCACCTCACCTCACCTTGCTACAGCTCACTTACACCGACGGCCCCACCCAGACGCCAGGTCCCTCAGCCCCTTTCCTATTGTCCACCTCAGCGAGCGCCTAGTTGTGTGCATGTTCAATGGTAAAGATTCTTCCACAATGGCTTCATGGGACACTTTCTCATTGAGGGCTTGGGACATGGCCTCGCTCTTCCTCAAACAACCCTCAACCTGGGCATCTCGGACTTCTTCCTCTTCATCCTCCAGATACCATCGTCCAAGGCTATTCTGGCGACAACATCAATTCTGTAACACCGTCTATTCCAAACTCATCAACAATTTTCATCACATCATGTCTCAAGATCTCGAGTACCCTCTACTCAGCGCGGCCAGCTACGAGAGGCCACCAAAGTCCTGCAGTACCGACAACACCAGCACCAGCAGCATGAGCAGCCAACGCCTCAGAACTCTCTCTGATTCTCCCATCAAGCGTGCCGCCTCTAATGAGAGTCTGAATCCCCCCTCATCATCCGTGACCACAGTGACGGAGGTGTCCCTCACACCCAGCGACATGCGCGCCATGAACGACGCCCTCGCTCAGGCCCGCCAGAACGGTGAGATGCCTCACACCACATCCTCACCCATGGACGTCCAGGCCGTCGTTGAGGACTATGGCTTTCTGACCCGCCTCCACGAAGTCCGTGGCGACGTTTCCACAGATATCCCCAAGTCCTACGCCCAGCTCCGCGTCGAGGTCACACGGCGTATCCGCGAGCGCGACTCGGCGCTCAGCGAAGAAGAGACAAAGCGCGAGGCAGCACGCAGGGTCAACAACTACCTTCGGTCCATTGAGCAGGAGCGCTACTTCTTTGACGCGGCGACAGCCAGTCCCAGGAGTGTTCACAGCAAGAGTTCATGTTCGCATTCATTGCCGGCCGTGGATGTCGAGACACTTGGGGAAGAGCTCCTCTCAATTGTTGAGCAGGCGGCAGATCAGACATTGGTTGATGCTACAGAGCCTCTTCGTTCGGATCTTCGTTGCTTCAAGGGACAGAATGATATCCACAACCATAACAACGGCATTCACAATCACCACAACGACATTCACAGTCACCACAACAACACATTCCACCATCTCTTGCAGCGTCAAGAAGATGCCCAAAGCTACAACAACGACACATTTCGCCATCTCTTACAACACCAAGAAGACATAACCGAGATGCTAAGCTCCATGATCGACCCACAGTCTAAGCTCATCCATACCACGTCCAGAAACCTGTCACTCCTAACTGACCTCACAACCCATCTCTCCCAGGTCGTCATGAACCTAGCCCCTGCTGTAACCCAGATCGTCGCCAATGCGTCTCAGCAGCATGCTCAAGAGGCAATCCGCCAGGTCATGGAGGTTCAGCAACAGGCCATGTTCATGCTCGCAGAAGAGGAGTCCAGACAAAAGCGGTTGAATCATGATATTCTCGCTGCCAAAGTAGTTGAGAAGCTCCAAGCAGCCAACATTACAACAGCATCGTCTAATCCGAAAGGTGGGAGGAGTCTCAGCAAGGCGCTGAAAAGGATGTTTAGGCGGTGAGGAGCAGACATAAAAAGGGGTAGTCGAGACAAAAAGGAGCTTCGTTTGATTGCATGGTTTCTCAAAGTCATGTTGTGTACATGTATAGGTACTAGGAGGTATTGAAAGCACCAGCATCAGCTTGAAAGCGGTCAGTTAGGGAAACATGGTTACACAAGGACAATTCGAATATAGATACCACATGCGCATACAGCAGCGCAATACATCCAAGCTTCGAACCTCGTTTTTATCCAGTCCTTGAAATGCCCATGTTGAACGCCCAGAAACACTGCTTCCATCCTACGTGAAATCGGGGTGGACTATCATCAACCATGCCCTGTCATCAGGACATGCAGGGACTGCAGCTCTACTCTGGCAGCTTGCTTTAGCAGGTAGCTAAGTTGGGGTTTTCCAGGCCCTAGCGGTCACCGCTTGGTCTTCAATCTGTTCTCCTCTAGCGCCTCATCTCTGTGGTAACGGGGAGCAGTGTAGGTGACGGTAGTCTCCCAGCTGTTGGCAGCTGGCAAGAAACCTGGACAGCCCCAGCTGGCACTTGGATGGCCGCCCACCTCTCTTTTGTTTTTCCTGCCACCTTGAGACTCCCTCACCTCACCTTTTCCTTATCAACACCTCGAATTCACCCTTCGCACCGACTTCTTGGTTGCCTTTGACGGAATCTCTCGACGTCCTACCCTAGGGCATAGCTTGCCTCGCTGTTGAAGCTTTCGTCCCTCCCTCCAGGGAAACACCATTGCGAGCAGGCTTGTGCGTTACCGTTTTCGTCTTTTCTTCTCTCCAGCAGCCATATTTGTCCCCGTGCTGTTGCTCCTTCACAAAACTCTCACCATTTACCTCTACACAATTTCTTAACATCTCCAGGCAGGGCCGGGACAACATATCGCAAACACGCATTCACCGTACCCTCTAGGAAGCAAACATGGGTGTTGGATCCGCCAAAAGAGCTTCCACCAGGGCTGAAAATACGCCTGTCAAGACCCGACGCTCCAACTCTAGAGCAATCAAGTCCGAGGGCTCGCCTACTCTCACTCCTCGTTCTTCCGCGCGAAAGAAGACCTCCGGAAAAGAAACCGCATACACCTCTACCCTCCCAACTGACCAGCAACGACGAGGCAATGGCCGCGTGACTGGGCGAAGCTTGATAGTCTGGGGCCGTGAGTGAACCCCATTGTTGAGAGGGGTGCTGTGGCTGACGAGAAACCTTCCAAGGACCTCGAATGGCGGAGAAGTTGCTTCTCCATCTCCAGTATGAGTGTACTCGCCACAAAGTCAACCTCCCTTGGGATGCTATCGCTCACCGGCTTCACCCCGGTTCTTCTGGCGCCGCCGTCATGCAGCATCTCAATCGCCTCAGGCGCGAGCTTATCGCCGAAGGACACTTGGTGCCTCCAGTGCCCACGCGCCCAGCCGCAGGCGAAACATCTGACCCCGAGATTCGCGGCTATATCAGGCAGGACATGAACGGAAACGACAAGGAGACTACACGTCCCGTCAGGTTCGACGAATCCATGGATGACCGGAAATTCAGTCTCCCCGACGCCTACGTCGACGACGATGAGTCTGATTGCGACGCTCCCGTCCGTGGTAGTTCAGAGGGTAGCATGGAGTCACAGGATTCCCCCACCCCCTTTGGTCGATCTCATCGGCACATTAGCGTTGATCGCCATGCCGCCAAATTGGAAATCGAGAACGGAAGCCTGTATCCGGACCTTCCAGGTCTGAGCGCCGTTGGCCATGAGAGCATGCGTCTTGACGATGTAAGTAAAGACCAAGCATAAGTGGAAACGCTGGCTCATGAGTTTTAGTCCTTTTTGGATAGCGACGCCACCATGCACACCAGCCCACAGGCCCGCCGCGATCATGGCCATGACGATGACGATGGGACGAGTATGTCCCATTCTCTTTTTGATGGTGGATATTACCCACCATTTGCTCATCTCCGCCCTCCAAATGGTGCTGAGCGTCACCGCCCGGCGTACGCCTTTGGTGATCCATTCGAAATACCCAAAACACACCACCATCCTGAGGGAGGGGTGCCTGGGTTGAAACACCCGCTAGACTTTTACTCCCACGCTCCATATGGTTTTGCACCGTGGCAGATGGGATACACAATGCCACCTTCTTTCTATCCCCTCCAGGGACACGATCGTAAGGGAGAGAAACCCGATGATCGGCCTGTAGGAGATGCTTCCGCTAAAGAGGGAAAGCCCGACCCCTTGCTCACGGAGACTTCGAGCTCCAGTGGAACTCAGTCAAGCGAGTTAGACGACCTCATCGTGAGTACAATAGAGTAACCCTTTAATTGGCTGAAGCCTCGCAACTGACAACGCGTAGAACGAAAATGGCGGTGACATCCTTGACACGGTCAATCCTGCAGAGACTATCAACGTTTGATGGTCATTGGGCGCATATCGAGAGCGTTTGTGACCAGAGCAGCTTTTCTTGTACAACAGTTTGATTGACCAGTCCAGACCGGATGTTTGGTGCGTGGACAAGATACAGCACCTCGCCGTATGTTTTGAATTGTTCGCGTCGTCGACTCTCTTATGGCCAAGTCATCACCTACAGGGATGACGGTTGGATTGTGAATCGTTGCTTGTTTTATACCTGGCTTCTGGAAAGTAGACCATACAGGGGAGGGTCCCCGTGATACCCAGAACAACGGGGAGTGGAGTCAGGAAAGAAACGGAATTTTTGCTTTATTGCGATCAGGAAAGGATATACTTGGTTGTGAATTTGCGGTTTGGTTTCAGGGTCTTTGGTTTGCAACAGATGCCCAAGTACAAAAGGGTAGACAAAAGCGAGAGAGAGAGAGACCGAGTGCAAGGTCGACTGGCCACGATGGGTGTACAATACAGGCAGGAGCGGAGATGCAAATAATAATAAACCGAACAACTCACGATCTGATGCCTTTAAGGACGTTGATCAGTGATCGATGCAGAGCTCCAAGTCTGATTATGTATGGGATGTGTGATTCTCCCACCAATGGATAGGATCCTACTACACTGACAATAGGCCGCCACAGAAACTCGAACCGGGAAATGACATTAACGGCATTGACGGTCATTACGGCATTATGGCAAATGGGTATTCGTAGCTGGGCAACGGAGTGAAGTGGGCTGGAATATTCCATCGTGGGGTGGAAGACATCGCTGGAAAGGAGTGGAATGGGCAGCGAGGCGCTAGGACCGTTTCGGCCACTGGCGGCATCTCTGGGGAGGAGGTTTAGCCGACGCTCCGTGACAATTTTTTTGGGGCCGGCGCAAAGCTTCTCCAAAGACGCAGCCGCTCTAGACCTCCTCCAAACTTCTTCCTCTCCCGTCCTCATCATCCCTCATCTTCCCCAGACTCCATCAATTCGCTGCAGCCTTGCATCCCGAGCCGAGGCACTGCATCTTTTCTCGTTTCCGTCTTGTATAACAGTATACCCTTGTAATTCTCTACCCACACACACCGCAATGCAGCGCGCCATGAGCTCTCGGGTACGGGCTTCGGCTCTGTCCTCCGCAGCTTCCAAGTACCGAGCTGGTGCCGGTCTTGGTCAGCAGCTGCGCTTCGCCCACAAGGTACGGCGTGTCCGAGATGGATTTTGTTAATGCAAAGAAGCTTGCTGACGGGCATCACACAGGAGCTCAAGTTCGGTGTTGAGGGTCGCGCCGCCCTGCTGGCTGGTGTTGACACTCTGGCCAAGGCCGTTGCCACGACGCTCGGTCCCAAGGGCCGCAACGTCCTGATTGAGTCCAGCTTCGGCTCCCCTAAGATCACGAAGGGTAAGTCTTACTTTAGTGAACTCTCGGGCGTGTTCTCCGAGCAGTGATGCTAACTCTGACAGATGGTGTCACCGTCGCCAGGGCCATCTCCCTCAAGGACAAGTTCGAGAACCTCGGTGCCCGCCTCCTACAGGATGTCGCGTCCAAGACCAACGAGGTTGCCGGTGATGGTACCACGACCGCCACCGTCCTCGCCCGTGCCATCTTCTCCGAGACCGTCAAGAACGTTGCTGCTGGCTGCAACCCCATGGACCTTCGCCGCGGTATCCAGGCTGCCACCGACGCTGTCGTCGAGTTCCTCCAGAAGCACAAGCGCGACATCACAACCACCGAGGAGGTTGCCCAGGTCGCTACCATCTCCGCCAACGGCGACCACCACGTTGGCAAGATGATTGCCAGTGCCATGGAGAAGGTTGGCAAGGAGGGTGTCATCACCGTCAAGGAGGGCAAGACCATGCAGGACGAGCTTGAGGTCACCGAGGGTATGCGCTTCGACCGTGGCTTCGTCTCCCCTTACTTCATTACCGACACCAAGGCCCAGAAGGCTGAGTTCGAGGAGCCCCTCCTCCTGCTCTCCGAGAAGAAGATCTCCGCCGTCCAGGACATCATCCCTGCCCTTGAGCTCGCTACCAAGATGCGCCGTCCCCTTGTCATCATTGCTGAGGACATTGAGGGTGAGGCTCTTGCCGTCCTTATCCTGAACAAGCTCCGTGGCCAGATCCAGGCCGCTGCCGTCAAGGCCCCTGGTTTCGGTGACAACCGCAAGTCCATTCTCGGCGACATTGCTGTCTTGACCAACGGCACCGTCTTCACTGATGAGCTCGACATTAAGCTCGACAAGGTCACCCCCGACCTGCTCGGAAAGACCGGATCCATCACCATCACCAAGGAGGACACCATCATTCTCAACGGCGAGGGTACCAAGGACTCCATCACTCAGCGCTGCGAGCAGATCCGTGGTGTCATGGCTGACCCCACCACCTCCGAGTACGAGAAGGAGAAGCTCCAGGAGCGTCTGGCCAAGCTCTCCGGTGGTGTTGCCGTCATCAAGGTCGGCGGCTCCTCCGAGGTTGAGGTTGGTGAGAAGAAGGACCGCTTCGTGGATGCCCTCAACGCTACCCGCGCTGCCGTTGAGGAGGGTATCCTGCCCGGTGGTGGCACTGCCCTGCTGAAGGCCTCCGGCCAGGCTCTCGGCAACATCAAGGCTGCTAACTTCGACCAGCAGCTTGGTGTTACCATTGTCAAGAACGCCATCACCCGCCCTGCCCGCTCCATCATCGAGAACGCTGGTCTGGAGGGCTCCGTCGTCGTCGGCAAGCTCACTGACGAGTACGTCAACGACTTCAACAAGGGCTTCGACAGCTCCAAGGGCGAGTACGTCGACATGATTGCTGCTGGTATCCTTGATCCTCTCAAGGTTGTCCGCACTGGTCTCATTGATGCCAGCGGCGTTGCCTCGCTCCTGGGCACCACTGAGGTTGCCATCGTCGAGGCTGCTGAGGAGAAGGGTGCTGGTGGCCCTCCCATGGGTGGCATGGGCGGTATGGGTGGTATGGGCGGTATGGGTGGCATGATGTAAGAAAAGGCAACTGATGATGCATGTGGCCTGATACGGGCCTCACTTTAAAAGTTACCGGACATTGGGGGTGGCATGGCTTCGGTGTTATCAGGGACGGATCTGGGGGCCTTGCGAATCTCCGCTCTCCACTATACTTGCTGCGACATCTACCCCTTCGCAGATCTGTTTTCATACCCTTGGCAGATTCCCTGGCAACTTTGTTGGAATATTGTATAATACATAGCATTGTAGAAGTAAAACAAAAACACTTGTAAACTACCTTTGCTGCTCCCCTGAGTGAAGCTAATGGTCCCGGGAGGGCCGACTAGTGGCGATCCTCGCGCTACGTCAGTCAGCGGGCATGCTGTGATGGGTGCCTTGAGGCATCAACTATTGCACAAGCTCGTCACCTGGCCAGTTTGCTCATTGAATTCGTTAGCAATGAGGCTCAGGCGGCAATCGACAGTCGACAAGTCGCCAGGCCCCAGGAAATCAGCAGTTGCCTGCTCCGGGTGGGTCACGTGTTACATCCTGACGGTCACCCCCTACTGGTATTTTTCTCGCAACCTGGAAGCAGGGGCGAGCGGAGCCACTGCCCACCTCGTAAGTTCCAAGTTTCCCCTCCATCCATCCCAACTTGGATACCTGAACCTAACGTCCTCGTCTCCCGCTCCCCCACGAAAGCTCCGGCGAAGCCACCTATTTCCTTGCATTGCAACACATTGCAGGCTGCAGGCGTCACGATACTTCATCTCTGTTAGTCATGCTCCCATTTATTAACCCCACCCCTGGCTCGCATTCGCCCTCCTGGGGCGCCCTTTGCGCGCGCCGTTAACTGACAAGCTCCCCCCAGCCAGATCCCCTCACCCGTCACCACAACCTTCTCCCGCAAATCCACAACCGCAACCATGGTAAGCTGCAGGTCCAATCCGCTCTACCCTGACGGGATTCTAACTCTGAACTTGCAATAGTCTCAATCCGGGTTTGTCTCACCTGTCGCCCCTCCTCCAACTGCTACCCCGCCCCGCGACCGTCGCCGCCAACTATGACGACGGAGTCGGTCGCGGGGCACCCGGGGAGCTTAGCTGGTTGGGAGGAAAACAGCTGCAACCGCAGAAACCACCGCTAACGCCGTCGCCGGGTTGCCCGCAATGCAGAGCGACCGTTTCCCAGGATTGCATCACTGCCTTCAACGAGCTGAAGCTCAACAAGAAGTACAAGTACATTGTCTTCAAGCTGTCGGACAACTACAAGGAGATTGTCGTCGAGGAGGCCTCTGATGACAAGGACTGGGACAACTTCCGCGAGAAGCTCATCAACGCCACCGCTAAGAGCAAATCTGTCCGTTTACCTCTGATAGCGGTTGCTGCTCCGCCCATCCTGGAGATATGCTAATGACGCATTAGGGTGTTGTCGGCAAGGGTCCCCGTTACGCCGTCTACGACTTCGAGTACAGCCTCGCCTCTGGCGACGGTATCCGGTATGGAGCACTGCTTGGCCGTCGATCCGAACATTGCCTGACACACCTGCAGCAACAAGATTACCTTCATCGCCTGGTCTCCTGATGATGCCGGTGTCCAGGTACGTATTGGGAGATTGAACCTCGGGTATGGATCATCGCACTAACTTTGCTGCAGCCCAAGATGATCTACGCCTCCTCCAAGGAGGCCCTGAAGCGAAGCCTGACTGGCATTGCCACCGAGCTCCAGGCCAACGACCCCGATGACATTGAGTACGATACCATCCTCAAGACTGTCAGCAAGGGTCTCGCCGGTTAAGTGCATCGACTGCGATACGCCCCGGTGCCGTCCTTGTGTGAGCGAATGAATTAATTATGCTTCCTGGGGGGGTTTCTTCTTCTTTGAGCGACCGGTGATGGCTGCAAGAATGCATTGCCAAGGCGATGATGTAAAGGAAGACGGGCGACCTCCTAGGAAAGAGTTCGTCAGATGGACGCAATCAGTGGTCCGGGTGCAACAAATTTTCTTGATTTGGCCAGCCCATGATGATATACCGTACCAAAGCAAATAAAAAAGTTCACGCGCTGGATGTGGAGGACATTGGCCCTCCTCTACCACACCAATACTTTGCCCATTTCGCAATATTTTCATCATTAACATTAACCTATGGTCATGGACTCGATCTGCCGCTCTGCCAGCTGTCCTTGAATAAGCTGGACAGGCGCTCGGCCTCGCTCTCATCCTTTAAGCGCTGCGACAGGAATCCCTTCAGGTCCGACCAGAATTGGTCCGTCTCTAGCGCTGAAGCTCCTGAGGCCTCGGGAACTGCAGCCTCGGCCTTTTCCTCAGGTGGTATGGCGGCCGCGCCCCCAATGACCATGACAGAGAATTCCACCGCCATGTCTGACTCTCCCAGAATATCCTTGAGAATCTTGCTCTCCGGTACGGGCTTCTTGTTGTGAAGGACCTTCATCTTCTCCACCGGTATCCGTGTCTGGGCCATGACCTGGCTCTTGATGTCGAGTATCGACGTGTTCAGGGGTTGCGACGTGAGCTTGATGTCGAGGGGTGGGTTGCGCAGCGACTTGAGCGTAACCTTGACACTGCGCTCCTGGCCCGGCGCTAGCTTCGTCGGCTTGCTCATGGGCTTAGGCATTCGGGGGAGGATGTACTGGTTCCGTTGTTAGCTGGCGGCGTGTTGCTACCCCTAGATAGAGGGGGGGACAGGGGGAGGTGGGGGAGATCTGCGTACGGGTGCCCGCGCCGGGAAGCTTCTTGGGTCCTCGACATGGTCGGGAGACAGCTTGATGGGGCGCGCATCAAGCGTTGTGAGAAATGTCTGGGCGAATGATGCCTCGGCCATTGTGGTGCGATGGGCGATGACGATGCTGTGGAGGGACAGTTGGCTTGCTCGAAGCGGGGTGGGAGGAGAGACGCGCGATAGGTTTGGCGCCGAGGCACAATTCGGGCAGATCAAACGACCTGTGTGTATAGCAATGGGGAATGAATGGCCGCTATGGGTAGCTTTAAGTCCAGATGTAAGAGCCGCCGACTTCCTCTCGAGTAAAGAAACCGGTCATGGAAGTCAATGGCAGCTACGCCAAGCTCCCGTAGTTGGAGGGGGGCAATCACGTGGTGGGTCCCTTCGATACGAGGTTTCGCCGATCGTTATCGGACCCTTGCTTGGTACTTTTTTTTTGGCCGACCGCCTAAGAAAAAAAAGTTTCGGTGGGGCGGTCATGGATTGCTTCCAGCCTCAGCACCGACGGACATTGGATACCGTGGAACAAAAACTGTTCGCATTATTTCCCCAAACATCCAATTCTGAAAGTCAAAAATGGGTGTTGGTCGGCGTATGAAGAAGCAGGGCCCCCCGGAGGCCCTGTCGGAAGAACACTTCGCAAAGCTCAAGCGCAAGGCCGGATTGCCTGTCGACGCGCCCGCCGAAGCGCCCGCTGGCGCACCCAAGAAGAAGCGGAAGACGGCCAAGGAGGCTGCGCCCAAGGAGGCCGCTCCCAAGAGCAATGGCGCTGCCCCTAAGAAGTCGGCGCTGAAGAAGTCGAACGGAGCGAAGCCCGCGAAGGAGACCCCGGCGCCCAAGACGAATGGCAAGGCAAAGAAGGCTGCGAAGCCGCTCTTTGAGGACCTGTCGGACGACGAGGAGGAAATGGGGGATGAGTTCGCAGACTTGGACCTCGAGAATGGCTCTTCGGACCAAGAGCCGCTTACACTGGGAGACGATTTCCTAGGCTCTGACGACGACGACTCGGTTCTTGACTCGGGCGACGAGGGGCCTGCTGGCGGCAAGGGCAAGCACATGTGGTCGGACGATGAGGATGAGTCCGACGCGGAGGAGAAACTCACAGCCGCCAACATTGTAGGGTTGTCGCGGAAGCTGGACCAGGAGATGGAAGAAGAGGCGGCTGCCGACGAAGCGGAACTGGCACAGAGCGCGATGCAGACGAATATCGATGGCGATAAGCCCCAGGTTCTGGAAGACGATGAGGATGACGAACTGGCCGCCAAGTCGAACGCACTATTAGCACCTGACCTGCAACTTCTACGGACAAGGATCACGGAGAACATCAGAGTTCTGGACGACTTTGCCAATCTACACCAGGAGGGTCGGTCGAGAGCCGAGTACACGGCACAGCTTCTGAAGGACATTTGCGCCTACTACGGATACTCGGACTACCTCGCCGAGAAGCTCTACAATCTCTTCCCCCCGCGTGAGGCTTTTGCCTTTTTCGAGGCCAACGAATCTGCTCGCCCCGTTGTCATCAGGACCAACACCCTCCGGTCTAACCGCCGAGAGCTTGCCCAGGCTCTGATCAACCGCGGTGTCACCCTTGAGCCCGTTGGCAAGTGGTCTAAGGTCGGTCTTCAGATCTTCGAGACGAGTGTTCCCCTTGGCGCGACGCCGGAATACCTTGCCGGCCACTACATCCTCCAGGCCGCCTCCTCGTTCCTCCCCTGCATGGCGCTGGATCCCCAGGAGAACGAGAGGGTGCTGGATATGGCTGCTGCCCCCGGTGGTAAGACAACATACATGGCCGCTATGATGAAGAACACAGGCTTCATCATGGCCAATGATCCCAACAAGGCCCGTTCCAAGGGTCTCATTGGTAACATCCACCGCCTCGGCGCCAGCAACGTCATCGTGTCAAACTACGACGCCCGTGACTTTCCCAAGCCCATGGGCGGCTTTGACCGCGTCCTGCTCGATGCCCCGTGCTCTGGCACCGGTGTCATTGCCAAGGATCCCAGCGTCAAGACCAACAAGACGCACCTCGACTTCATGCAGCTGCCCCACATCCAGAAGCAGCTCATCCTTGCCGCCATCGACTCCACCTCCCACTCCTCCAAGACCGGCGGCTTCATAGTCTACTCGACCTGCTCAGTCACCATCGAGGAGAACGAGGAGGTCGTCCAGTACGCCCTGAAGAAGCGCCCCAACGTCAAGCTGGTCGACACGACCATCCCCTTCGGCAAGGAGGGCTTCACCAGCTACCGCGGCAAGAAGTTCGACCCGAGCATGAGCCTCACGAGGCGCTACTACCCCCACGCGTACAACGTCGACGGCTTCTACGTCGCCAAGTTCCAGAAGATTGGCCCCACGGTCGTCAAGGCCTCCGAGCCCCGTGGCAAGGCGCCCAGGGATGAAGCCGTCACCGAGTACGTGGACAAGACCCCCATCGCTACCGATGAGGAGGAGGCGGTCAAGGATGACTTTGGCGGGTGGGACGAGGAGGAGGACGAGGAGTACATGGAGAAGGGTAAGCGCAATGCCATGCGCAGGAGAGGTCTCGACCCCAAGAGCTCAGGAAAGAAGCCGAAAAAGTCGAGCAAATAGAGGCCAAGCACATAATTGTATTCTTACCATTTCAAGCACCTATTTTCACGAACGTTCAAGAAAGGATCCCCAAAGCACATGTAGAACAAAAACTCCAATCGTGATCCATTTGTGTCATCTCGTCGTTATCTGCTGTCGCCAAACCGGGCGGTGCCTCCTTTTTCGCTTTCTCAAAAGGTCTATCGGGATCCCCAAAAACAAAACAAAAACTTATCATCTGGTACAAATACAATCAATCATAGGTCAACCAACGAGGCAACCAAAATAAAAACGCCAATGCCGCGTGTTCCTCCAGGGAGAATGAAATAGCAACGGCTATAAAATTCACGCTTCCATCTCCCAACAACGCTTGCGCTCTGCGGCCGGAATATTTTTTTTGTCGTGTCATATATCTGATGCATTCGTAAAGGTCGTGGCGGGTTCAAGTATTACAAAACGCGAGCTTCAAAGACAAGGAAACATCGCTCTGGGTCTCTGGCGTGAGACCCGTCCGAAGCAAAAAGTCGTCGTAGGTCGGTCGTTAGGGCGTCTCAAAGGCATCTCCAAGGGGTCTCAAAGCGGGAGGTGGCCAAACTGCGAGACGAGCTCGCGAATAGTCCACCTCCAAGTCTCACGATCACGCACGCCTCGGCCAGCCCACTTCTCGCACTTCTTCCGCCACCGATCCTCCTCTTCACGTTGTCTGCGGACGAACTCCGGTCCAACATCGAACTCTTCCCCCACCAGCCAGTCATCGTTCATGTCACTGGCCCGACCGGGCTTTCCTTCTTCATCCCCAGCGTTGCTCTCGAGGTCAGGGATGTCCTTGAAGACATCATCATCATCATTATCGAGAGCATCGAACTTGTCTAGGGGGTCGCTAGTGTCAGATTTGGTGTTTTGCTGAGGACCAAGCTTCAACCAGCACATAGTTTCGGGGTCAAACACCATGCCGTTGACGACCTGCACACCCTTGGTGGCACTGATCTGAGTGATGAGTGCGGGTCGGGGAGGGGGTGTCCCCCGGGTCTCATTCACCAGGGGAGCTGTTGTCGTGGTTGGTGTTGAGGCTGCAACATCAAACAGATTGAGGGCATTCTCATTGCCTTCCCACCGATATGTCTCAGCATTGTAGAACATGCCGTTGATCACTAGGTTCGCCATTAGAATCTGGTCAATCCAGTGGACAAGAAGAAACTCACTCTTGGACTCTTTGCCGCTATTAAGATTGGAGATGAGATGCGGTTTCAGCTGCGGCGGCCGCTTTGAAGGCTTCTTGTGCCGCACTGTGGGCTGTTGTGTGTTCACGTTTACCCTGGAAGAGAGTGGTGTTCCCCGCTGAGCATTGATCTGCGCCAGTGGTCCTCCAGTACTAGACGTAGATCGGTGAGCCAAGGACGTCTCACGCGCAATGCGGCTTGCGGTCGTATCTCGGGCAAAATGCGGCGTGGATGCACTCTTCATGTGGTGGGCCCATGTTGGTGTCGGTGTTGATGTCCTATCAGGAGCAATGTTCTGGAAACTCCTGTTTCGTAGAGCAGACTTGGCATTGCCTGACGAGGGCTGCTTCAGGAACCTCGTCTCGGTCTCCTTGGATGTTGGCAGGTCGTCAAATCCATCTAGCTCATGGCCATCCCCAAAGTTCTTCTTGCCCTTGGGTCTGCTGAGGCGTTCCCACGTATCTGCCGCAACCCTATACCGGTGGGGGCTAGGTGACCGTATGGCAGATCGGGAAACTGTACGGGAGATTGGCCGAAGATCGATGGAGTTCTCCGAGTCATGTCGGCGGAATTGGCGGGCTGATTTTGAGGCAACATGCTGGGACTGGGTGTGGGACGCGCCAGCTGGGAGAAATGGCAGAGGATTCTTGCGTGTTAGTGCCGGGCTCTCCGATCCTATTGCCCGCTGACGTTCTACTGGTGTCTTCGCCCGGATGCCCGAGTGTGGGCGGCCACTATCTGTCCGGGATGGCGGTCGGTCATGGCGGAAAGCAACAGGCTTCGGGGGAGGATTCAAGGCCCTGATTGCTGGTAGAGACCGCTTCTGCTTAAGAAGCTGGGCATTCGTGGTTGTGGGCTCGTTTCGGAGCGAAGGAGTCGACGCCTTGGAGCCAAGCTCTCTTCTGTTGCTGGGTGTCGGAGGGGACCACTGGTGACCGGATGAGGATGTTGTGGGAGTAGGGAGACTCGCCACAGACAACTGAGCAGAGTGCCCAAGGCGGGATGCAGGACGCCGAGCTCGCTGAGGAATGGGACCACCGCTCTCCGAGACGGGTTCGAGAGAGGTGGAGTGGGCTCGTTCGTGACTTAGGCGTGGTATGCGAGTTGAGGGCTTGTTGGAGAAAGTGAGAGACACTGCAGTCTTAGGACGAGCAGGGCTGCTAGGCCGGGCGTCCTTGACTTTGATGTTGCGGTGGAGGGTAAGTTTGCTCGAGTTGAAAACGTCTCCATCTCCAATATCCAGCCCGTCTAGAAACCCTGGACGATCCGCCTCAGCTGAAGCCGTCTTCTTGGGTGGTGAAGGCTCTTCAGGTATGCGTTCCGGCGAGCGGCTTTTCCTCCGCTGCTTCAGTCGATCTTGGAAATTGACAGGCCCTGGAGGGAGGATAAGTCCATCAAAGGTCTCGTCCTCGCTCTCGGCAGTAATCGAGCTTGACACACTTGGGCTTAGAGCCGAGGCCGAGGAGCTCCTATTGGATTTCGTGTCCCGGCGAGTGCCGCCATAGCGCGTGCCAAGGCTTCCCTCGCCCCAGTCGAGGTCATCGGCTTGCCATGATGGTGTCTTGGGGATATCTCTCCGTGTGGACAAGCGCAGAGTCCCGTTAGAAGGTAGTTCAAGGTCTTTTTCAAAGTCGTCTTCTGGCTGCTTTTCCTTTTCCTGCTTCCGAGGGGTTGGTGGTGTGATGAGGGAGATGGGCTTAATCGTCTGTCTCTTGGAGACCTTGATGGTGTCGCAGCCGTCCCCCAAGAAATCGTCATCCTCCTCAGCATCTTTAAACTTGTCCAAATTGACGGGAGTGACTTGTGAACCAAAGCTGGCCCTGCCCGAGTCCCTTCTGTCATCTTGAAACTGAGCGAACGGTGACTTGGCTCGCTTGGTAGGGCTCCCCTGAGCTGAGCCACCGCTGACCTGGCGTAAAGTCTCTGGGAATTCAGTCTGTTCCTTTAGCCTCATTCTCAGGCCCTGTGTCGCATCAGGAAGCTCCAGGTCGCTCTCCCAGTCCTCCTGGGTAATCTTGCGGAGTTTCCGACCTCCCAATCTCCTAATAGTTCCTCCCATAAGCGCAGATGACGGGATGTTTTGTGGCAGCGGGATGCCAGCACTCTGTGCCGCAGATATGGCATCTAGGGTCGATTTCTCATCGTCCCCGGGGATGTGGACGTGTTTCTCCTCCTCGCCAGCCCAAGAATCGATTTCGGAGCGCAGAGATAGGCGAGACGAGCTGGAGTCGCGCCTCCGGGAAGAAGCATTGGCGGTAGAGGAGGCGCTCCGCAAGGTGATATCGTCGCCATCCACCATAAAGTCGCCATCGTCCCAGTTCTCAACCTCCTCCTCCACTGGTCGGCGTGGTTTCAATAGCAAGGTGTCCATAGTTGTTGCGAGTGTCGAGTTGCCAGCGCCAAGGGGTCATGTGATGGAAGGGACTTGTCCAAGACGGCGCCTCCTCGTTCCCGAGGGCGGCAGTGCTCGTGGCCCGATAAATACTCGTGGTGTCGATGGTGTCGAAGGTGCGAAACGTTGATGGTGGAGAGTTGCGACGTAGGCGAGTCGGGGAAGTGGGCTCCCCAATCGGAGGGTCTGATGGGGTGCAAATTGGCTAGGAGGTTGGGTGGTGGCCTCGGTGGTGGGCTAGGTGGCCTGGGTGGCCCAGGTGGCCCAGGTGGTGGCTTAGATGGTGGCCTGGGCACCGCAGCCCATGTAAGAAAGGGCGGGCATCACGTGACACCTGGGTTTTACGGCGTTTAATTGGCCACAGAGGCCTCACAGACCCACGCGACGCTTCCGTTCCGCGTCAAGGTCGCGACTGAACAGTGTCTCAGTTGCTGCAGAATATCTGCTACTCGTACGGAATTAATATTAGTAGTAATTACCTGAGATTGCAGCAAACTCAGTCTTCAGGGACGGCAGAGTGGCAATCTTGCTTTTCGATGAGCCGTCTGACACAGTAATGAAGTGGCTCCGACGAAATTATCAGAGATTTGCTCAGCGATATCTGAGTTCGTAGACACCTTCCAAGACAATTGTTTCAGGTTGGTGTCGTCGCTTTATGACCCCAGGAACTGGCCAGCAAAAAAAAAAGGCGAGACACCAAAAAGACGACTACTGTACTTCCGTACTCCATAATGTACACATAGTAATAAACGAACTACTTGATAATTCTATACATAGTAATACACATGAGTATACAGATACATCAATATATGTATAAATATTTCGCCTCCATACACAACAACGGGTGAGAACTCCACTTATGTAAACCCATGTCTACTCCGTAGTAACGACCGTACTGGATCTGTTGGAGGCAGGATACACTGTGAGACGGCAAAGGTTGATACTGTTGCGGAGTACGTACTTAGATGTGCATCTCAAGCTGTCGTGTTTTAGGGGTACAAGTTCCTCCAACATCTGACATGCAGTGCCTTTAATAAAATGTTATGAGATATATTTCATTCGATCAATATTCTGGAGACAGTTTCTCTCTATCTTCTCTGTCTTCTCATGAAATATAACTACTCCTCAGGCAGTATATTTTGCAGGATGGAAGTTCGAGTTTGCCACCTGGCTGGCCTGGGCTCCATCACGACTCACTGCCGCCTCGGTAGCCAGTCAGCTCGCCCGGTTATAGCCTTCCCGCACTTGCATAACCATAGCTACGAGATTTTTACAGCCTTCAGCGCGGATTCTTGCTCGCAGTCAAGATTTGATGGGAATACAGAGGCAGAATCAAGTGCGGCGAGCCAAAGTATCAACGCTTCTGAAACCACCTTGACGTGGACAATGTCTGATGCAGTGGGAGGTGATGCGGCGCCGCCGCCATCCCCAGATATCTCGCTCAGAGTCGGCAGCCAACCATCCAGGGCGTCCTCTGGTTAGGTATTGGTAGCAGTAGTTTCAAACGATCACGTGAGCGATCTGTGACTTGGCTCAATTTCCCAATCTCATTCACCACCTTCACGAATCACAAGCGCCCCTCATCATCACCAAAGATCCCTACTTCTTACTGCGCGGGCTTCACCGTCTGACTCTGAATCAATGGGCCTGTCCCTTGGCACTCTTTTCCCACTATCATGGCGAATTTGGCTGGGCAAACTGCTGTTTCGCCCCTTCGACGGGCCCTGCACGAGAGTCAGCTGGCACCGTGTCATCAAGGGACCATGTCGTCCATCAGAGGTTGAGGCCATGCAATACATCGCTTCCCATACGACCATTCCGATACCTGAGGTCTATGCGGTTCATACTTGGAAGGATCGCATCTATATTGAAATGGCATACATCAAGGGAGATAGCCTCGATGACGCTTGGAGGACCAAGGGCGCCTTGACGGCAGAGCAGAAAAAGGTCATTTTTGCGGACATCAACCAATACGTTTGCATTCTCCGCGGGCTAAAACCTCCATCGGAGGATCTGGTCGCCTCGGCTTTTCAAAACCCGGCCTACGATTGCCGAATCGGCTTCCGTTTTTTCGGTCCTATGAACCATCGTGAGTTTCAGTCACTAACGCGGCAACACCTACGATTCGAAGACATCGGGCTCCTCGGCAAGGAGGTGGAAAAGATAAATACAACCCGATATGGGACACATTTCACGCACGGCGACCTGATCCCAAGAAATATTATCGTCAGGAACGGTCGCGTCGCGGCCCTCATCGACTGGGGATTTTCAGGATGGTATCCAGAATATTGGGAGTTCACCAAGGCACACTACGACTATTTCCCAAGCGAAGAGTGGTATGAATACCTCCGCCAAGCACTTCCCTGTTATGATGTCGAGCTTGCCGCGGAGCGAACTCTTTGGACAAGGCTTCCTGAACCGGGAACTCACACCGTCAGCTACTACGACGGCCAGTATTACGAAAATACAGGATCAAAGCCCTCGCCGGCTTGGGTGGATGCAAGAGCAGGTCGTCAACTGACAGATCTCTGGTCTCTAGTGGAGTTCTGAGGTAGTGTCACACCATGTCAATGTCAACCGAGGGTTTCCATGGAAATGACACCGGAGGCCTGTTGGTAGCGAACCCCGTAAGCGCCTGTGTCTGGCCTCTCCGATAGGCGCCGTGGAAGACCGAGCGGAGCAACCGTGCAGTGGGTCACATACGCACTCTCTGTCCAGCATGTCTTCCAGCAATGCCCACCCTTTCCACCTAGATTGAGCCTGAAAGGTGACCGCATGGGAGCATCGGCTACGGGTGCTTTCATCTGGGGCTCTGAAAAAGTTGATGGGTGCGGACCCGAACTGCCATCATTTCGGCAGAAGGTGAACATCAGGGTTGCTCGGCGTGAACCGATTCGGCTACCCATCTTGGAGAGGGACGACGTGAAACCTGCCTGCACGGTATGCTTCTCACAAGAGGATGGCTATCTCACTATCCTGATACTGGCCTGGACATACATTGGGCTGTGAATCCCAGACGAAACTTGGGGAGAATACCATGTTCTCGCCTTCTTCTGCATCCGTAACAACATTGTCGACCAGAGCCACGCTGCCTTGGCCTCCGCCCTTCTGCTGCCATCGATGAATGCATGTTGCCCTGTAAGATTGCCTGCTCTAAGAGTCGACATCTAGAACAATCCAACAAATCCTCCAAGCTGCTGTCCCGGCGGCAGTCTTGGTCATGACTGGGTGCGTGTGGACAATCACATAGACAAGCTTCTCACGCTGAGCTGCCACATTAGAGGGATACATGCTATGCTACTGAACATCTTCTATGAGCCTGACATTGAATGCAACGTCTCGTGCGGATGAGTGCAGACTTCTTTTTCTATTGCAGTCAGGCTACCACAATCGGACCCCGGTGTTTCAATTATGAGGGGATTCTCTTTTAGGTATAGAGCAGGGAGGAAAAAGAAACTGACCCATGTGAATAATTTTTATGATTGCGTAAGTTTATGTGACGGGATTGTCTTAAGGTGGAGGAGGCACGAGCTGAAGGCCGGAAGTGGCAGCACATATTCCGTACTACAGGTATTATACCGATGGTGATTGGCGACAATACGTTGTGCAAGTTTCTGGTCTCAACACCTGAAACTCAGTATAAAAAAAAAGACGAAAGGGTTGATGGAATCATGAAAGTGTCCTGGAGCGGAATGGTGAATCCCTCAGGGGCCCCGGACTAGTCTCCGGTCTCCGGTCTCCGGTTTTCGGCCGGCGTTGCGGACGTGCCGAGCGGCGAACACCGTCCCCCACATTTCCCGTCTCCGGTCCGGTGGATATATGTATAGATGCCCGTCATGTCGTCGCTACTCTAGGTAGCTGCCCCTAATAAACTACACATTTGTGTACCCGGCATGACTCGGGAATCTCGAACATAAATGACGGCAGATTCAGCGCAGGCGGCGACAAGTGTGGACGGATAATAAACGGCTGTCCTCCTGTCCTTCCTCCAGGGGTAGCGGCTTTGGGGGCCACCCAACGAGCTTGCGGTAGACAGACCAGTCGTGAAGATGTTCCTGTCCACGAACTGCTTGTCCAGGGTGTCATGGCTGGCAGGGCTGGTTGAAGAGGACAGAGTAGCCGCTGTAACGGCTTGCATCAACTCGGTCACCGTGATTGGATGGGAACCAGGCGAAACGTGAGCCTCTGAAGTAGAGCGTCGTTCCGTGAAACGTAGCCAATATCCTAGACGGCCCCAATGTTCAGCGCGGAAGCTGCTAAGACCAGGCTCTGCCTATACTGTACGAATGCATCCAGGAAGATATTTGTGCCGGCATAGTTTGCCTGTCCCGCCGGACCAAAAACTCCAGATATAGAAGAAAACATGACAAAGAAGCCTAGTTGAACTCCGGCGGCGACGGTTGCGTTATGGAGGTCCCATATCTCCTAGACCTTGGGCCTGAGCACAGCGTTCCACTAGTCGATGCTCATCCGAGAGAAGTTCTGGTCGCGTAAGACCATGGAGCATTGGAAGACTCCTTTGAGTTTAGGGGCCTGTGTGATATAGCCATATCAACTTCATCTGCGTTGGCCACGCCCCCCCGGAGAGTCAAATCTCCCCACCCATACTCTCGAGCTCTTTGACGTAGGTAGAGTCCTTTGAGCGTGTACCAGCGCTTTGGGAAAGGAACACGAGCCGACGAGCGTTATGCTCAATCAAGTGGCGCGCGACCCATCGCCTTAAGACCACTAAGACCTCTTACAAGCAGGTAAGAGGCTTCGGGTCCAAGACCAACTTCTTGGGCGTCTTAACGGAGTCTATATCAATCTTAGAGCCCCCATCTGATTTCCTCCTGAGATGACAACCTTGCCTAAGTGCTGACCTTGCTACACATATAGGAAAGCGTATCGGATAGCGGAAGCATAAAAGGTCTTCTTAAGCGTGATTGGGGAAAGATGGCCTCCGTGATACTATCGCACGATTTCTTTTAACAGTCTACAGAGGGAGTAAGGGAGAGCATCTTATCACGTCGCGGGATGTAGACTTGCTCCTGAACTATGGACTGCCTCCTAGTCATGAGGGCCGCAAGGTCAAAACTAGCGTAGCTCTGCATTCCCAAGAAGGGCACCATATCGAGATTAGCGCCAATAAATTCTCGCTTGTCAATGTCGACGACTCTGCCGAACTCGTCTATATAACGCTAGGTGGCGTGGAGGAGCTCTCCAGAAAGCGAGTTCGGAGCTAGATCCACGCCCTTGCCGTTGGTCTCTCGTAGAACTCCGTCCAAGAACCCAGTATCTCTAGATCTGAATATGTGCTTCCTGAGGAGGCCAGACCTGCCCATCCAGTCCATGTAGTTTCTCATGTGGCTCCCATCCGTCGTAGCCCCGCTGACACGTCTTTGAGAATAGACCATGCACAGCCGACCGAGCTCATATAACGCTGGCATGTACAGTTCTCAAAGTAAATAGGACTCTATGAGGTACTTGACAACGAGAAAATTGATATGCGGAACCCAAGCTAGTCGCGCCGTGGTTAAAGGCTCGTCTATCTCCAATACTTCGACCTCCTAGAGAAGCGAAAAAGTGATGCTCTCGACATGGAGTATTGCCTGCCCTTTTTCGTTATACTTAGTCTAGCTGATAATTCCACCGGCTCCGTCGCTGGATGGCCAGACAAGCCTCGTGGAAGCCGATCATGGCTGCTGAGCAGGCTGTGCGGATATCGAGACTAATCCAAGTCAACTCTGCGTTAATGACATCTAGAACATCAGGGGCTATACCTAGGACCCTTGAGGTCCATCCCGTACTATATGCGGCTCGACACTTAGAGTCGTTATGGCCATCATCTCTGTAGACACCGGTCTGTGGATTGTCCCGGCTCTGTAGCTCAAGCTAATCCTCACAGATCCCAGCTCCTGGAACTCAGAGTAATACGCTGAGATATTGGGAAGTATTTATCTGTTGCGAACCTAGAGCTGCATTTTCTCCAAACAAGGGGCCTTTATACAAAGTTCCCATAGTGCACTAGTATTGTTGAGAATTCAAGATAAAATTTAAATCGCTAGACTGCGAAGAGAAGAACGGGCCACGAGGTGTAGTGCTGTCAAGGAACACACAAAATCATATGCGAATCATTTTACCCATCACGCCTCCCGCACATGCCTCCTCCGTTGATGTCCCTTCCCCCAGTGGTGCTCCACGCGGGACCTCCAACCTCCTAATCTAACAATGACCCTCGTTGGCTATCGCGCCTCCATTCGGTTCCGCAACGGTTGTATCATCAACAGCCCAGTCCGGGAACACGAAGCCAAAGGTAAGATTCGGCCCCGCCGCTCGCTTGGTCTGTTCTGGCTCCCCGTTGAGCTGTATGGCCGGATTGTGGACAGGGGTTTGGGATCCCACGGGCGTCTCCAAAGCAGTGCTGTTGGAAGGGAGGTGGCCCCGGCCAAAGCCCTCCATCTTGCCTGTAGAAGTGGCCTGGACTTGTATTAGTTACGCCCGTTGCGGATATCGCTCGCTAGCGACAACAGAGAGTCCCCCCCCACATACGTATATATCGCCAAGCTCCATATTCAAATCCCATTGCCCAAAGTCCCCGGAAGCCTGCAAAAGGCCGGGCAGAAAGAGCCCTGGGTTGGGGGTCAAGACCGCATCTTCTGGCACGGGCTCGCCAAACTGGACTTTGCGGACATAGCGCCGGGCGATGGTCGCGAATTCTGCGATAGTCCTGCCCGGCAGGGCACCATTGGATGCGATGTCTATGCGTGTGAAATACTCTGCGGCCTGGTCAAGGAGGGCTAGGTTTCGGTTGGTCTCGACATGTCGAGGGTAGTGGACGACCAAGTCGAATAAGACGAATATGGCTGACACGGGCATGATACCCGCCACGCTTGGAGCTCAATATCAGCATCAAAGCTTCAAAGGGCTGTGCATCTATCAGACTTACAAAACTGACATGTGCGGCGCAATGTCAATAAACGACACCAGCTCAATGACATTCTGAGCTGCGCCCATCAATTTCCCCTGGCTATCGGTGCATGTAGTGTCCAGACCATCACCGGGATCGACTCGTATAGATAGTCTCTCCACTGCTATGACGAGGTTGTAGTACAGGTACTGTGTCTGAATAGCAATCGACTTTGTGCTTAGACTTTCGAGTCGACTCAGTTGCAGCGTCTCTCCCGGGCGATACTCCACCGGCACATCCAGTCGCCATTCTTCCAAGCCGCTTCGTATGCGCTTAATAGACTCGAGAAAGGATGCTTTTGATTTCAACGTGGCTTCTGTGGAGAATAGAGAGGTGTAGGCTATCGACGAGAGCCTACCTAGACGGACAGCCGAAAGAAACCAGTTGTAGTCTCCAAAGACAGACTCGACCACATGGGGGACATTGCTGCTTATATCCTCGTCGGCAATCACCTAGTTGGAAATCAGCAACATGTCTGGAATCTCTGTGGAGAACATGGAGCACACCGAGCTGTTGCGCTCATAGAATGCCGTTGTCTTTTCAATGTAGTATATGGTCCAGAACGTCTTGAGATGGCTCTCTTTTGCGTTGCAAGGTCTTTGATAACGTAGATGCTGGGCCATCCTGCCGGCCTCGTAGATCAACGTCTGATCCAATTGAATGCAACATGCGCTCATGGCGAAGATGGACTATCGCTTTCGCGTCAATTTCATAGGCTCGTTGAATCGAGGGCAGAAATCCCTACCATGGCTGTTAGGGCCTAATGTGTGGCGTCTGTTAGTACCGCATCCACCAGGTAGCCTGACGAGCACTGGACGCACCTGAAGCTTAACGAGGGAGTACGAAGGAGCTATGAGATCAGAAACATATCCGAGGCAGGTGTGGAACAGTTCCCACGACTTCCCTAATCTTGGCACGAAGCTTCTACCGTCATGATATTGGCTGCCCAAGGCCAAGACAGCATGGTACAGAGCGGAAAATGCTTTGTTTGAGTTCAAAGTGTCTTCCATTTCCATATTGAGAACATCCGCAGCAAATTCCTCTCTGTCGAGAAACGGATAAACCGGGTGAAGGTTTTCAAAGTAAGCTTCAAAGGTTGATCAGTCTGATGCTAATAGGCCAGGCAGGAAAGACAAACCATTAGTATACATCTCCACCTCGTCTGCTGTTATATCAACTCTCACAGAAGGTTTCTCAAATTGAATCATGGTATAGTTTGACTCCAGTTTGACGCAGATACTCTTCGTCATCAGGCCTTCCAATCCATCGACAAGTTCCCTTAGGTCGTCTGTTTCGGGGCGTTGCGTCAACAGGGCCATCCTCTGACTAGAAAAGAACGGCATAGCCGAACTTGCAACTAAACCTGGGTAAGATATTGGTGAAGAGAAAATTGGGGGAAGTTAGCTTGCCTCGATCACTGCCGGCCTAAGAATGAAGTCAGACGGTATCTCAGCTTCATACATGGCCAAACTCAACGGACCTTGATGGTAGCTGACTCGTCGTACAATGGAGCGAGCTGGGACCCATGTCGTAGGAGGCGATCAATAAGGAGCTCTTTCTCCCCTTCCAGAGAGGGCTCAGTAAGGCAAGTGGTAATCTCTAGACGGTTCTCAGCAATAGTCGGGCACATTAAAGTCCTTGAAAGTCGCGAGGGCTGCCTACGTTGAGATCTTGCCCGGAACTTGCGTTTGATGAGACTGAAGTTGCAAGACTCGTTGCGGTTCTGGCAAAAGGCCACGGTCAAACCCCACACGAAACTCGGGGGTCGGGACGATGAACAATCTCACGATGCAATGAATACAGGTCTGCGGTTCCCATGGCGGTGCCGGGATCTGTGGTACTGTGTATTCATCGAGTGTCAGCCTCCTCCTTCGACAGCACAGCCTTTTAATCCGGAAATGGCGGCTTACCGATGCAGCGGGCTTTGCGGAGCCTGCACTGGTCGCAGGACTGGTTGATTCTAAGCATCTCTTCTTCTAGGCTTGCTGGATATTGGCTGCATTCCATGAGGAATGACGAACAGCTTGCAGGGACTATGGGAGGGGGGGGGGGGGGCATGTCCTGCTTGGGTCGATCTCCATTGTGCTGCAAGTGGCTGACTGTGTGCTTGGAAGGGGCTCGTAGCTTCAACTCTTGTCGTCTCCCCCCTGTTCATATTTCGCACGGTGTCAGCCGTCTGCATATGCCCGGGATCCCACACATGCATGTCCGACAGCACAGTATCCACCAAGCCAGCAAAAGATCCTCGAACTGTGTCAGCCAGGTGCATAATGATGCGACTCCAGAGGCTTGGTAATTACATACCTAGTAGGGTATTGGCACGTTCCAGAATAAGACCCTCTCGCTAATGGCGTTCCCTTTGGACGATGAATTGCCATGGAACAAATAAAGTATAAGACCACGGGCTTTCCGTCCTCTCCATGCGTGAGGAAAGCAGCCAACATCAATGCTCAAACATACATGTACCGGTGACAGTTGACACCACTACAGAAGGTAACCAAAATGACGAAGAAGCTCATCACTATCCTGGGCATTACCGGGACGCAGGTTTGTCCTCCAAGGCAGTCAACACCCTAACCACACATCGACCAATGGTGCTAACACTTTGATCTGCTTCAGGGGGGTTCCGTCGCCGAGCGGTTCTTAACCCACGCGGACTGGCGCGTCCGCGGACTCACTCGCAATCTTGCCTCTGACAAGGCAAAGGCCTGGGCGGGAAGAGGTGTCGAGATGGTCAAGGGAGACCACGACAATGCGCAATCATTGACAGCTGCCTTTCGAGGCGCCCACGCCATCTTCGCCGTCACGGACTGGGCGGGCAACCTGACTCGCATCAGCGACGACAAAGGGTTGCAAGAAAAGGCAAAGGCCGCTGGCAGATCGCTGGAGGAATATGCCGGAGACCTGGAGCGGGAGCAGGGCATAAACATTGCAAAGGCAGCTTCTGATCCAGCCGTGCTCTCCACCCTGGAGAGGTACGTCTTCTCCACGTTGACCGCAATGCAGAAGATCAGCGGCGGCAAGTACACGCATTCGTGGGAGTTTGACTCCAAGGCCGCGGCCGAGACCTATATCCGGGAGCATCTCCCGGAGCTTCGCGATCGGCTGAGCACCGTCACCATGGGCATCTTCCAGGAGACATGGAGGGACATTGCCGCCTTCAGACCACACAAGCTGCAGGACGGCACGTTTGAGTATGTGCGTTTGAAAACCTCGGGTACGCACGAGGCGAACCCTGAGGTGGTTGCTACGCGAGACACCGGCGCGTTTGTCGAAGCATTGGTTCTTCACCACCCGCCCGGCACGGACGTGCTGGGCGCCAGCGCTATCATATCCAAGCCAGACTACGCAGCGCTTTGGGGTAAGACCATGGGAGTTAAAGCAACAACGAGAGACGTGGAGGAGGAGGAGTATCTGCGCTACGTGCCGGAGGGCTTCGAGCTCACCCTACTAGACGACGTCAGGTTCTTTGCAGAGTTTGGATACGCCGGTGGAAATCCCAAAGTCAAGACTCCGGCTGAGCTTGGGATCGAGACAACTTCGTTGGAGGAATGGTTTCAGAGCCAGGATTGGAGCGCAGTGTTGAGCGGGGAACTCTAAGCTGGCCTGGAGACGAGGATGTACGTGTGCAACCCTCTCTTATTAAACGTGGTAGGCTAGATTCCCAGAGCGGATGCACCAGATGATATCTATGCCCGATACTCTCAACACGAAATTTTCCAACATGCTATGTTGTATGACTCTTGGCTTGAGAGCATTGAAGGAATTTTCATTACGCGCTATCTACCTTCGACGGGAGGCCCCTCAACGGGATGCTATCGCTGTACACCTCTTCGACATGGCGCGGACAAGGGAGCGGCCCTTCCCCCCTTCTGCTCCTCCAGAAATTTGTTGCTTGCACAATCTCCGGGCATCCCCGTAGAAGCCATCCCCATTTACGCAAGAACGGCAGACTTATTTCCCAGCTCCAAGGGTCGGACGGCTCTCCCCAGACAACGAGACCGGCCCACTCGCTTCTCCCCCCTCCCACCTCCAGCACATCATTGTACAGATCCTGCTCGTCTTCAGCCGTAAGGAATTGCGAAGCCGCCAATATGTTGTCTCGCAAGATGGGTAGCGGGAAGAGATCAAGCCAGGGGTGGTGTCTTGTCCTCAACTGCAGGCTAGTAGGAGCGAGGCTCGGTGGGACGGCGGCTGTGTTGGCTGCCCCTGGATTCAGACTCGGCCCACCACGGCCAAACGGGGAGATGACTTCGCAGAGCAGCCAGTCGAACGTAAACCCCAGAGACGAAGCGTTCCGTGTCATGCCATTGATGAGGTTGAGTTGTATGAGTTTCAGGCGGTGATCGGCACATGGCGCGGCCGTCGCATAGCTCTCGAGTGCGTGCTCAGCGAAGCGCTTCAGCACGGCTCGGTTATACGTGATGTTGTCAGCCGTGCAGTATTCGAAGTTTGCTTCGAGCTTTTCTAGTGGGCAGGCTGTCGCATCGCCCTGCGGAGGACTAGAGACGGATGGGCAAGAAATGGCCTTGCAAGGAGAGGGGCTTGAGCTTAGAGACTCTAGATTAGGGGTGGAGTCCACGAGATCTGGAGTCCAAGTGCTGGCGGCAGCAACTTTACTTCTCTTCCTCTGTCGAGCTAGATTCTGGTGAGCATTGTCCTGTCTGACGCGGCGCACGAGGACGTACATATTCTCTTATTCAACCTGTTCTGTAGCTTCTTTCGTTCTTTCTGGCTTGTGATGCCGGACCAGTCTTCGCCAGCTCTTCGGATATGTAGCTCATGTGGCTTTTGCTGCAGCTCGACAAGGAAAACCTGAGCAGTGGACGCAATGCCATTCGTGGTCGCCATGGCGAGTGCTTGGTTGGCAAGGGGTTCACAACGATCGAGGGCTAAGATCGGCCAGCGTCACGCCGGCTATATTATAGTATAACATGCACCTAGTTGATCCTCAGGATTGTGAACATTGTTGATGAGGTGAGGATGTTGTTGAATCTGAGTAGTGTAAGGTGAGTTGGTGCCCTTTTCATTGATCCCTGCAGGCTGCAGCCACTGTTGGCAGGATGCAGATTCAGCCTCTCTCTCTCTCACACATCACTCCACTAACCGTTCCATCTCTCAATGCAGCAGTCATCTGCTTATTAATATCCCACCGTAGGGTGTTTTAAATAGTAGGTGGCCTGAGGGGTGTCCCGACTTACGTATACGGTATCCCTGTACTCGTAGTTCGTAGATCATGGGACGCCCGCCACAGTCGCCAGCCTTGCGACCTGGGAAGGCTCTCTCCCCGCATCGCATTATCCAGGCGAGACTTTAGGTACATGTACTTACGGCGGTCGACTACGGTGTAGAGCAGCGCACAATGGATCCTTTCTCGGTTACGGTGGGCGTCGTTGGCCTGATCGCCACCAGCTCCAAGATCGTCGTCTCTCTCAAAGACCTTGTGGACTCGGCTCAGGGCGTCAACACCAGGATTGAGCTGATGATATCCGAGGTTGAGCTGCTAAAGCGCGCGCTCCAGTCCATGAAGACTACACTAGAGGCCGATACGCTGCAGCCCTTCTTCCAATCGACGGGCCACTTGGCTGAGCACTGGGCCAACATCTCGGCGTGTTTGCGCGACGGAGAGAAAATGCTAAGCGACTTGGATTCCATTCTCGCCGGTATCAACAAGTCAGTCAGAGTCCTCGATTCTACGAGGAAGGCCATGCGCCTGAATTCGGCATGGGAGGATGTAGAGTCCTACCAGCAACGCTGCCGGTCTTGCCGGGAGACGATCCAGTTGTCGCTGCAAGCTGCACTCTTGTGAGTATCCTTCCTCTGCGGCTTGTTTCTGGCCTTGGATACGTCGGGGATCGTCCAGATTCAATGGTCAAGACCGGTAAAGGGCTGACGCTCTGATACTAGATGGGGTCAAGTCTCCTCGAGGCAGCTGGAAAACGCTAGCACAATCAACTTGGCTGAGCTCACACAGTCCATTCAACGCTTGGCAGATTTTGTTTCCCTGCGGATGGCATCGCTCGACAGGAGAGGGGAAGCGGAAACTGCCAATATAGAAGAGTTGTCCAGCCTCCGCAACCAGAGGACTTGTGTCCAGTCTTCAGCAAATATCGTGTCGTCTACCTGCTCACTGGCAACCGATGACGAAGAGTCTGTGGCGGCGGCCTCGGATCTACATGGGATATTCAACCATCAACCGAACCAGCTAACATTAGCGTGGACTGTTGAGATGTCCAAGCTAGATCTTGCCATGTACGCAGACAAAGACGTCCCTCCGCTTCGCCGACCTTCCTCCGTGCCGGCAATCTCCGTCTCCACCGCTATTGAGGAGTCGGATTCGGATGGCGAGATTGAGGCCGAGATTGTGCACCTCCATGTTAGTAAAGGCCGCGAGGCACTTCGGGCCGGTAACTATGAGGAAGCTGAGCGACTGCTCAGTAGAGGCATTGACCGGGTGAGGAGGTCCAAGAGCAGGCACCTGAGCTCATCCATGCAGACGGAGGCTTTGGAGGAGCTCGCAACCCTGTACAAGCAACAAGAGAAATGGCAGGAGGCAAAGGATACTATTATTCAGAAGCTAGGTGTTCTGTCTAGGACTGCCACGGCTGATTCAACAGACATTCTCCAAGAGAAGCTGGCACTGGCCAAGGTCCTGCTACTTCTTGACGATACAGTACAGGCCAGGCTGCATGTGAGAGCCTGCGTTAAAGGGTACCGAAGACTAGGACATGGTGGCCGAGATGGACTCGATAATTCGTTGCAGGCCATGGTCGATATATGCAGAAGTGAGGGGGATGCGGATGGCGAGGAGGAGTACACCATGCTGCTCTCTTCACCTGATATCCCCTGCGCCGACTCGCAGCCATCGCCCGCAGCATCACAGGTGTCGCAGTTCAAAACGAAGTCTACGCCCCGTTCCCCGGAAGACAAGCCAGCGGAAGATCTCGAAACAACTTCGCGGCTTCTTCCATCGCCTGGAACGACCCTGGCGCTATGGGAACCGCTAGAGTTTCAGTCGGCAAATCTGGACCTGAGCTTTTCAGAGCACCTCACGTCTCCGATAACCACAACCACTTCTGGATTCATACCAGGAGATACTGTGCCAATTCCCATAATAGCTACGCAGGACATGGACCCATCAGATACACCACTAACAAGAGCAAGCTCTGATTGCTTGAGGGTTTCAGAACCGGCCCGTTCACAGACGGATGATAGGGAGGCTCCCCGACATCCCTCCAGGGCAGAGAGTGTGGATAATCTCCACGATCTCGTACCCGCGAAGTCACTTCCACATCAGAATGAGTTCCATTATTCTCAGCAGAACGAGTATTCTGCAGAGCTAGAGAAGCTAGATGTCAGACCCATTTCACCCATGGGCCACGGAACCTCTCTCCTACCACCTACGGCCTTCTCTCATCATCGATCGGTAAGATTATACAGAAACCCACTTACCAATTATTACCTTTGCACGTTAGCTCTGCCTACTCACCTAGAGCTACTCTCACTCTACTTAGTTGGTTAAATAGCGGCAAAATGCTGACTAGAGCACTAGGTATCTAATCCGGAAACAATGAATTGGAACAAAATGCTCAACCCAGAGCTACCACAAACAGACGCTGATGCCTCGGATAGAAATTCCACGCTCTTTAACACACCTTTCACTCGTGGACATTCAGTTGACGGGCACAGTTCCTCTCGGCATATAGACGCCGACTTGCCTCGACACACGGGTAGCAAATTGCCAACGCTCAATCCCAGAGTGAGAGCACTCTTCATTGGCGCAACCTACTGCGGGAAAACTTCGCTCATAACGTTTGTCTATCTGTCATTCTTTTCTAGCTAGTGCCCGTTTAACTCGGCCGTTTTGCTAATACATCCTCTGATAGGCACTACACGCAAGGAGCAGGAACTTTGGCTGGAACGGTAAGTCTTCTCGGATCACACAGGAAAGAGTGCCGCCTGTGCCCATGAAAATTGCCTAGATAATTGCGTGTATCTAACGCTGGATTTTGTGAAAACAATGCAGCACGATGCCACGCCGTCACTAGTACCACACATCACATCCTGTCCATTACCGTTGTGGCCGCAGCCCGTTGAGCTTGTCCTATGGGACAGTCCAGGACCCGTTGACGAGAATCTCATTCCAAAATTGGTCGAAACGATTGCGGAACAGATACACTGCGTGGTTCTGTGCTTCGCTGTGGACGAGCCGGACTTGATATCGGATGTAGACACTATGGTACGTGCATCCCACCGCACCCGGACGGTGTGAGCTTTTTATTCAGGTTACCGATATGGGGACTAATTCATGACTTCTCGAGCTTTAGTGGGCACCTCAAATTCGATCCATCTTTCCCAACAGGCCCATTGTCCTTGTCGGCACCAAGACCGACCTTCGAACGGGTCCCTACGTCGGAAAAGGTTTCGCTGCTCCAATGGACCAGCCATGCAGCCGTCGCGAAGTAAGAATAAAACCACAGGACTTGGAGGACTTGTAGCCTGGAACTGGCTATACAGAAACCTTTCACCCTCATTCAGTAAAACTTGCACGATACCTTGGCTGACATGCTCTCCGTGATGCAGGGACTTCACCTCCAAGCCAGGATAGGGGCGACAGGCTACTTTGACTGCTCTGCCAAGACTGGTGAGGGAGTTCTGGAGCTGGCAAGGGAGATTACAGCTCAGGGGATTCAATATCAGCATTTGATTGGCGATCAAAGCCCATTGAAGGGCTTGTGGAGAAAAGGGACCACGTGGTTCAAGAGGAGATCAAATATCTCATAACCGGTGGTTGTAGCGGGGTTTTGGTTTCTTGACAATGGCCTTCTTGTGTACATTTCCGGGGGCCTTGAAGTGTATAGCATAGATCATAGTAAGACAGTAATAATTTACCAATCCTCTTTAAATATGGGTGCGCGGATTATACCGAAGAGGCATTTCCAATGTCCCCTTTTCAACGGGAAGCCATGCGTTGGAAATGAATCTACTCACTGGTTTCCTGTTCCATAGCAATCGAATTCTAAACTATTCATAATTTGACAATACTGGCGTATTAATCATGAGTTTGCCCTCCGTCATATAAAAGGTATCCTTGTCGTCACGAAACTGTTTATGGAAAGTTCTCGAGAAGGATACCGGGAAACACGGCTCCAACGACCTCCTTGACGCCATCCTGTGACACCACCCAAGAAAGCTCGTCGGTTGCCAAACAACGCAATTAGGCAGCTATGGCAACTCCAAGTATCTCATAAACCGCCTTAATATACGCTGCCGGGGAAGGATGCTCTGCATTCAGCATCCTGTTCATCGTATACGCAATTGTGAGCCTCCTGTCGCTATCCACAACCACTATCGAACCACCCCATCCGCTACCCCATCCAACACTGCCCCCCGGCAGCATGCCTTGGGCGATCCCCGACCCAGGTCCCGTGAGGTATATCCCAAGTCCGCGCCTCCCGCTCCGCCCCGTCACCAAATCCGTCCCAATCGCATGCTCAGTAAGCGCCAGTTTCACCGTCTCGGCCGACAGCAGGCGATGGCCACCCTCCGCACACGTGCCGCCAAGCGAGAAGCAGGACAGGATCTTGACTAATGCCCTGGCGTTTGTGTGGCCGTTGACCGAGCCTAACGCACTAGACCGCCAGAGCACAGTGTTTGCGTCCTCGGCTCTGGGCATGGGGTTGCAAAGCGTGCGCACGACGATCGAGTCCTGCTCATACCCCAGCTTGCTCAGCGCCTCCTGGATCGAAGGTCCCGGTGGAGGCACGACGGGAGCCACCCGGTCCCAGTCCTCCTCGCGACACCCGAGCTGGAAGTCGGCCCCGTCGCCTAGCGGCCGGCAAATCTCCTCGGCTACGAACTTGTCGATGGACATGCCCGTCTTCCTTCGCACAAGCTCCCCGACGAGGAATCCCTGCGTCATGCCGTGGTATCCCATTGCGGTTCCGGGAGCCCACAACGTTGCCTGGTGTGCCAGCTTGCCGGTCGCCGTCTCGACGTCGCATACGTCCTCCAGCGTCATATCGTCCTGCCACGCGCTGAGGCCCGCGGTGTGGCTTAACACTTGGCCGACCGTGACCTCGGACTTGCCGTTCGCCGCAAACTCAGGCCAGTGCTGGGTCACCCTGTCCTCGGGCCGGAGCACACCGCGCGAGATGAGCATCAGGGCCGCCAGGTTGGTGACCAGTTTCGTGGTCGAGAAGACGTTTACCACTGTATCCCTTTGCCATGGTTTCTTGGTCGATGCGTCGGCGTAGCCCCCCCACAAGTCCACCACATTCTCCCCGCCGTTGATGTTAATGCACAGACTGGCCCCGATGTCTTGTCCGGACGTGATGAATTCTTGCATCAAGTCACGGAGCTTGGAAAACCGGGCGTCGCAGTGGCCTTGGACCTGAGCCATCCTGATGGATATTATATACGTGGCAGCGATTGTCGAATACAAGCAACGAAGCCCCAATTCAGATGCAAGAAAGATGGGATTTTGGAAACCCCCCCACCCCGGGGGGCGACTTGGAAGGAGGGGGACTGACGGATCTGAGTGCCCCCAGGTACCTGATCAATCCACTAATAATAGTACTCATACGGAGTACTACTATCCTACTTACATCTGCAAACATACCTACCTAGCGCGCAATACTAGGTGCCTGCTACAAGTCAACTATTCCTGGTAAGAATAATACCAGGCATACAGAAAACTAGATAGTGTACATCGTACGGCGCCGTTTTGGGGATTTGGGGATCTCGATATACGACGTACTAATAGCGTCGAGCAAACTCAGGAGGAAAAAAAAAAAAAAGGCATCCTCATCACCGCCCGCTATCCCAGAGTCAAGCCGCTGTGTCTGATGAGTACGAATAGTTGTAGGTCGACGAATAGAGAATACCGGCTATTGTGATTTTATTTTATTCTTAAAGGTGTCCAGATGTTGTTCTGGCAGTGTTCATTCTCTGCCGTAGCGTCATCGTTCTTTTTGTCGCCCCTCACCACCACCTTAACGGTCGGAAGGTGGACCGATGGAATTGCGCTGCTGATGCCTGCAGCTGCCTGGAGCTGCCTGGAGCTGCCTGGAGCTCCCTACTCCAACCAACCAGGAACAACGCCACTCTTTCTACCGACTGACGACAAAGTAAAGTCAACGACACACCAAACCGCGGGTTGATTATTGCTGTATCGATCACGAAAGCGTTGCTTCCTCGCGCCTAACAGTGGGGGCTCTCTCATTGCCGATCGTCCGTCGCATTCGAACGTGCTTTCACTTCACATCGGCCTCTTGCTCCCTAGGACTTGACTTCACCCACACCTCGCACCCTGCTCCACCAGAGACCATCCATCTTGGCCCTGCCTCGAACATTCAGATTCAGGCCAGCCGTACTGCCTGGGTAGCCATGGCGCCGACAGAGCGCGTGCTCAAGTTCACCCGCAGCGATGACGCGTCGAAATACGTCCTGTTAAACGTCATTTTCAAGGGACCCAAGCCCCTCGACATCAAAATCCAGGCCACCGAGGGTGAGGCCGAGTACGGTGTCAGCAGTGAGTCCACCAGGCCATTGGCTCGTTCGCCCATCTGATGCCTCTCACCCCCAGTCAAGCACGGCAAGGTCGGCTCCTTGAGGGTCAAAAACTGCCCAGCCACCGAGTCGGAATGGCAACAGATTCTCGGGCGTCTCCTCCAGCAGGAGCCTCAGCCGGATATTCAAGCCACCGCCACCGTCTCTGAGGGCTCTTCCATATCTGTAGTCATCAGGAAGTCAATCCAGGGGATCACAGTAAGCCTCTCCACGCCCTCTCCACCTGTTAGGCGACCCTGCTCACAATTGGCAGCAACGCCTGGGATCCATCACGATCCCCGAAGTCCCCGGCGGAGAGCTCAATGTCCTTGACTGGTGCGCAGCCGCAGTTGATGCGGCGGTTGAGAACAAAACAGCCGCGTTCCAGGCATCAAGGAAGGCCGAGCAGCTGGAGAGCGAGGTGGCCGACCTCAAGGCGCAATTGGAAGAGCTCCTGAAGGCCAAGGATGAGGACGAGACGGCCCTGCTTCTCAAATTCCGCGACCTCCTCAACGAGAAAAAGGTCAAGATTCGCGAGCAGCAAAAGATCATTGCCTCAAATCCTACCACCGTCGCCGCCACATCACCCCCACCTGTCTCGCAAACAGCATTACCGGAACGGAGCCGCAAAGCAGCCAAATCTAGGCCCACGAAACGAAAGGCTCCCGTCGCCGTCGCCGAGGAGGACTCTTCGGATGACGGTTTCGAGGCCATGGAAGTGGACAAGGCTATCAAAAATGAGCCGGAGGAGACGGACAAAGGAACCGACACCGATGGTACGGCATCGACAGCAAGCGATGAGGATGAGGCCGCAGGGGAGAGTGCTAGCGGCCCCAACACAGCCGCGTTTTCTCAGCGTCCAAAGTCACCACCCAAGAAAGCAGCGGCGCAGCCTCCTCCCAAACGGAGCCTACCTTTCACGAAAGAAAAGCGGAAGCCTGCAGTTGCTGCCGCGCCTGCAGGTGAGGAGAGTGAGACAGAGTCGGATGACGAGCTATAAACACAAGCCAGTTTGAGTTTGCTTTATTGGACTGAAATCATCTCACCAACAACTAGTCTATATGAACAATACCCATCCGCCAATCACCAAGTGAAGGTTTTCTGTGTTCAACGGCGGTCGTCTGCGGCAAACTTCTCAGTCCAGAACGCTCGGAAGTGCTTTTGTTTTCCGAGCTCAGCAATCTCAGCAACCTCCTCGGGAGTCAGTTTGAAAGACGGGACCTTGGAGATGAAACTATCCAGCCTCTCCCGCTTGGAGCTGGTGGTAATAGCCACTAGACCCTGGTCGATACACCACCTCAGCCCAATCTCACCCTCGGTCACTCCGTACTTTTCAGCCAACTGCTTCCATAGCCCATCCACGGGGCCACCCTCGGCTCGGAAGAGGGGAGTAAGGGGCCCATAGCACGAGATGGCAATGTTGTTCTTTCGGTGATACTCGAGGAGGTCCCCGTGCTGGAGGTAGGGATGGAACTCGATGGAGTTGATGGCGGGGGGGATCTCGGCGACCTTGAGGATCGCATCGAGGTGCTCCTGGAGGAAGTTGGATACGCCAATGGACCTGGCTCGCCCAGATTTCTTGATGGCCTCCATGTCGGCCCACTGTTTTTGGAGGGCCTCGAGGTTGGCTGCGGGGAAGGGGGAATGGATCAGATAGAGGTCGACATAATCAACGCCCAGCTTCTTCAGAGACTTGTCGAACGCCTCGGGGATGGATGGGTCGATGTTGCCGGCGTACTTGGTGACAATGTACAGCTTCTCCCTGGGTACACCCGACTCCTTGATGCCGGCGCCCATTTCCTCCTCGTTTCCATACACTGATGACGGGTTGTCAGCCAGCTGTGCGTGACTCGGACGGCAGCACACTTACCTGCCGCGCCGTCAATGTGAGTGAACCCGGCGTCTATGGCCATCTTGGTAAGGTGGATGAGCTTTTCGTCAAATGGCTTGTTTGGGCCCTTGTACCAGGCGGTGCCCAGGCCATAGGCAAGCTGCAATGTGGTGGGGTTTTCAGTTGGGAGGTCGTCGATAAAGCCATGGCCAGCATTGGCGGGGAGGACTCACCATTGGGATCTCGTTGCCATCGTTCAGCTTGAGGTTGGGGATGGGGGACGTCATGGCGAAAGCTTTGGCGCTCAATGGGCGACAGTTGGACGTTGGTTCAAGTCAATGTCAATGTTGCTGCGTCTACGGGTTCCTAGCAGCAAGCAGTGTGAAGCGGGGAGGAACTTGTGTTTGTCGGCAAGATGTGCCGAGTTCAGAGTTCAGGGATGAGGGATGTCGACGTGGAGCTTTAGTACCTATACCACTAGTACCTAACGGTTTGTCTCAGCGCTTCCTTCGATGGCGCAACTGCTAGCTGTGACGAACCAGAATGGGCCCGTCTGCACCTCGTTTCTACTCCGCCAGTTCCGCAGACTGACCGGCAACAAGCGCCGGGTACGGGGTTGGGGGGGGGGCCTCGAAAGTTTGCTTCCTTTATTGGCCTACTCCATGGGTTTTGTGGGATCGTCACCCCAGCACATAGCCAGGAGGACGTGTTCCCCAGGGTCTGTCGATTTAAAGAGGCGACTTCTTTTACATAGTACATACTGATACATAATATGGGCTGATTTTCGGTGCTTGTAGTGGTTCCCGAATTATCTTTAATCCATACTGATACCAGACAATAATACCATCTTGGGAATGAAATTAAATACTGATAGTAACAGTGGTGACAGTGGGTCAGAGGGTGAAGACATTTGTGAGCGGGGTGACGACATCGTCGCGTAACAGTAATCGGCCAAGTATTCACGTATTATAAGCGTAACTACTATCCGTACAAGCGTATGCAGACCGCGAGAGTGACCAGGACTCTTTAATATTCATATCGGATTCATAGCCTCCAGAGGCTGGCGGAACTCCGTACCCGAAACATGGATGGAGTGCTTCGATTAGCGGTGTAGGGTAGGTAGCACTTCAATTCGATTGCGTGATCTGATAGTAAAAACTTGATACGAAGTATACTGCTGCGAAATGAAGTATTCCTCTAGGTTTCTCTCGTACAAGGAGATGGATATGTTTGGTGTACAAAGTGGGTAGGGTGAGTGGTAAGAGTGTCTCAAGTAATGTTGTGCGTACGGAGCAGAGTAATTTGGACTAGCAAGACCGATAAATAACAGCGCGGAGCAGCTTGCTTTAACATGAGATCAACACCAAAAACTCGTTCTACCATTTGATTTTTGGCCAGATTATGAGCCACTGTGAATTCACGTTACTCTAATGTGACTCTGTGACTAACTGTCTGCTTCTCAAGGGGCGCGTGGGGCATTTTGGGTATGTTCCTCTCCCGATTGGTGATGTCAGTCAGCTTAATGGACCGATGGTGTAATTGTCAGCACCTTGTGTTGATGGTCGCCACTCTAAACTAACCTCATCTTGCTCATCCCATCATCTAGGCTGGGGGTGTTTTCATTTTTGCCATCTCCACCCGGCAAAATTGACATAGCCACTCACTCACGTTGCAAGTTGAAGCTTGAGCCGCTTCACTACTTCGGTTTGTTGCCGTTGATGCTTTGTCGCGTGGCGTTGAGGAGAGCGGTACCGCCCTCACGCTGTCGAGCCAACCTCACCAGGCCTCTCATCGCCACTCCTCGCCTGTCGATAGCTACGTCGTCGTCGCAAACAGCCGCCACCATGGCGGACCAGGGCGTGTCCCTCAAAGACTTGCCCAAGTCGTGGCGCTTCACTGAGGCCTTGCCCGCCGACTCCCTCTTCCCTACTCCCGCCGACTCCCATAAGACTCCCCGAGACCAAATCGGCCCCCGCCAGGTCCGCGGTGCCATGTTCACATGGGTCCGTCCGGAGGAGCAGAAGGACCCCAAGCTTCTCGCTGTCAGCCCAGCTGCACTGCGCGACCTGGGCATCAGCCCAGACGAGGCAAAGACTGACGAGTTCCGCGAGTTCGTTGCTGGCAACCGTCTCTACGGATGGGACTATGAGAAGATGGAGGGCGGCTACCCCTGGGCCCAGTGCTACGGAGGCTTCCAGTTCGGCCAGTGGGCTGGCCAGCTCGGCGATGGCCGCGCCATTTCGCTGTTTGAGTCCACCAACCCCTCCACCGGCCGCAGGTATGAGCTGCAGCTCAAGGGCGCTGGCCTGACGCCTTACTCGCGCTTTGCAGACGGCAAAGCCGTCCTCAGGTCCAGCATCCGTGAGTTTGTCGTCTCAGAGGCCCTCAATGCCCTTGGTGTGCCGACCACACGCGCACTATCGCTCACGCTCCTACCACACTCCAAGGTCATCCGGGAGAGGATCGAGCCTGGCGCTATCGTCCTGCGCTTCGCCGAATCGTGGTTGCGCCTGGGGAGCTTCGATATCCTTCGTGCACGAGGTGACCGGGATATGATCCGAAAGCTATCTACCTACATTGCGGAAGATGTCTTTGGCGGCTGGGAGACATTGCCTGGTCGACTGGAGGACCCGGATAAGCCCACAGAATCACCGGCTCCTAAAAGGGGGGTGTCGGCTTCCACAGTCGAGGGCCCCGACGATGCGGCGGAGAACAGATTTACAAGGTTGTATAGGGAGGTTGTCAGGCGAAACGCCGTCACGGTGGCCAACTGGCAAGCCTACGGATTCATGAACGGAGTTTTGGTATGGAACACACTTTGTACCCCCCCTCCTTATTGAGCCCCTGGGGCTAACAGACTAACTAGAACACTGACAACACCTCTGTCTACGGTCTTTCTATTGACTATGGGCCTTTTGCCTTCATGGACAATTTTGATCCAGCCTATACGCCGAACCATGACGACGCAATGCTGCGCTATTCCTACAAGAATCAACCTACTATTATCTGGTGGAACCTCGTCAGGTTTGGCGAGGCCATTGGTGAGATGATGGGCGCTGGCTCCAAGGTCGACGATCCCACGTATATCGCGGAGGGCATCAAGGAAGACCAGGAGAAGGAAATTATTGCACGAGCTGAGAAGCTCATCATGCAAGCTGGCGAGGAGTACAAGGCCACTTTCCTTGCCGAATATAAAAGGCTCATGACGGCCCGTCTTGGCCTTCTTCACTTTAAAGGCTCGGACTTTGACGAGCTCTTCAGCGAAGGCTTGGATACGATGGAGGCTCTGGAGCTGGACTTCAACCACTTCTTCCGTCGCCTGAGCAACCTCCAACTTGGGGATATCGCTACGCCAGAGGCTAGGAAAGACAAAGCCTCTGTCTTTTTCCATCAAGAGGGGCCACCGAAACTGATTGGCGAGAGCGAGGCTCGGGAACAGCTGGCCAAATGGCTTGGGAAGTGGAGAGCCCGTATCATTGAAGACTGGCCCGAGGGCAAGGACGAAGAGAGGATCAAGGCAATGAAGCGGGTGAACCCCAATTTTGTGCCCCGTGGCTGGATCCTAGACGAGATCATCCGCCGGGTCGAGAAGGAGGGCGAGCGGGATGTCCTGGACCGCGTTATGCACATGTCCCTGCACCCGTTCGAAGATGAGTGGGATGGGAAGAGCTTCGATGGGGTTCAATACATGGGCGACGTTGAGGAGGAGAAGAGGTGGACTGGAGATGTCCCGCGATTCGAGCGGGCCATGCAGTGCAGCTGCAGCTCCTAGATGACTGTACAGATATCACAGCGAGAAGTAGCCATCTGGCATAGAACTATGAAGACGGATAGTCCAGGTAGAAATGTCACGACCGGCGGTAAGAGGCAACGCTCACTGAGCTCGAAAACTCTCCCATGCTTCCATAATCGGCGTGTTTGCTCTAGAGCACAAGATAGAGGAAGACTCGACTGAAACAACAGGTCGGAACCTGATGAGCAAGCTCACCTACAATAAAATGTGCCCGGTACAATTGATGAAGAAAGAAGAAACAGGAAAGCTGTTGCGCAAAATTTGGTGTGCAAATGATACCCTGGCTTGTGGCCTGAGGCAGGAAAAGCGAGCTTTGACCAATCAGGACACACGTAATTAATCGCTGAGCGCGGAGCCACCGTATTAGTCAGCACCACCAAACCCCCAAACACCCGAACAACCAACCTTGGAAGCCGGGACAAGATCCCTCGATACGTCAACGACTGAGCCCTTTAATCCGCTCCCCCAGCGCCCCGCGTCGTCCTTCACCTTTTCTTCTCCGTCAAGGCGACACGATGCTCCGACAGTCTCTGGCACGTTCGGCTTGGCGGACGGGCCGGCGGGCTGCCCACGCCTCGCGAACCTTTGCGACAACGTCCTATCGCCCTGCCGAGGTGGAGCTGACAATTGGTAAGCACCTTGGCCTCAATCGGCCCAATTGACGGCGGAGCATAGGCTAACATGTCTCTAGATGGAAAGAAGGTGTCTATTGAAGGTATGGACTGGTGCATGTGAGCCTTGTTGCGGTTGCTGACGCGATTGAAGCTGGGTCCGCCCTGATCCAGGCTTGCGAGAAGGCTGGAGTTACTATTCCTCGGTAAGCTCAATCAACTCACCACGCCCTCAAACGACCCTGAATGTGTTAAACTAACTACTTGCAGATACTGCTACCATGAGTACGAAAATTTCGATTCCACTTCCGGCCGAGTCGAGCTAACAATGACCCTAGAAAACTCATGATTGCTGGAAACTGCCGTATGTGCCTGGTGGAGGTTGAGAGGGCACCCAAGCCCGTGGCGTCGTGTGCTTGGCCTGTCCAGCCCGGCATGGTTGTCAAGACGAACTCGCCTCTTACCCACAAGGCCCGCGAGGGTGTCATGGAGTTCCTCCTGGCCAACCACCCTCTCGACTGCCCTATCTGCGACCAGGGTGGTGAGTGCGATCTCCAGGACCAGTCGATGCGATACGGTGCCGACCGCGGGCGATTCCACGAGGTGGGCGGCAAGCGTGCCGTTGAGGATAAGAACATTGGCCCTCTGATCAAAACGTCAATGAACCGATGCATTCACTGCACCCGATGCATCCGCTTTGCCAACGATATCGCTGGTGCTCCTGAGCTTGGATCAACTGGCCGTGGTAACGATATCCAGATTGGAACCTACCTTGAGAAGAACCTCGACACCGAGCTGTCTGGCAATGTCATCGACCTCTGCCCCGTCGGTGCCCTGACTTCGAAGCCGTATGCTTTCCGTGCTCGCCCCTGGGAGCTGAAGCACACCGAGTCCGTCGACGTTCTCGACGGTCTTGGCTCCAACATCCGTGTCGACTCGCGTGGCCTAGAGGTCATGAGGATCATCCCCCGTCTCAACGACGACGTTAACGAGGAGTGGATCAACGACAAGACCCGATTCGCTTGCGATGGCCTTAAGACCCAGCGTCTGACCATGCCTCTGATCCGCCGTGAGGGCAAGTTCGAGCCCGCTGACTGGGAGGAGGCCCTCACCCTGGTTGCCCGGGCCTACGAGGCGAAGGCTCCTCAGGGCGACGAGTTCAAGATTATCTCCGGTGCTCTGACCGAGGTTGAGTCTCTCGTCGTCGCCAAGGACCTGGCTAACAAGCTCGGCTCCGAGAACCTCGCCCTGGACACGCCCACTGGTAGCAAGCCCCTTGCCCACGGTGTTGACGTTCGCTCCAACTACCTCTTCAACTCCCAGATCGCCGGTATTGAGGAGGCTGACGCCATTCTGCTTATCGGAACCAACCCCCGTCACGAGGCCGCCGTTCTCAACGCTCGCATCCGCAAGCAGTGGCTGCGTTCTGACCTCGAGATTGGTGTTGTTGGCCAGACTTGGGACTCCACCTTTGACTTCGAGCACCTCGGCACCGATCACGCTGCCCTGAAGAAGGCCCTCGCTGGTCCCTTCGGCAAGAAGCTCCAGGCTGCTAAGCGCCCCATGATCATTGTGGGCTCTGGCGTTACGGATCACGCTGACGCCAAGGCCTTCTACGAGACCGTCGGTGCCTTCGTCGAGAAGAATGCTACTAACTTCATGACTCCTGAGTGGGATGGCTATAACATCCTCCAGAGGGAAGCCTCGCGTGCCGGTGCTTTCGAGGTCGGCTTCGTCACCCCGTCTGCTGCTGTCGCCGAGACTAAGCCTAAGTTTGTCTGGCTTCTCGGTGCTGACGAGTTCAACGAGGCCGACATCCCCAAGGACGCCTTCGTCGTCTACCAGGGCCACCACGGTGACCGCGGAGCCCAGATCGCTGACATTGTCCTCCCCGGCGCCGCCTACACTGAGAAGGCCGGTACCTACATCAACACTGAGGGCCGTGTCCAGATGACCCGTGCCGCCACCTCCCTCCCCGGCGCTTCCCGCACTGACTGGAAGATCCTCCGTGCCGCTGGTGAGTTCCTTGGTGTCTCGCTGCCCTACGACGATGTTGCCGCTGTCCGCGACCGCATGGTCGAGATCAGCCCGGCCCTTGCTGCCTACGACATCGTTGAGCCTGTTGCTCTCCGGTCTCTGAGCAAGGTCCAGCTGGTGGACCAGAACAAGGGATCCAAGCCCAGCGGCGCCCCACTGCAGAGTGTTATCGACAACTTCTACTTCACAGACGTCATCTCCAGGAGGTAAGTCCACAACAGCTCCACACTAGTCTTGATTATGACACAGAGCGCTAATGTTTTCCCTAGCTCACCGACAATGGCACGCTGCTCGGCTGCCAAGGCTACTGGCGACCCGCGGACGAACCTGATGGCTCCTGGTATCGAGGAGGATAGGCCGATGGGCCAGGTCGAGTACGGGGTTTAGAGAGATGTAAAAGAGTAGGAGACTGTCTTGCATGTGGCTTCTGGGCTGGTGTATCGTTTGTACATATAGGACGTTGGGCTAGAGGTCAAGGTATAAAGTTAACACCATAGTGTGCTTTTTCTTTTGTAAGATGCTTTGTCAATGGGTACGTATCCCGTCTGTCGTGAATTCATTATCGGCTGAATATCCTATGCCTTGTGCCGCTGGTTGCTCGTCCATCCGTGCTTCTGCTCCAGATTGCTCAATCAATCTCCATGGCGCTCTGCATCTCCCTCTCTAGCGCCTGTGTATACCCTTTCCGTATACCGGCCACATGTTCCTCGTAACCCTTGAGATCCATCAGCCCTTTACTGATGGTGATCTCAATCTGGGTCGTCCAGTACTCCCTCCGTGACCTGGGAGTGACACTTTCAAAGTTGGGCGGTGATGCCACGCTGGCCGGCACGGGCCTCTGCTCCGCGGGCTCGGCCATCATGTTGCTGATCATGACATCCAGGTCCTCCTCGGACGGAAGACACGGGGCATCCTCGCCGCCACCGCTGCCTTCCTGCGCAGCGGCGGCCTTCTCATCAGCCTGCGCGGCCTGGATGAGGCGCGCGCACTCACGGCGGTACAGGTTGAGCATGTTGGCGCGGACGCGGCGGCGGTTGGCCTCGAGGGCGTCGAGCTTGGCGTGCAGGCGGTCGACGCGGCTGGAGGGAGGCGTGAAGGGGAGGATGAGGTCGTCGCCCTCGATGGGGCTGAAGATGGAGGGGGAGATGGACACGAGTGGCGGGATGGTCCGCCTTTCTGCCTGCGGTGTTTGTTGTTGCTGGTGGTGATGTGGTTGGACCATGGTGGGCGGCTGGTGACGGTTGGAAGGGTTTTGGGACCCGAAACTGGCCGTCAATACGCTCTTTGGCTGCTACATGAACCGTTTCTAGAGTTAGGTAATGTCCATTGGCGGTAGGACGTCAAGAGCGTGAACCGTGGTTTAGGTTTGGTGATGATGAATTGTTGAAGTTGTTGCTGCTGAAAATATAGGCAAGTACAATAACAAAGAGCCACTTCACCAAGACGGCTAGTGTATCATTCACAACAGCGAGCAAACAAAATCGGCGAGTGAGTCTACTACTCTATTGAAAACTATAAATGAGATTCGTAAAAGACATAAATATACAAGATCGCTGGTGCTACCAAAGCTACTACATGGGCTAGTACCATGGTGTAGGATTAAGTATGTAGGTGCTACGGAGTACATCCCAGTCTAATGCACAATGATACCACTTAAGGTTATCCTCTGCAGCTTGTGCTCAACACATAGGGAATATGACTCCTGTAATAGTATCCGTTTGAGATGTTCTTTGGCACCTTGACTTCCCAGGGCAAGGCGACGCAGGTGCAGGGGTGCAGCCCCGTCTTGACTGCGTCGTGTCGTTTATTAAAGGTTCTTTCCCCGGCCGTGTCCGTATGTCGGTGCGTATAAGCCGTTGAGTAAAGTCCAAATGAAGGCGAGGAAGGGGTGTTTCTGTGTTCAAGTGTGTTGTGGTGATCCAGACTGGTCCTGGTCGATTTTGGGAGTCACCGACGGGTTGACTCCGGTGATGCACGACTCCTTGACGGGAGAGAGCGCTCGGAATTGGCGGTTGGCAACGGCAGACGCGCCCGGAGCCATCATCACCTAGATGGAAGTACCTTTCTGACATATTCTCGAACTAGCCGCAGCGATGCGCGGACAAGGTCTTCCAACCGTCTGTCCTTGCGCCTCCGCATCCACAGCAATACCAAGCTGAGAATGAAGCAGTCAACGAGAAGGTGCTTCATGACGGACCACACAAGCCATCCCAGCCACGAGGGAAGGCTCCGCTCTTTTTTGGAACGCCACTCTCTCCCTGTCGTGATTTGTTCTCGCAGCGCGGCGACCTCTGCAGATAGATTCGTGATGGCGCGCTCGACCTTGCGCTGCCAACGGCTGCTCATCTTGGTAGCGTCTCCATCCTCTTGCTCCTCCTCCTCTTCTATTTGACGTTGGGACCGTAGCTCGGCTTCGTCTTGTTCGCTCATCGGGCTGAGGACCTTCATCGGCCCTTCGGTGCCGCTTGCGGGCTGCTGGAAGCGTCGGGCGGCGCTAGTGCGGCCACCGGCTTTCGGTGAGGAGTCGGACGAGCTGGGGGAGTTATGCTTGATCTGATTCCATACGAATTCGAGTTCCGCGACGAGTTCCATGGCGTCACTGTAGTGGGTCGCATGTTAGCCATCCAGGGTCTCGTTGCTCTAGGTTAGGGGGGTGACACGTACGGCGTGTTGGCGTAACGGTGCATCGTCTCGATGAGGGCCTCGACGTATCTCCTCTTGGACTCTGTGCGGCTCAGCCCCTTCTGTGAGTTCCATGCATCCCACTTGTCGCGCTCTCGTTGGACGTCTTCGTCAGTGGCGCCAGGGCCCGCCGAGGGTCGCTCCATGACGCCGTCGACGTCGCCCTCCATGGCTTGCTTGTAGAGTCCATAGAGGCGCAGACGGTCGGACGGCGGTGGCCGCGACGCGCCCGTCTTGGGAACCTTTTTGACCGTGTTGAGGGCATGGACGAAGACCCGATCTAGGAAGCGATATAACGTCAGACGATGGGCTGCTGGGATCGTCCCGGTAGAAAGGGGGGAGAATGCGTACCCACTGAGTCCGCCATGGCGGAGGGCTGCACCGGGAGCAGTCCGCTCACGGGCAAAGGCGTCGGTGTTGCGATACTATATGTAGGATGGGGAGACGATGGTTGAGGGATGGAGGCTCCCTCTGAGCACCTGGCGACCTTCGGAGTTGGGCCGAGATAAGAGGACCCCACCAAAGCACGCGCAACTGTGTCTACAGGAAGAGGGCGATGTTGAGTCGCGATTGAGAGTGTAAATGGACCATGTGGCCAGGAAGGAGGGTTTCCGGCGCACGTTGCAAGTTGAGGACAGAATTGATCCAAGTCTGGGGCAGCACAACTGGTGGAATTGATAGTTGGTATGGTAGTCTGGACGGGATGACATGGGACAGGCCCGGGTGCGTTTTGCCTCGGCGCGTTGCACAGAGCTTCGGGTAATGGGGCATTCCAGGTTGTATCCAGGTCCATCTTAGGTAGGCTGTTGGCGACATTAGAATGCTGCCAGGGGCAACTCCATTGGCGCCCAGCGCCAGCACCGCACTGGGCACCCACCCATCCTGCCGGTTCCCCGCGTCATCCAGCAGTGCAGCAGCACCCGTGGAGCCGTGGGCCTTTGCCAGCCTGCCACTGTTGCCAGCCTTCATCTCCACTGCGTCGTCCGCTGCATCCACCAGTCCACCAGTCCACGATTCTGTCCTGCCGAGACACGTGAATGACGCATCGCATGCCGAGCCTGGGCGGGAATGCTTTTTTGGGCGACACCTCGCGTTCTCGGGAGAACTCACATCGCTACCTTATGGCATCCCTTTCCAGGGGCCAGATGGGTATCAGTAAGGCATCAGCTGATGCAGCCCTGCCTGCTTTCCACATGGCTCCCCTCTTGTATCCGTGCATCTCGAACCTTAATAGTACCTAATTGATGGTACACAAAGTATTGCAAGTTAATACTCTATCGGGATTTCAGCTGATTACTTGGGCATCTTAGATATCTGCCTGGGTATTGCATTTAATTCTCTGTCCTATCCTCATCGCCTCCCTGAGCCACTCTCTGCGCCTCCAGGAATGCTTGCTTTTTGCCAGCATAAAGCTTCATCAGCTTCTTATTTTCCAACGCACGTGTTGCCGCCTTCTGGCTGGCCTCCTTTTTGCCCAGTGCTGTTCCCCACCCCAAGAGCAGGTCATTCTCGCCCCAGCCCGTCAGGTACACCCCAACCGTAAACAGCTCCAATTTCAGATTTTTATCCCTCTTTTCTTTTCCTGGCATGTCCTTGTACTGAATTAGCACCCCCTTCACAGCGATGAGCGACGCAAGCTGTTCCCTGGGAGTGATGGCTCGGGTCGTGGATGTCGCTGATGTCTCCTGCGCTTGTTTCGCCGGGGCATCCCGTTCGGCCTTGACAATTTGATCCTGAATCGTCCTCGACCACAGCCCTTTCAGCCAGTTGACACAGTTTGAGAGCCCGTTCTCAGGATCACTGACAATTACCGCGGCAACGTATGCCTCAAACATGTCCGCCTGCGTCTTCACTAGATCCTTGTCTGAGGATCTTCCGCGTCCAACACTCGAATTGCGGAAGATTTCCTGAGGAAGTTGTGCCTTTGACATTAGGCTGTATTCGCGAAAGTATCCAGCGAGCGTAATGTTGCGGACCAGTTGCTCTCGGATTTGTGAGCATCTGCCCGACGGCATCGTTGTGAAAGTCGCGTGGATGAGTGCCGTAGCAACTGTCTCTAGGAAGGCATCTCCGAGCCATTCAAGGCGCTCGTAACTCGGCCCGCCCGGGCAACCTGGGTGGCGAAATGTCTGGCGCTCTATCTCCAGGTCCTTGATTTGCGGTAATGGTGGCAGTTGCTTAGGGATCTCTGATGATTTCCAGGGCTCAATGGAAACCGACGGGATGATAGGGGATGGTATCGATTTTCTATCCTCATTCCCAGTTGGCGGTTCATGGCCATTGTTGGAATCGTGCTTGTTGCCAGATGCCAATTTTTTATACACAGGTAGGTATTTCCTACTCATCTCGATCATTCGTCGCCTTGTCTCATCGGACTCATCCAGCGACCTTAGGGACGCCTCGAGCCGCACCAAAGCATCATTAGCAGTAGCGAGATCCCTCAAAATTCTCTCGGATGAATCGTCGCTCCCTTGGCTCGCTTCTGGACGGTGTCTTTTGCTTTGGTCGGGAGTGGGTGGGCGATCTCTAAGATCTGAGTGTGGACGTTTCGACATCTTGAAAGGTCGCGGACCACGATGAAAATGGGGAAAAAAGAAGTGGGGGTAGACAAATGCAATGGGAAAATGAAGATATAGCTTTGCGGTCTCTACCAGAAAATCTGGTGGTGAAAGAACTGAGAACGAGAACAATCGCTTAGATGGCTGAAAGTGATGTGCAAGTCTTTGAAAGTTCAGGTTCCCAATCTGGGTTGGTGAGGGTACGTATCGTCTCTCGACTGGCGGCCCCACTTGGGTGGGCCTCTAAGCAGACCCGCCAACCAGACCACGGCCAGCTCGACGTCGCGACTTCGAATTTGACGTCGGACAAAATCGTCGACAGCCTCGTTTTCGACACCGATGACGCCAAAATGAGTGTTCCACGCGCGCGGTTATTGGACTTGATGAAGGTAAGATTATGCTCACTGTTTCTATACCCTGCTTACTGACTGCGACCAGACGCAATGCCAGGTCTTTGCGACGACCTACAATCCCGAGGGCATCCGACTGGGTAACAAGGTCCTGCGACAGCGATTACGAGGGCCCGCGCTGGCTGCCTATTATCCCCGGAAAACCGCGACAATCAAGGATGTCAAGCGTGTGTTTGGGCCGCAATTGACTACGTGGGACGATGCTGAGGAGGACCGGTTCGAATACATCGAGGAGTATGATCATCCTAGCCTGTTCGAAGGACGACCAGCGGCTAACATAACGACTCTAGACTCAAGCAGCGTGGAAAGGGCAATCCCAAGAAGAAGAGGACGGCTCCAGCAGGTTAGTATGGTTCCTGGGCGTTGGGATAAATTGAGGCTGACAATCTTCGTAGCGAAACCCGGCGCGGGTGGTGGAAAGAAGAAGTAGAAGGTCCGACCCGATCGATGAAGAACAAGAAAACTGGGGAATGCAATGCGAACAATAACCATGTCGAAGCCTGTACGATATACAACTGGTGTTTGGAGCGGAGGGTGGCTGCGGAGAGGATGGGGTCTTCTACCCGCCATGGGCTCTGCAATGTACAGATCTGTCGTGTTTTAATAGTACCACGAGCATTTACCATTAGGGCCCCAACGTGAAGGTCACGGATTGTGTGTCCTCCTTAGGTATTCTTGGAGGCTGGACTTACTGAATCAGAGCTCTCGGGTGGACTGAACAGCGCGGTATGTGATCGCTTTCAATGGTAATTCAGTGCAAATCTACTAGCTAATACCCCTCAACGAGTGGTGAAGACAAACCCGCATGCCTGATCCCTGCTTTAGAACCTAACGGCGAGCGGTTTAAAGAGCTACAGCTGCTACGGTTGCCGTGGCATAGGCCCAGTGTGGGAGGGCGAATATCAAGGGCGTGTCGGGAAGAGAGTAAACTCGGGTTACTCCTGGTTCATCATCGTGCAGTTGCCTCGTACAGATGCATGTAACCAGAGGCCAGACTCTCCGATTACACTGATAAGAGTGGGCGGTGTCTGGCTCTTTCTTCTTGTTCCCTCCATCTGCCACTGCCAGCAGACGTCAAGCCCTGATTCACGCCTGACTGACGGGCAATTTCACCGCTGCGTGGGGAGGTAATGGTGTCTCGCACATGAGCTCCTTCTGAATTCGTCTGTTCTTACTCCGGCTAACTTCTCTCCTATAAAAATCTCTGCCTCCAATTTACATCACCCTTCCCTCTTTCTCCACCTACCTTCTTCTCAAACCTTGGTCTCTGATCACAGCCTCTCTATTCCCACTCCCTCCAGTGCTGGCCCTCACGCCTGCCTCTTCTCCACTCCTTACCACATATCTGCCAGCTCAGACCGGCCTCACGCCTGCTTGTTCGTTACTACCTCGTGCCGGCTTGGTCTTGCTTGCATACAAGAGCTATCTTCAGTGCCATTCTCGGCTTGCAATCTTGTTTCTGTTTCTCTCTCTTCTCCAAGCCACTGCATCTTTTGGTCTGTTTGCCAAAGCACCACCACCCTCTTTGATCTAGTGGACTCTTCTTGCGTGGGAAATTTCAACCATTTCAGTTCTTTCACCGCCATCTTCTTCTGGTTTGCTCAACTAAACCTGATTCCTTTGTCTCCGAGTTGGTCCCCCAACATGTCGCCACCTGAATCGGCTACCTCTACACCCCAGAGAGTCTTCTCTGGCGAACCTCAAGGTGGATTCCTCAAGGGAGAAAAAGACCCGGCGTCGACGCCCGGATCCAGTGTCGTGAGTACAAGCATATGTTGTCATTATTCATGAACACTTGCCGCTTCTTGCCCGATGCTTGCTTTCATTGCAGAATTTTTTCGACTTTGCAGGTTTGCCACTTCCTTACACAATCGACAGCACGATCTCACTTCAAATTCAATCAAGGGTAACATTACTCCTCTTGTGACCTCAAAGCTGGGAAATCAGCCTGGCCCAAAAGTTAGTGCCATCAAGAAACTATACTCTCACTCGCCTCACTAATCGTGACGGAAGGGAATACTGAAACATGACGATTCGAACTCGAACGACACCTACCCCATGGACAAACTTCTTGCCAAGCTTTCTGAGCAACAGGCCGTTCTCAACCAGCAAAACGAAGCACTCAAAACAGGAGAGAATGAAACCCTCCTCTCGAAGCCTCACGGCCAGCAGTCGTCTAGTGCCTCTCTTCCAATCACACCTGCCGCGGATGGATTCCCGAACACCGCCCCGACAACCCGTCCTGCAAGTGCCTCCATGACAGATGACAACCTTCAAGAAGGAGAGGAAGTGCTGCGTCTCAAGCTACAGCTTGCACAGGCGCAAAGTAAAATTACGAAACTCGACCACGAATTGGCCCAGACCCGCACGATCAAAACTGAAGGAGAATCGATTGAATACCCTGGGGTTCCTCAAAGCAAGGCTTCCTTGCCATTGGACTCCACGTGGCCAGGACCTGAAGATGGCCAATCTGATACTAGTGACAGCATGTCCGCCACCACCCTTAATCGGACCCGAGGAATCTGGGGCAATCCTAAATCGTCGTTTGCCAATGCTCGCATTCAGGCCCCCATTGCGGAGCCCCCACCGGCCAACTGGCTCGGAGGTCGCGGTTTCAACCAACGGTACATGGACACGAATACCCCATTCTCTCCAGTCGATGGAGGCCGTTCTGGTGGGATTACTCCGGATTCTGACGTCCTGATGCGTCCTTCTGCGAGCCGCCGCGGCAGCCGGTTCGACAGCAGGATGAACTCGCCGCAGCAGTTTAGCGGTGCGTATGGTGGATACAACCCGCCTACTGGCCAGTACGACCCCATGATGGGTCCCATGCCTGGTGGTCCTATGTCTGCCGGAGGTCCCATGAACGGCTCGCACGGTCTGGGACCTATGGATATGGGAATGTATCCCCAGAACCAACAACCCATGGGTACTCAACTCTCGCCATATGCCTCAGAATTCACGTCTAAGACAGGCTGGAAGAATGAAGTACGTACCATTGAAGACATAGACTTGCATTTAACCTCGGAAGATGTTCTGACTTGGAGATAGATGATCCCGTCTGAAGGTCCTACGTATCTTCCGCCCACCGAGCCACTTAACTATCGGCGCCTTCTTGATCGCAACGTCAATTGCAACTGGAAGTACATTGTGGATAAGATTGTTTGCAACAATGATCAACAGGCTTCAATTTTCCTGCAGCAGAAGCTTAAGGTGGGAACCCCGGAGCAAAAGTACGAGATTGTCGAAGCAATCGTTGCCCAGGCCTACCCCTTGATGGTCAACAGATTTGGAAACTTTCTCGTTCAACGCTGCTTTGAGCACGGAACTCCCGAACAGGTCATCAAGATTGCCGAAGCCATCCGTGGTAACACCTTGAACCTCTCCATGGACCCCTTTGGTTGTCATGTGGTCCAGAAAGCCTTTGATTCGGTTCCCGAAGACTATAAGGCGATCATGGTCCATGAACTTCTGCGACGGATCCCAGAAACAGTTATCCATCGCTATGCTTGCCATGTGTGGCAGAAGCTTTTTGAGCTTCGCTGGACGGAATCTCCTCCACAGATCATGAAGTATGTCAACGAAGCCCTTCGAGGTATGTGGCACGAGGTTGCTCTGGGCGAAACTGGAAGCTTGGTCGTTCAAAATATCTTCGAGAATTGCCTGGAAGAGGACAAGGTGAGAATAATGTATCCATGACAAAGATCTTCCTGGTGCTAATTTGTTGCAGCGGCCTTGCATCGAGGAAGTTCTTGCCAACATCGACATTGTCGCTCACGGGCAGTTTGGAAACTGGTGCATCCAACACGTTTGCGAACATGGCGCTCCTCCCGACCGCAGCCGAGCCATTGACCATGTTATTCGCTACGCAGCCGAGTACAGCACTGATCAATTTGCTTCCAAGGTGGTTGAGAAATGCCTCAAGATTGGAGGAACTGACTTTCTCGGCCGCTACCTGGACCGTGTCTGCGAGGGCCGTCGTGATCGCACTCGCATCCCGCTGATTGACATTGCCAGCGATCAGTATGGGAACTATCTTGTGCAGTGGATCCTCAATAACGCTACCCCTCAACACCGAGATATGGTAGCTGCCCACATCCGAAAGCACATGGTGTCTCTTCGTGGTTCCAAATTTGGATCCCGTGTAGGCATGCTCTGCACCAACCACGCAGTCACCACTCGCCCAGGACCAGGTGCTGGGCCTGGAATGGGAGGTAGAATCGGTCCTGGACCCCGATTTGGAGGCGGTAACGCCCCTGGTGCTCCGTATCGCTAATTGACCCTCCGGTTTCGGGAGGTCGGACAGCGGTGGCTCTACGGAGGACTCCCGCCCTAAATAAGGAGCTACAGTTTCTTTGTCATGGTCCATTGTGCTGGCTCCTCATCTGTCACCCGCTCTCGTTTTACGTCAAGATCGCACACCAGACTGGAATTTGTCAGCTTCTTCTTATGCACATCTTCTGGTACAAGTCATTTACAGATCACAAGTCATCCTACGCTCGCCAGGCTACTGCTTGGCTGGGTGCATTGGACACTTCATAATTATGGTTTTGCAATACGGAGGAGATTGCAACACCTAAACAAAATAGTAGGCCCATTGTCGATGAGCCCGGTTTGCAACTCAACACGCTTACAACCGGCCGTGTTGACGTTAAAGCGCTGTTCGACCCAACACCGCCCACGCCAAATCAACCGAGCTCTGCCGCTGCGGAGATGACTTGGAGGATGGCGTAAAGGGATGGGTGCAGTATTGGAAGACAAAAACAAATGTATAATTCTTCGAGTTTCGGGGCCAGCCAGCAGAATCAAAAGCACTAGAGAGATGGAGGAGACTAGGAACGTGTAATTAGATATCTGCCAACCCATCCATGCAGGATTTTGGGCTTTATTTTGCAGTCTCTAGCACTAGATAGAAGCCATGGCCCTGCGTGACCTTGCCAGTACGTTTCCTACCAAAGTTTGACCCCTTTAAATGCAGTCGTGAATCATGAGGACTGAGTCTCTACTACCAACGCCATTTGTTTCATTGTGCAAATCCAATATGATTATTTTTCAAGTTATTTGAAAGAATATCAATACTCAAGAAGAAGCTGCTTGAGGAGAGTTGTCGAGATCAGCGTCGACTGGGGGAAAATCAGTATCGAGCGCTTTGTTGATGTCTAGATCGGAGGTCTGGGGAACGTTGTGTTTCTCCCAAGGTTTCCGAGGAACAGTTCTTGAGCCAACCGGCTTTACTGACTACAGGACTATCAGTGGCGGAAGAGGTTTGATGGAAGGCGATGTTTCTGCTTACTGGATCCCTGACTATGGTGTTGGGAATTTGGCGAATGCCTGGGACGGGTTTGCCCTCCTGGAGCAGCTTGATCATCTCGGCAAATGCCATGGGGTAAGAGGGTTGGTCTTCGGATCCTGCGCCTCCCTGCGCCGAAGCAGTCTTCTTCTCGACGTATAGGTCGGCCTTGGGAGCTGCCTTTTGCCAGTCCAGAGCGGGGGCGGCTGGCTCTGGCTGCGGGGACCTGGCAGTGTACTCGCTTGGGAGGACATTGGGCGCTTTGTGGTCTGGATGGGAGGCGAGCCAGGACTGATAGCGGGTGAATTCGATGGAAACCCCGATTTTCTGGGCGTAGTAGAAGACACGCGCGTGGGTAGCCATGTCGATGAGGGATGCCTCAGGATTGTTGTCATCTGGGTTGCCGAGGATGGCGTGGAGACCGGACTTGAGAGCAGGTCAGTCGGTATACACTTTTGTGCTATTTCTGGGAAGGGTGAGTACCATGAAGGTCTTGTCCTTGTTCCAGGGGTAGGAGTCGAAGGCACGGAAGACGGCGTCTTCATCCTTGATGGAGCGAATGCGGTCGGTCCCGGCAAGAGGCTGGGGTTCTGCTGACATGTTTTATGAATCGACACTTATGATACGGAGAGTAAATATTTCATGTTCCAAAGAGATACGCTGAGATAAAAAGTTGAAATGCTGTTGTGGTGAGTGAGGATAGATCTGATGAACGATGATGGAGGCATGTGAGGCGGTGGTGCTTAGGTTGGGGGGGATTGTGGGGCGAAGAGCCTCGGTACCTTAGCAGATTGACTTCCAGGGATTTGCAGCATTTCCTCGTCACGCAACTCAATGTACACGCCTGGAGACAGCGAAAGTGATGTGCGAGAGATATGGTTCACGGCTGCGAGAATTCACTCCAAGGTGTTCTCAGCTAGCATGGCCGTTCCAAATGTTTCCATTGTGTGTTAAGCTTGATGGTCTACCATAGATCATAGTAACCATAGCGCTTTGTACTTTGTAATAGCTGAGCGCCGAAATCAGGACATTGGACGCTAAGAAGTACTTATGCACAGAGTACTCTGGTAAGTATCTCCATCCGCGTGCACCGTTACACCTTTCCACGCGCCCAGCAGCACCACCACAATCAGCAGTCACAGGCGCGCAGGCAGCCACCAGACCTTCCTAATCCTCACCCACGCCACACCGTTCGAATCCACTCTGGAACGTCTCCCTCCGCACCCACGCATCCTCGCATTCTACTCGTAGCATCTTCCCAACGCTCGGCCCCAGACGCCAGGCCATTCCGACCGCGACAGTTCCCACGGCGAGCCTCGTCCCACTCTTCTCAATGCATCGAGTAGCCGCGAGAGCCTGCCGGTCGACACACCTAGCCACCGTCCGCCGCAGCCTCCATCGCTCCGCGCGACACCAGCGACCTTTCCCGTTCTTCGCCCACAAGCCGCCCCGTCCCTTCCCTTCCGTCCCGGCAAATGAGTCGCTGAGATCCTCCATGTACTTCCGCCGCCTGCCCGTGGCGCTGGTCTCCAGCCTCGTTGTCGGCTACGGCGCCTGGTACTCGTACAACGGCACCCAGACCGGCGTCTCTGCCACCGCTAGGAACTATCATTCTGCCCCAACTGGCACTGACGCTGCCGCCGTACCCACCAGGACCGTCCTTGTCGTCGGTGCTGACGAGCTACGCCAGGGCACCGTTGTCGGCGACGGGCCCATCCACAAGTCTACGAGCGACGACGGCCGACGCATCGTCGAGATGCTGGACCCGGACCAGGCTACGCAGAAGCTGCGCAAGCTGGAGCAGTCCTTCTCCGTCAACAGGGGTCAGGGTGTGACACGCTACGACTTGGTCCAGCTGCCGAGCAACGACCCCATCGAGGATGATCACGCCGAGAAGATTGTTCAAGTCCCGAATCGGTCGAATGGTGGTGTGGGTGACGCGAGTGACTGGATGTTCTGGGGTGTCTTTGACGGCCATTCGTGAGTTCATGGATCTTCAAGGCTGCGGGAATTTTGCTAACAGTATCTATCTGACAGCGGCTGGACCACTTCTGCGACGCTCCGCGAGAGCCTGATCAACTATGTTGCCACCGAACTCAACCAGACGTACAAGGCCACCGCAGCCGAGACCCCTACCTCCGAAGCCATCGATCTGGCCATCAAGACTGGGTTCACCCGCCTCGACGACGAGATCGTGCACAAGAGTGTTGATAAGGTGTTTAAGGCGAGCTCTAAGAACGTTGCGGCAGAGCTTCTGCAGCCCGCGCTGTCCGGCTCTTGTGCTCTCTTGTCCTTCTACGACAGCCGGACCAACCTCCTCCGCGTTGCGTGCACCGGCGACTCCCGAGCTGTCCTTGGGCGACGGTTGGACTCTGGCAAGTGGACCGCGACGGCTCTCTCAGAAGACCAGACTGGTGGAAACCCTAACGAGGCAGCCCGCATGCGCAAGGAACACCCCGGCGAGGACCATGTTGTGCGCAATGGCCGTGTTTTAGGAGGACTGGAGCCGACCCGTGCGTTTGGCGATGCCGTCTACAAGTGGAGCCGCGACACAGCATTCAAGCTCAGGGAGAAGTTCTTTGGTCGCACTCCGTCGCCCCTACTGAAGACGCCTCCCTACGTCACCGCCGAGCCTGTCATCACGACAACCAAGGTTAACCCGGAGAAGGGCGACTTCCTCGTCCTCGCCACCGATGGCTTGTGGGAGATGTTGACCAACGATGAGGTTGTTGGCCTAGTCGGCCAGTGGATCGAGAGCCAGGCGGCCGGCCAGTCCAGCTCCCAATTCGAGGCGACCTGGGCCAAAATTTTTGGTTCTTCCAAGAACCCCCTGCCCGTTGAGAAGGGCTCGTCCGAGGGACCGGATGGCCAGAAGACGCCGATCCGACTGCAGCAATGGGGCGTCGACCCCCAGGCCAAGGATAGATTCTTGGTCAAGGACAAGAATGTTGCGACGCATCTTGTGCGGAACGCGCTGGGCGGGACGAACGAGGAGCAGGTCTGCGCTCTGCTCACGCTGCCTGCGCCGTTCTCGAGGAGATATCGGTGAGTTTGTTTTGACCATGACTGGGATTGCAGGTTTCATGATGCTAATTAAGCTATTAGTGACGACTTGACTGTGCAAGTCATCTTCTTCGGAAATGGCGAGAAGACGGGCGAGGTGGTGGTCAACATGGAGGCAACTGCCGAGGAGCCAGCGCCCAAGGCTAAGCTGTAACCTTGGGTACACTTGATGGGCGTTTTCAGGCGTTTGATGAGACATCTTTAGAGAGATCACAAGAGAAACGGGAGGAATACCCTTTTTTTTGTACAAGGCAAATATGCTAGTGTCAGCAACTAGCTTCTTCAAGGCTATAGGCAGCGAGACTGAGGATACTTCAGAGAGCGATAGCATAGCGTGATACACTGCTAGGTTCTCCACTGGAGAAAGGGCGATGAATCGCCGAATATGAATACCATTATTACTATAGGTACTAGGTTGCTGTTGGTTCGCGGGACGGTGGGACCAACATAGTGTCTGATCCGGGTATCTTCTCTATCTGTATTGTCCCCCATCCGTAATATGCTATGACCCCCAACGCCAAAAAGAAGTTAAAATAACGCACGGCAAAGAATTCTGTAGACCGAAAAGGCCCCGAAGAGGCTTAGGTGTTATCCTTGGGCCAAAGCAGCTTCTTCTGTTTCAGGCAGCGCAGCATGGTGATGAAGATAATGATCCACACGATGATGAGGGCGGCCGCCATGACGGCGCCGGCGATCTGCAGTCCCCGGCTATCAAAGATTTCGCTCATGATTTCCGTTGCGGTAACCTAACAAATCATCATCAGCAGCCAACGGAATCGACAGGACCGATGAGGAGAGAACAGGTCATATTTGGACTTACGAGGGCCGTGTTGGGGAACACAAAGGACCACCACGTCATCTGGAAGGGTATGCTGCTCCCCGTGCGGACATACTTCCACAGGGAGCCGACGGAGACGAGGAAGAACCACATGGAGAGCCCCCAGAGCCAGAGGGCGACGAGGACGCTCACAACGCGGACTATGTCGACGGTGTAGGGGCTGCCGAGGAAGTTGGGGGGGATAATGATGTCGGCCTGGCTGCCGAGCTGGGCGATGCTCGCGGCGGTGAAGCCGAAGGGACCGATGGAGATGAACTGCACGCACCCTTTTTAGTAGCTATAGCTTATGAGAAAAATGGGGGGAATGTAGACAGGAACGCACCACACCGGGACGTTGCATGTCCCGCGGCAACTTTTGCGTCATGAGGCGGTATATGAAGGCGGCAGAGATCATGAAGGCAATGAGGCAGCCGGTGCCCTGGGCAGTGACGGCACAGAGGGCTACGGCGGTCGCGTTGATACTAAGGGTGAAGTTGGGAGACCTTTGGGCGGCGGCAATGAGTTGGGAGGCGAAGGGGGCGGTCAGGAGGAGGGGGTATGCAGGAAAGACCCAGGTAGGTGTCATCGTGTGGACGGGAAAGACTCTGTCAGGTTTATCTGGTGAGCTTGGCGAGGATAAAGAAAGGCGAGAGGAACTGACAGGGTAGACCATAGGATGAGATACATGCCAGCGCTGGCAACGGTGCTGAGGGCGACGTAGAACCAAAACATGAATTCCATTGTCCGGAGGAGCCAGACACCAACCGAGTCAACGCCGTACTCGCAGATATTGATCATGATGATGGCTATTCTGGGGGCCTGTGGGTGAGTAATGGGCTTGGACCTGGCCCCTGGTGGCGACTTACGATACAAACTATACGAAGGTTAGAAGCAGAGAAAGTTGGATTAGAAAATAAGAAAGTCTGAACTAACAAAAGCCGGAATGAAGAGGGATTCGACCTGGTCAGTAAAGGAGTGGGTGAAGCTACCAGGGTGGAGGCGGAAGCGGATGGATATCATGACGCAGTTGAGGAGAAAAAGACAAAGATTAAGCATGAAGAAGAAGAGGCCGATGCCAGTGAGCCAGCGGGCCTGGAAAGGCACTGAAGGGAGTCAGCTGTCAAGAACTAAGTAAAACGCGAGAATGGCTGGCACACATGAATACAAGACGTTGGCGACCCCTCCTGTGGCCATAGTCTGAGCAGTGTCAGTCGACAGACTCGATTGGGGGGGTACATTATCCATACCATGGTAAAATATGTCCATTGATAGCAAGATATGCGGTCCTTGATGCCAATTTTACGGCGTGATTTGAGTTTCTCTGCCCTAGACATGACGGTGTCGAGGCCGTAGCCATTGTCATGTGGAGGAGAGGGCGATGGAAACGGGAATGAGACGGCGTGGGAGGCTCGGGACAGTCGCGTAGGACGCAAGGGCCGAGATAGCCCCCCTCCATCCTGGGGGTCTGTTGATGGTGCCCCTTGCTGCTGATGCTGCTGATGCTGATGAGGACTGGAGAAGAAGGGGGGCTGGTTGTCCTCATTAGGCGACTCGTAGTGGTAGTCTCTACCGGGCGAGTGAGCTCTGGCGGTGCTAGCACCGCGCATGGTCCCCGACCCGGCCGCGGATGCTACCACATTGGAGCGCGAGGTGGCCATATGGGTGGAGCGGCGTCGACAATGTCGTCAGCGCGACGGGCGAGCAGACAGAGGGCGCAGTAGAGGGGGATCAGATCGCTGGGGTCGGCGTGGGTGAAGGCGACGTCGAGGTAGATCAGGTGGGTGAGGAAGACGATGTGACTGAGGAAAAGGGAGCCCAGGTTGTGTAGAGGCATGATACTTGGCCTCGTCCCTCCGCGTAGGATTTCCAGCGGATGAGGTGGATGAGTGGATGGATGGTGGACGGTTCACGGTAGATGCTCGGGCTCGGAAGGGCCAACGAGGATCCGAGAGCCGGTGATGCCGGTGATCGACGGAGAGTACGATAAGGTGGGGAAAGAGGTGTCCACTGACTGCGTTGGAATATTAGGCCCTGGACTGGGAGATGTTGAATGGGATCTATGTGGAAGGAAACTTGATCTGCAGCGTTGTCGATCACTCATGTGGGGTATTAGTGTTTGTAAATTGATGAATGTGCAGAATAACCCAGAACTTAAACTCAGACACCGCACTTCACGGGATCTTCGCTGCCACATGTACATCGAACCACAATATCCCATACCTAGCTCTCCAGATTTTTCGCTGTAATGCGCTGCTTGTTGGACGGATCAAACAGTGCAATGTTTAAGATGTATTTTGTAGAAGGAAAGAAGATGAGACACACAACCACACATGGACCTGGAGAGTGAGACCCCAACAGGTGTCACGTGCCATAACACCACAGGCTATGCATCAACGTCACCACTCCCACAACCTTCATCCTACAACTTTCGACTTTTTACTCGTAGACACATAATTCTCGTCGAGTATTTTAGGACGGTGACAGTAGAACCAATCTAACGATAATAACGACGCCATTGCATAGATTTGCGCGCTGTCAAGGTTGTTTCCCCCGTGCCAAGTCATGAAAGTCGGCGCTCTCCCCGACCTTGAAGCCCTGCTGCTTGCGCGCCTCGCCCTTTCTATCTTAGCCCCAGCATTCTCGCCAACAGTGCCACACTCGTTTAATAATTGATCGACGCGGCTAGTCGCGCCCCCCTCGACATGGTCGATGTCGATGCTGTGGCCGATGTCACGGTTCGGCCGCATTGCCCCGCCAGTCGCCTTGGTCTCGCCGACGATATTCCTCCCAGGTACTAGCATGTAACATGAGATTCAGCACTGATTATGGAACTTGGAGAATATAGTCACGGTGTCTGACCATGCTGGCCTGAAACCAGGCGTATCTGTTCCGCACCTTGGTCGCTGGCATGGCCGCCAGGAGCAGGGTTCGATGGTGCCGTTCCAGACATGTTCACGTTGGTTGCTTTTCGTACAATTTCAATGATCTGGAATCAAGACTTGATAAATGTTTTGAAATGAGTGCCTGCTTGGATGATAATATGTGAGATGACACTGTATGAATTTCAGACGGGCTGCATCATGTCCTTGAGGGGAAGATCACCCAGACGCCATCGAGAGAGGGACCAGGGATCTATGAGTATCATCTCGCCCCCCTACAAAGATGCATGGTGCTGCATAATCTATTGAAATGCCCAAGTCCCCCTCGGTTTGGTACATTCAGTCTTCACTCTATTTCGTCATCGGCTTAAGAGTTCGTGAAAAGCTGTTGCCAAAGCTCGATTAGTTAGTGTCGGGCAGGGCGTCTACTATGTAGGGCTACGGTTATCCAAGGGTGGCATTGGAACGGAGGACTTTCAGCATATTCTTTATGAAAATAATGGCGAAACATCAACGAGATCTGTGATCGGATATCCCATTTGGGTTCACGGGTTAGGGTTAGGATAACGGCCCCCCTGCGCGGGAGGGGCCTTGGGGCTAATATCAGCAGGGGTTCCCTTCGGCCCCACGCCTGCCATGATGACAGAATGGTGCATCGCCAAACTACATCTCAAACCCCACATCTTGTCCCGTCCCCTCCGCCTCGCCCATCACCCTGCCTCGTTCGTTTTCCGATCACACCCACGCAAACCTGATGCTGCTGCGTTGCCGCCACCCAATCAGTGGCCCCCGAATTTGACACTCAAGACCAAACCGTCAGTGCCAATTGGCGCTACCTCCTTGCGATCTCTGCGTCGAAGGGCCCATTCCTCCACGTGTCCCCTACACCACGACCCGAGCGAACGTCGATCCGCGACACGACGCCAACGACGACAACGAGCTCCCCTTAAGAACTGTGGAAGCATGCTTGAATACAGAAACCCATAACCGACGCGCCAACCTGCCGCAGACATGTCCCTCACCAACGCCCCCGCGACCCGCCTGCTGGTCATCGGGCTCGTCTCCTCTTCCGTCCTCGTCAGCATCCTAGACATCAAGCATTACTTCTACATCCTCGTCGATACCCACATATGGCGCTACCGCCAGTTATGGCGCCTGCTCGCCTACCAGCTCTGCTATACCAATTCCACAGAGGTCCTCTTTGCCGCCATGACTCTCTACAACCTCCGCGTCGTTGAGCGCATGTGGGGGACTAGGAAATTTGCTGTCCGCACCTTACCGCCCCCGTCCAGCTTCGACCGATCATGCTAACATGACATTATGACTAGTCTTTCCTAGCCGTCTCCTACCTCTTCACATCGGCAATCCCACCCCTCGTCATGATAGTCCTGCGCCCGCTCACCGCCGGCCTCACCAACTACATGCCCGCCGGCCCCACGCCCATCATCTTCGCCATCCTCGCTCAGTACCACGCCATGGTCCCGCACATGTACAAGTACCGCATTGCCACCTCGCCCGCCGACGACGACGGACCCGTCTCGGGCCTCACCTTCTCCGACAAGTCCTACCGCTACGCCATCGCCCTCCACCTCTCTCTCCTCCAGTGGCCCGGCTCCATCATCGGTGCCGTCTTCGGCTGGGTCTTTGGGTACGCGTGGCGCGAGGGCCTGCTCCCTGCGGCGTTTGTGCGCTGGCGCCTGCCCGGGTGGATGCTGGGCCTGCGGGCGCAAGGTCACCGCGGCGAGTTCGAGGGCATGAGGAGGAGGCTCGAGGGGGAGAATACAGGCACTGGTGTTGCGACAGGCGTGGACCAGGGGGAGGGCCAGACGGAAAGACGCCGGACAATGGGCCAGCAGATTATGGCCCAGTTCCGGGAGGCCCTGTAGCGCAACATACCTAATTACCTACACGTGCGCGCTAGAAAGAGGCGTCCCAATGTCATATGTAGATGGGAGCCATAATTATCAATAAAACTGCTGCTAATACTCATACCTTGCCCTACGGGCTCCGTTTCCTCCCTTTTTCTTTACCACGATTGCGAATTTTAGTTCATGCTTATTATTTTCAAATACATAAATCGATTGAAGCTAGGGGTCAGGGCCGCACCACATTCGTCATGTGTCCAGGCTGAGCCAGTTCCCCTTTGTTTTTAGCCTACGGCTGAGAACAGCCCTCATGTTGGTTAAAATGGCTGTACAAGTTTTTCTGACCTTTCACGCCTTTTTTTTTTGGAGGGAGGGCGGAGGCATGAAGGCGTTTACTTTAGTTACTGATGGCGAGGAATTCACGGAACAGCCGAGAAGATTATATCTCCTCAAGGAAGACGGGGGATAGGGGAGGGAGCTACTATTTGCTGGAAAGGGGACATACCTAAACAAATCTTAAATATATGTATTAGTATATGTATTAGTATATGTATTAGTATATGTATTAGTATATGTATTAGTATATGTGTGTATATATGTGTGTGTATATGTATGTAGGTTTATTGAAGCCACTCCCTAGCTTAGTATACCTGTCGTAGAGTTCTCTTATCTCTTATCCTTAAGATCATGTTAGTTAAACGAACAGAGGTTGACTTTGGCTTAGACCGGCCTATGTGTACAGGATAATAAATATTTCGTTGATCGCCGAGCCCGAAGTAGCAGCTCCAGCATATACTAATTTATATAGTTGAATAGGAATAGGAATATACCCTGGAGTTGTGTCGATATAAAATTTATAACTTATTGAGCAAATGTGTCGTTGGTGAGCGTATGGATAGAAGTGTATCGAAGGACACGTGGCCAGGAATATTCCCAAGTTTATGAGCTTTGATGACGATACAAGTGTTGCTCGTGAAGCTATCAACGAAGTTAACCAAGGTCGTGGGGAAGTTTGAAGTGGCCATCTTGATGAGAACAGAGTCAGGATTTCTTTTTGCCCTCCAAGCGATGCCTGTCACAAAGGTGGTGGTTTATTTGGTGTGATTGGTCTATTAGAATCCCTGTGTGCTGGCTAGAATGCACTCCTGTAGTTGGAGACGAGCTTTCCATCCGGTCCTTGGGGCTATGGAAGATGATCCTTGGGTGTTCCCTTTCAGTGTAAGCGGCACTAGAGGATATGCAGTACGTCGTGTATCGTGGGCAGCGGCATTTGTTTGGCTCAGGTACAGAGACCGGGCTGTTATATTAAATACGTACATGTATTTCGCATCTTCGCATCATTAATCAGTCCACGGACCCTTCTAGGAAGAACAGCGAGATGGTCTTCTCGTGTTCGCCCCTACCAATGTCGTGCCAAACTGCGAGCACCAACCTCAAGAGCTCCGCGGCTTGAGGTTGCAAACCACACCCTTGGTGCGGTAAAACCACCGTGAGCTCGTCCACCACGTCTCATTGGGGTCCTCGAGCTCAATGTCAAAGGTGGCGATGAGCGTGGGGACCACCTTGTACACCTCCATGATGCTCAGGTTGCGCCCCAGGCAGATGCGCGACCCGCCGCCGAACTGGATCTGGGCGGTGCCCCAGAGCTGCATGCGGTCCTTGTAGGCCTCGTCGCCCTCGCCCTGCTGCTGGAGCCAGCGGTCCGGGCGGAAGTCGTCGGCATCGGCGCCGAAGACGCCCTTGTTGCGCCCGACGATGTAGGGGTTCATGCCCACAAGGGAGCCCCCCGGCACGACGGATCCGTCCGGCAGAGTGAGGCCGCCCTCGGGCACGATGCGCTCCATCATCATGGAGACGGCCGGGTGGAATCGCAGGGTCTCGTTGACCACGGCCTCCAGGTAGGGCAGCTGGCGGGCCGTGGCCATCGGGACTGGCTTGTTCGTGGGAAGATTGGCGGTGCGGACCTCGTCCTGCAGCTTCTTCCAGACTCGCTGGTCCTTGAGACAGTAGTAAAAGAGAGCGCGCATGGTGATGGTGGTGGTGTCGGCGCCGGCAATGACTGCGGTGGCATATGTTAGCAACTCTGCTACCTAGACAATCAAGAATAGATAGATGGATGCGGTGGGCAAGCTTACGATTGAGGAGGAGGTAGCCGATAATTGTGCCCTCGTTGACAATCTCGGGGTGCGAGCTCTTCGAGTCGATAAAGTACTGCAGAAAGTCGGGCGTCTGGGGGTCAAAGTTCTTGTCTTCGCCCTTGAGGCGGGCCGTGAGGTTCTCAATGGCGATGCCAGTCACGTTGGCGATGTTGGGAGGCCCAAGGGGGTAGACGGGGTTCTTGTCCAGCCAGTAGTCCAGCCAGGGCATCTGGCCACACATGCCCAGGTAGTCGATGGACTGGTCTGCGATGGCCAGAGTGCCGTCAAAGTCGCGGCCTGCATCCATGAATCCGAACTGCTTGCTGAATGTCACAGCGCCGAGGAAGTCCCAGGCATCTAGGGGGTCGTTAATGTCAGCAGCCTGCTATGGAGGAATGATATCTTGAAGAAGAACTCACAGTATGCTAGCCAGTCTCCAAGCTCACATGTCTTCGAGGGGCCGACAAATCGCTTTTGCAGGTGGTCGCAAAAGTCCTGGATGACCTTGTCCATGTTTGGCTCCATGGCCCTGACGCTGGGGACGGAGTAATGGCGGACGACGGGGCGCTTGAGTCGGGCATGCTCGACATTGTCGACCTCGCTAAACATGTGATAGGTGATCTTGCCATCGATCACAGAGCTGCTGTTCTTGTAGAAGTCGGTCTGGTCAGGGAGTAGACGGTTAGCATTCGACTAGCAGCGCAGATCTGACTCCGTACCTTCTTCCATTTGCCATCGGTGCCATAGACCACCCTCGACAGCTCAGGATAGTCAATGTCCAAGAGGTTGGGTCCCAAGCGAACGACGGGGCCATATTTCTCGTGAAGCTTCTTGACTCGTGGGGCATAGTCGGCCGTGTAGACTTGCCACAGTCGCCAGAGGTTGGTCCATCCTATGCGGTGTCAGCTATTCTTGTTCGGGGAGGGAATACTATTGTGTATATAGAAGGTATCAGCAGAAGGGGAGGAGAAACAAGCTCACCTGCGAGGAAAGGCCCGGGGTATCTTTTAAGAGGAGATGTGTAGTAAGAAACAAGGAACCACAGGAAGATGGTCAAGGCGGGCGCAACAACCGCCGCAGTCACGATTTGAACCCGACTGTCAGAAAGAAGCGTCTGCCAGTGGTGGTAAGACCACTCAAGTGACGGGGCGGCGGTACCGGATGGTAATATGGAAGCCATGGTCGTCGTGTGTCCCCTCTTCGGTGGTAAGCAGGATTTGAGGGCGCACGGGAGCGAAGATTGTGTGCGGAGAAGTGTCAGACCAGAAAAGACGAAATGTTACAGAGTAATAAGGAGGGTTCCGGGGTATGGTGACAAGAGACAAGACCCCCTCTCCTGGTCGATGGCAGAGCGTCAGAAGCATAGTTGATGTATGATGATGTGGGTACATGTATACACTGCAGCAATGCAGCTCAGGGCCAAGGGCCCCCATGTAAGTGGCCAAGGGTTGATTGGCTGACATGGAAACTGTAGGGTATGATAAGACTATCGCGATATCCGGTTGCTCCTCAGAGTCTCCAGTTGGCGGCAGTGTCCAATTAAGTCCTGCCAAGATCGAGATGCATCCCGGCCCCGCTCCCCGGTAGACGGTGTCAACAGGCCTTACAGGGGTGGATGACTGGCGGCCCGGGGAGTCGGAGAGACGGGGGTCCGGGCATGCTCCGGTAGCTCCGGTCATTGTCATCCCCGTGACACCGTCAACCCCGGATCCCGGCTGCTTCGGACTTTGGTCACCTGGTGGCTGGCCGGGAATTTCTAAGCAGGGATTTCCACCCAGGGAGCCAAGTTTCCAACCAGCGGCTGCCTCCCGAGGCCGCCATTAGCGCCCGTGCCGATGGGTGCTCGCTGTTGGAACCATTACGTCGTACGTCGTACTGAAAATCTTTCACGGGGTAGCAAGAGGCAGCCAACGAAGAAGTCTTTTGAGGGCTTTAAGCTTCTCATCAAGCATACTATGTACATGTACCAATGTCCCCACCCCGTTTCGTCTCGCCTGGGCCCCTGGCTCTCTTACAGTTACCCCTGTGCGCAGCCTATGGAGCAAGATCCCCCATTTCCTTCACTACGAGTACTATTCCCATATGAGTATTAATATGTACATTACTTGTGCACCATCTCGCGCGTACTAAGCAGGGTTCTTCAAGCTAATAACAGCAGAGGCTGGGGGCATGGCATTAATTAAACCGGGGTACTTTTTCACACAGCCAAACCACCATCGATTCAAAGCATCCGTACAGGCACCTTACTTGGCTCGCTACTAGTAATGCACAGTTGCCTGTGCGTCCCTCTCGTGCCTTGATACATACTAACATCTGCGACGTGGCGGTGAGGCAGGTGTACTACTTCTAATACAGTACACAGTACAGGTTAACTTCAACACATATTCCCCCAGCACACAGCATTCCAAGCGTTGGTGATGGCATCGAATTCTTATATAGCTGGTGCCCCAAGTCTCGTTGGTTGAGTCGACGGCATGTTGCAGTCGATCCAATGCCTTATCCATCTCCACAGCTGTTTGATCAGATTAAGATCGGGTGGCATCTGTTTAGGGGCTACAAGTGACAAGTCTACGACCTCACCTTGCACCACACCTTACATAATTCAGGGGGCCTATTGTACATGTACATGTACACAACCAATCGATATGAAGACCTGTCATGCTCCCTTCCCAGGCTGCCGGGTCTGTTACAGACTTTTGGTGGAGACGTCGACTGGGAGTCCTGAACGCCCCCCACGATAGAGAAAATTACACACTTTTCTCTGCCGGTGGCTTGTTGGTTCCTTCATTGTTTAAAGTCATGCCAAGCCTAGATCCAACGTTGAACAGTCTTCACTCGTCAACTTTTCCAGAGTGGCAGCACACTACCCGGGAAAAACTGCAGACCGAAGAGAGAGAGAGAGAGATTTCTCTCACCCTCGACATTTCTTTCGTCTGAGACTTGTTGGCTGGCTGGCTGCCTCTCAGCTGTCACCACCATGGCAATGGGCGGCGAGGCCCCCTGGGCCATGGGCGTCATGTGGCTCATGGTCGGGCTCGTCTTCATCTTCCTCATGCTTCGAGCGTACACTCGCATCTTTTGTCTTGCCTCCTTCGGCATCGACGATTATATTTACATGGTGGCATTTGTACGTGCTCCGTCGTACTTTCTAAAGGTGGTTTCATCTACTAACAGTTGCTTTTCACTGCGTTCAGGTTTTCCTTCTAATTTTTACAATATTCACCCAGCTGTCGGCTCAAATCGGCTTCGGGCAGGATTTGAAGTACATAGGGCACGATATGGCAATGGTGACAAAAGCAACACTCTATGAGTGCATTGGACAAGGCTTTGCCATTATTGGCATGGCTATAGCAAAGGCATCCTTGGGATTCTTCTTCCTGCGCCTGGTGTCGTCGCGGTGGCATAGAATCGCCATCTGGACAGCAATGGCACTAGTCTCGGCAGCTTCTATTGGTAAGGGCCTTGCCACCCACCTAACAGACGCCTAGTCCAGATTATAGCTGACCGTGGATTGATGGAACAGCACAGGTCCTTTGCTTCTGGCTCTCATGCGTGCCTTTGAAGTTTGTCTACGACAAGCGTATCGAAGGCGGAAAGTGCCCAATCGACACGAGACCAACATCCTACATCCTTTGCAGTGGGTAACCTAGGAATATGATAACTGGCTTCTTCTGTTATGCTAACATAAGTTGGCGCTTTTCAGTTTCTACGGTTCTTGTCGACGTTTTCTTTGCTGTCCTCCCATGGGTGATCTTTTGGAATCTCCAGATGCCCATGAGAGACAAGTACACCATTGCCGGCAGCATGAGCCTTGGCCTAATGTAAGTCCGCCACTGGATAATGATAGCTTCCGTGCTTCTATTTTCTTACTCAAACGTCCAGTGCTGCCGCTGCCGGGATCAAAAGAACGACTGAAGTCGAGGGCCTCTACACCCCCAACTACCTGCGTGAGTACCAACGGTGACACAGATACATGTGCTTTTTAGATCCTAACAACCACGCCCAAAAACAGACGACAGCGTGGGTCTTATCGTATGGTCATCAGCTGAGATGGCCATCACGCTGATCTGCATCGGCATCCCCGTCTGCCTGCCCCTCTACAAATCCATCTACCGCCGCTTCCGATCCGGGCAGTCCAGCAACAACACCCCTTACCGCAGCGAGCAGAAGAGCGGCTCCATACCCCTACAGACCATCGGAGGCGGATACATAAGCAAGGACGGGCAGCACGTCTCGAAGAGCAATACCAGCTCCGGTGGCAAGGTCGGTCGGAGGCTCACGGACGCGAAACTCGGAATAAGGGGCACGACCACCAAGACTTACATAGGGGGCGGTGGGAGGAAGAACAGCTCGGGGGCGAACACTTCGGACGAAGAAATACTCGGGGAGCAACACAGTCAGAATTCGGGGGGCCAGTGGTCGCAGGACTTTGACGAAGACGGGCGGCGTGGGCAGGGGATTGTGGTGACCAAGTCGTACAGGGTCGACGGTTAGCTTCATCCACCTGTTTGGCTGTAACATGGCCTGTGAATAGTTGGAAACGTACACATACCTATTTAATATAATAATGTTACTATATCAAAACTTTCGCTCTCAAAGCCGAAGCCGGAGGGACCCCCGCACTGTCTGATGCGTCACTCGCGGGCAATACGACTATATATACGAGTCGACGACTCTGAGCTTTCATCGTCCAAAGAAAAAGAAGTCAGTATCCATGACTCTTCAACCTCCGCCTAATTTTAGACACAGGCCAAAATTGACCAAAATGGCAGACTCAATCCAGTCCATCCAAGCAACGCTTCGTGCGCTGCCCTCCCTAGCAGGCCCTTTCCCCCCATCAGACCTCGACCATCTACCCGACACGCCGCATGATGCCTTTCGGATCTGGCTCAGCCATGCCATTTCCGAGAAGGTCAAAGAGCCCCATGCCATGACACTCTCCACCGTCGACACCGAGGGCCAGCCTGACGCCCGGGTCCTCATCCTGAAGGACCTCGACGACCGCGGGTGGCACTTTGCCATCAGCGCCGACAGCGCCAAGGGCCAGCAGATGGCAGCAAGCCCAAAGGTTGCCCTCAGCTTCTACTGGCCGCAGCTGGGCCGGCAGGTCCGCCTGCGCGGGAGCGCCGTGGCGCTGTCCGAGGCGGAGAGCGCGCAGAGCTTCACGGGCCGGTCCACCAGCGCGAGGGCGACGGCCGCGGCGTCGAGGCAGAGCCAGGTGCTGGGCAGCACCGACGAGCTGCGGGGGAGCCTGGAGGAGGCGCGGAAGCTCGTGCGCGAGAATCCGGATTTCGTCATGCCGGCTTGGAGAGCCTGTGTGGTGCAGCCCGATACGGTCGAGTTCTGGCAGGGCGCTTCGGATCGCATGCATGAGAGACTGCAGTTTTTGCGGGGAGCTGATAACGATACATGGGAGAAGAGGAGGCTGTGGCCTTGAAGTGGTTTTTGTTTTGATCAAGACTCGGGAGATGCATATCTTTGTCGGAGTGTGTGGAGCGTAGTTGCGGAGAATTGTCAAACTTGACATCTTGGGTACTACGCGGAAGTTTGCTATTCTTTTCAGAAGAAGAAAAGAATATTATTTTGATTCTATTTCTGTAACGCCTTGGTGCTCTCCTGATGGAAAGGGCATAAGGCTCAGACTCGAGATGGATATTAGGCTGTAGATTCGATGTTAATATTCTCGGCTTGGGCGAGCTTGGCTGCGGCAAAGCCCATGCCTGATGAGCCGCCGATGACGGCCTTTAGCCGTATCTGCGTGTGTTGGGTCAGGCCTGGCTGGGAAATAGGGGCCAGGTTGGAGATTGGCCGCTGCTCTGGTCTTAGCACTACCTAGGTATGTCCTTTGCACTCTCTCTGCTAATCATTTCGGAACCGACTAGGACCCGCTCAATGGCGACGGTCATGCCACCGACGACCCAGTCAAAGGGACTGCGTAGCACCGTGGCTAGCAGCGTGACGCAAAGCTCGATCTCTCTCGTGGGACGCGTTCTGAATCTCCATCAGCCCAGCAAAGCGCATTTAATAGTGTCTTTGGACCAGTACACGCAAGAGTTGGAGAGACGAAGGTACTTGAAGGCCGGATCGAGGATTGCGCGCTGTGTCTCGGTGGACAAACCAAAAGTCTCCATGAGTTGCCTCCACTGCTGGTCATCTTCGCCAAAGGTGTCGTTGCCTGTCTCGAAAGAACTGATTATGAACTCAAGGAAGGTCATCTGAAGTCCGCCGTTGTCTGGATCCGTCTCCCGACTTACACCCTGGGATAGTAAAGCCGTCCATTGTGACCACAGATTCCCAGCCTTTCTTTCCGAAAACCCAACATACTCGAGTGTCGCCCGGGAAACAAGTTGCTCGGGGATCGTGGCAAAGGCATTCTGTGCAGCGGCTGATAGAAAATTGAAATTTAGAGGTATGTCTTGGTTTTCCTCATCACTGAAGCGGTTCAGACACCGCTTGTGCATCTGCCTAGTCCCACGATTGGTTCGAGGGCTGAGCAGTCCAGCATTCTGGAGGTTGTCCACGTCGAGAGGGGCAAGAATGTCGTTTCCGTACATGAGGGGCACAGAATTGAAGTGTTGAGATCGGGTGCTAGGAAAGTTTGATGATACCTAGAGTAAAGGGCAGAGGAGGGGAAAGAAATCGAGGCGGAGGGTATAGAGATATAGAACGGACGCAAAGAGAATAGATTTGAACACGATCAGATTTAAAGCATCACTGATTCATCGTCACAGGTTTGTGCCATGTGTGTGAAAGCTTAACTTTGCGTGTGATTGACGCCCCAACGCGCCAAAAATCAGCCATCGTCGTGTTGTGTGTTCATTCATGACTCACTGTAAACAACGGGGAATCAATAGACTAGAAATGTCCAATGCATTGTTCAAGAGTCATGGGATCCCTCATTTCCATGGTGGGACTGTGAAACAAGGTTATAATGACTGTGATTCACTGCTATTGCCAGTAGTCATTCTCCCACCGTGTTCTTTGCACCTTTTGACCCTCCATGAGGTGTTCTCTCGCCGCCATCAACGCCTTCCCGAGACGATTTTCACCCCAATGTTTTCGATGATTCATGGCATGTTTTTCGCTGTACCCAATCCCCCAAACTCGATCTCGTGAAGCAGCTTCAACAAGTAGTCGATCCCCCGTAGCCAGCAGCTTCCATGGAAGACAGCAAATATCGCTGGATATACATAGTTACTGGTTAATGGTGAGTACCATAGTAGGCACCCCATAGTACCTAAGCTAGGTGCTTATTAGGTCATAGGCGAGGTTTCCTTACGGGAGTTTTACCTCATTTTTTGCCTCTTGCAAATCTCAGGGGTTGGATGTGATGGGCCAACAGAAGTGACTCGCGCTCATATTGTTATATGCTGGTCGAGTTGCACTTTCATTTTTCGAAACTAGCGCATACTATGATAAACTTCTTCGATGCTTACCATTTCATGGCGGCGGAGTTTGACCCTTTGTTTGAGGACCTCTAGATCCAGGCGTTTATCTGGGAGGCACTAGGTGGAAACACGTCTCCAATAGCCAACGTTACCTAGAACTGACTGAATGATGATGACGAGGACCTAAAAAAACGCCCCTGGTGCTGCTACTGGCATAAAGTACAACCGCTTCAGACTCTAGTTATTGTTTGTTGTGAAGGAAGTTAAGGTCGGGGCATCTAGTCGAGTTTAGTATCCAGCGTTAACCATATACTAAACCTGTCCACTAGCCAGCATACCACATTCATGCTAAGGCGGCATATATCTTGCATATTTCATCTCCAAGTATATTATACATGATATGCCACTCAAAATATACATATGTAGCCTTCCATGCAGAGACCAAGCCGAGAAGCTTCTACCGCGAGCAGTGCCCTCCCTTCAAGGTCTCCCCATGAAAGCCTCTGGCAGGCAACTGGACATCCGCGTACTCGCCTTACGTGTACAATCGTGCGTTTAGAATGGGGTCCACTGAACTTCAGCCCCTCCTGACGGGTAATGAGCGATGGTAATGGGGGGCCAACCCCGTTGTTGCTCCGAGTGTCCGTTCCCGCCTCACTCCCAAGTGAGTCAACCGAAAATGCGACTCGCAACCAGGCATCCTATGCATCTTAGTTGATGCTCAACGATTCGACATGCTGAAATAGGGGCCAGTGGGTATGTCGTGTGAAAGACATGGTTGGTTGCGAGCTGCGGGCTAATAGCCTACAACTTACGGGCCATTTCCGCCGTGCCATTGCGCCGTGCCATTGGGGCCAAACGGCAGGAACTGGTGCGATAGTAAGATAGGTAGGTATCAGCGTGCCGGATAACTTCTAGCTACAAGCGACTGATCTACTATTTTCGCCACTATATCCCAGTAGGCCATACAAGGTTATCTGAAGGCTGCAAAGTTCTACATCAGTCGCCTGAGAGGCTTGAGCTGAGGACATGTGCCGGAGATCTGTCGTAGAGATGGTGGTGGATGGGGAGGCCTTTCGCAAGATGCAGTATTGGGCCACATCTGTTGCTGAAAGAGTCGGCATATGATGATGGATGGTGGCGTCAGCACTCACGCGGGAGACGTGGAGGATAATAACTGATTGGGCTGTGCGAAAGTGCGTTGTACGGTACCGTTCGTGGAGTTGGATGTTTCCAGAAAGTCAGATCTGTGAGGATTGAGAGAGGCAGTCGCAAACCACTACCCGATCTGACCTGGAGTTTCCCTAATGGTAATAATAGGTAACAAGTTCCCAGTCACGGGATTCGTTGGCGAGTCTGGACAATAAACGTGGAAGGAAGGTTCCACCGTTTGAATGATGATGCAGTGGCCTGGGCTGAGTAAAAACACCAAAAATCTACCAAAACCCCCCATCGCAAACTGATACCCGATTAGGAAACGCCACGCAGATCGGTTGGGCTACCCACTGCCCACAGGGCCACAGGGCCACAGGGCCACAATGCTCCGTAACCCAACAGTCAGTCCACCGTCGCTTTGCTTCCTCGGCATGATGACTAGAAGACACGGTCTATGGGAAGTAAGATCGGCCGGATGCGCTGCGCTGATACCGTGGCGAAGTGACCTTCCGGACACTCGGCACATAGTCGACGCATGTCTGACATCTATCCGTACAGGCTACAGGCTACAGGCTTCTTGGTATCCGTACAGATGTCTGACATCAGTCTCCAGGGTCCGTCGGCAATAAGGTGGGGGCTCCCGGAATCCGGGGATGGGCCATGGATGATGGGCCCATGAATCCACGATGGAGTCGGATGGACCATGGCGATTTGACGATTTCGTGACCCACCCCGAGCTGCGTCAACCACATGGATGGGGGATGAGGTTGCGAGCATGCGTTGCCTCATTCACATGCTGGTATCGCTCTGGACAGCCTTCCATAAAGGCAGCGCCTGGCCCTCTCCCAACCCGCTCCCCTTCCCTCCTGGGCATCCAGAGCAACTCAACCAATTCCCCACCATCTGGTATCCAGCAAGATGAGCGCCAAGCCCAACCCCAAGGACTCGATGAAGTCCACCTGGCGCCAGGACCGCTCCGGGTGGACCATCAACCACTGGTTCTTCGAGATATTCCGCATCCACCCTGTCGACCTTGACAGAGAGGTTCCCGTCCACGAGAAGGAGGACAAGGTCCCCTATCTGTCCGAGATACAAGAGCACCGCTGGGTCCTGGTCCACGCCTGCATCCCCCTGGTCATTCACCAGCTCATAGTCGCCTACACTGGGCGAAACCTGTCTGCCCTCCAGGCCTTCTTCCTCTACCTCGTCGCCTTCAAGGCCATAGCCATCCGCGAGCTCCATGTCCTGCGCCACACCGGCCACGAGGTCGGCTTCCTCGACGGAGATCAACACGAGCGTGACGGTGTCCCCGACGTGGGCGTCACCAAGACTTTCCACTCCCTCGTCTCCACCTCCACCTTCCGTGTGGCCTTCACCGTCTACCTCGCCTACCGCACCACCGAGGCCCCCGCCGATATGAACTGGTACTGGCTGCCCCTCGAGGCCGGCCTCTACGGCATCATCCTCGACTTCTGGTTCTACTGGTACCACCGCCTGATGCACGAGGTCAGCTTCCTTTGGCAGTACCACCGTACCCACCACCTGACCAAGCACCCCAACCCGCTCCTGACCCTCTACGCCGACCACGAGCAGGAATTCTTCGACATTGCCGGCATCCCGCTCCTGACCTACTTCTCCATGAAGGCCATGGGATTCCCTCTGGGCTTCTACGAGTGGTGGATCTGCCACCAGTACGTCGTCTTCGCCGAGATCGCCGGCCACAGCGGCCTGCGCCTGCACGCCGTGCCCCCCAACACCCTCAGCTGGGCCCTGCGTCTCGTAGGCGCCGAGCTCATTATCGAGGACCACGACCTGCACCACCGCAAGGGCTGGAAGGTGGCCGCCAACTACGGCAAGCAGACGCGTCTGTGGGACAGGATTTTTGGCACCTGCCGCGACCGCATCGAGTGCCAGGAGCAGGCTATCGACTGGGACTCCCCGGTGAAGATGCCTCTTCTGTGAGATATAGGTAAAAGAGTGAAAATAGTCCGCCAAGGAGAAAAAAAAAATGCAAAAGAAAAAAGTAACAAAACAAAGACACAGAAAGGGGGAGGTAACAATGTCAGCATCATAGAGGGGGAGGAATGTCTTATGATGGGTTACGCGCTATGATACATGGATGAAATAGAATGGTGATCCCACCGCTCTCAAAAAGCTCATTTCCTCTAGTTGCGTGTGACATTGCACATGAACCAGGATGGTAATGTAACTGTTGATACCCCTTAATGATGGCTCAGGGGTGACGTATTACTTGTACTCCATATCTGTACCTCCAATGATTTGAATGGTGGGGGCACTTAAAATAGCTGTTAGCCAAGAGAAATGCAGATTCATGTTCACATTCAACTATGCTACTTGAGAGACTTTGCCCCCTGCTGCGGTATCATGAAGGAAGAGAAGAAGCGGTCCATGGACTCGTAGTCGTCCACCCGCCCCACGTACGACACGTACTGGTCCGGCCGCAGGATCATCACGCACCCCTCCTCGCGGCTGATGCCAAACGTCTCGTACAGCTGCCCGTGGCCCTCGTGGTACGACTGGTCGTCGACGTAGATCTTCTCGTAGTCCCAGCCGTCGATCTCGTCGAACGGCCGCAGCACCTCGGGGAAGTCGAACGTGTCCACGTCCCACCGCCTAGCCGCGTGCACCGTCAGCACGTCGATGACCGAGTCGTACCGCGCCCGAGACGGGGTGAAGCGCCGGAGGAACGACGTGGGCGACGACAGCTTCTCGCACAGGCCCGCCAGGCGGCTCTTCTGCGCCGCCTGCGAGACGTCGCCGGGGAAAAGAACCACGCGCCAGCTGCCGTTGCTGGGGAGCCGCTCCTGTAGGTGCCATGGGCGGGCGTCGGCCTGGCTGAGGACCTTGACGCTGGGGATTCGCTTGCCCAGCTTGATCCCAGATGCCAAGGCCTGTATTGAGTCCTTGCAAACAATGGGGCTGTCGGAATAATCGACAGCTTTGAGCGTGTTAGTCTTGGGGTTCCTGTAGGAGCATGGGATTGGGGGGTTACGGGGTTCCGAGACTGGTACATACCGGTTCCACTGGCAAATAGGTTGCCCTTCTCAAAGGCCTCCTTGAACTCGTCCATGCTGATGCCTTCCTCGTCCATGATGTCCTTTGCCGGACGGCCCGAGAAGAGGCGCGAGAACTTGTGGTCAAAGTCGATCAAAGCCTGCGCAATGGCCTTGCGCTCAAGCTCGTACGTCTTGAGGATGGAACGGTCGGACAGACCCTTGACAACGTTGGCAATCTTCCAGCCAAGGTTGTAAGCTACATCATGTCAGTTGGTCCCAATATTCTTTGCGGGGGTTTGGAAAATTATGGCAGCTCACTGTCTTGCATGCTGACGTTCATGCCCTGGCCAGCCTTGGGGCTGTAAATATGGTCAGTCTCATGCTGGAATCAAGTATTTCAAGGTATCACAAACCTGTGAGTGTGGACGGCATCGCCGGCCAGGAATACTCGCTCGTGAGCAGAAAAGTTGGAGCCAACACGCTGGCCAATCTGGTAGGCAGTCCACCAGTCGAGCTTGCGGTAGTCGATCTTGTAGGGGGCCATGATGCGCTGCGCGGACTCGAGGATGTGCTGCGGCGTGATCCAGGAGCGGTCGGCGCGCGAGTCCTGGCTGTCGCCGATCTTGCTGGTGGTGGTGAGCTGGATGTAGAGGCGCACGAGCTTGTTCTCGCGCGGGATGACCATGACGCTGCCGGATGACGCCGAGTGGATGGCGCAGCGCGAGCGGATGTCCGGGAAGTCGGTGATGGGGACGATATCCAGCACGCCCCAGATGTAGTCGGTGGACTCGCCCTCGAGGGCGAAGCCCAGCTGCTTGCGCACCCACGAGTGCGCACCGTCGGCTCCGACCATGTACTTGGCCTTGACCGTCTCGACCGTGTTGGCCTTGTCGTTCAGCTCAGCGGCCTTGAGCATGTCGGCGGTGTCGTCAGCAGCCAGGTTGCTGCGGAACAGGCCGTCCTGGGTGACGGTACCGTTGGAGGAGGTGGCCGTCTGCTTGGGAGTGGCCTCCTCCTCGGTCAGGTGCCGCAGCTGGACGGTGATGGGGTAGGCGTCGGGACTCTCGACGAGGGCCTCGTCAATGGCGATGCTGGTGGGCATGACGCCACGCTCGACAGCGAGGTCGCCGCCACTGAACTCGTTGAGGGCATCGAGGAAGAAACGCTCGATGCGTCCCTGGTGCAGGACAACCTGGGAGAAGCGGCTGATGCCCTGGACGGTATCAGGGATGCGGGAGGAGCGGCGCAGGACGCCCTTCTCGTCCGGGTTCCAGAGGCAGATCTCGAGCATGTGGTTGGCCTCGCGCCAGGCGCGGTGGCCGATGCCAAAGGAATCCAGGATCTCGAGGGTGCGGCATTGCAGGCCGTCAGCCTGGCCGTTGAAGATCTGTGGAAGTGTGAGCACATGCGGCGTGGTTGAGCTGAGGGTGAGGCATGACTGACCTTGGTGCCTCGCTTGTCGACGATGCGTGTGTTGACGCCGCACTTGGCCAGCCACGTGGCCATCATCAGGCCGGCTGGGCCCGCCCCCACGATGAGAACATCGACATGGTCGACCTTTGGTTGCATGATGTGTGTGAGGTAGAAGGCCAGGAGGTTTGGTCTGGGAATGATTCAGTAGCCGGGCTGGTGAGTCGTGGCAGGTGGGAAACCCGCAATCTGGAGTATTAATACCCCCAGCGGGCCATGGCCCATCTGCTCTTGGCCCATGGGGGAAGCAGACTGGGGTTGGGCAGCATCGGATGACGGGTGGTGGGATCGTTGATGTGTACGGTATCATGGCCGGGCTATGGATGGATGGATAGATGGATAGGAAGCCGAAACCCCATTCCCGGCTGCGACCGGGTGGCCGGGTGACGGGGTTGGCGGGTTGGCCAACCAAGGAGTTTCACTTTGTCTCGGCCCCTTGTGTATCGAGCCAGCGCAAGGCGTTACGTACAGGTACAAAGGGAGCAACGGAAGCAATCTTGCTTGACCTGCACGTGGACAGATACACCCGGACATGTGCGGAGAAGTTGTGGCAGTTCCGTAAATGGCAAATATGGCGGGGAACCTGGGAGCCACAGGGTTCTGGTGGTGGGGTTGGAGAGAGTTAGTGGGGGTCTAGTGGGGGTTGATGGAGGTTAGTGGAGGCTTAGGGGAGGCTTGGTGGAGGGTTACCCCTGTATCCGCGGCAGTCCAGCGGTCTCGTCCATGGCTTCGGGATCGCCTTGTGCTGTCCTTCGGATGTGCCTCTAGTCAGGCACCGCCAATATAGGCCTCGCGATACGTAATCAGCCCTTCCATTGGCGACAACATGGGCAGTCCAAGCCCCGAAATGCGCACCAGTCTGGCGTCGGAAACGCGCCACTACGTAATCGCATCGGCGTCCTCGGAGGCTGGGGCGTTCTGGGACTCTAGAAGAGCAATTCATCAGTGAGTGAGTGGTAGGTACGAAGTACTCCGTACGTGTACTACCTACGAGTACGAAGCAAGGTCTATGATGAGGCTCCATCTGGCATCTCCCAAAGAGGGGTGACGTTATTATTACCCCAATACTAGCTAGCTTCCACCCCGCATTTGATCAGATTACTATGGTACATACGGCAGTACTCCATACATAGCAGTAGAATCATTCACGGAAACAGCAATTAGACGGGGTTGCAAGTAGTGTGATAGTACAAGTACGAATTCATGTTGGAATTTCCCTTCACCCGCTCTTCTGACTCGCCCTTGTCGCCAATGATATGTTGTACTCCAGCTCCCATTCCGCCTCGGGGTCCCCTTTCCGGGGCACAAACGTCACTGTGAGGCCGTTCTTGACAGCAAAGACGGTGTCATCGTCCAGATACTTGGAATCCGAGTCGAATATCTGCGTCGTCACCGACTGGTGGCCTTCGGCAATAACCTGGAGATGCAACGTCAGCTCGCTACGACTGCAAGAGTCCTATTAGAGAACCAACCATGAAGTGGAGGTGTGCTGGCCGGTAAAAGTGCCTATCAAGCAGACCTAACAGCTTCCCAGCAGGCCCGTCGTCCGGAATCTAACACAGCCGTCAGTTGTCGATCACAATCTGCAATTACCATGCACTACTGACCGGATAGGGTGTGGGCCTCAGGCAGTAGAATGAGTAGCGCCCCTGGTCATCGGTGATGAACTTGCCTCGCAGGTTGAACTCGCGCTGCTTGGAGTCCTGCTGCTCATACATTCCTGTAACAGTGTCAGCCGATCCCTCAAGGTTCCCGTTCCCATCTATGCTGTACCATTTGTAGATGCCTGCCACACGTCCACAGAGGCATTCTTAATGGGCTTGCCGGTTTCGGCCGACGTAACAGTGCCATGGAGGAAGGCGACGATGCCATCACTAGGCGTGTCGAATGTGATGGCGGTGCCATTCTCGCGAATTGGCGTGTCAGCGCGCCAGAAGGGCCCTAGGATAGCGGATGATGTGCCGGTGTCGCCATTCTTCGCTGCCGCCCGATAGGTAATGTCGTCGACCAGCCTTTTAGCTTGAATCAGACAAATCCCCTCAACGGACAAGCCTTGATATCAATGTACTTACGACTCAAGTCCCACTATATCGCAGAGCAGCTGTCCCTCATTCCGGCGGTCGTTGCTCATCTGGCCGGCCCAGTTAATCATCTGGATGGCGGCCATGAGTTCGTCCATGTTGAGCTGAGCCTCGCGCGCAAAGTCATGAATGTGCTGAATGAATAGACCCAGGACCTCGCGCAGTCGCGGGGGCGTGCTGGGGCCCATGGAACTGATGACATGGTCAGTGAAGTCCTGGCCAAGGACATCTTGGTCGGCAGCGGGAGCCGTCTTTGCGGGAGCTGCCATGGTGTTGTGAGTTTGAAGTTGTGCTGCCGTCTCAAGAAATACGGCTTGGGCGTCTATCGATGGAAGTTGGCGATTAGGGATATGGGATATGATTAAAAAGAGCAAGGGCGGGAAATATGAGGGTCTCGACTGGAAATGAGCTCCGGCACATGCAGTGTGGGCTTTAATCTTTATAGGGTCGGGGTGGAAGAGCGGGAGTGGGTGACGCCAGGTGAGATCCCCCCATCCGTGCGCCTCCAAGGCGGCGCGCCCGTATTCGAGCTGGGGGCCCCGGAAGGGCGGACAGACGGAGGAGCACTTTGTCAAGAATTGGCATGGCTTACAGAGGTCGAAGCACCGAATCAACCCTCGATCAAATGTGGTTCTCGAGCATGGCTTGCGGGGATCGGCTGGGGACCGGCTGGGGATCGGCTCTGAACCGATGGGGTTCGGATACAGGGTCACACCCCAAGTGACTATGGTAGGCGGTGCAGCTCGATCATCTGGACTGTAAATTAAACTGCTAGTACTTAAGCTAAGGCAGTTCCTCGCAATGCATCACATTAGTATCTTGCTTGCAATCAGTGCAGATAGAGACGGCCTGGTCATTTGGCGCTGGCAATTTGACAGAGCACCCGATCCGAAGCCGTGTTCCGATAGTCCTGACAGACCCCACGCCATCTTTTCGGAAACCGGGATTCCCCACCTTGTCCACTCTCCACACCCTCGAGGCTCGAGTCTCTACGACGTATGCGGGGTCCCTCGGCCTTTGACGCCAATTCTCCTCGTGGCATTGGTTCGGTTCCTGGTTTCTCATGCGACCCTACGGTAGATGCTGCCCCAGCTTATGCTCTGATTTCTTAGGAGTGGGCTCATCGTATCCTCGGAAACCAGCTTTGTCGAGTGAGGCGCTGTCTGGTTGTTTCAGCCGTTTCCTTTTGCGGGATCCATCCAAGGTGGTAACTGTGCTATGGAGGGACCAAGCACAGCAAACAATGCATGCGCGATTCGTGATGGGAGGCAAGCCATCATCTGATCTACTATCGTTATGTGTGGCCGGGGCCCGCGGGGCTCCTCGGTTCGCCACTTTAGTATCCGTAGGCCATCAGTACTAGTACTAGCATTACTAGCACTGATAGCCCTCCATAGCCCTCCGTAGTACGAGTGCTATTAGTGCTGGGGTCCACCGTGGCAGAAATTGGGGCTTCCCGATCATCTCAATTGAGTCAACCCTACTCCCGGTGCTGCACTGCTGCGCCCAGTCCTTCACTTGATCCTCACCCTCACCGTCCTCCACGTGCTGGCAGCCTTGGGCCCTTGGCCACCCACCCGCCACAGATATGCCCACACGACGCGTCAAGAATAGCGAACGTCGTCGATGCGCCCGGGCATGCACCACCTGCAAGCGTCGCAAGGAACGCTGTGATGGCTCCCACCCTTGCGCCCGCTGTGTTGGTCGAAGGGTTGCCCACGACTGCACCTTTGACAGCTCCCCACGCCCGTTGCGCTCGCCTCTGACGACTCCCGACGACTCTTCCTCCAACATCCACGTCGACCTCGACCAAGACCACCAAGGCCACCAAGATCACCAAGTCCCCCAGACAGCCCCTGAAAGCTGCCCGCCCGGCGACCACTCCCGTCCCGGGGATCGCATTCTGGGCACGCCGTCCGTCCAACAAGCATTTCCCTCGCCGAGGTCAGCGCCCGTTCCCCAGATGTCCCGCCTCATCCAGGATGGCCGGGGCAAGTTCATGTTTATTGGCGATGCCGCCAACCTCTCCTTCCTGCAGACCATTCGTCGCCTCATCAGCGGCTCGCCCTGGGCTTCCCCCTTTACCGACGACCCCATGCGCCACTCCATGGTCGAAGTCGCCCCGGCATCCCCCTCCAGCTGGATCTTGGACATGGTCGAGAACCCGCCCCAGAGACCCGACCACGCCGACGCCAGGTACTTCGCCCTCTGGTACTTGCTGGCCAGCAACCACCTGGTGAGCCTCTTTGACGAGGCTGAGCTTCACCATGGCATATCGACCTGGCTCGGGAACAGCATGGCAGATGGCATGGCCCAGGACCCCATGAGCGCCATATTCTTTCTGGTGTTTGCCATTGGCGCCCAGACATGTCCTGAGAACCGTGATCACCTTGCCGAGAAATACTTCAACTATGGGCGATTCCTGACAGCATCCACCCTCATGGACGATCCCAGCATCCCCGGCGTACAGGCCAATCTCCTCATCGCCATGTATCTTCTCGGAGCATCGCGCCGCAATGCAGCATTCATGTCCCTTGGCACCGCAGTCCGAGCTGCCTACGCCCTTGGCATCCACCGCAGCGACACCAACGCCTTCTTTGACCCTCCCGAGTACGCGCTGCGGGAGCGTCTCTGGAAGGTTGTCCGAGTTCTCGATCTGTTCATGAGCGCGTCTCTCGGCCGCCCGCCAGCGACCTCCGAAACACGCGATACCAAGTCTGATGTCAACTACTCGGCAACCACGGACCTATGCGCCATATTCGAGACGATCCTGACCCAGGTGTATTCAAAGCGCATGGTGTCCACCGAGCTGGTCGAGAATATCAGCCAGCACCACCGACAATGGTCAGCGAGATTCACCAGAGGGCTGGACGCAGACGGCATCCACCCTGACGAATACGTCAGCACGGAGGATAGCAAGAAGATACTGAACATCGGCCTCCACCACCTCAAGGAGGCCTACTACTGGACAATCATGCTCCTAGCGCGGCCCTTTCTAGTCGAGACCATCTCCAGCGCCCTATCTCAGGCCTCGGCCCAAGCACGCAACGAGGAGAACCCAGCACCCCAGTCACCGTCTGATCAGGTCCTCACGCATGCCTGTGTTGATTCGGCGATCCGGACTGTCGACCTGACTCGCATGCTCGTCTCTCAAGACGACGTGCCGAAGCGGCTACCCTTCGTGGTCAACTCGCTATTCATCTCGGGTCTGGTGCTCGGACTGGCACATTTTGGTGATCTGGATCGCGTCTTTCCCCTAGCCGAGAGCCTCGCCAGTGTACAGAGGATGCTCTCCTACTTTTCCCCGCACGATGCCGTGGCGAATAGGAACCTGGCCATCATCAAGGGCCTCCAGGCCTCATGCGCCTCGTATCTCAACCACAGGGCGAGGCGGAAGATGGCGCGACAGAGCCTGCTCATCGGCGGCTTGTTCGGGACTGTCCACGGAAGTAACATTGCGGCATCAGTCACCGGGGGGGCCGGGGCCTCGGCTGTCGAGGGCGAACAAGACGGGTTCTCGTCCTTTGAGCGCATCTCGCCACCGGAGACCAGCGCAGACAGGTTTGATCGGACTTGGCAAGAGAGCCTCCTTGGCGGTGCTCCCGGGACCCAAGGTATCCTAGACCACCCAGGCGAGACCATGAATGGGCTTCATGGCCCAGGCTCCATCACAGACGCCATGCTTCCCATGTCTCCACGGACCCTCATGTTCGACTCCTTTGACAACATAATGCCGTTGTTCTCCACAGTGGACGGCACCCTGCTCCCGTTTGGCAACGAGGATGCCGATGAGACGCCCGACTTGAGCTGCGGGGGTTGATATGACTGCGAGGACCAGCCAAACTCAAACTTACATATGCTCGAATGTGCTGAGGCCCAGAGAACCGACCCCAGAGCATTGATTCCTGAAGTGGAGAGCCGCTTTAACAGATCAATTCCCTAGGCTGGTGGAAGCTGTCGCCATCAAATTGAAGGAGTCCACGGACTACTATCACGACGCCATCACCCTCGTACCACAGTGTTATAGTAAAGAGAGGCTATCCCGCATGGATGAATATTCAGCCATCCCAAGTCACAACCTACGTGTCTCGCTGCGGGGCAATACGATGGAAAAGCCGCGTTGAACCGGTCAGTGTCACGCGGCCCATTTCCGATAAAGAAATGTTACGAAATGCCACGCTGAGGTGGATGTACATCATGTATGGATGGCCCCATGCCCCACACAAACTGACCAACAATGGAGGCTTGATTTCCGATCTCGCAATCCCCTCTTATTAGTACTAGTACTATTAATACTTGAACTTGTTCCCCCAGGCGCGTTCCGGATCACGTCACATCGTCACATCTTCACACATCTTCACATCCGCTTCAGTCTTCTTCCCAATCGGCCACCATGTACTTGCGCGGGGTTCACGCGGAGAACTGCCTCCCCATCCTGCGTCGCATTGTGCGGGAGAACCCTCTGGGCCTATTCACAACCGCCATCAGCTCCCCTTCTTTCCCCTTCCTCCAGGCAAGCCACATCCCATTCGTACTCGACATCGAGGATGAATCCAGCGAGACCGAGCTCGGCAAACTGCGGGGGCATATCGCGAGGCCGAACCCGCAGAGCAAGGCCATCATAGAGGAGGTCAGCGACAAGCAGACCAAGGTCCTGGAGCACGAGGTGCTGGTCATGTTCACGCCCTCTGCCCACCACTACGTCACTCCCAAGTTCTACAAGGAGACGAAGCCGGCGACCGGCAAGGTGGTGCCCACGTGGAACTACACAGCCGTCCAGGTGTACGGTCGGGCCACGGTCTTTGTCGACCCGCAGTCAGAGGAGACGTCGGCGTTCCTCGACTCGCAGACCCGCGCCCTGACGGAGAACAGCGAGACGGGCATCATGGGCTACGACGGCAAGGGCGGCAACCCGGCGCCGTGGGACGTTTCCGACGCCCCGGAGAGGTACAGGGAGCTTCTCAAGAAGAACATCATCGGCGTCGAGATCACGATTGACCGCATGGAGGGCAAGTTCAAGATGAGCCAGGAGATGTCGGACGGGGACGTCGACGGGGTCATCGACGGGTTCCGGAACCTGGACACTGAAACGGGGCGCGAGATGGCGGACACCGTGGAGCAGCGCAGGGAACTGAAGAAGGCGAAGCAATAGATGTGGCAGACAACAGCGGAGGTTTGCGCTAAATACAATATATGCGCTACCTGTATGAGCTATTTGCGCACAGTGGAAGATGAGCCTTGCCAGAGGTCACGCTCAACGGGCCCTTATTAGTCTTGAGAAGCCCTGCGAGGGTCAGTGAGCAGAATCACGAGGCAAGGTTCAACTCAGCCCCGCTGCGAATCGCTCATGAGACCGCGCATGCGTCGTACTATTCAGCTCGGCTTCGCTGTTGGCGATGGCGATGACGACTGGCAACTGCTAGTACTGCGCGCTAGGGAAGACGGGCCATAGTGTGGTTCACTTTCAGCGCCGCGCCACGTTGTTGTAAGACATTGGACCCAGGCAGAATCGACGGTGGCGTTCTTCGGGAGAATGGTGTCTGTCCCAGTTGCTTGGGCCAATTCAGGGAGGCCATTTGCGAATACCGGCTGAAGTCCCGGGTTCCCGAGTCTGCGCATTCTGGTTGAGCAATTCCACTTCAGGCCAACCTGGCTTGGCTGACAAGATATCCAATCCGGCGTCAAGAATCGGCGTCGGATTTCTACAGGGATTTCCATCATTCCCATCATTCCCATCAAAAAAAGAAATGCAGTCGTTTACCAGCCGGCGGTACTGGCGGGATTGGATTGTTACTTGCACCCACCATGTCAGCTTTTTGGGGTGCTGTGGGCAGGGGGCCTGCGATGCGTCACCACAAGGATCCAAGAGAGGCATGGGTACGGAGTAGTAGACGGGTAGCATCTGCAGCGAATACTGCATAGAGGCGCCGAGGCCAGGCCGCACCTCGTGCCGGTGAGACCTGGTACCTTGCATCTGAATCAGGATGATGTGCATGTCCGGATTCTGGGGATGGACATGCTGTGGACCACTTGGACAGACGGCTGGGCGGTTAGGGGTTCAGAGGTTGTTGGTCCTGGTGTCTTCAGCTGCTGATCCTCACGCCTCCTACCATGGTGGTGGATTCGTGGTCATTTGAAGAACGGCGCTGCGCGTGCAAATGACTTGGAATCCTTCACGATCCTATTTTTACTCCATCTGTACACATCTGACCTGCTAGCAAGGGCCACTTGCTCGATCCAGCCCAGGCTCCCTTTATCCCCCCCCCCCCCCCACTGCTCCTCCAGGGTCTGTCCAGCTATGGTTGCATCGTGGGGTATCTCGCGGCCTCAATGCGGTCCCAACGCGGTCTCTCACACTCAGGGCGGCCGTCCACGGGTAAATTAGACGTGGGCGTTTCGGGGAATTCTCACGTTCTGGAGCGCTACCGACCTTGGCGGTTCCTGAGATCGCTTTGATCGCTCCCGCTTTGGGCGTCGCACCTGGCATGCCCACGAGCTTGAGGTTTCATGAGTACGACCGAGCGAATCCGCCCGCTCCAACAGCAAGCCGGCCCGGGAACTGAGAACGGCAGGTGTCGGTAGGCATCGATCTGACCTCCGGTGAGGTGACATGGGCATGAGAATTGCCGTGCATTGCGTGGCAGGGGGATATAGGATCAGGTGCGCAGGCTGTCCTGCTGGAATGCTGCCTTTCGAGGGAGGCCGTGAGCAGGCAACGCAGTATATAAGTCGGCTTCACGCACCGCTTTACCTAGGGGAACCTGACCATCCTCATCCCACACTCCTTTACAAGTCTCCAACCAGCGAGCACCCCCACACTCTGCCACCAAGATGCGGTTCTCCTCCCTCTTCACAGCCCTCCTGGGCTCGGCAGCCTGCGCATCCGCGGCCGCGATCCCCTCCAAGTCGCCCACGACCCGTAACAGCGTGACCAAGATCCGGCCCGGAAGCGTCAAGGACATGATCGTGTCCGAGGAGACGACCCTCAACGGCACCCACCAGGGCGACACGCGCATCCTCTCTGCCTCCGACGTCCATGCTGCTGTCAACTCCCTCCCGCTGCACTTTGTCAACAACTTTGGCGGCGACATCAACGCCTACGTGACGGGCAAGGTCCCCGGCGGCGCCGTGGTCTTTGTGCGCGCCGATGGCAGCCTCCTGTACCCCAGCTCGGGAGGCTCCGAGGTGCCCGTGGACATTGGCCAGGACATGAAGATCCCCCTGGCGGCTGGCGAGGCCCTCGACATGGACCTCCCCACCGCCCTCGAATCGGGCCGCGTCTACTTCGCCGCGGGCGAGCTCCAGTTTGGTGTTGTGCTCGGTGCCGAGGGCGAGAGCATCGTCCAGCCTGCGCCCAACAACCCCTCGGATCCCAGCGCCGACCTCAACTGGGGCATCGTCGAGCTGACCTACAACGAGGACGGCTCCCTCTGGGCCAACATCAGCTACGTCGACTTTGTGGGCATGCCCCTGGGCATCGAGCTGATCGGCAACGGCAACGACACCCAGTCTGCCTACGGCGTCAGCGGTGATGCCGTCGCCCGCATCTGCGAGACCCTCCAGGCCCAGACCGACTCTGACGGCCGACCTTGGGCTTCCCTCTGCATGGGCGGCGACAGCGGCCCTGTGCGTGCCCTCTCGCCCACGGCCTACACCGACATCGACTCGGAGGGCTTCAAGGACTACTACGACGACTACGTCAACGAGGTCTGGTCCAAGTACAGCTCGTCGCCCCTCGTCATCAACACCCAGACGCCCGCCGGCTCCGTCAACTGCCAGGTCCAGGACGACCAGCTCGCCTGCGACGGCGACAGCCGCGCGTACCCCAAGCCCACCGCCTGGGACATCTGGGGCTGCAACTCGGGCCCCTTCACCGTCTTCGGCGAGGACAACGACATCCACGAGGCCGTCGTCCCCCGCCTCTGCGCCGCCTTTGTGCGCTCCACCCTGCTGCTCGACGGCGGCGACACCCAGCCCAGCCTCGGCCAGGAGTCCTACTACACGGCCGACCCGACCAACCACTACAGCCGCGCTGTGCACGAGCACGAGGTCGACGGCAAGGGCTACGGCTTCGCCTACGACGATGTCAACCCGGATGGCAATGAGAATGCCTCGGGCACGCTGGCGTCGGAGACGCCTGGCATGCTGACCGTCTTTGTTGGCAACCCGCCTGAGTAAATACTGGTGATTATGCATCAGGCGTCTTGCTTGCTTGCTCGGCAGGCTCTGTATATTTTCTACCTTCTAAAGGTACATATTTCGCCTTTCACATGTATATAGTTAGACCATCTTCACAAGTACATACTCCGATCGTTCACAAATATATATCGAATTCTCACAAAGCTACAAATGGGTATCAAAGCGATTTTTATTTACACGAGAGACTCTTTTACTCAAGAGACCCATCATCCGCTCATTGTCCTAGACTGACCCCGAGGCTTTGATATCAAGGAGAAGTAGGCATCTGCTGCCGGTCGCTTAAGCTCGTGGAATGTACAGCTAGTCATTAAATTACAGCCCATCATCGTATTTGCAGTAACTCCCCCCTTTTTCACATTGCCCCCTCACAGCTTCCCCGTCGTCCACTGCTCCACCAGCGTCCTGCTCAGCGAGTCGGCAATGGCCATGACGGTGATCATGGGGTTCACGCCGCTGGCCGTGGGGAACACGCTGGCGTCCATGACGTGCAGGCCCCTCGTGCCCCAGACGCGCCCAGCCTCGTCCACGACGCCCGCCTTGGGCGATGCCGACATCCGGCACGTCCCCATCTGGTGCGCCGAGATGAAGAGCGACTCGGGCGCGGGAAAGCCGTGCGATCGCAGCTTGCCCAGCCACTGCTCGAACTTGGCGTCCGACGTCGCCGCGTCGTCCTCGTCCTGCCGCACGAAGCTGTCCAGCCCCGTCGCCATGGATACAATCTCGCGCGCCCCGGACACGTAGTTGATGCGCGCCAGCGCGGCGATCCCCTCGACAATGTGCCGCTTGTCGAACTGCGATGGGTGGTACGCCACGTGCACGCGCCCGTCGACGGGGTCCGGATACACGCGGCCGGTGTCGCGGTCCTTGCCCACGCTGATGTACCCGTTCATCTTCTTCATCCGCGTGACTAGGTGCTTGTACTCCTTGCCGTCCCTCCAGGGCATCCACACCAGCCACGTGTAGGGCGTCATGCTAGGCGTCTCGAGCTTGACGCCATGGCCCGCGCCGTCCATGTTGTCGAACTCGGAGCACACCGACGTCAGGATCGGGCCGTCCCACGCGTTCATGTCCTCGTCGTAGATGGCGCCCAGCATCGACACCGGGTGCAGGTACAGGTTACGCCCGATCTGCGAATTCTTGATGCCCGACCGGAGCAACAGCAGCGGCGACTGGAGCGTGCCCGCTGACACGATGACCTTCTTCGCGTTGATGATGACCCTGCGCTTGACCCTCGGGCTACCCCTGGCGGCCACGCCCAGGTACTCGTCGCGCGACTCCCAGGTGCCTGACACGCCGGTGGCGACTCGGTGGCCGTTGGTCTTGGTGAAGTTGACCTTGTGGACATTGAACCCCTCGATGAACTTGGCGCCGTTGGCTTGGGCCTCGGGCAGCCAGAAGGACGCGGGGCCTTGCTTCTCGCCCGAGCGGCAGCCCAAGCAGCAGTGACCGCAGCTGTGCTCGCCGCCGCCCGTGTTCTGCGGGACCTCGCCGTGCGACCAGCCGAGCTTGCGGGAGCCCTCAAGCAGATTCCGGTTGCCCGGCGTGTGCTTAATGTGCGCCGTGGAGGCACCCATGGCGCCCAGGACGCGGTCGATCGACTCCTGGAAGCCCGTCGACGTGTAGAGGGGCAGGCCTGTGTCGGCCCACTGGCGGCGGACGATGCCCTGGGGCTGGAGCGAGGCGGACCAGTTGATAGAGCCGCCGCCGCCCCAGGTCTGGCCGGCGATGACACACATAGAGCCGTCATCCGCTGCAGAGGAATGGGTTAGCTCATAGGGGCTTTTCGGGGATAGACGGGATGGCGCCTGTGGCCGGGAGGAAACCTACACATGATGCCTCCGTCCATAAAGAGGCGGGTCGGGCCCTGCTCCTCAGAGACGGGGAGGTACTCGGGCGACCAGTAGTGGCCCTTGTCGACGACCATGACACGCAGGCCCGCGGCGGCAATGGTGCGGGCTGCAACTCCGCCGCCACAGCCGCTACCAACAATGACAACGTCCGTCTCGAGGACCTCAGGTCCGTCGCCCGGGGGGAACTGGATGAACTCAAAGTCATGCCCGGGACCCATCTTGGTGGCGATGGGGACACGGGAGTAGCCGAGGAGCGGGCCGAAGGAGGGGCTTGTCCGGGTCCAGGCCTGCTTGGTGAGGAAGGCAAGCTGACGCTGGAGGAGGCGGAGAGGCGCAAGGTGTGAGCGGCTCCAGTTAGTCAGGACGCGCTGGCGGACCTCGAGAGGCTGGACGGCAATGTTGGCGCAACCGGTGAGCACGTAAGAGCCGGCGTAGTTACTGCAACAGATGTCAGTGGGAGCCCCCCTGGTTTGAGAGTAAGGGGTAGTTTTACGTCAGGACCTTGATGACGCGGACAAGCATGGTCCTGTCATTTACAGAGAGGACGTCGAAGAGGATGCGGCGCATGAGGCCGCGGAAGGCGGGATTGTCGGAGGGCGCCTCGGCCCAGAACTCCTGGAGGACTGCTGCATTGTCGCCGTTGGCGGCCTTAGCCTCCTTTGTGTCGGGGAGTGGCGGGACGATGGTGTCGCAGAGGGCGAGTATGATCTTCCACTGGGCGTCGGTGAGGTCGTCACCGTCGGGGAGAGGCCTTGCGGGCACAGAGAGGACAGTGTCGGCCATGGCTGAGGGCGATGGGGATAACCTTGACGTGAACCTGGAGACGACCTACGGCGTAAATGACCTGGAAGTGATCTGAAAGTCGGGGTCCGACTTGGTCTTCCCCAGCGGCGACAGCCAGTAGATAATGTTCCCCAGACGACCCCAGAAAGTGCTGAGCGGGGACCGTCCATGGGCATCTGATCATTTGATGGCCCTTCAGGGTCGTTCAGAGCCGTTCAGGACAAATTGGACTCTTGGAGACCTTTGGCAGTGGGGACGCAGGGGCAGCTAAACCGCTTTGGCCACGCGTTTGCGAGATGCAGCCAATCTGGTCTCACGCAATCTGCTGATCTGGACTGCCAGGCACCACATCACCGGAATGGATCCATCAACTCCGAGGTCCAAAAGTCGGGTCCGTTCCGGTCATGTTGCGCTGTCTGCACGTGCTCCACCTCCAAGTTCTTGGGGTTCCCCCAACGTACCATCCCCAGGGTCTCTCTTCCCCGCATCGCGGTGTCTGACATTTCTAATAGTAAGACTTCAGGATCATACTCGTAGAGATGCGGGTATACGAGTAGTTGGTAGCCTATTACCTACTACTCTTCTCTGCCGAGATAAACTCCTTGGCCTCGTCCACTCCCATGTACCTATACCCTTCGTCGTCAGTACTTGTCTTCCACACGCGGACAGAAAAGACCGGCACTTACACGCTCAACAGCACCTCGGCAAATTCGTCCACGTCTTCCCCTCTTCCGCAATCCAGAAAGTGCCCAAACGAGTAGTTGGTCACAATGAAGTGTGGTTTGTCCCTCCAGATGCGGGAAAACTCAAACGAAGAGTCCGCTTCCCACAAGTGCCGCGACAGAGTCCAGCGATGGGCGTAACCCCATGTATAATCCGGCTCGACTGTTCTCCTGTCAGCTACCCAGGAACAACCATGAGGGGCCAGATGTAAGACCTCCTGCCTCGGGGCTCTTCATCGATGAATAGAGCGTTACGAAGGAGTACGCCATCACAATCGTCCTCCGCATAGATTCTGCAAAAATCCATCTCTAGACATCCAGCAAGCTCCAGTCAGCAAGGGCATTACCAGCCAAAGCACATCAGGACAGTACTCACCTCCCAGTCCTTCGGGGGATCCTCCCTCATCACGCCATCCCCAAGCTGCGCCAAGTCCCCCAGGTTGTCGCGTATCTTACACAACTCTCCCAGCCACCTCTGCAGCAGCGGCATGTCCTTCTCCCCCTGTGCGCGCAGCGTGACATCCCCGTCCAGCAGGCGGATAATCTGGTACAAAAAGAGCGATTGTGTGCGCGCAAGCTTCTCCACTGGCGTCACCACAACGCGGCCGGACTCGGCGTCAAGGAGCTCCCTCACGCTGCCATGAAGCGCCCGCATGACCATAGGGGTGTTTTCTCGCGTGCGGTTCGCATACAGCACACAGCCGGTGAAGCAGGAGATGATGCACCGCGGCGTGTGGTCCCGGTAGAGGTAGCGGTGCATGAATGGCGTGGCGTTTCGGGTGGCGGCGTCAGCAGTGAAGGCCTTGACACGGTTCACGACGTAGTAGAGGGGTGTTTTGGAATCATAGAGGGCCCAAGGGTCCGTGTTTTTCTGGATGAGGTGGTCAGGATGGGTGTCCCACAAAGACGGGAGGGGGTTTGCGCTCACACAAAGCTCATCCATCTTATCGTAGGCTCCCGTGATCTCCTCATCTGCCGGACTGGTTGGTCGCTCGACCATGGGCCCCTGAGCGGGTTGGACATGCGACAGATCCTGGGTTGGATCCTGGGTTGGTATGCTGGCGTTGGCCATCATGTCGATGAAGGGGCCTATGGACATGTCGCCATCGATGGAGTCATGGATCATATAGTCCGTATCAGTAGCGGCAGTGGTGGTGGTGGCGGTAGTAGTGACGCCAAAGTAGTTGGCATCTAGCGGGCCTGGGATGAAGGCGGAGCATGCGAGGCTTGCGGATGTTGCCCTCCCCACGGCGGGGAATAAAGGCGCAAACCCGTCTCTATGAAGCCAACCAGCAGCCTTGCTGGCCTTGCCGTAGATGCAATCGAGCTTCTTCTCCACGCACCTGGAGCATGTGGGCATCCGTCTGTCGCATCGCCGCTTGGCTTGGATACAGCCGTGGCAGTTCTTCTGCCTCGACTTGGACCAGCCGTCTACTGCCGTAGGGCCATTCATCGCGTTAAGACAATCAGAGCCAAGATGCTCTTTTGTTCCGTAGTGCAGTCGAGTGATTTATGGTGGTTTGTACCTTGGATTTTTGGAGGGGCATGATGTAGACTGGCGGTGGAGATTGACGGAGGTTGCAACCTAAGTATGGATGTGCTGTACTCTGTATTGGGTACTATGATCCGCTGCCTAGTGAGGAAAGCCAACTCCAAACTCCGCCAAATCCGCCCAACGCTACCCACCACACAAAAATAAAGTCTATGGACCCGTAGGTAGTGCAATAGTCGTTACGTATGTCTCTATTGCTTAAAGAGATTGACAATCTGTGTGATAATTGTACGCAAGACGAAGGCACATACTGGACTCATCGGGTTTAAATGGGACTTATCTACAGAACGACGGGTACTTGTATTCGTACATACAAGTGGAAGACAGGCAATCAGGTGGATGCCCCGATTGGGCCGTCAAAAATTTCGTCTTTCTCCGTCCAACATATCACCCATTACGTAGCTGTCCTTTTTTCTTTTTCTTTTTTGACATATCTTGAAGCAAACTTATCCGTATTCGAGCTCTGAAGGGATGCGCAAGATGAAGCTGTGCCCGCTAATTCAGGTGCCAAGCATCGGGCACCGAATGCTGATAAAAAAAATCATCACACTTGCTTACGAAAGAAAATTAATCTCACTTGTTTTAGAAAGCAGCCGTGCGAATACAGTACGAGTACGGATAACAATAACAACACCTATTCGCACTACGAATAGGTTGATGAGGCCAGCCATCAGCGCCACAATGGCTTCGGGCTGCGCCGCCACTAGCCACGCGGGACGCCCAAGATCCCACAATGCCCGTTATGGGATTAGGTGCCTCCGCACGCTAACGTCAGTAGGTTCTAACTAGGTACCTGATTAAGGCCTGGGCTGTCGCCCAGCCGTACTGGGGCGGAGCTGTCAGTGTCAGGTCAGCTCTGCTATGTAGGTGGGTGGGTGGCTGGTGCACATTTTCTCGCGCCCAGCGCCCAAGGAACCTCTACCTAGTGACCTCCTTTTCCCGCCTGCCGCTGAGCTCACCCAGCCTGACTCCTCGATCGCGATCTATTCACGGCCTTTTCCACACCCTAACGAACTCACCGACCTCTAGTGATACCACAAGCGACGTCGATTTTTCTTTTCTTTTTCCGACGAAAACCCCCTTATTCCCCTTAGTCGCATCCGTGGATTGCCAAATTGTTCGCGCCTGGGAACACCGAAACGACATCGCCGACATTTCCCGCCGCATGGTGTTTGCCCGCTGACGGCCGCCTCTCCTTTGTCTAATGTGTTGACGACAACGCCCGGGGATTAACGACGGATACCCATCATCATACGCATAGCCATACGCACACGTCCTCCGCCATGAACGGGCACGCCCACCGGCCCAGCGCCGACGAGTACGGGCTGCCCCCCAAAACCGGCATTGACCCCAGCGGCCGGGTCGTGGCCGAGTCTTACCGGAAGGATATCATCAATGGATTCGAAAAGGAAGCCCCGCTCTACAACCCCGTAGGTTCCCATGCCGTCATTCTTTCCCGGGCCCCCTCAAGCCCTGACATGATCCTCCAGATGAATCCCGAGCGACCCCAGAGCTCCGCGCTCGTCGACCTCAAGGACCCGATCCAGATCCACCTCCTGACCGAGACCGCCCTCACCGACAGCAAGGAGTACGAGATCCTCTCCCAGGAGGAGATTGACGACCTCAAGAAGCAGTCCCAGCTGCTGGTCCAGCGCATTGAGTCCACCAAATCCAACCTTCTCATCCAGTCCAAGTACCGCGATGCCGCCATCTCCATGACCAAGCTCTACTCGCCGACCCAGGCCGAGAGCAAAAGGAAGAGCCTGCTCGGAAACCGCATGAGCAGGGACGAGAGCGTGCGCGAGGCCGAGATGGAGCGCGACATCTGCGAGCGCAAATGCGAGGAGCTGGCCACCGAGCTCTTTCACCTCGAGAAGCGCCTCATGGAGCCCAAGCGCCGGCTGCTCGAGCACACGGCGGGTATCCTGCAGCTAACGCACAAGACGTCCAGCAGGCAGACCGTGGGCCCCAACGGCCAGCCCCTCAACGGCGTCCCCGGCAGCCCCGAGAGCATGTACACCTACACCCAGGGCCGGAACAGCCTGGACGGGCCGGATGACTTCTACACCGATGACACGAGCTTCCACGGATTCGACACGCTGGATGGGAGGGGCCCGCGCAGGAATCCTCTCGAGATTCCTACAAAGTCTCCCATTCGCGAACAGCAGAGCCAGCTCAAGGAGGAAATGGACCGCTTACGAGAGGACAACCAGCAACTCATGGACTCTGTGGCTGAGATGGAGCAGAGGTTGGAAGGCCTGAATGGGTCCCTCCGGGAAACCATTGTTCGATTCAACCCCGAGGAGAACAGCGCCTTCGAGGGCCCACCCAGTGGGTCGAGGTCACAGGATATGAAGCCGGGGGATGTACTGAAGAGGCAGGTCGAGTACCTTGAGACTGGACTGATGGCGGTTCAGACTGAGCAGGAATCATACATGGCTGGTTCTCGCCAGGACGATAGTGGCGGCGGCGGTGGAGGGGAGGAGCAGGAACTGTTGATGTTGTGGGATCTGATCCAGTCTGGATACACGGGCATCAAGCAGCAAAAGGACGACCGCCGAAAAGCACGGCAAGAGAAGGGGCTGGAGGATGATGAGTCCGACGATGACGGCATTGACCTGTCCGAAACGTACTCGCTGTACAACTTCTCATCTCGCGTGCGCTGGCTGTATAGGCAGGCAACCATGCTTAAGGACCAGAAGTCGGTGCTCAAGAGGCAGATCAAGCAGCAGCGCGAGCTCAACAACAAATCGGACGCCGAGAAGGATGCCGACCTAGCGCAGAAGCAGGAGGACCTGGACCGCGCAGAGAATGAAGCCCTGGAAACCCAGAAGATGCTGTCAGATGCGCTTGAGGACCTCGAGAAGGCACGCGATGCTGCCGGTGCCAGTGAGACGGTGCAGGCCGAGCTCGAAGAGCGGACCGCGCGCACAAGGGTCCTTGAGGCCAAACTGCAAGATCTGCAGGAAGCGCTGCGCGAGGCCGAATCCGACAGCGATGATACCCAGCAGCGGCTGGCCCAGGTTGATGCCTCCATCAGTGCCCTCAGCGGACAGCTCGACAACGCGATCCAGTCAAGAGACGCTGCTGAGGAAAGGGCCAGGGAGCTACAGAATATCCTCGAGGCAAGGGAGAAGGAGCTCGAGGAAAGGGAGAAGGAGCTCGAGGAGGCCGGGGAGCTGCAGGACACCCTCAAGGCAAAAGAGAAGGAACTCGAGGACATCAACGTTTCGTACGCGGAGCTCAAGACCGAGGTCACGATTGCCCGGGCGGAGCTCGACGGCGCCTACGGATCGCGTGCGGAGCGTGCAGCCGACGCGGCCGCGGTGCAGAACACCAACGAGATCGACAGGCTACGCTCGGAGCTGGCCGAGACGGTCAAGGAGCTCGAGGGCATCACCAAGGAGACGATCGCATCGGAGCGCGAGAAGGTGGACCTTGAGAGCAAGCTGGACGAAGCGCTAGCGGCGCGATCCGAGCTCGAGGCCGACATGGGTGCCATGCGCCAGCGCCTGGAAGATGAGGTACAGCGGTCCCGCACGCACATCTCCAAGCTGCAGGACGAGCTGGACGGTGAGCGCCTGCGGGCAGGACGTGGGTCCAGCGACTCGGCGAGACCGGGCGCAGGCGCGTCGATGCTGAGCGAGCAGTTCAGGGCGACGATGCGGGAGGAGCGCAAGAAGTACCAGGAGGAAATGCGGGTGAGTACCAACAGACTGGCCACAGCCGCCACCAGGATAAGTATGAACGTGCCGTCGCTGACTCGTATCGCAGGAGGAGCGCGCCCGCGGCCGGAAGCTCGAGGAGGAGCTGGCACGCCTAAAACGAGCCCAGGGACCTGGCAGGAGTCCGCTGAGTCCCCGATAACGACGCCATTGTACCAACACGTCTATTTCCTAAAGGGTACTATCATTATCATCACGCATAAGGAAAGGGTTTTTTTCGGGTTCAAGCTGGCGTTTTCCTGGTTCTGCAACGTTCCAACCCTGTAGGTTTCCACGCTTCCCATACATGAGATGATCGCCAGCAGCATCATCTTCTTCCTCATCATTTACTGTCCTCTTAGAGCGCGTACATAGACTAAATCCCCTCGCGCGTGTGCCTTTATTTTTAGATCACGACATAGTAGATGAGGCCATGGATATCTCGTTATCTCTATTCCGGGTTGGTATGGACATGTTATATATGTAATTGTGTACACGTATGTGCGGTTCTGGGGAGGCCTCGGAGCTGGTTTATTACACAAAGCGTGGGGGAGGGAGGGACTGGGGCGGCCTTAGACTCTTAGGGGTATGATAAGACATGACCCTTTGAACAGTATCATCTTTTTTTTCTCTTGCCAGGTTTTGCGGGAAGAGAAGATAAAACTTGGACTGCCTGCGTTCTGTGAATGGTTTTCGTCATTCACCCCACGGAGTGACGCTGAAGTGGTGTGGAAGCGTCCCCCATCCTGGACCAAACGGTCGACTTTATTTTCAGCCTCACTCTGTGACGGCGCCCGATACCACAACGGCACGGGACGGGTGCTGCAGATCACGACTCACAATGATATGTCGGGAAAAAAACGAAGAGGTTGCAACCCATCCAGCAAGTCAAATCGTATTCAGCTACGTAGTACGTATCAGCCCTTGCCTGGAGGCCGTTCCGCCCATTATGTACAAAAAAGCAAAGACTGGCCCATCTTCAAGGTCCAGTCCCGATCTTACACAACTATTCGTCCACCGCCCCATGCTTGATGTGTATGACGATAAAAGAATAGCAGGCGGTGACGACATGGAAGAAGAAAAAAAGCAACAAAATCCAGACCTGCGGGCAGAAGCGCCGTCCTCCGCTGCGTACACTCCAGCCAGTCTAGTGAAATCTAGTAGTAGTCTCCCCCTCTTGAACGCCAGGACCCAATGTAAATGCATTGTGAAATTAGGAGATGAAAGGTAAAGGGGGCGTCGGAGCCTGCCGTTGAGGCCAGCACCCTGAGAGATCAAAGTCTCTGCGTGATTAAGATCCGTGTAAGCACAACGATGAAGTGCCGAAAGTGAGTGTCGAGAAAACACTCCCCCGTGAAGGTGGCTTCGCATCCGTTACGAAGCCGGGTATTATAGGGGTTTGAAAAGAAGGGTTCCCGGATGAAAAACTCCAGGGCCTATCGAATGATATCAGTTTGGGGCTTACTCGGCCAGATATGCCAAGCCAGCCCAAACTCTCCAGTGCAAAATGCCAACATGGGCAAGACGTGTGGCCATGTCGTCAAGGGCGGCGTCCTCCTGTCCGTCCCGCAAACACTCGTAAAAGTCTCGCGGCTTACTGCCGGAGCTCATTCGCTTCTCCGAGGCGGCCGTGTAGAGGCTGACTGCCGAGAGGCCCTTGTATTCGTGTACCTTGTTGCCCAACTCTTCCATCAGGCGCTGGTGCAAGTGGTGCTCCGCTTCCTGATAAAGTTCGGATTCGAATTGGCAGAGGCTCGACTTGAGCCTTTCTTCAAAGACGGCCAGCATATCCGAGGGCGCGTCCGTGTAGCGGAATATCTGGATTGCCATCGAAGGCGCAATAGCCCGCCACCTGGTGTTCTGGTCCGTCGCGTGCGGGGCAGTGTACAGCAGAGCGACCAAGGAGTTGTAGAGGTCCTGGGCCTTGTTCTTGGCCTCATTGTGGTCGGGAGCCACGTACGCAGGAATGACCAGCGATGATCGGGGAGATGACGAGTTGGAGCCAGCAGAGCTGAAAACGAGGCTGGATGGGCGGGATCCGGTGGCTGGGGTGCTCAAGTTGAAGTCGGTACTCAGTGTTCGGGAAGAAGTCTTGGATCCTTCGTCGTCCTGCGCGCACCCGAACTGAGCGGAAGCGGTCAACCGAGCCACACGCTCCAGATCGTGGTACAGACGCATGCAAATATCTAGATTGATAGCATCTAGCATGTCGGCCCGGAGTTTGAGCAGGCGCTCATGGTCGAGTTGTAACGTCTCGGGCATCCTGGTGCCGGCAGCCGAAGGCAGGATAAGGCGTGACAGGCCCTCGAATAGCACTGACATTTCGCCAAAACTCCGGGGAGCGTTGCCCGAGGAGCGCTGCTTAGCATTCTGATACCACAAGGTCGATCCCCCAATTCCCATTCCAGAGTTGTTTAGCTTCTTGTAAAAGTACCGTTGCTCGAAGTGAGTCGTATCCTGTATCAGTATCGGCCGCAGGCATCGAATCTGGTGGTTGGCCACGTCCAGCTTCATATGCTCCAGGACGCTTAGAAGTTCCCTCATGCCGAGGACTAGCGTGCCCAAATCATTTTCCCGGTTGCCCGTCTTGACCAGGTTGAGCATAGAATCCACCTCCTCGTCGCGCATGGGCGCACAGTGTGACTTGAGTACACCCGATAGCCACTCTGCAAGTTTCTCCAAGTCAAGAACGCCCCTATGGAATTGCTGCATCAGCAAGTCCACGTTGAGGCCCTCATCTAGAACCTCGCGATCGCGCTGGGGTACCAGTGTCTCCAAAATCTCCTTAATAGTCTTGAGGAGAACAGGGAGGCACCAAAGGTGGTCATTGCCACATTGACGGTAGAACTCGTCGCGGTTCAGAACAAATTGCGAGAGCTGATCCTTTAGCGTGCGCCAGAAAGAATCGGAGCGCTCTTGTTTCCTCCTGCCCTTGTCACCTTCGACATTAGGCCTAAAATGCAGATCTGGGTCAAAGTTGATATCGTGCCGCAGCTTGGAGTTATGGATAATCTTGGTGACGTCGAGCTCGCTCAGCGTATGCTTCGTGATCGGCGGGTCTAAGGGGACGCGCGAGGGATGCGAGTGCGCACTGCGTGGCGATTCTAGTGAGGCAGTCTTGGGGGTTGTGGTTGTCTCCGGTTCCTGCTTCTGTACCGGCTGGATCTGCGGCTCTGTTTCCGGTCTCGTGTCGGCCTCGCCACTAACCGAGGTATTCCTTCTCGATCGGTCCATGGGAACTCCAGTATCCTGTTCGGGACCCATCCTAAACTCTGTTTTTCCCCTTTTGGGATGCCAAGATGAGAGTTTGCGCCGTCGCGAATCGGTTTGTGAGGGTAAGAATATATCGGATGTAGAGTATCGCAATGACCACTGCGCGAGGTCAAGCCTCCTTAAATGGTAGAGACGATTTGGTTGCCTTTGGGTGGGATTCGTGGTGCGACTTCTTTGGCTAGCTGCTGATTTCTTTAGTCAGTACCTGACTGGAACAATATTTTTCTTTCGAATCCAAACAAGCAAGGGCTCGTTTTGTGCGTCGCGCTTCCTATGACGAGGGTGGACTGGGCTCCAGGGCGTCTGGCTTGCGACCAAACGACTGGGGACAGACAGAGGGCAACAGACCACCCCCTTCTATTTCCAAGCCCCAACGCACACGCACACGCCCACAGAACTGCAGGATTCTGCCAATGCGTGGAAGGCAGATGGGGATGTTGGAGGAGTCATACATACAGGTGTTGAAGATCGAGGATTGCCAGTAGACTTCAACTGGGAGGCGGTGAAGGTTGCTTATAAGTCTGTTGGCTGGGCGGCAGCCACGTCGTCCGATGTGTCGTCGTCTGGTAGAAAAGGATGCAGCAAGGCAACCCTACCTATATGCAGGTAGACAAGAGTCGGTTGGAGTGCGCTCTCATCAAGCAGCCGGCCTCGGCGGTCGACGTCTATTGGAAAGTTGCCGAGAGAAAAGGTTCGATGTCCGGCACGGGGGCAGACAGAACGAGGGGGTAGTTGATCCTTGGATCTCTCGCAGAGGAATGAAGGGATTGAGTGAGTCGCAGGGCCAAAGCAAATGAGCGGGCTCTGGTGAGACGAAGTCGAGGGAAGAAAAGTCAACAAAAGCCAAGGATATGAAAGACGGCAAGTTGAACGAGAGGGTGAAACTGTCTTGCGCGGGTGGGAATAGGGAGTCGAGGGGAGAAGAATCGTGCCAGCCGGGGGGTGGAAGGCACGGGGCACAGAAGTACTACTCGTACGAAGGCAAGTTACTAATTCGAGAACCAATGCCGAGTTTGCAAGCTTAGAAAAGAAAAGGAGGCCCTACTTGACATGAATGCAGAGGAGTTGGGCCCCAGGTGGAACTTTGTGTCTAGTATTCCCTACCTAGCATGAGTCGGGGTCCGCCTAATAACACGAAGCCGCCAGGTGCATCCAGCATCTACTACATAGTACATAGTATGTACGAGAATCCAGTTCCCATGTCATGGGAGGGAGGGGGATGGGGCTTGGGGGCATTGGGTGCAGCACACCCCAGCGCTGCCCGGTAGCGGCGAAGTACCCGACCAGCGCTCCATGCAATGGATGGGTATGCTGCAGCGGCCCTGACTAGGTCCTGCCCACAGGCGGATTGCTGATGTGATGAGGGGCAAATGGGGGTCACCTGTCCAGCGGCATCCATTGGATGGTGGTGTGGGTGCCCACTACTAGGTCGGTACCTACTCGTAGGCCCCGGGCCACTAATAGCCCAGGCACGTCGGGTTCGTTCAGGAGGCGACTAATACTACAACCTCCGACGTTAAGTTCTGCACTGATCCATTAATACTGGTGGGGTCGCCTTGGGCTCGCCGCTCGCCGAGTCCCTGGGTGGCCAAACCCAAGGATCCAGTGCTTGGCCTGACTGGCGACCCAACTGGTCGGGCCACTGACTGACCCTTTAACCAACTCGGCGTCGGCAGGTCAGCTGAGTCGTCTTCCATTAATAATTACCTTACTAAGGTACTATTCCGTGGCTTTGCAATGCATGACTGCCCTGGGCGTACAGGATGCTGGCTGTGCATGTATATCCGAGAACCACATCACTTATCGAGATGACACATACCACAGTCCATAGCAGCATACTCCGTACTACGGGTACAGGTAGTACTAGTAGTAGTAGTAGTAGTAGTCGTAATCTGGCTTCTGCAGAGACGACGAGCCTCAGAACGGCGTCGGGTGATAGAGGCGCATATCCACCTCATTTCTGGATCAGGTCCGCTGCGCGATGAGCGACGCTGGCCCAGCACGCGCCAGGGCGCCAGTCCCTTGCATCACGTCGGTGCAGGCGACCCCTGCGCGGCGAAACGCAGGGGAAGAGATGGTGCTAATTGAAGGCTCCTCATAACTACCCCCAGGTCCTCGGTTTCAAAGTGGACAGCTCAGCTGCCGTTCCTGTTCACTGTCCGGCGAGTTTAGTTGACCGAGCCGACCTTGACTCGTGGCTGGAACGCAAGCACATGTGCACACCTCTGACACCGGCGTGGAATTGTGGCTTCTCATGTTCGCCTTCGGAGACTTCCCCCGAGGCTCAGTGGCCGGCAGGACTGTAGTATGGCAATCGCATCCATCCGTCCCTCCCGTCAGCCTGTCATGTTGCTAGCCTATTGCGGCAAACAGTACTACCTAGTCAGCCAGCAACTGAGGAGGGGGATTCGACTTGAGCTTTCTGGATGTTTCTGCATGCGTCGTCGCCTCAGGTACATTACCTAAGGTACATGCCAACCGGGAAAGGCCCAAATCTCATCTTGAGTCAAGCGCCGCCGAGGCCCCACTACTAATGGACGCCATCTCACGTGGCCATTACCCCATCAGGCCCCTTCAGCGCCGTCGAATAGTATTCCCTTTTGATCAATAGCACGAATATCCGTACCTCATATTGATGGTACTAGTGGTGCAGATATACCGTCATACGAAGATGAAGGGATGCACCTTTGGGAAGTCAATATCATCTTGTAACTGTCGTAGATTTCCCAACATCAACTGTACCACCTGAATCTGTCAAGGTCTTTCTTTTTTTTTTTTTGGGTGGAGGCTCGCTACCTATCAATAATGAGGCGCGCAAGTCGCCGCCGGCAGCCCACTGTGTCACTCAAGTCACAACCTCAAAGTCACCCCTCGGCATCCCCCCATTCCCTCCCCTAGTGCAGGTCGCTCGGGAGCTCCGTAGCCCGTGGGCCACCCAGCCCACCGGCGTCAGTACATGTTAATTAGTACTTTCAGCAGAAGGAGGTGACTTTTTTTTCCCCCAACCTCTTGAGGAACTGGTGGACAACAAGCAAACCCCTCGGTGCATCTATTCGTAGTACAGGGTTCGTACTAGTCCGTCCGAGTTTACCTCGGAGAGACTCAATTACAGATGCTGGGCGACCTCTATGGTGCAACGTCCCGTCAAGCGACCATGGGATCACGATGAGGTCTCACCGGCCGTGCGCCGAGCCCGCGTAATGCCCAATATTCATGCCGATATTGAATCTCAGGGCGGCACTTATTCAATTCCTCCAATGGGTCATCGGGGGCACGGCCAACGTGAGCAATGTACTCCTGTGCACTATGTCATTAATGATATGTGTTAGATCTCAGCAACAAGGAATATATTGGACGGAACACGAAGACACCCTTAAGTTCTTGCCCGTGTGCGAGGCGTGTGGCTGCGGTAGCACTTTCGCGCTGAGCCACTCTCACATCGGAGACCCGGTTCCATGGACTCGTATGGAGCTGTTCGGCATCCTAGCCCCCCCACCACTGATCAAATCATCGTTCACGAATCACCTGTTCACCACTGCAGCAGTTTGTTTGGCCCCCTGCCGATCCCAGCATTCAATCCCAGGAACACGGAGTACTCGGTCTCCACCGCCCCCGTTCTCGATGGCCCTGTACCGATCACGGGGTCACGCCGTCACGGACCACGGCCTCACGGGGGAGGCGGGAGCGGCGCTTGGCCGCGCAGGCGGAAAATGAGATTGATTAATGAGAACGAGAAGCCCCTGTTGTGCGAGCGCCCGGGACTGATCCCCGGACCTCTGCTCAGGCCGCAGGCGCATCCTAGTGATCCTGTGTTATTAACAGATGCCATTGTGTGCCATTGTGTGTTATGAATTTATGAGCCCATCCAGGTCAGGCCCAGAACGTCCCCAGCAGACACCCGGGCCAACGCTCAGTATCTTCCAATGGCCACCCACCGGTCACAGCCCGTCCATCGTGTATGTTTGCCTCGTCAGGTGGCACACAGCGATATTTTTGCTTCTCCTAGTGGTCGACGTCCATCATGTTTGCCGTCCCCATGCACCCACCTGCGAAGTTGTCCAGTCCCCAAGTTGCGGCTCAAATCCCTTGCTTCTTACACGCGGCTGCGCAGGCCGGATCTGGGCACATGCGTTGGTCCTCCGAGGCTCCGACCCATGCCGTGCCCTCCAATATGTATGTGCATTGTGTGAGAGGCTGGTGGCAGGTGCAGGACGGTCAGCACGGTGTATCACCAACCACAACACTTGCCTGTTCACCGACTTCGAGCCAGGTCGCGAGATTTGCTCAACGGCTGCAGCCTGCACCACTGTGCTGCTGCTGCTGCAGCACCAGGGCATCCCGCATGGGCGATCCTTGCAACACAACCTCCCCCGGGAAGTTGAAGCCCTTTTCCGCCCATCCATCCATCCCACCATCTACTGTAATAGCGCTGGATCCCTAAAAAAAAAAATTTAAACCATCCCACAGTGGCACAGAGTTGCATCGTGAAACCCGCGCGCATTACTGCAACTCTGACGCCACCCTGGGCCTGCGACGTCTGAACCAATTTCATGCCTTCGCCGCACTTCGGAGATCCTAATCTTGCTTCGGAAGCCCGGGGAGGGGGGTTGGGAAAGTCTCATTTTGCCCTCGCGGTTGTGTGAGAATGCTCCAGTCTTGAGATGACTTGCATAGGTATCACTCGTACGGAGAGAGCTTGGGTCATGGATGAGTCTCCCTACACAAAAGCAATAATCTTCAATGACCTCAGCGATGGCCAGGGCACCACTCGTTCCACCGAGGTTCCCAGTCGCCATCCCCCGCCAAGGACTCGTTGGATTTGAATGGCGCTCTTGGCCTCACACGAGAGCTGCAATGCAATCCGCCGTGGGCATGGGGCCATGGACGGTCGCAAAAAATTGCCTTGCTACCGTATCAGGCATGCACGTATAATGCCGTCATCGTCAGTTTCTGACAGACCTTCAGGACCATCCCTGAGTAAGTTTAGTACTCGTACTCGTAGCCTTTCACTTTCTCAGCCAGTCCGAGTCTCCCCCCCTCCGATCCCCAAAATCAATCGCCCCCTGAGACACTGTCCAAGCTACGGAGTAGTCGTATAGGAGCCGACCATGGGTCAATACCTCGCCCTGGTCAAATCAGGCCACAGACATTTCAACTCGTTCGATTAATTCGTCTACGAGCATGTCGTGCCTGTCGCCTCGGCAATACTTACCCCGTTCTTAGGCCTCTCCTCCTGGTCTGTACATACTCGTGGTATCCGTACTACCTAGACTATCCGATTGCCAGGGGTAGCCACGTTTTCCCCCTTACTATTTCCAAATCCAACACCAACAATCTGTGCCTCTGCTCCGCCTCAACTGCTTCGCCTCACCTCATCGACGTCATCGACACTTACCGCGCCGTTCTAAAAATTGTTCTAGAGGGCGAATGCGAATTCCGCAATCGCTGGCGCTTAATCCTCCAGGCTTCCCGCTCAGTTCCAGCATGCCGGAGTCGCCGATCTAAAACAGCCCTTATGGCGCGCCCAGCCAAGGGCTGCATTGCTGTGGCTGAGCATCTGCGGCTGCATGAGGTTTGGCTTTACCAGTAGTATAATGCCTAGGGGGAGATGGGTTTAAGTGCTTCATGTACTTCGTATAAGCATGCTGTGTGCTTAGACACATGCGAGCGAGTTCAAAACAGACCGGATGTTGTTGGTTCAGCTGTGGCCAGTACGCCCGGCGCGAGGTTGCTGGTGAGATGACAAGTCCACTTTGGAGACTTGATTCACACCAGCTGTCAAGTATCACAATTACCGAGCTGGGTTTACTCTGCTCAACATGTAAGCTGAAACGGCGTGTCAACGCAGGTGTCAGGGAGCGCATCTGGTGATCAGACACATGCGATTGAATGCAAGAGCAAGACACGGCCAAAGTGCCTATGCAGGTGGGCGAGATGGGGTTCTAGACATCCACGAGACGTGCAGTGAATAACCTCGTCGCCTGGGCGACAGCATCGTGTAGCTAAGCCCGTAGACTATTTCTTCCTCCTTTGACGGGTTGGATTCGAACTCAAAGCTGGGTACACATTTTGGCCGCATTGGTATTCACCTCGTGTTCCTCGTTCCAGTGATGATTGCCCAAGAAACAACAATAGAGATGTAGCAACTCCGAGCTCTTTCAACCCTGAGGATCATTTATCTCTGACTAGTCCTCGCGTCCGACGCATTCGGTAGCCCTGGTGCTTCCCATCATCATCTTTCTTCTGTCCCGAACTCGTAGCCGTCCAGAAGTATGGTATCACGGCTCTTTATCGAGGAGCACTCCTGGACTGAATATCGTCCATGTCGCCACAGTCCTTGGAGATCTCTCATCACATAGCCCAGGCCAGCAGTACTCCAGTCGGGCCAATCCATCGTTCGAAGGTAGAACAAAGATGGTCGACGCTTCGTCGCGCGGCAAGATATCCGGGTCAATGGTTTGGGTCGCAACACTTTTGTTTAATTCCGTCTGCGCCTAATATCGATAAAACAAGCACCTGCCGGCTGAACTCCTAATGCCCACGTATCATGACCCTTGCCAAAAGATATATCGCTTCGTATCGAATGTGTTTAGCTCAGGAGGAGCGAGCCCTACGCAACAAGTTAGTCCCACCCAGGCATCCCACGCACAACTTGAGTCAAGGAAGACAAACCGCCATGAGGACGCAGCATATGCTAATGTATGGGCTGAGCCGCTCGCCTATCCTCGCGCACTTCCAGAAGATGCCCGTGACACCGTCCTTGTTCCTGTCCATGATGCTAGGGAAGAAGTGGTGCACGTAGGCGCTTGTGCAGATGTTAAGGAGGATGATGAGGAGGAGTGATTGGAAATTGAAGAGGGCCGACTGCAATACTGGTTAGTCGGGTCATGGAGCTCTCCGAACCAAGGGGGTGGAGGGGCAAGGCTCACCATTATGGCGTCGGGGGGCAGGAAGTCGCCTCCAAATCCTCGCGAGTCTGATTAAAGCGTGGCCTTCGCAGAGTCGTCGTATCGGTTCAGAGGGCTCGATGGTCTAGTTGTGTTGCACTTTCGTGTCCTAGTTATGATGGAGCTAGCGTGTTGTGGTGGTGGCGGTCGATGTTGTTGCGCAAGGTGTCGAGAGGAGCAAAGATTTGCCGATCCCGCCTGCTGGGAGATGGCATTGGTGTCACAGGTGGTGGTTTCCGTACAGGGAGTCAATGTGAAATAGCAAATAATTACAAAATAAAACTAAATTATTTGATTGAACCACGACTACACAAGAGAATATTCTGCTTTCGAACTCTCAGAATATATCACTTTCTATGCACTGTGGTCCTGGAGTCGTCTGGATGCGCCAGGAGAGCCGTAGTTGGTAAATTACATAGAGTGGGGCTAAGTCAATGCTCTACTCCAACCTGGAACTTCGCGACCAGAGGGCAACCCGTCCATCAGCAGCCCCGAGACGCGCTACCCTATAAAACAACCATCGGCGAACCCCCGACGAGCGCAGAACCTCTAAAATTTCAATAAGAGCATTACACCGAACCTCTCTCCTTCGTGGAACGCCGGCTCACAGGCCCCCAAACCGCCAAGATGGAGCCCCGTGCTCGTGCCGGCAAGAATGTCGGCAAGATGAACTTTACACACAATGAGCGTACGTCTCGAAGTGCCCGTCCAGGCTATAGACCAGAAAGAACCATCGTCTCACACAATCATGACAGTTGCGATGCTCCTCTACGGCCACGGCGACGTCAAGAACCCCCTCCCCGAGACGGTCCGCGTGCTGGACGAGATCCTCACCGACTTCATGCAGTCCATCGCGTTCGAGGCGGCGCGCGCAGCGCACTACTCAGGTCGGCAGAAGATCAAGTACGAGGACTTTGAGTTCTCGTTCCGCAAGAACGAGGCCTTCCTGGGCAAGGTGCACGAGGTGTTCGAGAAACAGCGCGAGATCAAGAAGGCCCGAGACGTGCTGCGCAACACCGAGGAGGAGATTATGCGCAACGCCGCCGAAGAGGAGAAGAAGCGGGAGAAGACGGGCCCCAAGAAGGCCGCGGCGGCAGACGAGGAGCTGGGCGAGGCGGACGACGATGCCATGGCGGAGGCGGATGCGCTGGGGAAGAAGCGGTGATGCGATGATGCGTATGCAGCAAGCTACCTACAGAAAGGTGCGTATTGGCGTTCAGGGTGGCATTTGGCGTTCTTGGACTCGCAGCGGCGAGAAACGAGCGAGATTAACTAGGTATTTCAAGGTTTCCACGGTACGGCGTTTGGTCAATGATATTCATGGGGTCAGAACAGAGCATGGCTTGGTATCAAGAAAGTTTTACATCATCTCGTCCTTGTGCACACTTAAACTTGTGAACAATATGTTTCCCCAAATATAACTCCCCAGGGGTTGCTCACAGCATCTTGCGAACGATATCTCTCCTCAGATACGCCAAGATATGTCCATAGTTTCCAAGATTTCCTAACATCGTGGAAATTCAAGCATATTAATATTGCCATAATACCAAGTACATCAACACCATCATCATAGGCTTATCAATATCCGTGATAGACAACTAATATCGTCACAATAGGTACCAGATTCACTGGGTCCACAGGCCATATTGAAATTTGGTACAGCTCGAGTACTTTAGTCTCGGGGATATGCCAAGCCACGGATCCCGGCGGCAGAATGGAGTCAATGGACCCTTCGAGTTCCTTCGACCGGGGCAAAACGGGCCTCCACCTCCCCTCCATCTCGGCCAATCGCCCCACCACAAACTCTTCCCTGCGATGTCGGTCAATCGGTCACGGCGGCCAGGCAGCCAAAACGGCCCCCAAAACCTACCCACCTTCAGTCCGGCCGCTCCGCCCGCTTTCCCTCGATTTGGATTCGCAAGTTCGGCCTTGAAAATCCCCGAGTGGCTGCGGCGGCCACGGCGGAGCGAATCTCTGCTACTTGCGACCCCACTCGACGTGCTGAGATGGAATGTGACTCGCGAGTTCAAGGTGACGGCGTTGGAGCGGTCTGGTCACCAGGCGGTGGCCATAGCCACACCAGGCGCATTGCATGATGCATGTCGAAAACTCGACCGAGCGCTCAGTTCGGCCCATCGTCTGGTGCTCATGCCTAGAATCTCTCTTCCGTTTCTTTGCTGTCTCGTTACTCCTCCTAGAGACGTCGAGATGGTAGCGGCCTGTTGTTGATTTGATGGGTTCTGTGCGAACCATCTCCCTTCCCACCCAACCACACGGAGCATCTTCAAAGAACCACTCCCCGGTCATGGCCGAAGCACCCGGGGCCCCGCTACCGCGTAATGCGGGGATGACGACCGCGATGGCACCTGAATCCACGGCCAACCTGACCGTCGACGAATCCCAACTCCAACCTCCCAAAGATGATTCCCGGTACGATGCCGAATCAAAACCAGAGCAATGGCCAACCGAGTCATCCCGGTATTTGTCGCCGAGTCCATCCCCGAGTGGGAGACTCTCCCCCGATGGCCATGGTTCGCTCCAGCCGACCGAAGGACACAGGATATTGCGGCCGTCGCAGGTGTCATTCTTTCAGCGCTTCTGGGTGAGGAATAAGGGCGCGGCATTGGTGGCCATGTCACAGCTCTTTGGTGCCTTGATGAACTTGAGTGCTCGCATTCTGGAGTTGGAGGGCGACGGCATGCACCCCGTCCAAGTCCTGCTCCTCCGCCAGTCCATGACATCCGTCTGCTGCTTGACCTACATGTGGTGGATGGAGACTCCTGGCGCTTTCTTTGGGCCTAGCGAAATTCGACGTCTCCTAGTCATCCGGGGAGTTTCGGGCTTCTTTGGCATCTATGGGTACGTCTATTAGCTGTGAAGAGGTTGAACAACCCGCTGACAAGGCCTGAAGGATTTGGTATTCGATGATGTATCTTCCCCTGGCTGATGCGACTGTCATCACGTTTCTTGCCCCTGGCATTGCCGGGGTTCTGTGCTACTTCCTCCTCAAAGAGCCCTTCTCCAGGATAGAACGTCTCGCAACCATCGTGGCCCTCTTAGGTGTCGTTCTCATCGCCCAGCCGCACTCCATGTTTTCCCGTTCATCGCCGTCGGACGAACCATCATCGAGCGAACCCCACGAAATCGAACATTCTCTTCCCGACATGGATCACGAGTCGACTTCGGAGGAGCGTTTAGTCGCCGTAGGAGTCGCACTGCTGGGCGTCTGCGGTGCTGCGGGTGCATTCACGACTCTTCGGATGATTGGCAAGCGGGCACACCCCCTGATCTCTGTCAACTTCTTTGGAATTACCTGCACCGTGATCTGTATTGTCGTTCTCGCCCTAGCCCCCGTTCTCGATATCAGCCAGCCAATGCTCCGATGGATGTGGCCCGGCTCTGCCAAAGAATGGTTCCTTCTGCTCATCCTGGGTGCGTTGGGGTTCACCATGCAGTACCTCCTGACCTCAGGGCTACAGGCAGACAAGTCGAACAGGGCCAACTCCATGGTTTACACACATATGCTCTTTGCCGTAAGCTTTGACCGATGGGTCTTCCATCACGAGATGAACCTGATGAGCTTCGGCGGGTGTGCCCTCATTTTAGGCAGTGCCATTACGGTTGTCTTCCTGAAGAAACCGCCGCCAACCAAGGTGGACGACATTGAGCTGCAGAGGAACAATATCGTAGGAGAGGAGGAGAGGTCACCGATGCTCGTAGGCGTCGGTGGGAATACCGACGATTTATCCCTATCGAGGGTGTAGTTTCAACTTTAGGGGAAGCACGTTATCGTGGCTGGCCTAATTGAGGGTATAGCTAAAGTCATGATAGATTTGGTATATGACCATGATACCTAAGTACACTAAATTCCCGATTTACTCGTTCATAAGTACGTACCTATGGAACATCTACTATTCAAAATAACGCTTGGTCCAAGGTTACATGACCACAATTGAGAGAAACTAATCAACGCAGTGTTGCTTGATGGTCTAACAGAGCATTTTAGAAACTTGAATATCCTTAAAATGACAGGCTAAAACATCCAACTCAATAGAAAGTGGAGTAAATGTATGTTTTGTCATTCGGGCTAGGGAGCAATGCGGCGGCGTAGTACTGCTTTGAAAGGTGTAGGGTAGATGTGGAAAGAGGATATATAGTCACGTGATAGACCCACTCCGCGCTAACTTACGGTAGGAGACGCGATGCTGAGCCTGCCGCCTTGCGCAACGGCAAGCTGCAGGGCTACAACATCTCGTCGCAAATCTTTCGAGCTCATCGAGGTGCCAGCTTCACCTTCTCCATCCTACCACAAGCAATGCGATAAAAGTCTATTTCGAACCCACCGATAGTATTGAACACCGACAAAGTCGTCATATACAACTTGAAAAAAAAAAGCGAGATACGACCGCCACGATGGTGCAGATTAGCGAAGTCAAGGGCAGCAAACGCGACAATCGCACCGCCGCGCACACTCACATTAAGGGCCTGGGGCTGAAAGCCGATGGACACGCCAATGCCCAGGCTGGCGGCTTTGTCGGCCAGGCCGTGGCACGAGAGGTTCGCAGGGCCCATTGATGAAACGACGCAGCCAAAATTGCTAACCGGGTTGTCCAGTCATGCGGCGTGGTGGTTGATTTGATCCGAGCACACAAGATGGCTGGTCGGGGTGTTCTACTAGCAGGTGGACCGGGGACAGGAAAGACGGCGCTGGCACTTGCCATCAGCCAAGAGCTGGGAACCAAGATTCCCTTCTGCCCCATTGTCGGCAGCGAGATCTACTCGACCGAGGTGAAGAAGACCGAGGTGCTCATGGAGAACTTCCGGAGGGCCATCGGCCTCAAGGTCCGGGAAACGAAGGAGGTATACGAGGGAGAGGTCACCGAGTTGACACCTGAGGAGGCGGAGAACCCGCTGGGAGGATACGGCAAGACCATCAGCACGCTGCTGATCGGGCTCAAGAGCGCTAAGGGGCAGAAGAAGCTTCGACTGGATCCGAGCATCTATGAGGCTATCCAGAAGGAGAGAGTCACTGTCGGCGACGTCATCTACATCGAGGCCAACACGGGCGCATGCAAGCGCGTTGGACGTTCAGACGCCTACGCTACTGAATTTGATCTCGAAGCCGAGGAGTACGTGCCTATCCCCAAGGGCGAGGTTCACAAGAAGAAGGAAATCGTACAAGACGTCACACTCCACGACCTCGATGTCGCCAACGCGCGGCCGCAGGGCGGGCAGGATATCATGAGCATGATGGGCCAGCTTATGAAGCCCAAAATGACCGAGATCACGGAGAAGCTGCGAGCTGAGATCAACAAGGTCGTCAGCAAGTATATTGACCAGGGAGTGGCTGAGCTTGTCCCTGGTGTTTTGTTCATTGATGAGGTATGTTTGGTGTTCTGAGCGGTTGACGAGACAGATTGAGACTGACATCCACAGGCACACATGCTCGACATTGAATGCTTCACCTACCTGAACCGTGCTCTGGAGTCGCCAATCTCGCCTATTGTGGTTCTCGCTTCGAACCGCGGAATGTGCACGATAAGGGGCACTGATGATGTCGTGGCCGCCCACGGCATCCCCCCCGACTTTCTCGCCCGTCTTCTCATTATCCCTACTACCCCCTACCAAGCAGACGAGATCAAGCGTATTGTTCGGATACGGGCTACGACAGAGAACGTCGCTATCAGCGACGCAGCCATTGACAAGATTGCCGAGCATGGCGTCCGCATCAGCCTGAGATACTGCCTGCAACTGTTGACTCCTGCGAGGTAAGCTGCCCCCTCATAGACCGAAAGTGACCTCCCTTAGTAACAATTTCATAGCATCCTCGCAAAGGCCAATGGTCGCACTCAGATTGAGATTCAGGACGTGGCTGAGTGTGAGGACCTCTTTATCGACGCCCGTCGTAGCGCCTCGCTCTTGAGCAGCGAGGCAGGCAAGGGGTACATCTCGTAATTGGGCACATTCATTCTGGACCAGGGCATTTGACGATACAGGGGACGCGGCGCATGGATATATGTTGAATTATTATTCACCTCTTGGAGGGTTGTCAGGATTGATAGCGCAGAGAGATGCGTTAAAAGGACTGGAAAAGAAAAATTCCAACCCCGGGTCCCGGAGTCTGGCGGGGATCTCTTCTTGTTTTTTTTTTCCGTAATAGCAGCAGGACAACAACCGCTTGAAGGCATCATAACCCCTACCTATGCTTCAAGCTCAATGCTTGATGCCATGTGCCGTGTCGTTGTCCATCCTCCTTCCACCCGAGTCGTTCATTTCCCACGAGGCAACGCGAACCCCCTTACGCATCCAGCCCAGTCAGCATTGGACGGTGGCAGGGGGGGTCGACACCGGTGACAAGGACGAGCCTTTGTCCTCGTCATGCGCCCTCCGCCTCCTCATCAAAGAAGTGTTTGCAGGCGCCAGGACGTTTGTGGACGCCACACTGTCCCGTTTCGGCGCCCCTCATTGTTCCATGTCTCACCAAAAGCCCAGCATTCCAGGCGCAGGCGACTCCGCATTCCCGCGCATTGTCAGTCTCTGGGCGAGGCTGGCCCGCCCATAAGCGCCCAGGTCGCACCTGGGCTTGGGCGTCACCTTGAAATGCAGCAGCGAGGTCGAGTTTAAAAAGGGAGACAAAAATATCCTGGCGAGGCGGTGTTGAGGGGGAGAGGTCCCTTGGGGTTGGTGGGAGAGGAACGTGCTCTGGTGCGTTGGTTGGGGAGTGCGCGCGCGTTTGGAGGTGTTGTATCCATCCGTATTCGTCCGCAAACGCAGACAAAGGACGACGAGTGGCCCGAGACATGTAAGGAGAAGTAAAAAAAATTTAAAAGAGGCTTATTCTTGATTGAATGCCAAAAAAGTATGAATGCGGAACGGAAGCGGATAGAGGCCAACAAAAGGCTCTCCTCATTTTCTAACCCGTTGAATAGAGCCCGTCTCTAATTTCTCAAGGAGCCTTTGGCTGTATGATGCTGGCTTGAGAGGTGACAGCTCTCTTATTGTTCCTCGCCTTGGGAGCGAGTGAATGGGATCGGCACGCAACAAAGGCTGGGCTGAGCAGACTACGCAAAGCTACTTCGTCTAGTCCTGGGCCTTGGGAGCCTTTGGCTTCTTCATCAGTTTGATCCCCATCCATCTGTCTCAGTTTCTCTCCCCTCTTCTCACAATTCTCTCACCTTTTGTTCACCTTGGCTTGCGTTGCTCACCGAGGGCGTATGATTTCCTGAACTGCACTACCCCATATCACGCCAAGCTCTATCTCGTTTTCTCCCCCTCGCCCTCCCCCAGAACACCGGCAGCGTTGGCCAATGTCGCCAGTTCTTACCTCGACTGTTCGGCAGGAAGAGACCATCATGGTCCGGTCGCCGGTGAGGCTGGAAGGCCCGGGAGAGTTCCACATTCTCCGGCCGGGTAGGGCGTCGCCAGACCAGCAGCACAATGAGCGGGTGGTAAGCGTGGCTAGGAACCAAGCAGCCTCGGAGCACAACGCAAAGAAGCACATGAACGACCTCAAGATCAACACGTCCACCAAGGCAGAGGCGTTTGGCGAGGACCAGCTGTGCGTCTGCACGCCGGTGCAGCACGTCCCGCGGCCCTGCAACTGTAAGTGAACCTACCCATTGTTGATTGATTGTCATTGGCCACATGTTCATGCCAAACAACCGCTTGGCCAGTTTGACTTGCTGACTTGCCATTGGAAAGCCTTCATACTCTACCGCACCCGCATGGCAGCGCAAACAATCGCCGAGAACCCGGGGGCATCAAACCCGCAGATCTCCAAGATCCTCGGCGAGCGCTGGGCCCAGGAGAGCGACGAGGTCAAGGCGCAGTGGAAGAAGCTGGCTGATGAGGAGTCAAAACGGCACCGCCAACAGTATCCCGATTACCGCTTCCAGCCTAAACGACGCGGCAGCAAGACACACCACAGGGTCGGCGAGGACGACTCCATCAGGTGTTCGAGATGCAATGGGCTCAGGGTCTCGAGCTCGATCAGCCTTCCCGGTTCAGCTAAGGGAAGATCGGATGGCGAGCCATTGACGCCGACGCAGGGTATGGATGAGAGTGGTGTCCAACGTGGGGGGCCTGTATCGATTTCTGGTAAACCACCGGCCGAGCGAGGAGTGGCGAGAAGTGCCGAGGATACAGGAGATACGAGGTCCATGTCCCCAGAGCCTAAGAGACGTCGCTTGACGAATTCCAGAGACGCACGGAGTGCCGTGAACCCCATCCAGGCGTGGACACACGATAGACGACACTCGGGATACCCGCACCACGCGCCATCACCCGCAGGGCAAGATTCCCGGGGCAGCGGATATACACACATCGGCACTCCTCTTCCTCAGCCGGGAGGCCAGCCAAGGCAGCACGATGGTGTAATGCCTCCGCCACCTCGTCCTTCCGGCGGCGGGGCTTGGAGCAATGCAGGCTACCAGGTTACAGGAAGAGCTGCTCCAATGGGCGACGTCCGTCTTCCGCCTTTAAAGACGGCTATCACCCCCTCAGCATCTCCCGCACAAGACTTGGACTCGAGGTTCGGCTACACTCCCATCACCGCTGGACTGGGAATCTCGGGTGGCAGGGACTCCCCGGAGAAGAGTGCTGCGGAGCAGATCATGTCGATTCCCTTCACACGGAAGATGGCAGTGGTGGGCAAGATCTGCCCTCCGCTGCCACGCGCTGGAACAGAAGGTCGCGGGGCCATCATCGCCATCGAGGGTCCGCGAGAGAACACGCTCAAGCAGGTATCCTACGCAGTGGAGAGGTCTCTTCGCGTGTGCCAGGATGCTGCGCTGAAGAGCTGGGCGGTTGACTCTAAGTTTGAGAATGCCGAGGGGGAAGGGGATGCTGGTTCCGAGTTTCAGGACCTGGTGCCGTCAATATTCCAGGATATTTTGGAGTGGCATAAGAAATCCAAGGAGATCGTGTCCCATGTTCTGGGCAAGGAGAGTACGTCACCCACGGACGCTGGCGAGGCATCGCCATCCGATGGCAACAACAAGATGACGACCAGGACCAAGATCCCAGTGGCTCTGATCAAGGACGGGTTCAGTCTCACTGTGTCAGATAAGTTTGCCTGCGGCACAAGCCACTCGTTGGAGAACTACGGCCCCGTCGACCACTGGCAGTGGATGGCGACCCTTTGGCGAGGCATTATCGGGCCAGACCTCGTCATCTATGTCAAGGCATGTTCAGAGGAGGACATGGAGAAGCTCAAGACGGTCGAGTTCCAGAAACAGCTGGGAGTCATGGTGGTGCGGATTCCGGTGGGCAAGAGCCTGGACGAGGCGACGGAGCGCCGACTGAATTTCGAGGTGATTGAGTGGATAACAGACGTGTGGCCCAAGGGGACACCGCGATCCTAAAGGAGTCCTTTGATAGTCGAGCCTTTGTACATGTCAACTGTAGGTTGTCCCGAGGGATGTAGGATAATGTAGGGGCGGTCCATAGGTACTCGTACATATGATGTTGAATTGGCACTGGAACTTCCAGTATCCGTATACGTACTTGTCTAGGAGAGGCCGGAGGGATAATATGAGTGTCTCCCCCAAATGAGGTCCAGTAATTGCGAGTATCATGGGCATAGACCGTGAGGTGGACTGTGAGTTGTTTGAAGCTGTCGCCTGAGAAGTGAGGCACGTGCACAGATGCAAGACAAGATGGGTACGTACTCGCCGGTACGTACCCAGTAAGGGGTTCAGTTGACTCAAGTGGCTCTCTCCCCTTGCAGGTGGTTTCAAAACGCCCCAAACAAGTGTGGCTTGTGCACCGCTTTGTCGCGTTTATTATCCAACGCGTTGGCAGCCACTCAAGGAGGCGCATTCAGGAGCAAGGAGCTCCGACAGACCACAACGTCACCAACAAGGCGACCCTCGACCCTCGACTTTCGTCTCTTGACTACTCCCCCACCCTCGACACTCGACGACCCGGACGGCGTCACGATGCTCCCCCGCCCATCAGACTGCCCATAATGCCCGATTTCAAGCCTGGCCAGACGGTCCAGCTGAGCGATGGCCGCAAAGGCACTGTTCGTTTCGCCGGCCAGACCAACTTCCAGGTTGGCGAGTGGATCGGCGTCGAGCTCGACGAGAAGACGGGCAAGAACGATGGCAGCGTCCAGGGCGAGCGCTACTTCGACTGCCCCATGGGCTACGGCATGTTCGTCAAGCCCATGATGGCCACCATCATCGCCCAGCCGCCGGCTGCCAAGCCCGCAGCCCGGAAGCCTGGGCGGCCCTCCAGCTTCAACCCGGCTTCTGGGAGGACATCCGCCGCCGGCGATGCCACTCTGACAAAGAGGAGGAGTCTGAATGCGCCAAGCCCCAGCCCAGTGCCTAAGCAGCCGAGACCCGTGAGCTTGAGGGTAAGTTGTATACTGTCTTTGAGTCGCCAGCGTGAGCGAGTCTGACAGATCACTAGTCGCCGACAAAGTCTCCGACAAAACAACTCAGCGGGCCTCCAAGCACATCTACTTCTCGCACAGGAACTCCGTCAAACGCACGCGTACCATCGGCAGGATCCAAGACCCGACCATCCGTCGCGGGCACGAGGACCTCCATGGGACCGCCAGCTGCACCGGCCTCTCGAACCACACGCCAACCATCTGTCTCATCTACCACACCGCGCGCGACGGGGGCCCCTGCGAGGACGTTGAGCGGACGATCATCCCTCGCTGGACCTCGCGCGGCGGCGGGGAGAAGGCCATCAACAGACCTGTCAGCTGGCCGAGACACTGGAAGGGACGATGGTCATGGGGAGATTCTTTCACCACAGCCTCGAAGTCCCGCTGTTGCAAGGTCTACGGTCGAGAAGCTCACTGCGGCCACTGCTGGTGGCTCAGCGAGCAAGAGGTCAGTCTCATCAACAACAACGCCTCGCGCCAGTGGTAATGCCGCGGCTGCGAATCGTGAGATTGAAGACCTCAAGACCAAGATTAAGGTCCTGGAGCGCAAACGAATCGAGGACCGTGACAAGGTGAAACAACTTGAAAAAGTACAGGGCGAGCGAGACAAGTACGAGGCAATCGTGCAAAAGCTGCAGCAGAAATACCAGCCAATGCAGCAGGAGAACGTGGAGTTGCGCAAGCTCATGAAGGAGGCCGAGGCCAAGTTCGAGTCGGTCGAGTCTGTACAGGCCGAACACGAATCCGCGCTGGAGCTCGCAACACTGGACAGGGAAATGGCAGAGGAGATTGCCGAGGTCCTCAAAGTCGAGATCGATGCCCTCAAGCAAAGGGCCGAGGAGCTGGAGCTCGAGGTGGAAGTCCTGAGGGAAGAAAATTCTGAGTACAGTCAAGGCATGACCCCCGAGGAGCGAGCTAGCACCGGCTGGCTCCAGATGGAGAGGACAAATGAGAGGTTGCGCGAGGCATTGCTTCGTCTCCGAGACTTGACACAGGAGTCTGAGGAGCAGCTCAAGGACCAGATTGCTGGGCTCGAGGACGATCTGAAGGGGTTCAACGCCGTCAAGGAGCAGAACGCTGCCACCAAAGAGAAGCTCGAGCACTCAGAATCAGTGGTGGAGGATCTCCGTCAACAGCTCGACAATGCCTTGGGCGCCGAGGACATTATCGAGGACCTCAGCGAGCGCAACATGAGCCTGTCTGAGCAAGTCAAGGAGCTCCAGGCTGTCATTGACGACCTCGAGAGCTTAAAGGAGATCAACGATGAGCTCGAGGCAAATCACGTCCAGAATGAGAAAGAGCTCCAGGAAGAAGTCGATCTCAGGGACAATATCATCACGGAACAGGTTCGACGTGCCACTGAGCAGGACCAGACGATTGGTGATCTGGAGTACACAGTGTCTCGCTTCCGTGAGCTCGTCACGACGTTGCAAGGGGACCTGGAAGATATGCGTGCATCTCAGGCAGTGACAGAGGGCGAATCTGAGAAGCTCAATGACCGGTCACGGGCTATGATGGATCTGAACATGAAGTTGCAGATCTCGGCTGCCAAGGCGCAGGCTAAGACGATCGACCTAGAGCTCCGACGACTCGAGGCCCAGGAGGCTGAGCAGCATCTCGAAATCGTCAAGCTATTCCTGCCAGACAGTTACAAGGAGGATCAAGACTCTGTCCTGGCTCTCTTGCGATTCCGACGCCTGGCTTTCAAGTCGGGCATGTTGAATGGCTTCATCAAGGAGCGTGTCAGTGGACAGACGCATCCTGGCCATGAGGACGACATCATCGCAGGATGTGATGCTATTGACAAGCTCGTCTGGGTCTCGGCCACATGCGATCGCTTTGTCAACAACATCAGCCACTGCTCCATCGAGCAGTTCTCTAGATACCAGAATGCCCTGCATGAGCTGGAACCGGTCGAACGCGCCCTTAACGGCTGGATTGAAGGCCTTCGCCATGACGAGCTGAAGGAGAAGAAATGCGCGGACGAGCTCCACCGCACCATGGCTCTCATGACGCATCTGGCCGAGGTCCACATCTCCAACGACCTGGCGAGCTACGCAGATGAGGCCCATGTCAAGTCTCTCGTCATGCAGACCCACCTTGACTCGGCCGCTGTTGTTTTCACGACCGTGAGGGACATGGTGCAGCGTGCTATCCCCTCCGAGGGCGAGGAAGAGAGCGACTTGGGCCAGCACTTTACCAAGAAGGTGGAAATGGCAATCACACAGACCAGAAGCACTAAGGTCGTCGCGGGAAAGACGGTTCGGGCCATGGAGGAACTCAAGACCCGATCGCTGTCCCTGCTACCTGAGACGAGGGACTCTTTCGAGCAGTGCGAGATGGCTACGCAACAGCTTGCGGAGCTGGCTCGCCAGATTGGTCTCGGCGTCCACAAGCTGCTGACCAAGGATGAGGGGCGAACCGAGCCATTCACACACATTGAGATTCAAGAGGCCATTCAGAGGACTGTTCTGGAGGCGACGTCGATGAATGAGTCGGATACCTTTTCAGAGTACATGAACAAGCTTCGCATAGCCACCACCCAGATTAATGAGCTGGCTACCGTGGCTATGGACCTCAGTCAGACGCAAGAGTTTGATGTCAGTCCTGCGCCCTGGCGTCTCCGTTCTGCGGAGCTCAAGGCCCTCAAGACGATCCCTGTCGATGCGGAAGAGGAGCTGCGGAAGCTCAAGGAGGAGTATGCCGAGGCCCGTCGTACTATTGCCCAGCGGGATGACCATCTTAGTACCGCCGTGCTCAAGATCGAGACCCTGGAAGCCAGGATGCGGGACGCCCAATCCAACATTGATCGCATCACTGCGCTGCAGGCTGAGCTTGAGGCCGCTGGCGAGCAAGTTGTCGGCCTCAAGGAGGACATTGAGAAGCAGGATCGCGAGCTTAAGAGCCTGGAGGCTGAGCGCGACAAGTGGAAGAAGATTGCGAGCGACAGCCGGGCGTACGCTGATGGAGCGGATGCTGCGGGTGCCAAGGCCGGCCAGGAACGGGCCGTCGCCACTGCCAGGGAGATGGACGCCCTCAAGAAGGACATTGAGAGCTTGCAGTCGGCAGTGCGGTACCTGCGCGAGGATAACCGTCGTGCGCGCATGACGGAGCAGCCCAAATTCGACTGGCTCGCCGAGCCCCTGAAGAAGCGCCCCAGCGTGGCCGAGCAGCGCAAGGCCCTTGTTGTGTCCGAGGGCAAGGATGTGCTGGGAGAACTGGTCAAGATGGCCACCTCGTCGACCGTCTTTGACTTTGGCAAGCTGCCTAGGGATAAGCTGGCTTGGAAGCCGGCCAAGACGACACCGCAGTACCACGCAGCGAAGCAGGCCGAGGACTACGAGGCGTGGAAGAGCTGGCAGGACTCGGTCCTGAAGAAGTCGGAGTTGCTCGCTGCGACTGGACGGGTCAACGGGGACAAGAAGCCCAGCGTGCGGAGCGATCCGGCAGCCCGACTGCAAATTCGCCTGCCTGGGTTGGATGGCAAGATGGTGCCTGGATCGGGGCGTGGTGTGCAGATTGTAGGATCACGGGAGTGGGAAGCCCTGCAGGGCAGGATGGGCGTGGCTGTATGATGGATGTTGATGGCATGGGAGCGATACCCCCGACATACTAGTACCCTGTATTTTTCCCAGTGTGTTTTTCATTTCTAGGCATTTATCAAGCGTGTAGCTTTGCTAGTAGAGCCATAGATGGAGATGTCGTTATCTATCCTTCTCGACGTGCGTTCGTGGGGATCCCAGTCTATGTGGACGGGCTTTTCAGAGCACCGTCATGTTCTTTGATGCCCATTTTCGTGTCATATCCCTCCTCCTCCGCAGTACCCATTCACTACCCTTCACCTGCCCTTCTTCTTATCCTTCTTCTTCTTACCACCACCTCCCCCCTCTTCGGCACCGCTCCCTGCACCACTCCCACCTCCCCCCATGAGCGCAGACATGGGATCCCCGCCGCTCTGCATCTCCTTCATCATGTCCTTGAACAGGTTCTCCGACACGCCGCCGCCCGTCATCGCCGCGCTCATGTACGGCACCAGCTCGCCCATCTTCCACCCGCGCGGCACCGCCGGCCGCGGGTACGCCTTGCCCAGCTCCGGCTGCAACTCTCCGCCCATCCGCACCCGCAGGCCCAGGCTGTCATCACCGGTCGGGTTCTCGCGCAGGTGCTGCGCCACGAGGATGTACAGGTGGTGCTTGTTGGCGATCTGACCCGGCGGTGCGCCCGCGCCCGTCGAGCCCCCTGCCGCTGCCTTCTTCAGCCCGACCTTGACGCGGCCCGGGTTCGCCCAGTCCTTGGGGTGCGTCTTGTCCGGCTCCAGCAGCGTCGGCAGGCGCAGGCGCGAGCAGGCGTTGGCGATCTCGCGGGCCAGAGGGTCGCGCACGGCGAGGCTGGCGGGCACGCGGCGGCCCTCTGCGCGGGAGCGGCCGGCGTCGAAGTAGACCGGGTAGAGGCACTGGAAGTCCGCGTACTGGGCGCGGTCGGTTGCGTGGGGCAGCGTCGTGGGCTGCTGGGTGTGGGCGGGCGCGGGCACGTTGATATTGGCGGCGCTGGGGCGAGGGGGTGCTGGTGCTGATGCTGGTGCGCGCTGGCGGAGGATGTCCGAGTCGGCAAAGTCGTCGATGTCGGCCTCCTCGGGGTCGGAGATGGCGTCGTCGCTGTCCGAGACCTCTTCCACGCGTGGGTGTGACATGGTGGGCGGTTCTGGGGATGTGGTTTGCTTCGGGGGTTTGCGGTGTGGAGGGGGATGTGTGGTTGGATTTGAGGCTCCCTAGGAAAAGATACTTGGTGGGGTGCCGATTTGGTCATGTGGGGAAATCGTCAATTGCAGCATGTAATACTAATACTAATACCTTACCACTACTACTACTTAACTACTACCTTAGGGCCACGACAAACCTGTAGAATGCGTTTACTGTCTCACATTGACTGCTATTAATACTATTATAGTGTTTGCTCTGGACAAATAGTGTAGCTTGATAAATAAAGATCTCAATCTTGGCTACCATTTCAATTATTATGATCCGCTCCAAAGAGCGACAGAATAGCACCATCTGGGGCAGAAGTGCTCCCCATAGTCATCGTTCCCTCATATCAGTCTCCAATTTTGGTAAATTCCGGTCTGTATAGCCAGCTGTACTGTGTACAGCTCCTGTCCTGATTCCTATTCCTCCGTATTGCCAATTTGGTTCGCCTCTCCGGACCATTTGTATGCGCCAGAACATCACCTGACAAGCTCCAGGCTTCGTTTATGTTGAACTAAAAATTATAAATATGCTTGCTTGCTATGCTCCAGCTAGAGTTTTGGAAGCCTTCGCTTGAGCAAACAGCAGGACTCGTCCTGGCGAGCCTGCTGCTGGTGCCCTTTGACCTCCATGTGCAACTCACCGTTACTAGTAGTTTTTGTCGATATGGGGATTCTTAAACTTCGTTCCCGGAGGATGGGCGTCCACGGGGAATTTGCAATACGGATGTGTGCACGTATCATCTTTCAGGTTCGGGCACTGGTTGGTTCGGTCAGTAAACGCACGGCCATCTCTCCCTCTCGCCCCCATCCATCGTTGCATAATATATAACTTACATGGTGCCCGTAAATACAGCCGTCGGCCTCGCAATCCTGCCCGGTCGTGCAGGGGTTGAGGCGTGACAGCCAAGCAATGGCATGAATTTCGTCCGCCGAGGGCCGATAATTGTGCACAAATGGGCAGGTATCGATCTTGGCGCAAGGTCCTCGGAGGAAGTGATTGTTGCATAGTTTGTTGTTCTCTTTTCGCTTCTTGACTGCGTCCAGCACGGTTGGGTTGATGGGGATGGGTTTATCGAGGCCGCGGGGACCGGGATTCCATTTCGGCTGTGAGGACATCTGTTTGGGGCGAGAAGTCGCGCTCCCAGCACGCGGTGCAAGAGGCATCGTGATCTGAGGTGGGGGGCTGGCGGGCTTCACCTTCTGGGCCATGGTGGAATACGAGGAGAACGGCGAGGCCCCATGGGTAGATAGAGGCGGTGTAGGCTGAGGAGGCGTCACCGACGTTGCCGGCGTATCCTTGGGTGATGCCATCATCGATGAGACTAGGGGACGGTCTACTAATTGGTCGGAGCGGTCTGCCAGTTTTTCGGTGCGGAAAAGGCCACTGCTGACAGTGAAGATATTCACGCCCGTCAAGCGCAGATCTTTCACAGTAGGGACGCCTTCAAGGATGGAGACCCGCTGTCTAGTTGTCTGATCGCGCAAGATCTCGTCCAGGAACGGAGCATAACCGGCGTCGTGAGAGATGCCCAAAAGAATCTGTCTGCAGTTCTGGTTCTGCAGATGCCATCGGGTATTTTCTGCCGACAAGCTGTCAGGTTCATGTGTATAGCGGGCAAGGGGTTGAAGGTGGGCGGAGGCCAGCAGGAACTCACCTCTGATCTTAGAATCGGCTCTTTCTTTGCCGTAACCAACGTCGATAAAGTCAAACGAGGCCTTGGCCTGGGTAAAACCCAATGTAAAGTCTTTGAAGTTGCATGAGTTAAAGAAGGTGCCGTCGCGGGCCATAGCTTTGCTGAGGCCGGCTAGGTTGGCCACGACCTTTGCTGAAATTTCGATGTCGGGGTCGTAGTCGACGCAGGCCTTAGCTACAGCTGACCGGAGGGCATAAGCGGCTTGTTTGCCGCCCTCGATGCCCTGTCTCACATATTCTTCTTGGAACTGTGGGTTGCAGGTTAGCATGGCTAACATCTGTGAGGTGGACAGAGGTGAATGAGATGTCAAACGTACAATAAGCCCGTCTCCATCAATCAAGATTGCGACATATGGATTACGGCTCTGTTGGTGCGTTAGTAGTGATTCTGTGGTCGACAGCAGTTTGGGTGCCCATACCTGTAAAAGCTCATGCTGCTGGACAATCTTGGCGTATTCAGTCTCGTAAAGATCTACTCGCTTCTGCAACTCTCTCCTGGACTGTGTTGAGTCGGCGAGGTCGAGCTTGGTGTCTTCGACCTGTTTGGACAGACGCAGGTTCTCACTCTTTAGGGTGGTCTCTACTTGCTCGCAGTAGAGTATCAAGTCCTGAAGGAGTTGGGGGTGAGAATGGCGTAATGCTAGGCCATGTGTAGTACAGTGATGCTTACCTTGATGAGGTTGTCGTAGGTATCGCGCTGAGTTTGGAGTGACTGGAATCTCTGGTAGAAATCCAGGGCGCCAGTCTCTTTGGCCATTTTGGGGGGAGGGAAATAAACTAATTGCTCTGTCCCTTGCAATGTAGTATTGAGCGTGAGCCCCTAGGGGAGTAGTTTAAGGTTCAGTTTGAGGTGGTTAAGCCGTTGTTGGTAAGCGTAACTGAAGGTTCAATCAACGGGCACCAAGCGACGGGGCGAATAAGGTGGACAAGAAGGACAAGATGGAGATGGAGCGATGGAGGGATTCGAAGGGATTCCTTGCCGCTGGTCCCAGCCGTTGACGAGTTTGCCTGCCGGCTGCACAAAGTCGACGTTGATTGTCGAACGACGGAGTAGAAACATGCAAGCTGGAAGTTGCAAAAGATTGACACAGGCCAGAAAATCTGAATGGGGGACTTGACTTCGGGTCCTGGAGTCCGATCCCGTAGGTGAACCGCAAGTAAGGCAATAATTGTACCTTGGCGGCACCTCCAGGCTTTGTTTAGGTAGAGTACGAGTGCGTACGTCTCCACCACGGGGGCAGCAGCCTGGGCCCTGACTTACTAACTGTATTTTTTTTTTCCAACCTCTTGACCGCTGGCACCAGACAGTGGCACTTCCATTGCTGACTCCTCCGTGGCGCTGCGCACCTAAAACTTAGTGTGCAGTGGACGGGCAGGGGCAGCACACTCCACTGGCAGTGCTGGCGCGGCACATTGCAGCACCGCCTGCAGCAACAGTGCAGCACCACCGGGCACTGATCGACTCACTATCCGTCCTATCGATAGCCAAGCTACACTGCGGATGTACGAACGACATTCCAAACAGTGCGAAACTGGACGAGTGCGCATACATCACCCCCATTACTCTCGTCTACTGGGCGGCTGGTCCTCCGCTTCAGCTGGACTGTGATCATCTCACCAATTCAGGTCACCGCAAGCCATGATCTCAGCGTCTGCCAGGTAGTTTAATTACGGCGCAAATCTCTGTCGGTGCGCACGCGTCATCACAAGTACTACAACGTATGTGGCCGGCACAATGGCTCCTGTCAGATCCCATCTCTCTTACCACGATGATTTGGGCAGAGCAGTTATGATGATGGAGGATGGCTTAAGGTACCCGTGGGAACACGGAGAAGATTCCAGGTCCAACCAGTCGACTTCCACCTCATCTCCCCCCCGCCCCCCTCAGCTTCCAAAACAGATGCTTGTGCCCGCGTCAAGCTGCCGGGTTCACCAATCAACTGGGCATGAACACGGATACCAGCGATTAGGTGCAGTTTGACGCCCACAGGCTCACACCACCACCACCGGGTCGAACAGCAAGGCCTTCTTGTAATAACTAACAACGCACTTCTTGTCATTAATGTGACAGTGCTCCTTTCCCCGCTCTCACCCCAACGCTCCAGGCTCATACTGGTTAAATAGGTGCCACACCGTGCCATCGCTAAACTCCCCGCCAAAGTGCCACGCCATCATGGCTTGCCCACCATCCGCCATCGCCGCCGCCGCAAGGTTATCGCTGACGGGCGGTATCCCCGTCCCGTCGCCGTCGACCACGTTGATGTCTTTGAACAGGAGGTCGTGGGTCGGATACATGGGGGCCAGCGATGCGAGCGCGTCCATCGAGGGCATCGGCCACTCGGCCCTGCCCATGTGCATCATTGGCTCTGCTGCCGCCGTGAAGGCGGTGGATACATCTGCTCCCGCGTCGCTAGTCGGTAGAGTATGTGCATGTTGCTGATCCCCAAAACTGGACAGCGTCTTCCCCGTAGAGTCTGTCGTCCCCCGCGTGGACGCCGGTGTCCCTGAGCCGGGCGCTGCCACCGCCGTCGGTGTTGGGCCCTCAGCCGTGCTGTTGATTGCCCTCGTGAACTTGCCCAGTATCGCCCTGAGGATGCCCTGGGCCGCCTTGGCCTGTGGATTGCGCTCCTGCATCGCTGAGAAGCGCTCGATGGCCCAGTGGAACTGCAGGAGAGCGCTCCGCTTGAGCTCGTCATGCTGCCGGGGGAAGACGATGTAGATTGTCGAGATGACGACGAGCGCGTCGAAGCTTCCGTAGAAGAGGTTATAGCTGGTGGCTTTTCGTCAGTAATCTCGTCTATTTGCCCAACAACTCGGGATGACAGTCGGATATGGGTTAAAGAGGGGACTGCTGCTCACTTCCTCCAGTGGTTCGGGGACAGCCCGTTAAACATGCGTCCGGCCATTTCAAGAATATCCAGGCTCGCCCTGAGGGCCTCATCGCGACTCTTCTCGCTGTGGAAGATGTACGGGCGGTGCAGCACCATGCGGTTGAAGGCGTGGATGCTGGCAAAGTAGTAGCGGACGAGGGGCACCCAGAAGGTGTCTTGGTGGCCGTCCCAGCGTGTGTCAGGGTTGTCGATGCGGAACATAGCTGGTGCCCTGTGGTCCATTTCCCTGATGCGCTGGTGGACCTGGTCGACCTTGGTCAGGTTTCGGGGATACGGGCCCTCCTGATCCAGGTCCTGGATGTCGAACATGATATCAGTGAGCTCTCGCAGCCAGAGAGCCCCGGCCAGCGCTGTAGGACGGTCCTTCCAAGGGTCTCTGGGAACGACGGGAGTGCGTGAGCGATCTTCAGGCATGGCGGTATCAACAGGAAGGGATGGGAGCCCATGGCTTCGGTTGATGGTTCCGGGGCGGCCCAAGAATGTGGCCATGGAGATGTCCCTGGACACGTGTGAGCCAAGTTATAGATAGCTCTAGAGAACTAGGGGGATACCGACCATATACATAGAATCATGTACATCTTCCTCCTCCTCTGGATGAGCCACTCATTCTCGAGGGCCGCTTCAGCGCTCGGGTCGACTGGTTTCGGGTCCAGGCTGTCGCGGTGCATCCCCAGTTCCTGCGCATCCTTGATAGCCATCGAGATCATATGCCACTGCAACCCGGGTCAGATTTGCATCAAGCAGTACCTACTACACACACATTTAGCCTCGAGGCAAGTACTCACAGACTCGGTGACCTGCGCCGTGAACTTGAGAAAGCTCGCCCTCAGGAACCTAGCCTGGACAGTCGTCACGGCCAGACTGCGCTTGTCAAACAAGCCCACAATGGCCATGCCCGACTCACTGTAGTCCATCGCCAGGTCCTCGAACGTCATGCCGGCGGCGTACTTGAGCGCCTCGAACTCGGCCGCCTTGCTGCCGCCACCCTGCTCCTCCGTCACCACCAGCAGCGCTGTGGCAGCGACCTGGAACAGCACCGCGGGAAAGACCCGCATGTCGGGCGTCAGCCCCTGCGGCCCCGTTGTGGTCAGCAGGCGGAACGGCAGCGCGTGCCACCGCTCCAGCTGCTCGCGGAACACGTCCGGGTCGATGACGTAGTACTGGTAGTTGAAGGTGGTCATGAAAATGGTGATGAGGCGGTCTAGGTACGCCCTGGCGGGCAGCTGCCGGATCAGGCCCTTGAACCTCTCCCTGACGGTCTGGGGGTCGCGGCCGGCGGACGACAACGAGGCATGCGGCGCCGAGCTGGACGTATCCCCTCCGCTGCCGTCCTCTGTCTGGATGTGCTGGAGGAAGCCCATGGTCGAGGCGCCCGCCTGCGAGTAGCCCAGCGCGACGGCCACGGACGACAGGGACTCGCCATTGCTATTGCTGTCGCCGTCGCCAGCGCTGTCGCTGTTGGCCTTGCCAAGCCCTGGGCCACGGCCAGCTGCTGCACCCACAGGCTTGTACGGCTCGCGCTTCTCCTCGAACGGCTCCTCGACCGGGCCCTTGGCCGTTGTCTCATACATGCACCCAGACTCCTTGTTCCGGGATCGGCAGTTGGCGCATGGGAGGTCTCTGTCGCACTGTTCCTCACTCGAAATGTCAGTCAGCTCGGGGCCATGGCGGGATGTGAAGGTGTTGAGGTCAAAGGTGAAGAAGAAGAAGACCCCAATTCAACCTTTTGCTTGCGCCGGTGGCATTCGGTGCAGGACACGACGAGCCTCCTCCTCTTGCGTGGGGGCCGGTGCTCTGGCATGGCGTGGTGGGTGTTGGTCATGTCTCGCAGTCCCGAGACACTGTCCGCTTGGAATGGTGTTATGGTAAGTATTAACGGCAAGTCTCGACTTCTCAGGTCGACGTGAACATCCCATCCAGCGCAGAATTGGGGGGGGGGGGGGGGGGGGGGGTTGGGTTGTTGAAGGTTCCGTGTTTCGTCCCTTGCGCCCTTGCGCCAGGGTCTCTGTGCAAATAAAGGCGAGCATCAGCCCGTAATTGATGGCATGAAGGGGGTCATGCACCAGAACCACCGGGGCAAGAATCCGATATCTCCGGCACCACGATGACATCTGAGGTTCTGAACTCGGTGATAATATCCGTACACACCCACTATGTATAGTACCAAACAATTCTCGTCATCAATACGCCGTGCGTGCGCATTCTTCTACACACATCTAAAAAAAAAAAAAAAAACAACATTAACCATGCTAGTCCCCAGATCGTGCAACCTTGGACCTCCTACCCCTGGTCCTCCAACGCCGTGACAGAAACAATCCCGTCCAGCTGTATGGATATGAACGTAATAGTATCTGCAAAATAATCATCTATCCTGCTGCATTCTTCACAGCTTGTCATATGTACCCAAGATTTCACTTTCTGATAATAAATAACTCCTCTAACGAACTCTTTCCGTGTATGCCTTCCAGGCAGCAGATCGGTACCGCTCCGCCTCGTGCTCCGGGTCGCCCGCCTTCAGGATGCCTCGCCCGACAATAACCAGGTCCGCGCCGCACACGCCAATGATCTTCTCCGGCGTGTTGTACTGCTGGCCCTTGCCATCTCCCTTCACCTCGGCGTCCTCGTCGTCCTCGGGGGGCAGCTGGCAACCGGGCGTCATGTGGATAAAGTCATCGTCCGCCTGCGAGTTGAGGCTCTCCTGTGAGACGAACCCCATGACAAAGTCCTTGTGCTCCCTGGCCGCCTCCACGCACGCCTTGGTGTACTCTGCATTCATAAAGTTGCCCGCGCTCGACATCTGCGCCAGGATGAGGAGTCCTCGGTTCAGCGGCGGCTCCTCGAGGCCGGCGAGGAGCACATCACCCTCCTCGGCGATCGTCTGCGTCGTCCGCGGGGACCGGACCGACTCGTACTGCTGGGTCACCGTGGTGACAGACACGATGCTACCCTTGCGTCCCTCGCTCGAGTCCTTGCTGGAAACACCGTTCTGGCCCTTCACATCAAGCCTGTCGCTGTCCTCGTCCTCGTACTCCTCATCATCGTGGTTCTGAGGTGTGCCGACCGAAACCAGCGTCTTGACCTCATATGGTAGTCGCTGAAGCCACCGGGCGGCCGCATTGGCGAGCGACGTCACTGAGGCCTTGCCGGGCACCATGTTGACGTTGACAATGTGTGCCCAGTCGATGATGCGGGCCGATCCTTGCGTGTACTGCAGCTCCACCGTGTTTCCAATGTCGCCAAACTTGCGGTCCTCGAAGATGAGGAACCCGTGCTTGCGGGCAAGGGCACCCAGCCTCGCTCCCGTCCCCGTCTCAGGATCAAAGTCCCAGCCGGAAACCATGTCATAGTGAGTCTTCAGAACTACGATCGAAGGCCCGACCTTGTCGGCGATGGAGAGGAGCTCCCGGGCGTTTGAGACGTCGGCGCTGAGGCAGAGGTTGGACGCCTTGAGGTCCATGAGCTTGTAGAGATAGGCGCTCAGCGGGTGAGTGACGTTCTCAGCCCGCTTCACGTATGTCGACTTGAGAGTCGGATGTGTTGCCATGGTGGATGCTTTAGGATATGATATCCCTGGTTGTGAGAGTCAACAGTGTACTCGGCACAAACGCGTCCCAAACGTATAGCCTCTGAATGGCTAGATTTCGATGCTGAATCGGTAGTTACTGATGTCGAGTCAAGTCACAGCTGTTGCTCTTATTGTAAAAATTCCAGATAGAGGTAGGGCCGTGCTGCCAGGCACCAAGTCTGTTGAGGGCCAGGAGAGATGCGATCTCGAAAGGACAGGACACCTATTTGAGAATACGGCGGCTGGGGTAAGGGTAGGCGAGGGGCCTGGCGGATGAAGGTAGATCCAACACCCAAAGATGGTACAGATGCAACCGGGATCTGATGGGATCACCGAGGCGCAAGGGGCTTGGTGGTAAGGAAGCCAGAAGGCTGAGCCAACGCGGACAGGGACCCGATGCCTGGACCCTGCTTGCGCCGCAGTAGCGTCTCGGAAACCAAACTGCTGGGGGGTTCCTCAGAAGCTGAAGAGGACGAGAGCCCGTGCGGTGGAGGGCCGTTGGGTGACGCCGTTGACGGTTGGCGGGAGGTGGGTGAGAGGTGAGACAGGCGAGCGCTTGGGCCGTTGGTGGAGAAAACGAGCGGTAGCCAAGGACCAAAGGTGGACGTTTGGAGACGCAGACGAGATGAGATGGGACGAAGAGGAGTTGGTGGACAGAAGTGAGTTGAGAGGGCCTGAGGCGGCGGTTTCGAGGGGCAGGTTGAGGTGAGTTGAAGAAAATATGTGGAGCCAGGCCAGGGACCTGCGAACTGCGCAGCCGGTGGCCACGGTGCTGCTGCTAGTACTAAGGTATGTACTAAGTACGTACCAGCTCGACTTTGGTCTTATTCCACGGAAGGCAAGTACATGCGAGCCTGCAACTTTCTGCAAGACAGTCGAGGCCGTCGACATTCAACTGGTGTGGTGCCAGGGTGCGCAGGACTGCAGAATCCACACTGCGCTCAGCCAATGTGGCCCCGGATGCCTGTGGAAGCGATATCACTTCAGATATTACGCTCCCGCGGTATCAGGCAGTTGGCAGCATTCTGTACACAGAGGTACGGGTGCCTTCGCGTACTCGTACTATGTACGCATCAAGCTTGACAAGTCAGTCATAGGCTGTGGTTGGAGCGGGTGCCTTTTGGCGATTCAAGATTGGTGATTGGTGCCAGCAGCTGCGCGCGGCGAAAAAGTTTTGTGGCCTCGGTCGACGCCACCGCGCCTCTGGCAGCGCTGGGCGGGCACGGGTTAGGACTTCAGGTGCAGCAGTGCTGGCTGTGAGCCTGTGAGCGACTCAGCGCTGTGTCTCCCACCTTGCCCCTCTCATTGCCTCTCTCATCTGCCTTTTCTGAGTGCCTAGGTTAGCGCTCTCGTTTCGCTGCAGGGCTCACGATGGACCACAAGCCCAGAAATTGCACTCGGCGTCAAGGGCACACATTCCCCTGTTTGATGCGAATTTTTTATCAGATCTCGAAACAAATGCCACAGCGCTAAGAACAAAGGGTCGCAGGGCTCGCGGGTTGGGGCCTTGGGCCCTGGGCCCTGGGGTTGTTGGCCAACTCGACATGCATGCAGCATAGTGCATTAGCCTGGCGGCAGTTGGGGTAGGCGATCTGCACCGCAACGCTCCAAGTTCCCAACGATCCAATCCAATCCACAATCCAAGAGAAACCAATGCAGCCCATCCCAGCCCCATCTCAGGGTGCTGCCCCCTTTGGAACGCTTCATTAATCGCTGCGATGCACCGGAGCTCCACGGCCGCGGCGAGCCCATCTGGCCTTACGACGACTAATACTCCATGCACCTACGGCCGCTGCCGGAACTCGGCCAGTGGCCAGTTGGCCTTGCTTCCTCGTACACGCTGATTGCGGGCACCATCGCCGACCCCGACTGTCACCTCGGATAGACCGAGCGAAATCCCCATGTCCCTCCCATCTTTGACATTTCGCGCAACCCGCCTATTCAGGGCGGCCAGCGTCGTTGAATGGCCTTGGCAAACGATTCACAACAAGCGCTGCCAGTCTGCCAGGCTCGCCGACGACAGACCAACGCACCACTTCGACCAACAGGAACCACCCGGTTCAGCCACCGTCAACGTCCCGGGTAGCCCCGCCGTAGGCGACAAGTCCGCCGTCAAGTTGACAAGCACAAGCCTACGGATACGTACAAGGGCCAAGCCAGTTTCCGCTCCGCTTCTCTCGCCGGATTCCCCGGTCTCAGAAGCAGACGAAAACGGAAAACCGGCATTAGCTGACACTGTTACGAGTACTACTCCGTAGTAGGTATCGCTATCGACGTCTGGCTATTCGGCAAGGGACATTCGCAGTTGGATGATCCTTCTGAACGGTCCAGGAGGGATATCATTGATCTCAGACTCGGCACCATGCCGGCGGATGATCGACCCCAGACTAATGATTTGCGGAGCGCATATTCTATTAGGAGGATGGCCCATGAACTCTACTGGCCGTCCATGCTTGTCAACGGTCCGATCCAACGGTCGTCGTATTCGTCCAGCGCGAGGGGTTCAACTACCCCATATCAACAGGCAACCATAAAGCTTCTTCGCATAGGTAGCATTGTACCCGCGACTCCCGTAGTGATTGGTGACTAGTGGTAATAACAGAGCAGAGTTGCATGAAGAATCGTTCGAAAGGAGGAAACTGGATGTCAATCGTGCCAAGAGATCAATCCAGGGAGTTGGTGGAGCCAGGGGACTGGAGTCTCTGTGGCCCGTGGGTTGGGGAGGGGAGGGGCACGGATTAAAATACGGCCGAAACAGGACCCCTAAGCCCCACCGCTCCTGTCTCGGTGTCTCGGGGCAACTTGGCAAGTGCGATCATTGGGAGACGAGAGGCAAGTGCGGAACATCGTGGAGCTTTTTTGTCAACCACATTGCCGCTTTCCCGGATCTCATCCACACAGAATACTTCAATTCTTGCGGCAGAGCAATAACTCAACAATTCCTTGATGGGTGGAGAAAGAGCCCGAAGCCGATACCCAGTCCCCACCCCCAAAGGCCCGATCGAAGGCTGGAGCCATGACATTGAGAGCCTGCACTGAAGGCTCGGTCGGTTCACGGTCTATGTTCTCTTTTCTTCTCTTCTCTAGACAGCTAATACCATATGCTAACTGAGTGACTGTAGATGGTATCGAGAGGGTATATGTAGACTACTAAACCTAAGGTACTAGGCAGCTTTTCTCGCCGAGACGCCCCCTACGGGAGAACCGAGGCTCGAACCCAAAACACAACATACTTTACTTCTTTGCCCAAGATTCGCAACGATTCAGTTATAAAAAAAAATGGAAGGCCAGCCTTCCGCGAGCTAGGACCTCAAGTGTTTCTCAGTGGTCGTCCAGTGTCAAATTTCCTAGCGATCCGCTTTGGCCATCGTTGCCAGCCTAGGATAGGTAGTCTAAGTCTTCTTTCAAGGCCGACGTAGCGAAGTCGCTAACGGCTTTAGTTAGACACGTATTTAGGATGACGGGGCTGACCTCGCTCCACTCTATGGTGCTACTACCAAAAATCCACAATAGAGGAGGAGTCTATCGAACGGACCTTGGCGCTGTATCTCAGCCCGTCCTAGGCCAAGATTTGTGACCATGGATCGAATAGTCAGCCGCGATGACGGCGTGTTTGTGTCAGGGTATGGAAGTAGTTCGCAGTGAATGCCGTGTACCCTTATATGCACAGGACTATGGGGGACTAACATTGTCTGGATGATTCCAAACGAGTCTGGAATTCAACGGGGGGGTTTCAAACTCCTTATGAGGCGGGGCAACCATTCAAGTGGAAGTGATCATGCCGACTAAAGAGTCCCATGTGCGTGCTTGGGGCTTACCGGCGAGCCAGAGTCTCAAAGAGGGATGATGATGCCCCATGATCCATAGATTTGTCCCGAGACAGGCCATGGCTGGTAATACTAGATGTCAGGTTGTTACGGGTTGATTCCTTGCGCACGGAGAAGTACCGGCCATCAAAGAGATTGCTCCCATTATCGGCAGCTCTACTGACAACTAGCCAAATATTTCATTGTGGTTGGTTTGGATGGATCTATTTGACTACTATTAGTATATATACTACGTACGACATGATACTCCAAGGAGATGTTTGTCTTAAAGCTGCATTGTGCCATCATGTCTCTGCTGTGTCTCATGTAACTCCAAACAGTCATCTCGGACACATTGAGCCATTTGCCAAGTTGCAATGGAACTCCCCGTCCAGTGGTTCGGCCAGGTCGGCACTGAAGAGTGTTCATACGGGGCCCCGTCCAAGAGAATAATTATGACACTCAGGGCAAGACCCAGAGTCTGGAGCAACATGGGGCCCGGGCAGAGGAACGCACCGGTTTGAACATGAGATGGCACGACGGAAGATATCGCTCCCTCAGTAGCTTTATAGCTTCTACGAACCCACAGTGCCACCACTGCTGTCAGACCCCGAGTGCACATCCGGCTCTCCGATTGCGTCCCCGCAAACTCCGTCTCGGCCCCACCATCACCGCCGTCCTCTTCTAGGGTCCATGGACGATTCTTTCGTCGCCTACTAAGGCGTCCTTCGCACCGCAAGATCCGGTTCGGGCAGCTACTGATTTGAATCAGGCTGCTACCTCGTTTGGACGCAGCATAAGCTGCCGCTTCATCGTTGTTACCTTCTGGGCTGCCACGGCAGTTGCTGCAATATGTACTCCAATATCACTAGACAGCTTTCGTGAGATGAGAGGCCTACCTATATGGGACCTACGATGGTTACGCCTGCGAGGACATGTTCAATTCGGGCGACGTACTAAACGTTGGCTTCGCATATCCTAGAATATCTTCAGCAAAGACTAAACCGTGCTGCAGTCTATCTGCTGCTACTTCAAGAGCTTTGTCGTTCTCGTCGTCCCCAACAACCGCCCATTCTTTGAATACAAGGGCCTCCTCCTCCATCCTCTTGCCCAGAGCTCAGGCGAATCATCTCATCGTCGCATCACATCATCGACAGGTAGCCAGAGCATTTGCTCTCTTCTATGCATATGACGGCGACCAAGGTACACAAGGTCGCGATGCCTAGTACTGCAAACCCGCCCACTCGTCCGGCGTAAGCCGTTAGCTTTAGCGTGGTATGCCCCGATTTACAGTGTCAAACACTAATCGCGGGGTGTCGAGGTTGTGCTCCGCGCTTTGGAAACACCATGAGAGAAATACCATGGAATTCATGGACGGGGGCTTCGTGATACCTCGTGGACCCCGAGCTGCTACCATGTGCCGATGTCGGCGAACGGGATAGGACGACATCGACGAGGAGGCGAGGTTTATGATAGCGCCTAGGCAATGGATCAGAGGGGGCTCCCTGTACCGTCTGTTTCTCAGAGAACTAACAATTATCCTCGTCTTTCTTATAGTCTCGTAGTCTCCCAACGTCAATGTACCACGGACTGATGCTGTATATGCCATCGCGTGATGCATCATGCAACACGACATCATTGTGCAGGGTTGAGCACTGCGAGTGCTGGGGCGCAGTGGAATGGTCATGGCCGCAGGGGGGAACGCGCGTGTCCCGAGCGTCCCGTAGGTCCCCAGGGTAGTACGTAATGGCCCTTCTCCGGGGCCTTTCAGTGGTCCAGGGCACTGCAGGCGCTGGGAATTTGGGAAATGCGCTGCGATGTCATGGATCCAGGAGTTATTGAGCACCAGGATTAGTGGAGCCGCCCAGAACCCTGGGAGAAAGCTGACCAGAGCTGAACCCGCGTCCCGTCAAGACGTTGAGGGCAAAAAAAAGGGTGCTCTCTGAGCTGCTCGATGCTTATCGCCCTTTGATCCCCCCCTAGGTTGCTTCGCCCAAGATACGACCGTGTAAAGTCGATCCTGTCCATCCAACCCACTATCTTCTCTTCTCTCCCTTTCGATAACATTTCCCCTCACTTCGATACCCCGACCATTCCTTTGCATCTCCTTGCGTTGCCTTCTCCCACTCCTTCGTCTGTCCTCCGCCTCACGCGCCGCACCTGCCACGTTGCGATCGACGGCGCCCTGATTACCTTAGTCGACTTTCAGAGTCTAGAATCCCGCCAACTCCTGCTCAACTCCTCTTCAACTCCTTCAAACCCGACAGACAGGGCTACATCCCCATCATGCCCCGCCAGACCAGGCGAAGCGCCAAGGCGCGCGAGGTGCAATCCTCGTCGGAAGAGGACAACTCTCAGGTTGCTATGAACGGCAACGGCTCAGCCCATCACGAAGCTCCGGATGCCTCGGACTCGGCGCCTTGCGAGAACATCTTCCTTTTCTGGCCCAACATCATCGGTACGAAGCTCCTCTGCTTGGTTCCTTGACATCTCATGCTGACGCGGCCCCTCCTTCAGGCTATTCGCGCATCGTCCTCGCCATCGCCTCCCTCTATTACATGCCCCTGCACCCACGCACGTGCTCCGTCCTCTACAGCGTCTCCTGCCTGCTCGACGCCCTCGATGGCTGGGCTGCCCGCGTCTTCGAGCAGTCGACCCGCTTCGGTGCCGTGCTCGACATGGTCACCGACCGTTGCACCACCTCCTGTCTCCTCGTTTTTCTCTCCTCCGCCTTCCCTCGCTGGGCCATCCTCTTCCAGGGCCTAATTGCCCTGGATTTTGCCAGCCACTACATGCACATGTATGCGACGCTCGTCGTTGGGGGCGCCGACTCGAGCCACAAGAACATCGACAAAACCCAGAGCTGGCTGTTGAATCTGTACTACACCAACAAGGTTTGTATACTCACGCCACTCGCTGGATCTGGACCCCTGTTGCTGACATGCTATGCTTACAGACAGTTCTCTTCTCTTTCTGTGCTCTCAATGAGCTCTTCTTCATTGCCCTCTACCTTCTGTCCTTCTCCTCGCCCTACCTCGCCCCGCATCTCATCAAGTCGGTTGAGGAGACGAGCGGCGGCCCGATTGATCCTAGCGCCCAGGTCAACAGCTCCATCCTCAACCAAATCTTCCCCGACCCCTTCAGTGCTGCGGCCCTCGAGCTCGCCCGTGCCAACAAGATGGACTCGTTCGTCCCCTGGACCCTGGCCGGCATCAGCTTCCCCATCATGTTCCTCAAGCAGGTTATCAACGTGATCCAGCTTGTCAAGGCCAGCAAGTGGCTCGCCGACGTCGATGTCAAGAGCCGCAAGGCTAAGGGCCTGCCGAGGAAGACGGCCAAGACCGCCTAAACACATCTTTTTATTTCGGGGACGCAAGCTGTGCTCAGCACAGGCGGATGGCATCGAGCGGACGGACACTTCTATTCGACCGATATGGCCCACTGCTCCAGACGCACACCGTAACTGTGACACTGTCAGGCTCATATTGCCGCATTCCCTTTGTACAGCATGTGTTGGCGCAGAACTGGTTCCGAGGGCTAAGGGAGGAAGCCCAAATCGACAGGCAGATGTGGGGAAAAGATCTGTAGTGGGAATGTAATAGCCCACATCCAAGATGAGACGGCCGTGGGTGGGTAACGGGTTTATTGTACAAAAGCAAAGGGGGTTGGCCCTTTTTTCTCCTTCCTATTTGTTCTACGCCATATATTAATTAGACATCGGAGTGCGCTCACACTCGCTGGACTACAAAGAGCTTGGGGGTCCGGAATTCATTCAATTCAAGTTCTATCTCTATCTACCATAACCAAACTTCGAATAATGGCTCCATATATTCTGCCCAATGCCCCATGATACTTGATCTTGTCTCAACAATGCTTGATCTTGTCTCTGATTGGTATAATGTTGCCTTGATCGGCTCAATCATGCCTCCGGCGTCCAATCCCACGACTCGGCCGTGAAGAGCTTCTTGGCCATGCGGTCCGCATAGATGGCCCCATCATACCTGAGCCGCTGGTCATTCGCCAACGACCTCGTGAACACAAATGCGCGCTCCTTGTGCTCCTCTCCTGGGTCCCCCGGCGTCTGAGTCGCCACCCACGACACGTCCGCCCTCCGGCGCTTCCAGTCCGCTAGCGGGATGGCGACCACACCGGCCGAGGCCATGGCCCGGACGTAGTCGAGGACGGGCTCGACGCGGATGCGCGGGCCGCAGTTGGTGTGGTGCTTGTCGACCTGGTAGCTGGGACACTGGCGCAGCGTGGTGAGCAGCTCGTCAATCTCGACCATGGACGTGTCTGGCACGGTGTCGAGGGACACGGGGCTGAAGTCGACAAGGAAGAGTAGGTTCTTGGACATGAGGAACCGCAGCAGCTGCCCGAGCTGGAACGAGTCGCACGCGGCGCTCGAGTCGTAGCCCAGCTTGCACTGGCGCTCGCGCGACGTGTACAGTTGGAGGAAGTGCCGCTGCACGGAGGCGATGGTGTTGAGGATGCACTCGCGGCGGTATTGGAGCTCATCTTAGGTCATGTCAACGCCACACAATACGTTTCGCGTGTGAGTAAAGGGGAGGTTCAACTCACGTTCCAGCCCGTCGGGCAGCGTCCACCACGCGGCTGTCGTGTCAGCATCATCATTGTAGAAGGCACTCCAGTGACTTGATCCACGCATGATGAGCTCGCGAGTCGCCTGTTGCAGGCGCATCGGCTGGCCCAGCAGCCACGACACGAGGATCTTCTGCCGCAGGACCTGCTCGACGTCCGTGGCCCGGCCAGTGTCATCTTGCATGGGGCGGCTGTTAGTGACAGGCCACTTGAACTTAAGATCGGTGCTCAGACAGCGCGATACAACGGTGGTGCAGTCGAAGCGATCCGCCGTGATGGCCAGCGTGGTCACGTAGGACATGGTGATGCGGGTCGTCTTGGGCGGCTCCTGGTGGATGATGCGTAGCATGTCCTCAAAGGTATGCTCACGCCCAGCAGCCTTGGTGGCCTCGTCATCGTCAGCAATAGGGATCCAGGGCAGCTCGCTGGCATCCGCCTCGGCGGGGCTGGATCCCCTGGCCTTCAGTAGGTCATGGGCATCCGTGATGAGCTTTGCCTCACGGAAGTGCGAGTTGGACAGCAGGTTGTCAAAGTATTTGGAGTGCTTCTTGAGTGCTCCCAGGCTCACACGGTACGCTGCTCTGACCTTGGGCTTGAGATTCGGAGGCGGAGGTGCCGAGCTGCCCGCTTTCCGCGATGCCGCGAGGGCGGCTTTGCGGCTCCTGCGCAGTGTTTCGGGAGATGTTTCAAAGGTGACATCGAGGATGATGTCGCCCTTTGGCTTGACCTCTATCACTCTAGGACCTCCTCCATGACCAGAGGCGTCTGCCGCAGAGCCGTCAGGAGAATCTCCGTCCGCGGGTACGGAGTCGCCCATACTTCCTGCGACGGCGATGGTGGTTCGAGACACATTGATAGCAGGACAACGTGGGGTCTCAAGAGCGGGGGTCCATGGGCCTAGCGAGGACCGTCTGCCGGGAAAGGTACACGATACGTCAGTAGGGGTTATTGCGGATAGGAGCAGGAGAAGAAATTTCTGATAATGGTATCCATCAATCCGTTGCGAGTCGGTCAGGAGAGCATCGCCATTGGACACTTCCGTGACCGGAGGCAGAAAAAAAAAGATGCCGTTGGGTGGACGTCACTGCAACAGATCCCGCCACAGTGGACGCTGGCTGTTATTAGTGTCTCGCTGGAGTCTCTGAGTCTGACTTAACTTCTGAAGTCCATTCCACGCCCCACTGGGCCTCTACGGGCCGGAGTGGCCGCTGGCGGGAGATGGTGGCGTCTCAGTGCCTATCTCGGAGGGAGATGGAGCACGCTGCAGGGCGACCAGGGCCTGTAGGGCCCGTAGGTTAGGTAAGTTGTACGTTGCAGGCTAGCTGATCTGGGCCTTGGTGGGGCGCAACGTCACCTACCTTCCTAGTACTGCGAGTATCTACAGGCTACGGCCCTGCGCTTATCCGCTAAGCGGGCGGATATCATTGTCCCACGGCCCGTTGTTGGGTCCTCAACACCGAACAAACTTGGTGGCCCCTTTCTCCATCACCAACCTTCTCAGTTTCTACCAAGCTGAGTAGCCTGAGGTGGGAGCCTGCGCCATAGAGACGACTCTTCTTTCATTGCGACACAACCAGCTTCCTCAGTGGAGCATAGCGAGCCCAAGCATCGACGATAAATCCCACCTCAACGTCCTTTCTGCATCTTGGCGCAGATCGTCGGCCCGACTTCATCTTTTTGCGCCGTGTCGCCTCCTCCCATGGCCCGACTCCTTGCCCGACTGCCCAAATCTTGACTGCTCAAGGAGCCGTGATGCTATTGTACCCGAGACTCCTCCCCCCGATATCTACACTACAAGACCAATGGCGTCCCTGGCGCGGCGAGCACCTCGTTGGGCGCCTCGAGCGCTCCCACATCCATTGGGGGACCACCAAGCCCCCGTGTCGCCGTCGCTAGGCGGGATACCACGGAATTCGCAGGCAGGATGCATCCGCTACTCCTCGACAGCCCCCGGGTTTACGTGGACGAGCGCCCGCTACCGATACGCAGCACCGGCGGCTGCCAGAACGAAACCCCCCGTCGAGCAACGCCGCCGATGCCGCGAGACATGCAGGCAACACCACCGAAACAGCCCGGCCCACCGCTCAACACACACAGTCAGGACTCTGCGAGGCTTCCATACCTACTTCGTGACCCATCTCCCGTCCTCCTCCCTCCACCCCGATGCCGGCCGCCCAAGCCACGGCCTGCCCCGCGATGCCTCCACTCCTCACACCCCGAGCCCGGGCTCCTCTGCTGCCGTCGTGCCGCCGAACATGCCGACAGTTCGAGACTTGACGGTCGTTCGAATACCGCTCCGTCGGGCAAAGCACCACTTCGGGTCATCAACTGCCCGGGGCAGCAGAGCGTACAACGAGGATGCCGACCAAGCCGGGACCATTGACATCCCCGCGTTCGCAAAGAGGGCCCCTCAGAGCGTCATTAGACAGAAGCCCGGGGAGGCGAAGCCTGCTGAGAGTGCGCTGGGCGATCCGCAGATATTCTACTTTGGGGTGTTCGACGGGCATGGCGGGACACAGTGCTCCCAGTTTCTGAAGGATGAGCTGCACGGCTACATCGAGCAAGCCTCGACAGAATTTAGTCTCCGGAGCACGTTGCGCAAGACAAAGCCCGGCCATCACCGCGAAACTCATTCTCACGAGGAGCCTCACTTGAAGAAGGATGCAACAGATGAAAATGGCAAGAATACAAAACAATCAGGCGGGCACGAGGCCCGCTCATCTAAATCATCGGAGCACCACGAGCCTCCACGGGGCGCCGAATCAGCGTCGTGCGAAGTGTCCGAGCGTGGGAAGGCTCTCAGGATGCAACGCGAGCTGGTCAACGATTACAAGCGCACCATAGGCGGGTACTTTCGACGCTTCAGCCCTGATTATTTCGACTTGTCAAATGATGCCACAGAGGCCTCGGCGACATCCATCGAGTCTGTTCTAACATACGCCTTCTTGAGGGCGGACCTCGACTTTGTTGCTGCACAGGCAAGGAAGCCAGATCCCGACGATTTGAGGGTAAGCGACACACCCCTAAACGAAGATGAGGTCCTGGGCGTCCCCCATGCGCCTCCATCCGGTCATGGGATAGGGGGCCAGAAACGATTTAAAGGTGGCTCAACTGCCACAGTCGCTCTTATATCGACACCCACCCCAGCTCCGTTCTGGCATCCTAATGCACACTCCACACTCCTCGTCGCACATGTAGGGGACACGCGCGTCCTCTTGTGTGACACAGCGACCGGCCAAGCCCACCCACTCACCTCAGATCACCACCCTGGCACCCCAGGCGAGAGCCGCCGTCTGCGACGGTACGCAGCGGCTGGGTCCATGGTGTCGGGAGACAGCTTCGGCGAGGAGCGCATCGCCGGCCTGGCCAACAGCCGCTCGTTTGGCGACATGAAGAGCAAGCGCATCGGCGTCTCTGCCGAGCCCGAGATGACCCGCGTCGATATGGGCCCTGCGCAGTACGCCTTTCTGGTCCTCATGAGCGACGGCGTGTCGGGGACCCTGAGCGACCAGGAGATTGTCGACGTCATCAAGGAGGCGAGCACCCCAGAGGAGGGTGCTTCCGCCGTCGTCAACTACGCCACCGAGGTGTCGCACGATGGAGACAATGCCACCTGCCAGGTAGTTCGCCTAGGCGGCTGGGAGCGTCGCTCCGAGGGCGGCGTGGGCAGTCTGGGCACCAAGGAAATTCGTGACATTCGCCGAGCTGAGGCACAGGATCCCCGGAGAACGAAGCAATGAGCGCCGTTTGTGTTTTTGTTTTTGTTACAAATGAAGCATACTTGACTTGATTCATACCCAGACATGGCGAGTTAGAATTCTTCTGCTGCATATTGCATCTATTTTGTACAGCATGGGTTGGAGTTCGGGAGGCAATAGCCGTTAAGCTATATACTAGTGCATATTCCATTCGGCATTCTTTCTTGTGTACTTGGACACAACAGCATTCGAAGGTTAATTATAGAAACGGGACAGTCTCATTGTTCCAGGTAGGCTTCGGAAGCTCAATGTAAAAGACAACTATGGACGTATTTACTCGTCATGATTTTCTTATAAACCGCTTCAAAGAAGTTCCATCCTCATAACCGGTTACCGTTTGCATTTCTAATTCGTATCCATCCTGTTATTGATCATCCAACTCTTTAGTATCGGCGGTGCTGCCCAGGATACTGCTGCCACCCCGGAGGCGGTCCGCCCGGCGGCCCGTACCCGGGTTGTCCTGGAGGCGGTCCTCCGTACCCCTGGTGAGGCGGACCTGGGGGCGCGGCATACTCTTGTGCATACCCCTGGGGCGGTGGTGCCCCGTATCCATAGGCAGATTGTCCCTGAGGGGGCCCATAGCTCTGCGGAGGGGGGGCTTGAGGCGGAGGAGCCCCGTAGCCAGAATAGTACTGTCCCTGTGGAGGTGGAGGAGCATTGTAGCCCCCTTGCCCCTGCTGATACGGCGGGTTTGATCCGTAGTCAAAGTGCTGCTGCGTCGGGGGCGCGGGAGAGTTAGTCATGTAGTCTTTCGAAGGATCGCCGTCACGGCCCTCCATGGCATCAAGGTCGCGAGTGCGGACCTGGGACCAGAGAGACCCGGCAACCTTTCCGTGGCCAAAGCGGCCCATCATGCTCTCAAGGGCACCGTGAGAGTGAGAGTGGCCTCCATGGTAGTCGTGTCCCTCCTGCTGGGCGTGCTGCTCCTGGCTGAGGATGTGGTTCTTGCCATTGCGAACAGATTCGGAAGAGAGGAGGTGTTCAAGTTGGTTTCGGCGAGGATGCTCATCGGCCCACTTCCTGACAGTGTTGAACATGTCACTCTGGATCTGAACATTATCGTGACGGAGGGCGGGGTGGTGGAATGCACGGAGGATATCATTGACGACCTCATCAACAGAGACGCCAGTGTTCTCCCATGCGTACAGGACGCGGCTTGTACTATGTTAGCGAGGCTCTTCCAGTGAGAAACCTATGGTGGACTTACGGCACAGAGTATTGGAGGATAGTAACTGCAACTCTGCCTGCGCACGAGTTCAGGACATTGGTGAAGTGGTCCTTGGCGAGCATGCTGTGGGTAGGATCCGTGCAACTAGGGTTCTCCCAGGGCTCATGCTGCGACCTGGCGCTTGCGTTGATGACACCAGAAGAGCCCTCCTTCAGGGACTTTGAAACTTGCTGGATAATGGGTCGGATGTACGGAGCAAGAAGACCCATGATAAAGGCCGTCAGAGTCTCGCTGATGTGGTCGAGGAGCTTTTCGAGCCCAGGGACCTTGGCGATGCCCCGGTTGATAGCCTTGACGATCTTGTCGCGGAACTGGAGAATGGGGTAGATCCTGCCGGCCGTCTTGACGGGGTCAAAGTTGGGGCTCATGCCGGGAACAACGTTGACATTAGTGCCGCTGCTAGCACGGGCTTGGTTCTCCCGCTCCTGGGCGTCAGACTGGGCCTTGAGATCTCTCGCCTGCGAAGCAAAGCCATCGCCGACACTAGGTAGCTTCCCAACTAGAGAAATGAAGTCGCTGGGACCCTTGAAGCTTCCAAAATCGAAAAGGCCTCGGGAGCCTTGTCCGCCACCCTGGGCACCACCAGTTCCCTTCTCGGCGTTCTTCAACGCAATGTCGACCTCGTCGACTTCAGTCTGTGTGAAATGATCGGTGGCTTCGCCGATGACACTGTGAAGGAAGTCGACGGCGCCAAACTACTCAATTAGTACGCCCTAAAACAAGGATTAAGAGCGGTGTGCTTACTGTGCCAGTTGTAAGAGGAAACACTCTTTTGCCGTGGACATTGACTTCAGAGTGAGTTCCGCAGTGAGGAAAGACATTGCGGTAGCCAAGCTCACGCAGAGCAAGCTCACAGTAGTTGCTGTGGGCACTGAAATCCTCAAGGCAATGAAGCGCCTGTCCAAGACAACGGAGTGCCTCGCAAAGGTCCTCCTCGTTTCCCTTGCGCCCAGATCCGCTGGTGTAGAGTCGGCCAAAGTGGATGCTGCGGGCAAGGCTGTATCTGATGTAGCCGGCGCTGGTCGCCCACTGGCCGGACTCGTTCGCAATGTAGTTCTTCATTCCCGTCCGAGGATCAACCTCCGTTTCCGCAGGCATAACAGGTCCTCGGAGGCGTTTATCAAACTTGGTAGCATCCAGGCCATCTGCATAGCCCAGAGGATTGTCGATGTGTTCCTCAGCGCGATAGACGCCAAGTCTGTCGGCAGTGACCTCAAACTCTTCCGTGGCGTATCCAAATGCCATGAAGGAAAGAACCCAAACGAGAATTCGAATCGTCTCGGCATTGACGCTCTTTAGTGTTCCCACGTCGAGGGCCTGGGAGTAGTCGCGCAGGAAGTTGCCAAAGTAGACGCGCTTGATGAGCATGGACGACCACTTCTTGCCATGTAAGAAGGCAATGGTCGCCAGGGTATCTTCGATATCTTTGCAAAAGTCAGTGATCCATCTAGCCATATATAGCGCACGGCCGTCACCAACCTCCATGGCGCCAGTTGTGCCCTTCAACCTGAAGACAGAATTAGCCGCTACCCTATCATTGAGTTCAAGACGCCGAAACGGTAGACGAACCTGGGCGATTGAGGGGATATTCCCAGCTCCAAAGGCATCAGCTTTTCCAGGGAGTACAAGCAGACAGATGCCGAGTGCGAGAAGCAATCCGCTACCGCGCGACCAAACGAATGACGCCATGGTGGAAGCGCTGATGATTTGGTGAGTGCGTCGCGGGGTGTTGTTGCGGGGTTCCAAGGGGATTGCGCCGAGGTAACTGGTAGGGGTATCTTGTAAGTATGTTACGATGGAGGAGGCATCGATTTTGAGGGAATAAAAGGCAGGATCCAGAGGTAGCGACAGAATGGTGAGATGATGGATGATGAAAGATTTTTACACTCAGATCATGAGCTCTAACTGGCGAGCTCATCGAATCGGCTGCTCGGCCAAGCCCTTGAAGCTAGGTGCCTCTAGGTGGTGACGCAGCTGCGGCAGTGGCTCTGCAAAGCCCACTTTTTAGCGGCTTCACTGCCTGCTTACGGTGCCAAGCAGCGTCTGCGCCACAACGGCTTGCATTAGCCACGACAACAGCCTTGCCAGGAAGGATGCCCATGGGCAGCATGATCAAAAATGGTGGGGGATTCTACCGCGACTCTTCATTCGTTTTGTTTCTCATCATAAAAAGCCTGTAATGCGATGCTTCCTGATACTTGCTCTTGCATTAAAATTGCCGCCGAGGAATTGCCTGAGTTCTAACCTACCTGTAGTATCCGTACTATTAGTACCTAAAGTACCTAGGTGCCACGTGCCTTGGTTGGTAGGTAGTAAGCAAGGTAAACCCCAAGTACCTAGGTAACCTGTGCTGCGAAACTGCCTTCATCGGGCGCATTTCGGCTCCCACGCTTCTTGCACATAGTGTATAATAACTGGAAGGCTGAGAGTATAATAGCAAGCGTTTTTTGTATGGAGCACGAATACTCCGTAACACCTAATATTGCTGGTGGATGAATGACAAAGAGTCAAGAGGTCAGAGTCAGATCACGTTGTTTTGCCCACAATATGGTGCCACCATGGAACTCTCGGGACCCCCTGAGACACCCTCCAGCGGTCTCCCGGCAGGAACGATCGCCCGACTCATAAAACCCAATTTTCCAGGTCCCAGCCCACTTCTCCTATCGCCATTGCTAAACCGCATCTTGCACTCTCACTTGCAGCGTAACCTCTCTTCCAATTTTTTATCACTTTTGCCCGTGTCGCCGCTCCTAATGCTTTCCCCTCTACAATCCATAGCCTAATAACCAGGGTCTTTCTTCAACCATCCTCTCGTCGCCGACGCGATCCACATCGTCCTCCCGTCCTACATCCGCCCCCTCCGAACATTACAAACCGTTGCTACGATGCCTGGCCGGACGCTTCCGACGTTCACTCGTGCCGAAGTCGAGTCGCACAACTCAGCCAAGTCATGTTATGTCACTATCGGGACCAAGGTCTATGACGTGACCGATTTCGTCGATGACCATCCCGGCGGTGGCGATCTGCTGCTCGAGTACGCTGGTAAGGATGTCGAGAACATTCTCAAGGATCCGACTTCCCACCCTCACTCCGAGTCTGCATATGAGGTACTTGACGAGTCCCTCGTTGGCTTCGTCGTCCCTGAGAAGTCTGTGCCCGCCGGCGAGTCTGCTTGCAATGGTTCGGCTGAGAAAGTCAATGGCGCCGGTAGTGACGGCACCACGTATGTCCACCCGCGGACTGGCATGTCGTCTGAAGAGGACCTGAGCAAAGACACGGACTACGCCCATGATTACAAGAAGCATAAGTTCTTGGACCTCAACCGTCCTCTTCTGAAGCAGATCTGGTTCGGCGGCTTTTCCAAGGAGTTTTATCTTGATCAGGTCCACCGCCCACGCCACTACAAGGGCGGCAAGTCTGCGCCTCTGTTTGGAAACTTCCTCGAGCCTCTGTCCCTGACTCCCTGGTGGGTGGTACCGTTGATCTGGCTCCCGGCTGTTGCCTACGGACTCTCTGTGGCTGCCCAGGGTATGAACCTGTATGCTGTTGCCGGCTACTGGATCTTTGGTATCCTATTCTGGAGCTTGATCGAGTATTTCCTGCACCGCTTCCTGTTTCACCTCGATGGGTACGTTGATTTTCTCACTTGATGTTTAGTGACTTCGCTGACCCTTCTCCAGCTACCTTCCTGACAACCGAGTTGGCATCAGTATGCATTTCCTGCTCCATGGCATCCACCATTACCTCCCCATGGACAAGTACCGTCTCGTTATGCCGCCAACTCTCTTCGTGGTCCTCGCCTCTCCTTTCTGGAAGTTTGCCCACTCAGTCATCTTCTGGGATTGGTACGGCGCCACTGCTGCCTTCAGTGGTGGTGTGACCGGATATGTCCTCTACGACTTGACGCACTACTTCCTGCACCATGAAAACCTCCCTCTCTGGTACAAGGAGCTCAAGAAGTATCATCTGCAGCACCACTATTTCGACTACGAGCTCGGCTTTGGTGTCACAAGCAAGTTCTGGGATGGTATCTTTGGCACCACCCTTCCTCCCATGGTTAAGACCAACTAGGTTTCTGGTGGTTCCTAAGGAGATCAAACTCTACTGTGTGGAGAAACTGCATTGCACAGCTCGCATGGGACGAGCCTACTGGAGTTCGCGAGAATCGGTTCATGATGAGAAGACAATGGGGCTTGGAGCGAGGCCTGGTACATATCGCGTCAATACCTACTAATACTACCTATCTACGACTTGTAATTGGAGGCCGCGGGCAGCAGTTCAGCTGCTCATAGGTTCAATGACTAATGGTTGCCTACGGCGTTCGTACTCTAACATTATCAAATAAATTAATATTGATCGAACCCGCAGCCTTCAGTGCAGTTTTAAAAGTGATTAAAATATACCTGACCTACCTTACTTAGGTGCCTGAGAGATGATCGGATTCTGAGAATTGGTATGTAGGTAGGTGTGGGACTATCAAACTCACGTGACACCAATTGTCAATCCAAAAACCTTGATCCCCCCGCCCAAACCCAACCAGGCTGTATCCCCATCATTCTCCTCATCAAAGCATCGGGGTAACCGCGTCATCCTCCATTGCAACTGGCTTTGATACCCTTTATCTTCCAATAATAAGACCGCGAAAGATCGAATTGATTGACTCAAATCCAGGCATCATGAGCGGCTTGGATGTGGAGGCGCTGCTGGACGCAGCGGCCAAGGGCCCAGAGCTCAAGAACCCAAATGGGGAGGACTCGTCCAAAGACAGTCAGCAGGACAGACATGACCGCGACCAGGATAGAAACCGTGGAAAGCGCGATGGCAGCCGCCCACGTGACCGAGACAGAGACCGTGACCACGACCGACGTCGCAAGGACCGCCGAGAAAACAGCCCAACTAGGAGCCGCAGGGCCACACCCGACGTGGGTACACCGAGAAGCGACACTGGCAGCCACAAGAGCAGACGGAGAAGCAGAAGCAGGGACGATGACCGACGCCACTCGCGCCGGAACAGAGACGGCGACTACTACCGTGGCGGGCGTGGAGGACGATCTCGCACCCGTTCTCGCTCCCCGTACGGCCGATATCGTCCTCGTGACGACCGCGACCGTAGGGACCGCCGGGACCGCCCTGATCGCCCTGATTATGGCCGAGGCCGTGATCGCGACGCGCGTGAGCCTGGTGCTGACCCTGCCGCGCCCACTGAGGATGAACGGGATCGACGAACGGTCTTTGTGCAGCAGCTTGCCGCCCGCTTGCGAACTCGCGAGCTGAAGGAGTTCTTTGAGAAGGTCGGCCCCGTCAATGAAGCTCAGATTGTTAAGGATCGCATCAGCCAGCGATCCAAGGGGTGAGTTTATATTTGACCTTGGTCGTTCTATCACCTCTTGCTAACAGGTCTCCCAGAGTCGGTTACGTCGAATTTAAGAATGAAGAATCCGTTGCGCAGGCTCTGCAGCTCACAGGACAGAAGCTCCTAGGTATCCCTGTCATTGTTCAGGTCACCGAAGCTGAGAAGAATCGCCAAGCTCGTAACACCGAGTCAGGTGGTCACCCGAATTCGATCCCCTTTCACCGTCTTTATGTCGGCAACATTCACTTCAACGTCACTGAGCAGGATCTGCAGGCTGTCTTTGAGCCTTTCGGTGAGCTTGAATTCGTTCAGCTCCAAAAGGACGAGACTGGCCGCAGCCGTGGCTATGGCTTCGTCCAGTAAGTTTTGCATCTTCTGATAAACAGGGCTCAGCGCTGACAATTGGCAGATTCCGCGACGCTGGCCAGGCTCGAGAGGCACTGGAGAAGATGAACGGCTTTGATTTGGCCGGCCGTCCTATCCGTGTCGGTCTTGGAAACGATAAGTTCACCCCTGAGAGTACCGCCAACCTGTTACAGAAATTCTCCGGCCGTGACCAGAATAATGGCAATTTCCAAGGATCCGCCTTCTCCGGCGCTGGAGGCCGTGGCCAACAGTCATCAGGATTCGATCGGGCTGGCGGCCGTGACAGCGAAAAGACAGGCGGAGCCAGCGCCCTGGACGACACTGACGTCGCCGGTGTTAACTTTAGCAACTATAGTCGCGACGCGTTGATGAGAAAACTTGCTAGAACCGATGAGAGCACGACCAATGGCGCCGAGGAACGTCAGTCGCTCAAGCCCAAGGTAGAGGTTAAGAAACCTCTCCCCGTCAACGTTAACATGGCGAGCCGCTGTGTTGTGTTGCACAACATGTTTGACCCAGAAGAGTAAGCTGAACAATTTTCCCCCGTCGTCCCTGACTATGCTAACGTCTGATGCAGAGAGGAAGGCGATAGTTGGGTTAAGGAACTGGAGGACGAAGTTCGCGATGAGGCCGAAAACCGGTACGGCCATGTCGTGCACATTTCGGTCGATCCCAACTCGAAGGGCGACATTTACCTAAAGTTCGACAAGGTCCAGGGCGGAGAAAACGCCATCAAGGGTCTCAACGGCAGATACTTTGGTGGCCGGATGATTGACGCGTCCCCTGTTGTAGACGCCGTCTACAGCAGTTTGTTCTCTCGCTCGCGCGCATTCTGATGCTAATCTTGTTGGCCTGCCGACACGACTCTAGGACTCTTGCAGGTTAGCAGAGTCCAACCTTGATCGGAACGGAGCATCACTCTGACATGGGTTCGTCAGCAGACACTCAAGTCTACGACCATATGGTCGCCCGCGTGGCTGGTGCCAAGCTATGTGCTCGCCTCAGTCACCTTTGCCCTTCCGACCTTACAATAGTTATAATCATGTCGTCTACGTCCACAGCCATCGGATACGAAATACCAGCCCGCACACATACAACCTGGGCGCGGAGTAAGGCCAAGGCATCTCATCACGATGCGATCAGGTTCACGCTCGTCTTCTCGCGTGCCACCCTACTGATGTTTGCACCTTAGGATGCTTGCTTCTTTCAGAATCGGACAACGGCGCAAGGTCTACTCATTTTGTCGGTAGTTACCGTATAGCGTTTCTCGCCAGTGTTAGATACTAAAATTGCAACTTAGCTTTCCCGTGAATATCGCTAGTTCTATGCGGACATCTTGCGACTTCTGACTGTGTTCGGTGCCTATCGTGTAGTGACCTGTGGTATGCTGACACCCAGTCCGTCATTACTTGGTCTTTTTGGCTCAGGAAGAGCTGATCCGGCAAGTGACTAGGCGCGGGTACTGGCCTTGTCTTGCTGGGAGTAACTTGGCCAGCTGCGGGCAGCTGGCTGTGAATCACCGTCTGATCTCCCAGTCCGGCTCCCTCACAGGGGCATCTCAATTTCCAGGGTCCGCTCGACAGGATGTCCTCCCAACGTCGTCCTCTCTCTGTTATGTTGCAATCCTTCATCTCTTACCTCGTCCTACCTTAGTGCGACGCTTTCAATATCTAGACTTCATTCGCCGTCTCAGCCCCTTGGGTCAATACCCCTGACACCTCGATCTCATCGATTCTGCATCCTGGATTCCATCCGACCCTACCCACCCCATTAGACCCTCTTTATCCCGCCCGCTTTCCTGCTGCCGCCCGTGCGTGGATAGGGCCGTGGCGGACTCGATATTGCTCGATATCTGACGCGCCCCGTCTCGTGTAACGCTGAGACGGGAGCCCATATTGGGACCGTCCGGGGGCCAATCCTTCATCCCCAGGTGAGTGCTGTTGGAATACCTGCCTATATCCCATCTTTCGTCCTGTATTCTGTTCTCTCAGAAGGGCAGAAATAGTCAGTGGGTGTAAACACTTGGCCGCCAACTGGCAGCACCTGTCCCGCTTTTGGCGAGGCCTCTCAACCTCGACGCCAGTTCTCAGATTCTTCTCACCTCACCGCACTGTATAAAGCATTTCTCACAAATTCCCTCTCGACTCATTTTTTTCTCGTTTTCTTACCCACCGCCACTCGTTCGTTTGGTTTTCTCCCCCTCCTCCATCCCATCACTGTCCCCGACTTCACACCTGGCTGACTTGACTAACTGATATCGTATCTCAAGGCAGGGTCATCTCCAGCCTTCGTCACTTGGTGACACTTCCTTTTTACTACCGTCGTCACCGTTCGACGAAGTCCCTCGTTTGCGATACCGTCCACCCATCTACCTTCTATCTGGGAGTTGTTAACTTGGGGGCCACGGTGAGGTAGTGGCGTTGTGACGGGTCGTTTGGATCACGCGCGCTTGGATTCACCAGGCTTCTACGGTCGGTCTCTCTACTGTCTTTCTTTTTTTTCCCTCGACAGCATTTACTGTCATTTTCGTTTTCCCCTCCGAGGGCAGTTCCTTTTCTTGGTGTTATCCTCAAAAGGCTTCCATTACTGTCCCATGCCTGAACACTCCTGAACGATCTCATAAGAATAACTCATAAGCGCTAACGCTTCGACTTCTAGACATCTTGGGAATCTGATACTCATATTTAATCAGGAGCTTATTGGGTTTGATCAAACTCTCGGGTTCTGTACACGGCTGCCAACTAGCAGCTTAACTCCTTATCTCAATACCTCATACCATTCAAAAGAATCGGTCGATAATGGCAACCAGCGACACCAGCTTGTCGGGCCAAGGATCGTCCGACCAGCTGTATGCGCTGAACAGATCTAGTGGTAATAGTTTAGAGGAGAACGGATTCACAGGCGGTGCCTCGCTGTCCATGGACTTTTCCGCGCCGCTGACAGACCAGGCCCGTGCCGAGCGCATCAAGCAGATGAGCAAGAATCACGTATGTCCCTTTCCTCGTGTTCCCCTACTTCGTCGGGCGGGCCAGCTAATGATCTCTCCAGCCAGCCTTTGAGAAGACGCGGATTGTCCAGGAAATCCTTCACAAGGTTCAGACGTCACTGCGTCGCATGCCAGGCGTCTCGGCCAACGAATCCAACGAGATTATCAAAAGGCTGCAGGAAGTTGCGCAGCTCATCAGCCAAGAGACGAGTCAGCTGGTGGACGCCATCATGAACCTGACGCTGGATAGCGTGGAGACGGACAAGGCTGTCGCACGCATGGGGCTCGAGGCCAGCTTATCCAAGGCCGCCTTGGAGGACAAGGCACAGACAATTCGAAACCGTGACAGGGAGCTCAAGGACGAGAGAGAAGCTCGTGAAAAGGCCGAGCACGAGGTCAAGAAGATCATGGAGGATATGCAGGGCCTGTCTGCCGAGTTCAACCAGTTCAAGGAAAAGGCTCGTAATGGGAATGGCTCGCCCAGCAGCCAAGAGGAGATGATCAAAGTAAGCTCCCCGTTGTCGACTGCCCTATGCAGACACAGGCTTTGACTCTAACTTTGTGTCCCCAGAACTTTGAGTCTATCATTCGACACCTCGAGGATCAGGTCAATAACCGTCGTTCGCTCTGGGTCATGAAACACAAAGACCCTGCCATGATTGTCCAGGCCATCGAGACCATGGCTGACTCCCTCCAAGACAAGTGCGTTCTCACGGAGAGCCTGTCATCTCTTAGAGCCGCAAGCGGACACCCTCACCTTCGGAACCATGGCGATTTTCAGGCTCCTCCCCGAGCACCATCGGCTTTTCAGCAAATCGACCGCCCTCCGACCGCCCACCCGACCGGCTACTCTCCTCTGCATGCTGGACCACCTCGAGCTCCATCTACCCGTCCCCAGAGTCGCCACTTCCAGGGCTGGGGCTCTGCAAACGGGAACGCCAACGGTGCATCTGGCCGCACCGCGTCTGTTGGAAATGCCCTGGTCTCGCCGTCGACCTTTGCACGGGCACCGTCCCGCAGGGGCGTCCAGACCCAGCCACGATATCGCCCAAATGCCCCCGAGTTCCAACCTTCCATGTTCGCGCAGAAGCTCCCCTCCAGACCCGGCACCTCCTTTGGACACAGAAGCCGCTACAGTGGTCGTGTGCAGGAGAGCTTTGACAGCGGCTTTGGGAGCGTCAACGGCGCCATGGTGCCTCGGAACACTCACAGCGGTCCTCTCATCCATCTCACGGAGCGCTCGGTCACTGCCTGGAGTAGGCAGGTCTCAGACTTTTACGGGGTCATCCGCAAGTTCGTTGATAGACATGCAAGCGAGCCCATCCACGATGATGACCACCTCCTCACCGAGACCGATCTGTGGCCCATCCTTGTGCGCACTTACCTTCCGCTCTCCGAGATGGAGGCTGCTTCGTACCTTCAATTTCATCTCAAGGACCAGAACGCCAAGCGGTGCCTTGTTACCCGCGTTGTCATTGACTATGTGGTGAATCTTGTCTGGGTTCCTGGTGCCTGGAAGGGCGCTGATCGAGACGCGACCTACGCCCTGGCGCAACTCGAGAGAGACCTGCTCCAGACTCGCGGTATGTCTTGGCTGTTTTCTTCTCTCTCTCATATGCTAATTCATCTCTAGGGCAAACTTCGTCTGTCCGCCAGCCCCTTCTGGACAAGCAGGCAGGTATCCTCGACGGCATCATGAAGAACCATGACCCCAACTCCGAATTCTACAAGAACAAGACGTCTGAGATCGCCGGCACACTCCTCACCAACCTCCAGCCGCTCCTCAACCCCCTCGCCAGCATCCACGACGCCTACAATGACCTCGCGGCCGTCGCCGACCAGGCGTGGGACCTGTCCTCCAAGATCCTGACCAGCCGCCTCACCTTCGACTTCCGCTTCCCCGAGATTGGCAGCCGCTTCAGCTGCCAGAGCATGGTGCCCATCTGGCCCGCCGACGTGGACCCCACGGAGCTCCAGGCCAAGCACTGGCGCGTGGCCATGGTGACCACCCCCGTCATCACCTGCCGCAACGACACGGGGACCAACATCTCTGCGCACTCGGTTGCGCTGGCTGACGTGATTTGCATGCAGTAATAGATGCACTGGGTGGGTGCTTACGGGGTGTGTCCATCCGCAATCTAGTTAGTCTTTTCAACGGGATTGCCTCTGATGATAAGGGTAGCCCAACAACTACCACTAATACGGCGCAAAGTAATGCTGACTCGATGGAGGGGTCCTGGGGACGAGTGTCCGCATGGAGTTCTTTTGGTTTTCTGACACTCATTTTGTTCTGTTTTTTCTTTCAACGGCGTTTTGATACGAAAGGAGTAGCACGGCGCTCGAGGAACAAAAACAGGCTTGGGGATCATGGCTTGACGACGGGGGAACGAAAAGGGGTACGTCTTCTTCGAGGCGCGGTTTATATGAAGGCATGGGGCCAATTGCAACGGCTTCACCTCGGCTCTTCCCTAGCACGCCTTTGCGACCTAATCGATAATTCTGGATGATATGGAGGCTTGGGGGATATCACGTCCGCCAAGACGGATTTCTTTCCTACACATCAGGCGTAAGGGGGCAAACTTTGCTGCCTCCAGGACAAAACGGTTAGGCACATTTTAATTATCAGCTACGGAGTACGGTAGCGAGAAGGTGGTTGTGTAATTGCTGACACTGCTATCTATTCTAAGTCTATTGCAAGTAGAAGCTGCTCGTCGCGTGCCCAGTGCTGTTGTGACCTGGGATGCCAATATAGGTTCCAGAACGCCGACGAGTCCGAAACAAACCCAAAAACAAAACACCCGAAGCTAACCCTAGTATTAACTCCGCGTAAATTCTCGGCTCTGACGATCTAGCCTCCTCACCACGGCACCCAGAACAACCTTGAGAATCCCATCTACCGTCAGCACACCACCAGGGCCGTCCCAGGTCGCCGTGTCTACAATGTCGCGGACACCCAGTTCCTCGAGGCCATCGTCGAGCTGCTTGAGCGCATCACGTGCTGAGGGGCTGTTTCCAACCTGGAAAAACTGGATGCCAACCTGGTACGTTGGGGCATCGAGGCGGTCGAGCTTCTTGGCGGCCTGGATGATGCTGCTCTCCGGGTCATCAGTGGGAGCGCCGTCGGTGATGACAATGATGTTGACAGGCTTAACATCGTCCACATCCGGGGAACGCTCGAGCATGTCCGTGTATGGCTTGAGGATGCTGCGCAGACGCTTGCCCGTCGGGGTAACGCCCATGGGGCGGGACTCGTCGAAGATGCGCTGGACCTGGGCCGGGCTCTTGATGTTGTAGTAGCCGCCGTCGGCCTGGCCGAGCCCACCACGGGCGCTGGTCTTGTGGTTGAGGAAGTAAATGTCGATGCCGTCCTTGTCACGCTCGGTGCAGATCTCGGAGATGCGGGAGAGGACGTCGCGGGCCTCGCGCCAGTTGCTCCCAGCCATGGACCCCGAGTCGTCGATGAGGAAGACGGTGTCAAAGGTGGCGAGGAATGCGTACTTATCGTCGTCGTTGGTGATACTAGCCATGCTGATACGACTGGCCCTGCTAGCGGTACTGGGGGCGGGTGAGGCGCTGCGGCCAAGATGAAACGCTTGGAGTCCGCTAGAGGTGTGGTCATTGGAGGGGGCGTTGGCCGAGTACGCTGGAGGAGCCTCGCCGACTGAGAAAAGGTTAGAGATGGTGCCGGAGTTGTTGAAGTGTTGCGGATTCTTACTGTTGATCTGGGGAGCCTGCGTCTGCTGCGATGGAGCAGGAGCAGTGTTCCTGGCAAAGGGGTTGGAGGAGGCGGACTTTTCGTCCGGCTTGCCATCGCACTTAATTGAGGACGAGCGGCGCAACATTTTGCCTCGGACTGATGAGAAGAGTCTGCTCATGGTTGTGTTGTTCTTAGTGTTACTGAGGATACTGGGATCTTATGCGGCTAGAGTCGGTAATGGGCTTGGGCTTTGGAGGCGATGTTTGGTTGTGAATTAGAGAAGCTCAGTGTGAGACTTTATACCGTGAGAAGGCGAGGAGGTAGTTGTTGAACGAAAGCGGCAAGTCAATATGGCTTTGTTCTTGCTGCGCCCAGGTGGTTTGTGAATCAGAGGCTTGAAGTTTGTTTGTTTGTTTGTTGTACAGCTCCCTTGTCACTACAAGCAGAATGAACATACTACTACTTACTTGAGTAGTAGTATTTATACGAAGGTTGCGGCCAAAAGTCTTGCACCGTAAGACTTTTAGCCGCAAACTACACAATTGCGTTGAGTAAAAGCCTTATGATAAGACTTACGGTTTGCCTACCACTTAGCGCATTATAGATTTCAAAGCCGGAGCGATGAGATGTAGTATCTAGGAAAGATTTATTCACCCAAGGTAGCAATGTTGAGGCAAGGGAGGAGGCTCCGAGTTGCGCCTCAGCGGTGGCTTAGACTAGCTCACCAATCAGGTGGACAGGTAGAATGGCAGCACCGCCCACAAAAGTGTGCCTGGCTGTGGCTTGTTCTCTCGATCTCAAACACTTCCGTAATCAATCTTCCTCCATCTCAGATCTAAGCGAACATGAGCCTCACCCTTGCAGACTCTTGGGCCTCGCATGAACCACTCGACTTATTGCATGCGGCTCTTATGGGCAACCCCAGTCAACCTACGGCATACTCAGCATTGTACTCATCCACCCATCTCCGAGCTCGCGCACTCCGCCCATCATCGCCACTGTCCGTGATCGGGTGGCGTCGCCCCAGGCGGCTGGCGTTTATCCGATTCTCTTGACTGGCAGCCACAATCCGGCTTCTCAGGCACGTCGAGTAGTTAGTCCGGCCGACTTGAGCGATGGCTCCTCCTGAAGTAGTAGATGACGAGGGTGTCAGACTTATCGGTGACGAACACTGGCTTTGGTGGCTGAATCAAGGTGTCCGTGTCGCACTTGTGCCATAACTCGATGTCGGATGGGTAGGATTGCGTTCACGAGTCGAAGTCACCTGCGAAGCTTTAACCAGGGTTAATCCAGTCGGTATTCCTCGTGTCGAGTTGAACCGGCTGCAGCTGATCGTCGACCACGTCCGGCGCACAACGTACTCGCGGTGGACAGGTAGTCGGGTTCTCAATCTCGGACAGTCGTACAGAGGGCAGCAGTCGGAGAACCAAGGGTTCCAAGGCCCTCGGGGGTCATTCTTCCTCGTACTCATCGTAGATTTCACTATGTCATCTGGATCGCCGCAGGATCTAACCGCGTTTCGACATCTGGAGTATTGCTTAATAGCGACAGAGAGGAAGTTCACAAAACGTGACGGGTGAACTTGGCGGTAGAAGACGACTGCGTTGGTCGCCTGTATGGTGAGTGGGCCATCATCCTCGGTCGGGTGGATTTCTTGTGCCCAACGCCAAAGTGAGGGACTCTGTTCGTGCTGGATATTTTCTTTGCCGTTGTGGTCAAATGGCCCAGATATGTTTGTACGGTTTTGTAAAGGTGTAAGATGTGAGCTGTGGGAGGCCGTGGATGGGTGGTACCTACCGGCGCACCGTCCACGACGACGCCGCCCCAGCCACGGAGTCCTATGAACTGCCCTGTGTGGCATCCTAGTACCTACCCTACAGTTCAGCCTCTACCGTATTTTTCGCATGGTGCAAACTGCCGTACAAATATTTTTCCACGGGGTCAATAAAGGTTCTATTTTTCGATTTGGGAAGTCTCGCCGGACACGAGAATGAGAACATGGCACCTCTCAAGCAAGGAGTCAGACAGGGTCTTTTGGTTAGCACGAGCCCCTCTGCGACCGAAACTTAAGACAAGAAGCGTCACATCGCCAGGGCTTCACGAGGCTTACATGGACAAATCCCTCATGATTCAAGGATCAGGCCACCCCGACGCCGACTTGTTAGGAGGTCTACATACTATTACTTGTAATCTTGGGCTGTTTTAATTGATTCCGCTGTTTGTCCAAAGCTGACGTCGGAAATTGTCCGAGCCCACCGCTATATGACGCATCGTGTTCAAATTGGGGGTTCTGCAGCCTGCATGTAAGAAGGCAAGTGCAACTGTGCAAGTGCCATCAAGCTGCTTATATCCGTACCTAAGTTAGGTATTCGTGTATGGGTAAGGCAAGTCCAAATCGCACGGGGGTGCCAGGCTGAGGTGCCAGATTGGGCTGCAAAGGATTCGTCGCCTCCCCATCCTGCGGTTCTCCAACCCAACCTGGAGTCTTGGACCCCGTCGTCATCTTGTCTCGTCCAGTTATTCCAGGCTATTCACACGGCCGCCCCGAAACTGCCATCGCCGTCACCGTGCCGGCACCCGCGCTGCCCTGCAAGTCCTGCAACCAGTGACCCCTTTGGCCCTCTGGCGCTCTGGCGCTCTGGCGCATTTATTAAACAAGGAGGCCTCGTGCGAGCAACTCTGTCCTCCTAAAATCCCACCTTCCCCAGCTCCAGCTCACCCACCCGTTGAGCGACAACCTTGGGACATCACCAGCTTACACCTCACGACCCCATCAACACACCAACACCATGGCTTTCAGCGGGCGCAAATTCTCCATCAACCGCCACACGGGTGCCCCCAAACCCGCCATCCGTCGCGGCAGTCTTGCTGGCGAGCCTGGCCTGAATGGTGAGTTTTAGAATGAAACAAGCTTGCCCACCCAACACCACCATCCCATACGCCCACCGCCAGTTCGACCCCTCCCCCGCAATTCTCACCTCCTCCCACCACCTCAACAAGACCTATTACTCCTATTATAGTATTATGTGGCTACCAGCTAAGCATCGGGACAAACAGAGGTCCAGTCCAAGGTCCATCGCCAGTTTCGCAATGCTCACGAAGGCCACATGCCCCACGCCGGCCTCGACGCTAGCCGCTCCTCCACTGGCGTCGTCTGGTGCACTGAGCGAGCCTCCGAGTACGGCTTCCTCGAGGACCCAGACTCCTGGGCCAACTTGGGCCAGGGTGCCCCCGAGGTTGAGGACGAGATTGCCGGCTGCTTCGAGCGCCCCAAGACAATTGACATATCCATGGCTGGCCGAGAGTACGGCCCCACTGCCGGTATCCGCCCGCTGAGAGAGGCCGTCGCCAAGCTGTACAACGAGACCCATCGCAAGGGCAAGGACAGCCTGTATACCTGGGAGAACGTCGCTATTGTCCCCGGTGGTCGTGCTGGTCTGATTCGTATCGCTGCCGTCCTGGGCAACTCGTACCTGAGTTTCTTCCTTCCCGACTACACAGCCTACAATGAGATGTTGAGTCTCTTCAAGAATGTGCGACTTGCCTCTAACTCTGCCAAAAGCTAGACCACCTGGAGCTGACAGCTAACCGAGTCCTAGTTTGCCGCCATTCCTGTGCCCCTGTCTGAGGAGGATGGCTACCATATCCACCCGGACAAGATTGCTGAGGAGATTGCCCGTGGCACATCCGTCATCCTGACCTCGAACCCGCGCAACCCCACGGGCCGCGTCGTCGCCAACCCAGAGCTTGCCGAGATCCAGGATATTTGTCGTGGCCGCGCGACACTCATCAGCGACGAATTCTACTCGGGTTACAACTACACCAGCAACTGCGATGGCAGCACCATCTCTGCCGCCGAGAATGTCCAGGACGTGGACGAGGACGATGTGCTTATCATTGATGGCCTGACCAAGCGCTTCCGTCTTCCGGGCTGGCGGATTGCGTGGATTCTGGGTCCCAAGGGTGAGTCTCCCAAATCCTGGTGTTATTGTCAAGGAAAATGAAGGCTCACAAGGAGAATTGATAGAGTACATTTCTGCGTACGTGGCATGAAGACAACCGTAGTATTCTTGAACTAACGACAGATCTGTAGCATTGGGTCTTGCGGCAGCTATCTGGACGGCGGCGCTGCCCATCCCTTCCAGGAGGCCGCTGTTCCCATGCTCGAGCCTTCTCTCGTCCAGTCTGAGATGATCCACCTTCAGCGTCACTTCCGTGTAAGTGCCATTTGGTGCCCCAGATCTACGTGATTGCATCTGACCCCTTTTATAGGACAAGCGAGACATGGTTGTGAGACGCCTCCGAGAAATGGGCTTTGTGATTAAATACGTCCCCGACTCCACCTTCTACCTGTAAACACGCCCCCTACCTGTGTGCTAAATGGACACACCTGCTAACGATGGCAAATCTGTAGCTGGCTGAACCTCGAGGGTCTCCCCGGCCCCATCTCGGACGGCCTCAACTTCTTCCAGGCCTGCCTGGAAGAGAAGGTCATTGTCGTTCCTGGCATCTTCTTTGACCTCAACCCCTCGCGACGTCGCGACCTGTTTGACAGTCCCTGCCACCACTTTGTGCGCTTCTCGTACGGACCAAGAATAGAGGTGCTCAAGAATGGACTCGACGGCATTGAGCGCGTTGTGAACAAGCGAGTACTCTTGTCCGATGCATCTCAGTTCCACTGTTAACATGTTTCTTTAGGCACAGGAGGGTGGCTTAATTTCACTCTCGGATGATTCGTTTCAAGGGTACTAGGGGGGGCGAGTTGATCCGAATAGTACTTCTTGGGGTGTAAGTGAGAATGGTTAACGTAGGTGATGGTGGGATTGATTGACGCCCTGGTGGGATTAGAGTCCGCAGATTTCGTTGTTACTCTGTTTGTCTTGCATTCAGTAGCTTTTCGCGCAGCCAGCCGTTGGATTTGATATAACAACGGGGATGTCCCGTATTTAGTCTGAATCTTTTTGGGCCCGACCGGAACTCTCCTCAGTACGCTTGTTTAAATCCATAAATCTCTCATAAGACGTAAAATACTCAACACGCCATGGGACAAAGATTCGGAATCGCAGAATGGCAACCGTCACGGACCCTTTGAGCCGGCCCCACTTCGGTGTCGGAGCCGGATGAGACGGTGGGTGGAGGTTTCGGCGTGCCGGCCTTGGCGACATTTGACTGGCAGCTCGTCTTTGCACTTCTCACCGTCGAGCCGTGGATGTTGATTTTTGGACCCCTTTAGATGTCATTCTCACCATCAATGCTTGCATGCAATGCCTAATTCCCTTTGTACTGCCGGTGCTTCCGAGCTCTCCTGAGCGATCGGATGAGGCGCGTGCCATCGAACCCCCCAGCCACGACCTAGATTGACAGAGTGGCTGTACTCCGTACTCGATACTCCATACTGGAATATCAAATCGAGGAATGCAGCATATCACAATCCATAGTCATTCGGCTGGCACTAGGCTTTGCTGGTTTTGTACAGGAATTTTGCGTACCTAGGTGACTGACTCTTCGGCGAGTTGCTGATGCCTGGATGGACCAACCGCGGCTAACATTCCCTCAATGCACGCAATTTTTCATCCCGCCTAACCTCAAACTCATCCAACAAGCAAGTCCCACCACCACCATCACCATCGCCAATCTCGCATCCCGCGGCATCCCCGCGATTCCCATCTTCCCGTCACACACACATACACCCCACTCGCCTGCCACACCTCCCGCACATGCAATCGCTCAGATAGATTAAAACCCACCGCATCCCGTGTCTCTTCCTCTCGCCGCTGCCGCCATCCGCGCCCTGCAAACCCCCCATCTCACCACCGCGACCCCTAATCACGCCATGCCCTTCCCCCGCGTCCTCGCCCAATCGCCGCGCCGCGCCCTCCTCCTCTGGCCGCCGCGCCTCCCTGCTCGTCATCGCCATCTGCATCACCACCAGCCGGCCCGCCAAGCAGCGCCCCCCTCCTCCCAGCAGGGTCCAGGGGCGACGCGACAGGAACGGCCCGACGACAACGGCCGCGGCCGCGTGGGGGACGGCGCTGCCGCTGATGTTTCTCCTGCTGGCGGTGCCGCCGGTGTTTCTCCTGCTGACACAGCAGCAGCAGCAGCAGCAGCAGCAGCAGCGGCAGCGGCAGCTCTGCCGGCCCCCGGTGAGGGCCAGCCAATCACCCTGGACGTGAGCGGCGGCAAGTCGTCGACGGTTCGGCTGGGCCACCTCGGCCCGCTGGTTGTCAACGCCGATGGGACGACGGGGAGGGTGGCCAACTGGGCGGATATGACGGCGCACGAGAGGGAGACTACGCTGAGGCTGCTGAACCGGAGGAACAAGACACGGCTGGAGGCGCTCAAGGCCAAGGAGGGTACGAGTAGTAATAGTGGTGGTAGCACGACAGGAGGGACGGATGGTGCTCGTGGTGGTGGGAGTAGCGTTTAACTTAGTTTTTCATCATGGTATCAGACAGTAAATTCATTTGTAGCTTGACAGCGCCACGTCTATGCGTCGCCTGTAAACCGCATATATCCCACAGCTCGCTTCTTAGTCGTTAAACCGACCGCGGGTGTCCCGCATATCCCGAGATCCCATCATAACCCGTCATATGCCAATTAGACTTGAACGCCGCCGCCTAGAACGCCTCACCCTTCCCCGTTATATGCAGAATGATGATCCCCGGCCGTAAGCTGTGAGGGAAGCCCTGCACTGGCTTGTCGTCCTTGGTCGACCGGCGTCTACCGGTCCTCCTTGGCGGCCTCGGGCTTGCCCCGCTTGCCGGCCTGCTTGGTGAACTCTTTCCACAGGGTGGTGATGTCCTCGATGCCTTCGTTCTTCTCAACGAGAAGGTTCTTTAGCCATTTGTTCTCCGTCTCCAGCTGGGACACCCGGCTCTCAAGGGTCGAGACTTTATCGCTCATCTCCTTGGCCGACTTCTCGAGGGCTTGCTCTCGCTGCTTCTTCTTGACGCGGAAGCGGGCGCTAGCTGCCGTGTTCCGCCGCCGCTTGTCCTCCTCGGCGGCGACACGCGAAGCCTCCTCGAGGTTGGCGCCCCGGCTGGGGGTAGGGGCATTGTCAGGTTTCCGCTTGTCACTGCTGCGGGCTGAGGCGGGCTGAGGGTACTGGGCGTGCTGCTGAGGCGTGTGTACCTGGCTGTTGTAGACAGCGGCACCTTGGCCGGGCTGGAGAGGCTGGAAGTTGTGGGAACCATCCGCGAAGGCGTTCATGGAGGGTGCCTGGTAGGCGTTGAAGTCGGAGAAGTTGAACTCCCCTGTCATGATGCGCTCGTCAGTCAAGGATTCAACAAGTGGCAGTGACGGTAAACCATGGCCGTTAGGGGGGATGCCTGAACAACGGCAGAAAACAACGTGAATAATAATAATAACATCGTGAGGTAGAAGGAGCGATGCATGCCCCTTTGGCTCCGCCAAGGACAGGATGATGGACGGCGATGGCCGCTGCTTCAGGCGTGCCGGGGCGATTAGGAGCAAATCACGAGATATTGCGCCATCGCAGCCAATTTGTCATCTGCATTGTAGGTGGGGCCCAGCCTATGGCATCTCCCACACCAAGGTTACAACAACGCGGGACGACGGCGCAGTTCCCTGGCATGGATGCAGCGAGGAGCGTGGGGGTCGGACATGGAAGGAGGAGTGTGAAGCGTGTGACTTTTGTGAAGTGTGTCGTCTCGTGGGTGAATTGGGATGTGATTGCCTTGTGATCGCTGCTGAAGAGGGGTGGTGTATGATGGGATTACGACTTGCGCGTGCCAGAACAGAGGGCATGGCGACTGGATGATGGCGGAAAAGCAAGAGAAAACAAACAGAAATCGCTGGCAACTTACCATTCATGAAGTCCATGTTGGAGATGTCGCCCATGACTGAGGCCGGATCCTCGGTGCTGGACCCGGCGGGGGTGGCCACCGGGTCCGGCTTGACAGGCGGCGCCTGGAAGTCTGTATTCCGGCCCGAGTCCAGATCAAAGAACTGGGTGTTGGTGAAGAAAGCGAGTTCGTCCTCCATGTTGAAGTTTTCGTCTCTCGTAGAGTCTTGAGGGCTGATAGTGTTAAGATCCCGCAGGTACTGGGACACGTTGGGGCCTCGGCGGCCGTTGTAGGTCGACATTAGGTTGTGGTTCGCACTTCTCCGAAGAGGTAATTCAATGGCCGGGAGAGTAGAAAAAGCTCCCGAGCATTTACTTGGCGAAAAGAGGTAGTAATGCTGGTCAGTCTCTCGTCGTTATGATGAGGAGCGGCCTGGCGGGAGCGGCGAGTGCGACCAGGGACAAGTGTCGCACACGCAGTCGGCAATCCGGCAATCCGGCAGTCACGGGTTGGCTGTGTGGTTGGTCTGCGGCGTCTATGCAGTAGGCGATGATGATGCCTCGTCGAATCTCAGGCGCTGTATCGCGATCGTAGCACGCAGTGGTGATGGGTGTTATGTGATGTTGATTGAAGCTCGTGGTGGACGACTGGATGGTGGGAGAACGGAGTTGATGAGTCTGCGGGTTTTCTGGGTGCGGCCAGCCGGACAAGCATGACAGGCTGCTTGTGGGCACTTCAGTGGGCCAGTTGCACCAGCAGCCGCCGACAACGCACAGTAAATTTACAGTGCGTATGTCTCAGGAGCTGGCCCCTGACTACATTCGAATTCCAGACTCAAGAGTGGGGGCCAATAGTCGGGACTTCCCACGCTCAACTCTATGTATCGGTTCCCTTGGCCGGCTGTTTGCCGATGTGAAAACTTCGAGTCAAGCCGTACTATTATTGCATGTGGCTTCTTCGACCAGCGCTCGCAATTGCCCCCTGTGCTCCTCGAAGGCACGTTCTGACGATAATATCTCTTGGCCAGCAGGTTCGCCCAATTCATTCACCTGCTATTATGAATGCAATGTCGTATTGGGGAACTCGACTGGGCATTGGTAAGCAGGCTCAATGTCAGATCCGAAATCTAGGGTCGCGTTTGCTGCAGCCTGGCAGCCTCTGACGACCCTGGTGGTGCCACTGGTGCGTGGGATGAAGCTGCGCCGGAAGCACTGGCCCCACGTTGTTTGCGCACTGTGTTGCTACGCCTTTCAGAAGACTGCCCGTGGGCTGTCTATGACGCTAAAGAGGCGACAAAGTCTGAGCCCCGTTCCTTGCTCCGACCATCTCGCGAGTCGTACGTAGTACACTGATGCATTTAATGGCCAATTCGCAGGGAGCTCTGACGCCTGGCGAAACCATGCGCCCATTGTTCTAGCATGCCTCAGATAACATCCGCCTCGAAAACCATTTCGGGAGCCTTTATTCGGTGAGCTCTCCCGAATCTCGGCAGGCACAGGCTGGTGCAAGTGGACCAGGCGATGTCGTGATTTCTAAGACAGCCTGTCGAAGACCCTAATGTAGTAACGGTGGTGCCAGTGGCATGGGACGAGCAATAGGAATTATTCACATTGAATCGGAAGCCAATCGGCAACCAATCCCGATGCGACGCTTCATCAAACATACATGAGCCCCTACCCATAGCTGGGCCATGGCGTTAGGCCACAGATGGTCCCTGGCCGAGAGTCCGAGCTCACTACGGCCATTATCGGGCGACGCAGTGGGGAAATCATTGATACGATGTTTCCGTGGTTTGTAAGCTGAGGACCCTCCACCCAAACCGTCATCTTCGCGAGCGGGGGGTTCACAACGGACTCTCGCGCTATTGCACGTGTGTATCTATTGTGTAGCTTGGGGTCCAATAACTCTTCTTGGGACCAGTGTGGTATTTATTATCTAGATCGAAAAGCCATCCGGAGCCGCCAGCTAAGAGTATTACTCAGCCACAGTGATAAAAAATGAAGGCCGTCGGTAGGACCTAACTGGTACTAGCCTCCGTGACCGGAGCAGCTGAAAGGGAACTGGTGCGCGGGACACCGAATTACCATCACCGTTTCCAAGCAACTCCCCAGACAACCATGAAACTGGAAAAAAAAATCTATAGTTTCCTGTGTTGTTGTTCAGTACAGATGAATTATTTTTTATTAACAAAGTCTTCGTTTAACATGCAAATGCTAACCGTCTGCGAGAATGGAAGTTTGTTGAATCAATAATGCCCCTCTGCCCCTCTGCCCCTCTGCCCCTCATGTTCCACAGATTACCGGATGCCTGCGTTCGGTAATCTTTTCCGGTCCGCCAAAGCTTAGTCATCTCGACGGTTTCGAACGGCGCCCAATAGATGGGCACCCCCGTACACGCGCACCCGGTTTGATTAGTCAGCAATAGCCCCTATAAATCCCCCTCTTCAGTGCCCAGGTGCCCTGAGGGCCCTATAATAGTAAACTATCTTATGGACTATCTTGACCACGTAAAATACAGCATTTTGCACCCCTTCTATGGCCTGCTATATGGCACTTGTTACAGGTAGGTAATTTCTTCTCCAGCGGCTCAATCAATAGTAGTGAGGGCTCCTGCGGCTCGGTCTCTTGTGGCTGCTGGGGCTCTCGTGGCTATAGGGGCCCGTGGTTATGGTGGGAAAATCGGTCTTTAGTGCGATGTTTAAGATGCCATAAGCTGTAAGAGTCTTCTTTGGCTAGGATTGAAAATTGGCAGCCTTGACGCCAGCGATTATAAGCGTATAAGATAGTAGGTCGCTCAGAGCCGTGCCAAAATAAACGTGAGCGCCGAATGATAAATTTATATCTACTAGTTGCCGCGTAAATTGCAAGATCTAATGCAAGGTCTTGTTGTGAATCATAAACCTATTGAGGTGGGAGGTCCATCGTGGTTGCTAGTGATTTTGTGGGGGCTAGTGATTATAGGGCCCTCAGGGCACCTGGGCACTGAAGGGGGGGATTTATAGGGGCTATTGCTGACTAATCAAACCGGGTGCGCGTGTACGGGGGTGCCCATCTATTGGGCGCCGGTTTCGAACCTGTGCGCAGAGCTAACTTGCCAAGCAATGCAGACTGGAACCTGGCCGACGCGTCTGCCATAGGCGATCGCGTCTTGGTCCCCACGCGGGGCAGCCTTGTTGACTTTCTGCCCGTAGCCTCGTCATCCATCACCGGCTTCGCCCTGCTGGGTAATATCAATGCATTACGGGGCAATGCTGGTCCTTCACAGCTCACCATGGCCCGAATATCTGTTCCCACTAAGACGCGACTCCCTTCCACACTGCGCGTCGACTCGGCCAACTTTGCTGTCATCAAATCCCTGACCCGACTATCCCGCGAATCTCTCATTACCTTGGCTCTGGACTGGCTCGACGACTCAGCTATCCAGAATGCAGTGCCGTATCTGCGCAGACCCCCGGGGGAGGACGAAGATGGCGATGAAGACATGGACGATCTGTACCCTCCGTGCCGCTCCATTGACGAGCTCCGTCAGCTGTACGAGGATATGCGACAACAAAAGGGATCTAAACGTGACGTCGTCAGTCGCATTCTCGAGGGCGATTGGCGCAATGGCATGACGCTCTACCAACTCGCTATGGCCGACTTCTCCTACATCGACGAGCATCCCGCGTCGCAGAAGTGGAGTGCCTACCACATCCTCCCGTTACAGCAACCGTCCCAGGACGCCGGCGAGGACGAGGTGCTGAAGGTCGACAGGCAGAGCCTCAAGATACCTCGATTCCACCCTGCCACCTTCTTACAGTACCTCCAGGAACAAGTCCTGCCCGATGTCAAAGCACACTACCATTTCTACCGCCCCGAGTCCCTCCCCCTCCTGCTGCTGAGGATATTCGTCGTCGACTCCCCGTACAGCACCGACCTGGCACTGTCCAGCCTGGATCAGACAGGCACGACAGCCAACTTCGATACCTCTCGCACAATCTACCTCGCCTTCCCCGACGGCTCCCCTTCGATATACATCACCAAGGTACAAAGCACTGGGCCCGTTGCTCTGGGCGACTCCAAAAGTTTGCAGCGTCTGGTTGTGGATGGTGTACCCAAGGCTCTATCGCGCCCGCGCGAGCGTTTCACCGTCAAGGCCACAAGCTTGGCCAGTCGCAATTTGTGGGCTCTCCTGGATAAGAAGGGGGCAGGGAAGACCAATGCCGCGGGCGGGGGTTGGAGCATCTATGCCGATGACAAAAGCAAAAAGTCGCCGCTTGATTCGATTCTTCCACCGCCACCGCTTTCAAAAGGGCTTTCCGAGTCTGAGCAGGGTCGGAAGCGAAAAGCTCCTGTGAACCTGGCTCAGCGGGAGAGAAAGCGGGCCAAACTCATAGCAGAGGCTCGTTTCGGCGACTCAAGTCGCATGGCGGACGACAAAGGAGTGGAGAGGGTGGAATTAGTCCTACAGGACCCATTCCCTCCGGCCGACACGGTCGAGGAATCTGAAGAGGAAGAGGAAAGGCCTGCGAGATCAAACCGGAGGCGAAGCAAGGTTGATACTATGCTTCAACAGGCAAACCAAAACGACGAAGAGGACCCGGATGATACTGGGCAGTCGTCAGAATGGACACCCTCGCTCAAAATCGCGTTTAGTGGATCTCATGTCTTTGCTGGCATCCGGCAGCTTGTTGAAGCTGGTATTGTGGACGGCGAGAGGATGCCTGGTTGGATGACGGGCGAGGAAGGGGTGACCACGGGCGTTGTGAGGCACGGACGAATAAGGGGGCACAAGGGCTCCGGGATATGAATGGTCAACGAACATGCGCGCTCTCTTGGTTATGTCTATGGATACCCCCTTTATGCGTTTACGCCTCTTCAAGTCTATACCTCCTCCCCAAGGCCAAATACCTTCACAGTGTTTCTCCATGTCGTCTCACAGACCTCTTCTAGTGAAACACCCTGGATCCCCGCCACAATCTTAGCTATCCGCTCAATGCTGCAGGGCTCGTTGCGGCCCTTGATCATCGCGCCCTCTTCCCACTTCTCCTTCTTGACCACCTTGAAGCGATCCGGCACCTCGGGCTCCTTCTTCTGGTTCTTCTTGGGCTTCTGGGGCTGTGGCTTGGCCTCGGGGGCCGCCCCATTCTGGACCGGCTCCTTCTTCTCTATCAGGTACTTGTACCCTTCATGGCTAGGACGGACCTCGCACCAGGGCCCATCTGTCTCAATCATCATCTTGTCGAGGTGAATGGCCTTGACAACTTCGCAGTTCTCGACCGTCTTGAAGCTGCAGCCGTTGATGCCAATATACAGGCCCAGATCCATGAGCTCCTGGGCTTCCTCGATTGTGCCGGTGAAGCTGTGCACCACGCCCCCCTTCTGGAGCTTCTCGAGCTGCGGGCCGAATGCCGACTTCAGCAGCCCCACAAAGTCGGCGTGGGCGGCGCGGGAGTGCAGGAATAGGGGGAGTTGAGGTTCCAGCGCGGCGGCCACCTTGAGCTGGGCGGCGAAGGAGTGCCGCTGGATGGCCTTGGAGCAGTAATGCAGACGGTCGTAGTCGAGGCCAAACTCGCCAAAGGCAACGAGATGATCGCGGCCCGAGGACCGTGCCTCGTCGAGGAGGTCGGTGAGCTCGGTGATGATCTCGGCCGACTTGGCTAGGTCCGGCTCGTGGTCATCGGGCAGGGGCGCTGAGGGGTCGGGGTCACACGGCGTTGTGTGCTCCGACTCGTGCGGGACATGATGCACGCTGAAGATGGAGCTGCTGCAGGGGTGGATTCCAGCAGTGGCATAGACGGTTCCGGCTGCGTAGGGGGGGTTAGTTCATGATGGGTTGCACGGTTGAGCGCCTCACGTACGAAATTCCTCAGAAAGCTTCAGCGCGGCGCGGGCGCTCTCAAAGTCGGAGCCCGTCACCATGAGCTTGGAACATCCAACCTCCTTGGCCCGACCGATGACGGCATCAAGGTCGTCTGGGTGGCGCTGTTTGCCATGGTGCTTTCCACGAAAGATTGGATCTGCTAGGTTGATGCCGATCTACTAGATAATGTATTTGTCAGTGTAAAACTTAAAAATGGAGACTATTTGGGCGGCATACATCAATGTATCTGGGCGTGTAAGCCGGCTTTGTAGGCGCCGAGTCTGGCTGCGGTGACGCCGGTGAGGCCATCGCGGCTTGTCTGAATGCCCGGACAGGATGCTGAGGAGTTGGTCGTAGGATTTGGAAGGGCGCTCGATAAAGTGTTCGGCTCCACGACATTTAACTAACAGTGAAACGAACGGAAATGACACTGAACAGGATGGCCAGTGAGTCACTCAAGCTGCAGCCACCATGAATGTTCTATCATTGGATCCTAGCCAGGTAGATTCTCATGCCAGGTGGTGGAGTGGAAGTGACCAATGTGAGTGAGCATCTTAGCCCCGAGGCTTTGCCGCCAGCATCCCTGGCTCGCCTCAATCAATTAATAAGACATCACGTGATCTCGCGAACCTGTCAGCGCCAGCTGCCCCACCATCGCTAAGCAGACAGACAAGGGTTCGCGACACCGTGATGACTGTGGAAGTCCTTCTAGCACAAGTTCGGGACATCAAACTGAACAAATTTGAGAGAATATTTACATTCGAATAAGTCGCAGCAATTCAAATACCCAAGTTGACCCGGATTGAAAACCTCTAGGGAAGCTTGGCAACTCGGCGAAACGCGAGAGCACCGAGGGGCAGCCGCCGACTTTAATGGGTTGCAGGGCAGGACCGTGCCATTGATTGATTGTTGTCGCGCTAAAATTTGGCGTCGCGCGTCCAGCACGCGCACCCCTCCATAAAGAACCTGTTCCACCACCATCGGCACACACGTCTTCTCTCTCTACTCAACACCAGGACCTTACCAGCAAGCACCCCATTACGGACTCTATCCTTCCGTTCTGCATTCCTGCATCTGTATACCTCACGCAACAGCTGCAGCAAAGAAGAGACTGCCTTGCTTTCTCTCTCATCGCCCCCCTCGCCTCCTCGGGCGCCCCATTCACAAGTCGTCGCCATGTTCGTCAGGAAGCGCGGTGCGTGGAATTTTTTCTGCTTCACGACATTGCCTGGGCTAATGAGCATCTAGATGGACGCCAGGAGCGCGTTCAGTTCGACAAGATCACTGCCCGTGTCTCGAGGCTGTGTTACGGTCTCGACACGGAGCATGTCGATCCTGTCGCCATCACCCAGAAGGTCATCTCTGGTGTCTATGGTGGTGTGACGACCATCCAGCTAGACGATCTTGTATGTATACTCTCTCCCCATTGCTTGGCCTCATGCTTATAAAACCTCTAGGCTGCCGAGACTGCTGCATACATGACCGTCACCCACCCCGACTACGCCATCCTCGCGGCCCGTATCGCCGTCTCCAACCTCCACAAGCAGACCAAGAAGCAATGGTCTTCGGTCGTCAGTGATCTGTATCATTACGTCAACCCTAAGAACGACCGCCCGTCGCCCATGATCTCACAAGAAACCTACGAGTGTGTCATGCGCCACCGGGAAGAGCTGGACTCGGCCATTGTCTACGACCGGGACTTCAACTACCAGTACTTTGGCTTCAAGACCCTCGAGCGTTCATACCTGCTGAAGCTTAATGGCAAGATTGTCGAGCGTCCGCAGCACATGATCATGCGTGTTGCCGTCGGCATCTGGGGTGACAAGATCGATCGTGTCATCGAGACCTACAACCTGATGTCCAACAAGTTCTTCACCCACGCCTCCCCCACGCTGTTCAACGCTGGTACTCCTCAGGCCCAGCTGTCTTCCTGCTTCCTTGTGGACATCAAGGACGACAGCATCGAGGGTATCTATGACACCCTCAAGACTTGCGCTATGATCTCCAAGACCGCTGGTGGCATTGGCCTCAATGTCCACCGTATCCGTGCCACCGGCTCCTACATTGCCGGCACCAACGGCACCTCCAATGGCATCGTCCCCATGCTGCGTGTGTACAATAACACCGCTCGGTACGTCGACCAGGGTGGCAACAAGCGTCCTGGTGCTTTCGCCATCTATCTGGAGCCGTGGCATGCCGATGTTTTCGAGTTCCTCGATCTCCGCAAGAACCACGGCAAGGAGGAGGTCCGTGCCCGTGATCTCTTCCTCGCCCTCTGGATCCCTGATCTCTTCATGAAGCGTGTGGAGAAGAACGGCGATTGGACCCTCATGTGCCCCAACGAGTGCCCTGGACTGGCTGACTGCTACGGTGAGGAGTTCGAGGCTCTCTACGAGAAGTATGAGAGCGAGGGCCGCGGCCGCAAGACCATTCGCGCTCAGAAGCTCTGGTACTCGATCCTCGAGGCCCAGACTGAGACTGGAAACCCCTTCATGCTTTACAAGGACAGCTGCAACCGCAAGAGCAACCAGAAGAACCTAGGTACCATCCGCAGCTCCAACCTTTGCACTGAGATTGTCGAGTACTCGGCTCCTGATGAGGTTGCCGTGTGCAACCTGGCCTCTCTTGCCCTGCCGGCCTATGTCGACTACAACGAGGGTTGCTACGACTTCAAGAAGCTCCACGAGGTCACTCGGGTCGTTGTCCGTAACCTTAACAGGATTATCGATGTCAACTACTACCCGGTTCCTGAGGCTCGTAACAGCAACATGCGCCACCGCCCCATCGGCCTTGGTGTTCAGGGTCTTGCTGACGCCTTCCTTGCCCTGCGCATGCCCTTCGAGTCTCCCGAGGCTCGCCAGCTCAACAAGCAGATCTTTGAGACCATCTACCATGCTGCTCTCACGGAATCGGTGGCGCTAGCCCAGCAGGAGGGTGCCTACCAGACCTTCAAGGGTTCTCCTGCCTCGGAGGGTATTCTGCAGTTCGATATGTGGAACGTCAAGCCCTCTGATCTCTGGGAGTGGGACACTCTCAAGGAGCAGGTCAAGGAGCACGGTATCCGCAACTCCCTGCTTGTCGCACCTATGCCTACAGCCAGCACGTCCCAGATCCTGGGCAACAATGAGTGCTTCGAACCCTACACCTCCAACATCTACTCCCGACGTGTCCTGGCCGGCGAGTTCCAGGTCGTCAACCCCTGGTTGCTCAAGGACCTGGTCGAGCTTGGCCTGTGGTCTGATGCCATGAAGAACCGCATCATTGCTGAGAACGGTTCCATCCAAAACATTCCCAATATCCCCGGCGACATCAAGACTCTGTACAAGACTGTCTGGGAAATCTCTCAGCGCCAGGTCGTCCAGATGGCCGCCGATCGTGGTGCCTTCATTGACCAGTCCCAGTCCCTCAACATCCACATGAAGGACCCTACCATGGGCAAGATCACGAGCATGCACTTCGCTGGATGGAAGTTAGGTCTCAAGACGGGCATGTACTACCTGCGTACTCAAGCCGCTGCGGCGCCCATCCAGTTCACCGTCGACCAGCAGGCCCTCAAGGTTGATGATAATACCGTCGCCAAGGACCGCCCGATGAAGAAGCGCGCTCCTCCCTCCGGCACCAGCTACATGTCCTCCCCATCGGCGGTCCCCAGGACTACCGTGGCAAAGGAGAGCACTGGGAGCTCTCTCAGCTCCAACGGCATCCCGACACCCACCACGACACCGCCACCTGCCCTTGGATCCACCGAGGGCAAGCGCGTCGTGTCTTCGCCCAACAAGTCGGCCACTATGAAGGCCGACATTGCTGACGGAGGCAGCCCCAAGGCACTCCCCACGGAGCCTGCCGAGAAGGTGCAGGATGAGGAGCTGCGCGACCCTGCCAAGAAGAGCAATCAGTCTGAGGACAAGGAGAGCGAGGATCGCGAGCGGGACATCTATTCCGATGCCGTCGTTGCTTGTCAGTATCTCCAACTCTATTTATGAAACACATGTACTAACTGTTCTTTGCAGGCAGCATCGAGAACCCCGAGTCCTGTGTTATGTGCAGCGGTTGAGCAGGTCCCTGGTGGATGACTGCGGATACTGATGGATGATAAGATGTGCATGATGGCATGGGCATTGAACACTGCAGAGGGTGGGAGAACAAAAAAGAGCTCCTGTATAACAACCCCCCTCTGCCTTTCCTTTATTACCTACTGTATTTACATGATACCCGTTGGGCGCATGGTCAACTGTACTAGACCATAATTGTGCTCATCCGGGAGAACTGTTGGGGTTATGGTCGTTTTTGGGTCTGCTTTTGCAAAGATATAGCTGCTGTAAATCAATGATAAGAGTTCAGGATGAGGGAAGTTCAGTGTGCAGTAACTGTTGGTGATGTGTCCATTCGAGTCGCTGCAGGGATTAGTAGTGCCACATTTTGAGACATGCCCGTTCGATTCACGCGTTTTGATGCAAGGCAAGGAGCTTCTGGCACATGTGCTTGATGTTCAGATAAATGCCGCCACATCCCTGACATACTATACTCCGGAAGGCCCATTCCATGTTGCACCTCGTCTACTTCGTACACAGGTAACACTATCCAGGCATTATGTATTGATATTGTACGAGTCGAACGAGCTTTGAGATGGAGCGAGAAGACACGGAGATGTTACTCGTACGTAGTACTTTGTACCAATGCAAACACGGCAGACTTCCAGTGGCCGGGTATGAGTATGAGGTACTCGTACTCGTACGAGTACGTGAATGTTTTTCCACGAGCGGGCGACTTTCTGCGTGCAACCCGACCCGACTCACCATGACTGAGACTTCCCCCGCTCAGACGTGAGACACGGAGATGCAGGTCTCAGAGATGCCGAGCCCATGCGGGGTGGCTCGTTGACTGTGAGTCTGTGACTATGAGGCTGCGAAAGTCAGGAGTCGTTCATAGCGGTTCAAGGAGAACGAATATGCTAGAGCTTTGAGAAGACAATTGAGGTGGTCATCAAATGACTTTTGCTGGGAACACGACACGATCTAAGTATTACATGACGTGGGAACCCCGCCGGTGCTCTCCACCTTTTGGGATCTTTTGGGGAAATTGTTGAATCAAGAAAACCTATGACAGATTCACCGATCCCGCATGCATGGGTACGGGCATCCATGCTACGTACTCTGCCAGTGCTCAGTAATCCTTCAGGCCCTCCGAGAAGAGATTCTATTCGATGGGCCAAGTTTGGCCGATTCGAGTCTGACACTTCAGTGCTCATCCATTGTTATTAGTTTCCCTCTGTTGGACCCCATGACATGGAATATTGGCATCCGAGGGATCTGAGCAGGGAGGACCGAAAACAACCCAAAAAGCCGGTGGACCCAAGGGCTCGAATGTCAGAAAACTCCCCATCCAAACGGGGACAGCTGAACACCGGGGCAGAAACAGAGGAAATTAAAGTCTACGAGCGGCCAAGCCGTGGCCGCAGCAGTGGACGATGTCTAGAGTCTGGGCTGGTTCATCATCATTAGAAATTCATGACGACGGAGGTCGAAAAACGCAACCTTGGAAGTCAAGGTGGACTCGATAACGTTGGTGGCAGCAACTGACAGGGGCTGGGCACCAAGGAATTGGAGATGGAGCGCGGGAGCTTTCACGATTGGCCGACGAAGATGCTGATCAACCCCTCGTCCCGCGCCGCTCAGATGTTTTCCAGCTGGACATGGGGGTGCAACATGGACAACAACAAGTCGCCCCAGCTGGACTTGGAGGCTTGGGCCCAGCCTCAATTTTTTTGCTACGAGTAGAGCCGAGGCGACGGGGTTGACGACAGCCGAGCAAACAACGGGTATGGAATCTCCAAACGAGCTCTCGCTAACATAGTGGAGACGGCAAACAGGAACAATGAAGAACATGGACACGGGTGCCTACCGCCATGCAGACGTTGCGAAATTCAGGATTTGATGTTAATGCAATGCCTGCGTCTGATGCAATCGAAGGAAAGCCCGATCTCCCGTGGCGACCAGAATCGAGAAAGCCACCAAGCAATGAGAATTTGGAGAGAATGGTGGGGTGATGCCAAGTCATCGGGCAGCCGTCCTTGCTTGGGTGACCTAGCAGCAACAACTGGGTCCATTGGCCAATCAGGGATGTCCAGTCGTGTTGCTACCAAGCTCAGTTTGACCTCATCGAGAAACTTCCCCGCCTCTCCAGCTGCCAAACAACAACCGACAAGGCAGGGGGAGACGAAATGCTCGTATCCATGGCAGTTTTGTGTTCTAAAAACTTGCTGACCGCTTCAGAAAACACATGAACAGGTGCGGGACCCGAAAGCAACTGTTCGACGTTGTGGATAACCAGCCACTCGTGCCAGAGTTCAACGACCAAAACTGTGTCTCACAAATTTCGGGAAACAGGTCGGTCCTGTTTCCCCCGCCACAATCCGCCAGCCACTGCCCGCGATGTATCGTCATCATCTCTCGCTCGGACAAAAGGGCCCAGGCTCAGTCACCGCGTGCGTGGTCCTTGTTCACAGCCTTGCCTGACTGTCTGTCCTTGGAGCCGCAAATTTCTAGGGAACAGAAAGTTGCCGTTGTTGGGCCAGCAGAACCTTCCTCTCGGCAGGCAGCGGCAGAAACGTGTACACACGTCACGGACAGATTGGTGTGGTGTGCTGTTGCCTACCTAGTAACTAATATCGGACGCCTTCCTGAGATCGAAGCAGGACTTGAAATGTAGCGAATGGATGTTCTTAGGGATAGTACTACGTACGAGCAGTAGCAGTAGTGTCGCCCTTGGGGATTCAGCCGTATCGAAGGGCAAGTCGCCAAGGTGTGGTTCCTGAGATTTGATTGTCGCAGGTTGGAGACGCGTTTACCACGGTGCTTTCCAACTTGTCCAAGAGCGGTAAGGCAGGTGCCGGTGGGTGAGCACGCCAAGACTCCACCTGGCCGGAGATCAGGCAGATCGCCAAGTGAGGGCAGGAGCAAGCTCCGAGAAACTGGGAGCAAGCAACCAAGTGCTGCAACTTTGCAGGTGCATGCTTGCCAGTGACGGCATTGGGCCACAACCTGTGCGTGGAGCACCACCAGGTACCTACCTGACGGACCGTCACAGCTGGCACGGCCGGCACGGCTGGCATGACCGTTGCTCCTTCCATCTTCCACCTTGGCTCCCTTAAAGCCTTCCGCCCTCCTCTCCCGCCTCTGCTCACCTCGCGACTTCTCTCCTCTGACTATTTCATCACCACAGAAATCTCTTCTCGTCTCTGCCTCTCAACCATCTCCTCGCCTCCAACACATCACAAGAGTATCAAGCTCCCTGCGCATCCATACAGACAAACACCAGTATGTAAGGCTTCCGCTTCACTTCCGTTCCTTCGTCGGGACGTCCCATTCTCTACCTAGTTGCACGCATATCTCTACTGGACCAGGCGACGATGAGCGCGCGCCATTGTTAACCTGATCGGCTTGCGCGCTCGCGCTCATCCCCTAATTTTCTTCACGTCACTCCCCCATCCGCACCGTACACAGTATTGCATCCCCTCAATTGAAATTGCACCGGGGCTTTCGTGCAGCTGAAATTCTCGAGGTTGGCTCATCTCCGAGTCACGTCCCTTGATTGCTTTTGGGCTTCCGAATTCACGTCTTCGGGTTTGGCCTCAATCATTTCTTTCGTTTTCTCTTCTCTCAACTTGCAAGCGGCTGTTCAAAACTTTGTTCTCGCGGCTCGTCACTAATATCTCGCTTTTTCAGCTAGATTTGAACTCGATACAGCCTATCCTCAAAATGAAGACTGTTGCTATTGCCCTCGGCGCGCTTGCTGCCCTTGTAGCCGCGCAGGAGGTGTCCGGTGTCCCGGAGTGTGGTGTAAGTTCCCTGGCTAGGAACTATATGTGGTACTCGCTGACTGGTTATTACTTAGCACTTCTGCATCAACGACATGATGAACGGAAAGGCTTCTGAGCTGGGCTGTGCCACCAAAGATCTTGCGTGCCTTTGTGCCAACAAGGACTTCGCCTACGGTCTCCGTGACTGTTCTGCCGAGACTTGCGGTTCGGACAAGGCTGGTGCCGTTGTCGCGTACGGTGTGAAGATCTGTGAGAGTAAGTTACAGGATATCGGGGTGGTTGTGGCTATGCTGACCGAATACACCAGAGGCTGGCGTCGAGATTACCAATGCTCCCACTGACGGGTCCCCCACTGTGAGTACTCTCTCAGCTGTCCCCATCGTCCGGCCGGCATTGTATTAACACGGTTCTCAGGCTACTGGTGGTAGCGGTAACACAGGTTCGGCCTCCACTTCTTCCCCTGCTACTGGTGGCGCTGGTGGCCTGGTCACCACTATCACCTCCGACGGAACTACCATTGTCACTACCCTCAGCACCAAGACCTCCGCTGCTGGCTCGGAGACCCCTGGCATGAGCACCGTAACCAGCGGTGTCTCCAAGGCCACGAGCGCCACTGAGAGTGGCACTGGCGGTGCCAAGACTTCTGAGACCGGCACTGGAGATGCTACTAAGACCGATACTGAGGCTGGCTCCGAGACCGGTGGTGCCACTGAGAGTGATGGCGCCGCTACGACCACAACCGAGCCCGGCGCTGTAAGTTGCTCCAGTTATTCAAATGCTGAACGATTTAAAACTAACAAAAAGACAGGCTATGCCCCAGCGTACTGCTGCTTCCGCTGGTATCATCGCCGCCGCCGGTCTCGCCGCCCTGATGCTGTAAATGGCCCCATAGGCCTTCAGCAAACTTATGATGTTCATGTCACACATTCTTTGACACATAATACCCCTTTACCTTTCGATCTTGAGCCAAGCCTTCCGCATCTTCTTCTCTGGAGGTCCACGAGAGGACGATGTTGGTGGGTGGCGGAGGAGAGGTAGGATGGGTATTGTCAGGGGGGGCTCACAAGGTTGATGCGAGAGGATTGTTCATGTCTTCTGATCAAAGTCACAAATTACATGAGTGAACTCGGGCCCTTGCAAGTTGATGTCGAGATGGAGGATCTTTGAAACGTTGCGAGCAGAGGTTGATAGGGGGGATGCGAGACACAGATGGCACCACACGATACCCGCAGATGTCCTCACGAAGGTGGCATGGATGCTTCATCTCTCCTGAGACATAATTTAATACACTAGTAATCCTCACCTTCTCGATTGACTGTTCAGTGTGTATGATCCAAAATGCCAACAATTGCTGGTTCAATATATAAACAAGTGTTGGTCGGAGGGTTTGGCGATACGTAAAAAATAGATGCGACAAGGGTTTGCAAAACTTGAGTTGTAATTGAGAAATTGCATTAAAGAGCCCGACCGCGTCCCACCCCCCCAGTTGCCTTGTACCGTCGACTTTCAGCTACTAACTCCTCTGTTCCCGCCTCGACCTCCACCTCACTCTCTCCGTCCTCTGCTACAGCTCTCTTGAGCGTCTTCTTCCTTGCTTGCTTACCAGGCACCCGTGTCTACGACAGCTCCAACTTCAAATAAAATGTTTTATACTAAAAGCAATAACACGCTCCATCCCCGAACCGATGGCCCTGTCTGCCGAGTCAGGACCGCTTCAACACCATAAATTAAAAGAGACGCAGAAATCCGTGTTTGCCTTTGGTAAACACGGCGAAAAACGAAAATAAAACTGGTATCACACAAATCCTTCGAGACTTTTCCTACACATGGTGCCACCTTATTCGACGACAAATTAACACCACGACTTTTATGAAGCTGGCATATGCCATGATGTGGATCTCAACAATGGAATTCACTCTACTAGAACGTATGGGATTTGAACACATCTCTAACGGAGGACCATACGTTCGATTAGCCGACCTGCCAAGCTGGGAGACAACCGAGGAAACTTTCGTCCGGGCCGGATTGTCTTGGTTTGTCCTAGCCCAGGATAGCTGGGAGGGGCTTGAAATGGTGCGACACCATGCGAAAAACCAACCATTTCTCGGCTACTCTACAGCCAACGCGGTGGTATATGCGATCTTGACTGTTCGGCAGGTCGTTCTTTGCAAAACCTCCGGGGACGGGCTAGTATGGACGAAATCCGAGAAGCTATTTGATGGCACTCCTCCATCCGACACCGCTATCGACATGACTCTCTGGACAGCCAGCACCTGTAGCATTGAGCCACAGCTGACCACACTCAGCTGTCTTCCTATTGAGCTTCAGGACATGATCATTTGTCACGCAACGGCTAGCTTAGTTGCGGCATAGTTGCGGCAGACAAACTGGGCTGCGAACTCGGTCTAGGATTACTTCTCTTGGCTCGACAGAGGCGTCAAGATCGGCATTTCAGAGTTCAAGAGACATCGGCATAAAAGTTCTCCAGTAGAATCGCAAGTTATTTTCAACGGAACAGGGGATAGAGGTTTATCCTGGAGTACTAATGTAAAGATCTGCCTATGTTGTCAAGGCTCACCGCTGGGAAGGGGTGTGACTTATAGTCTGTCCATTACATGATGTCCTGTACATTATCTTGCAAGTGGAAGGCGTGTTATTGTTGGGAATATATTGCGCGGATATGCCAACATAATTCTTTGGCGTTCACCTCAGGATAACCTCAAGGTTGCTATATAAGAGAACACGAGCATAGGCAACGAAGTAATGCTGCACAAATCGCGGTCCCTCAAGGTGTCGTTTCGGATTGATATTCTATTACTTTCCATCATGGACAAGGTGGGGCTCTGTGCTGCGTGAGGTGCCTTCCAATGTATAAGATGCATACTGTGGATTTCCTGGCAAAAGACCAGGTGTTCCATGTTGGCCACCTATGGGTTGGAAACATGAAGCATGATATTCCCATTGATGGGGGAAGACCGGGTGTCTATGAGGGCTGTGGCTTGGAAATGTAAAGTATGATATTCCCATGGATGGGGAGACCAGGTGTCTATGAGGGCTGTGGCTTGGAAATATGAAGTATGATGTTCCCACTGATGGGGAAACTAAGACCAAGTCGCCTCTTTTCTTTTCGCCTACATATAGAATAGAGCCCACCCCTACATGTCTGTGCGTCGTCTTTTGTTCTTGGTAAACACAGACACTCACAAAAACTCTTCCGCAGTTACCTACCTACACGAAAACATTATTGACTTACCAAAGACATAACTAAGTACTCATAAAATATGGCACCGTCAACCTTCCACCCTTTTCTCAGACTGCCGCACGAGCTTCGGCTTATCATCTGGGAGTTTGCAATTCGGTCGTCCAGTTGCACCGGTGGCGTGTATTACTTCTCTGTCATCAGCCAGGGAGACGCACTCGAAGAAGGCGGCTTGGAGGCACTGGTACCCCCCGACCCGCTCCACCCCCCTGCTCCTGGCTCCGCCATGCTGGCCGTACCAAACATCGGCCCCCTTGTATCGAACCCCTGGCCTCCGAGGGGTCGTGCTAATACATCTGCCTACTTTTGGGATGTCGGCCTCTGGGCAGCGTGCTGGGAGTCGAGGAACATCATGACGAGGCAGTTCGAAGAACACTGCCAGTACGTAAAGTCATGGTGCACCTACTGGGACGATACATCCGTCTCGGAGAGCTTCCCGACATTGGCAACGGCGGCAGATCGCGGTCCCACCCGGCGCGTCACGGTCGATCCAGAGGTGGACCTCCTGCATCTCACCTTTGAGGACTGGGGCTCGGAGCCCAGCTGGGAGGACATCTGGGTGCACCTGAGCTTCAGGACGGTGGTGCGTGGCCTGGGACCGGTGCGCAACGTGGCGGTGGAGTACGAGCCGTGCTGGAGCGCCGATATGCCACTGTCCCTGATGCATCTGTACATTGAAGAGGGTGTCCGCGGGTTCTTCATCCGCCTGTTGATGGCAGCGGTGCATGAACGCATAGCGGCCTTCGTGTGGCTGATCGACCGAAGTACGGCCACGCCGGACATTCCGCCGTGGTGGGAGCTGCCGCGTCAGGTGTTCAGCGACGTCGGCACGGAATACATGGAGACGGATCGGAGGGAGATGGTGTGGGAAGACAGGCCAGGGATGTATGGCAACGCAGCGTGCTTTGTGGCGCAGCTGTCGCAGTATCGAGACTGGGCGAATCCGTTCCGTCGCCCCAATGTCAACCCGGGATGGGTGGTTGATCTTGACGAGTATGTGGGCATTCTGACCTGCAGAGACGTCTAGTCTAGATACCATGTATGCATCTCACACGATGGGCAAATATAGTAGTAGCTAGTTGGTAGCTAGTATCCGTATAATATGGCATATATGGCCTCGGCCAATGGCACATCGTGGTCCATGCGTCTTGTTCCTGATCTGGTAACCCCACAATGGCGGTGGGTCCAGACTCTGTATATCCATAACGGAGCAAAACCCAGAGACTACAGTCTACAGCCAGAAACAGAATAGACATTTGCTACTGAGGCCCGCTTACTGGTGTGGTTTGCTCCCATCATCCGTCCTCGGCTACTCATCTTCGAGCATGCTCGTATCTATGAAACCCATTGAAAAAATCGCCCTGGCTTTCCTGACTGTCTCATCATCGCTCTCTGCCGGGGGGAGGGACCTAGACGTCGGTAATGGAGCCCTAACTCATCAAGGGCTATATGGTAATCTTGATCTCGTCTATGCCCCTTTCCACCGGAGCGAGTTCCGCCGCGTTTTTCTGAGCTGTCTTCCGAATCTCCTCGCATTTTCCCGCTACCTCCTTCTGGAATAACTGTCGCGCCTTGGGTCCCAGCGCTGTCAAATCCTCGAAGTACCGTCGTATGCCGCTGTGGCCGATCAGGCGACAGGTCTGGAGCAGCAGCGCCTGGTGTGTAAACTGCCACAACTGGTCTGCGTAGTCGCCCTGCTGCTCCGCGATCTTGAGGGCCTCGAGAAGGAGACCGTATATTTCGGCTTCAGCGAGGATCCGAGGATTCGAGGCGATGAACTCGTAGCTGGAGCGGTAGCTGGAGGTCCTGATCTGGGCAAAAATCATCCCTTGTGCCGATGCCGCCGGTGCTGCCGACAGCGTGGATGCTCGGGCCCTCCTACCGCTGTCCTTGGGGGACAATGGTGCGTCCTGATTCCTGCTTGCGAGGCTTGCCTTCTCCAGCTTGGCGAGCATCTTGGCTGACCTTGCCTGCGAGTCGCGTGTTCTCTGGATGCATTTGTGGAGCTCTTCTACCATGACCTCACGGCGCCTTTTACCCTGCACCTTCTTTCTATTGACTGTCCTGTTTGCCTGGTTTAGAACCTCCAATATTAATTTTGAGAAGGTGGGCACGGGCCTGCCGTCGTTGACACACTTGGGGAGTGTTGGCGGTTGATCCTCCCTGGGGTCCCATGGGACCAGCACCGTGATTGCACGAAATACGGCATCGGCGGCGTTGCCGGCTGTCGTGTCGCTGGCGCCCTGGGGGTGTGACTCGAGGAAGGAGAGCAGGGTGGACAGGCGGTTGATCATGGTGCTGTCAATGATGCGCTTGTACTTGATCGATGCGATGTCCTCCCTTAGCGTTTTCTGGTTCTTCTTTTCCCTGATAGAGGGATCTTCATCGTCGTTAGAGCAAAAATCAATGTCAGGGTCTTGCTTGAACCCGAACGCTTCCTGGGTGGGGCTGGCAGTCAGTGCCTGATCTGACAAGGGGGATGGTTAGGAAACATGCCAATTGATCAAAGTCAAACATCTTGACTATGGTGCCAGCCGGAATGTGGTGTGGATACAAAGTAAAGGTGTTGTTGACAGCCGAGGTTGGATGTTGGATGTTGGATGTTGGTTGGAGCTTGTTTAAACAAGGTAATATACCTTACAAGAGATACGTAATGTTGTCAGTTGCAAAACACACACCTCACTGGGAAGTCATCACCCAGCAGGTAAAGGATTCAGCACTGTTCAAGGGTATTCTCGCCCAGCTGGGATGGGGGGCGTGGCCTTCCCTCATGAACTTACTACTAGCACCTACGGATAGAGCTACCAGAAAGGCACCTACACCACATTCAAACTACATACCTGGCTGCCAGTGGCCGTGGGTGCGCAATGCTTTCGCCCAACCACGTGGCAATCACCTCAACCACGTTTCCCCCATGTTCCCAAAGGTTGCCGGGATCTTGCAGTGATCCGATCCCAACGCCCACATCGTCCTGTGCAGAGTTGGGGCAGGCTGGCACTCTTAATTACTAGGTTTGCATACAGAGACAGGTGTGAACACCCCTGGTCGCAGCGGGCGTTGATCCAGACCATGGACACGCCCGTGTCGCGGACCATGTCCAGATGAGATGCTCCCTCAGGACTTGCGAGAACATAAATGAGCAGCATTGACATGAGACGTACATGATGGGGATGATGGGCCTCTCCGGGTCGCGAACTCGGGCTTGGCCCAGCGTTAGCAGGTACAGGGTAGCATGCCATGATTGCAGCTTACGTAACATGCCGTTCCAGTCAGGATTGGAAGAGCTGATTGGCCCGATGGAGTCGCCGCTTATCGGCCTCGGATGGACTTGCTCAATCGAGAAAGGGGGGGCGCGGCGCCCCGAGTCGCCCCCGACTCCATGTCCCCGACCGCCCGGAACCCCGATTCTCGCTGTCACGCCCAGTTAGTTCACGTGGACTCCCGCTCCCACTCTACCACAGGGGACACCCGTCGCTAACATCCCACCAGGCTCAGCATAAGGAGCCTCACTTATGGAGGGCCCGTCCAGAATCACACCAGGCTATCCCTACCACGCGACCTACCCAGCTTCAGGCCATAGCACCCATTACCTCCCAACATGACGATCCGTGTGACAGAGATCACCGAAGCCGATATCGATGGCGCCGTAAAGGCAGTCCAGTAAGCAGTGCACGGTCTCCGTCTGGGGGCACACAGTTCCATGCTGACATGCGCCGTAGGCAGGCCTTTGTTGGAGACCCATATAATGTGTGGGTGTACGATCACTCCAAGGTCGGTACTAGGCTGCCCTGCCATTGACGACTGCAAATGGGATCTACCGTCCCATTGCATGCCTTTGAGATATCAGCTAACGGGGCAGATAGTTCAACACAGAGAGGAACCATGCATCGCTAGCCCTCCGCATGCGATGGGGGATGCGCAATGGCATCTTCCACGTCGCCAAGGAGGAGGGCAGCGACAAGGTCATCGGCGTGGCGATGTGGCTCCGTCCCCAGCCTGCAGGCCAGCCCCCGTCGTGGAACGACTGGCTCGAGGGCTGGCGGCTCTGGGCTGGCCAGGTTGGCATGAACCTCTGGTACGGACGGGGAGGTCTCAAAGTCAATGTAAGTCCCAGCTTGCAAACCCCCCCTCCGGCCCCATTGTCATGCGTAGACGATTCTGACACGTCGGCCGTCAACAGCGGTATTACATCTGGAAGGATGCACAGGCCAAGGCACAGGAGGAGCTGTGGACCGACCCGAGGGGGTATTATTTCCTCAACATCATGGTTGTCCTCCCCGAGGCACAGGGCAAGGGAGTCGGTGCCAAGATGATGAAGGTTGTGTCAGATCAGGCCGATGCCGAGGGCATCAAGTGCTACCTCGAGTCCAGCAGAGATGTCCCCAACATGGCCATCTACGGACGATTGGGGTTCAAATTCCAGAAGGAGATGGTCTGCGATGACGACGGCGACGCCATCAACCTCTTTACCATGATGAGAGAGCCTAATGCGGAGCCTAGCGATGGGAGATAGGCTATGTTGTTTGTACTCGTATTGGGACCGGCATTCGGGTCTGGGGCGTTACTGTTAGCGGCCTCAGCCTCTGTTGTAATACATTGAATTCCCCAAGATTTTTGTCTTCAGCCCCGCAATCGCAGCTGTGTAAGTGAGACGGCGACGTTCTATTACCGCGCGATAATGCGCTGCTCGCCTCGGTCCGTTCTCCGGCCTCGAGGTGAGGATAAATCAATGACTAGATTGTTGAAAGCATGTAGGTTAGGTAGGTGATGGCGAGGGCGCTGACATAAGGTAGAGGCGACTCCAGCCGTATTTCGCTTCTACCTGCCACTATTCGGTTAGTTGCGGAGATGCCTCCTCACCCCCGCTTGGGACTCCTGGGAGACTCAACCCACATCAAAAGCCCCGATTCACCCCCTTAAGATATCGGTTTAGATGTGTAGTAGACTTCAAAATCAAAGTTGAATTCACCACTGCAATATGATAGACGACAACATCGGCACCACCTTCGAGGAGAGGGCTGCGTGGGCTCTGGCCAAGAGGGACGCCTCCCTCGCCAAGGTCGAGCCCGCGCTGCGAGGCATCCCTGATGAGCTGCCTCTGAACTCCCAGGGCCTGGCCAAGGAGGTGCTGACTGCACGGGAGATCGAAATCACGGAGAATTTCTCCGTGGTGGAACTCTTGGCTGCTCTGCGCGAGAGGAAGATCTCAGTCGAGGAGGTGACCAGGGCCTTCCTGCGACGAGCAGCACTGGCGCAGGTCGCGGTAAGCCCCAGCTCACCCGTCTCCATTGTATTCATCTCATAAAGAACATTATGCCTTGCTGACATGAGCGGGCAGACCAACTGCCTCGTGGAGCTGCTGTGGGACGAGGCCATCGCCCGGGCCAAGCACCTCGACTCGCTCCCCGAGCCCAAGGGCCTGCTCTTCGGGCTGCCCATCTCGACAAAGGAGCACCACGGCATGGTGGGCGACAACGTGTCGACGCACGCCTCCTTCGCCGCCTGGATCGGCAAGCCCCACGGCTCCAACCTGCTCTACGACACCCTGTGGAGCGAGGGCTGCGTCTTCTACGCCAGGACCACCCAGCCCCAGCTCATCATGCACCTCGAGACCATCAGCCCCACGTTTGGCCGCACCGTCAACCCGTACAACCGCAACCTGACGCCGGGGGGCAGCAGTGGCGGCGAGTCGGCGCTGCTGGGCATGCGGGGTAGCATTCTGGTGAGCTTTTTGGTAGTGATGTGAGCAACCTATGGATGGGTGGCTGACTGTGAGCAGGGCGTTGGTGGTGATATCGGCGGGAGTATCCGCTGCCCATCGGCTCACGTCGGTGTCTATGGCTTCAAGTAAGGGCTCACCACTATGAAGTTGAGGCCGTGTTTACTGACTGATGATGGCACAGGCCGACTCTGCGGCGCATCTCGGTAATGGGCGGCCGAGCTATCATGGTTGGCAAGGAGGTCATCTTCTCCACCCCGGGTCCCATGACGGTGGACCGGGAGGCCCTGGAGCTCTTCATGAAGGTCGCCCTGGCGTCCAAGCCGTGGAGGATCGACCCGTCCCTGACCATCCGAGAGTGGACGCCTCACAAGTTCACCAAGCCTCTCAAGGTGGCGGTTCAGTGGTGGGATGGCGTCGTGCAGCCCCATCCGCCCATCACCAGGGCCATGAGGGAGGTGGCCGACGCGTGCCGCAAGGCAGGCATGGAGGTCGTGGACTGGGACTGCGTGCCCCTGGACCACAAGAAGGCCTGGGATATTATCTCGGCCATGTACTGGCCCGATGGCGGAGAGGAGGCCCTGACGCTGCTCGAGTCTGCTGGCGAGCCTGTCCTTCCGCTGACCAAGTTCATCATCCACGAGCAGCCCACAGTGAAGAACCACACCCAGCACGAGCTATGGGAGGTAAGACATATCTGGACCCGGCCCCTGGAGACGAGTGATGAGTTCTAACAGGATCCCTAGCTTACCCGTCGGCGTGACGCATACCGAGCTTCATATGCCCAGGCGTGGACCAACACCGGCAGCACTGCAGAGGACGAGGTTGATGTGATTCTCTGCCCTGCCTCCTTTGGCGCCGCGACCCCCCATGACCAGTCCCGGTACTGGGGCTACACGGCCCAGTGGAACCTCCTCGACTACCCGGCCGCCGTCTTCCCGGTCACGACGGTTGACCAGGAGAAGGACGTCAAGGACGCTGACTACGTCCCCAAGAACGAGCAGGACAAGTTTGTCTACGACATGTACGACCCGGCAAAGTACCTCGATGCGCCGGTCAGTCTGCAGCTGGTCGGGCGTCGGGAGCACGACGAGAAGGTCCTCGCGGCGCTGGCGGAGATCGAGCGGGCCATGGGTAGAAAGTAGTTAGACTATTATCACTTACATGGTAATTTACTATCTAATGAGATGAGTCCACATGAAATGACAGGGTCACTTTCAGGGAACTATTGGCAGATTGTAGAACTACTAGTTATGTGATTCGTATAAGCTACTCCATACATACTTGGGCACTGGATCTCTAATGGGGCTGTGGCCTCTAGTACTGATGATAATGGTATACGCCAATATTTCCATGCTAATAAGAACCATATACTGTAAATCTTACAGGCTGGATCGTGCTTTGTGACAGCTCGAGTACTGGTGGTAGCTTTGCTCCCGCAGAGACTTTCCCAAAGAGGAAATCGAGAGCGAAGTTGGAGGAGGCGAATCCATCCCCACCTTGTCAATATTAGTGACCTTGGTGACCTGGACACGCGCCATGCCCAGCCCATGTTACCCCAACATGGGTTCCATGGCATGGTGCATTGCCCAGAACACTGTCTATCGTCCATTGACTAAATAGTATACACGCCGCTATCAGTGGCCACATGCCCACCCTATCAAAAAGACAGGGCTCACCCGCGGCATCGACCAGACTGTTGACTATTGACCATTGTACGGCGCCAGGGACATAGCATCAATATTCAATACCATTTGAGGTGAGCCAACGCCAACATTCAACATGGACTCCAAGACTGCCGCCAGCGCCCAGGAGACCAAGCACAACCACAATGAAGAACTATCCCCCTACCTGAGTATGTCCACAGACCAAATGAGCCCAAGTTCCAAGTGCTTGCTGACCCGTACACCCCTCCCCCCAAAAGACGGCGCCATGTCGCGCTTCGTCACAAACATCTCCAAGGCCATCTCCGAGGACCCAGGACTGCCTCGCCCCAACCCAACCGTCTCGGCTTGGCAGGTTCCCGCCCACCCCGTGGCCTCGCACCAGTCGGCCTCGCTGCCCCAGCGCACCGACTTTGCCGTCATCGGCTCCGGCATCACCGGCTGCAGCGTCACCAAGACCCTCCTGGAGCACCGGGGAGACGTCGTCCAAGGCGCGCATGTTACCCTGCTTGAGGCCCGCACCCTCGTCAGCGGCGCGACGGGCCGCAACGGGGGCCACCTCGTGACGGCGTCGGGCCACACCTTCGGCCCGCTGGCGAGGCAGCACGGCGTCGAGGCCGCCAAGCAGATCACGCGCTTCAGCATCCTCAACATCGAGCACGTCATGAAGATGGTGCGCGGCATGGACCCGGCCCTGCAGGAGGAGTGCCAGATCCGCGACGTCCTCAAGGTCATGTCCGTGGCCGACGACGAGACCTGGGCCGCCGCGAGGCAGTCTGTCCTGGACTTCCAGAGGGCCGTGCCCGAGTACAGCAGCTATCACCGCATCGTGGAGAAGGAGCACGTAGCAGAGGTGAGCTCGCATATGGGTGCTTCTTCTGGCACAAGGGGGGAGGGGGGGGAGGGGAGAACTACAGCACTGACATGTCGACCAGAGGTGGAACATCAAAGACGTCTCAGGGGCCGTCGAGCACGAGGCCGGCGCCATATGGCCCTACCGCCTGCTGACGGGCATCTACGAGCGCCTCCTCAAGCAGTACCCAGATCGCCTCTCCATCGAGGCAAACACGCCCGTGACACGGGTCCAGTTCTCCCCCTCAGAAGAAGACCCCCTTTACCCCTACACCATCACCACGCCCAGGGGCACCATCCGCGCCAAGAAGGTCATCCACTGCACCAACGGCCACGCGTCGCACCTCCTGCCCAAGCTCGCCGGCCGCATCTACCCCTTCCGGGGCACCATGACGGTGCAGAAGCCGGGGCCGGAGCTCAGCAACATGGGCGCCTCGCGGTCGTGGAGCCTGGCGCACAGGTCCACCCTGGACGCCGACACGGGGCTGTACGACACGGGACTGTACTACCTGCAGCAGAACGCCCAGACGGGGCGCATCTGGATCGGCAACGAGACGGCGCACATGGCGGACATCCTGACGGCGGACGACACTGTCGTCGCCGACGTGACGCGGCGGGCGCTCGAGACGGTGCTGCCGCGCATGTTCCTCGAGGGCTGGGGCGAAGAGAAGACGTCCGAGATCGAGGCCATCTGGTCCGGCATCCAGGGCCACACGGCCGACGGGCTGCCCGTCGTGGGCCAAGTCCCTGCTTCCCTGACGGGGGGAGGAGACGCGCGCGACGACGGGCAGTGGATCGCGGCGGGCTTCAACGGGTACGGCATGGACAAGTGCTGGCTGACGGGCAAGGCGCTGGTGTACATGATGCTGGGCGAGGACGTGAGCGACTGGTTCCCGGGGGCGTTTGTCATGACCGAGGAGAGGCTGCGTACGGAGCTCACGGCCGACAAGACGGTGCTCAAGTTTGCCAGGATTGCGCTGCCCAATGGCGCGAAGACGACCAGGCTGTGATGGCTGCTGTGGCGGGTTGTATGGTCTACATAGCGGTACATGTTTATTTACAGAGTATATATGGTCGGGTGGAAAGACATGTGAACATGATACATGAATCATCCCATCATGGTGCCCAGCTTCTTCTCGTAGGCAACGTCCAGCCAGTACACGTCCTGCTGCCCGGCGTCCATGGCCGACCAGACATGGTTGATGAGCTCGAAGATGACCCTGCTCTTGCGCAGCGGTAGGATGTGCGTGTACGCCGCCAGCCGGGACCCGACAAACTTCCTCGCCCGCGCGACCTCGATGGACGTCTTGTCGATGGCCAGCACGCCAATGGCGTCTTGGGCACCGGGGCCGCCGCTCGGGGGTGGCTGCTGCTGCTGCTGCTGCTGCTGCTGCTGCTGCTGCTGTTGTAGGTGCTGGGGGTCGCGCCTCAGCTCGCTCGACACGGCGACCATGACAAACGGCTGCGCGCTGCGGGTGCGCGACTCAAAGGGTATCTCCCTGAGGATGCCGAGGATGTGCATGGCCAGCTTGGTCAGCCACGTCTGCCGCTCGTGCGTGTTGGGCGGCCTGACCGACGGCAGCGGGCGCAGCAGCTGGTCCCTGTCCCAGGGCGTGTACCGCTCGTTCAGGAGGTCCGGGAACACGCGGTACAGCTGCAGCAGGCCCGTGCACCGGTACGCCTCGTCGATGAGCTCGAGGTGCTTGAGGGGCGTCTTGGGGTCGCCCGGGTCCTTGAACTGCGATAGCTCGGGGGTCTGGTGGGCGAGAAGGACGCGCTCCAGGCGCCGTGCCTCCCTCAGGGCGTTGCGGAAGACGTCGAGGTCGTTCTCTGTCATGAACTTGACGGCGGACATGTGCTTGCGGTACTGGAAGATGAGGATCCCCGTGTCGGTCAGTATCCGGACCATCTCATGGGAGATCCCCGAGTACGGATGAGGTTCCGTGGACTTTGCTGGGCCGGTTAGGCCGACGGACGAGCTCCGCCGGTAGTCGCCCAGCTGGTTGCTGTCTGTCAGGTAGACGAGCAGCATGGCCCAGTAGTCCATGGTGTCGCTGAAGAAGGACAGGCTCGCGTCGCCTGCCGCCTCTGCCGAGATGTCGTTGAGCATGCTGCAGCTTGCGCGGAAGATGTCTGTGGCCAGGTTCTGCGGGGTGAGCCAGCTGGAGGTGTGGCCGAGCAGGGTCGACGCGAGGAGCATGGCGTTCTTGTACGTAGGCGATGGTGAGCTGTCGTTGTGTTTGTGGATGAGCTCGAGTGCCTGGCCGTGCTCGCTGCGGGCGACGGACTGGAGGTGTGGGAAGTCTTCTGATAGACAGGCCGCGGCCATGCTCTGGATGGTGTGGTGCAGGGCTCCGGATGATTGCCACATGGTCTCGACAATGTTGCGCATGACGTTGGTCTTGCTGTCCCAGAGACAATAGAGGGTGATGACTTCGCGGAAGAAGTATTCAGACAGGGCGGTGGGCAGGTTGAATATCTCCCGGGGGGTGTTTGGAAAGGGGGCTAGATCCATGGCATTGGTCTGCTGAGGCTCGCCCGGGCCTTGTACCAGCGTGACGCTATCGTTGGAACGGGCATGGCTCCCTGCAATCTCTTCGGCGCTGGCTGAGGGAGATGAGCTGTTGTTGGTCGTATCGACGGTCCAGGCCGTTCCCGCAGGGTCGGCATCGCCTACCAGCAGCGTGAAGGGACTCGGCTGCTCGTGGGGTATGAAGGCGCTGTTGGCGGACTCGTCAAGAAACATCATCTCCTGGGGCATGATGAAATCCCACGGGGAAGGGGAGGCGATCCAGGAGTCCATCCGCGGGACGTCCTCGACGGCTGTGTTGAACTGGGGCGTGGCAACGCTGGTGATAGAGGCCCCCATCTCGCCCATCCTGTACGAGCGCATCATGTTCCTGGATCTTGGTCGCGACGGACTCGCCGTCGCCTCTCGGAAGCCGCTCCTCTCAGCACGAACCTGGTGCTTGTGCGACCATCTCACCTCCAATGCGTAGCCAGGACACTGAAAGCCTCTGTCCTCGCATCGCGCGCAGGCAGGCTTCCTCTCGTCGCATTTGGTCTGGTATTCCCTCCGTCAGCGGCCGTCTCGCCCTCCAGCCGAGGTCCCAGGGGGCTGACTCACCTTCTTAGCCTTGCACCTGAGACAGCCATTGCGAGACTTGGAGTGAGTTGGTCTGGTTGAACTCTGCATCGTGCATGTGGGCTGTGGAGGATCGATGCATGCGGAGTAGAGGGGGCCTCTGGGGGTTCCCGGTATTAAATCGCCGTGAGGAGCCCTGAACCTAATCATGTGGCTTGCTGTTCTAGTGGTTTGGAGTCGCTCGTCCAGGGGGCGTCCAGGGGGCGCGTCCACTGGTCCAGTTGAGGAATAGCGTCACGATAGCCATTCTCCGCAGATAAGCCTAAGTTGTGGCCCTGGACCCCGCACCCCGCAGTCTTCAGGGGGTCAATGAGGTGCTGAACACGAACAGTGAGCCATTAGAATGTATTTAGTGGCCGATGATCGGAAGCTTAAATCCTGGGCATCCAGTTCTCTTAGTGGTACCTATTCGCACCAGCTTTAAGCACATTACACAAGCGATCAAGTACAACATACCAACGTCATATCTTCATTTAATTTTGTCCTCAGCAGCCTATTACAAATCCGAACCCAGGTTCACATGCACCGCCTTGGACTGCGTGTAGGCGTCGATGGCGTACTGGCCCAGCTCGCGCCCGATACCCGACGACTTGTACCCTCCGAACGGGATCCCATAGTGCGAGTCACCCGATGAGTTGATCCAGACCATGCCGGCCTGAAGCTTCCTGGCTACCTTGTGCGCCTTCCTGACCTTCTCGGTGAACAGCGCCGCCGCCAGACCGTACGACGTGTCGTTGGCCTTGGCGATGACCTCTTCCTCGGTGCTGAACTTGCCAATGGCCACCACGGGGCCGAAGATCTCCTCCTTGACAATGGTCATGTCCTCGGTTGTCTAAAAGTCCATGAGTGTTAGGCTCTGGCTGGCTCACCAGGATGGGTCTCGCAGAATAATACGCACATCAGCAAAAACAGTCGGCTCGAGGAAATAGCCCTTGTCTCCGACCTTGGCACCGCCGTGCAGGAGGCGGGCGCCGCTCTTCTTGCCCTGCTCGATGTAGGACAGGATCTTTTCGTACTGCGGCTTCGACACCTGGGGCCCCAGGTAGGTGTCCTCCTTGAAGGGGTCGCCGACCTGGGCGTTGGCCTTGGTGACCTCGACAAACTTTTCCAGGAACTTGTCGTAGATGGTGTCTTGGACGTAGATCCGCGATGTGGAAGTGCAGACCTAGAGCCACGGGATGTCTTAGTATCCCTGTTCAAACTTCAGGCTAGGCCCAGAGTCTCAGTTAAGCAACTTACCTGACCCATGTTGCCCATGATGCCAACGTGGCACCACTTGGCCGCCTGGTCGAGGTCGGCATCCTCGAAGACAATGCTAGGGCTCTTGCCGCCACATTCCAGAGTGATGTTCTTGAGGTTGGCCGAGGCAGCCTTCATGACGGTTCGGCCCGTGGCGGTACTGCCAGTGAAGGCAATCTTGTCGACGCCCATGTGGCTGGCGAGGGCCTGCCCAGAGACCCTGCCAATGCCGGGGATGACGTTGACGACGCCCTTGGGGAGGCCAGCCTCCACGAGGAGGTTGCCAAAGTAGAGCGCAGACAGAGGGGTCTGCTCTGCGGGCTTGAGGACAATAGTGTTGCCGCAGGCGAGGGCCGGGGCGACCTTCCATGCGAGCATCATGATCGGGTAGTTCCTTGGCCATGCTGTCAGTGTCTCATCTTGCCGAGTCTGGGAACACACTAGTCCTGCTCGTGGACGCAGAGACATACCATGGAATGATCTGGCCGCACACGCCTAGCGGCTCTTGGAGCACGTAGGCCAGCTTGGCAGGGGACGTCTCGATGGTGCGGCCAGTAATCTTGTCGGCAGCACCGGCATAGTACCGGAAGACATTGACGCTCTCGCCTAGATCATCACCTAGTGCGACACTGTACGGCTTACCGTTGTCGAAGGCATCGATGCTGGCCAGTAGCTCGCTGTCTCTCTCCAGCAGGTCGGCAATCTTGTACAGAAAAGTGCCTCGCTCAGCTGCACTCAGGTCAGACCATTCTCCCTCAAAGGCGCGGCGAGCTGCGGCGACGGCGGCGTCGACATCGCCCTCAGAGGCGCCCTTGAGCGTGGTGATCTCCTCATCGGTGGTGGGGTTGTAGACGGTGAACTCGTCGCCGTTGGCCGAGACAAACTCGTTGTCAATAAAGAGGCCGGTGGGCTGGGCGTATTTCAGCCCGTTGGGCAGCGAAATTTCGACAGTGGAAGCCATTGCCGTCGGATGAAACGCTGTGAAGAGTGTAGAGATGAAGACGGCAGCTTGACGTCAGGTGGGATTAGCGATGAGATGGTGAACCCCTCCAGACGGGACAAGATAATAAACGCAGTTACATGATTCAGCCATGCCCACCTTCCCCTCACTTCACACGGCAGCGAGCCGCCTCCGTCATCGCCCTTGATTGCGCTGCTACGCATTCGTACTCGTACGTAATACGGCTAGCATTGACTGGTATGGGCTGGTATCGACTGGCATCATCGCGACCGGCGCGGCTGGGCCAAGATCAGTGTCTCGGTAGTGTTCAGTCCAGACCGAACCTCCCTGACTCAGCCTCGCAGACTAACAATACTCCATAATGTCTCTGGTACTCCCAGCAATCAGAAGCTCGCACCCAGTTTCCCGATTCTCCATGGGGCGTCGCCCTCGGACCGCCATACCCAAAAGGCACAAGCTCCAGAGCCCCCAAGACCCCAAACACGACCCCTACCGGCTCTAGTAGTATCAGCAATTCAGCATTAGCCACGGCTTATCTCCCGGTTCCAGGATACCACGCGAGATAGACAACTACCCCACAGAGAAGGGGGGCCCCCCAGCCGTCATGATGGGTCTACTCGTACTGGCGTGGAGCGTCTTAACTCTTAAAAGGGAGGCGGAGCTCAAACCAAGGTCCAAGCTTGCGATGGTTCCTGACGACAGGCTGGTCTTGACCCGCTGAACCACCGTGTACCCATCCCGACATCCCGACATCATTGTGAGCAACAATGGACCATACATCAGACCACAACTCGTCTGCCGGCACCGCCAGCAAAGTCCCCGTCATGGCTGAGAGCGAGAAGACAGCCGAGCATGGCTCCGTCTCCCAGGGTGACGCGACGGTCCAGCGCATCAAGCCCTTCACCACTCTATCAGCCCTGGGTATCGGCTATGGCACCACCAACACCCCCATCGGCCTCCTGCTCGTCCTCGGGAGCACCCTACCCATGGGGGGGACTCCCCTTTTCTTCTGGGGCTTCCTGGTCATGACGCTCGTCGGTCTCGCCACCGCGACCACTCTGGCCGAGCTGGCCTCTGCCATGCCTCACCCTGGAGGCCAGTACATCTGGGTCAACCGCCTCGCGCCCCCCAAGTATCGCCGCTTCCTCTCCTACATCACCGCCCTCGTCAGTTGGCTGGCCGCTGTCGCCACCGGCTCCTCCTCCTGCCTGTCCGTCCCGACGGGCGTCTGCGCCATCATCTCCTTCCTCAACCCCAACTTCGTCTACAAGCGATGGATGGGCTTCGTCGGCTTCCAGCTGCTCAACATCCTGACCGTCTTCGGCGCCAGCTTCGAAAAGGCCCTGCCCAAGATCTCCAAGGTCATGCTGCTCTTCAGCTGCCTCACCATTGTCACCATCTTCATCACCCTCTTCGCCATGTCCGACAACGACCACATGTCCGCCAAGGACTACTTCACCACCTCTACCAACATCTCCGGCTGGTCCAAGGGCATCGCCTTCATCATTGGCATGAACGGCGCCAACTGGAGCTTCTCCTGCCTCGACGTCGCCACCCATCTGGCCGAGGAGATGCCCCGTCCCGCCACCGACATCCCCAAGGCCCTCATCTGGACCATCGTCGTCGGCTTCAGCACCGGCCTGCTCGTCGTCATCTCCACCCTCGTCAACGTCCCCTACATTGACGGGATGGAGGACAACTCGGCCCTGGGTCTGTTCTACCGCATCACCCAGAGCAAGGCCGCCGCCGTCGGCCTCTGGGTCCCCGTCCTCATCACCACCGCCAGCGCCGTCTGGTCCATCCAGACGTGGCAGTCCCGCCTTGCCTGGACCATCAGCCGCGAGGCCGGCTTCCCCCTGCACCAACACCTGAGCAAGATCTCGCCCGCGCCCCTGCAGACGCCCACCTGGTCGCTCATCTTCTCCGCCTCGGGCACCGCCATCTTCGGCTGCCTGTACCTCGGGTCCGACCTTGCCTTCAACTCGCTCATCTCTACTGGTCTCCTGCTGCAGTACATTAGCTATAGCATCCCCGTCGTGCTGGTCCTGTCCCAGGGCCGCTCCAACTTCAAGCACGGCCCGTTCTGGTACCCCAAGCTGGGCCTGATCGCCAACATTGTCATGCTCGCCTGGTCTCTGGTGGCACTCATCTTCTACTGCTTCCCCTACTACCTGCCTGTCGTCACAGACCAGATGAACTATGCCTCGCCTGTCCTAGTGGGGACGCTGGTGCTCATCATGTCCTTGTGGTTCTTGTACGGCAAGAAGAATTACGAGGTCAAGGAGATTCTGGAGTGATGGGTTGGCTCTAGGCTGTAATAAGAATTGTTTTGTTGCGGGTGTAGGATGATGAATTGTTTCGTATTGTACCAGATCAATCAAACCATTGAGTTTATGATATTTGTTTCCATCGCCTCTCGAATATAGTATACCTAAGGTCAACATTGATTCCAGTGATGATGCGCAACCACTAGATACCTCCCTATGTAGATATGTACAGGAATATAAGCATTAATATCATATAAATACATCTACAAATGAAAACATAATATGCACGCGAGTATACATATCGGTGTCATGATGGTGTGCCGCCTTTGGGGACGTTGATCTCGTTTTACTGTACATGAAAAGTGTTCTGTGATTTTAAATAGAACACGGCGAAAGCCAGGCCTTATTGTGGGGAGTATCGACAATACCGTTTATTCAGTGCTGGAATCTATGCTTAATCAGTTACTAATCACCACACACTCTCACAGCGTCTCACACCCACAGCTTCTCATGAACAGTTAAGAGCGAGGCTGCTCGCCGCTCAGTTACTTTGGGAAGGCTACCCTCCTGTAAAACACTGCACTTGAAATTTAATGACATAAAGAAGCCAGAGTACGTCATGTTTTCTAGTTAAGATGAGGAAATTGAATGGCAACAGCACCAAAGCAAGCTGACCCGACAGAGGAGTGCAGCGATATACCTACGAGGTAGAGAGGTTATGCATGACGGGACTTATAGGAGGAATCCCCTTTGCTAGGACCTTAGGCTTTTGAGAGATTAATATAGTCGTCCTACATCCCCTAACTATTATATAATAGTGATATTGCCGTTGTCCTGCCTCGTTGCACCTTTTCATTTTCCTCATAAACCCAGCTCTAATGTCCATCACAGCCAATTTCCTCCGCTCGAATCTCGTAACTCCTGCTCAGGGCATCTCTTATATCCTGCGAAGTAGCCCCCTAATCGCATGAAATCTCGCAGTTATACAAGAGCTACCCTGATTTTTCTTATCTCATTTTAATTGCGATTTACTCTTTCACCACCGACTGGCTGAACGTTTGCTCGGTGAATCAGACGGCATCTCATTTTCATCATCATTGAACTTTATTAACACTTATTAGCTTAGATTAAGGAAGGAAGAAAGGCAAAAAGAAATGAAAATCAATAGGAGGTTTTTTAGTATATATGAGAGGGCAAATTTACTCCCTGGTGATCAAGGCGGTATCTAACCTCATAATGTTCTTGAGCAATAGTATACTCTCTCTCCACCCTCGAGAGTTTTAAACTTCTCATCCGGAATGCTCTTGAGAAGCTGAGTAGAGATTTTCTTTTGAACGCCCCAGTAGCTACAAATACCCCGGAAGATGAATACGCAGTACGGCACCAAGCGCTTGATGGGCGGTTCAATTCAAACTCGATCTGCGCAGCACCCAAGGCTTTGCTACTTCAGCCAAAATCTCACCACAGCCTCTACTCGGTCCCAGACGCACCAGGGCGCAAATATGACCTGGGTAAAGTATCTTCCAAAGGACAGGATCAAATGGAGCGATGGCATCAACTCGACCCCGATATGGCCGTCTGAGCCTGATGTCGCTGTGATCAAGGACATCGTATCTAGTGCCTTGGTCGGCAAGAGTGATGATGTTTCAGTTCGGTTTCTGGCCGACGGGGCGCACCACAAGATATACGAGGTCACACACCCTTCTCACCCGAGGCCGTACCTGTTCCGCGTCGCAGTGCCAGTGGACCCCTGTCTGAAGCTGGAAAGCGAAATGGCAACACTCGAGTTTCTCCGTCAGAGGACCACCATTCCCGTGCCGAGACCGATCGTCTGGAGCTCCACTACTGACAACAAGTTGGGCTACGAGTGGGCATTGGTTGAGAAGATCCCTGGGGTCGAGCTCCGCGACGTGTGGCGCGAGATCCCATGGGAGAAAAAAGTCCAGATCATTCAAACCATTGCTTCCTATCTTGCACAGCTCTGGGACACGAGTCAAAAGTTCTCTCGGATTGGGTCGCTATATTTCTCAACATATAGGGAGGAGGGAGTGCCCCCTAGCAAAGATCCACAGACCAGCGTTGATGTCTCTCCGTCTTCTTCATTGCCCATTCCGCGGCAAGTGGCCAGCCTCGAAGAGGCCTCAAATCATGGCTTCATTGTTGGGCCGTCGATCGACGGCGCTTTCTTTGCAGGACGACGGCGCTATCTCGAAGTTTACCGTGGTCCCTATGGGAGCTGTCGTGCCTGGCTCGGATCCCTTATCCGCGTTGAGCAGGAGTTCATTAGAACTGCTCGGATTCTCATAGAGAAGAGGGGTGAGATGACACCCGACCACATCTCCGAAGATTGGTCGGATCTCATGGATGAGATTGGTGTCGATGAGGACGACTTTATGGACGATTACGAAGACATGGTTGCGTCATGTGCCGAATATGAACGATTATTGCCCAGCGTCTTTCCCCACCAGGATCCCCACGACAATCCTCGGTTCTGCCTTCATCACTGCGATCTTAGGGAGGCTAATATTCTGGTCGACCCTGAAACTTTTGAAATCACAGGAATCATCGACTGGGAGCAAACATGCACCGTGCCGGACTGGTACGGTATGGACTACCCGCTAGTCATTAACAAACATGAGCCTCTCAACCCAGGAGTTGAGCCCCCTGTACCCAAGACCTACAATGTCGATTCGGACGAGTATTGTGCACCCCAGGTAGCCGAGCGTGACCGGTGGGAAGCCAAGCTGCTCCGAGAACAATTCGATTACCAGTTGGAAAACCTGGGGTTCAAGGACTGGCGCCCCAAGGCAAGAGATCACGCTCTCAAGTCGCGGTTCATTGAGGGGGTGGGGGAGCTCGCTGAAAACTGGGAACGGTCCAGGTATCAGCTAAAAAAGATCTATGAGATGCTGGAGGAGCTTGAGCCAGGCGAACGTTGATATAACCTAACCTCGTGGATGGGATAGGCATATAGTCGAAGCAGAGCCCTCAGGCTGGACCTTTTCCTTGTTCCTTCTGCAGTGTTATATAGACTGAATTAGAGCCACCCTTACGTCGTACGTTATTCTACTATGTGACAAGGGACCAGTCCATCACAACTTATTAGGCAATAGGCCTAATGGCCACGACAACACCATAGAGACAAATTAGACACTCATGCAGCACTGAGCAGCCTTTGCCGCCCGTGCTCGGTATCCATCCAGTAGGCATAGTATTAACCATACTCTTCCGGCCAAAAGATTGATAGTGCGCATGGAACCTCCGGCAATGCTACAAATTCGCCGACCCCAAGGGTTCTCCCAGGAGCGCATGGCATCTAGAATTATGCGTATTTCTGCAGTGATGGTATCGCGCTGCACCGACGTAAGATCATGGAACACCTCATCAAGTCCTGTTGCCAGGTAGGCGCGTCATGAGACTGGAAACAGGGGTGCATGGGGTACGTGGGTATTCCCCGAAGCTGATGGTCTTTGGGGCGGGGATTCCAGCGGTGCGCATGGTCATCTGGTCATTATGGACTGCACTTCTTCAAGACTGGTGCCGTCGGGCTATTCTAAAAGCAGGCCGAACGGCAGAGGTACGCCATGAGAGAGGTACTCCGGGCAGTGAAGACCTCAGCACCTCGGCATGCAAAGATTTGATGTTGGCGAAAAGGCTGGGTTGTGTTCTCGAATGGTCTGGGGATGTGGTCTGCTGCCCCTGCACGGTATTTCGCACCATGGGCAGCCTACGGGGATTTTTTTTGGATGTGGCGTAGAGGGGGCTGAAGGCGGCGAGTGTCGAGTGTTTTCCCCGGGATCATGGCCCCGAATCCGACGCTGAGGCGCATCATGGCGCAGTTCCATGTTCAGTGTCAGCCGGGCGCTTGGCGGTGTGGCGCCAGTATCGGCGACGGCGGCCTCCGGCTTCAATGCCGCGGACTCAAGGATGTGTGACCGCCTTGATTCTTTATCGGAGCCGATACCTTTCAGTCGAGGGCCGAAGGCCCGCATTTGATCGGATACGTGTGTTCACCCGATATCCACTATTTATGGGGATCAACCGACAATAGTCGGAGCTGTCAGACAGGTTGCAACTTGCAAGCGCAGTGTCCAGAGGTCATACCAGGCAGCGCCGTCTTCTCACACTACCCGGATCAGATGGTCCCGATAGAAACTGAGAAAATAACCCGATGGAAAGGATAAACTGAAAACAAGCGGAAATACATACAAGTATTCGTACGAGGACGAGAAGAGCAAAAAGTCAAACGCCCGCAAGCCAGGCCGGCTTATCGCCGTTTGCTCCCCCCAGTTACTCTCCATAATAATGCCAAGTCCAACGGTGGGCCCAGGGCCGAAAGCAAGTGCAAAGTGGAAAAGAAAAGAAAAGAGGAAGACGAGGACGGCCGTGGAAATGTGGGAGTGATGCGCTGCTGCCTTCTCGTCTGACGTGAGCTGTACTAATAGCCCAGGGTGGTAGTTTTGTAGGGTTGTACTCGTAGGGGTTGTAGGGTCGTTCTGCAGCCCTGCGCCCAGCTGCCATGGTCCATCACCCATGCAACAACCCATGCAACGGCCCTTGCAACGGTCCTTGCAACGGTCCTGGCAAAAGGGTCTTCGGGCAAAAGAGGCTAGTCCTAGGATTGCCTCCTCGGGCTTTTAACTTGTCTGTGGCCGTCGGCTCCTAAAATTGAGGCCCTTCCAAATAATAGCGGGAGGCGCGCACTCTAGTCAGCCTCCAGATCGATAGTTAACAAGTCAACTCTGGGCATAGCCGTCGCCCCATGGCTTCACCCGGCAGACATTGGGATGTGGTGAGTGTCGTGGACTCGTGGGGGATGGATCATGTATTGATGGAACCTCGACACCAAGAGCGTGCTGTTGGCCAACAGTAAGATAATATTAGTACAACACACCTCACATTGCGGGCGTCAGACTGACGGTCTGGGAATACAGGGGCCGGCTCTTGGCGCATCAATGCCGACATGTCCCAACGCTACGAATAACGCAGTGTACGGAGCACCGCGTTTCGCTCTGCAGCATCCTGGGCATTCGTGTAGAAATCGAGACAGACCATGGCAGGGGCAGACTCTTCTTGGCGGCCGAGGCTGCCTGGACTACGAGTCGAGCACGAACAATACTGAGTAGGATACGGAGTGCGCGACGTCTCGGCCTCTGGAATCGTTCGCATCCGTTTTTCTGGAAGCCAGATTTGTCGGTTGCTGCTTTGCTGGCCGTTCGCCGTCCTGGATGCCCCCAGGCACGGCGCAGTGGCCCAGCATGCCCAGCAACCAACCACATGCGCCATATCGCTCTTACATGCACCAACACTTCCGGCCCCCAAATCCAAGAACCAACAGCCAAGACTTCCTCTGCTCCTCAATGCGCAGCAGGAATGCTACCGGCGGTGCCCACTGCCGTCGGTGCCTCCCTGATATTAACAATCCCGGCGTGGTCACGGGCAGGGCCTTTTGCTGTGGGAGAAGCTTGGCTCCAAACAAGGCAACCTCCGAACTATTCTTATCCGTACTCCGTACGGAGTACTCATGCTTGATATCGCCTCACTGCCGGCAGATGAGTCCAGTATATATAGGCTGACGGCCAAGCCGCGGCAGGTGAGAGGTTGTTGTACAGAGTAAGCACCAAGCTCTTGAGCTCTTAGCCTCTTTCGTCTGCGGGCTTATTACTCGTCTTTATATATTGGCCTTTGTTGTTCTATAATACTATAATACTACGGTACTCCCAGCCTCATGGGTTCCCTCCAACTTCGGTTTGCCGCCCCCTGGGTGCTGGCACTCACCTCCGTGGTGGCGCCTCTCGCCGCCGCCGAGGCCCTCCCTCCTCTCCGAATCATGCCTCTCGGCGACTCCATCACCAGGGGGAGCCTCTCCTCCGACGTCAACGGCTACCGTGAAGATCTCCGCGAGAAGCTGCTGTCCTATGAGAAGGCCAGCAACTTCACCGTGGACATGGTCGGCAGCCTCAAGGATGGAAGCATGGAGGACAACGACCACGAGGGCCACAGCGGCGAGTACCTGAGCGACATCCTCGAGAACCTCGAGCTGTCCATCGACACCAAGCCCAACATTGTTCTCCTGCACGGCGGCACCAACAACATGGACAAGGAGGTGGACCTCAAATTGGCCGACCAGCTGATGGAGTCCATCATCGACCGCCTCCTCGAGGGCTCGCCCAAGGCCACCGTCCTCGTCGCCCCCGTCATCTGGGCCAACGACGCGCGCATGCAGGCCAACACCGACTCGTTCAACGAGAAGCTCGAGGACCTCATCGAGAAGAAGCAGGACGACGGGCAGCACGTCCTGTCCGTGTCCATCGCCATCGCCAAGGCCGACCTGGCCGACAGGAAGCACCCCAACGACGAGGGCTACGCGAAGATGGCAGAGGCCTGGTTCGACGGCATCGTGGCCGCGCAGAAGCTCGGGTGGATTGAGCCTCCCGAGGAGGTGGACTCCAAGGAGCTGGAAGGCATGGGGCTGGCAGATACGTCGGAAGACGAGTCGGAAGACAAGTCGGAAGACAAGTCGGAAGACAAGTCGAAAGACAAGTCGGAAGACGACACGTCGGCTGCAAGCCCCAAGCTGGCTCCCCCGGGGCTTCGTTTTTCACGGGATTCAGCGTCGGGATATGCATGGGGTGGTGTATCGCTGGGTCTGGTATTGGTTGCGCAAATGCTCATCTAAAGGGTACGATGATATCCTTGGATTGAGGAGAGGGCTACAATGAGCCCCAAGAATCCCCGCGACGGGGAAATCACGATAACGGGAATGGATATGGGGGGGGGGATCTCAACCCAATCCAAACATCTTTAGAAGCTACATATACATATCCATAGTACATAGTAGATACCCAAGCAGCAGCATAGCATAGAATTGAATGAAGGCTCACGCATTACCTCCAAGATGACCTTGTATTCTCAATGTCACGGCCAGTGAAGAGGAGAAAGATTGTGATTCTGGTGGCTCTCGCCTTGCGTGGGACCCTTGGAACCGAGACGAGGTGCCTGCTTGCCAAGTGCTGCGTGTCAGAAATGCCCGCAGAGTTGCATGTAGTCGTTGGGGGCGGAATTGATAAATTGACAAACCACGTTGCATTGCAGCTCCTTCCCTCACGGCTTTACCGAAAGTCGTCGTTCTTCTTCCATGCACTGATTAACTTATTCCCGTCGCACTGCTCTCCTGCCCCCTGCACGCCCTCCTTGGCGTCGGCAAATCTGAACCGTTACCCTAGAGGTCATCCCCATTCTGCCATGGACGTGGAGTTGCGATAGCTGTTGGTCGATGGCGAATGGGGGCTTGGTGAGAGAAGTCCATCTATATATATATATATCTTCAGTCTCAAGAAAAAGCAGGGGTTGTGGTTTTGGTTTTTGCCCGTCTTGCTGGGCCACCCCAGGCTATCTTGTGCACCTGCCCGAAAAGATGAGGGGTGTAAGGGCCAGACGAAATAATGAAAGACGGGATTTTTATTAGATTAAGGGGTATTCCATCTTTGTGGAACTTGGTGTTATTAGGCAAAGCTGCTTCCCAAAAGCTACATGTATATTGAGCCAACTTAAAAAGCGCTGAGGCATAGCTTCCAGCTTTGGCTAAATGAATGAGAGCAACATTTTCCGATCTGATTGGCGATCGATCTATTCAGGGCGCTCTAATCAGCCATTGGCTAGAGAAACTAGAGAGTATTCGTATAGGTCCCCGTAAATAGGAAAGATGATGCCTTCGTGATGCCCAAATATGAAGTTTGATGCCATTGTGGCAGAAGGACGAGCGCAGCGAGGATAGCCTCTGCAGCTAGGATACCCTAGAGGTATCAGAAGCGTCAGAAGCATCAAAACATAACTTTTAGTAGCACTGGCTTATGTTTAGACGATAAGGCTTGACGAATTCGAGCTCGTGCTGCTTAAGCTGATGTCTCTCCTTCTCCACCCATTGAATCAGTCAACTTCATATTCGTTCTGGTAGACGTTGTCGGGGAATGGATTGTCGTTTGTTTAAACGGTGTGGAGACGGGCGGCTGGGGATATAGTCTGAGACAATGCGGCTCCCACATGAAGATAGGTAGGTATGCACTATGCGGTGTAATGGTACCGTGCGTATTCGTACATGTTTCAAATTCTCAGCCAAAGTTGAAATAGGAATCTCCGTATTACCAATTCTGTATAGACTATGTAACATTGTAGGAGAAGAATGAGGTGCTGCCTACCATGGCATTCAAAAGAATACAGCAACTACTTACTTGATACGCACCTTGTATATCTAACCACCCCTTCCGACTAAATGGCCGCCCCTTCAAGTATTGTCACACTAACAGCTGGCGACAGCAAGCTGCAGTGCACACAGTAAAGGTAGGCCTTGTAGTCAGAGGCAGCGCTCGCTGTTAAAGAGGCAAGCTCCATACCTGACCTACTATTGATTATAAGCAGAGTGTTGACTGCAAGACCTGCCTCTGAGATTGAGAGCTACAGTCAATGGGGCCTGCGAAGAATGTATCCATCGATGCTAGTGTACTCGAGGTACGTCGTAATGAGTCCGAAATTTGGAGAGAAAATGGTGGTCGTTTAGCTAGTAGGAGGTGGTGGTCGTATAGGTATACAAGGTGACTTTATATCATTTGTTTTTATAAAGAAAAAAAGAAAACAAAAGTCTTCTTGGCCTATTGCAAATAAGTAAGACGATGTGTGGGGTTAGAAACTTGGGGTCGTTGGGTCAAAAGTATACCAAATATATGTCTCCCCCCTAAGCCTGACAAACCTCTTCACTGAGTATTAATAGTAGGTACTATATCCGTCGTGTGTATTACTAAGGTTATTATTATGCATATGCCCCTCTCTCGTGGTGTTTTAGGTACCAGATGTTCGCAGAAAGGTTCCAGAAGCGTAAGGGCGCCAAGCCTCAAGTGAGCGAAGCAGAGTTCTAGCGACGAGGCGCAAGATTGCGCCACGAATCGGTGTTGGTCCCAACTCGACGGAAATGAACTCTGTATAGGGCAGAGAAGCCTAGGATAGAGCACCAGTCTCCACTTTTATTTAGAACTGGACGAGTTTCGAACCAGAACATTATGTTGGGAGGACATGTACGTATTTGATCGCGGCCTACTGCATCGTCCAGTTCCTCAGATATACAACAGTAATGGTTGAATACGATGTAGGAAAAATAAACTCCAGTCATGGAGCAAAGAATCGGGAAACGGCGTTGGCGGTGAGGTCGAATTATGTGCACATATGGGGTATCACATTAAATTGGCGCTTACCAAAGTCGTCTCCGTCGACCGTTCTACCCACCGCGTCTCCCCCGACTCCCCGAGGTCAGAGTGAGCACCAGAGACCCTGATGTTTAATGGCTGGGGCCGATCTACGGATACCCGTACTACTCGCACCAATAATAACACCCATGTGGTTGTGCTCTCCCTGGCTAGTTGAAGCACGCGAGAACTGGTGTCCATTGGCCTAGTGATACCTTGGACGTCTTGGGCTCTAGAACCGCACCCTCGGAACATTCCTACGGTCAGCGTGGCCGAGTAGCCGACTAGCACGGAGTGCTGGGATGATATAGGTTAGACCAATGTGGACATCAATCATGAATTCATGATTGCCCAGGCACTAGGAGACACAACAGGCACTGCACCTCGGGCAGCACTAGCAAACATGCACAGCCCTGCCAGCCCTGCCCCATACATACTCCATACATACCTAAGTAGTAGCAAGTATCGTGACAGGGCTAATATCTTGAATATTTGCGAAGTTCATGTCTGTTCTTGGTGATTCAAGTCCGAAATGCTAGCAAACGATGGTCCTACCAGCCTCAGCGGCCGTGAGGCCGTGCCTCGATATCGATGCTATGTACGAAGTATAATCTCTTAATCTTCGACTTTGCTTCATAGTAAAACTATATAGAGGGCCTGCGGAGCAGCTTCCAAATTGACATTATTCCATCATCACTCTCCAACTCTACAGCATCCACAGCACACTCATCCAGCCTTCCAGCCTTCCAGCCTTTCAGACTCTTCCAATCAACACACACAATACAACATCCAACACGCAAAAACCCAACATCTTCAAAATGGTCAACTTCATGCTTGCAACTCTCGGCCTGGCCGCCCTCGTCCCCCTCTCTGCTGCCGCACCCGCCGCCTCCCAGCCTGCTCCCGACATGGTCCCCCGGGACGACGGCTTCTCCTTCGAGCAGTGGATTGACGACATTATCAAGAATCCCGAGGGCGACCACCTCTCCCCTGAGAACGCCATCAAGGCCGCCACGGCGCACCATGAGGCCGTGGCTAGGGCTGGTACGTCAAGGAACCTCCCAGGGAGCGCAAATCCGAATACATTTTTGGTCTAACACATATCCCTACTTAATAGAACCTAGCGGGGGCAGCCTCTCCAAACGTAACCCCACCTGCAACTTCCAAAATGAAGAAGATGTGGCTTCGGTACGCCTTTCTCTCAACCCGCATATTGTGCATTGTGCCGCAAGACACTAACACTTGGGCGATTCAGGTCAGCGACGCAGTAGCCTGCATCAACCGGCTCGCCGCTCGCGGAAGAGAGCGGTGCTACGTACCCTTTAGTGGTATGAACCTGTGCACCATCGGCAACGCCCAGATTGTCGGTATGACCGGCAAGGATTCGGGTACTTCGTCTTACTGGTAGGTCATGAACAACCCACATGGGCCATTCCACAACCATGTCTTTTTTTTTCTTTTTTTTTCACATGCAGCATCGGATTATGAGGCTGACATATTCCACCTCTACAGCGAGCACATCGCACGCGGTGCCGGTCAGATCATGGACCGTTGCTGGCGCGCAGACAACACGGTTCAGGGGTACAACACTGCCTGGGGCAACGGGGATTTGGGTGTCCATATCAACCGCCCCATGTTCTCGTAACTGCCATTCACCTTGCTCTCTACAGCCGCAGCTTAATTTAAGGTTTTCTTGGAAGCAGTGGATAGACCGGAGGGGGAACAGCGTTTATGAGCATACTTAACTATGTACCTTACCTTAGGCGCCAAATGATATTGAGCGTATACCAAGCCATACTTCAATAAAAAAAAACTCTGTGTCATGTAGTAGAATTGTATAAAGGGGGATCCCAGCAATGTTTTCCTTTGACTAACACATGGGCTTTTTTTTTCAAAAAAAAAACAAAAAATGTAAAGGGGTGGATTTTCTATGGCAGCCCGGGACTGCGCCCAAGTCAAAACCATTGTGTATGTGCATACAACTGTACTTGTTGGAAGAAAACAGGACCCCCTCAAGTTCTTATACATGGTTGAATGGCTCGCAGACCTCACTTGATGTACTATTATTATCTCGCTTACCATTTTGTCTAAAAATAGGAATTTGGTACTCCTAGCTATGGTATATGCAATAATATATGTGTGAGGTATGTAGGTAAGAATTGAGGTGTCGGATTCGCGCAGCTGCGCCACCAGGTCCCCTAGGGTCAGCAGCTTGTTTCAAGTTTAAAGCCCAAAGTCCTAGTGAGGATAGCCGATGGTTTCCGGTTGAGGCACAGCGCGACGTGCTTTGCACTCACCACCGGCGTCATTCGGCGGCCTCCCTCCTTGCTGGCCTGGACTCTGTAGAGGCCTCCTGAAGTCGAGGGGCGCCAGGTCGGTGGTCAGCCAGGGATTGGCCACTGGTGTAGGGGCCTATGCCAAGTCATCGTCGTTGAGTTGCCGGATGAAGCTCACGAGCTATCGAGGTCGCTGAGTTGCGATGTAGTAAGTGCATAGAAGGAAAACTGGTGGGTTCGTTTCGCCGTTTTTTTGGCCCGTCATCGACGTAGCCATTGACCTGGTACGAGCCTTACCTCTGCGACCGACAGACGGCAGAGAAAAGAAGCATCGCTGCAGGTGGACGGCCCGGCTTCCCCACGTGCATGTTAGTGCCCAGCGACCACATGGGCCTCCGTAGGATCTTGCCGACGATCTAGGGATCAATTCAAGTTTACGATGGTGTGGATGACGGCATAGAAGGTGCTGACATCTCTCTTTAAGGTGTGACGCAGCGCTGCATGAGGAAACCACAAGCTCCCTAATCCCTATAGGGCTCCAAGTCTCCAGCCTGGGTTCGTCCAGGGGTTATAATTAGCATTAGGAGCGTGCAGAGGCCGATCTCACGCGGCTGATCCCACGCGGTTAAGAAAGGGTCCAATGCCTGGCCTCGATGCCAGTTGGTGGCCTGACGAAGGAGTCCAGCGTGGCGATTATGCCTGTGCTGCGCCGCAGGGGCCGATCCCATCTGCTGTGATGTGCGTTTCATTGGCAAAGCATGGCCATTTCCCTTAGTAGGCGTATCACGTCAGCTGACGCCCATAGCTGTGGCTTTAACCCCCCTACACTTCTATAGTAACTACGTAATGCGGAGTTGGATATAGTAGATACGCGCATAGACATGTAAGTGCCTGGTAAACGACCAAACGAGCCGACGAATCAAATGCTTGGCCGCCAGATTAACTAGCGATGCCCGAATGAGCCGATCGTCAACCATTAGGAGCTGTGCCACATTTTCGAAGGATCATCCCTAGCTGGGCATCGTCATCGCCTCATCGACTCATCGCCACACCTTGGGTCATACCATCATGGAGAATCATACTCGTATGGGCATAGGACCTGAGGCAGGCTTTGTGGTTCATGATGCATCAAAAATAGACCAGTCTAGGAAGAAGAAAAATCTATATAAGACAGCCACTCGTCTCTGCATCTCTAACGAAGAAATCAAGCCATCACTCCCACCACAATACCCCAACACTTCAACAGCTCCCATCAGCCCTCGGTTCATCAGAACCTCACCAGCCACTGCAGCCAGCCTTCGTCATCATCCAAAATGCGCAACTCGGCTCTCTACCTCCTCGCCATGGGCGCACTGGCCCATGCTGCCCCCAACCCCCAGCCCCAAAACGTGTTCCCCGCACCATACGATATTCGTGAGACCTTCCTTGTCGACGGCGGCGATCCTCAGCAGGTGTACCTGTACAAGCAGATCTCGGACAGGACGAACTGCGGCGACACGTCGGGCTCCGTCGAGTGCACCGTCGGCCAGTCCGAGTCCAAGTCCTACGGTATCAGCTGGGGCGCCGACATCTCGGCCGCAGGCTGGATCTCGGGCGGGTTCTCCGTCTCCGAGGAGGTCTCGACCGGCACGTCCCACGAGTGCTCCAACAAGCCTGATGAGGGCGGTGGTGACCTGAAGAAGTACATCTGCATCTGGAAGCGCGTTGGCCACACGTGAGTCTTTGCCCCCCCCCCGGCCCGGGCCCCCTTTCACAACTTACCTACACGATATCCATGCTATGTGGACAGCGGCTAACTCTAAGAAACAGTGAATACACCGTCAAGGACTGGAAGCGCCTGAATACCCAGGACGACGACGACTGGGAAGAGGACTCTGACAACTACCAAATGTGGTCGCCCAACTCGGACGACGTGGGCCACGACTACGTCTGTGCCTGGGACGATGACTGCTGGCAGAAGGGCGACGAGTGGTGGGGCCCCAGCAGGACTCCCGGTGGCCCCATGCAGTACGACTTTGACGACAAGTGGCAGTGAAGAGCCTAGGGGGGGTAATTGTTTCTCGGATGGGGGGTCAGGGGTAATGTTGCTTAGCAGTTACCACGCTGGGCACTCTTCCCCTTGAGGTCAGGATAGTACAGCGGTGGACATTTTTATTAGAGTGCTTTTTTAGTCTATATACATTTAAGAATCTTACTTATACTTTCCATGAAATTCCCCTGATGAGAGTATCTGCGCTTACTGCTCCCATCGCGTCTGGGTGGGTTAAACAATGTGGATGGAGGTAGTGTGGTTGTTGGAAGGCGGACCGTGATGCGAACCAGCTGACTGCGCCTCTGCCTTTTGATAGCATCTATGACACTATTTTGATAGTTTACCGTCACTCGAGGGCCCACAAGTACTAATTAGTTAGAATCTCTTGTTAATGTTTACTAGTAATGCTGTTAAGTTATTATGGCCCCTCTCTGCCAGCCTGTCATTATTCACTCCCTCAATAAAATGACCAGACCATAATCTGTACGCGTCTCAGCTGTCGTGTCTCTAGTTCTGATCAGGATATTTTCCATATTCCGTCTCGCGTGGATTTCGACACCGGCATCTAATTGGTTGAAAGCGTTGAAAGCGCAATCAGCCTCGACTGTGCCGACGGTCACAGCCCCAACTTCTCTCCCGCCTGCATGACCCCAAGACATCCATCCAACCATGCTTTCACTCACGCAGAGCCATCTAAATTCTGCCCAACAGCGATTGGCTTCGCTGTCTTAGCGGCGATGTCGAGGCCTCGAAAAAGCAACCCGTCCGCCGCCTCTATGCAGATCTACAGGGGTCCTCTCCCTTCGTTGAGGGAGTTTCCAAAGCCTCGTTTCAATGGTTGGGCGTTTCACAACGTCTCTTAATGCCGTATTATCCTCTTGCAGGATTCTTTTATTTCCTGACCCTTTACCACATTTTTCCAGGCGTAGATTTCGCTCTGTCTTCTTGTCAACACTTGAACAACAACCCCAGCCTCCTCTACGTCTTACAACGATAAACCGCCGATCTACTGGCACAATGTCCGACGAGAGCCACCATGGTGTATCAAAACTCGAGTCTCAGCTGGGAGAGGCACGAGTGCATGCCTACCCGGAAGATTTCATCTCGGCCAGCCCGAGCAGGAGTCCCGACGGACCGTTTCAGTACCCATATTCCGACTCTATTTCTGTCGGACACCTCGTGTTCCATAGATCATCAGCACCTGTTGCGTGGGATCCCATTCATTCTCTAGAAGACCCCTGTAGCACGCCATTTGAGTCACCGCCCAACGTGGGTTACCTCGGTGACCTCTCTCGAGAATCAGAAACCAGCGGATACCCGCGGGTCAGCCCACACCGGAAGCTATACAAGTGCTCCCACGGCGACTGTCGACTCCATGAAGAAGGTTTCGCGACCACCAACGATCTTCGGAGGCACCATATGGTCGCTCATCCACAAGACCTTAATTTGCAGACAACGTACGTCTGCCACCATGAAGGATGCGCCAAGGAACGTCCCGAGTTGTGGCATAGAGCAGACAACTTCCGTTCTCACCTGAATCAAGTTCATAAGCTGAAGGTCAGCGCCGACGATAATTTAACAAAGTATAGGCTCATTAATCAGTAAGTATAGCCCTTTTTATAATGAATTATTTTCATGCTTACCATCTACAGGCTACCGCATGTCAGTTTGCTAATAAGGCCCAGGAGGGCGCGCCGAACACGGCCGCTCGCCGTAAACAAAAAGCAGTGGCTACAAAAACCACGCCGATCTACCCGCAAAGGTGACAAGGACACCTACCAAGCGGCAGATGGTAGTTTATACTCCTCGGATGCCAAACCCACCAAGACCCATGCGGGCATGAAGACCAACAATTACAGATTGTCGGGGTCGTGGCTTGAAGAACCTGTACATGTACAGGGAGAGCGCGGAAAGGCGGCGCCGGATATTCGTAAACCATCATTCACAGATGGCCTTCAATATCATACTCGCAAAGACAATGAGGCTATCAAAGAGATAGTAGGAAGAGGGTTCCCCCCAACGATGCATTCCGCCCCTAGCCGCCTCGGTGGCTGGGGTCCTTTGGCATTTTCGATCCATCAAAACACATGCTCGGACAGTGAAATGGACGACTCATGCATTAGCGATGTGGAGAGCATCATGTCCACCACGCCATCCATCACGTCCTCCGTCAGCTCCGCGGGGGTTATTTCAGGAAGCGCAGTGGCTGGTCTACGGGGATTGTTCCTCCACGACGATGAGCTCGAGGCCCTCTATCACATCGCCATCTCCAGAGTTGGGCCGGCGAGGTTTCAGCAAAACCTCAGGCGCCTTCTTATGCGTTATGGGCGATCACTGTGCACAGAAGCAGTGAGCCCTGTCCAGGTACAAGCCGCAAAATTCGTTCGATACTCGTCTACCAGACTTGCGGTCGACATTAAGGAGGCCATCATCAGCAACTTGCCGACAACAGAATGGAACAACAAAGTCCCCAGTGAACGCTGGCGTCTCAACGAGTACCTCAAGAATCTCAAGGGAAGTACGGGACAAGAAGACGACGACTTGTTGAGCAGCGATGAAGAATCTCTGGATGATCGGGACACCCAATCTCTCCAAACTCTGGAGACGGTGGAGAATTTCATGATTTCTTCCCAGGCCTTTGCGGGATTCCGTGACAATCTAAAGCAGTGGCTCAAGCTAGATACTAATCATGCTGGACCGAGTGGCGATTCCGGGAGTTCTGCAGAGCGCAGGAATGCTCCAGAGTCGCTGCCTACGCCCACAGAGCCAGAAGAAACTGGAGGTCTGGGCCCTGAGGGAACGTCTGTCAAAGACTTCTCTCCGGCGTCGCCAGATGCTAGTCTGCCCGAGCCATGTGTCACCAAAGACAATGGTTTGCATTGCGATACATCAACCTCTGCTCCTATTCCATCATGCAAAGCGGACAAGGAGGAGGATTCTACCACGCGCCAAAGTATCTGGAGCGGAAACATGGCTCGAAAATTGACAAAATGGAGAAACTTGTTGTCCGATCGCATGCAATCAAAGGTGGATCCTGGATACGCTCGTGTAAGCTGGACTTGTGTAAGTCGTCAACGAAACGAACTCCATACAACCCCACCAGCTGGTAAGGCTAATGTTTTTGCAGAGATGTGGAAAGCGCCTTCGTATCCAAGTACCCAAGAGCCGCCAAGAGGCTGTCGTAGCATTTGCTGAAAAAGCATGCAGTCCGTCGGATGCCGACAGCCTCTATGTCGAGAGTTCCGGCGCCGACTCGTCGTCGGTTGCATCGAGCACGGGAGTATCAGGGGGGACGAGGAGCTCATCGGAAAGCAGCCACCCGTCACCAGGTCCTCTGTCCCGAAACCCATCGGTAGACGGTCTGGAAGACTTCGGGGACCCTTTTGTACCGGCAGGGACGAAGAAATACATGCTGCTCTGCGTTCACTCGGGCATGCACCTGATCAGGATGGCGAATGTCGATGTCACCGATGTCGACAATGACGAGGGGATATTTGAGAGGCTGCGGGATACTTATCAAGAGCTCCGGGGAGTACGAGGATGGATTCCTCTCGTCAAGCCAAAGGTGATGCACTACGTCAGGGTATATCTATCCCTCCTCTCATAGCACACCAGCAGTCTCTGACGTGAAGCAGTTTCACCTTCTCCGCCTCCAAAAGTCAACGGACTGCGTCGGCAACTATACAGTCAACTCCATCCCATCGAGGGCAGAGATCCTCCGCGGGGAGTACGCTTTTCGACCCTGCCCACCGCCTCATGGAGACGTGCCGATCCCGCCCGACGTCTTTATGCATGTGTTCCTGGACCCCGGGGACCACTTGGGATCCATGGCTGCAGAAATGCTACCCAAGAAGCTGCATAGCAAGCTGGGCTGGGACGACACCATCAACAACGCGTCTAATCTTCCGGTCGGTTGGGGCTTCTATATTGTGGAGAGGGTGGACTGGGTTGTGACGGCCTGGTGTATTGTCGGTATTATTACGGCGGTGACTCTGCTTACGATTGTCTGGTCAACGGTGAAGAGGGACATCCAGGGTGGTACGGGGATTGGCCAGTATTGTATCGCCGCGTTGGCATTCTTGACGACGGCCATCATGCTGGGGAATAGGTCTATTCCTAACCTATCTTGAGTGTTCAAACCCGCCCACGCCATACCCTTTTGCAGTCTGACTGTGCAAACAATAGATTCCACCAGTATTCATACACAATATCAATCTACCGTGAGAACCCCTCACTTATATCAAAACCATGAGGGACATCTTGGCATTATTTCGTTTTCTGTTCAATGAATATGAGAACCGAGTACTACAGTAGTCCAGTACTACGACGGGTTCAACAGCCGCAACCCCAACGCCCTAGCCTTCTCGTCCTGGTTCATCCGGTTCACCTGGGTCATGTAGTCTTGGAACTTGGTGCCAAGGTCCATGACTTTCTGAATGTCACCCTTGTCCACAACTCTCCCCTGCTTACTCGCAATGGCACATGCCGCCCGGATGCAGTTGCGTATCTGTCGCCCGTTCATCGCGCTCATTGAGCTCCTGAGCCCGGGAATCAGGTCGTTCTGGACAAAGTCGAGCAGCTCTATCTTTTTTCTTCTATCGACGTCTTTGGCCTCGTCCAGCCGCAGGGTCCGGATGAAAATCAGCCACACCTTTTTCTGGCGCTCAGCGTCCAGGTTGGGAAGTCCCAAGGTGACGTGGATGCGTGACTGGAAGGCCTCGTCTATTTGGCCGGGGCGGTTGGTAGTTAGGAAGAGGAGCCCGTCGTAATACTCGATATGTCGTAGGAAGACAGAGACGAGGGCGTTGCGGCCCAAATCGTACAGGTCCCGCTCCTGTAGGAAGACATCGGCTTCATCTAGAAGCACCACGGCTTTCCAGTTGACTGCATCTAAGAAAATATCCCGTAGCTTATCTTCGAGCTGCTGGGCATCTGTGCCCAGATCGCCACAAGTGACCATGTACAGGGGCCGTTTCTTCTTTTCAGCAACGCATTCTTTAACAAACAATTAGTCAGATTCCCACTCAACTGTTTTGCCTCCCTGATTTCAAACACAATAACGAGGGACTTACCAGCTGTGAGCGTTTTCCCTGTCCCTGGACCACCGTGTAGAAGGACGACCAAACCCCTGCCTTTATCCCTGACAATGTCTGAGAAGATCGAGCCGCCTAGGTATGTATCGACCAAGGATTCCACAACCATTTTGTAGTCATCGTCCAAGACCAGGTCCTTGAATGGGTCACGGGGGGTGCGGACTGCATCCAGCTTTTCAACTTCGACATGCTTCCATGACTTTTGCTTCAACGAGAATGCCCATGCCCGCCCAGGGCAGAATATCAAGGGATCTTCTGTCCAGGTACCATCTTTCGCGTCACTTTTAGCCCCTGGCCCGTACTGCTTCTGCTGTTTGATGAATGGCAGCTTCTCTGGCCATTGGTCCTGGGGGCAAATGTCGGACTCGTCGTGAATGTCAGGCGGGTACGGCGCAAGCCCGGCGTACTTGCGGACGCATAGACCGCAGGTACAAACTTCGTCGTCCGCTACTTCGACGTCGTCCACGAACTCTTCGTCAAACTCCTCTCCAGTCGGGCGGGAAGAAGTAGCGTAGTCGACAATAACCCTAACTGAGTCCTGTAACCCGCAATCAGTGTACATGGTACAGTTTTGGATGGATGCTGTATGGGGGGCTTACCGACGGCAGAGTAGTTGGCCAGGCCGTCCCGACGTACTCTCGGTACTCCGCCTGTGTTCCACCGAGTCCCCAGAAGCGGTGCCCCCGGGCGATGAGGAGCTCTGGGACACTATGGCCCTTGAACGCATCGATGTGTGACTGGGGGATGATGGCCAGATCTGATATTGGTCGCTCGCCCGCGAACGGCTCCAGTTCGAGCTGCCTCATTACCGGTTTGAGGGCTGATCCCTCGTTCTTGAACCCCAAATTATAGCACCGGAGCTTCATGGTATTGAACACGGGGGATTGCGAAATGTGGACAGTCTCGACCTTGAATGCCGCCCAGCGCCCTTCGGACTTGTGAAAGACTGTCGTGCCGGGGGGGTAAAGCAGCCACGCATCCTCGAATGAAATACGCTCACACGTCCCTTTCTCTATTTCATCCAGCTTCGCCCACGTCCCCTTCATGTCTTCCTTGAGGAAATCAAGGAGAAGTGCGAGCAGCGGGGCCTTTTCCCCTTGGGTCGAGTGCATGGCGTCGAGGAGCAGCCTCCTGCTCTGGAAAAGAGGGACGTAGGGCTTGGAAAACTTGACCTTTTGTGAGTATAGCTTCTGATAGTGCTTGGTGCGCGACGGGGAGAGGCATTGTTTCAGGAGGTCGATGAGAAGATGCGAGTTGATCAGCAGCTGAGTCTTGACATGGCGCCCACTGGCGTCAAAGGTGCGCCTATGGGTGATTGCATGCCGTGGTAGGCCGTCCATGTACTCCTTCAGGATAGCCTCATCGCCATCATCCTCTCGATAGTTCACCTGGTACCCAAGGCGATACTTGATCTCTCTGTAGAGGGATATTTCCTGATGTGTTGTTTTTGTGGTCAGTATAATATTGCGATTCTCGAGGAAATCTCGATCGGTGTCCATACCTGCTGCTGGTCCTCATCACCAGCCTCTTTGTCACAGACAGAGTCGCCACTGGTACTGCCTGTTTTGCTCGTCTCGGTTGTACCATCTGTGTCCTGCCTCTGGTCTTCTATCTCCCGCCGCAACTCGGCAATCTGCTTTTCCAAGAACTCGATGTACAATGGAGAGTTGGGCTGATGGAGCCGGACATAGATGTTGCCGTCCAGTTTGAGGAGCTCGGAAGATGCAGGCAATTGCGATGCAGGCAATTGCGCTGTCTCTGCGGAACTTTTGGCGCTGTCGATATTCCGGACCTGGCTGTGATTGTGGTTGCAGTGGTGGCACTCTGTGCTTGGCCGATTCTGCCATTCCATTGTTTCCACGACAGTCACATTGTAACTTTCATGCTCAATGGCCTGCTCAGATGGAGCTGTGAGGCTGGAGGTACCCAGCAGGTCCTTCTCTGGGGATCTGGTTGAGGACAGAGCAGTCGTGTGCGAAGGCTTGTCCTCGTCATTGATGCCGTGCCTGATTGCCCCATGGCCCCCATTCAGATCGCGATTCTCATCGGTGGGGTAGCCTCCAGCTTCGACCACATCCACCTCCTGGGAGTCTGGCTTCATCTCGTTGAGAGGCTCCTTCTTCGATATCGGTGCAGTCCTTGGCCCGAGATGGCGTTCGTCGATGCCAGGTTTCATGAAATGGGGGGTCCTCCCCGTCCAGAGCCTTATGGTGAGAGATGAGAAGGCGGCAAAAGGCTCAAAACAAGAGGCTGCTTGATGTTCTCCTGGAGCCCTGGGCGCCTGCTTGCCTTGCTTACATTTCCCCACAAGGCCAGCCATATGTACACTCAGCCCGGATCGTCTGTTGCGCTCGATGAACCCTACCGATACAGTACACCAATAGCATCATTTCCCCCTCTTTCTAACGTGCAGCCAAGGCGCCTAGAAGTCCAGTAATCTTGGTTTCGGTGTTCCCTATTTTCCAGCAACGGGCCGCATGCGTGCGTACCCAGCCAATCCCTTCTTTCTTCTCGCCAGCCTGGTGAGATGGGGAGCAGCTATCAGCGCACAGTAGCGGGGCGCAATGCATCTTCGCGCCAGCATGAGCTGGACGCAGATTGCGCAATGAGGAAAATCTCACTGCATGAAAAGGTACATGTACATGGAGGCACTCCCGGCGAGTCCCAGGCCTGCCCAAACTCTCCACACCTTTCGGGTCGTGCATCTCAAGATTGAGAAACCCGATGGAATGCGTGTGACCATAGACAAGGCGATTCTTCATACATAAGCGCAAAGATCAGAGACATATGCAGGCCAGGTTATCATCGTCACACGCCCCCGACCAGCACAGCTTCTCCGTCCAGCATTCACGATCGCCATGGATGGGGCTCATGGGAGCAGCGATACACCCCACCATTCGGTAAGGCGAACTGTGAATAGTGACACATTCGAGGCTTCGGGTAATTCCGTCTCGGGTAACGGTGTTCAACTCACCATCGGTCAATTCATCTATGGCTGCCACAGCGATGATCTGGACTCGAGCGCACTCGGCCAGCTCTTTGGGAAGCTCGGCCTCAATGGGACACCACGGGCACCGGCAGAAACCGACCATGAGGAGGACGCGGCTCTTGCAGGTCTGAATCCCCGATGGAAAGCTTGAGGTTGCCGGGCTAATCTGTCCGATGGCCCTTGTTACAGAGTTTATGGAAGACATGTCGCTTGACACAGCTCTTGAAGCCCACATGGAAGGGGCCTTTCTCCCTGCTGATCTGACTGTCTACGAGGGGATCAACCGGATGAGCGTGGCTGCCTTCCGCGATACCTGCTTTCCAGAACTGCACTTCTTCGACGGAGATGCAAGCACAATCATGCAACGCTATCCCGGTCCCTCTCTGGCTGCCGTTGTGGACGCCATCAGCGTCTCGCAACGGAACGAGCTCCGTTCTTGGGCCAGGTCTCCTCACTCACAGCTACTGTGGGTGGATGGGTGTCTAGGCACCGGCTTGTCTGACTGGACTTCTGATCTCGCTCTCGAGGTGATCGGCTCGGCGAGCATTAGAAGTTACGAAGATGGCATCACTCAGACCACACCGGTCCTCTACCATTTCTGCAGTCCTCAGATCGATGATGTGGAGAGAACACCACACTCTGTCCTACAGGACCTGATCTTCCAGCTTATTGCTGCTCACGCTGCCCAGTTCACCCAGGCTGCCTGTCGGAAACACCGCCTAACCCTAGGGGCATTTCGGGGCGCAGCAAGGACGGGGCCACTTCATGATCTGTTGACCGTGTTTTCAAAATGTTTATACGTGTCGCAGGCAGCCTCGGTTCTCGTTGTGATTGACAGTTTGGATGTCCTATCAGCGCAGCCGGGCACATCTGACAGTGGTGGCCACATCGCAGCAATTCGGCAGCTAATGGATGCCCTGGTCAAAATGAGCCATACTGACGCGGTTACCATAAAGATCATGATCACAACTAGGACTTCCATTTCTCCAACAATTTTCAGTCCGGAGAGTTTGGCGCCCCCACGACAGGTTCTCCTGCCCGTGCCGGTTCCACCAAACAGGAAGAGGCCGTCAGTCAGATTACCGAGAAGACTCCGGGCCTCGATCCACGGGAAACCACTGCAAACCAGCTCTAAGGATTTTCCTCAGGTAATACTGGAAGACTCAGAAGAAGAGTCGCAGGGTGGGGCTAAAGAGGATGTTCACTTGTCAGCGATGAGAGGCCGGGGTCCTGTGGAGATCAACAGGTTTGAAGACACTAATAGTGGTGCAGAATTGGATTTCCCGGACAGTGACCCTTATGGACTTGAACTAAGCGATGATTCAGACGACAGCCTAGAGCAACACCGAGGACGCGAAGCAGTTAAGAGAGTGGAGATTACTACAGGAGATGGGGGGTCCCGAACCGAAGATGGAATCGGTACAAAGCAAGGGCTTGGGAATGATTCTGCTGCCGGTCGTGAACTACAAATGTGGCCCAAGGGAGAGGATACGGATGACTCGCTTTCGTACCCGGACGAGAAAAGAGAAATGCTCGAGAGAGAGCTGATGGGCTCGTTCTCGTCAGGCTCGGACTCGGACGAACTTGGCTTGGGGTTGGAGGAGTCACCAGACTCAGACTCGGATGAACTGGTCCTTGGACTGGGGGGCTCAGGGGGTCGGGGAATGGCTAGATATCTTTGACTTCTATCCAAATACAAAAATGTATCAACGTCTGAATAGGTATAAAAAACATCTCATTTCAGCATTGATGTGTAGGTACCGCATACCTTGTACTGGTACATAGACTTTTGACTTGGCACCACCAGGGGTCTATTATTAAATCTGCACAATCGTTGGAACCCGCATGAAAGGGCTGAAAGTCGTCAACACCACCCCCTCTTTCCTCCGCTTGTGCATTTAACGTGTCATCCTCTCATTGGGTTTCATCCCACATCACCTTGCCACCGAAGCTCTCAAATGGTGAGATGATACCAGCGAAGGAGAGAGGCGTCAAGAAAAGTAGCAGGTTTGACACTAGGCTCAATCAACTGTCTACCAAACCGTACCACTACGTACCGGCCGCCCTGTTCTCGATATAAAGCAAATCGTTACGCCCCTGATCAAATCGTTACGCCCCTGATCAAATCGTTACGCCCCTGATCAAATCGTTACGCCCCTGATCAAATCGTTACGCCCCTGATTTAGACCATCTCTGTCTTCACCATCAGAGGAGTGAAAATATGGTGCGTATTACCCATCCCCTAGACATAGTTATATTTTATTCTCCATCATTAGTCGTCTCTGTCACTAAATTTTGTCTCAGGCAGCCGACATTTTCGGTGCTGTTCTGGCTAGCCTAGACGTCACAATCCGCCTAGTCCGGTCCATTCACAATGCCGTTGGAGATGCCAAAGATCTCCCAGCTGTTCTTGCTTCCCACAGGAAAGAACTCGACTTGACAAAGGCAATCGTGGCCAGTGTCTGCGCCGAGCCCAGTCTTCAGCAGAATGCCAAGATCGCCACTGCCGTGCGGGAGATTGGTGTCAGTACCATGGCTGTCCAGAAGCATCTCAACTCGCTTGGCAAGAGGAACCAGTTCCAGGAGATTGCACATCAGCTCTTGAAGGGCGGCAAAGAGAGCAAGACTTTGCAGACTTTGATGGAAGAGCTGTCCCGCCGAAAGAACGACCTGACGGTGCTGACCGGCGTTCTGAACGTAACGCTGGCGCGACGGATAGAAAACAAGTTGAAAGAGATTGATGCCCGCTATGCCAGCGCCAACAAACGTCACACCTCGCGCAGGATCACGAACAATTCTGCTTCCGGAAGGGCTTTCATGATGAACGCGCCTGTCCTAACCGGCCCATCAGACAAGGACCCTTTTGCGGATATTGATGAGGTGGTGGTGGACAACAACACCGCGTCTGATGATGCCATCATGTTGAATTATGCTACGACTATCGACATGCTGAATCGCCTCGCAGATGAATTTATAAGCAAAATTCGAGGAGAGGTAGAGGCTGCAGCTTGATACATTTATATGTTTTACTTATTATTCGCTACAAAGCATACTAGGTCAATGTTAGTTCTACTCCAAATCACTATCGTACTGACTAAAAGTCCCGTTAACTCAGTCTCTACTCGCATCGGCTGTGACAAAAAAATAGAAAGGACAGTGGCTATGCCTTTATTTAGACCACTTGTGTGCGGTCTAGCCTTTAAGTAGCCTGTGGCCACCATCACTTTTTCCTTCCCCAAAAGACTTCATTTCCTTGAATGTTAGTACTAGTCCAAATCAGAAGCGAGATAAGGATATCATAACTTAACAGTGAAGCCACACGGAATATACTGGATCTATTATGGGGTCGTAGCCTCTAACAGCTGTTAATATCGTCATACTGATATACAGATTTCTTCTTCACGTCTAAATAATAGTAACTACAATCACCATATCCATACCGTCGGAATACATATATCAATAATAGTACTGTAATATATACCATCTGTTATAGGAGTCAAAATAAAGCCCTAGTAGAGATTTGTTACTCCCTCAGCAGCTTTGCTCCAAGTTGATTCACAGAGTTCATAGTTGTTGATGCATTTTAATAAGTAGATAAATGCCAAATTGGATTCAAAAGTGCAAAAATGCTATTCTACCATATCCCTTGTGCTCCACGCCGCCAACGCCAGACTATACATGACTGAAATATGCTAGTATATGCCGTCAATCAGTGAATCATGGACTTGCCAATCTCGCTCTGCCAGTCCTTTGCGCGCTCAAACCCGTTGGCGTGCGACTGGTAGTCCATCAGGGCCTTGTACACATCCTCCTTCGTCGTCAGCACAAACGGCCCGTACTGGATGACGGGCTGGTCCAGCGGTGTCCCCGCAACAATGACCAGCCTGGCGGGCTTGGTCGCGTCCGGCGCCGCCTCGACGTGCACCACGTCGCCCTCCTGCTCGAAGACGACATTGTGGTACTGCTCGACCTTTCTGCGCTGCTCGCCCTCGCCGTAGTACACGTCCCCCTCGAGCACGTACGAGAAGGCGTTCCACGTCGGCGGCAGCGGCTGCGTGACCTTGGCGCCGGGCCGCAGCTCCACGTCGAGGATCCACACGGGCGTGTAGGCCAGGTCCTTGACCGAGTCGATGCCGTGGCTCTGGCCCGAGATGACCTTGATGGTGGCCCTGCCCTCGTCGACGTCCACGGCGGGGATCTCGGAGGCGCGTAGGTCGCGGTAGCGCGGCTCGCACGCCTTGAGGTTGGAGGGTAGATCGACCCAGAGCTGCAGGCCGACGTTGGCGCTGCCGTCTGGGTTCTGGCGTGGCATCTCGGCGTGGACGATGCCGCGGCCGGCCGTCATGAACTGCAGGTCGCCGGCGCTGAGGGTGCCGCGGTTTCCGGCAAAGTCCTCGTGGTCGACGCCGCCCTGGAGGAGGTAGGTGATGGTCTCCTGGCCACGGTGGGGGCTACAAAGATCGTCAGTCTCTCTTCATTCTCATTGATGAACATGGTAAAGGAAGGGGAAAACATACTGGTCAGGGAATCCTGCGCCGGGCTTGATGGAAAAGTGGTCGAGCATGAGGAAGGGCGAAAAGTTACGCAGGTTGGGCGTGCCGATGGAGCGGCGCACACGGGCACCTGCGCCCTCGGCCTGCTCAACGGCAAGGAAGACCTTGCGAATGGCGCGATGAACTGACATTTCCGTTGCGTAGAGGTGGTTGTCTGTGGTCTGGGAGTGGCTCTTGAAGAGAGTAGGAGTGAAGTTGCTAATGTCGTAGTAGCTGTTGACGATATCTACCGCAGTAGTTGTCCAGTCGAGAAGTTGCTGCTTGTAGTAAAGTGCAATCACAGAAGCGATACAGATGAGAATTGATGTCGAGAAGAGGAGCTTCATCGGAGGGCAAGGGATGGGAGGGAGTTATTTATACTCGATCGTGAACACAACTTGGAAAAGAAACGAAACCACTCGGGAATGCGAGAGAAAAGCGTCGGGATTTATTAATATTGACATAGATCTGCCCCTAGATATGTAAGTACTTTCCCCGCTATTATCAATGATGATGGATCGTGAAACGACGTTGAATGGTGGGGAGTGGTTGAGTTTGAATGGTGACGACGTTTGTCGTACATTAGTCAAATTTACATCAGCAGGTGGGGCAGCACTGGCAGAGCATCCCATCCAATGAGAGGGGCTGGTTACTACTTTGAAGGACCTGCCATCAGCAATGACTAATCAGTTATTAGCATTTTTGACTTGCTGTTCCAGAAGGTGTCCAACCTTGACTCAGCAGAGCTCCAAACATCGTCACGACAATCGACACCACAGGGTGGAGTTCATTGAGATGAACAGAAGAGATCTATTAGAGCTGAGAGTTTTAGGTTCCCCCTTTTGACTCCAAATCACTCCCTTTGTTGATCGTCCGGAGATCCTCCCTCCGCGTTCTCCCGACGCCGATTGTTCTCATATACACGAGTTTAGGGCTCTCTCTTCGCGACCCGAGTACACCCCTCGATTCTATACCCTCGAGATCTCGAGCCATCGGCAGGGCTGCTAGTGAGATCCCAAATGCCCATCAGCTCGTAGCGGACAGGGCGCGGCGGTGGAAGACGGAGGTCTCGGTGCAGCATAACCCAATCATCGCAACACCATGCTCAGAACATTGATAATCACAAAACGCCCGAAAACACCAGTTGTATAATCATCCTTCAAAAATAGTGTGCCATCGCGCGCCTCTCGAGCGAACACGCGGAAGTTGGAAGCGCCGTGCAGACTAAGACGAGGGGCAAGGCTCGAGGCAGAAATCGCAAATGAGGTGGGTTTGCATGTGATAGTTGGAAATTGGTTTCCGTGAGCTATCGTGTGAGCAGCCTCTAGTTGTTGACCTTGTCGTTGACCTTGTCGTTGGCGGCGTTGGCAGCCTGGGCAGCCTGGGTCTTCTTGGCCGTGAGGAAGCTGCTAATCCAGCTCAGAGTCTCGTTGCTGACAACCAGCGCAGTCGAGACGGCAGCCTTGCCGTAGCCAATGTAGCCGTTCTGCTCATTCTTTTTCGCCTCAGTGGAGTAGACACCGAGCACGTGGTCACGGCCCTCAAAGGCCTTGTTGTAGGGCAGGAGGACTAGGCCCTTGGTCTCGGCATAGAGCTCGCCGGTGGGCTTCTTGACGGCGGGGAAGCGCTCGTCGAGGCGGTCGAGCGTCTTGTCGCCAAACGAGTCGGCGCGGGTGATGTAGGGCGAGACGTACTCGTACGGCTTGGCGAGATAGGGCAGGACGGGGGCGGCAAAGGTCTTGTAGGCCGAGTCGCCTAGCTTGAGAGAGCGCTGGCCGTACTCGTTGGCCTTGATGGTGTGGATGCCGTCGCTAATAACGGGGTAGTCCAGCAGGTGCTGCGCGAGGGTCAGCTCATCGAACAGAGAGAGGTCGTGTAGAGAGGACTTACCTGGATAAAGGCCGAGCTGTGGGCCGCGTTGGGCAGTTCGCCGTTGACCTGAGGAGCCATGATGCTGATGTGTGCGGTGATATGTGATGCAACGGGAGAGATGGGCGTCTGAAGGTGGTGTGATGGTTCTGCAGCCGCTGAGCTGACGAGGACAAGGTTGGGCGAAGATGTTGGTGAGATGGAGGGTGTAGGTCAGGCAGCCAGGTACCAGATTTGGGAGCGAAGGAACGGGATCGAGTCACACCAACGCGGGACGCTTCAAGGTATTAAAAAAGGAACAAGGAGGCACGGTGAGTCCAAGGAGTATAGAATGTAGAGCTGAGAGGGGAGGGGGGAGGGAAAGAGTTGAGAGCAAGGCAATGGGAAGCACAAGGCCTAAAAGGATGGACGGATCGGGAGCGCTGGCGGCGCGTGCCGCCACACATGCTGCGAGAAGGCCAACAAATTGCACATGATTGCGACTGGCCAAAATTTTCTTGTTCGTTGTACAGTACGTACTATTACCTGTAATATTGCGCCAGCTGTGTAACCACTTGCTTTTGAGAAGGCGCAAGCGGAGGGACGAACGCATGTTGACATGTGCTTCTGCTTTTGGGAGTCTGTTATCAATGAGCCACCGGATTGGTCCCCGAGTGCATCAGCCACAACATGCATCCCACCCTGCACCCTGCTTTTTGACATGTGAATGTTGATGGTACGTACCCAGCTTGTTCGTTTTGGCAGTCACATCGTCGCCTTCACAGATTCGCCCAGGGTCAAATCCCGAGTTACCAGGGTTCAAGAGATACGAACGAGCATAACCCAGCTCGGGGCCTTGCGGCTCAAAGAGGGCCATGCACAAGGGCTTGCAAGCGCCCATCGCGAATATTTCCCGAGGCGACGGGTAGCTAGCATTAGTAGACGGTGGTAGCGAGAAAACGTCCGCCACTGACACGTTCCAACTTACTTCCATGTTGCTCGACGTTGGCCAATTTTTAGTTGGGTTTGGATCCAGCCGAGGATGGCGGTCTGCACTCCGTCATGCTTGCGTGCCTTTTTGGCAGTCGCCGTCAGTGAGAGACGGATGTTGGCTTCAAGCTGCCCTTATCACAGGACAGCGAGCTTTCCGTAGATAGTAGTACAATGCCCCATCTTGCGTCATGCATTCCAGCAGTACAAATGTACTGATAGTAGCAACACGATATCTAGAGCGTACCTATAGCACAACCCGTTGGCGGTTGGGGTACAGATAGCAATCGCGCCATCACTAGCGAGGACGAAGCGCATGAGGAATAAGATATGCAACCCTGCATGAACTCGTGGCGTTGTCCGAGCACCAGTGTCCCAGGAGTTCCAGGAATTGCCCTGTCAGTCATCTGTCACGGCTCACGGTTGGCGGGTGAGTTTCGACGTCCGTCCACCATTGCAAGCCAATTCTGCTGTAGATTTTTCAAGCTCGGCGCGTCTGGATTACGCCTCGGGAGAGATTCGTCTCGTGAATTTGCCTCCCGGCAATAGCGAACCCGCGGCGATTGGGATGTATTGCGAAAATTCGCAGCTGCAAATGTAAAGTACGCACCGGAGTACCGCCGCGCTGTGACCATTCGATTGATGGACTCACTGGATGATTTGCCTCACCCTCCCGAGTTCCTTCCAAGTTCCAAGGTTCGTTCCTTCCAAGGGTCGCGGTGCCGATTAAACCCCCTGCAAGCGTTGCAGTTGCAGGGTACGGATGGATCCGCACTTGTCTCTGCAGCCTCACTAGCCACACTTCACATGTCAAAAACCTCGTCACTCAATCAATCTTTCACATAATACCCTTCAGCCATGAGGTGATCTAAGCCCGTTGGTGGTCTTCTTTGGTATCATCCACCCATCCCGTGTTTGCCTGCATGGTCCCGAAATGCCTCGCGATTCGACAATGGCTCTCCCGCAGCGCCGTTACCCAAGACCGGTCACCTCATCACCCTGCATGGGAGGCAAGTCACAGCATCCTGCCGCTCATCCAGGGCCAACAGGTTCAACGTGTCTCCTCAATGATAAGAACACTACTTTACTATCTCTATTATTGGCTTGGCCGGTTGGCAGACCACTCACCACCCCTTCCACGGCACCCACGCCTCCCTCACCACGTCCTCCGCATCAACGATGAAGTACACATGAAATGCAGCCGCCGTTATGCATACATGGTTGCAATATAGCAACACCCTCTGACCAACCTCAAACGTTTCCTCCGCCTTCTTTTGCTCCATGTCCTCCGGCGTTGCCGTCGTGCCCAGGATACCGTGCTCCTGGGACATGCGCACCACGCCCCAGCCCGGGTGGCCCAGAACGACTCCAAAGCCGGGATATGCGCTCGTCTCCCGAGACAGCGCCGTCACTCCCGCGTCTACGAGCGCCTCATTACGCTCCGGGTACACGCTGCACACCTCGGCGACCACCCGCGCAGCCTGGTCCGTCTCGGTGACGAGCCCCGTCGACACCTGCTGGAGGTCGTTGCACGGGTAGTTTCCTGCGGCAGGTTAGTGAGTATATGTATGCATTCTGTATGCACCTCTGAACATTGTGCAACGTGACTGCGGAGGATGCAGTAGCCAAAAGGGAATAATAAAAAAAGAGGGGGGGTTGATCAGACGCACCTGCATGCAGCTCCAGCTTCACATTCGCGGGGGCTTGCGCCTTCAAACTCTCGACGACGTGGGCGGTCGGCGTGGCGCCCACGGAGGCAACCAGCTCGCGGTCGGCGGGGAGCAGCTTGGCGGCACCGATGACGCCGTCCAGCTCGGCGCGGAGCGTATCCTCGGCGTCGGCGCGGGTGCGGCCACCATAGGAGTGGTTCGCGTGGCAGTAGAAGCCGTGGATGCGCACGGCCGGGCACGCCTCGGCGGCGCGCACCAGGCTATGGAGGGCGGCGCTACCCGGGGCAACGCCGGCGCGGTGCGATCCCACGTCGAGCTTGATGAAGATGTCCCAGGGCGTCTGCGGCTTGGCCTTTTCGAGTATGGCGAGCTGCTGCTCATTGTCCACGAGGAGCTCGATGCGCAGCGACCTGCGGAGCTCGGTGAGCTGCGGGAGCACCCCCGGGTGGACGGGGAGGCCGTAGAGACACTGGGAGGGGGTTTCTCAGCATTGTAGCTCATTTCCATTAAGGGGGAGGCGATGTGGTTACCGCGTCCAGTAGCCCCTCCTTAACCAGGGGCAAAGCGCCCCTGATCTCAAGGAGTGTCGATGCGACAATCGATCTGTACTTGCCACCGGCCAGCATCATCCGCGTAACCTCCAAGGTCTGCCACCGGTTAATTAGTCGATTTTCCCTCGATAGGAGCGAACCGTATGGGGGAAATGACGTGCCTTGAGGGTTTTAACATGCGGCCGGAAGCCGATACCTAGCTTCTCAACATCACGATGGAGGGCATCGATGTTTCTCTTGAGAACGGGGAGGCTGACGATGAGAGACGGCGTGGGCAGGTCCGAGACCGGACGGCCGATGTACGACTTGTAGTGCTCCAGAGCGTGATCCATCGTGAAGGTGATGAGATATTATTGTAGAGACGGGTTCCTGGGAGCTTACCCAGCTACTAGTACTACTAGTAATATTGGCCCCGCATGATGCCTCCATCCAGAGATCCATATTACCAGTTCGATCTAGCCTGCATGGTACTATAAGTTATAATTTGAGACATACTTTCAACAACCAGCAAAGGCGTTGTGGCGGAGTGGTTATCGCGTGAGACTAGAAATCTCATTCCTTCGGGAGCGTCTGTTCGAATCAGGCCAACGTCGTTTATTTTTTTGCTTTTTGAACCTATGATGCCATTGGTTCGCCTCACACCTCCCTCCCTCTCACACGAGTCGTGGGGAGCCATTTTTATTTCATGTCATTTTCCCAAGTTCGACGAGATTGTGGTGGTGAAGAGATGAGCCGATAGAGGCGTCGCAAAGCAGCGGTTGTCAAGATGAAGAGCTTCACTCAGCAGTTCCTCAAGACTTGTGAGACCAGAGAGGGGTCCATCGTCGGCGTCCAGTCCGACGGGCGCCAAGCATCCGTCACCCATGCAGCTCCGTCATCGCTCCGCTCCCCTCCGCCACTCCGTCGCTGGCCGACAGGCGGCCCATAATAGAGCACGAGCGTCACGGATACAGAGCATCTCATAGCATCTAACCCCGAGTCCCAGACCCCCACGATGCGCAAATTCAGACTCGCCGTCCTCGAGTGCGACACGCCCATCGCGCCCGTCGTCGAGAAGCTGGGCAACTACGGCGCCATCTTTGACGCCTTTGTGCGCCGCGGCCTCGAGGCGTACACCCAGGATGGGGGCCGCAGCGACATCGACCTCGAGGTGATAACCTCCAACATGGTCGACATGGGCACACTCCCGCCAGTGGACAGCGTCGACTGCCTCATGCTGACGGGCAGCAGTATGTGACCTTGCTACTATGCATATAGAGGTATGAGGCCCGGCTGACGATGGCGCAGAGCACAACGCCTTCGAGGATGAGCCGTGGATACTGCGGCTCGTCGACTACGTCCGTGAGGCGTACCAGAACAGCCAGGTTGCCTTTGTCGGGATCTGCTTTGGCCACCAGATCATCGCGAGAGCCCTCGGAGCCCAGGTCCAGAGGAACGCAGGCGTCTGGGAGGTGTCGGTGAACCAGGTCGACCTCACCTCTGAGGGCCAGAAGGTCTTTGGTGGCGTTGAGAAGCTGGTGGGTCGTCCCCCTGACCTTCCCCATGAGTAAGGCAGTCCCATGCTGACATTGGAGCAGCATCTTCACCAGATGCACCAGGACATTGTCAAGTCACTTCCCGAAGGTGCCATCAACCTCGGCCACAGCCCCGTGTGCGAGATCCAGGGGCTCCACATCCCCAAGAGGGTGATATCCCTCCAGGCCCATCCTGAGTTCAGTGGCTTCATCATGAACAACATACTGAACATGCGCCATGACCAGAAGGTCTTCTCGGACGAGCTGTATGAATCAGGCATCTCGAGGGTGGAGAAGCACCATGACGGCCTGCACGTTTGCAAATCCTTCTGGAGATTCCTGCTTGATGATGTCTAGCGGCCCTGATTATAGATAATGAGCATTCTTGATACGAGGCATAAGTGGCAGGTCTTCTACTTATGATAATTGAGAAACCGCTGGGGCTTTTTTCTTTTCTAGCACAACTTTCATTTAGCTATCTACGAATCAAAGGTACACGTAGCTGAGGATGACCTCGTAGAGACCCATGATCTCCTAACTCTATCAAGGATAGCACCATCGAGCTAGATTCAGAACGCAAACTGAACCCTCTCACTGTACTCAGTAGCCCGTCCAAAAGAAACCATAGCGCTCTTTGCCGACAGATCCATGACAATATTAAACAGTGTCTCGAAGTACGACTCTCCTACCTGACACCTGTTGATAGCTCCAGGGTAGCCATCCTCGTCCTTGAACAGCTCAAATATGCCCGCCACCGTCACGGGCGCGGCAGAGAATTGCTCCTCAGCGAGTTTCCGGAGGCGGAGGGCCCTGAACGGAGAGTCCGGCAGCCAGGGCGGCTCGTCCACACCCGGGTGGTCCAGCAGCAGATGATTGGAGTGGATAACGCGGCTCCGGTCGTCCATCGGCAGCTCCTGGAGCCCGTTGATCGTGAACTCGAGGCCCACCGACCCCGTCTCGTCGGCGACGAGGAGATGAGCGCTTCCCGCGACTCCCATCTCCTTCAGGCTGCCGACGGCGGCCTCGCGCGACGGAGACTCCAGGACGGTGCGGAGGGCGAGGTGGACGGGCAGCTTGGAGGGGTCGACGCCGCGGGCTCGGATGGCGTTCAGGCACACCCCAACGCCCTTGCTGTTGAGGCCAATCTTGCCGATGACGCCCGCCTCAGTCACCATGGAAAGGTCGGGCATGCAGGTGCCGGGCTGGGAGATGTGGCAGACGACGAGGTTGGGCCGTTGCTCCCTCATCCAGTCCCAGTTCTGGGCCAAGAAGGATGTCCCGGCGTCGTCTTTGCAGGACAGGGCGGTGCACCCGTCCATCTTGACGGGAGTCGACGGCTGGTCCGTGAAGAGGCCAAAGGTGATCTCGGTCCGGACGTTGAGGGCGATGATGTCGACAAGGGTGACGCCCGCACCGTCGGCTACGCCGCGCATCTCATCCAGATACCGTGGGCAGAGCGTCTCGAGAGCAGGCGTGTAGCGTGATGCCTCCTTGCACACACCGGGCCAGTCTAGATTGCAACTCTGCTTGAACAAGTCCTCGTAGAAGGCCATCGATCCTGCGACTAGGGGCTTTGCCGCCGAGCCATGCTGAAAGCCGATCTGGGGGTTTTGTAAGCCACGTTCGTAATTATAATTTAAGAGGATTATTCGGGCGAATATCCTACCTCGTACGGCGTCCCAGAGCAGCGTATCTCGAGCATGTTGGCTTTGTTTTCGAGAGTTTGCCACTCAGGGACCCCTCATCACGGCCACAACCCCGTATTTTAAATACGAAGTATTATCGTGTCCACGACGTTATAGCTATTACGTGCTTCCCCGCACGGCAACATGCCCGGCACCGGCGCCGTGGTCAAAGGATAGGAACTTTGGTACCTTGAGATGCATACCTGGTAGTAGCACTCTTATCCAAGCATGGAATGTATATTCTAAACTGACACATCCGACGTCCGGTCTTGATACAACGGCATGGCTCTAGCATCTTTGAGGTTATCGCGCTGATGCTGGCCGGGGTCTGATTCTTGGGTTCTGTTGTACGTACTGGAGTACACCAGGCGATGAGATGGCCGACCAGAGGCACAAGACCCCGCAATCGAATCGCCGTGCTCTCTCCCAGTATGGACTTCGGCGTTCGGGACTAGAATCTCTTGATATTAGTCGTTCCTGACATTGAGGACCTTCATGACGCGAACCCGCATCGGGTGGGAATGTATATGGCTCCAGAATAAAATCGCAGTTGCAATACGCCCCCGGAGATCTCTTGCCCATGTCGGAGACCAAAGGTTCTGTCAGTGCCGGCTATGCTAGCCGTCTCATATTCCCGATATGGATACTACGCGTACTTGCGATGGTGCCGCTGGACGTCGCAGCGTGCAATTCCGAAGTTGAACTGGATTTAGTTAAGGATGCCGATCCTCAGACCAATTCACCCAAACGACGCATGCTCTGATATGCAGGGATACTACCGCATACGACGACCCTGATAAGACATCGAGGCAAGGGGCCTTTCCAGCCGACAATTCACAGCGTCCTAGTCGTGCTGGGGGCTCTGAGGCGCGGTTATCGCGGGGATTTGGTCTGGAGTTTGGCGTCCGTCGAATCGCATCTCGTTGGTACTTGGTACGAATACTAGTTGGAAGAGACCAGACATCGATGCCACGGATTAGGAGGTTGATGGCGAGTGGTTGAGCGCGGATCAAGTGATCAATGTCCCCGCCGGGTACCTCCTCATCTGAGACAGCGGTACTTCTTACGCATACGAGTATGGTGTTGATTCACACTTCACTGCTGGGCAAGGTCGTCTAATGAGAATCATCTTCTAGACTCTGGCCCGCCTCGTCCTCTTGAAAGCTCCTTCGTGCCCAGTGCTCATCTATCATGGCTAAAGCTGCCAGAGACCCCAAAGCCGAGCCCAAGGGCACCTCGCCTCTCCTAAAAAATGAGGATACCATGGGCGAGGAGGAGCCCAAGGCCCCAGGGGAGACGACGCACATGGACATTGGCCTCGAGTACTTCTACCAGTCTCAGCAGATGGACCCAGCCGAGCGCGACATCATCGCCGCTCGTATCCTCAGGAAGATTGACTTTACCATCCTACCGGCTGTTAGGCGTACCTTTTGTCTTGCTGAGCGGAGAATCCTGAAAGCTTACCGTACCCTAGATGTGCTGCATCTATCTCCTGTCCTTTCTGGACAAGCAGACACTCAACTACGCCAGCGCCTATGGCCTCCGCGCTGACCTTGGGCTCGTGGGCAACCAGTACTCGTGGATCGCCTCCATCACCAACGTTGGGTACCTCGTGGGGTCCTACCCTTCCAACATTGCCCTGCAAATGTTTCCCATTGGCAAGTTCATCTCTACCATGATCTTGATCTGGGGCATGCTGCTTGTGGCTACCGTGGGCGCCAAGAACTTTGCCGGCCTCATGGCCCTACGGTTCCTACTAGGCACCTTCGAGGCGTGCATCGGCCCCGCGTGGATGCTCATCACGAGCATGTTCTGGAAGAGGGACGAGCAGCCGCTGAGAATGTGCATCTGGTTGGGTTGCAATGGCGTGGCTCAGATGCTGGGTGCCGGCATCTCGTGGGGTCTGGGCCACACACACAACAAAAACCTGGCATCGTGGCAGCTGGTGTTCCTGGTCAGTAGCCCTATGGATGTTGTACCGGCACTACACGGACGTGTCTCTCTGACAAAGGAAATCGCAGGTTGTGGGTGTCATCACCATTGCTGTCGGCACGATGGCGATATTCTTCTTCCCCTCGAGCCCGCTTGACTTCAAGCTCTTCACTCACGAGGAAAAGGTAGTCTCCGTCTGGCGCGTGTCCGAGAACTACACCGGCATCAAGCACGGAAAAATCCTGCCTTACCAGATCAAGGAGGCCTTCCTGGAGCCTCGCGTGTGGTGCATTGCCGGGCAGCAGATCTCCATCGGCATTATTAACGGCAGCATCACCAACTTTATGAGCGCTCTGGTGGCTGGTTTTGGATACAGTCCCACCGAGACGGTCCTTTGGCAACTGCCCAACGGCGCGTTCCAGCTTGTCACTACCGTTGCGGCCGGCTACTTTGTGTCGCGGGTGCCCAACTCGTGTGTCTTGACATCCATTGTCGCGCAAATCCCCTCGCTAGCGGGCATCGTTGGCATCGCGGTGATTCCCATATCCCACCCGCTCGCGTTGACAGCGTGCTGCTGGCTGCTAGCCGTCATTGGGGCGGCCATTATTCTCAACTGGTCCATCACCACAGCCAACTTTGCAGGGCACACGAAGCGCATGACGGTCAACGGGCTCAACTTTGTGTGTTATGCGGGTGGCAACATCATCGGCCCCTTCATGTTTAAGACGTCCGAGGCGCCGCGGTACATGACAGCCATCAAGGCGCTAGTTGGCGTGTATGCGGCGTCAATGTTCTTCACGGCCCTGGTCGGGTTGTGGATGTGGTGGTCAAATAGACGGCGCGACGCACACCAGGCCGGCCAAGATGCCACTGCGAGTAGCCAGGAGCCGTCAGAGGAGGTTGGGTTTCATGACAGGACTGACAGAGAGAACAAGGCGTTCCGGTATAAACTCTAAGCCAGCATGCCATGTACGAGTACAAGTAGGTATGTTGTTGCACTCCTAGTTAGTATCTAGTACAAGGTACTGCATACATAGTACGAGTACGTATTACTAGCCGAGGCGGGCAAGTTAGCAAGTTGCTCCTCGCTCTCCAGGTTCTCCTTAGAAAGCCATTCCCAAGATCGGCTCTGCGGGATGAAATTAAGAAGGTGAGCTGATGGATCCAGAATCTAAACACGTGGGATGATGGGGCCTTCGCAAGGCATTTGATCAAGGCCTCGGACAAACCCGCAACGCAAATTGTAATGCTGGGTATTGAAATGACAGCTCATCCGATGGGGAAGGGTATTGTGGGTGAATGTATCCGTAGTGTCCCGTATTGTTTGATTCTCTGGTCGAAAAAAGCGTGATCCCTGGAAATGATCCTTTGTCATGGCGTCGGGGGCGCGAGGGAGTCGGCGGCGAGTTCTCCGTCTCGGTGAACGGCAGAAAGGGGCAGTCAACGCTCGTAATGTCAGCCAGGTCGAAACGACATCCGAGAGTCGACACTCGACACTCGACGGGGATGGGAACTGGGATCTGTTTGATTAACCGACAAGGGTTGAGGGGCCTGTTGGGTCGATGGGGAAATCTCCATTCTCCATTTCTTCTCGACGAATTCGGGAGACTCGGGACTCTAGTCGGGAGTGTTTCAGTTGGTCGCGACAACAAAACGACTTGTCGCGGCCGGCAAGATACGTTTGAATTGACGGCGATAGGCGACCAGGATAGTGAAATTGTAGATTGGTGGATGCGAATCTCGCCATGTGATGAGATTTCGGTGTTGGTGGTGATTCGGATTTGGTTGGTGATGGGTGGCACAACTGCAGCGCGGCAGCGAGCCGGAAGAATAAAGGCGCGTCACTTGAAACAAGCCCATCATCTGGCAGGTGCCAGGCCCAAGATCCCAAGATTCCGACAGGCCTCTGGACTTCTCAGGTTGACCAGACACTTTGCCGTCGATGAGTCTTTTTGGCGACGATCATGCCGCATTTCGTCGGCTGCAGTCGATAAGGTAGGCGTTGCTCTTTGCCACTGCTTGCCATCCTCTGCAGGCAGTTCTGTTCCTTTGTCTCAATCTAGACAGTGGCCCGGGACATGTCCTTCTTCAAGCTCGGGCCTCATGCTGAAACGAGCGAAAAGGGAACAAACTCGAGGTCAACAGGGCAGGGATCGGCGGTGGAGATGGTGGGGGCTTGCTGGCATAGGCCATGGAGAGGCAACGAAAGATTAAAGCCACCCGAGGACGGCAAGTCGGCGGCTCCATTGCACGGGTGCGGGAAAGCCCGCTGTGTCCATTGTTGTCCACTGGGCCCTGGAGGCTGGGTTTGGCCAGAAGCAACGCGAATGCACGTTATACAGCGACTTATGTACTCCTGATGTATGTTGTGCTTTGGTGGCTTGCTCGTGCAGGCGCCAATGCCCAAATAGCACGTACCTAGCAATTGTGCATGAAACAGCCGATAAAGCACGAATAGTGCCAAGCTCAGTACGAATATTTTGAGTACGATATAATATACTAGCAGTAGGTAGTATAAGGATACATTATAGTAGCGCCAGCCTCGATATCAGTATGCATGCCATGCCATGCGTGTTACTACAATGTACACGTACTATATACCGGTACTCGTAATAGTACGTACTCGTACTCCGTAGAACCATGAAGAGATGTGCAACCAGCTTGCTGTCCCAGCGGACTTGTTCGCCTGGAGGAGCCCTGGTCCTTGTGTACAAACGGCGAGAGACCCGTCGAGTCCTTATCCCAGCCTCGACGCCTCTATTCATACTCGTACTATTTGTAGACTGACAGCGCCCGTTTGTTTGAGGCGTGTCTCGTAGCAGTCTTTCTTTTTTTTCTCATGACCCTTCTGCCCCCTCGGACCCCTTCGACCCTTGGGCCGTTCACACTATAGACGTCACTACGGAGTACGGAGCGAGTCATCTACAAACACGACCATCTGCGACCTGATTGAGAACCCAAGAGTCCAATCCCAACCGCCAAACCCTCGATCGTCTGCAGCACTAAAAAGTGAGCAACAATTTCCCACGCTGGGCCCCCTAAGGCTGCAGAAGAGTCGATTGGCCGTGCGCCCTGGGCCAAATTCGCGGCCACATGGTCCCCTGCACCTTCTGGGCCTTCTGGCATCTACACCCTCTGTTCCGACAGGCTACAGCAGCTGCAGTGCTGCTCTGAGGGAATCACAGTGGGATGGCTCCAGTGGGTGCAGCACATGGCGGCCCTCGAGGTCACCCCTGGCTAAGGAGGCCATCCCCAATGTGGGAAAGCCCCATTGTTGCAACCCGTGTCTGAGCTGGAGGTACCTGGAAATGCGCGAAACCTGTGGTGAGATACTAGGTACCGCATATCATTCGTCCCTTACCCAAAGAAGCAACAACGGTGGGTCAGAGTTCCCGCGGTACCTGGATGGCTGCAGGGCCTCCCCTGCATTTGTCCCTGCTTGGTGCATCAATTGTGCCTGGATGCTTCCAGGTTGATGCTTGGGATGGGCCTGTGAAGGCAGAGACCAGAGCGGAGAGGGCTTCCATCCCCTTTCCACCCTTGCCTCCCAGCGTCTGCAGCACTGCTTCACCCTCGTTTCGACACTCTGACAAACTCCCCAGTGGCCCTTCCCTTACCTCTCCTCCCCTTCTCCCCTCTCACAACCCCAGGTTCACCATATCTCACATTCGTTTCTTCCTCGCGGTCTCCTCGTGTGCCCAATCCCTCAGTCGGATGGCCCGTTGAGTCCCTCTTTTTCGAGAGCATCCTCGGAGCAGCTTCATCCAAACCAGCCAGGAGCAGTAGCAGGCGAGTTCTCGCTGGCTCGCTCTCGCCCAACCCAGCAGCAATGGCTCCCTCTCTCAACAACCATTCTTCCTTCACCCGCCCTCGGACGAGCGACCGTGATGGCCGGCCCAGCACCCGCGACCAGGGCGCTGACAACCTGCTGATCCCCAGCCGTACCTCTTCTCTTCACTCGCGCATCACCCAGCCCGCGCCTGCGACTCTCGCCTCCAAACCCCAGCAGCGCACCCCCAAGACTCTCACCCATGCCTACATGGTCTGCGGTGTCGGCCGCGAGCCCTCACAATGGGTCAAGGCTCCCGCGCCCGCTCAGGGAAAGATTGGCCATATGAAGGGCGCCGTCGGCCAGTTCTGGCTGCCAGAGATTCTAGGTAGCAGCCCCAGGCTTGAGCAGGATAATGAGATTGCTCGCGCGTTGCACGCCGCCATGAAGGTGGGTCACCCCTTATTCTCGCGACATTCGTGGTGAGCTGATGCTAACCCTCCTACTCAGGCCTGCTTCCCTCACGATGTCGAGATTTGCACTGGCCGGAGCCAGCCCCATTGTGTTCACCACGCCTTTGTCCTCCAGCAGGACTCTTCTCACACCCTGTACGGTATTTCTTTGCGTGTTTGGTCGCGGGCCGACGAGAAGAGAGCAGAGACGATTCGCGACCTGAGAAAGAGGACCGAGCCCGACTTCTACGATAATCACGACGAGACCTATTGGATCCCCTACTGCCTGTCCTTCCTTTCGCGATACCCGCTCTACAACCTCCTGGGCGACTACCTCCGCGGCATGTGGATCCACTGGAACAAGGCCACCAACCTCTTCCACGCTGAGGAGGTCTCCCGTATCCTGAGCTTTCCCGCTCCGCGTCTGAACGATCTGGTCCGGATCGACATGAAGGACTATGCCCTGTGCTACCAGTTCCCTTCTTCGCCTACCGGCTTCCAGAACTTCGCCATGTGGCCTCTGTTCTCCTGCCTGTCTATCCCCAACATTGTTGGCGTCGTTGAGGCGGCCATCTCTCCCACCCGCCGCATCATCTTCGTCAGCCATTACCCTGCTATGCTGACCATGGCTGCCGAGACCGTCCGGTACTGCGTCCGTGTGTACGAGTGGAGTGGCCTATACGTCCCCGTGGTGCATGCTCGCCACGCGGCTGAGCTTGTCCAGGAGCCCGGCCCGTACATCCTAGGTATCACGGCCGAGTGCCGCTCTCTTTTCACAGCCCCGACGGATGCCCTGGTCGTCGATCTCGACCGCAACTTCGTCCTCACCTCCGACCCCCCGACAGCTCTTAGCCCCAGCCAGCGTAACAAGTTCGTCAGCCGCCTGACCCAGTCTCTCAACGGAGATGTCACGCCCTCTGGTGTTCCTCAGCATCTTCGATCTGCCTATGGAGGTGGCAAGCTCATCCCCGCTGGCCAGATCATTGTCATGCGTGGTGAGGTCGAGTCCATCCAGGATCCGGAGTGGTGGAACCAGGACTCGGTCATGGCCGTCATGGACCACGTCTGCGAGAAGGTCGGCCGCAACACTGGCATCAAGGCCGTCTTTGCTGGCTCCCAGAAGAAGCCACTGATGACCAAGGTCTCTATGCGCCACCTCAACGAGATTGTCCGCGAGAGGAATCAGTACTCGCGCGACGCCCTCGAGGCCTGGCAGGACTTTATCAACCTCAAGGGACGCATGGACACAGAGCTCAACAAGGTCAACAAGCGCAACAACTATCTTGTCGAGGAGCTCGAGAGCTGGAAGCAGCAGTTCCTCAAGTTCCAGGCCTTTGCTGAGCAGCTCACCAAGGAGACACAGGATCTCAAGGTCAAGATTGAGAATCACAAGAAGGAGAACCGCCGCCTTGCTAGTCTTATTGACCAGCAGAAGGACGACAACGCTCGTCTCTCTGTCCGCCTTACCGGCACGGAGAAGCAGCGTGACGATGCCCTCGAGGCCCTTGTTCTCCAGCAGGAGATTGCTGAGGAGCTGGAGCGTGAGCGCAAGAGGAACAAGAAGGAGCTCGCCCAGCTGCAGCACACCAACAGCACTATCCTTCGCCAGCGAGACGAGGCTCGTCGTGTGGTGCTGCATCTTCGCAGCCTTGTCGGTGGCCAGAGCCACCACATGGAGCACCTCGTGCAGTCCCTCACTAAGCCCGAGGAGCTCCTCAACGAGATTGAGGCTGGGTTCGACGAGGAGGAGAACGCCAGGGAGGAGGAGGAGGAGGGATCGGCTGACAAGGGCAAGTTGAAGCCCATCATGGCCCGGGGCGAGAAGCGCATGTCGGCATCGAGCTTTGTCGATGTGGCCGATCGCCACCTGAAGGACAAGACGGACGCCATTGCCCACATCGTGCGCAACATTGCCGAGCAGTGTCAGGCCGCCGTCGAGAGCCTCCAGCTGGCTCAGGACGCTGAGCTGCGCAGCAGCCGCCGCCAGAGCAACCTGTCGGCCGCCCAGAGCGAGGATGGCAATGACGGTCACTCGGCCGCCACGTCTGAGACTGGGGAAGACAGCATGCTCCAGCCCTCCGGGCGGGCTTCCAGCATCCCCCCCACCCCGGATCTGATCCCCAACCGGAGCAGCACCGCCATGTCGTTCGCCTCGACGACCGCCACAACCCCGGAGCGGGGAAGCCAGCAATTCATGTCGCGCGATGACATCCCCACCAAGATTGTCGAGGACGACGAGGAGGACTTTGAGGATGCGCGCGACAACGACGGCTCCAACGAGAACGGCCTCGTGGCCAAGCACACCGGCTCCCTCCTGCACCGCCCCTCAGGTGCTCGGATCAGTGCCCTGGGTGGCACCCGGTAAACTGCCCCGGAGGCGCGGCTGAGCGTTGAGTTGGGCTTTGATGCGCCCCACCTGCATCGCTTGTGAAGTAGACTCTCATTGCAAGGGTCGTACTTGTATCCTTTCGAGTTTGATTGATTGGCGGCTTTTGGATGAAAACCTGCGGGATCTTGGCGTTTATTATGTCGCTTTTGCGCTTGTCACCCTTTCTTATTCCCTTTAGAGATGATGGTGGAGGAAGCTCAGTATTTAACGGGCTTCAAGCCGGGCACAATCTTAGTAGTAGTCATGCCATAGTGTGCTATTTTGTACGAGGGGGAGTGAGGTGTTATTTCCATTCACGTCCCTCCTTAGTCTGGCATGGAGCCATTGAATGACAATCCCATCTTGCATAGATTTGATCATGTTGTACCAAGATCATGGAACCTAGTGATGAATGTATCGGTCACTATAGTAGCAAGAGAAAGAGAAGTTGTAGATGAGAGCTGCGAGTGATTAATAACCTGCAGCCAACAACGGTGGTGACATCAAAACTTGGCATAAGATATCTAAACTCTAATTTAAAATCTGAGCCTTCGGCGTTTACGAGTACTATTACACATCAGGAGAAACAAGACGTTCAAATGGCTCTGTCGACGTTGTCGAGTCGAGTATTGGGGTGTTACTAGTATTGCGATAAGATAAGCGGCGATCCAGAAAAAAAGTTGAGACGGAGCTCATGGTCGCGTCAACTTTGCCAATGCCTCCTCACCTCATCGGCCTGCTACGACTTCCCATCCCCGACAGAAGACCCTCTCCAAGACGAGCACCATGGCTGACCCCCTACTGACATCGCTGTGCTCTATCTGCCACATCTCAGCGCCCAAGTACAAATGCCCACGGTGCGGAATGCACACATGCTCACTGGCGTGCATCCGCAAGCACAAGTCCTGGTCCGACTGCAGCGGCGAGCGCGATCCCACCGTCTACATGCCGCCTAAGAAGCTGCGTACGGCCGCGGGCATCGACCACGACTACAACTTCCTGCACGGGCTCGAGACGACGGTCCAGCGCACCGAGAAGACGCTCGTCGAGGAGCGCGGCCTCCTGCAGGCCGACGAGCTGCGCCGTGAGCCCCTCACCGTCCGCGAGGTGCGCTGGAAGACGGGCCGCGACGGCCGCAAGCGCAAGGTCGTGGTGACGCGGGAGCTGCACGAGGTCCAGGGCGGCGCGAGGAGGGTGGAGCGGCTGCTGGGCAACAGGCTGCGGGCGCTCGGGGTGACGGTGCAGTGTGCGCCGACGGGGATGCAGAGGCAGCGGGAGAATAAGACAACCTTCAACCGAAAGACGGGCAGGGTGAACTGGCAGGTTGAGTGGCTGAAGCTCGAGGACGGGGGCCAGACGACGACGAGGACCCTGGGCAAGACGCTGGAGGACGAGCCGCTCTACAAGGCGTACCATGCCACCGTGGCGGCAGAGGCCCGGGCTCAGCCAGCCAGGGGACCGCAGGACGCTGGAAAACCCATCCGGGGCGCGCGGCTATACTCCCAGTTCCCGCACGATTCGACTTGGAATACAGCACCGGACCTGCTACAGGAGCCTTCGACGGGGAGATGGGTGGCGGCAGCGGCGGTGCTGGAGTTGGGGGTGTGGGTGTCCGAGAAGGACGAACATCAGAGAGGGGCGTTTGACTACTTCCTTGCGAACCCGCGACAGAAGTCGGATGAGCCTAGGGTGGTGACGAAGTTGGAGGTGGACGACTGTCTTGGAGACGTCCTCCGCAACACCAGTGTCCTCGAGTTTCCCACGATTTACCTCCTCCGAAAGGGCGAGACGCTCCCAGCGGGGTTTGTGCTTGGACGCAAGGCCCGCAGTGGTCAATCCCCGAGCTCGAAACGAAAGGACGGGCCCGGAAAGAAGGGGCCGCAGTCCGCGAAGCGAAGGAAGCAGAACTCGGACCTGGAGGAGGGAGAAGTCGGCAGCGATGACGACGTGGATGATAAGAGCAGCTTGGGGACTGGCGGGAATGACGACGACGACGATGGGCCGTCTGGGGGGCTGGTGGTTGGGGATGTTGTTGCTGAGGAGAGTTTCGACGAGGATGAGGAGGATGACGATTCGCCGACGAGCAGCTCGGGGACTGACAGCGACGATGACGAATCTGATTGAGCACAGAGCGAGTGGCGAGGCCTATTATCTCAGGGCGCCTAGTGAGGTTGTGCAGAGGAGGAGCTGGGAGCTGGAACTTTTGTCTTGCAACTTGATACCCAAATATAGCTATAGAAATCATCTTGTACTTGTACCCGAGCGAGGACGGGATCCATCCAACGCCAAGAATATAGAATGCTATGATCTATATCAGTGACTGTAGCCCTCAATGCCTTGATATCCGAAAGCAATGGAACAAAAGCTGGCCCTGGGTGTTAACAGCCATCGCCGAATATGGAATTCGAGTTGTTCAGTGGTGGCTGTAGCAGCAGGGGTGCACGCCACATTCCTAGCAGCCACAGTCTACCGTAGCTCGTAGCATCACCCCAAACGAACACCTTCAACCTTCAACCGCCCTCCCAATCGAACAGCAACACCAACTCGCAGCGACACGCCGCCCGCGCATGCTGGCTGATGCGATCCACGGCCCATTGAGTTGCAACATGGTCTGAATCCCGTTCCTCGTTCCCCTCGCTCCGCCGCACCGCCACCGCCATGGACGACTCGCCTGCGCCCAAGCTCTCAGAGCTGCTGCGACATCCCGATGACCTCGACAAGATCCCCGCCCTCAAGATGGAGTTCTCGCGCAAGAAGAGCGCCGTCGACGGCCAGCTGCGCACCGGCCTGCGCGAGCAGCTAGAGATGACCCAGTCGGGCATGACGGGCCTCAGCGACGGCCAGAAGACGGTCCAAGCCATCAAGGACGAGATGATCAAGATTGACCGCCTGTGCTCCGAGTCCCAGAACATGATCAAGGACTTTGCCAGCATCAACCTCGTCTCCCAGGCCCACCGAAACTTTGGCGCCGTCGAGGCCATGCGCCGCAACCTCGAGACCTTCAACGACCGCCTCACCAACGTCGAGCGCATGCTGCGCGAAGACGACGCCGACCAGGAGAACATGCCCAACCTGCTGCCCTGCCACTATGAGCTCACCCAGCTGCGCAACATCCGTGACGACGCCATGGATCAGATCAAGCGCGCCGACGATTCCAGCCTCGAGTCCACCCTCGAGGACTACTTTGCCCGCCTCGACGACACCATTGACTGGTTCGATGAGCACGTCGGCCTCCTGGCCCTCAACCTCATCAACCTCGTCGTCAACGATAACAACGGCCTTGTGGTTCGCTTCGCCCTCGTCATGGACGCTGAGGAGAAGAGCGACCAGCGCGTCCTCGCCCTGCAGGAGGCCCTCAAGGACCACCGCGACATGGCCGCCCGCTTCCAGAGCATCACCGACGGAGCCAAGAAGGTCCGCGGCTACAAGGAGAAGTTCCTGCAGGCCATCCGCATGAGTGCCGAGCAGCAGCTCGAGCAGTCGCGGGAAGAGTTCCTCGAGGATCCCACAAAGCTCGAGAAGATCATGAAGTGGTACTTCAACGACCTCAACGCCGTCAAGATCGGCATGACGCCCCTTATGCCCAAGCGCTGGAAGATTGGAAAGACGTACGCCGATGTCTACCATAAGCTCATGCACGACTTCCTCATCGGCATGGTTGACGACCCAGACACCAGCTCGGCCCACACCCTCGAGATCATCAGCTTCCCCGAAAAATACTACAAGAAGATGGCCAAGATGGGCTACCGCCAGGAGGACCTGACCCCCCACGTCATCGACAACCGCGAGGCCGAGCTGGTCCGCGACTTCCGCCAGCTCATCATCAAGTTCCTCGACGAGTGGATCGATCGCATCTTTGCCCAGGAACAGCGCGACTTTGCCGAACGCGCTGCTGCGGGTCCCGATGGGGGCTCCAACCTCGACCAGGACGAGTACGGGTATTTCCGTACCAAGAACCTGGCCCCTCTGTGGCGCATGCTGCGCGAGCAGGTCGACGCGGCCGTCAACTCACAGCGTGCCGACGTGGTCGAGGGCGTCATAGACGCCATGCTCGCGCGCCTGCAGGACCGGCAGACGTCGTGGCAGCGCATGCTCGAGACCGAAGCCGCGCGCTACCAGGCCGCCCAGCCCGCCGAGGATCTCGAGGGCTTCCAGGCGCTGCAGGACTGGCTCGTCGCCACGGCCAACGACCAGATCGCCTGCATCGACGACAACGAGGAGGAGAACCGGCCGGCGTACCTGACCAGCTTCCGCCAGTCCTTCGAGCCCCACGTCACGCCTGCCTACGCCGAGCGCGCCGACACCGAGATTGCCAGCCTGCGCGATGGCTACGTCGACTTTAGCACATGGTGCATCACGCGCTTCGCCCACCTCATCTTCGCCGTCGACTTCCGCGCCGTCATGCCCGAGTTCTTCACCCCCAAGTGGTACACCAGCACCGCCATGAAGCAGATGGTCGTCACCTTTGAGGAGTACGTCAACGACTACCGCCAGGTGCTGCACCACTCGCTCGTCGACATCTTCATCGAGATCTTTGCCGACGAGCTCCTCGTGCACTACCTGTCCTCGGTGCGCAACAAGGGCGCGCGCTTCCGCCGCGGCGACCCCTTCCAGGAGAAGCTCTTCAACGACATCTCGGTCGCCTTCGACTTCTTCTCCACGCTGCCCAACCCGGACGTCGGCGCCTCCATCAAGCAGACCTGGCGCGTCACCGAGTCGTTCCTGCAGCTGCTCACCGTCGACAAGGACCACGTCGCCGACTCCTTCGAGGACTTCAAGTCCAAGTACTGGGACCTGCAGATCAGCTGGGTCGAGGCCGTGCTGCGCAGCAGGGACGACTTTGACAGGAGCATGCTCAACAGCGTCAAGGCGCGGGCGGCGCAGGTCGACGTCGTGCGGGGGCCCGAGACCATCATGGGCAAGGTCAAGTAAAGTAAGAAAGGGGATGACGACGGCAATGATATATACCACAGCTACATGTCATGTCACCATCCGAGGTGAGGGCAGTTGGGCGTTTTAGATTATACGGGCCGTGGACGGTCCAGCTTACAAGGAGTAAAGCAATGTAACGAGTGTGATTACTAGCAGGGTAGGGGAGTCTTATGATGATTTGTTTAGAGAGGGAAAAAGAGAAAGAAAGAAAAGATGCAGAGCATCAAAATTATATTTACCACGTTGCCCTCGTTGATCTCTGTACCCGATTAGCTACATACAACATGTGAAGACAAACTATGGATTACGGATCGCAGAACAATCTCGTGGACATCGACCTCCTCCTTCTCCTCCTCCTTCTCCTCCTCCTTCTCCTTCTCCTTCTCCTTGCGGTGGTGATCAAAAGATGGGACGGAACGCTGCGCAATGCATCTTGGCTCTCAAATATCGAACAATTTCCTCTCCTAGATAAGTATACTGTGTGTGGGGGGGTGTGGGTGGGTGCATGTGTTGATCGTTATCGTGAGCAGACGGGCAGAATTGCTTCATCCTCGCTGCGATTATGACTGGCTGGCGAGGTGGTTTGCGGCCTGAGGGTTCGGTTCTATGTTAGCAAACCCCAGATCGTGGAATCATGTATATCATAGGCAGTGGGACTCACCTTCTCCAGGTTGTAGTCAAACTTCTCCAGGGCCGTAACGGCGGCGGATCGGCCGTACCCCAAGCCCATGAGGTCCTTGACAATGGGATCATCGTGCTCACCCTCCTCCGTCAGCGCACGGCCGGGGCCGGCCGGGCGGTTCTCAGGAGGGGCGAGAGTGTTTCCATTTCGCGATCCGTCATTGTTCTGGGCCAGAGGGGGAGCAGCCGTCGCGCTGGGCGAATCGAGGCCGCCAAAGATGGCGTCCCAGTCATGTGAGTCAGCGCCCTTCTGCTGGTTCCCACTGGCAGGAGCCGGGGCTCCGTTTGCCGTGCTGGAGGGGATGAAGTCGAAGCTGCTCTCGTTGCCGAACGCCGTTGACTCGCTCTTGGCCTGGCTGGGCGGCGGGCTGCTGTCAAAGACAGGGTTGAAGTCATCCAGGCCAGACCGGGAGATGTTGGCAAAGTCGTCATCGGCAGAGCCCTCCTTGGCATCCTCCAGGCCCTCAAAGTCGTCATCTAGGTCGTCAAAGGCGCCTTTCGAAGTCTTGTTTGATGAACCCTGCTGAGTTGCTGTGGGGGTCGTTCCGGAGCCAGCGGCACCGAAAATGTCGTCCACATTAGACTTGTTGGCGCCAGTGGCATCAGTAGGGGCAGTGATGGTGGCTGACGAAGAAGCTGGCTCGGGACTGCAGTGGGATTAGCCTTCATCTGTCTGAACACATATCAAAAGAGACCTTACCTCCTCTCTACGGGCTTCTCAGACTTGTCTGCCTCGGGCGCCTTAGCCTCGGTCGTCTTCTTCTGCTCGGGCGACGTAGGCGCAAAGTCGTCATCGAAACCACCACGCTCACTCTCCGACTCGGACTCGTCGTCGCGCTCGAGCTCCGAGATGGGAGGGAACTCCGAGTCGAAGGTCGATTTGTTCTTGGTACCCTCCGCCGCAGACTTCTCCTGGGCACCACCCTTGTTGGCAGACGAGAACGCGGCAAAGGCATTATCGAATTCCTCCTTGGCCTTGGCGTTATCCATGCTGGCGAAGGGATCCGAAGCACGTGCAGCCTTGTCCGAGGCCTTGGCGCTATCCTCCTCGGGTGCCGTCACCTTCACGTCGGCCGGAGCAGGGGTCCCCACCGGCGTATCCTGCTTGTCCTCATCCCCGGGGAAAGCACCGGGGACAGAGGCAGGCCCCTGGGTGCTGCTGGCCTCACCTGAGAAAGAACTCTGGGCATCCTTCACGGAGCCTTCCCCACGGGAAGCCGGGGGGGAAACCTGGCGGGACGAGCTGAGCGACTCGGTATGGTCGGGGAAGGGAAGGAAGCTGGAGCTGATCTGCCTCGACTCCGGGGGCGCAGGTGGCTCGGCAGTCAGGGTTGCTTGCCGGCTGATGCTCGGGGAGGAGGAACCGGCAGGGGTCGCAGCGGAGCTTGCGCTGGCGGCAGAGTTCCCCGTGTGCTGGTGCTTGAAGGAGGTCACGGGAGGCGGCGAGGCGCTAGGCTGAGAGGGGCCGAAGACGTCGTCAAACGCATTGTCCGTGTAGCTCCTGGGCGGCGGGGAGGCAAAGGCCCCCATGATGTCTGTGCTGGCGCTGCGCTTGAAGAAGGGGTTGTTGCCGCTGGAGGTCGAGAGTGCCGGGCTAGCAACCTGAGCAGTTGGTGATGCGGTTGAGCTGGTGCTGGCCTGGCGGGCGGCTTCCTCATTACTCTTGGTCAGCTCTTCGGCCTCCCCCTTGAGCTTATCACGCTCCCCCTCCGTCGTTGACAGCTGCTTCTTGTTGATGGCGACAAGGCCTTTTTGCTGCCGAGCATCCGACTTGAGCTTGTCAATCTGAGGCTTCAGCTGAGCAATCTCGCCATTGACCACACGGATGCGCTCCCTGAGCTTGGTATTCTCCTGCCGGTCGCCCTCGAGGGCAACCGAGACCTCCTGGTGCTGACCCTGGAGGTCGCGGTAGGTACCCTCCAACGTCATGCACTCGCCCCGCAGCTTCTCGGTGTCCTGGCGGGCTTTCTTGAGTTGCTCCTCCAGCGCCCGGGTGTCCTCGGCTTCCTTCTCGTACAGCGTCCTCAGCTGGCTGAGGCGCTGCTCAAAGGTCTGCTTCTGCGAATTGGTCTGGTTGAACTCGTTCTGGGTCGCGGCCCTCTTGGCCTGGGTGTCCTGCGTCTGCTTCGCCAGGGAGCTGATCTGATTGGAGAGGTTGGCCAGCTCGGCGCTCTCCCCACTGATCTTCTTGCTCTCCTCGGGCTCAGCATCGCCCAGGAGGTCGTCTGCTGCCGACCCCGATGGCTTGCCGGACTCGCCAGACGGCTGGGACGTCAGACCCCTGCCAAACGATGACGTGGGGATAAATGGCTTGAAACCGGTGGCGGTGGCCCTGATCGGGGAAGACGGAGCGTTGGAGGTGGATCCACCTGCGAAAGGGTCATGCGTACCCGAGCCTCCGGTAGGCTGGGCGGGGACCGGGGGTGCCGGGCTGGACGAAGTGGAATCAAGTCCAAACAAGTCATCCAAAGCGGATTTCGGTTGCGCCGGAGGCGGCTGGGGAACAGGAGGGACATCGAAGGCCGAGTTGGATGACGTCTGCGGGCGTTGCTGGGTGCGCAGGCTCGGCGGGATGAGATTCGGCGGGAGGGTGGTGGGTAGAGTGTTGGAGCGGTTCCCACGTTGCTGCCGGATCAGGAACATGGCAACGGCAAATTCGTCGCGTGTCAGTTGACCATGAGAGTTGATGTCAGCGAGGTCCCAGATCTGGGCGAGGGCATCCTCGCCGAGATTCGACTGGCTGAAGAAGTTGACAGCCTCCTCGCCGGTGATGTAGCCCTTGTTGCCCTTGTCCAGGTCGGAGAAGATGTGGTCGAACTTGACCTTGTCCGCTGGGGTCACGGCCCAGTCTCCACCCGTACTCTGGGCAGTGAGGGGAGGTCGTCCAAGAGGGCTCCCGGGCCGGCGCTGAGCGTTGCCGCTCATCTGGCGCGGGATAGCCGAGACTCCCGTGTTGGTTGGGGACTGGTGAGGCGGGAGGACCGGGGAGCCGCGGCGGGTAGCAGCCTCGTAGAGGGGAGCGGGGAGAATGGTGGGCAGGGCACGGAGCGTGCCCGTCTTCATGGAAGTGAGCAAGTGCATGGCAATGACGAACTCGGTCTGGACCAGAGCGCCGCGCTGCTCCGTGTCGGCGAGCATCCATATGCGGCCCAGAACTTCGTTGGGGAGGCCGCTCTTCTCGAAGATCTGCTTGGCCTGGTCACCGGGGAGGGTATTGTTGACGAGCGGTTGGCGCTCGAACAGGATGCCGTACTGGGTGACCTTCTCGGGGGTCAGGGGAGGGATGCGGACGGGACCGCCGGTCGCCTGTGCATGGAGGGTCGCCGGGGCAGGCGTGGGCGATGTGACCGGTGGAGGCGCGAAGCCATCGAATCGAGGGAGCTGGCCAGGCTGGAAGGCCAGTTCGGTGGTGGGTTCGCGGCCGGCCTGGGCGTGGCCGATGAGGCGGAGGACAATTCCAAACCCTGCGGGGGTCAGAAAGCCACGGTTCTCTTTGTCGGCAATCTGCCAGATCTGCGAGCAATCAGGTCAGCGAGGGGGGCGTCATAGTGAGGGGAGGGAGTTCAGAGAGTTCAGGAAGACGAACCTCGCCAAGGATTCTCGAGTCTAGCCGCGTCTTGTCGAAAAACTTGACGGCGACCTCGCCAGTGACGACGCCGGCATTACCGGTATCAGCTTGGCGGAAGAGCTGGCCATAGAGTCGTTTCTCGTCGGGGGTCAGGTGGAGGCTGGCCGAGGCTGGGAGGAGTTAGGGCATTGTCACAGAGCATCAAAGAAACGAATGCAAGGCGTTGCTTCAGAGGAGGCGTACCCGTTTCGACGCTCGATTCTGCAGACATGGTCGCATGCGAGCTCGAAGCAGCTCGAAGCAGCTCAGGCACGGACGGGGGCGTGGACAGCCAGTAACGTCGGGTGGTCGGAGTGCAGGTGCGGTTTGTTGGGGAGCTTCACCTTTGATGGCGGGATGGAATGCGCCGTAAGGGGTTGCGGTGAAGACGAGTGGTGATGGGGCGGCGGGTGGATGATGGAGAGGACTGAGGTGGAGCGATGAGGTGGTCCAGGATGGAAGTGTCGGGCTGGGGGCTGGGCTCCACCAGCGTTGCTGCGTTGCTGCGTGGTTGCGTTGCTGCCGGGTGGCTGCACTCCAGACACTCCAGATCACTCCAGAGTCCAGCACTCCAGGCTGCCTGCTATTAGTGGCTGCAATCTGCAACTATTGCTGCCCGTTGGGCGCTGCGTGGCGCTAACCGTCACCGTGATTCGTCATACCTACCCTATAGGGAGATGGTGTGGCCGGCCCCCCCCCCTTCCCCCCCCCCCAAATATGTCTCCAGGGTAGCTTAGTAGGTCTGCACTGGACGCCATGCAGAGAGCAGGTCTCAAACTCGCAACTTGCATCTTGCATCACGTCTTCATCACCACTCACCAACCAAGAGTCAAATTCATCGACGCGGACTGCTCAATTGTCGAAGCATCCAATTGTGCACCGAAATGTAGCAACTTTGCAAGGCAGTTTCTCCAAGGACTCCATTACAACGACTATCTACCGCCCAAAACCTCTCCCCCCAGACCTCCCTCACCGGTCATTCCATTCCACCTTGACATCATCCTTGACGTGGATCCCCCTCTGCTGCCCGGCGCCCCCGACGTCGTTCAGGCGAAGAGCCCCCGGGTACAGGATCTGCTCGTCGCTGCCGTTGGCCGTCTGGATGTCCGTCATGGTCTGCGTCTGCATGCCCAGCTTCGACATCCTGTCCCTCGCACCCCTCGGCTTGTTGCTTATCCTGCCGATGGTCTCCAGCTCATAGCCCGGCTGCGGGTGCTCGCTGTTGCCCTCGCTGTGCTTCTGGTATTTTTGGCCCGAGGCGTTGCCAGAGTCGTACCCGTAGCCGTGGATGACGCGCCGGTATAGGGGTCGGAGGATGGGGATGCCGATGCACACCATGGTCACGGCCATTTCGACGGCGGACCAGATGATCAGACCGACCGTGTCCTCTAAATTCTTGCGTGTCAGCCTACTTTGCGCCTCATCTTCCAGAGCAAAGAAGTCTTACCCGTGTAGTTTGCGGTGAACCCAACAGCCACCTCGTATGTGCGGACGATGCCAGCTGCCCCGGCACTATTAATAGGGATGGCTTGTCAGCAGGGGGTAGGGACGCATTTTCCACGGTGTTAGACCACTTACAAAACCCCCAGGCTCATACTCGCCGCAATGATGATCTTCTCCTTCTTCTTCATGTTGAGGCCCCAGACGACAACGGCTGGGAAGATGGCAAAGAAGAAGTCGGCAACAATACACCAGACTATTCTTGCGGGTCAGCTTTTTCGGGTTGAAGGTTCATGGCCAGCTTACCTCCCAGCATGGTCGCAATCGGAGTGATGGGCACATCGCACTTGGCCGTGGGCCTGACCCTCGCGTCGTAGATGCCCTGGACGGGGGTGCACTGCGTCCACAGGACGGCGGCAGTGGCGCAGGAGCAGGCGAACAGACTGAGCATGACGGTCCAGATGGCGACGCGGTGCCACTTGGTGACCACGAGCCGCAGTAGGAAGAGCCCTAGCGAGATCTTGGCCACCGACATGCCGATGATGGCAAACGTCTGCCCAATCATCTCCCACATGATGGCCTGCGCGCCCTGGCCGGGCTCGAGTTCGTAGACGGACCGCCCGAAGCCGAATCCCAGCGAGACCTGCATGAAGGATGTGTAGAGCAGGAGGAGCAGCTACACGCACATTCTCAGGTTAGCAGCCCCTCCTTTTCCTCCAGAACATCCCAAAGCTGTCAACTTACCCCTGACACGACGTAGGCTACATCGTCGGCGCCCGGAGAGCGGATGATGACGATTCTCGTGTAGAGACGAAGCAGGACAAAGAGGAGCGTCAGGGCCGTGAACGCCCACATGACGGCAAGCGTCGTCGGGCCTTGGTCTTTACCCATTGTTGATCGTGTACCAAGAATAAAACAGGAAAGAAGGAAGGGAGAGAGAGAGAAGGTCGGTTTGTCCAGAGTAACAGCTCCAACAACCCGGCTATCCTGACGCTCACTCCCGTTCTCCGCCTCTTCTGGGGTAGGAATGGGGAGTTGGGAGAGACTTAATAAGTGGTTCTCCGCCTCCCACCTTGCTTCTGGCCGCTACTTCTGGCGCAGAGGAGGTAGATGATATATCAGAATGTTTGAAACTGGCAAACGAGGCCATGGTTCCCACTTCGCAGGCGTATAGGGGATATCTCGTCACCCGTCACTACCGACGGGGGCGCACAATAATATCTACCGGTCTGTCAGTCTGTCAGTCTGTCACTCCGCCCACCAAGGGCTAGAATTGTTGTGGGAACCGAGCAAACGCCTAATATGGGGAAGGCATGATGTATCAGAATCTTTTGAAATTCGCACAGAGGACCATGATTCCCCATGGGCCCAGGGGTACTATAGTAATAACACGAGTGCATAATACTACAAGTAGTATTTGCTCACTTGGCGAGCGGTCACTACCGACTCCGGGGCCTCGGGGTCCTCTTCGCACGAGGACATGTATGTCCATGGCTACTATTACTAGCATGCCATGCAGCAATGACGAGTGCCGTAATAAGTGCCTCCCGGTTAAACCTGTCAATCAAGGATGCGAGACTGCGACTCTGCTGCGAGGGTTGGTTGGGCCCCAGTAAATATCCACCATGCTGTTACACCGTATCCGTACCTTGTGCTTCGTATGTTTATCACGGATGTCGTTTCCAGGTGTTTTTTTTCTGCAAGTAGATGACATGTCAGAATCCCGCGCGACCCCCAACGAGGCCTCGTTCCAGACGTCCAGGGATGCTGGTGAGCAGTCATTGGAGCCCAGGTGGACCAGAGGCTTTTTATAAAAAGTACTATGCGGACAGCCACACCGTCACACGGATCACAGTTCCCATATCCGTATATTATCCACCGGGCGTTGGAATTGGGCGAGCTATAGCACACCGCCATGCAACTATTATATTGGCGCAGCCGCGGGCGTGACAACTACCGGCCAATCCGTCAAACCGAGAGGTCGAATACTCATGTTGGCAGAAGAAGGTGGTCACGTTTGATATGTAATCAATGGTGTTGTGAGGCTACCTACCTAGTAGACCAACATGCATAGTACATAAGTCGGCAGTACAGAGTATGGCTTGCGCCGCATCCCGGATTCCTGACTCCTGGGACTAGTTACATCATATGTAGTACAAGCAATAGGTGCACGTGCTATTATGCATGTATGGTAATACCGTAGGAGGAGGAGTCCAGCGGCGGGCGCAGCGTGGGGGAGATGAAGATTCTTTTTCGCGTTTCACAATCACACCTTCAACGGCCAGCCACAGTCGACAGCAGAACTACATAACATGTGCAGTCATAGGATGAATCCCCAAAGGAACCAAGGATGTCCAACCTGCAGGGATATTCATGCACGCCACGCCCCTCCACAGTCCCACTCGGGGCTCAACTTCCCAGTTCCCGCTCAACTCGGCTCAGGCTTCAACGCCAACTTCTCTCCCACCTGTCCCATCCGTCCAACCGCTTCCAAACCTCCCAGCTGCTGCTGGTGGATGGTGCTGGCCAACAACTCTTCCCCCACTTCCCCCGGGAGGCCATCTGGCTCCTCTGGCCCCGTGTGGCTGTCGATTTGTCGGATGCTGAGGGTTGCCCAGCTCCAGCCAGCTTGCACACCATGTGGGTGACATGTCGAATCACCTTCAACATGGCACTAATTGGCATGCAATAGAATGGAACCCCCATACACGTGCGTAGGATCATCCCTCTCCCCTTACCTGCAACTCCCTGTCTGCTGCCTTCATACATAGTACATATATACAAGGGGACGACGCATGAATCTGCTGCTGCAAAGGCCTCAAAGCCCCAATCCGTCTGGAGCTCCTCCCGCAAGACGGGGAGAATCACGGCCAACTACGGTTCTCCATTCATTGCTTCTTTTGTCTTCTCCGCCCCGCCATCCTGGTCCCCGTCAGCAGAAGTTCTAGTATTATTACTCGGTACTCTGCAATAATGGCCCATCTGCCTCTGACAAGTGCCCTGGCCGGCTCCTCGCCTGTCACTGTGTTCCTCGTGATTCCTCTTGCCGCCTACTGCCTCTGGTCCCTCATCCAGCACTTCTCCTCACCCCTGAGAAAGTATCCCGGTCCCTTTTTTGCACGTAAGAATCCTCCGCGAGACTTTGCCTCTCTTCTCCTCTCTTCTCTCTTCTCCTATCCCGTCTTCTTTCCTCTCCTAGCCTGGCCCTCACCACGCCCCGTGTCTATGATCGACTCTTGAAGGCTGATTCCTTCGACTCCAGGATGGACGAGGCTGTGGTATCTCTACCATGCCTGGACGGGCAAGTCCCAGCTCGAGCTGGAGCGCCTCCACAAGAAGCATGGCCCCATTGTGCGCATCTCTCCCAACATCATCGATGTTGATATCCCCGAGATGATCCAGACCATGTTCAGCATCAAGGGAGACTGGCTCAAGGTCTGCCTCCCGAAACTCACCCGGTAACACTTTCAAAGACCACTGCTAAATAGAAACCCCCAGACCGAGTTCTACCATGGAAGCAGCGCCCTCGTCAACGGACAGATCGTCCTCAACATCTTCAGCCAGACCGACCCCGTCAGGCATGCCAAGGAGCGCAAGCCCATCGCCAAGCACTATTCCCCGGCCGGTACCGCCTTGTTGGAGCCACACATGGATAAGGTTATCACCAACCTCTGCAACCAACTGGACAATAGATTCGCTGGCAAGCCCTCGGAGAAGGGAAAGGTCTTTGATCTGGGCCAGTGGATCCTGTTCTGTGAGCCCCCCCCCCCCCCCCCCCTCCCCCCCCCTCTTTACACGCCATGCCGTCGAGGACTGGTTCTAATACCCGTGTGTGTCTGCAGATACCTGGGATGTCGTCGGTGCAACCACCTTCTCCGAGCCCATCGGCTACCTGGACAAGGGATATGACTTTGATGGCACTCTGTCAAATGCTGACAAGGCCATGGACTATTTCTGCGTCGTCGGTACCATGCCCTTCCTCGACCACGTCTTTGACAAGAATCGCTACTATCGAATGGGGCCCCCTGGGTTCAACACCATCACGGGCATCTCCATCCAGCACCTGATCGACCGCTACCAGGGCAAGGACAAGGACACCCACGACCCAAGCACTCCCGACTACCTGGACAAATTCATCGAGGCCAAGAAGGCCGACCCCGACTTTGTCGACGACGCCCAGATCATCTCCTGGCTCATGGTCAACATGATCGCCGGCGCCGACACCACCGCCATCACCATCCGCAGCGCCATCTACTTCTCCCTGCGCAACCCGCGCGTCTGGGCCAGGCTGACCGAGGAGGTCCGCGCGGCAGACTTCCGAGGCAGGACCCCGCCCTCCTACAAGGAGGCGCGCGCCCTCCCCTACCTCGAGGCCGTGGTCCGCGAGGCGCTGCGCATGCTCCCCGGCGTGTCCATGACCCTGGAGCGGTACGTCCCTGCCGGGGGCCACACCCTGCCCAACGGGGACTACATCCCCCCGGGCAACATCGTCGGGATGAACCCCTACGTCACCAACCGCAACAAGTCCGTCTTTGGGGAGGACGCTGACGACTTCCGGCCTGAGCGCTGGCTCCGCGACGAGCCGGGGGGCGAGTCCGAGGAGAGCTTCCAGTCCCGTCTGACCAGGATGAACAAGTCCGACTTGTCCTTTGGTGCGGGAAGCCGCATCTGCATCGGCAGGAATATGGGTTTGTTCCAGACGTACAAGGTCCTCGTCACCCTCCTCACGCTGTACGACATTGAGCTGGCCACCGACAAGGAGTGGACCGTCATCAACAGCTGGTTCCCAAGGCAGGAAGGTTTGGAGGCGAGAATTACGAAGCGGGCTTGAGTTGGAGTAATTAGTGCAGTCGATTGGTAGTATTAACGTGCAGGATGGATGGGGTGTTGGTCGATCACTCTGACCACCCGTCCGGCCTCCCACATTATAGCGCCTAAGAACGCCGCCTAAATGGCCAACTCATCAAGTGAGGCGGAATAATGCAGGTAGCAAATACACTTTTATCATTTTTCCCTTTATTGAAATAGAAAGCCTTGTGACGAAAAGCTGGGGTATTAATACCCCCTTCGATCCGTCTGTTGTCTTCCCCCCAATCTCGAGACTCATCTCAAGCTAATTCCACAAGTTTTGCGCCTATAACCCTGTACGTTCATCACAAAATTCCGTCATCATGCCATATCCGAACTCTCAAGGAAAGTATAAAGGACCATGGCCGAGGCGCAACTTGACGTCGCGCTCAGTCGACCCAGTCCAGCCATCAGTGGCCCCGCCATTCGGGGCGTTGCTGGAAAGCATCTCGATGGCTAAGATAGTTGAGAGCTCCGATGAAAAGACCGAAGCAACTCGCATCACAGGTTGCGAGCTTATGGCGTCGTACAACTGGATGGACAAGCCTGGCCCATCCATTGTCGTTCCCGGTACGTGAGCCAAGATTCCCTTCAACCAGTATAAGCAACCTAATCAAGCAACTAGGCATGCCGCCGAAATGGGCACCTCCGGCCGTGCCGCAAAGACTCAGAGAAGATGCCGGCGTTTATTATCGCGACCGGAACGCGGCTCGGTACCCTGAGCACCCCATGGAGCCCGCCGCTGAGGCTATCATGAGGGCCAGGTCTGCCGAGTCCTTGGACATCGATGTCGTGGCCTGTGGTAGTACGCTTGGCAACCTGCTTCGCTTCGCGCGCGGCGATGATAGACCGTTTCGCATGCTTGTCCAGGTTGTCGGGCGAACGGTCCACTTGATCCGGCGCGAGAACTCGCCAAAGGAAACTATCGCCGGCATTCGAGGGTATGGGCATACATTCCCGGAGGCTTATACTTCTTGGGACCCGTCTGTCCGTAGCTCGTTGTCTCACCAGCGCATCTTGCACTACCAACTAGGGAGTCTGGACTGCCTCGTGCGGTTTGAGGGAGATGGATACCTTCCAGAAAAGACCAAGACAAACACTCTCCAGGAAAAAGACTCCAAAGGCAAGGCTAGAAGCTCACCAGGAGGCGAAGCCGAGATAGCCTCCGTCGAGAAGCTCACATCGTTCCTTGCCCAGCATGGCGTCTCCTCCAAAATGTCGTCAGCACCTGAAGGGCCTCTTCAGATCTCAACGGCCGGGATCTCCGTTCCCCAGCAAGCCGTGTTTGACCTCAAGACCCGCAGTATCCGGCGGAAACCAGAACAAGATGCCATTCTCGAGGGTGAACTGCCCCGTCTCTGGCTGGCTCAGATTCCCAACTTCATCCTTGCGTACCACTCGTCGGGGACATTCACCGACATCCAGGTCCAGGACGTCCGTCCCTCTGTGGCCAAGTGGGAATCTGACAAGGAAGCCGAGCTTCGACGGTTTGCCGCGCTGCTGAGGCGGATCGTGTACCTTTCCAGGGGCAGGGACGACGGAAAACTGGAGATTGTCCACGGGGCTGGGGAAGAACTGCTCCAGGTCAGGGAACAAACGTCTGACGTGCCGGCTACCTTCTCCCCAGGGACGCTGAAGAGATGGGAGAGGTGGCTTGGTGGAGGAGCAGAGGATGTCGATTCCGATGAGAGCGAGCTCGAGGAGGACGATGATGCTAGCTACGGAGATCATAACTGGCTCGATGACGACGAAGAAGACATGACAGCTTGCGACAAGGAGTGTGGATATTGCGGGCGCTGCGTCTACGAAATCAAGGATGACAGGTAGTAAGAGAGGCAAGCTCAGAGACGGGGGTAGGTGACTCTAGGTAGGTATGTTAGTGGGAGGCGTCCTAGGCGTCCTAGCCGGTGCCTGCCTGCTTCAATAGTCGTTACATCAATCACGTATAGGCCACGTGCAATTAACGAAATTGAGTCCATAACAGAGCGAGATTGCTCTTGGAAACTCGCTGAAATGACCTGATTCGTATATGCCAGCGTTACCGTCAAGATCGTTGGTTACATCGTCCTAGTTCAACCACGGGAATATCAAAGACCATATGTGTACCATGAACCAATCAGAGGGTAGCTATTCGCCCAAAGTCGTAAAAGTGTTGACCGCCTTACCTAGGTACGAGTAGCCGGTGCCTACGGTGTGAATCCTCTGCTTACTGTGTGTCTGTTCGTGCGTACGGAGTACTGTAGTACCTAATGCACGCGCTCCAGCGCTGCACCTCATGTGGATAGCTGCAGCCGTCTGACCACCCACCCGCCTGGTGTCTTGAAGTATTAATCAGCTCGAATCGTCCCAGGCAGTTGGTTATAGGACGCAAAGGCAGGTGTCCAAGACGGGCATCGAGGCAATGAGAAGTTGGAGACATGGCAAGTGGCGGCGACAGCTGCAGTACTCGAAGAATAGTCGTTATGCGCAACCCTCTCCCCCAAACTGCAGGCATCACGCCATGAGAGACGGTCCAGTTGCCATGGCAGACGGGCCTTTGATTGTGTCAGCAAGTCGAAGGTGAAACCCCCAGGCTATCATGAAGCCCGGGGGCAGTTTGGAATCCAAGCGGCTGATTCCAAATGGTGCCTCGGGCGTTAGGCATTTTAGGCATTGGTGGTGATGCTAAAACCGTGGTGGATCACCTAATCGGCTTCGGCAAACCTTCTTCAGGGTCCTAGGCTAAGTTATCGGCTGGCGCTGGCAAGCCGACGGATTTGACATCCACCTCCAGATTCGGCACCCAGCACCATCTGCACCACTGCTTACAAATTTCTTCCTCTCGCTGCTTCCGCTACCTTACGTACGCCCAATTGGATTTCTAACAATCCGTTGGCCTGCAGTCTAGTCTCCCTGCTATATTTTTCTATTGCGCCCCCGCCGCTCGCTCCCCCTCGTCGGTCGCAGGTTGTGACGTACTTGATGCGCCTGCCCCCCTCCACGGCCTCAGAGCTTCTCCCATGAATTTCTTCGCCCGCCTCCCCCACGCTGCCTCCTCGCTTCCAACCAGAGCTGCTGCCCCGCTGCGAATAGCCTCGCTGTCCCGTCACCTGTCCACCACGCCGCCCACCATGGCCCCCATCACCCACGAGGCCGATTACGTCGTCCTCGGCGCCGGCAGCGGCGGCCTGGCCTCGGCCCGCATGGCCAGCAGCAAGTTTGGCGCAAAGGCCCTCATTGTCGAGAACAAGCGCCTCGGAGGAACCTGCGTTAACGTCGGGTGCGTCTCCCTGTCCCGTCCTATCCTATAACCCTGCTAACGCGGCCCCAGCTGCGTCCCCAAGAAAGTCACCTACAACGCCGCCGCCCTCGCCGAGGCCATCCACGACGCCAAGGCCTACGGCTTCTCCGTCCAGGAGACCGCCCCCTTCGACTGGACCACCTTCAAGAACAAGCGCGACGCATACATCAAGCGCCTCAATGGCATCTACGAGCGCAACCTCGGCAACGACAAGGTCCAGTACGTCCACGGCTACGGCCGCCTGCTGTCTAAGAACCAGGTCGAGGTCACCCAGGACGACGGCTCCAAGGTCCTCGTCAACGCCAAGAAGATCCTCGTCGCCGTCGGCGGCAAGCCCACCCCGCCCCCCGCCATCCCCGGCGCCGAGTTCGGCATCAACAGCGACGGCTTCTTCGACATTGACAAGCAGCCCAAGAAGGTGGCCATTGTCGGCGCCGGGTACATCGCCGTCGAGTTTGCCGGCATGTTCAACGCCCTCGGCACAGAGACGCACATGTTCATCCGCCACGACCACTTCCTGCGCCACTTCGACCCCATGATCCAGGAGACCGTCACCAAGGAGTACGAGAGGCTGGGCGTGAAGCTGCACAAGAGGAGCACCACGACCAAGGTCGAGAAGGATGCCAACGGCAAGCTCACTGTCACCTACAAGAGCGGAGACGGCAGCGAGTCGGTCGTGTCCGACGTGGACCACCTGATCTGGGCCATTGGCCGCACCCCCGAGACCAAGGGCATCGGCCTAGAGGAGGCCGGCGTCAAGGTCAACGACAATGGCTTCATCGTCGTCGACGAGTACCAGAACAGCAGCGTCGACAACATCTACGCCCTCGGCGACGTCACCGGCCAGATCGAGCTCACCCCCGTCGCCATTGCCGCCGGTCGCCGCCTATCGGAGCGCCTGTTCGGCCCGGCCAAGTTCTCCGCCACCAAGATCAGCTACGACAACGTTCCCTCCGTCGTCTTCTCCCACCCGGAGGTGGGTAGCATCGGCCTGACGGAGCCCCAGGCCGTCGAGAAGTACGGCAAGGACAACATCAAGGTGTACAAGACGAGCTTCACTGCCATGTACTACGCCATGATGGAGCCCGAGAACAAGGGCCCCACAAACTACAAGCTCGTCTGCGCGGGACCCGACGAGAAGGTCGTCGGCCTACACATCATGGGCCTGGGCAGCGGCGAGATGCTCCAGGGCTTTGGCGTCGCGATCAAGATGGGCGCCACAAAGGCCGACTTTGATTCGTGTATTGCCATTCACCCCACCTCGGCGGAAGAGCTGGTTACTTTGAAATAGAATACTGCTGTGAAGCGTTGTGAAAATTAGAGTTGATTCTGTATCTACAGGTCTTGTCGTTGAGCACAAGTGATGTGACGCATGTGCCCCTGGCCTGTGACCCCTTTTTTGGCAACAACGAGGTTCGCTCGAAGTAACTCTCCACGGTCCTCTGCGCACAGCCGCTGCGAATCATTAACTAATGATGGGTGGCAGAAAAACAAAATAGAGAGAGAGAGAGAGAGAGAGAGAGAGAGAGAGAGAGAGAGAGAGAGAGCGCATCGGGAATGAGTCTACTAGACTAGAATAAATACATATTCAAGCTGTGGATACCTACAAACCCTACAAATTCCGTACTCCCGTCCCCCCCTTTCTATACCTACGATGTTAGTACCCCGGTGATATTATCTTATAAGTATAGGCCATTTAGGCTATAAGGAATCTCTATTCAAGCTGTACACATAATAAGACAAGGAACGGGACTTCACGCAACGATAAAGATTCCAAGTCCTCACGGGAGCGCAAGCAAGCTGCCCCATACGAGGATGCTGCTTCCATAGATCCCGGAAGATCGGACCAGCCGGTCGCTGAGACTTTGAGAGCAAGGGCCGCCCCTATATGCCAGAATATATCAGGCAGCTTTATCTACTACGAATACTAATACATCGCCAGCGTCGGGGTCGCCCAAATGTTCGTCGTATAGACGGCTAAGCGTCTTCCATATAGACCCAGACGGATTCGACACCAGACTACTTTCACCGCGAGAGGCAGACCTTCCACAAGGGCCACACGGCTTTTCTTGGGCAGCTAGCTGGTCGTGCCGGGTGGTAGGGAAGTGTCACCTCCGAGGCGCAGAAGGAAGAGATAACCTGAGCAAAAGGCGTCTCTTGTCGGAGGCGGCATCAACGGCAGCATCGACGTCAGTAAAATCATCATGATTATAGGTTCCACCTAAGATGACCCCTAAATCTCCTCGAGGAAAAGAGCTCAGTTGACGGAGCAGGCACGCAGCTTGCCACAAGCATTGCATCCACCCGCCATCGCTCAACCACCATGGCTGGCATGGGCTCGTTTGGCTCTCGGCTTCATTCCCCCATCATGCCCTGCGACGTTGGGCGTTTTTATGCCGTCTTAGAGACCGCGTTAGATGAAAGACAAGTTTACAGACTTCCTCTATTCTTTTCTACGTGGGCATGAACCTTTGAGCCAAGATTACACTCGGCAATTCATCACTTGATCTTTTTACGTCCATGTAATAGTATTTGGATTTATAGCTCGCTCATCTGAGCTTTACAAAGGCAGTTAGAACGGTTCTTTAGAGAAGGGGCCCCATTAAAAAAGGCATTTATGAAGCATGAGTATGAGTATAGCAAGAAGAAAGTGGATAATCTGCATATAGGAAGGAAGTTGGAAGTAGAGCAGAAAGACTACTAGTAGTTAGGGTGTGACAAATCTATAGTCCATACTTTCTCCCCTTCTCATCTGTTCTTTTCGCGCCAAAGCAATATCAGGATAGTACAACAGCAATATCGCCATAATACAAATAACAAGATCATCATAATACCAACAGAAACATCGCCATAGTACGGTACTATTAGCACGCCCATCATGGGTCGCTGATTTTTTCCTCGCCAACCTGACCCAGGCACACCGGTCAACCGCAACACCTATGAGTGCGGCTATCCTTGCCAGCGGTAACATCACCATCACCCACATGAGAGACAGATCCAAGTCAGGTCCCAACAACCGGAAATCTGCGACCGTCCAATTGGTACCGAATCTCTCTGAGACATGCTCCGGTCGCCGACCTCCATGGCCAGAGCCTCTCTCTCGCCAGCCAACAGGGGCGAGCCCGACAGTCTGGTTTCAGCAGAGCGGAGTGTCCTGGGAACCGTCCTTTGTTGCTAGTCCGTCCGTCTGTCCAAGAACAGCACTGAGTGCTCTGTAGTCCGTACCGTCTTGATGATTCCCGTCGCATTGGTCCGTGGCATGGTTCCAGTCCTCTGGACTCTCTCCCACTCGCCCTCTGCACCCCCCCCCCCCCCCCCCCTTCCTTTCTTTCCACCATGGACGCAACACCGTCGAACCCTTATCATCACATGAGCAACCTCGCCCCTCCCCCCTTTCGCCAAAAACATGAGGCTGAGGCCCTAGCATGTACAATCCCAAAGGAGCCTGTCTCGCGTGACACGAAAAAAGAAATTTTTCTAGCTCGCTCCTCGGAAACCACCTCACACTCGCAGAGGAAATTCAGTCCGTGACAGTAAACGGTTGAGCCAACAGTCGAACCCGACGGGGGGGGCGCAAGACCCAGCCCTTACGCCCCCAACAGCAAATCCTCGCGTCAGATCGCTGGTCACCAAGAACCTGGGCAACGCACACACACGCACATACATACATACACATACACACACCACCTCCATCTCGAAGTTGGCCCTCGCACTTTGCAATATAAGCGCTAGCCCGTTCAATTGGGGTCTTGATATCAGCTGGGCCCCCAAGGGGGGAGGGGGAGGGTTTCGGTTCAGCAGGTCGTTTCTCCTCCCCCTTGCTTGCGTCGTCCCATCCGGGACCTCAGCACCGGAGTCGACGCCAAAGCCGCAGGCCGCCCCTCTTCCCAATTCATCGGGACGCGTATCAATACCATTACCAACTATTAGTGTCTAGACGCCTGGGGGGGAGGGACCTTGCTCGGATGGCGTTTTGGTGGCGTTGGGGCCAAGGGGCGCGGCCAGCTGCGGCCAGCGACAATCCAACGCAAGCCACCGCAAGGCCTCGAGCATGGCAGCCCTTTCACGTGGCCGTTTTGGTCGTTTGAACGCCTTCCCGCCCAGCCGCCTGGACGAGGTCCATTGCCGCCGTGTCAACTTTGATACAACTTCGTAATGGCTACTAGCAGTTACGTACGTACCTGATAGAGCAAGGTCCGCAGACCGGAGGTCTGATAGAATTGAGACACGTAACTTCCAAGTCCCCTCCCAAGACACCACCACGGCACGGGCCAGAGCGGGACAAAGACCACGTTGTTTGGGCCCTTAGACGGAAAAGAAGGAAGGGAAAAAAATTACACAGCCAGACCGTTCCTTGGCTCTGCCTCGCTTGGGGAGGGGAGGGGCACGGTGCAGGCACCTTCGAAGTCTTCACCTTGGACGCGCAACGCCAGCTCTGCCGTCCCGCTCATCAACCATATGGGATGGCGTGCACAGACATTTTGACGTATCATTGCTTCCCCCCTGAATAGGAACGGGACGTTGAAGAACCAATTTCGACGGCGATGAACCCCGAATATCAGACACTTGGCTGAGCCGCTCCAAACCTCCAGGTGTGCCTTGTAAGGACAGCGCTGCGAGCCTAGCAGTGATGCTAGTGCTAGTACTGCTACTACATGGTATGTAGTTAGTTCTTCGCATTCCGATGAGACGTCTTACCAGGGCTTCGGGGCTCCCCAGGACGCGTGGAAAAGACGGCAGAAAAAAAGAAAGGAAGAAAGAAAGCTCTGGCCTAGGAGCTCAGGGGCCGTCTCTGGAGAAGTCATTGCCGGTGACCCCAACAGGGCTGCCGACGCGAAGGGGCGGGTGGTGATGATCTACGCCGTCCAGTTTATTTGACCGAGGACGTGCTTGTCGTAGCCGAAGTGAATACGTTTCTGGGATGGTATACGAAGGTTGCAGTCACTGATTAACGACAATTTGGAAGCTTGAATCCCACAATGCAATGTATTACATGTACTAGTACGGATATCCAGACTAGCTACGATAGCCCCGTCTTCATTGTTCACTTCGTACATACATAGTAGCACAAATTCCAATGGACCAAACATTTCATCATGGATATCGCCCCCTTCAGGATAGCCCGAACTCTCAGATTGAGCGGCACCTATCTCGAACAGCAGATAACCGCAACGGGGTGTGATGCCGTCTTCTGTCCCCCCCCCCTCTCGGCGGAATGACAGGAGAGGGACCCCCAGCATGATATCCGTCCAGCGGGTTGCAATTGCAAAGCCCACCCTCGCCGATGTTTTCGGCAAGCAGCCCGGCGATCAGCGGGAGCTGCCATTGATGCTCCAATACCACATCCACAAGGGCTCGAACAAAAAGAGAGGTGGCGCAACACTTGGGCTCTTTCCCTTGTTGCTGGGGACCCAGCAGTCGAGTTCTGGCGCATCTGGCGCATGCTGGACCCCTGGACGCCTCGCAGTCCCCATGACCCATCGGCATCCATGGTCCCAGTCCAAATGCTGTCACCTGAATGGATGTGTTACGAGCAGTACGAAGTACGAAGGCGGCGAGGGAGAAGCCAAAACGCGGGGAAGGCGACTGGGGGGAAACTTGGGAAGAGAGTGAGCGGCCGGGGTTCTGGTGCCAAGCCAGGGGAGCTTGGCAGCCCGGCCCAGCCAGGCCATTTCAAGCGATTTGTGCATGAGAAAGGAGACGGACAGCCGGGGCCCCCAGAGATTCTAACTAGAGCCAAGGGTTCGTCTAGAGGCTGGCAGGCAGTTGACAGCACACGGCCAAGGAGTCGGGGGCGGACAGACAGGCCCAGCAACGGCATGTGCCGTCCAGGAGAGCGCAGTGCCAACCGCAGTGTCAATTGCTTCTCCCCCCCGGGATGCCAAGTGCTGTTTCTCGTATGGGTAAAATCGCACAGCACCTCAGGCTGCAGTGCACCGACCAACATACACAGTACATACATGATTAATATAGTGTATTCTCACATGTACGTAGTGCTACTACTATGTAATAATTAATATAAAGACATGCAGCAGCGAGCTGGCCCAGACCGCGCGCCCAGGCGCCTAGACGCAGCGGAGCGCGGCGGAGCGCCGTCCAGTGGAGAGTAGCAGCGCTTGCTGGCTTGGCGACCATCGGTCGCACAGATACTCAAATTTACAAAATTTCCTTCATCGACAGGCAGGGCACAGGGCAGGGCAGGCAATGGAGTGGGAGTTGTTGTTGAGCTTTTGTGATTGTGTAATATTACTTCTACGAGTATGTATTATTACCTACATTAGTGCAGGTTTGCACGTCCGAGATGATTCGGAGACTTTTGTTGGGTTGATTATTCAACCAAGCCAGCCCAGCCCATTGTCAATCCATGATCCATCCCGTTGATCTGGGGGATCATCATCTTAGCGACGGTGAAAAGGCGCTGCGCAGTGCCCATCTGCTGGGCGACCTGCAACTCACCGACAGCCTATCCGTACTCGTGCATCAATTGGACAGGCGCTAAGATCTGACCTGACCTGCGCGGCTACGAGTAGTACGAGTAGCACCACTACACCGGCTGAGTGGCTGAGAGTGGCTGTTGATCCGCGACCCAACTCATCCGAGTTCCATCGGTCGTCGCTCGGAGTCCGGACCTCGTGTGTCTGAGAGGGGCCCTGAGACAAAGCAAAACTCCCCAATTCCCATTTCCCATTTCCCAGGGGGAGGGGCGTGGCCAAGGGCTTGCGGCTCTTGAGAATATGTTTGGCATCTCGCAATGCAAGGCACGAACAAACTGTTGCACGAATCCGTACTCGTACGTATTCACAAGAAGCACGGTCCACGGAGGCGGCCAGGGATGACGGTCCGTGAATAGCTGCATAATAGCAGCAACGTAGCAGACGTCCTGTCCAAAGTGTCAACTGTCAAGCGGCCGATCAGCAAAAGGCCCGGCGCGGCCCTCCGAGCCGCCTACCTACTGCGAGTGCCAGCAGTAGGTTCGGCCTTTTTCTGCGCTGGCCTCGACGGCATCGTGAGCCCGTTCATTAAGGATGCTGCTGTACGTGCAAAGTACATTAATTAATGGCGGCTCTGGCCTGCAATGCAACTTAGGGGTGCCACGGACCAGAGGATGATGGCTCGGCTCCAGACGGCGTGGTCCGGAGAGCTCCGTACACTCGTATGGTCTGAGGAATGAGTTTTTTTTTCATTGTTTCCCACCCTTTCATTTGACGGGCAGAATTTGTTGACGATGGCATCAGAATGAAATTCGATGACCAGCAATCGCCCGATCGCTGCTCCGTGCTCCGTGCTCCGGGGCTTGTAGGGCTCCGTGTTTGAGAATGGGAGGGCGATGATCTCATTGTCGGGGGGCCCAGAGTTGGCAGTAGGCAGTGGGGACAGATGATTGCGGAGCCGAGAAGGCAGAAAAATGCATAATCGCACCAGCAGGTTTGTGCCCAGCCGGACGATATGCCAGAAGCGCTCTCGAGTTTCGTGGGGAGAGCCAGGAGGGCGTGCAGTTAATGGGCCTGAGGGGCAGAGAAAATGCCCTAACAGCCCTGGAGGCCATCATTGCCCCCTTGTCCCCTGCCTGCCCGGAGACAGGCGAGCTGGGGCTAGGCCCGTTGTGGGCCGTCCTCCGTCCTGCTTCCCACTTACTGCTCCCCACTAGCATCCACTGCTTGCTGCAAGTGCTGTCGCTGATGTGAGGCCATCGTCGAGCTGCCGTGGCTGGTAGATGCCCTCCGGGGCCCGATGATTGCTCTGCGTCTGTTTATCAAGCCCCCGGCGGCCTATCAACACCAATAGAGGGCCCGGAGTCACCGGGCGATGGACTGATAGTGCTCCCAGCTGTTGCTGCATCGTGGATGCGTAGCCGTCATGACCCGAGCCCAGCTCGGACATGACGACACTAACTGTGCCTCTAGTCCTAAACGACAACAGAGCAGAGCTTTTCTTGCAGGACCAGCTCTCAGCTCTCAGCTCTCAGCCAATACTTGCGACATTGGCAACACAAAAAAAACCCTTCAGTGTTGTTGGCCATCATGTCGGCCAACCTTGGGATATGCGCTGGCAGAATTTGAGAGCTGACAATGCGCATCGTTGTTGGGAAGAAGGCCCTCTGCGCAGCCTGATAGGTCCCCAGCCCATATTGACTAGCCACCATCTTTCAGCGCCAGCATCTCAGCGCGCTCAAGCAATCAGAATTCAATCAGCGCTTGCACTTCTCGAATCAATGAGCCACATCCAGACTAGGAGGCCTTTGCACACCTCATCATCCTCATGCGGCCGCTGTGGTCCTCGGTGGCCCTTTGGTGGCCCTTCGGGCCTGGGGCGAACCGCTGGCTGGGTCGCCGGGATGCAAGGTACCCAAGGGGTGCCACGTTGTGCCACCAAACACCACAGGAGGAAGAAGAAAAGTTCCCATCTGGTTCGTTTGCTTCCTTTTTCCCCCCCAAGTTCTGCCGCCGCTGTTGCGTATCAGTCACTTGTCAATTTGACCCGATCCAACGTGCCTCGGTGACCGGTGAAGGATGTGGTCTTGCTTTTTTTTTCTTTCTCTTCCTCACGCTTCGGCAACTTACCCCATTGATGATTACTCCCATTATCATGGTTGTCATGAATTTGCGACTGACACCAGCGGGAGATCGGACGGGCGCCTCGGGAGGCCCCAGGCGCTAATTCGGTAGTGGCGTTGGCGTATTATCGCCCACGCCGTCGTCGTAAGTCGTAACAAAGTTAGTATCAGAAAAAAGGCTCTCCATAATTCTTAGAAACAAGATGAAGGCTTCAAGTTGCTGAGGAGCACTACCCTGTAACGTGAGAAAATAGGCCTCCATGTACCTAGTCGAGAGGCGAAGTCAGTGAACCCCCTTCCCACCCATTCTTGTCGGGTTGGTGGTGCCCACCACCGGCGGTTTTGCTCACAGCCACCGTAAATGGCCATCATGATTGCGTCGCCTGGAGACTCACCACGCCCGCTGCCAACCCTCACGCAGTTCATGGCAAGGCTCGAATGTCACATTACGAAGCCGAGTGACTGGCGGCGCCACACCCTCTCCATCCATAGCGCTCACCAACCCGCGAGGGCACGGATGCCCGCGAATGTCACTTGCCACTTCAGGGTAGGAGCCATGACCTCCTTTCGCTCAGAGGGCATCATCGGGTCCTGAAGGAATACGTCTGGGAGCTTCTGCCATCTCGGTCCTGCTCTATGGAGTCAATGCAGTGTGGTGGGTGCCGGTATGTCATGGTGGACACTTGACAAGTTGACAGCAGTTACGAAACATCTTGTCCCGCAATCCCTGCCAGGCCTGCCTTCCTGACTTGGTCCCCTTGGCCAGTGCCAACCTAATTGTAGCCAGCCAGGCTGGCCTTTCGACTTCGATATTCGAACTGATTCCATTAAATTATCGCTCCTCTAGATGTGTCTTGGCCTTGAGTACAGGGCATTAGGTTCGTTGCCTGGACATTCGGGAACAGTGATCTCCCCTCGTACTTTGTAGGTACTAGACACGCGCATAAAAATCCGGCAGCCTCTGTCAACCTCACGAGAGCTGCCTGGCTGCAAAGGACCGCAGATCTTGGACGAGGACGTCAGTCGACATGGCCGGTAGATGTTTCGATGCCTCCTTTTTGTTGGGGGGGGGGGGTTTGTTCCTCGACTCCTTGCCCTCGCAGAGTCGCAGCCTCTCTGGAGTCGCCTGGTGCGGCGTTACCCGCTGTGGAGAGTGAGCCAATGGATGATGGCTGTGCAAGCTTGACCAGGTCCAGGAAGGTTGCAGTGTCTGTCTCCGAGATGCGACGGCAAACACTGGGGCCCAGCGCTACAGGCCTCATGCCTGGAAGTCTCCTGACTCTTTCTCGCCTTCTGGTCTGTCAGCGTGGGGGACATCTCGGAGCCCGCCATCATCCATGCAACCGTTTGGGGGGTTAGGAGTCTGAGTGTCTGAGAGACAGAGTCCACACTTCTCTATATCAGACGCACCAGAGCCCACTCGCCCACGTTTGCCCCCGCCGTTGTGCATCGTCTTCGGTCTCATGATAACCCACTATCAAGCGAGAGGGCGGGCGGATGTGGAGGCCCATGAGGGACTCTCGGGTTTCGAGCAACAGGTAGAAGAGACCGTGGGGGTGATTCCTCTTCATTTGAACGAGTAAAGAGCCTGTCGGGCTCCGGGTGCCCGTCACTTTAACGGGAGAACTAATCTTCAATCCGGGACTCTGCAGCAACAGGTGTAATGACACTGGGTTACCAACTTATGCATCGGCCTGGCCATTGTATGCTGCACACGACAGGATCGCCAGTACCTCTACCTCAGATCTACAGAGTACAGCTGCAACATGATTACACCAGAGTTGATCGTGTTTATACATGCGCTTCATGATGCAGGCCAAGACAGTTGTTCCAATGAAAAAAAAGTCGTCCACCTCTGATGCTTTGCATAGCAACCACCAAGATATCGAGTTCGCGGGCGGGATGACACGGTATCATGGCGCGCGACGGGAAGTCATCCTTTCGGCCAACAACCCTTTTTCCAGTTCCTCCCAATCGGCATGCTCATCCCCCCAAAGTTGGCCACGACATAGTGTCATCGTCGCCCTAGAAGAAATCTGGGTGGTGCCACCAGTGCAACACCACCCTCCCACCACCACAACTAGGCAGTAGAAACCACCGCACACCCAACACCCAGCGCTTTTTTGCCCGCAGGTGTCCATCTCCCTGACACCCAGGGCAGATCAAGCACGCAGCCGCCGGCCATGATTGGATCACTAGCGTCATTTTTCCTATCGTGTGCCATCCCTGAACCTCGCATAGCTCGATAGGCTGATGCCAGGCGTTCGCCTCTTCGGAGATCGCGTCTGCCAACGGTCGTGGCGTGAACGATAGTTGCTTTCCCCAATACCCGCAACAGCCCTGTACGGTGGTGCCTGGTCACGTAATATGTAGGGTTCTCCATGATGCTCTACACCATCTTCCAAGTACGTATTCGGAAGTGGTGGCGGCGTCCATTGGCTCATGACCTCGAAATACCGTGATCCCCTAATTTCTCTCATCGCATCTTCTCATGTACAGAGCTGCAACTGTCGACGTAAACACCGATTGTCCGCAATATCTAGACCAGTCTTGGTCCCTTGGCGCCCGTCACAATTGCTGCATCACGCCTGCATGCGTCCAGACGCACTGGGACAGCATCTTCGGGTGTCGGTAACCGACCGACGCAGCCTGTGCATATCTAAGCACCTAGCATTAGCTCTGGGGATAGTTAATGCTTGTTGCCTCAGAGGATGAGATCTGCCAAACAGATTTCAAGGCTATTATAGGCGAAGACGGGCGGGAGCGGCACACGCCTGGAAAGACGGGCAAGACGGGCTAACAATAGGTCCGCCAGACGGGCCGTGGCACTCAGACATGAGGCCTAGCTTGGACTCCTGGAGCACCCCCAAAATGGATCCGTGATGGGGAAACCCCAAACGCTGCCACAGACCCGATTTTGAGAGACAATTCGTCACGAGCGAATGACGATACGAACTCAAGCCACATGCTCTTCCCGTCACCCTTGGGCGATCTTCTCTCCGCCGCCCCCGTCGATAGCCTTTCGTGTGCCTGTCTGCCGAACACATTGTTTCTCCTAGTCGCGCACACTTGATCATTGATCAGGTGGCAATGATGAGAAGGGACCAGAGGCCATGTGTGTGGAGGAACCATTCATCATGGCTGTGATTAGCTCCCCCCCTATCGATGCCGCGGCGCCCTCCACAGAAGCAGGCCTGTGCCAAAGGGGGATAGCGTGCACCCTGGCCCGCATTCTCAAGATGGCTGGACCACATGGTCTGACTCTCTGGAGACGGGAGACGCAACTGATGCAGGTTATCACCGGCAAATAACTGGGGATCTGGGGTAAAAGCAGCATTGTGATGGATGAGAGCGAGCGATCTGTGAGTGGTTGGCGATTCGTAAAAGGAGGAGATACCAAGAATGAGGCGTCTGCGGGGACTGCTTCGGAGATGCAAGACGATGATTCGGGTCTCACGCGATTTGTAGGCACAGACCTCAGGGTCCTTGAATGGATCAAGATGTCTGGCCAACGGCTCGTGAGCGTGGGGAGAGTCTCGTTGGAGAGGAACTGGTTAGGTTATTGCTTTGAGCTTAGCGGAGGCGTCGGTAGCTCGCGAGCTGTCTCCAAGCGAAATTCCAGTCGCAAAAAACGTTATGCTGCGGCGTTGCCGACGTCTCAACGGCGCTTGCTTGTGCTCACATCCGGCCATCATGGCGTGCTTCCCATAGGCAGTCTCGCGACAGCTGGGAAGCTTTATGTGCTTTTATTGAACCATGATGGAATCTTGCCTAATGAAACCTATCAATCTTTGTGCACCCTAGATGTGAGGCCAACCTAGTGTTCTCTCCCCAGCCAGCCAATATCTGGGGGTTTGAGAACGGAAAGCCGCCCACAGCGCGGATCAAGATAAAGCAGGCTGCTATTGGATGATTGTTCTGGGACGCAGGAGAGGGGCCAATCGATGGCAATTGTCGCCTGCAGGTGCACAGTACGAGTAATGGAAGGGTGTTACACTGCAGGTCGAAGGCATCCTTGTGGTCCACGAAGCTCATCGAAATGCTCTCCACCAGTATGTACTGGCTGCGTGGCTGGGGCGGGTTCCTGATGGGAGCCTGTACATCAGTATAAGTGATGGTGTCCATGATAGCCAATGCGGAGCAGGCAGCCCCCAAGTGACCAGCAACCACGATGGTCTGCATCAAGCGGCATCTGGGACTCAGAGTGATTCAGTCTTGAGGAACCGAACCAACAAGAAAAATCCCCATACAGAGCTCGCTGTGGGGAATGGCAGAGCCGACAATACCGACGAGGCCGACGAGAAGTCGACTTGTCGAAATGTCGACCAACAACTCGACCTAGGACTGGGTCTGAGACTTGGCCCTTGGGAGCTGCTGCAAGCTGGGGGAGCCCACTGTGCTTCGGTGGTCCCAGTGGGTGGAGCAGGCACGGGATAGCCGCTGCCCGGACAGCCCAAGTGCCCATCGTGCGCAGATCGCCTCGCAGAGTTTCGTCCCAGTCTCAAGACGCATGGGCGAGCCAGTCGTTGGTTTTCTGGCGCTCTGACGTGCATTGTTAGGCGGCGGCGCCAGGGCCCAGCGTTGTCGATTGAGGCCACTTGGCGCCCTTGCGTGCTTCTCAGGCGGCGCTCCGTGCTTCTCGAAACCAGCAATGCATCATTGTGCCCGTTACTGGCGACACAGAGTACGTAAGTTTGGGTTGGAGCACCTCACACATGACGCCAGCCAGAGAGCAGCTGGAGCATAAAATTGTGGGGAAGGAGGTGTGGGTCCAGGGAGTGGGGTGCCAGGCGCTGGGTGCACCGTGCAGTTGCAGCTGTGGCCAAAGGGAGGCGCTAACCGTAACTGCCTTAGCAGCACTATGGAAGCAGCGCCCCACGCTGCTGTAGTGCCTGGATATCAAGGCAGAAAGATTTAGGTGAGAGAGACGGCAAGTCTTGGTTGATTGCTGGCTGCAACAAACAATAAGCGTCCAGCACCAACTGAGGGGCACGCCATGCCGCAGGCGTGGGCTTTTACCAGCATTCCATTCCAAGGGAGTCGGATTTCATGTTCGGTTTCAATTGTGCAGTGCACTTCGCGCAGGCAGTCGGCGTCAGCGAAGGGCAAAGACTCAGGCAGCTTGAATCTCATCAGGCGAGTAGGGAGAATTTGCGCACGTCTAAAGCAAACTGTACCTACATATGAGTCCTGTACATGTAATACGTCGCCGTGAGGCAGAAACAGGCACAAGCGACATGCGTTGCCTTTCTGGGTCGGTGTTGGAGTGGTTATCAAATCATAATTATGCAGGGCCTGGACCAGTGCACAGTGCATAGTCTCAGGCAGTTGGGCAGGATATCAGGCAACGCAGGCGAAAAAGTCGAACAACCACAGACTGGCTGACTGCCAGTGCCCAGTGCCCAGAGCCCCTAAGGTAGGAGAGAGGGGGCGATTAGAAAGCGGGTTGTGTTGCCCAGGCGGGATGCAGAATTGCACCACGGGGGAGGCGAAAAGCTGCCCATAAACCTTGGAACTCACACCACCGAAGTCGCTCACGCCATTGCGCTGCCGGCGCGGTCCCTCAAAAATTTCGTGCTCGTTCGTCATCAGGAGGCCAGACCAAAATGCTCCCGCTTGACTTTCCTGGTATTCCCGTCGCTTCGCCTCTGAGTCACATTGTAGATATTCGAATTGGAAAGAGAATTTTTTCCCACTTTGTTTGTCTTGCGCCTCGCGTGGTGCCTGGGCCAGTCGTTGGAACTCTGGGCTTGGGCTGGGCTGGGCCGCCCGCCCTCTGCCTTGTGTGGCCTTTTCTGGCTCGCTCTGAGGTAATTCGCACGCCCGGCTGTGAAGAGTGGTGTCTGCATCGAGTCTGCACAACTCTGTGCCCTGCACACATTCGAGTCTCGACGACACCATGCTGGGCTGAAGCGCCGTTGGCGTGCTAGTGCCTGGCTGTGGCAGACACACACCCTTACACCCCCTCTTTGCGCAATCATCACTGCCCATTAACGGACCCACTTCTCAAACGCACCCCCCTGCGAGACCCGCCTGCTGCAGGGCATTGATTGTGGAGCCTTTACGGGACCCACACCAGCCCATCCTTGCCGCTCACACCCCCCGCTGTGACTGGTTTCTGTGGCGGGGCCTGGCTAGAGGTATCCTCCTCCACATTTTGGTGAGTTTTTGTGAGCTCGGTACATCCAGGTGCAGCGCTAAAACTTCTTTGTCTTGCAACTGACCATTGCAATCCGCACACCACCACTTGCACCCGCACCACCAGGCTGTGGGCCATCTTGATACATACATATTCTCCTGCCCTCCCACTCCGACTTGCTTCTACTCCTCTCCATTCTCCATCTTCGACCTCTTTTCTCGACACTCACTTCTCCTTTTTCAAGTGTCGGTCTAAACAAACAAGACTTGGCAAACCACATTAACCGTCTGTGTTATACTTCTTCTCCAACTTACATCTTGTCCTACCCATCACACCACGCTCGAGCTCTCTCCTGCAACCTATCTCGAGACCAGCCACCAGCAACAACATCTCGACTATTACTACTCGCTAGGAGCAAGCAATCGATACATCCTCGACTTGGGATTGACGATTGCCTCGCTCAAGAAGCACTACCACCAATCCACTCACACAAACCTCACCACAAGCACAATGGCCGAGCTCTGGTCCCACCAGTTCTGCCTCGCCTGCGACAAGCAGGTCGAGACGGACGCAGATGCCTACTGCTCCGAGGCCTGCCGGCTCACCGAACTCGAGAGGACGTCGACGCCGAGCTCACAAGCCAGCTCGCCGGGGCTCACCCCTCCATCAGGCCCGTGGTCGACACCATCAAAGCAACAGTCGACCAAGTTCTTCCTGTCCCCCGCCTACGACTTCGCCAACGCCCAGCCGTACGGCACCACTCCTGTACAACACTCCCTCTTCGGTAGCTACAGCATGAGCCACAGCCATGCCAAGCCCACTGAGATCGCCCGAACCCTCACCCCCTCAAGCTCCCACACCAGTCTCTGCTCCATGCAGAGCACATCAACCAACGGCGAGTCGGGCCAACTGTCTGACCGGGCGAGGCAAGAGCTGCGGGCCTATGCCGTCTCCTTCGAGCACGTCCGGACACAACGTCGACGATCCTACTAGACGATCCCCACTCTACCCGCCTCTATACTACACATCTAAAAACGACATACACACTCCTCACAACCACGCAACTCACTCAAAAAACGACACGACACATCCTCACTTCTGACTATTTTCTTTGAAATTATTTGTTGTACCAAGAACGAGCATTACACCGGAGAAACATTTGCATCTGGATAAAAAAAGTTTTCCCACCAATATTCCTACACGACAGCTCGGCGGACGATGCCACACCACCCGAGCAAAGACAGCGCTGCGACGTATCTCATCCAACACGATCGGACGCCGGAGTGTCTTGGGGGAGAAGACCTTGTATCACAACACAAAGTTGTTTTGTCTTAACACTGGCATCGCTGGAGCATTGGGATCCTATGGGGAGTATATTTATGATATCATCTGGGGGGGAATTGGGAATGTCAGCCAGCTGGGGGGAGGCTGGCGAGACTGCAATGGCACGATAAGAATGACGGCGCACGGGAAATAGGCCTGGCCCATCAAGGGCAGGCTAATGGGTTTTGCTTTTTTGGAAAGATATCCTGTACTGGTCTCTGTGAGATGGATTGTTGAGCATAGCACGGCATTGCACGCACAGCATTCAGCGATGGAGCAGCGCAAGGCTAAAGGTAGCATAGTCAAAGACAGCTGGACATGTCCCACAATGGAAACAATTCATCACTGTCCAACACACCAAGTTCCACCTTCCATTACTTGCCCATGCATGGTGGGCGATGGGGTCGACAGCAGAGGCGAGGAGCCGTCAAAACCCCATGGATCGTCGGGGCTAGCGACGTCTGGATGCCCAGGCCCGAAACTGCTGCACCTGATACGGCAGAGGCTGTGTGCCCGTCGTACCGTACGACGCCTCTCGCAGACTCTCACCACCGATCTGTGAATCGCCCCATCCGGAGGGGCCAGAACCCACTCGTACCACCACAGCACCGCTACTGTTTCTCCTCCTCTGAGTACTCTCTCTATTATGACATGTCCGATCGGAGGCGAGCGCCACCCCCATCTCCGGTACGGAGCACTCCGTACTCCACGGGCTCCTCTTTACCCCTCTAGTCTTCTTTTCCTCCTCAAGTCTCCTGACGGCACTTAGACCAGAACCTTGGCGCCACAGCCAGGACGGCGCCGATGATGCCACAGGGTCCCGGGATGGCACCTCCGAGGCCGGGGTTCTGGTGTGTGCTTAATCCCCGAACTAGCCTACATACCGCACCGTACCAAGTAATACCTAGTCCTGGTAACTTCCAACGTTGCTGTCTTTGTTCTCCTAGTTCTGCCTGCTACTAGTACTATGCGTACTTGATAGTTTGTCCCAGCGTCCTGGTCTAGGCGGGCCCTTGCGCAGCAGCAAAGTCTAATTTGCAACCCAAAAGAAAAAATTTCTCCACGATCTGGTCCTCTTTTTCCGTGTTCCTGGGCGCGGTTTGGATGATTCCCCCCCCAATCGAGATCTGGCAGAAGCCGGTGCTAAGTTTCTTTTTTAACCAACGGTTCTCTTTTCTCTCTCTTTGCACTCACTCCCCCCCCTTTCCTCGGCTGTACATAGTAGTATCAGGTACAGATCAACATGGGCAAAAATGAGTTCTGGGTTCTTTGCATGTTCCCCATGGTGTTTTAGAGTTTTGGGCACAGCACGCCATTGTAAGGCCATGATGCCGTTTTTCTCCTACAGGGCCGACCACTCGGGCGTCTTCGCGGAGGAGAGTCGCCTGACCTCTCTAACCCTTAATACGGCCCCTCTTGTGGATGCTTCTCGATGCCTCGATATCATGTCTCCGGGATCCGGTTTTGGCTCGGGCCTGTCCAAGTTGGATGTGCACGCACGCCCCTCGGTATGACTAGGTATAAGCTTTTGATTGCCAGGAAAAATGCTGCAAGTGAAAAACGGTCGAAAACAATATTATTAGGTGCTCGTTGCTACTTCTGACGTGTATGCTAAATTTTTGTGGGTATCAAAGTTTGCTCATGTGGTGACGGCTCCGACGTCGCCCATTGTGACACAGAAGGGAGTCACGCACTACGAGGCTGGCTAGTGAACTGGGACTCGCTACGAAATAACGTCGTCTTAACGTTGTAGGGCGGAAAAGCTCGGACGTGGAGCCTCATCATTCATGGGCCGTTTCTGACATTAAAAAATGGGGTGGAATGCTGCTGTCGTTTGGGCTGTGGAGAGAGGGAAGAGGGCGTGGGTGTTTCGCAGCGGAGCAACGGATCCTCTGCAGAGAGATTGGGATGACTGATTTGCTGGACGGCGACGGTGGGATCCATTCATGCCAGCACGCATGATGGGATTGTTGGAGGCACTTCGTACGATATTCGTATCGTCCAGCTCATCGTGAATCCATCCGTGGGCCCGTGAGGCGCCGACCGGGGACCAACGGCCAACGGCAGACAACGGCAGACAAGCGGCACCTCTGGGCCCCGGCCAGCTCCGAGAGCCGGGAGGCGCTGTGTGATGTGATAAATTTGGATATTTGTGATTGACTTTACTATGGTACATAGTAGAGTGGCCAGAGTCTCGGTCGACGGTTTCTCTTCGGCCAAGCCGACGAATGCTCATCAAACCAAAATACAGTTTGCACGGTCGCCCACGCAAGTCGCCCAGGTAGGAAATATGCCAACGCCTAGCTCAATCCTCTTGTGGCGGGCTGTGCATAAATTTTCTCTCTTAGGCTTTTCTAATTGATGGATTGATTATCGCCAGGTGATGGAATTTTCACTGAGTATTGACCTACCTAGGCTGTGTAACACACGCACACCCATGATGACCAACAACAAGACAAGGCATCCACCAAACAGGCTGCAAATCCTAAATCTGCCTTTTACGATCATCTACCAGTGAGGAAGTGCATCAAGAAAATTTCTTCGCTCAGGGGTTCAACCCATCATCAATTTGCTGAACCTCGCCTCGTGCCAGCCCCAGTCTGGCGTACAACTTGGTGTGCAGTTTCACTCCCCTCTGCGACTGCGACATCATCCATCACGACGAATGCACCCTGTGTATCCGTATCCGTGCCTCATAGGTATACGACGGTTTGCTTCCCCCTTCTGGGCTTTGCTGCACAATGCAACGCTATTATGCTATGCCATGCCATGCTACCCATGCTATTGAAACGCCTCCCCTATAGCTGCCCATAGCATAGGTGCATACATTGCTGGGCGCATCAATGGGGGCATGCATTACTACCCGAGCATCAGACAGATGGGAGCTTTGCCAATTGAGCGGTGCGATTCGCCCGCCTCGAAGCAATGGAGGGCTGCCAGTTGTTCCTCGGCGTCTCGCACGCTTGACGGTTTCACGGCACGACTCCCACGACGATCGCCTCCGCGTCGCCCGATTTGTTCCTCATGGCCATTCATGATGCTAAGAGGCCGGTGGTGGTCACCGGCAGGCCACCCCATTTGTCCATGTGCCAGCTATGCCATGGCAGTCCTGGCCGCAGTTCTGGCCGATGAGGCTCTGAGCGTCAACCACCGTTCTGTAGCCTGGACCAACGACGACGAGTCTAGGTATCCATACTACTGCCTACGAGTACACATAGTAAAAGGCGTGCGCCAGACAGGTGTCTGGGCTTGCAACGTTCCGTGGGACTGTATCCGTAGACGTCCTGGCTGTTCGCTTACCTGGTACCTATAGCACGCCTCACCCCCCTCACGCCCTGCTGTGCTGTGGTGCTGTGGTGCTGGGCCCCATCGTGATGTGCACACATCTCTCTTCTCGCTCTGTGAGCCTCTTTGTCTCAGTCATGGATTCACTGTCTTAGGCATGAGCGTGAAAAGTCCTGCCACGTCCCGCTCCGAAACGTGTCGGCCATGTTGTCGCTATGCTTTCCGTTACCATCTTGGGTACCTACACTCCCCCCCCCCCTCCGGCGGAACGTTGTCCATTCCAGTTCCTCCGGGATGGCAATGTCATGGTGGTTGAGGTGAACCATCTGATGATGCCCAGCTGCCGCGGCCTGATCCGCGGCTACGAGTACTTGTATGAGTCCGCTCGGACTACGACCCGGAAATCCATCATGATCCGAGACATGGCCCAGCAGCGAGGTAAACCTTTTCTTTCTCCTCCATGGCCCCCTTTGGATCTACATAGTACTCGAATACGGTACGTACTATGTGCTGCTCGTACGCAGCTCGTAGGTGAGTCGTGATCTAGGCCGTCTATCCGTGTGTACATTTGGGGCACGTTGTGGCTTGCACCGTTCACCGTTCGAGGCTATGGAGGTGCATGCTGTGGCTTGAGCGGCCTGGGTCAGCGGCGCTCACGACAGTATGCATGTTTCTCGAGGGATATGCAGGGACCAGAGCAAACCTTCAGCGTCCCCCCCCCGGGCGGCCGCCGTCACCCTGTGATTCCGAGCGAGCAGACATGTCTCACTCTAGGGAAGAGAGAGCAACGCGAGGGCGAGACCTCGGAATGACTACTCGTAGTTAGCCCTGCCGTGTTTTCTCCCTTGACATTCCTGGAATCCTGGCCTCGCCCAGTCCCGCCCCTAGCCTCCATTGGGGGCCAGAACCGTTTGCACGGGACCTTTGAGAACCACTGTGTGATAGAGAACACTCCGGCATTCCGGGGGGCTGGATAGTGAGTGAGACAGGTTGACATCTCTGACAGCAGCTCTATGAGGGGAGTGACCACTGTTTGGGTTTGAAACCACCCGCTCGACTGGGAGTGCGCGGACTTGACAAGCTCACGAACCATGCCTTCACGCTCTAGAACTCGCTAGGCTGGATCAGCTTTTTTTTTTTTGGTGAGGTGTTGATACGTATTTGTCATGTCTCTCCCGCCTGTTCGTCCCAGGGAACCGGAATAGGAACGTCGTCATGGGAAATGGGCAGATCGCCGTATATGCGTAATACTACCTCAATACTTCGTAGCCAAGCTGGGTCACCATGGCGGCGCGGGAGTAATAGATGATTGCCCACATGGAAATGACTTTCCTGCAGGTACGTTAATGGGCGGTTCCTGAAAATGCATCTATAGCCAGGCCATCTCGGGGAGATCATTCTGATATACACTTGCTATTACTACCAGTAATATTCGCAAGGCCCTAGGAGTATAGAAAACGGAACCTTAGGTTCCTAACTGGTCTTCTATAGGATAAGCTACTAAGTCACTGGTCGCTCACATGACATATCGTGTCGCCCTAGACTCGGAGTCCTCATTCACCGTCGTATAAGTGGAAATACAGCCTCGATGTCGCCTTCCAAACGGGGGCTACTGGGGAGGTAGGTAGGTCTAAATATCAAGCCAGCACCTGCCTCTGTCCTCATCACATGCAACGAGACGGAATCAACTTCCCAACCATCTTACCACGTCAACTTAAATCAATAAACCTGCCGTTGTTCTTCCCTAGTCGTCCCTCAACTCCCCGAATGCCCACAGACCATTAGTGCAGAAGGAATCCACTCGAACCATCTCAGCCATGTCAACAGAGACAGAAGGTAGAACGGGGCAAGATACTGCCAACCCACAGGTCCTACTATACCCGGAGACACGTCCTCGATACATAGTCGAGACAGGTGCTGGCTCTCTGCGAGAGACATGGATGGACCCACGGACACTCAATGACAGGACAAGAAAGACTCGCCACCTCAACGGTGCCGGCGAGGCTTCTAAGGGAATAGCCCGGGATCTAACGGTCCTAGAGAAGCTCCAGCTGGGTGTCCTCGCCAGCCTCGCCCAGCAACCACCAGATCCTCAACTTGGCCCTCCCCCGTCCCAAGGTGAACAGCCCCAGAAGCACTCCCCCGGGCCGTCGGATATGGCGGCGCCTCAAGAGCCAACAACCATCATCGGCCTCCAGCGAGCCATTGATGCAGAATTTGGACTGGAAGAGTTCACACACCTCCATATAGGCGATCGTGCAATGCTCGAGTCGGACAAGCCCCCCACAGTGATCTTGCCATCTACAACGCAGAGAGAGGTTGACGAAACGCCTAAGGAGGAGCTGGAGGAGCATTACCAGATTCGGGAGGGCTTTGCGTAAGTGCACCTTGGCCAGAAGGCCTCGGCCAGAAGCTGACCCTGCGATTCTCAGCATATGGATGGGTTACAGACTCCAAGCAGTCACTGGAACCCGGAATGCACGCTGGTTCATACCGGACGAATGCTGGTGGGGTGTGCCGCCGGCCAGCCCATTGATGAAAGTTGGACTGGAAGTGAATAATTATCTCGAACAATCTTGCTTTAGAAATGGATATAGATATCTGGACCTGGACAGATGCGCCTTCAAAACCGTGCACCGAGGGATCACGTCCGAGCTGTTTGGAAAGCACCCGCGCTTTGCTCCGGACTGGACACCGAGCGACGCCGACCCAGAGATCGAGATGGAAATCGACTCTTGTGAAGGAGGACTCGTCATTACCGAGACCAACGTGTAAGCCATTCAAGACTATCTGCAGATAGAACATATGCTCACAACCTTGCAGCACCAGCCCCGATGGAGGGGCAAGAACCTGGATGTGGTTCAGGGCGAGAAAACCTCTGATTAGCATTGTATCCGGGAGACCACCCCCTGAATTGATCAATATACCCGAGTCGGAGGTCATGTTCGCCGTTCCGACACTCCAGATCGCCAAAGTAAAGGAAGAGTGGGATCCTCCCCTCCCTAGTGAAGTAGCAGACAGTCGGCATTCAGGGGCTGGAGAATCATCAATGCCGCCGACCGGGTCTATGGGCTTGCACCCACCAGTGCCCCCACACCGGCTGATTCTTGAGTTCCAACTCAGCAAAGACGGGGTCCCATACTTTGCGTGCATGCCAAAGACCAGGGCAGTCTTCGAGGACCGATATCGCCATCACGAGTATCTTTGGGTTGACGGTATACGAGGTATCTCGAGGGCATATAGCACCGGCAGGTTTTGGGAACAGTTTGTTGAGCGAGCGGCATTTGACGAAGAGTCGTGGTATCGCGTCCAACAGGCCATGATGACCTACCAGTGTGTGATGGAGGTCGAGTCAAAGCCTGGCGTGGGGTGGGTTTATGTTCCACCAACAAGCCCATGTAGGAAGGGCAGCCGCCCAAATAATTCCCCAGGCGATCCTGTGAGTTGGGGAATCTACAAGAATCCCACCGGGAAGCCTGGTGTGTTGGGAGACAGTATCTTCCCGGCTCAAGCTAGCTCCAACAAAAAAGCAACCGAGTGTGGCTTGGAGGAGTTGCGGACGCCGTTAGTACACACAAATGGGCGGGGACCGGAAGCTAAAAAGAGCACGATAGCATCAGCCTCGCCGACCAAACGGAAGCTCTCACGGACGAGCCAGAGCTCCTCCCGGGCCAAATCGAGGTTCTCGGCAGCGAAATGATGCGAACATAAACGTGACCTGGAACAAGGAGAGTGGCGACTGCACCATGATGCTGGTGAGCCAAGGCTGCCGTACATTTTAACAAGGCATTTATTACTAGGGATGCCGAGTTGATTAACCGAGTGTGGCCTTTTCTTTGGTGGAGTTGATGGATGGCGCAGGAAACTCGAGTGTGCATGGCAACGATGGGATGAAGTGGTGGGCATATCGTCATTTGCCTACATTGGCGAGCACGGGCATTTTATGGGGATCCCCTTGGGAATAGATGGGAGCAGGATAGAATAGATGTCCAGGGCTGAATCATACAGGATATTGAGACGATAGATGCAGCTGTGAAAGGTTCTGGCCTCTGGTGACGTTGAACGCGAGGGGGTGGAGTTGTCGATTGGGCTTGGTGGGATACCTGGTACCTAATAGAGGTTGGCCGGGGCGGGTTAACGTGGAACCGGGCAAGATTGGGACCTCCCCGCCAAAATCAACCTCCTTCGTGGGAACTTTTCTGGTGTGCGCCCCTCCAAGCCCGCCGCCTTGACCGTCTCCCACCAACCAACCGACCAAAGCTCCTGCGCCAGCCCATCTGACCCCCGAGCTGCCAGTGTCGGTCCATCCCCTTGGTCTTCTCTCATATTAGTATTCCACAACATATCAGGCCGACCGACAGCACTCTGCCCATCATGCAGGCCCCCGTGCTGGTTATGAGTGAGCCTCCCCAAGTCCCGCCCACCTCTGCCGCCTGGAGCTTCCCACCGCCCCGACATGGACCCGTCAAGCTGACTTTTCGTCCCAGACACCAACAGCGGTGAGAGGCAGGTTGGCCGCAAAGCTCAAATGTCCAACATTGCCGCTGCCAAGACGTACGTTGCTCCCCCTCCGTCACCGTCTCTCCTATCTCGACCTGGCCCAAGCTAAGAAACACCCCCTAGTGTTGCCGATATCATTCGATCATGTCTGGGCCCCAAGGCCATGTTGAAGATGCTGCTCGACCCGATGGGCGGCATCGTCCTCACCAACGACGGCCACGCGATCCTGCGAGAGATCGAGGTGTCGCACCCTGCTGCGAAGAGCATGATTGAGCTGAGCCGGACACAAGACGAGGAGGTGGGCGATGGCACAACCACTGTCATCATCCTGGGTGAGTTATACTAGGCGGAATGTCCAACCTCATACTGGCCTCTCGGCTGACACTCGAGATTCAAGCTGGCGAGATCCTCGCACATGCCCTCCCCCAGCTCGAACGAAATATCCACCCCGTCATCATCATCCAGGCCTTCAAGCGCGCCCTCAAGGATGCGCTCGAGATTGTGGACGAGATCTCCAACCCCATCGACATCAACGACGACCAGGCCATGAACCAGCTCATCTCGTCCTCCATCGGCACCAAGTTCGTCTCGCGTTGGATGGATCTGATGTGCTCCCTCGCCCTCAAGGCCGTGCGCACAGTCACCTGGGAGGCGGGCAACGGCAAGACCGAGGTCGACATCAAGCGCTACGCCCGCATCGAGAAGGTCCCCGGCGGCGAGATCGAGGACAGCAGGGTGCTGGACGGCGTCATGCTCAACAAGGACATCACACACCCCAAGATGCGCCGGCGCATCGAGAACCCTCGTATCGTGCTGCTGGACTGCACGCTCGAGTACAAGAAGGGCGAGTCGCAGACCAACATTGAGATCACCAAGGAGGAAGACTGGAACCGCATCCTGCAGATCGAGGAGGAGCAGGTCAAGAGCATGTGCGAGGCCATCTTGGCCGTCAAGCCTGACCTGGTCATTACCGAGAAGGGCGTGTCAGGTAAGAATTTCCCCACAGCAGCCCCAGAAGGGGAGACAACAGCTAACAGCTTTGTTCCTCTCCTCCAGATCTCGCTCAGCACTTCTTTGTCAAGGCGGGTGTCACTGCCCTGCGCCGTGTCCGCAAGACGGATAACAACAGAATCGCCCGTGCCACTGGTGCGACCATTGTGAACCGGGTCGAGGACGTCCAGGAGTCGGATGTCGGTACGAGGTGCGGCCTCTTCGAGATTGAGAAGATTGGCGACGAGTACTTCACCTTCCTCACGGGCTGCCAGGACCCCAAGGCCTGCACCATCCTGCTCCGCGGTCCCTCCAAGGACGTGCTCAACGAGATTGAGCGCAACCTGCACGACGCCATGGGTGTCGCGCGCAACGTCATGTTCCACCCCCGCCTGTCGCCCGGTGGTGGTGCGACCGAGATGGCCGTCTCGGTGCGCCTGAGCCAGCTGGCCAAGAGCATCGAGGGCGTGCAGCAGTGGCCGTACAAGGCCATCGCCGACGCGCTCGAGGTGATCCCCCGGACGCTCGTGCAGAACGCGGGCGGCAGCCCTGTGCGCGTGCTGACGGACCTGCGCGCCAAGCAGGCCGAGGGCAAGAGCTCCTGGGGTGTCAACGGAGACACGGGAGCTATTGCGGACATGCAGGAGTATGGCGTGTGGGAGCCGGAGGCGATCAAGGTGCAGAGCATCAAGACTGCCATTGAGGTACGTGCCCCCCTCTCATGATGAGATATAATGAGAGATATCAGGACTGACTTTTTTTTCTTCTTCCTTTTAGGCCGCCTGCCTGCTGCTAAGAGTGGATGACATCTGCAGTGCCAAGAAGAGCCATCCGGGCGTGGGCACCGGCGGCGCGGGCGAGGATTAAAGGAGGCCATGTATAATGACATGCTGGGGCGACTGAAGGTTGCTGTATTGGGGTGTTATTACGGTACACATTAATCTGGTCATCCCATAGCCCGTGCTAGCCATGTGAGGGTTTAAATAGATAGACAAAAAGGGCTCAATGGAAGGTGGAGGTAGAGGCATGTTGACGATCTATCTGGTCTTAAAAAAAAACTCCTCCGGGTATCATGAATAACTTGCATATCGCAGCCGGCTGGGCCTTGCTCAATCTTCGTCGTGGATGACGAGACCAGCGGGCTGCGTCGATGGTGTCGACTCTTTTCCTGCTTTGTCCTGTGATGGCTCCTGGCCGCCGTTCTCCCGCCGCTCCTCCTCGTCATCATTCCTCGGCGCAATTTTTGACGCAGCGATATGACCGTTGGAAGCATCCTTATCCGTCGTCGTCGTCGCCGCCGCCGCACCACCACCACCTCCCCCTCCCCCTCCCCCCTTCCCCTTCTTGCCCTTCCTCGCCTTCATCTTCTCCCTCTTCTCGCGGTTCTTCCTCGTCTTCTCCTCATCCCTCTTCTCCCTCTCCCTCTTCTCGCGCTCAAACTCCTCACCCTCCTTCTCCCGCCGCACCTCCTCGTCCATCTCCTTCAGCCGCTCGTACTCGCGCCGCCGCGCCGCCTTGTACACGTGGAACTCGCCGCTGCCCGCACCCGCGCTGGACCCCTGGACGTTGGTGACGATCTCGGGCGGCGGCGCGCGGCCCCCGTGGCGCAGGGCCGCTACCGCCGAGGAGGTGGCCGGCGGGATGCGGATCTCCTGGTCGGGCTTGGCGAACAAGGCGTCGACGGAGGCGGCCTGGGCGGAGAGCGGCGTGAGGGCGCGTCTCTTGGTGGGACGGTGGGAGCGCGGGTCGGCCGAGGTTGGGATGGACTCGGGGCCGTCGGCAGACATGGTTGGTAGTGGTGGGTTTGCGACGAGCTTCGTGCTGATGGTTTTGGGGGGGTGTGGGTGCGAGTGCGACGGGGGAGGTAAAGAGTGGTGATGGACGGTTCGATAGGCGGATTGCTGAGGGTGGGAAAGAGTTTGGGCAAGCTGCCGAATGGAGTGCGATGGTGGTGATGATGATTTTTTAGGAGGCGTTGTTCGTGTGTCTGGAGTCTTGGACTTGGCAGGAGGTGCCAATGATTGATGAGGCTGACAAAAACATCAAAGTTGTGTCGGCCGATGGCCCCACACTTCCGCCTCCGGGACGCCCGCTGCTGGGGTCCCCAGGTACCTTCAGGAGTAGCCTTGCATGGAATAAATCGTCAGGCAGCAAGCATGTTTAGACGTTGCTGGAAACCCATCTTTTGATTTGAAACGGCGAATGTGTTCCATAGGATGCAAACCCTCGAGTTATATGGATAGCCTCATTGGAACCGATATCCAGAGGCTACAACAAGTTTGAAACAGCCGTTACAGCACCTGGGGCGTTGGGTGTCTTCGGTGAACCCAAAGTATCTGGTATTTGCATGTGCTGTTTTGGAGGGGCAACTTGGGACTTGCTTTTAGTGTCAGATGATTGTACGAGTACTCCGTACTCGCTGCAGGACATCCGTCGCCACTTCTGCTAACTTTCTACAGTTCTACTTCTTCGTACACATACTTCTCTTCTCTTCCGCCGTAGACTCACTCCTCCCTTCTCGGCTTGACTCACCATCAAACCGTCTCAATAAATATATCTTGGTCCGCGTTTGTCTTGTAACCAATCTTGCTTGTCTAACCTACCTTGCTCTTTTGACGAGACGACCTCTTCATAGGCTATTGGGACTTGGAAGGTTCCTACACCACCACCACCCCTCCCAACCGCCACCATCTCCCACTAGCAGCCATGGCCAAGCCGCGGCTGATTATCCTCATCCGCCATGCCCAGTCCGAGGGCAACAGTATGCTCCCCCAAGCAAATTCATGCCTCCCTTCGTACCAGCTGATCGCTGACCTCCACCCCTAGAGAACCGCGAGATCCACCAGACGACACCAGACCACCGTGTCAAGCTGACCCCAGAGGGCTGGTCCCAAGCCCACGAAGCCGGCCGCCGACTACGAAACCTCCTCCGCCCTGACGATACCCTGCACTTCTTCACATCCCCCTACCGCCGCACCCGCGAGACCACCGAGGGCATCCTCGAAACCCTCACCTCGGACACACCCGGCCCCTCCCCCTTCCGCCGCTCCAATATCAAGGTCTACGAGGAGCCGCGCTTGCGCGAGCAGGACTTTGGCAACTTCCAGCCATGCAGCGCCGAGATGGAACGCATGTGGCAGGAGCGCGCCGACTACGGCCACTTCTTCTACCGCATCCCCAATGGCGAGAGCGCCGCGGATGCCTACGACCGCATCAGCGGCTTCAACGAGTCGCTCTGGCGCCAGTTCGGCGAGGATGACTTTGCCAGCGTCTGCGTCCTCGTCACCCACGGCCTCATGTCCCGTGTCTTCCTCACCAAGTGGTACCACTTCACCGTCGAGTACTTTGAAGACCTGCGCAACGTCAACCACTGCGAGTTCCTCATCATGCGCAAGCAGGAGAACGGCAAGTATCTTCTCGAGAACCAGCTGCGTACCTGGTCCGAGCTCCGCCACGAGCGCGCTCTCAAGGAGGCGAGAGAGGCCAAAGACACCAAGGATGATCCCGGCGCAACGCCCAGCAAGCTCGAGCGCTCAAAGACCTACGTTTCCACCCGCCGCTGGGGTGGATGCCCCAACGGCTGCGACCACAGCAGTCACTACGTTAAGAAGCGTGAGGATCTGGAGGTGCTCCGGCAGAAGGACCATGAGCATGCCGCCGCCGCCGCCACCACTACCATGACCACCACTACCATCGCCAGCCGGCGCCAACGGCACGTGCACGCTGGCAGTTCTGACCAGGGGGTGCAGGAGGAGGAGGACCAAGACGGTAGCCCGTCAGCAGCCCCCAGGATCGGCATCATCCGCACCACCACCGGTAGTGTCGAGGAACCGCTCTCGTCCCCCGAAGGAGGCCAGGACATCCCGTCGCCGTTCTCCATCGATGACGAGCGTCGTGAGTTCTCCCTATCCACCACCACCACGAGGTTCTCCCATCTCCACGTCGGCCGCGACGGTGGCGGCACCTACTCGGGCCACGCCTCCACGGTTGGTAGCGACACCGAGGTTTCCGAGGACGAGCACCACCGCCACCACCCCCGCCATCGCCGTGTCGAGTCCCTCGACGCCCAGATCCGCATCGCCAACGCAGAGTCGCTGCAGGCACAGCTCGAGAGGGAGGCGGCGGCCGATAAAGTCTCCCAGAACGACAATGGCTTGGAGAGGTGTGAATTCGCCAACCGCCTGGGCGATGTACCCCCGGAAGGTGAGGAGGATTCCGATACAGACCCGGAGCCAGAGGACTTAGATAAGGCTGAGAAGGAGGACCGCAGCATCAGGGGCAGTGTCTACTGAGGACCCTGGTGGGTCATAACGGATTGAGAGACCCTTGTGGGGAGCCATGGGGTGATTGATTAATGATGCATTGGCGTTGTGCGGGCATTTTCAGATTCTGACGCATGGTTAAAGGCAAAGATGATATTTTCACGAATACACTTGACAACCTTGACCTCACAAACTCCAGGAACTTGCAGTTAACGCACTTATGGTGACCATCTTTTTCTCTCTCATTTCCAATGACGCTCCCTACTGGATATCATCGTCTATCTAGCAACCCCTTCCAAATAATCTCTCTGGGGTGAAGAAAACAGATCCCAGGAACCAATTATTGTGAATCAAGACTAGCAAAAAAAAAAAAAAAAAGAAAAGAAGGGAAAAGGAAAAACATAAAGTTGAAGGACCAAAAATAACAAGACCCTCAGCTTCAACAAGAAATGCATGGAGAAGATGGGGCCTATCCCGTCACATGAAAGAAAAATAGCTTAACAATGCAATTCCATGGCTCCCGTGCGCCCCATGAGAGGAGACCGATAACATAAAGAATATATCTAACTCCATGAACCCCCACCATACCATTACCGCCCACCCTAGGAAAGAGTTGAGGAAGAAAGAATTACCCAATGTTGGGGGTTTGAAGAAGAAGCCGCTCAAAATGTAAGCGGCGGTAAAGGGACGTTGATGCGACGCCAAAGGAAGGAGGGTTGTCGTGGCTCGGGAACAGGGCGGATTCGGCGTGGTGAAGGTGGTAAGGGGATTAAAATATCCGGTTTGGGGGTTCCCGTTCTATGTCCTCCTGCTTTTGTCTATAGCCGTAATGTAGCATGCAAGGGGCAGAGCCCTCGCACAATCGTGCATGCGTTCGTACTCGAGGTGATCAGAGTGCAAGGCGCGAACTCTGATTTCGAGGTAGAATGTTTCGTGTATAGCTGCCTAGGGCTTCAGAAGAACTTGGCCATGGCCCTGCTGAGATCGATGAAGTCAACTGGTTTAGTGACGTAGTCACTGAATCCCGCCGCGACACACTTATCCTGCACGTCGGACATGACGTTGGCCGACAGAGCAATGATGGGCATGCTGGGAGAGTTGCCCGCCCTCTCCCACTGGCGAATCTCACGGCAGGCCTGGTAGCCATCCTTGCGGGGCATGTGAAGGTCGCACTACGTATCCGTGTTAGCTTTTGTGTCACGGGGTAGAGATTGTCCAAGGGCGACGTACCAGAATCAGCGAGTAGTGGTTGTGGGGTTTAGATAGAACCATGTCGGTGCACTCAGCGCCATCCACCGCGATGTCGACGTCAACCCCGATCTTGTTGAGGTACTTCATCAGAACCTTCTGGTTGACCGGGTTGTCTTCCACCAGTAGAACCTTGTACCCTTTGTTGCCCATTCGCTTCTCAATCTCCAAGTAGCTGGCCTTTTGCGTCTCCACCATCTGCTGGGCCGTTGACCTGTTTCGGTCAATGCTGAGATCCCGCATCTTGTCCGGGTCGAAGATGACGGCGAATCGTGACGGTTTGACGGGCTTGTAGATGAATGTGACTTGGTTCTCAGAGAAGAGTTTGCTGTGGGGTGTATCGGCAGCGAGTTTCAAGACAGCTTGTCTCTGAACCGAGTCGGAGAGAACAAGGATCGTCGTTTTGTCAATCTTCTGGGATTTGGATATCCGGTCCATCAGATTTACAACAGCCTCTGCCGACCCAAGGTTGATGACAATGTGGGTAAACTTGATAGGATCGTTTCCGCTAATGAACTGCTGGGCCTCCTCGACACTACCAAGCGGTGTGATCTGATGTGGCACATCTCCTGGCAGGGTCATCTCAATATGCTGTGTTGTCGCCTCGCGGCTGTACTTCTGCGGGCAAATGATGAGGATTGAGTACATTGGAGGACGCAAGTCCTCTGTCGATGGCTGGCCAGGGTGGGAGAGAATTGTTGTCCTCCCTGGCGAGCTCCTCCCAGATGGCATGTCCAGGTTCATTTGGGAAAGGTCCTGACCGCTGGCCTTGGCAGCCTCACTGAAGCGAGCTAAGCCCGTGTTGACAGAGGTCATAGACGACTTCTCCGTGATGTGCGATCTGTTTGAATGAAGCGACGGGTCCGAACTACCGTTTGAACCGCCACTGGGGGACGCAAACTCCGGATCCGTGCTCACGACGTGGGCTTCCTCGGCATCGCGCAGATGCTTTGGGGGAGGCAACGCCTGGAAGCTTGCAGGGACATTTTCTGTCGAGGTTGGTCCCGAGGCTGTAGAGTGTGCTATGGACGATGGGCTCCCAGGGAGATCGGGATGATCCTCAGGCGTTGGTAGTGCGAACCGTGCAGTGAAGACAAACTTGGAGCCTTTACCTGGAGTGGCTGTGCCGCCCATCTGGCCCCCATGCAGCTCGACCAGCTGTTTGGAAATGACGAGCCCAAGGCCACTTCCACCGTGTTGCCTGGTGCTGCTCCCGTCGATCTGGCTAAACGGTTTGAATATAAGCTCCGCCTCCTGCTCGGTAAACCCTTGGCCAGTGTCAATGATGGCGTACTCGAGCATGATTTCGTGATCCGAGTTCTCCCCGTTGTCTTCCCTGTGCACTTTACAGTGACTGAAGACCTCGCCCTGGGAGGTAAACTTGATAGCATTGCCGATGACGTTGAGCAGAACCTGGCGAATGCGGACCTTGTCGCCCTTGACCCAGGCTGGTACGTCAGCTTCCACCAGATAATTTAGCTCAAGGCCCTTCGCGATGGCCATTGTCGACACCAGCTCATTGACGTCTTCAATCAACGATCGTGTGTGGAACCATTCGTACTTCAGCTTCATCATGCCCGCGTCGACCTTGGATAGGTCGAGTATGTCGTTGATAATCATGATCAAACTATTAGCGCTCGTCTGGATGGTATTGGTATAGTCCCGCTGCTCCTCGTTCAGAACGGTGTCTTGAAGGAAGCTGACCATGCCTGATATACCAATGAGGGGCGTGCGAATTTCGTGAGACATGTTGCTGAGGAATCGGCTCTTGGACTCCATGGCTTCTTTGAGCTTCGTTTCCAGGATCTTATGGTCGTTGATGTCTGTAGCCGAGCCAAAGTAGGAGCTAGCGCCGCGGCCAAAGTCAATCGTATCGACTTCAATTTGAACACATCGGATCAGATGCCACCTGTATTCCCCAGTCTTGGAGCGAAGGCGGACCTCGGTCGTATATGACTCTCGTCCATTGCTGTCCTTTGAGACCTTGATAATTCCCTTTCTCTCGAGCTCAGTCAAATCCGCCGAGGGTAGCTCGTAGACGGACGAGTTTCCAGAGCTATTGTGTCTGGACAGCGCCTTATGGACGCCGCGCAGACTCTTATCTGGCGTACCCGGCGATCTAGATGGTCGGGTGGTACTTGAGGACCCAGCTTCTGAATAGAGTGACTCCTGATTTCTCTTCTTCGCCGGACTTTGGCCCAACGGCGTCGGCGGCTGATCGACAGGGATGCGGCACTTAGCCAGATCATCGGGATGGACAAAGTCCAAGAACCCAAGACCGAGAGAGTCATCAAAGCTCTGGCCAGTGTATGACAGCCACTGTTCGTTTGCAAACGTGATGCCGTCTTCCTTAGTTGCTGTGAAAATGATCTGGGGTATCAGGTTAGCCAGGAGTCGATGTTTGGCCTCTGAAGCTTCTATCTCCTCTTGTCTGGCCGCCTTCAACTCGGCAATGTGTTGGTCATGGATGTCCATGTAGGAGCCAAGGAACTGCATAATGACCCCTCGCTTGTCTTTTGAGGCAACAGCCCTGGCATGGAACCATCGGTACTGCCCATCGAAGCGTTTAATCCGGACCGTCGTTGAGAACTGCTCCCCAGTGCGCAAGGAATGCCCCCATGCCTTCAAGTACTCGTCGCAGTCGTCCGGGTGAATACTACTCCACGGGTCTTCCGTCAAGTCTGCCACGGTCTGCCCACGGTAAGACAGGTAACGACTATTCACCCAGACGATCTCGCCCGTCTGGGGAAGAGCCACAAAAACATGAGCGGGCAGCGCATCAAGCATCAGCCCCTTGAGCCTGTCCGACGGTGGCGGCATATCTGCAGCGGATGACACATAAGACAGGGGCCGTCCCGATGACGATACTGCTGGTGGCGGTCTGCTGACCATCGAACTGGGGGGTAACGATTGGAACGTGGAAGCAAAGTCGGCACCGTAGCTATGAAGCATTGTATGGCCGTGAGAGGCAAAGCCATGATCGTGCCTTGAAAGCTCCGATACCCTGTCTCTAAGATCCTCTAGTGGTTCATCCGCAGCGTTGGCGTTCGACCCGCTTCCCTGTGTGCCTCTCGAGGACGGCTTCACGGTAGCACTCACCGCCAAATCGCCTGTGTCGGCGGTCTGTCTATCAGTGGGTTCGCTGGGGCTGAATATGTCCTGGGAAGACTTCGTGGCCGATAAGCGAGAGTGCCGCCTGTCGGTAGGGGAGCTGTCTTTCGAGGTAACCCTACTTTGGCCTCCCGGTCCGAATGTCTCATGCCGGACCGGTGCTGCTGGTCGGTGCTTGCTGCTGAAGTAGCTCTCCCCCCCATGAGAGGCTGCCGCCGGGCTGGCAGCTGGCTGTCGCTTGTCAGCTATGCTACTCAGGGATCCTTGTTCCCATCCGGGAGTTCCAGCGGGCGAGCCAGTTATGCTCTTCGAAAAGGCGGAATAGTCGCTCGGACTCGTGATGCTCCCACCATTTGACGGCTGGAGCGCGATATCGCCCCCAGCTGGGTATGGAGCGCTGGCTAATGGTCGTCCATCGGGCGCGACAGCTCCGAAGCCCGTGGTTGAAGGCCGCCGCCGCTGTATCCCAGCCAACTCTGTCTCCAAATTCTGGTAATGCCGACAAAGAGAGAAGGATGTTGCTAGGTGAGGGGCTAAGTTCTCCAAGGAGTGGCGTAGGTTGGAGGGATAAGGAATTATAGGGGTCAGGATGGACAGGATTGCGATGGGAGCTGCTTTGATGCTGTTTGTGCTCTCCGAATCGGAGCCACCTCCCAATCTACCCCCTGCGTCGGCTTCATCGTTGGTCTGGGACTGGAACCTCTGGCCCACGGCGGCGCTGTTCAGTCTGAACGCGCGGTTGCGTTTCGATTGCAAGATGTGAGTGAGAGGTATATGTAGAACAGTCCAGGAATTTTCGACGCCTATGGCTTCGGGCGGGCGCATGCCGGTATAATTCGTCGGGGGCGACCCAGGATTGAACGACTCCTCATCCACGGTGGCGTCAGTGAAGAAAGGGTTCTCCTTGGTGTCGGTACGGACGGCCGGAGACGGGGCAGGCGACTGTGACCATGGGGATGGCGGCGCCTGCTCGTATTCCTCATATTTGGGCGTAGGTGGACGTGGCATCTCCTCATCCAACCGTCCGCCCTTCTCCGTCGATCCGCGAGAGGTAGCAGGTCCTCCAAAAATAGATGAGAGCTTGGAGGTGGACTCCGCTCGCTGCCTCCCCGACTTCTTGGAGGGCTCGACGGTGGAGGGCTTCGCGACCGCTTTCTGAGCCTCGCGTCCCACGGCAGTCCCAAGATAAGGGTATGTTCTGGTCAGCGTGACAGCCTTGCCCCTCTCCAGCACTCTAATAACGCCTGCGTGGTCGATGAGGGGATCGGCTTCATAGCCCAGAGCTTGGAGGACAGGCAAAACTCTACCCCGGTTCTTCCTCTCAAGTGCGAGGGGAGCTTCCCAGCCGGGAACAGTCTGGTCTCCTTCCAAAAGGTCGTGGACTTCGAGGGCACCCGTGCTCAACTGCGCCTGGTCCTTCGGTTGTTCCTGGGCCGCCTGCCCCTGGGTCAAATGACTCATGCTTCTTCTGTTCGAGTATGGCGGCCGTCGAGAAGCCGCAGCAGAGTTTTGGTCGTGCAATTGGTTTCTCCCGTCTTCGTAGTCTGGGAACGAGTGGCGGGAGGAAAGTCCTGGTCGCATCGGGGTGGTGGATTTGGAGCCGTCATCCCGGCTCGGAAGGCTCCCTGGGGTCGCTTGGTCACTCGTGGGCTGGCCGCTGTCCAATTTCCCGAGGTACCCCAAGCTGAAGTCATCAACTTCGTGCTCGTTATACGTGGCCTTCTGGCCCCAAGGCACATTTTCAATATCGGTGGCATCAGCAGGGACAGCAAGCGTTACTCTCTCGGCCTTGTAGACGTCTCTCATGATCTGCACTACAGTGTTCCACCACGCATCCAAGCCAGGCTCAGCAGACAGCATCAGCGAGAGGTCGTACAGATTTGGTGTGGCGAAGTCGAAATTCTCAGCCTGGGGCGAGGTGCCCGGGGGGTTGAAGGTAAAGGTAGATGCGGGGGTTGAATTGTTGGACAAGACCCTGTCGTGTGCTCCGGTCGACGGCTCAAATGATGCCGCGTGTGATGGGCGAGTACCACCTCCTGAGGACTGGAAAGCGAGCGACTTGTGGCCATATCCCCCAGCCGCCATCCTGGGGAACGGATATGACGGAGTGTTGGCGACATAGGCTGGCGTCATTCCACCACGGATAGTCATGTTGGATTCCGTGGAGGCGTTGGTGGCCGTCGTGTTCAGCGCTGCCGGTATCGACATACCTTCCTCCTGGATGGGTGAGACCCGGTTGTCAAAGGGATTAAGTATGAGTCCTCTGGCTGACAGCTCTCTCCGCTCGAGGTCCCGGGCCAACTTCTCTCTGTATTCATTGAGGGATCTTTGCGAGGTGCCCGAGCTTTGTGAAATCTGCTCATCCGGGATGGTACTACCAGGGCCGCCTGCGTCCCTGGCCCGTGGTGAGAGTTTGGCTGGGCTCGAGGGCCAGTCACCGCCGGCGGTGGCCATCTGGGACGCTTTCGACGCAGAATCGGCGGGGAGAGAGGGTATGGGCGTCGAGTTGAAGTCACCCAACATTGCATCACGCGCATTTGGAGCCAGAGATGCATCAGGCGAGGCTAGACGCCCATGTCGTGCGTCGGTCGAGGTCGTCACGCTGGGTGTTTCAAGACACTCAGGGACGGGGGGAGCGGGCTGGATGGAAGAATCGGGTCGGGGGGTGGTCGAGGGAGTTGATCGCTGGTCAACTGGCGATAAGCTGAGGCCAGGCATGCCTCCAGGGGGAGGGGGGAGGAGCGTGGAGGTCGAGATCGCGGTGGCACCGTGGACGTCCAGGCAAGGTGCCACATCCCCGTTGGAAGGGCTAATATCGCATCCAAAACAAGAACCGTTGGGTAGGAAACGAGGAGACGGTTACGCCTACGACGAGGCGCATGCGCTGGACGTGCGACCGGATCACCCAAAGGCAGACGAGGATTTTTTCTGGAGGGGGGGGAGGTTATCGAGTTGGGATTCTGGGCGACGGCGAGCGGAGACTGCGAGGTAAGATGAAGTGAGGTGACATGGAGGTTTGAGGTCAGGTGGGCGAGTAGCGAGTGGGCTTTGGTGGTTTGGCAGCCTGGGGGGGGGGGTTTCAGCGCACTACCAGAAAACCAGAAGCCACCGGCGCCAGTAGCCCAGTGCCCAGCCGCGCCTGCCAACTGCCAGCGCCAGGGGTGTTGTGGGAGCGGTCTGCGATGACGTAGGCGAGCGCGATCGACCAAAGACTGCTTGAAGGCGACCACGGCTTCGTCCAACCATTGGACCACGACCAATAGTACATAACGGGACAATGGGCTGTAGCCGTCTCATTGAATTTTTTTTCTTCTCTCCTATCCATCATTCCGTACACCAGCAGAAGAAGCAAAAGACGGGACAAGAACACACCAGCGCGAGGAATGGGATCCAGCGCGCGTCGTCGTGGCGAGCTACAATGTACAGGACACGACCCCCGGCCAGGCCAGGCCACCTGGCCATGGATCATCGTCGCCGGCGCACCAACTTAGGAGGCAATTAATCGCTAGGACCCAAGTGCATGCAGGTAGTATCGCTTCCCGATCCTCCTCGGGCCTCTTAGAGCACCCGGGACCGCCAGAGATGTCAGATGCCCGTATGTACGAATAGGCACGAGTAGTCCATAGACACGGAGAGGATGCACGATCTTCTCCCCCCCCCCCCCCCGGCCCCCAAACAAGTCAGGTCAGCCAAGGCCGGCCAAATGCTAGGGACACAAGACTTTTTATTCGTAGCCGCAACCCATACGAGCGACTTTGCACGTACACAGTACTACTATCCTAAGCTCCGGATGGGCGGCCTTTCTCGCGGCATTATGGCGAGTCGCACCAATCAATATTAATCGAAGCGGTCGAGTTGGTGTCGTGACTCGCTTGATGGATGTCAGCCACCCGCCTGCACCCCAGCTTGTTGGTGCCAGCCCAGTTTGCGTCACTGAGGGCAAAAGAAAGCCGCGACGCCGGTACTCGTACTCCATAGCGCACCTCACCGTTAAGCCCAAGGAAGGCCCCAACCCACCATCGAACATTGCGCTGTCCTGAACCCATAACGGTGCAGATCAAAAGTCTCTCTGGTGATTACCTACGGATTCCCATCAAAATGGGGACTGCTTGTTCCCCCTTTCCCCCGAGGCGCACTCGTAATGATGCCACCTAATTAGGCGGCCCCTGAAGTCGGCAGCGCTCGAAGCATGACGTCGCACAACGGCTGAAGCGCACAATTACATCAGTGACGTCGGGTCGGTCAGACCGTCAGAGCCCCCGGATCCCAGTTGCCTCTTTTCCAGCGCATCTGCTGTCAGCCCAGTAATACTAGTATCACCAGCGCACCGACGCACTATATTGTGGGACAGCCCTAGACACGTGTCCGATTTACGGTGTCGACGAGCGAGGCAATATAACCCAAGGTACGTACCATACGTCTACGAGTAATATCCTTGGCTTCATCGCCAACTTGGAAACCCACCCCAGACGGACCAAACCCTCCCGGGGCCATGGTTTCAGACTGTTTATGGGCAAGGCAGCCCAAGCCATGCACGCCATCAAAGCATCACCAGACACCAAAATCAGCCACAACCGCCAGCCCAGAGGACCCGGGAACCCGCAAAGCAACCCACCAAAACCCCCCATCCTGCAGCATAGAATATTCGACTGCGCTTCTGGGCCATCTTGCGCCTTCTCATCCTCCCTCTGGGGCCTTTTGCAAGTCCCCCCCACGCTCTAGTCACGACTCACGACACAGCATCGCCGATCTATCAATTCGATCTTTCCAACCAGAAAATGCCATGTCTTGAGACACTGCCGAATGGGACACTGCCGGAAGTGCAATCAACTTTTTTTTAAAACATGCGCAGAACCCTTATATTGATCTGATCCTACCCAAAACCGGCAACCCACAGGAGAACGCGGGTCGGATAAGGGCAAACCACCGACACCGCACCGCTCCCCGCGCTGATCCAAAAACCTCCATTACGGCATCCTCAGCGCGGGTTTGATCGGCCGACTCTGACAGCGCAGCGACCTGCGCACAAATGCAGGTAAGCGTCATCATTGGCTGACACTGACAGACGGCTCGCTCACTCACTGCGAACCCCTCCTTCCCAAGAATGCTTCCCAAGATGCGCAACAAAGCCGTGCTTCAGGCCCCCGTCAATCATGTGCCGCACAAACGTGCAAAAAAAAAAAAAAAAGGCAGCCACAGGTGGTCAGTTCAGGTGGAGCTAGCCGGACCGCTGAACCCCAGCTTGTGCTTCTGGATGCGCGGGATGACGCCCGCCAGGATGAGCACGGATAGCAGCAGCACCGACCAGAGCTTGATCTTGAGGACGGCCTCGTTGTACGAGGTCTGCGTAGCGGCCGCGACGGTGGCCAGCAGCAGCACGAGGACCAGGTAGCCGCTCCAGCGGTGGTACTTGTACAGGGCCCTGGCGTTGTCGACGCCGCCGTAGAGCCGCGGCGTGGCCCACATGGTGAAGCCGACGAGGTACTGGAGGGCGAGGACGATGGAGGTGATGACGCCGAGGTAGCCGTGCACCGAGTGGAAGTGGGCGCCGTGGCTAGCCAGCTTGTTGTACTCGATGATGACGACGCCGGCGACGAGGAACAGGAACGCCAGGAGGTTGAGCGACGCGTGGACGCCCCGTCCCAGGCGCTTCTGCTCGGGCGTGTGCGTGGGCTGCAGCGCGAGGATGGACTGGACCAGCGTCAAGATGCCGAGGGACTGCGCCAGCGGGTGGCCAGAGAAGAGGATGAGGGGCTTGGTGAAGACGCTGACCCAGATGAGGACGAAGAGGATGATGACGCCGAACTGGGCGAGCACGCCGGTGCCTGGGCGCAAGAGAGGTCAGAGACACCAGGCGGGAAACGGGCGGTCACGTAGGCAGTTGCCCAACTCACCGAGCACCAGGTTCTTGAGGAAAGACTGGCCGCTGTGCTGAGCGGCATCGCCAGGACGGCCGAGCAGAGGCTCCGTCTCGCGGCCGCCGGCGTCGATGATAGCATCGTCGGCCGGTGGCCTTTCCGGAATCCCCGTAGCGCTGGCCATTGTGCGGTTGATGACGGTGTTGAGTGCTGAAGCTCCCTTGACTATGGACTGCTAGTACTATCAGATCGACCCCACTCTGGAGATGATGACGCAGGCACGACGGGGAGCTTTGTGATCAGGGCAGGGACTCGTTCGACGGTCAGCAGCCCAAGATGGGAAAGATAGGGAATACTGGAGGCTTTAAGCGCCGACAGACGAAGGCAAAACGGCGACGGTAAGATTTGAAGGAGGGGAGACGGGACACCGAGTGAACGCCGAATGCCATGAGGTGCTACAGGGGATCGATGACGGGCAGCGGCTCACAATGTGAGGTGTCGCAGGCGCCTGCGACAGCTCTGACCAATCAGCATGTGGGATTTCCAATCGTCCAGTGTCTGGGGACGATCCCCGCATCCAGGCTTCTCGATACCAACGACAGAACCAGATGAAGGAGGCAACGCATTCCATCGCGAGCAACTCAGGGCACGGTTGCACGCCAGTGTAAGTCCCCAAGGTGAACCACGTGTTTTATTTGATACAGCGTCGCATCTTTAGCAGGCAACAACAATACTAGTCTCTGTTAGCTATGAGTATAGCTAGCTGCAGGGTGGGCTCCAGGGTAGCCAATCTACTACTAAGTATGACTGAAGCAGACGTATTCCGCTCGTAGGTACTCAACAAGGTCTACTATATCTCGGCTTAACAACTTTTGTGAATCATATCCCAGGGTCTATTTTATTAAGAAGGAAATCTATACTATCTAGAGCGGAGATGTAATATGGGGGGAGACATGAGAGAAACTCGCTAAACCTTTACAGACTCCTTCTCCTCGCCCTCTGCCACCGTCGTCGCCGCAGATCCCCCCTCCTCTTCTTCAGTCACTGCTGGCTTCTTCTTCTTCTGCGTGCTCCTCCACTCCAGCCCCGCGGTCCCCAGGATGGTCAGGCAGCTCATGACCAGCCCGATCAGGAACACCTGCCTCAGCGCCTGGTTGTACGCCTCCAGCGCGGGCACCCTCAGCCCCTCGGGCAGCGAGCTGATCAGCGACGTCGCCCCGCCGGACGCGACCTGCCCCCCCGCGGCGCCGTCGAACCCGGGCAGGGCGGACAGCCTGCGGGCCAGCTGGTTGGCGAGCACGTTCTCGCCCGCGGAGACGAAGATGGCGGCCCCGAGGAGCTGCATGAAGAACATGAGCGACGTCCCGACGGGCACGTCGACGGTGGTCAGGACCGTCTGGGCCGCCAGGTTGGGCGCCTGGAAGGCCAGCCCCAGGCCGAAGCCGTAGGGGATCTGGTACCCGATCCAGCGGGCCCTGCCGGCGTCGACCCCGAGGGTGGTGAGGAGGCCCGCGCCGGCGCACATGATGCAGGTGCCGGCGATGGCCGAGGGCGTGTAGTAGCCGATCCTTTGCGTGAAGAAGCCGTTGGCGATGGTGGCCAGCACCATGGAGAGCATCAGGGGGAGGAGCCGGATGCCCGAGTCTACGGCCGAGACGCCGAGGATGGACTGGAACCATATGGGCAGGAAGTACACTGCCAGAAGAAAATGGTCAGTCGTGTGATGATATGTGGAGGGGATCTCTTCGTGTGACTATGCTCACCAAAGATGTACATTGACGAGCCTATGCATAGGGTTGCCCAGCAGCCGGCGATGATGCTCCGCTGCTTAAAGATCCTTGGAGGGATCGTCGAAGTCTTGGGAAGGAAGATCTGGACGGCAACGAAAGCAATGGCCAGCACCCCCATGATCGTCAGCAGAGCTATTATACGCCCGTTGCTCCACTACAGACTGTCAGCATATTGAAGAAAAAAAGAAGGTACTTGGATTTTAGGAGCGGGCGACTCACGGCATATTCCTGGCCACCCCACTGGAGCGCCAGCAAGAGACAGACAACACACGGGATGAGCGCCGTCGTGCCCGGGGCGTCCAGATGTGATAGTTTCTTGGTCCAGGGGAGCTTTGTGGTGTCCCGATCGGGAACCTTGAGGCAGAAGGCGATGACGACGATGGCGATGGCGCCAAAGGGGAGATTGATGTAGAAGCACCACCGCCATGTGACGTGGGAGGTGAAGGCGCCGCTGATGAGGGGCCCCAGGATGGACGCGAGGCCGAAGAGGGCACCAAAGAGGCCCTGGATACGGGGGCGCTTCTCCAGGGGGACGGCATAGACGATACATACAATCTAGTTGGTCAGCGGTCAAGCAAAAGAGGCGAGGGGGAGATGGCCAGCGTACCGATCCGGAGAAGATGCCTGCGGCGCCGACTCCAGCAATGGCCCTGCCGATGATGAAGGCTGTGGAGTTTGGGGCAGCACCACAGACGGCCGATCCCAGCTCGAAGAGGACGACGTTACCGAGCAGGACCGTCTTGACGGGGTAGAAGGTGTAGACTTTCCCAAAGAGCAGCTGGAAGGAGGCCGAGGCCAGGAGGTATGCGCTGCCGTACCAGCCGACGTCGGAGAGGGAGTGGAACTCGTCTGTGATTTTGGGGATTGCCTATTTGGGGCCCAGTCAGTCAGCGATTTGATGTGTTTGAGTGTGAGGATATGAGTAGTGGAGGGCGTACTGTTGCGATAATTATCCTGTCCAGGGCGACGAGGAACATGTTGACCAGGACCGAGGCCAGCAGGAGGACGACCCTCGTGCTGGACTGGTGCTTGTAGTGATCATCGATGCTTGCATCATTTCCTGGTGAAGTATTAGGGGGAGACTGGGTTGTTTTCCCAGATGTAACCGAGTTGGCAGAAGTCGACGCGGGTCTTGAAGGCGTCGCTGAGGGTTGGGATGCCATGGTGTTTGAACACACAGAATCAGTGATGCAGTGCTTGGATGAAATTGAAATGAATGCTTACGACCTAGAAAAACAGAGACGAACAAGACAAGATCAAGGAAATGAATTGGTCTTAAATAAGACAGGCCCTGGGAGGCATGGCCATCTCCGGGAACGAGTGTCGTGGGCATCGGGACCGAGCTGACCTGGAGCTGCTTACAAGAGTCACTTAGACGGGACCGAGCCAGGTGGAAATTGTTAGTCGGGGGTTAGCAAAGCCCGAAGCCATTCAAGTGCTGGGGGGCTCCATGATCACTCATGATCACGGGCTAAATGGGTAGCACGGCGGGAAAAGTGGAGATCCTCGGGGGCTACAAAGACCCGGCCTGGCCCAGGTCCCAGGAGCCATGCCATACATAGCTACTATGTACATATTAACTGCTTGTTGAAAGAATGACCAGGCGCAGAGGAATTTGAACGGCCACCCCTCGACAGACCCTATTGCCCGAAGTGCGAGGCTCACATCATTTATCCATCTTTGTTGTCGACGTCTGGGTGGCTGCCATGTCATCGCCAACCACCACGCTCCCCACCCCGGAGCCCAAGGTCTCGGTCCCGGCCCCAGCCCCATCTCGCCCGACCAGCAACGAGCCCCGTTCGACGACGCCTGGCCGCGTCCTCGCCTGCCTGCTCTGCCAGCAGCGCAAAATCAAGTGCGACCGGCGCTTCCCCTGCGCCCACTGCACCAGGCACAGCGTGCCCTGCGTCCCCGCCACCCAGGCCCGCAGGCGGAGGCGCCGCTTCCCCGAGAGGGACCTGCTGGACCGTGTGCGCACCTACGAGGACCTGCTGCGCCGGAACAATGTCAAGTTCGAGCCGCTCCACAAGGATGAGGGCGGCTCTGCAGAGGGTGCCTGTGAGTCGGATGAGGGGCACGCTGGCGCTGGTGTTGCCGGTTCGTCGTCTGCCTCGACGCCGTCCCAGGACAAGAGCGCATATGAAGCAAAGTACGTACAGGCCTACGCCGCACCGCCGTCCATGCCAAGCTTACAAGTATGACTGACTCTTAGTAGAAACATCTGGCTCGCCATGCGCCAAGGGGTAAGTGGATGGTGAGTGCTGGGGTGGATGAAGAAAAAAATGCTGACATGTCGAGGCAGCTCCGACTTGCCAATACCGATGGCGCCTCCCACAACGACGATGGCCGTGGGCCGGTGTTCGCAAATACCTTCTGTCATTCCCATGTGCAAGACAATCTCCTCCTGGGCACGCGCGACACCAATGTCCACCTCGCCACCCTGCACCCCCAGCCTGTCCACATCTTGCAGCTGTGGCAGACGTATCTGGACAATGTCGACCCCGTGCTCAAGGTCACCCACACACCCACCCTGCAGGCCCGCATCATCGAGGCCGCGAGCAACTTGGGTGATATTGGACCCGACCTGGAGGCCCTCATGTTTAGCATATACTGCATGGCCACTCTCAGTCTCTCCCCGGAAGCGTGCGAGGCCAAGTTTGGCTCGTCTAGGGAGCATCTCTTGGCCGGGCACCAGTTTGGATGCCGTCAAGCCCTGATAAACTGTGGCTTCCTGCGCACAAGAGACCGCGACTGTCTGACGGCACTGCATCTATACCTGGTACTTCGTCTTGGATTACTTTGGCTTTTTTGTTGGCTTTTACTTACTCTATCCAGGTCTCGGTCCGTTCTAGCACGGACCCGCAATCGCTCTCGTCCATGCTGGGGGTGGCCATCCGCATCGCCCAGCGCATGGGGATTGACGACGAGGCGACGACAAGTAGATACGGCGTGCTCGAGGCCGAGATGCGCCGTCGGCTCTGGTGGTCGCTCGCCACGTTCGACCACCGCATCAGTAGGCTAGCCGAGCACACTACCTCTGTCCTGAACCCGATGTGGGACTGCAGGGTGCCCCTCAACGTCAACGACTCAGAACTCCGCGAGGAGATGGGAGAGCCCCCGAGGGCACAGCGCAACGCCACTGAGGCCATCTTTTCCGTCGCGTGCGGTGAGTTGGGCGAGTTCATCCGCCACTCGCCGTCCCACCTCGAATTCACTAATCCGGCCCTGAAGCCCATCGCCAAGGCCCTCCCTGGGGACGGCAACCCGGCGGGGCTGCTCAGGAGGATGGAGGATGAGTACCTCCGGTTCTGCGACCCCCGTGTCCCGCTCCACTTCCTCACCATTTGGATGACACGATCACACCTCTGTCGGAGCCGGCTGATGCACTACTACGCGCGACATCCCCGAGGCTTCGAGGGTGGAGACGCTGACGGGGATGCTACCGAGCGTGATGGCGCGCTGCTCCAGGTGTTTCACATGCTCGAGTGCGACACCAACATGTCCAACTCCCCCCTCATGACGGGTTTCCGGTGGCTCCTCCACCTGTACTTCCCGTTCCTGGCATACATCCACATTGTTGGGGAGCTGCGACGACGTCCCCTCGGCGAGCACGCCAGGCGGGGGTGGGAGGTCATGGCGGACAACTTCGAGGCGCGGTTCCGGTCCATGGGGAGCCCCTCGGGCTCCCCCTTTGCCATGTTCACCAATGTGGTGCTCCAAGCGTGGGAGGTGCTCGAGGAGGCGCTGCGGGCGAGGGGAGAGCCTGTGATAGCGCCGAGGATCGTGGAACTGATACTGGAGAAGCTGGCTGTCGTGGACACTCACACGGGGATCAGCGAACCGCCGATGGCCATGCCGATGGGGTATGGCCTAGACAGCTACGCGGGGATGGGCCTGGGGGAGTTCTCAGATATGCCCGACATGGCTAACATGGCCGACATGCCTACACATGCATCGTTGTCGTCGATGGCGTGGATGTGGTGGGGGGTTGGCCATGGCGGGGCATCATGGCGGGGAAGCCAGCCTGGATGAATGCCTACCCCACAGCTCATAAAATTCAATCCCGCAGTCAGGTTGAATGAAATCGTTCTGTAGACAGTGAGTAAAAACTTCACAGTTGACACATAGATGAGGTTGAAGTGGATGCGGGCGCGCTGGTGCCCGATAGCGGCCGGCTGGCATCGGGGCTGGCGTCGGAAGTGGCCGATGGATAAGACACCTCCCCTCCCCCTCCACCTCGCCCATCTCAGATGCAGCGCTCAAACTCTGCTTCACCAAAAGCTGCCTTCAGTGATCAATTCACAGAACATCATCACACCACGAGTCAGTAAACATGACGTCCATCGCAGATGAGATCGAGTACAAGCTCGACACCGTCAAGGCCACCCCGCTGGGGCCCGACGACATCGACCCGACCTTTCGCTCGAGCTGCATTGGTGAGTCTCCCCCTAAGATAGCTGATAGTGAGAAATGTCACTGACTTTCCACAGATCTCGTCTCGGGCACACTAGGCGGCAAGATTCTGGCCTTCTCAGACGAGTGGTTCGCTGAGGCTGCTAACCTGCTGACGCCCACGCCCCCCATCCGCAAGCCTGGCAAGATGGTCTTCACCGGCGCCTGGTACGACGGCTGGGAGACGCGCCGTCACAACCAGGAGCCCTTTGACTGGGTCATCGTGCGCCTGGGCGTCGCCTCGGGCACCGTCGAGGGCGTCGAGGTCGACACGGCCTACTTCTCCGGCAACCACGCCCCCGCCATCTCCGTCGAGGGCTGCTTCAGCGACAGCGACGACGACGTCGTCTCCTGGAAGGGAGGCCGCGGCAAGTGGGAGACCATCCTGGGCGTCCACGAGTGCGGGCCCTCGCGCCGCTTCGGCTGGAAGCTCGACGCGCCCACCGCCAAGCAGTACACCCACGTGCGCCTCAACATGTACCCCGATGGCGGCATCGCGCGCTTCCGCCTGTTCGGCCACGCCGTGCCCGTCTTCCCCGCGGACAAGGAGGCCATCTTCGACCTGGCGGCCGCCCAGAACGGCGGCGTGGCCGTCTCGTGCAGCGACCAGCACTTTGGCACCAAGGACAACCTGCTGCTGCCCGGGCGCGGCAAGGACATGGGCGACGGCTGGGAGACGGCGCGGTCGCGCGGCAAGGACCACTTCGACTGGACCATCATCCGCCTGGGCGCGCCAGGCTTCATCCAGAACTTTGTCGTCGACACGGCGCACTTCCGGGGCAACTTCCCCCAGAAGGTGGCCGTCGAGGGCATCGAGTGGACGGGCGAGGGCGAGCCCCCGGCCGATGCCGAGGGGTGGGTCGAGGTGGTGGCCCCGAGCAAGACGGGCCCCGATCAGGAGCACGGCTTCGAGAGCAGTGTCAAGGACAAGGCCTTGACGCATATCAAGCTCAAGATTATTCCCGACGGTGGCGTCAAGCGCATCCGGGCCTTTGGCAAGAGGGCTGTGTGAGGCAACCGGCACAATAAAATGAAGTAAAAATAGAAATAAAATAAATTGCGCATAGGCAGTGATAGTGAAAGACACAGCAAATTCATACAGCTGTCCCTATGCGCCAAGGCCATAAAGACCAAACGAACTACTTGGCCCGCGGTGCATTGAGCATGATATTGATACTTCCCTGATTGGCAAGAGGTCAAACTTCTGTAACTCTTGCCTCGGTGATCACTGATTCGCGTCTCCTGACGTAAGCGCACGGACAGCCAAGTAGCCACCTGGCGGGGCGTTGGGCACCTCCTGGTCAGTAACCTCAGAGGCTTAGTTGGGGACGCCTCCAGCTCCAGGCTCCCAGCTCCATCCCAATCCGGTAGCAGGGTGGACTCACAGTGGAGGGGACACCAAATGACGACTGGCACCTCAACCACCACCAACCCTACTGCTGCTCAACCCAAGACAACCACATCCACCACCACCACCACCGCCGCCGCCGCCGCCGCCGCCGCTACAATCTGACGCTTGGCGAGCGCACACAGCGCAGAGCAACCAGCCTGGAACATCCTCACCGCGCCTCCCCGAACCCCAACAATCGCTGTCGCCATATCTGCATGAGCCAGGCCGTCTGGCTCTGCCCCTCCTTCCGCCATGGATCTCGGGGGCCCCGATAGCGACTCGGGCGACCACAAGCCTCGCCCCCTGCCCTCAGACCTCCCTCAGTCCCTCGACGACCGGACACACGCCCCCGTCGAGGACTATGTGCGCGAGACCGAGATGTACGATGGCTGGCAAGGTGAGTGCTTCCGGCCCTCGGCCTTGCTCCGCCATGCCCGCCCGCTCTCCCAACTAGCCGACTAACCCCCGCCATCATGAACAGGCGAGTCACAGTTCCTCACCACGCCCGCGCTGGCAAAGCCCCTCAACTTTGGCAACCTGTCCCTCAACGATCCCGAATACGGCGACGATGCCCCCAGGGCGCCCAAGGACAGCGATACTCGCCTGATGGAGATGCTCGCCGCCCAGGCAAACCATCTCTCCGGCCCCGACCTGGAGGACGAGCAGGCCATCATCAACGACGACAAGCTCTCCGACTCCGAGAAGAAGACCATGCTGCAAAAGGCGCTGAACATGGCCGCGAGCAATGGCGACGTCGAGAGGGTCAAGAAGTTGCTGGGGGGCGATGCCAAGCCCTTTATCGACGTCAACTCCCCAGACGAAGACGGCACCCCGCCTCTAATCTACGCCAGCTGTTTTGTCAGTATCTCATTCCCTGCTCTCTGCTCTCAGACTCAGTGGCTGACTTGTATCCCCAGGGCCACGAGCCGGTGGTACAAGTACTCGTCGAAGCCGGCGCCGACGTGAACAAGCAGGACCGAAACCAGTGGAGTGCCCTGATGTGGGCCATGACCAACCGCCACAAGGGGATAGCCAAGCTGCTGCTGGACAATGGCGCGTCGTCGGACCAGAAGACGTCGTCGGGGCGGACGGCCTTTGACTTTGTCCCTCCCGACAGCGAGATGTCGTACTATCTGCACAACAACGGCTACAACATCGGAAACGCCGGTGTGACGGACGATTTCTACAGCCCTGGATTCTCCCAGGACAAATTCGAAGAAGAGATGGCCGAGAACGAGATGCGCCGGAGGCTGATGATGGAGAGCGCCCGAGACCTCGAAGTCGACCTGGGGAACGTGGGTATGGATGACCAGCCCGAGGTAGGTTGTTCCGGCTGTTATGTGTGGAGGTGTTATCATGCTGACGGACCCTAGCCCGCCGATGAATTCGAGGAGGAGCAGCAAGAGTTCGACTGGAGCCGGTGCCTGCACGACCAGATGTTCGTCTTCCAGGAGCACGAGCTCGACCGCATACTGGACATTGTTATTACCAAGATGACGCCGCAACGATCGCCCTCGCAGAAACCGGTGCCGGCCAACATGATATTTCTTAGCGCAAGATACGCACACTACCATTCTAGCCCCGACCTGCTGGAGCGCCTCCTGGTGACTGCCATGGACCGCATCAACGACGTGGTCGAGAGGTCCCAGTGGGACATGACCATACTGGCGTTTTGGATATCAAACGCGACACTCCTCCTGCATTATCTCAAGAAGGACGCGGGGCTAGTGGAGGCAACCGCCGAGTTCCAGGCACACCTCGCCGAGCTCATCAACGAAATCTTCATCCTGATCGTCCGGGACGCGGAACGTCGGCTGGATAAGGTGCTGGACGCCGCCATGCTTGACCACGAGATCATCCCAGGCTTCGAGGATATTACGTTCCAGAACGAGTGGAAGCTGTTCAAACGCAAGGCGACGGTCAAGGAGGAGCCGCTGGAGAAGCGGTTCCGGCCTCCTTCGCCCAAACAAAGGGCCAAGCCAGCGCCCCGAAATGTGACGTCGCTCCTCTCATCGACACTCTTTGTCCTGGATCTATACGACATACACTCAGTCATCACAGCGCAAATCATTTCTCAACTAATCTACTGGATCGGGGCGGAGCTGTTTAACAGGATCATGTCAAACAGGAAGTATCTGGCCAGGACCAAGGCCATGCAGATCCGAATGAATATTTCCATACTGGAGGACTGGGCGCGGTCCAACAATAGGCAGGCTGAGCACTACGAGGCGGGCGACATGAAGTCCTCGGGTGAGACGACGGCCGATGCTGCGAGGCAGCACCTTGCGCCGGTGATCCAGCTGCTCCAGTGGCTACAGTGCTTCTCGTCCCTGGGCGCAGACGACCTGGAGGCTCTGGTCGGGACGCTGCAACAGCTCAAGCGGCTCACGCCCCAGCAACTCATCCACGCAGCCAACCACTACCGGCCGGAAGTTGGCGAGAAGGGGCTCCCCAAGAGCGCACTGAGATATATCCTGGCCATACAAAGGGAGGCAGCCCTCAAGCGTGACCGACGGCGCAGTAGGAACGCGTCGCCGCTCCCGGATAGCGCACCGGCTACACCGGTAAGGGGGAACCGGTCTAACGGTTACGGACAAGAAACCCCGGGTAGCACGCAGGGTACACCGGGCCACAATCTCAACCCGAACGGAAACGACGATTCGGACGATGACGACGACGCCCCCGAGAACCTCCTCCTCGACCCAGCCCTGATGCTGCCGTTCACTCTGCCGTCCGTGACCGACATGCTAGTGTCATACGGGGCCGGGTTTGGGGGCGTGAACAGGGAGCGGGAGCGCAAGTACATACCGACGGTGCCCCCAGAGTTCCTCGAGAAGCTCGAGGTCAGCGGCGCTCGCAAGGGGCCCATGTTCGGGGAAAAGGATTGGGAAAATGAAGAGGTATGAACGGCTGGTGGGACGGAGCACGCGCGGCCAGAAATGACATGGGGTCATGGATTGGGGCACCCAGGCGGTACGTCCTGCCACGTCGGCGCGACGGGGAAGCAGCAGTCCAAGCCAAGGGCTGGCAGGTCGAGCTAAAGACTTGCTTCTTTTCGCCAATCTGTAATATCCCTACGAGTATGCACACCGGGGAGTCGGGACCAGCCGGCTCTGTCGCAGACGGGCCGAGGGGGGAATTTTGCGATGCAAGCTGCAAGGGACGACAAGGCTTGCGGCGCGCTCCCATGCTGGTGGTGGCAGGTAGGCCAACGGGGTGGGGAGAAGCAAACATGGGAGAAACTCCCACGTCGAGGCGACGGCGCCCCTGGGGTCGTCTGGGGATACAGTCGAGGTCGTGCCTTGCAGCGTTGGTAGGGAGCGCCTAGGTAGTCGGCATCGGGACAAAACATGTGATTGGCGATGCTCAATGAATTACAGTTGATGCCATATGGGAACTCTACGCAGATATGGTTCATCATCCACATGGGAAGGGGAGCCACACAGGTGACATGGTGTAGTTTTCTTTTCTTTTCCCTCCCGTAATTTTCCTTCTCCGGGACTCCCAAATCGAGAAGGGCCTTGCCCGATGCGATGGCCGCCCAGTGACAAATGCAGCAAAGGCAATGGCAGGCAACGTGAGGCAAACGTGGTGGTGCCATAGGCCCGTTGCAGGGGGTTTGGTGGATCTGGAGATGCGCTGGCGGGCTGCTGCTGCCACGTCGAAGGAGAGCCGCACACATGGCGTGGTACGTACCGTAATACTGCAAGATGCCGCCAAAATGAAATGAAGCAGGAAGGGAAGAAAGGCGTCCCCTGGCATCTGTTTGGACGAGTCACGAGTTCTTTTTTTTTCTCCTCCCATGTAATAATAACTCATACACAGTAGTATTACCAAATGAACATCATCTCGCCGCCCTCTCTTGTCGTTTCATGCCTTGCCTTGGGGGAACGAACGGCCCTTGTGGGTTGGGCTGGACGAACCGGGCCTTGCTGTCGCGAACCAGTTCAGGAAGTACGTATGTTACTGCTGAGGTGCAACTCGGCGACTTCTGGGAGCGCGGCCTGGGTTGACTCGGGCGAAGGAGCAGAAGAGTCATCAGAGCAGAGCAGAGGCAAGCTGGAGGAGAGCTGAGAGCGAACGAGTTCCCCAGAAGCGGTCAGGCCCGCCGCCGCCGCAGACGGTTGCTGCTCGCCTGGGTCGATATGGTGCGAGGTTGGCCAGCGAGCGAGAACCATGGCCCGACAACAAACCGCCGCCAAGGGCCAGAGGACGACCGAGGAGGGGGCCGAGCGGGTTGGTACTGTACTACTGCTGCGTACCTTGCAGGACGGACTCCCTTGCAGGTCCCCGGGGGCCCGAGCAGCGCGTGATTGGGCCTGCGGCTGGTGACCTGGCCGTGCGCTGGCAACAGAGGCGGTTGTTGGCGGTTGGGAGCGAGTGCGTTTGTGTTGTTGCGGTGAAGGGCGAGAGAGAGGGGCCTTTGGGAAGTTGGGGCCTCTCTTGGGCTGCTCTGCACTGGTTCAGAGGTACGTACTGGTGATGTGGCACCTGATGGATGGAGTCATCTGGCAGAGGGGGACTTTCACCGTCACGAGTATTCACCGTCGAGCGAGCCCATTGAGGGTAGTCTCAAGAGCTCTTCTTATTTCATGTAGTGCAGGCTCTCTCTCTCTCTTTCTTGCTCTCTTCTAGCGTAACTGCCATGATCCATTGTCCCGCCATCTTCCATCCCTCGCAGTCCCGTGTCTCATTGCTCCCGTCTCTTGTCTCTCCCTCGCACCATCATCAACTACACTCCTATCACCGTCACTGCCACCACAAGTCACCTCCGCAAACCGCATCTGCATGCAGCATCCATCTTCTTCGCATGCAGTGCCATAAAGAAAGAGGGACCCTACTCTGGTTGAGGCTCCGCCTGTTCACGCTGTGCTGACGAAGATCCCTCTCTTCTCACCTCAGTCTCACCTGGGCCCTCACTTACACGACCAAACACACATATACACTTGGGCGCAACCTCACCTCACCACTCTGGGCTCGCTCACACACTTACCAACAACAACACACCCACACGCACACACACAACAGAAACCATCCGTCACAACGATGGACGCCGCTCCTAGGTCAGGGAGCGTGCGGCACAAGAGACGTCCGGGTGTGCGAAGGCCCTCCTTTCGAGATGATATGAACCTCGTCGCCATCCGGTACGAGAAGACGGCCTGGGGCGACGCCCCCACCCCCGTCACCACCATCAACCCCGTCCGCAGCCCGTCACGTCCCAGCTCGTCGGCATCGTCGCGGTCACGGTCCAACTCGAGGTCGTCCGGCCCCAGCAGCCCCATCGTCGTCATGCCTCCACCGGGCTCCGTGGCGCCCCCGACCGAGGAGCATCCCGCGCTGAGGCAGCGCCCCGTGCTGCCGCGCACGGCGACGGCTCTCAACGAGTGGAAGCGCGACTCGGGCCACGGCGGCGCCACGGCCAGCTCGTCGTCCACGCCCACCATCAGCGAGGAAGACTGCGAGGACTGCTGGGACGGCAACGACGACGACGGTGGCATCTCACCGCTCTCACCACTGCCGACTAGCAGCCCCACGAATCTCGTCTCAGCCTCTGGCGACGTGCAACAGCAGGACCTGATAAACCTGGTCGGCCCCGTGAATCACGACGATTCCGATGGACACAGCAGCGTGGGGACGTTGACACCGGTGGTTGCGAATCATGAGCTTCGGCCGACGAGCTCTGAAACCATCATGTCGGATCCCGGCGCGCGTCCCAGTCCTCCTGCCTCGCTCCGCCCTGCCGCCACACGACAGACTCGTTCCATGTCGGTGACACGGGTCCCGATGCCGACGACGACGAGCTCGTCGCCCCGGAGGAATCTGGCCAAGAGCTTCAGCCTGCGGTCTGTGTCGTTGCTGCCAGGCTGGGGGGATGGTGAAGGAGAAAACAGCAGGAAGCGGTTCAGCCGTGGTGGTAGCAGCAGCCAACAGCCAACAGCAACCGGTTTATCATGTTCTACTCCGGACGCCAGCGTCTCAGCGCCAAACCCGCCAACCCGGGCAAACCCACCAATGCGGGCAGCGCAGGCTGGTGCGCAAGCCCCCCTGGTGCGGGGCTCACCAGCCCCTGAAGCCGCCGCTGACGACGCTGGGGTGGCCCCCACCAGTGCTGGGATCAGTGGGATGGGCGCTGGCCCTGGTGCTGCTCCTGGCGCTGCTCCTGGTGCTGGGGCTGGTGCCGCGCCGGTTGCAGCCCCCAGCGCCCAAAACCTGCTCTCCTCCCTCTGGAAAAGAGGGCCCTTCCAGCTCAACTCTCCCCGATCGCAATCGCATCCAGCGCCAGCACCAACCCATCGTCGTCCCCGGCGCGACACCAACCCCGAGCCCTCCACCACCATCCCCTTCTGCCCCCTCAGCGTCTCCCTCCCTTCCGAAGGCCTGCTCGACGATGAATTGCTAGCCTCGCTTTCCTTTTCCACCCGCGGCAGTGTCATGTTTGGCGGCAAGCGCGCCCTCAGCCTCGACGGCGCCATCATGGACGCCGCCTCCTCCTCCTCCCAGCGTCGTCCCAGCTTCGACAATGGAGCCAGCGACGACGACGCCTCCTCTACGCCCGCGAACAACCTCACACCGGGCGCCACGCCAGCCTCAGAGTCCGCCCCTCGCTCCGTAAGCCCCATCAGCAGCGACTTCCCCGACACGGGCTCTGTCGCCCCCGACGCCCTACCTCAGCCCGACGAGTCGCAATCCCCATCGCGACCCCCGTCATCGAAAAACCCCGAAGCTGAATCCCAGCCGCAGCCGCAGCCGCCGCAGAAGCAGCAGCTTCTAAGTCCTCCACCTGATATTCGCGTCCTGGCTGCCGACGTCGACAGGGAGTCTCAAAAGGTGAGATCGCTCTATGCAGTTGGCGATGCCATCAGGTGGGAAGACGGCGGCGGGCCATCGCCATCATCGCTTGGAGAGCCATCCCAGGCCCCCATTGGCGAGGCCCCGGCCGAGGAGGATGCCCACGACCACCCGTATGATTTTCCTTGGACCCCCCCTTGTGCCCCTTGTCCACTGCCGGGAGCGAACTCGCGTGCTGACTCGTCCACTCTGCAAAAGGTCTCCTGCTCTCCTCGCCCCTTCCATAAATACCACAAAATCCGCCGATTCTTCTTCGCTGCGGCCTAGTAGCGCCTACAGGAAGGAGACGGATCTGGCCGGCGGGTTCGAGGACTGGGAAGACCTGGACGGCGCCATTGTCGACCGCTACGGCTTCATCACCGCGCCCCCGCGCCCCGCGTCCTCTAGGCTGGGCACCCCGACCGAGAGGAAGTCGGCGCGCTTCCACCCCAGAAAGTCTAGGCGTAATGTGCTTCAGAAGAAAGACGGGGCCGCTGGCGGGCCGTCGGCCTTGAGTGATGTGCGCCCGCCGAGCAGGAAGGTCTCCGCCAGGTCGCTGAACACGCAGCACTCGGGCGTATCCGCCGTGTCGTTCCGGTCGCACCGCTCCGTCATCCGGCAGGCGAGCAACCTCCTGCCGCACAACCGCGATCGCCGGTGGATGGACGAGGCGGGTGACATGCTGACGGTGTCGCCGAGCCTCCAAGATGTCGCGGAGGAGGCGCGGGTGGAACAGATCACCGAGGCGCTGAAGCGCAAGGAGTGGGAGAGATCGGAGAAGTGGCGCAAGATGGCCAAGAACGTCAAGAAGGGAGCGCAGGGCGAGGGCATGGAGTTTGAGTTCGACGTCAAGAACCCCAAGCTCATCGAGAGGACGTGGAAGGGCGTCCCCGACTGCTGGCGCTCCGCAGCCTGGTGGTCGTTCCTCGACACCAGCGCCAGGAATCATCCAGGATCGCCATCGACGGAAGAGATCATAGCAGACTTCCACCGCCTCCAGGAGAATAGCTCTCCTGACGACGTCCAGATTGACCTGGACGTACCGCGGACTATTGGCCGCCACATCATGTTCCGCCGACGATATCAGGGCGGGCAGAGGTTACTGTTCCGAGTCCTCCACGCCCTGTCCATATACTTCCCTGCGACGGGATACGTCCAGGGAATGGCACCCCTAGGGGCTACCCTCCTCTGCTACTTTGACGAGGAGAAGTGTTTTGTCATGCTGGTCCGCATGTGGCAGCTCCGCGGCCTGGAGCGGCTGTACCGCCACGGGTTCGAAGGTCTGATGGCTGGCCTTAGAGAGTTTGAGGATTCTTGGCTCCATAAGGACGTGGCCAAGCATCTTGTAAGCTTCTGCCCCTACATTCCCTCTTTCCATTGCGCCTCTCTAACCAATCGATAGACGGAACAGGGCATTGACTCGACAGCCTATGGGACGCGTTGGTATCTAACGCTGTTCAACCTGTCCATCCCTTTCCCAGCGCAGCTGCGCGTCTGGGATGTGTTTCTACTTCTCGGCACCAGCCCCTCGGACTCGGCGGCGGCAAAGTCGCACAGCAAAAAGTCGGCCGCTGCCTCCCCCCCATCCACGGGTCTCGACATCCTCCACGCTGCCAGCGCAGCACTGATCCAAGCCCTGCGAGAGATCCTCCTGGGCTCGGACTTTGAGAACGCCATGAAGGCGCTCACGTCCTTCATCCCCATCAAGGACGAGGACCTACTCATGAAGGTCGCCAAGGCCGAGTGGAAGGCCCACCAACGTAGGAAGAAGGCGTAGCAAGCCCCCTTCCTACCACCTTGACAGCGAATAATCGGCCTTTTAGCCGATGTTGTTTTTTCCCCTTTGTGCATTTGAATAGCGACAACCCGAGGGCCTTCCCCCCCCCCAGCGTTTTTTGTCAAAAAAAGCTCTCGATACCCCCCCAACATATAATTTTTTTTCTTTCTTCCTCTTTCTTCGCGGACCTGGCTCCGCTGGCGCCTCAACAGGAACCCCTTTTCCTTTGTCAAAGGGGACGCGACTGATCTGTTCTGCTCCGATAGAGGAAGCGGAACTGTGTTGGGGATTTGGGCTTTGGTTATCTGAGAGAGGATAGCCATCTTGGCGATGAGGTGTGTGATGGAACGACGATTCCGACCTGGAGGAGACAAGGGAGGGAATCAGGAGGACACGGGCTGCCATAATGGTGATGGGGTGTTTAGCGTCCTAGACGAGGGCTGTAACAGTACCTACCTAATGATAGAGATGTAGGTAGGGTTTGTTGTAGGGGGTTGAATATTACAACACTGATATCAGTGCACTAAGGAAGCTCTTTCCGACCGAACCCAAGAACTGATGGTGGTCTGTGCGCCCGGCATTCCGAGTGGGGCTCTCCGGTCCCGGAACCCCGGAGCTCGCCGGGGCCTCGGCGAAGCCTACAGGCTGGGGACGGCGATATTAGGTCATCAACCAACGCGCGGCAATACATATAACCACTCCCGCCGCGGCGCAATATCGTGCCGCGACGGATTGACTCGGAGAAGTGCGGAAGACAATGCAAAATGGGGGGGGGGGGGGGGGGGAAGGGGGGGAGAGGAGACCCCTGCCAAGAGTTGTCTGGCTTTTCCCCAAAAATAACTCCTCCAGACACTGCCGCCGTCATGCCCCTTCTAGGCAAGTCCTGTGTGCCACTTTAGCCAATATCCCAACCACATATGTACATAACAGTAATACTACCAGACTTCGTTGGTGTGGCTAGAAAAATACAATGCTGCATATATACATAGGTAGTGTGTATTGCTATATATCAGAAACTGCAGATCCATCCCCCCCCCATTCTCCATGGCCCAACCACTATCCAGCAGCCATGTTTAATTTCCAGCCTCGCCCCTCGTTTGAGGTTTGCATCGGTACGCGCGCATACAATTACACCCAGCAGACGCGCTTGTTTGTTCCTTGTTCCGTCCAGGGCTTTTAGTCGCAGGCTGCTGATTTCCCCCCTTGCCCCCCTTCCTCCCCCCCCCCCCCCCCCCCCCATCCCTCGGCTAAGTCCTATCCGCGCGTGAATATCCAGTCATATGATTATCTCATCTTACAACCCCAACCATGGGTGTATTGCGAGCCCTCTGATTTGTATACGGTACCTGGCTTCTTCGAGCGGTATTCCGTATGTCTTAACAGAGAGAAGTCCAATGTGTTATCTAGTCAACGCATAATGGCGGTGTGGGCATCAATGGCTCAGGATTGTCCTCCCCACAGCTAGGGACTGCGGCATGCGGCCTTCCGTGTTGATACTCACCGGGAGGCCGCAGGTCTGGCCGACCTGAGACTGAAGTCTTCGGAGGATGGTCGGTGCCTGGCCTGTGACCATGAGGACGGGGTAGGGCGAGGCGGTTGCGTGCATCCATGCCCACATCAAGGGTCATGTCCACGCGCGGATCACGGCCATCCGCATCCCGAGTCCAGAGGGCCGCGGGTTGCCACTCGTCGCTCCCATTTCCACAATTCAGGGTAAGATAATAATACGAAGTACTATGTTTTGGCCAACGCTTAACCCCGTCAGGCCAGGGATTGTTGTCATTTGAGTCTGTCAACAGCTCGCGTACTACCACCATGTCCTATACCTAGCTTCCCTTCAGCCCATGCCCCTCGCCCTATTATGCCTTCTCCAAGTGCCCTGTTCCAGCTATCAATAATGCAAGAAACCCCAAACCCAAGGAAGAACAACATGTACAAAGAAATAGATATGTAGCAATACACCAATAAGTCAAAAGAAAGAGGCAGGTCATGGTCCAAAGTACCCTGACAAACAGATAGACTAGCCTCCCTGAATTCCACTCCCATTCTAGGATAGGTAATAAGGAAGGTCCGGAAAATAAGAGCATCTGCCCTGCGAGTTTTCTGTAAAAAGAACACCGCCTTCGAGACGCACAACGGCAAACCCAATTCGCGGAAAATAAAACAACGGATAGGCAAGGCCAGTCATTCCGTACATTTCATAAGTCTCGTGAATGTTCATCCATCGTTAAACATGAGTAGAGATATCGGCATATCAACCTCTTTGTGAGCCTCTGGACTGTGGAGGAAGATCGGATTCGTTGGGCGAAGATGTTCTCGCTGCCGGACTCTCCCCGCCACCGTGGTACTGTACTGAATTTCCGGCTTGTCCTGACTGTGACCGCGGGTCGCTTACACTCTGATGCATCCTTGGCACTGGTTCCGCGGGATCGGTCGATAACAAGGACGAAACAGAATGTTTCCCAGCCTCACTTCGCGCTCTCTCCCTCGACCCAGGGGGGGCGGGCGATTTCTCTCTGGCCCCACTGTCCGACTCTTCTGCCCGATCATGCGCCCCGTAAGATGAACGGTACCACGATACGTCGCTTCGCTGTCTCTTATGCTTTGGGTTGGTACCCGTGGTGTTGGACGATGACGATGACGCAAACGGGACCGGAGATCGAGATCGTTGTTCTCCCGCTGCCTTGCGCTTCTTAGTAGCGTCCCCTACAAGTATCACAGAGCACCACGTTAGTCAGAAGGCTCTCTCTTTCTCTTGATCTTGGACGAACCAGAAGGAGATCCTGCTCGGTTTGAACTACCCCCCGCTTGCGAAGTCGGTGGTTGCCAGTGGTGGAAATAGATGGATGGGCTTGGATCCTGCTGGGCTGAGTGGTTTGGCAGTTGCGAATATGCTTGGTGGACGGCTTGCGTGTTCCCGCCGCCGATTTGAAAATTTGTATTCAGGTTCGGGTGGTTCGCGACCTGGGCAATCGGGTGGTTGATGGCGCCAGTCGTCGACGGTGCCCTCGTTCTATTCGGTGATCCAGATTGCGGTGTATACGCTCCGGCCGCTTGCCCCGATCCCTGAGAAGTTCCATACTGCCCATGGCCCTGACCGGTCTGGTCACGCTGGTTCTGAGGTGTTACCGCACCCTGGGGCGCCATGAGCTGTAGCTGATGGTTATGAGAGGGAGGTATGAACTGCTGTGCCCATTCCAAGGCTGCCTGAGATAGAACTCCACCTCCTCCCATCCCAGCGAAGACCAGGGGCACCATTGGAGGTGGAATGCCGCCTCCGAGAGAGGAACGTAGCATATCCGCTTCTATCCTCCTCTGCTCCAGGCGTAAGGTCTCTTGCCTCGTCTTCTCTTCCTCCTGTTTCGTTTTCTCCTCCTCAGCCCTCGTCTGGAGCCAACTCCTCATGGACTCCTCAGCCCCCTGCCATTGCGATGGTGGAGGGGGCAGGGACGGCCAGCCCTGCACCCCCGGAGAGTGATTCTGAGGTGGAGGCGCAGGGTGGTTCGGGAGCGGAGCTGCTGGGTGGTTCTGATGTGGAGGTGCAGGGTGGTTTTGGGGGGGAGGCGGTGGCGGTTGATGGTGGTATTGTGAGTGCGGATGATTACCACCTGTAGAGTGGTGGTGGTGGTGGTGTTGTTGTTGCTGCTGGTGCTGCTGCTGCTGCTGCTGCTGTGGTGGTGGCGGTGGCGGCTGTTGCTGATGTGGCAAGGTCATGGCTGCCGGGGGAGGCAAACCACGGTGAGGAGCCGACATTGGCTGTGTCACTGGGCTTTGGCTTCGCCGGAGGGACGGAGGCTGCCTGTAAGTGGCTTCTGGGTACGCGAGAGGAGGAGAAGGTCGAGAAGCGGAGGGCGGCGTTGGCAGGTCATGGACAGACTGGTAGCCGTATACTGGAGGCTGTTTGGCCGTAAGCATCGTGATGAAGACTGCTGTGGTGCAAGTCCCATGTATGGCGAAGGACTCTCTAATGATTCTCCGAAGGTACTCTTCAAGGGCATGTGTAAGTTCAAATAAAGCACAACGGCAGATAGGGGAAGTGAATCCAAACACAAGGATAATAGCAAAGAGATCACATTAGGGGCGCAGTGTGGGGAAGGAGAAGGTACAAGTGACGGGAGAAGAGAAGTGGGAGGAAGGAAAAAGGAGAAAAATGAGATGGAAAGAAGCAGATAAAAGAAAGACCAAAGGGGAGAGAGGAGAATAGTAGAAGAGGCGAGTACAACCTTTGTATAGGACAAGCAGACGGAGCTGGATGTGGCGGCCAGCTCAGAGAAGGTAGCAATGTAAACAAGCAGGGTCTATGGGACTTGGAGACTAGCAAGTCCAACCTCATCTGCCCGTCATGAATAGATCATGTATAGACCAATATGGTAAGAGGTAGCGGCCGGAGCAACGAGGTCCTGTCCCTACCTGCTCAGAGAGCTAGGGGGTCCAGCTCAGTTGAGGTACTGGGGGTGGTACCTAATAGGACAAGCTACCTGGTACGACGAGGGCCGTACCCAGTATGCTAAGTATGTAGGGGAGGCGAGGTACCTTGGCCGGGGGGCGGGATGCCGGTCTCCGGTCAGATGTGGTTGGAATTTGGGCCCTTGGGCTGCCTGTCGGTCGATATTTGCCGCTCCTCTCACGATGGTTGATGGGTCAAGGAGCAGATTTGGCGGATTGTGATTGCCGAGGGGTGACCACGATTGGGGCCCTTGGGGTGGGGGGGTTGAATGAAGGAAGAAGAGGCTTGAGCTGTGTCAGCTTGACGGAGCGGATGAGGGGAAGTGGAAGGGGGAAGGGTGGGTAACAGAGTCGAAAAGTGGTATGTATCTCGATTCTCGGGTGCTCCAGTTTCCAACAGAAGATATAGGTAGAGATCAGGTCATCCGAGACCCAGGTCCCCGTTGAAAACAAGATACCAACAAGGAGCTAGGGTGTACCCAGCCAGCTGCGCGTGCAGGGCAGAGCAATGCAAACTGCTAAGCACCGCGCGCAGGGACTTGCATAAGACCGGGGAAAACAGGGCAGTGTGTTCCTTACGGGTAGGTAGATGTGGCATGTGTGCGCTATTCGTATACCTACAAGTAGTAATAAGAATGTTCACGTACGAGAGAGCTCGTGCTCGTGGCCCTCTTTGGTTGCTGCGGACTGTGGTAGTGCCAATCGTTCAACGAAACCGAATGGGATGAATATCGATAAGCTGAGGCGTGAGAGAGGATCGTGAGTTGCCAAGCAGAAACAACTGTCGCACAACGAGAGTCGAGAAGAGAACAGCTTCCAGAAGAAATATAAAGAAGACGGGGCCAGGCCGGCACCCAAAGAGGAACAGGACCACAGAGAGAGTCCGGAAAGAGGAGTCCGGGCTGGGGAGTTCGAGATCGAAGATAGGCCAGGCTGCCCAAATCACAGGACAGGTGGTCAGTCGAAGTGGACGAGGCGCCAGAGTGCTTAACAGAAGACGGCGTCGTTACAACGAGCGTGTGGACGAGATGCCTACCTGACCTGTCGTGTCGTGTTGGTGTGTGGAGAAGAGAGGGTGCCCTAGGTTATTTCCCCGGTCGTGGAGGGTGTATCAGAGGCAAAGGAGTGTGAGAGGTATCGAGGTATCCCTGGAAGAACAGCCACGAAGGTTAAGTCGGGTAGAGATAGGCTTGTGGGTGGTTCGGGCGGCAGTTGTGCCAGTTAGTTGGGGGGGAGGGGCGAAGGGTGTGAGAGGTTGAAAGAGTGAGAGAGCGTGGAAGAATGACAGCCAGAAGCAACCCGTCCGAAGCCACGACCATCCGCTGCTACGGATACTACCTCTACTATCACTGCACTCGTCCTTCTGTTGCTAGCCACTGCCCACTGACCACTAAGTACTCGTACTATGTACCGCCTCCACTGCCACTGACTGGGCTTGGCTGTGTCTGGCCGCCCTGACCTTGTCTGTCACTGAGGTGTGGGGGCCTGGAGTTCCAACTGTCCCCAGTAGTACGTACAATGTACTAGTAGTAGTAGTACATAGTAGTAGCAATGTACAGAGTACGTACTGCGAGTCGTAGGTAGCAAGCTGGAAATGACTGTTGAGCCGCCTGGTCCGAGTGCGATGAGTGGACAAAGTCATCACTCTTTTTTTGTTTTCGAGTCACTTGAGAGACACTGCTACTGTACGTGCCGCGCTATAGTGAAGAGGTCCTCTTCCAATCTGGAACAACGTCCAACGGTCCAGCCGTCGACCCTGGAACAAGCGCGAGGGGACATTGCCCGATTGGGTAGACGACAGCGATCGGCTAGTCGACGCCCGAAACGGACTGGGGACCTCTGCCATATTGATTGAGATGAAAGGACGCATGAGTCCTCGTTTCCGACTTTTGTGCAGACGCGGCTGCCAGGTTGACAAACCGGTAATAATAATACTTGGAGAGGCCTCGTCGGTGAATGCGTCAATATAAATCAATTCTCCGCTTGGGACATGTTTTGGCTCGAACACGGCCTGCAAGTGCAGGTGCAACTTCTCCGAGGTACTTATGCCCTTGTAAGTTGTGCCTTCTCGCTGGCACGGCCGTCTCCGTTAAGCCGTTTAATTACCAGTACTACACCCAGCCCTGAAATCGTGCTGCTGGTCATCGGCGCTTCGAGAAGAACCCGACGGCCCTAAGGATGCAGGATTTCTGTCATGGACAGAGAGCAGTGGGCCCGGTGGCGCGCATTGCGTTGAGGAGGCTTGGGTCGCCGGCTTGGCCAGCGTCGCCAGCTGCTGCAGGCGAGAAGGCAACCATGGTCCATGACACGGATGGCCAGGCCCGCTATGAGTGCTAAATGTCGGAAGGTGGCCCAGGGATGCAGGGTCAATCGTGAAGCATCCATCATAACGGTCGTTGGTTGGTGGTACTGGACGGCGGCTCGTGGTGCTAAAGTTTGGGCCGTCTGGCCGCCGTCTCGGATTGTTTCGCAGCAACGTGCTTCCTGTTGCCCGTTGGGGCGACGTCGACTTATCAAAAGTCCACCGTTGCGGTTTCCCGGAGACTCGGTGCCTTTCCTTCACATGCTTGTATCCAGCGGCATCGAGATCCGGTCCAGAGGAGATGCAAATCATGCAACATCCAAGCCTCCAAGAGACTCTTGGCTCCAACGTGGAATTTGAAATCGGGCACCCTTTCTGGCCTTCTTCAGATCAATGCGACTTTGCAATGCACAACATCGTCCTCTAGCGCGTTCCGGCTGTGCTTGATGACGCTCGATTTGAAAGGCACAAAGCCGCCAACTTCCCTTTTGAGCCGCCCTTGTTCTGGATCTGCACCAGGTCAACGCTCCGTTCCGCTCCAGGCAAGCCGTCGGGTTCGTCCTATGTATTACGGGTCCCGTGGTAGGTACTCGTGCAAGTACATGACAGAATCATAATAGTACTCGTAGACCGCCATAGACCGACACGCTCATGGTCGGTGAGGAAAACGTCCCTCGGTTGTTCTTCCAAAAAGACGGCGCTGCAGCCAGGAGCGGGCTTGAGGGGGAAAAATAGCTACTGCTGCCGTCGACTGCGGTGCTACGCCGAGTGCATGGGCTTTTGATATGCCCAAGCGTCTCGTCTGCCCAGCCAAGGGAATCTCATGTCTTGCGCATGTCCCTATGTGCACTGCTCCGACGAGGCGTTTTCTTGTTCTCGTCGCCGTACTCTGTACGACCTGGGCTTGCATGGTCGCCGTCATGGTCGGAATCTGGCAAGAGCCCATATGAGCACCTCTGGGGAGGGTTCGTATAACAACACCATGGCCAAGCTACGAAGTACCTCTGTTGTACGTGGGATACCTACCCTGGCCTGCTTTTGGTGAGGTCTCGCGGTTTGGGCTTGTGGCTTGTAACTTGTTTCCGTGGGCCGGTGGGCTGATTGGTTAAGTTGCTGGTCGGGCGCCCATCCCTGTCGTCTCGGTCATCCAAGTCAACATCTGAAACACGACCTGTCGACGCGGGTCAGTTCCCTGATTTAATCGGTTTCTTGCTCAGGTTTCGTTGACGGTCGACCTCGACCACAAGTCCACAACGTCTCATGCGAACGCGGGAGCGCGGAAGCGCGTCTGGCGGCATAGCGTGTTGGAGTATTACTCGTAACGGTACTCCGTACTGATGGAGGAATTGCAAAAATTCACAGAATGGCAGAATGAAAGAATGGAAAATAGCATTGCAGAGCGGTGCAGCGTTTTGGGTGCGGTGCTCTATCGCACCTACCCTCTCCCGTACCTGACCTGTATCCTCATGTATTACGTACTCGTACGTTTATGGGTAGGCGCCCACCGCCAACGCGCCTTCTCTCTCTGAACAACGACATCGCCAACTTGGCGGCAGCTTCCAGCCCACAAACACCTCAACTCGGTAATCTCGTCAACTCTCAAACTCCCAAAACCCCAACCTCCCAACCTCGCCGACTCCAACGCCCAGCATAAACACAGCCATCGCCATGATCGCATGGGGATGCAGCAGGGGACCCTCCCCTCCACTTTGACGCGTTTCAAACTCTGGATTTGGACAGATCTGGTTCGTTTGACCTTGTTCTGGCTCCTCATCTGTTCCTCGCTCATACCTTGTCCCTGTCAGCTACTGTCTGCCACTCCCAGCTCTGAGCTCATCTCTGATGATTCTGAAATCTCCCTCACAGTCTCACAGTCTCGTAGTTTGTCTCTCTCGGTCCCGACGTCGTCCATCGTAGAAACTACGCACGTACTCGTACAGAGCGCCTACGAGTACGAACAATAGGGCTTGCGCGCTCGCCAATAATGGGAAATACTTTTTTGATGGCCCGGGACAAGTCACTGACTTTCCCCGACCGACGTATCCTGCAACATGTCACGCCCCATTCATCTACTCCTCAGCGCCCACCCCGCTCTTCCTCCTAATACTGGCCAAAAGTCAGCCTCTTAGCTAACTTACGGCCAGGTATATCCGATTCGAACGGTTCGCGGCGAATTGTACTCGAACATACCGATATGGTGGCAAAACCTCATTCCATCAATTGCATATTATCGCAGCCTGCCTCAAATCATCTCACCATCCCCAATAATAGCACCTTATTCCGGTGGTTGGGGGCCACCAGCTGACCCTGGCTTTGCTGCCGCCCTCAACTCCCCTTTCAGAACAGACGAAACCAACCCAGGGCATATCATGCATATGTATCATGCACATCATGGAGCTAGATCGGAGGCGGTCTCGACTCTCGACTTGGTGGTCCTCAGCCCGCTTTTGAGCCTCCAAAAAGCCATGAGGGGCACGATGTGGGCAGGAACATGTCTTATGCTGGGACAGACATTTGAACCTGCAGCTCCCCTCTCCTCTCCGCGTGAAGGAGGCGCCAGCCTCCATTGTTTCGATACACTCTCGGCACTGGCCTATTATTGCTACCGACAAACCCTAGATGGAGACAATGACCCCCGTGCATGCCGCAGAGGAGCCGTTTATGCCATGACACTGGTAGACACCAAACACCTGCGCCGTGTATGAGTACGAGTATGTGACTACTACACGTTTCGTCTCGTGTGACCTCGAAAGCACATGGTTTCGACCCATCATATTCTTGCAGCCTTCCCAGCAATCTGGGAGCCGCCGCCGTTGCCCTAGTGTCATCTTCAACGTGGACATCAACAACGCTAGTGGCGAGTACCTCTTCCAAACCATATCTAGACAAACCCAAGCGGAGGATTGGCTGGTCAATCAAGTTTTCTCCTCCGCCATTTCGATCCAAGATTTCCGAGATGAGACCCGATGCAAACTTTGCATCAGTGGCGGTTCTGCCTGTTCGGGGAAACTCTGTCACATATCACGACGCCACGCAGTGGCATTTTGGCAGCAACGCCTTCCTGTCATCGACAGAAGCACTTGACATGAACATCTGTCATGACGGACTTGCCACTGAATGAGAGGCTCCTGTTTAAGTATCCGAGGTTGGGGATGAGATTATGCTCCGGCCCTTGTCGGCCGTGGATGGATACGAGCGAGGTACAAAGCTGCTCACCTGCACCCTCCCGAGATCCATCATCTCATACTTATGCAATCTGCCTCGCCTAGTATGCTCCCCAGCCAGCCTTCAGATCCAGGGTACAAGTTTCCATCCGCGAACAAGATCGTGGCAGACTCATCTGTCAACAAGAAGAGTTATCTTGACTTCTAACGCGCCCTGAACTTTCAACGACCGTCGCCTAGAATGAATGCGCAGGGCTCCTAGAAAACTCCGAATCCTTGTGGGACGTCTTTTCGAGATCATTGGTATGTCAACATACGTAACCGATAGCCATTGCTCTCGGAGATGCCTCTTCCACAATACAGCTACCGTTTTGGCCTCGTCGATCCTTTGGAGTGACACCTGCTATCAGAAGTACGAGACGGTATCTGGCTATCCGCGATAGCCCAGGGCCCACGGTCTCCTGTCGTCGCAAGGTACCCGTTGTACAAGTGGTTCCGAATCTCGCATGGAACACCCTACCTTACTGTAGTCTCTTTCCGCATGGTGACCGACCAAGTGCCAACCACCATCGACAAGCAGAGTCCATGGGGACCCCAAGTCGAAAGCATCGAAGCACCCCGCTTGCTGGTATCCTGGCGCCATTTCGTGTCGCCTGCCTGCCAACCAATCCATCCCACTGCCCTCAGAAACTGACCTCCCAATGGCCTATACATGACAAGAACAGACAGGCCGGTCGGCGTTTGGCGCGACAGTACTATTCAGTAAGCGCAACGCGAGGACCAGATCAACATCCGGGCCCTCTGCGGTGAAATGTCAAGAGATGCACGCCCATCACCTGGGGGGCACAAGGCAGGGACGAAGTCAAAGAACGATGTGTTTCATTCTTGACTAGCATATATCAACCTATGTTCGTCAACAAGACAGAACCGGCCCTTTCTGTGGCCTCCGCGGCCCGATGTATCTATGTTCCATGTGAAGATTTTACAAATTCCACGGCGTACAAAGGTCAGCACACATATGCATGCTAATACTACGTACGTACTTCGTATGCACAGACGTAAGGTATAATACAATATATAGCCGCAACGAGCTAACGTGCGCAAAGACCACCTCCTACTTAGACGCGCCATTTTCTCCATGCGGCAGCACCAGGAAGGCTAACCCCTGACAGGTATGCAGCGAAAGCCTCTCCAGTAGACGGCATAAGCGCCTCCGTCAAGGTCACAGTATTGCCGCCCTAGCGACCTGCGGTCATATGTAGTGCTAATACGTACCTGCTTGCGACCCAGCGAGGGAGTCCCAGCAGAGCCGCCTCGGCCCAAGGGATCCGAAGCAAGGATTTGGCGCATCCAATGTTCACTCAGCTGACACCCCCTTCCTCCTCCCCTTTAGTCGGCATACATTGGTCTCCTCTAGCCAGGATATCCCGGATTTCAGGTACAGCAAGAAGAGTAAAAATTTCCGCTTGGCTATTTTGGTCCCCGGAGGACCGTCGGTTATCCGTCGTCTCGGGTATGTTCCTGGTATGTTCCTCGCCGGAAGCAGGTCAGCCCAGCAACCATCACGGCGACATATGGCATCGGCCGGATCTCTAAGCGCGACTGACCGAGCTGCAAGCCAAAGGCGGCAGGCTCTCCAAGGATGATGCACTCATGTACGCTATTAGGCAACGGGAACAGCTTCCGTGCAACTTGGCCTCCCTCCTCTCCACCCCACCAGCCTCCTTCAACTCTGCCCAAAATGGGCAACTCGACGATCCATGACGTCCGAGCTTCCAACATGATCGATAGCTTCACAGGTTCCGCGGCAGCTTTTGTAACAGCCCCATCGCCTCTGTGAGGTATTGTAATAATAGGACTGCCTCGCATGACTTGGCCATGTTTACTCTTGGCTTTCCCTGTCCATGCCGCCCAACATGTCGCTCTTTTGTCCAACGACGTACAAAAGTACTACGTACCTCTCTCGAACACAGGCACTTGAGTCATCAACCCTAGATGACAGCTGAATGCAGGCAGAATAAAGCTTCGTGTGTGCACTTTTCATTTCGTCCACAGATTGTGGTAGCGCAGGTCCATGTATCCCAGCTCAATCAAAAAGTAGTACACAGGCCCTTTTTGTTGAAACGCTGATAAAAAAAACGAAACCATCTATGTCTTGATTCCCATCCATATGCTTGACCAAGGAGTAATAAGAAGAAAACAACCGTAAAAAAAAACCTATCCCGGACACGCACCAGGTGTCCCAGCTATTGCAACCTATGATGCAACATTGCTCCTCCAAGCATCCCTTGCTAAACATTGGTACCAGTTCAAGGACTAGTCCCGGCAACAAAACCCATTTTCTCGCTGGGCCTCCCTGAACCAAATCGTTACCCGGCCGCAAGTGGCGCTATAAGCAGGGGGAGGAGACCCAATCGTCTCCCCTTTGGTATACTCGATGCGATGACTGCCAGTGTCATGAAATCGTAACAAGATCAGCTTGGGAATATCCGATCTTTAAGTGAAGATGGTTGCTGCGGCGCTGACGTGCTTCTCGTCAGCCCATCCATAGCCGCTGATAGCGGCTTTTCAGTCACATCGCCGTCCTCCGTTGAAGTTGCTGAGGTTCTCTGTTGTGGTGCTTTCTTGGTGAGGAGACCCTTGGACCGCTCGGTGGTCTTGTCCGCCGTCGGCTTGTCAGGTACTGCCTTTTCCGCTACTGTGTCACTATTGCCCCGGTTCTTGGTGAGTTTGCGTGGCTACCGCTTCTAAGGCTACGGCGAAGTTTCCGGTACCGAGCCCACATTGTCGCTAGATGTTAGACTCGTGCTAGAGGGGCTCCGGAGGGGATGGTCTCCCCCCGATGTTGGCGACGGTCCATCACCAATGGTGGGCTCCAACATGGGGGAGTCTTTGGCCTGGAGACTCGTTGAATCTAGCGGCTGGTTGAAGACGGCACCGTCCCGCATCGGGTCTGACACCGTCACCTCGGGTGGCAGTGGGTTGTCTTCAGGTGTGTCCACGGCCTTGGGCCCATCCAAAGCAGCCTCGTTCTCTTTGGGTACCGCCGGTTCCTGCGTTTTGCGAGATGACTCAATCACATTGGGATGCTATCGACGTCCAGGTCAGCCGAACGCCGTTAGTGCTCTGTGGCAGTGCCTATCTTACCTGTGCGCTGAGGTACGCGTCTAGCTTCTTCTTGAGTACCTCTGATCGCACCGGCTTGGCCAGGTAGTCGTTCATACCCGCTGCCAGGCACTTCTCCCTGTCGCCCTGGATTGCCGATGCTGTCATTGCGATGACGAGGATCTTGCGGACTGCCTCGATCGGATCCTTCCGAATGAGCTTTGTAGCTTCGTAGCCATCTAGCACCGGCATCTGCACATCCATGAGGACAATGTGATACGGGTTACCCTCGTTGGCCTTTTGTCGTAGGCCCTCGACAGCCTTCAAGCCATTCTCGTACGCGCTGACGTTGGTGTAGCCCAGCCGCTGGACGTACTGAATGGCAATCTTTTGGTTAATGGGGTTGTCCTCAGCAACACAGATGCGAACGTCCTCCTTCGAGATGGAGGAGAGATCGAGGTAGGGGTTGGCGGAGGCTTCCCTCTCGGCGATAGACGAGGATCCTGCTGCCCTACCAGATACCGACAAGGTACGATCAAGGGGGGGTGGCGACTTGGACTGCGCATCACCGGCCGAGACGTCCGACTTGGCCTTGTCGAAGGACACGGTGAACCATGCAGTGGTTCCTACTGTCTCCTCGCTCTCCAGCTGGATCTTACCGCGCATCATTATCTCGATCAGAGACTTGCAGATACTCAGTCCTAGACCGCTGCCACCATACTTTCTTGCTGTGCTGGCGTCCGCCTGGCTGAAAGGCCGGAACAGCTTCGCAAGTTGCTGCGGCGGAATGCCAATACCCGTGTCTCGGACCCAGAATGTGAGTGTGGCCTTCTCCTTGGTCTCATTGTCAAGTTTTGCGCCGATAGTGATGGAGCCGTCCTCAGTGAATTTGAGACTGTTCCCGATGAGATTCCCTAGCACCTGATGAAGTCTGATGGGGTCTCCATAGATGAGCATCGGGGGCAGATTGATATCTTGGATGATCTTAACGTTCTTCTTGGATGTCTTCTCCCGGTTGCTATACGAGACGGCGCGAACAACCTCCCTGACCATTTCCTCGGGGTTGAAGGCAATGATATAAAGCTTCATTTTGTCTGCCTCCATCTTTGAAAAGTCCAAGATGTCGTTGATGACAGTCAGCAGCAGGTCGGCAGACACACGGATCGAGTCGGCCATCTCGAGCTGCTCTCTATTCAGGTTGCTGTCGCGAAGAAGTTCCGAGTTGCCAATGACGCCATTGAGGGGAGTCCGAAGCTCGTGGGATACGTTTGCCAGGAAGATGGATTTTGCCTTGGCCGCCTCCTCCGCAAGCTTGACATTCCTCTTTGCCTCGGCCTCTGCGTCCTTGGCCTTTGTCTCCGCCTCGAGAGCCTTAGCCAGGGCTCGCTTCTGCACACTGACCATTGATCGGTTCTCAGCAGATATCTTCTCGACATTCTTCATCGCCACGGCGTTGGAATAGCTGATCCCCAGTTGCATCACCAAGAGTTGCAGTACGCTGACGTTGCGGTCGGTGAAGGACCCTGGCTCGCCTTCAAGATATAGCACGCCGTGTAACTCCCTGTCGGCATGCTTAATGGGAATAGCGATGATGGCTCTACCCATCGGGTTTCTTTGAAGCCAGCCATCGCTTACATTGCCAAACCGTTCGTCGCTGACGAGGTCCGAGACGAAGACGGACTCCAGGAATCGGGTACAGTAGAGAACGACGTTCTCGGCAATAAGAGATGTTCCAGAGAGACGCAGCCCAGGTTTGTGTGAAGACGCCCCCTTCTCTGGATCGCCGCTGGCGGCCACGCACCACCCGTCGTTGTTGTTCTCCTTGACCACAATGGCAGCCAGGGTGGCAGAGCCGCCGCAGGTCTGCAGGATAACATCGCACATGGTCTTGAGGAGCTGGTCTATTTGCAGGACCGAGGATATGACTTGTGAGCTGACCAAAATAGCATGCAGATCGATCATATCAAGCGCAGGAAGGCCAGCCCCAGCCTCCGTTTGCATATTGGTATTCTTCTGCCAGGCGCCGATGCGTTCGCCCTTGAGCTCCGCTAGGTTGTTGGACGGCGTCTGTGTCAGCTCCTCCCCGACCTCGCCGTCCACAGCACGATACTGCACCACAGGCGCAGTATCCGTGACAAAGTCGGTCTGAACACCAGAATCGGCCGTCCGGTGGTTGCGAGTTGGCCCATGGAGAAGCAGACTGTGCTCTTCTTCGATCGCCAGGGCGACACCCGTGGCAGCCAGCTGCCGGAACAAACCCACAGCGTCCAGGAGGGATCTACGGGCACATCTCCGCGCCTTTCTCCGCAGGAAGAAACCAGCCATAAGATAGTTGACCAGGGCTTCTTCAAACAGGAAGTCGTGCTCGGCTGCATTGTCCAGAGCTTGTTCGTAATGTTGAATGGCCTCGCCGTGGTTGTCCGTCAACTCGGCGATCTGGGCTTCCAGGATGCGGAACCACGCAAAATAGTTGATTTGGGACACCGTTGCCCAGTCTTTTATCTTCTTGGTAAAGTCCCGCAACTCCTCAACAACTTGGTCGCGTTGCGACGCATAGTCCTCTGGCTGACAGCGGGGATCCTGCATCAGACGAAGCAACTGCCCTGTACGAGCCAGGCCGTAGAACAACAAAACGAGCCTGCTGTTTCGGAGGGACCAGATCATCGCGAGGTTATCGAGGCACCTTTTCCCAACCTCAACCGCGCGCTCATAGTGACCATACAGGAACAGAGGAACCAGCTCTATAGTCTCATATAGGAGTGTTGATCGGTTGCTGTGCTGCGTCCTACCCATCAACCAATTCTTGTAGCTTGTCGTATTATGCTGCTCGTCGGTCATGACTTCTAGAGGGTCCCTGGTTCTGGTCTTTCCTTGGAGAGAACGGCTCAGTTGCCGAATAACCAGCACCAGAGCTCCACCTCTTGTGTCATAGTACCAGTTGGGAATCTCTTCACAGCCGTACTGGCAGAAGGCCTCCAAGTCTATGTAATTCTCGCTTGAGAAGAACTTCACGACGGCGAATAGCCCGTAGCTCAGGATGGTCGATGTCCTATCTCCAGCGCTAGAAGCATAGTCCACGGCGTCCTCCATCTGGGCTAGCGATACCGGCATGGGATTGCAGGTGTGCCCCACGAGGAGGGGGTATAGCATGAGGCCGCGCGCAACCGAGAATGAGTCGTTGGCCTGCTGCAGTAAATATTGGGAGATGCCCCCAAGCTCGACAGCGAACTGCGTCATGCTGAAGCGAGCCAGAGCCACGACAGCCATGTGAAGGAATGCCACACCTGACTGAGGGAATACGCCCTTAGTGAGATGCGTCTCAAGCATGACCAGGACGAGGTGGTAATAGCGGAGACAGTCGCTCCACCACGCGGCACTCGCCGTCTCAGACAGCACAGCACCGATAGACGCCAATGTGGGGTCAGACGGCTGGTTCAGGTTGAGCAGTGCTGAGCGATCCATCGACTGGATTTGAATTGAGAGCTTCTCAAACTTCTGGTCGCACTTTTCGTACGTCGGCTCCTCGTCTAATTCAACGCCGAGAGCTGCCAGGCACTCCTTCAGCGAAAGCACGGCGGCCTGTGCGTTTCCATTCTGAGAGAATATCCTCGACTGCAACACAAACGCAGGCGCCTTGTCGATGGCAGTTTTCGCATTGCGGAAGATGACGGTGAGGAGATCATGAGCGGGTTGGTGCTGGCCCATGAAGAGATGGCACTCTGCCGATCGGAGGTAAAGCTGGATGGTTTCGTCGTAGGATACATCTTCCGCCCCCTCGACCCAGGGATCAGGCTGCAACAGGTTGACTGCAGCTTTGTAATACTTGGCGGCCGTTGGACGAGCTCCGTTCTCCGTCGAAAACTGGGCACAATCGACAAGTAATTTTCGGAAGCGACGCCGGTGTTTCACCCGACGCTTGATAATGTCGAGAGCTTCGCAAATGTGGAACGCTGTGTTATCCCGCAGTCGGACCTCGTGTGAATAATATTTGAGTAAAGTCTGTGCGATTATAAAATGCATCTTCCGGGAACTGCACTCTTTGAGCTCGGCAGCAGCCTGGACAAATCGGTCGTGGGCGAAGCGAAAACGGTCGTCAATCTCGCTCGCCACAATTATATAGGCCTGGATAGCCGCCTGCAAGCCTGCAATGGCCTCGGTATGTGAGTAGCCTCGGCGGCGATGGTCCACGCAGTGGCCTGCCGAGTCTTCGTCCTCATAGTCAAACTCTCCGCCCATCAGACGACAGATGAGTTCAAAGGAGAAGCTGTTGCCCAGCAGAGCGGCCCAGGCAAGCATCGTTCGTGCCGCTGGTGGGAGTTCGTCCAGTCGGCGGGTAATAAATCCCGTGTCCAGCACGTCGTAGTCCTTCTCGCCTCGGAACTGCTCGAAAAGCCTATCCAAGTCGAAATGCCACATGCTATCTCGATAGTCGTACCAGATACATTTCTTTCGGTGGCAAGCGCTCAGCATCTCGCGGATGTAGAACGGATTCCCTGCCGTCTTGGACTGGATGACCAAGGCAAGGGATAGAATCTCGTCCCGGGGTCGGCAAAGCGTTGTTGAGACATACTGAACGATATCATCTTCGTTGAGTGGTGCGAGGGGTATCCGGGTCACTGTCGGGGCGCCCGAACGAGGGAATTCATCGGATTCCGGTGGGTGAAGTATACTGTGCATCCTCTCGGTTGAAAGCTCGTCGGATCGATAAGTGATGATAATGACCATTTTCATCCGGGCGCTGATAATCTGGCTGATAAGCTCAAGGGACTCGTCGTCGGCGAAATGCAAGTCGTCCAGGCAGAAGCATATAAACTTATGGGAGGTAAAGACACGAAGGACTTCCAAGAAGGTGTTCATGAGCCGCATGGTCTTGGTGGACGCGCCGGCGCGGAGGAAGTCCTGGGATGTCTGAGAGGCAACACTGGGATTCCTACCAACGGGACCCGGAGAACTTCCAGGTGATGAGCCGCGGCGGTTCCCATGACCTCGTCCATTGTTACGAGACACAGAACCCTGGGAAGAAGTAATGGAGCGTGCTACCAGCGAGGAGGAATCGGGGGGGCCCAATAGAAACTCGGGCAACCCCAGAACTCGATGCAGCATGGGCCAGACGGGGCGTATGTACTGCTTGAGGCCCTGGTGGAATGGGGTGTCTGTGTTCCTCTCCCCCCAAACCTGCTTGAACAGGGACGACAGCAGCTTGAGCAGGGGACCGAACGCAGTTCTTCGAGATGTGTCGAATTTGGCTGTAGCACAGTATCCTCGGCGCCTGGCCTCGGGGAGGACGCTCTGCACCAGGCAGCTCTTCCCCAGTCCGCCGGCTCCTTCGATGAGGACAACCTCACAATGCTCGCGCCTTCTGAACTTGGCGTTTCCCAATTGCTTCGACAGGCTAGAAGCGGACGACTCACCTACACTCTGGCGGTTCCCGTCTGTGCCAACGCTATCAACCAGGCTGCGAGTCTCCAGTGAGATGGACTGGTGCCTTTCCCACGGGCGAGCTAGGCGGGTTGGGGCACCGGATTGGTTCGAGGAGATGGTCTCCCCTGATATCGTCTGTGTATCTGACTGGAAAGACAGCTGACCACCAGGCATGCTTCTCTGGTGCTTTGATGGATCAGAGGAAACTGTGTGAGTGAAGGAACCACTCCGACGATTCGTCCCTTCTACCGAGCTAGCTCCCGAGCTGGAGAGATCATCAAAGCCAGGGATATCAGTAAGATTGGAGCCATCAGAGAAGCGGCTCACGGGTCCCCTGCGGTTCCCAGAATGGCTCTTGGCAACCCGCTCAATCACCTTAAGGAGGTCGATTCTCTCCTTCTGCCGTCCAATCATGGCATTAGGTAGCATGAAAAAGGAGGACACGTCCTTGCTCCCAATCTGCCATTCGTTGAGCGCAGTCCAGTCACCGTCTCCCAAGAACTGCTGCACCTGGACCAAGTCATGTCGAAGCCCGCTTGCGGAATGATACCGGTCGGTCACATTCTTCGCAGTGCACTTTTGGATGATGCGTCCAATAACGTCCGGGATGTCGATACGGATCTCGGAAACATTCGGTATCTTCCGGCCAAGCACACCCTGGACAATATCCAGAGGCGTGTCACCCTCGAAAACCGGCTTCTGGGTCAGCAGCATCCAGAACAAGACTCCAACAGAGTAAATATCAGTCCTGCTATCAGGCTCGGCGGGCATGCGGCCGGTCTGCTCTGGACTGATGTATAGAAGCTTGTTCTTAGACCCCAGCTCTTTCGTCAATGTTGACCAGCCAGTACTCGTCAGTCCGTGCTCAAAGGAGCGGATACCGGAGCCAAACGATCCCACTCTGACCCTGTTCTCCTCAACATTGAAATGGAAAGCGTCGCCTCGAATCTCGCCGTGGACGATCCCCTGGCCATGGTGAAGAATCTCCAGGCACTGCGAAGCGCCGATGGCAAAGTCGAGGAAGTTCTCCAAGCTGATGGGTGGCTGGAGCTTGAAGTGCGGATTCCGGTACGTTTCGAACGAGTCTCCCACTTTGTGAGCCTTATAGAAGGCGGGTCCCAAGTCAAGAACCTGCCACAGATAGTTGTCGCCGGGGTGCTGGTATATAGCAACAGTGATTGTGCCTCTGTCGCCGGGGACGGGAGTCAGCCGAATGAGATCGATGGGCTTGACAACGTGTTCCCCCGTCGGATCAACCGTGGTTGTTAGGCTCTTGGTGATGTGGAAAGCCCGCTCCTCTCGGAGGCCGTGATACGAGACCCGCGCAACAACAGCCTCCTCCCCGAGGTACTGGATGTCGGATGAGGGCGGTGAGGAGACTCCTGGGGTGGTGTGGAGAGGCTGCGATGACTGCTGTGTTTGTATTTGTGTTTGCGGCCACGACGAGATCGAGTAATCGAAGGGAGCTGGGTGTTCGGAAGGCGAAGGCCCGCCCGAGGAGATTCTCGATAGTGATCCTGGACTTGGGACATTGTGCGGTGTAGTCGGGGCTGGGGAGAAAGCTGAGATGTGGCGAGTGCCAGCAACGTGCCTAGAGAGGAAAGAAGTGGTCAACAAGAGAGATGCTTGGGACCACGGAAGCCCGGACCGGACGGAAGGGAGCTTACCAGAAGTCATATGTCGAGTGATAGGGCAGCTTGGACTCATCCCACGTGTAGCCAGCGATCTGGCGAAGGCGTTCGTAAAGCCGGGGCGGCGGGTCGAGAAGGTCGTCGGGCATGAGGGCGGCACCGTCCATCTTGGTTGCGAAGCTCAACAGGCGTCGCTGCCCGGCTGGCTGGATGACTGCAGCGCGGACGAGATGCAGTGCAGGGCGATGGAGGGACCAGAGCGCTCTACCTTTTGCATGCAGTCCACAATCATCCAGGGCCGTCTGAAGCGCCCATCCTCGATGGTTTTTTTGCCCTTCTCTGGTTCGGTGGTTCGGGCGAGAGGGGGTTCTGGAGGCGATGGGGAGGTCGAGGGTCGAGGGTCGAGATCGAGGCCGGCGGGTCGGGTCGGATGGCTGCGCTGCGCTGCGCTACGCCGGGGACAAACGATCAAGACGATGGTTATTATCTAGCAGAAGCACGAGGGTCGTCGGGGCACGGGATAGACAGGTGCGCGGTGAGGTCGCAAGTGGTGCGACGAGTGTCTGAATTGGTGGATGGATGGATCCGAGGGCCAGATTGCACTGTGGTTGGCTGTTGGGTTTGTGTTGGCGGGGGCCCTGGTGGCCGTTTGTTCTCCAAGATTGCCTTGTGCAGTACTACAAGTCGACAGCAGGGGAGTTTACCACCCACTTGCTGCATCAGTGCACCGCTAGCACTACTACTACCACTTGCTTTGGTACCCGACACCACCGCACTAAACCCTGCATCTGCCCTCGCCTGCGCCATCGCAGCCTCAACCGTCAAACGTTGGAGCCGCCATCTTCACCAATGTGCATTGGTAGCATTACATGATACAAGGTAGTAAGTAAGTGCCCCGCGGGAAGGCCCGAGCCCAGCTCCAACAAAGCTGCACCAGGTCTTCGTATCGCCGCCGTCGCCAAACTACAGGCTAGAAGCTCATGTTTCCCATCACCGTACCAGTCACCATCACGTCGTCTTTGCTTCAAGCCCACCAAACTGGACCTCATCTCACCCAGCCAGGATGAGGGACGCCAATACGGAGTTTACATTGTAAAACCCCGGAGGCAGCGCGCCCACAGCCGCCTGGCGCCTCCCTCCAGTGCCTCCACCGTTGGCTTTTTTTCGCCTCTTGTGCCAGCAACCTAGACACAGATCGTCGTGGACGCAAGCGTCTCATATTCCCATATTCCAGCGTTCCAATGCCAGCGCCCAACCCGCAAGCCCTGCCGGAAGTTTTGAGCCACAAAGGTCTCACCCACCCGGGCAACCCTGCCTCCAAAGTCGCCTTAAATGATGTCAGTGGCTACAGGGATGCATTTGCCTCTTTCTGACACAATCCCGCAGCTGATGCGCCAAGGGCCGCTTGGACGACTCAAAGGTGCATCACCACGGAGTTTGGCAGGTGGCAGCAAGCAGTTCATCTCTTCTGTTGCAAGGCGCCCGGTGCGTGGAGATAAACTTATCATTAGCTGTAATACAGCGAATGAGGATGTCAAAACGGGCACTAGATGGGCACTCGACATGGTCAGCCCACACTTTACACGGCAAGCCCCAATTTAGTACTAGTTCGCGACGACGCACGAATGGCCACAACTTTATCACGCAGCTCGTTCATCGCGTAAATGAGAAAAGGTCGTCATTTACTTTCTATCGTGGCCTTCTCTACCTAAAATACCGTTCTTTCTTAGAATGAAGAATCTATGCCAATATCGAAAAGCTGTGCCGCCCAGCGAGGTCGCAACAGCCTCTATCCGCCCGCTCTCATCAATATCCCAGATCCTGTCCCAGCAAAATGGCCAAAAGGTTTTCCCACGCTCATGAAGCTCTCTTATACTCGTAACTCTCAAAACATAGCCGGCCGGACCGGTCCGTCGGCTCTCTATTTTCGCTCGCGTCTCGACAGCATTTAGTTGCGGCTGTGGCTGGGAAGCTGCTTGGTGCTGGGGTAGTCAAAGGACTGATCAAGCCGCCTCTCAGTGTTCTTGCGGGTGTTGACAAAGTCGGGGTAGTTGAGCGTCAGCTCGACAGCGCCCTGGGCGATGGCATCGACGGCCTCGACACCAAGCATAAACGAGTGGTCCTGGTTGCCGACCTCGTACCGCCAGCTGCCGAAGCGGCCACGGGAGTAGATGCCCATATCCTGGAGCTTGGGCAGGAGCTCCTTAAGGACACCCTCGCGCTCCAGAGAGGGGGTGGGGTAGCCGTGGTCGAACTTGCGGTGGTAGGTGGAGACAATCTCATCGTCGGCCTTGATCATATCCGTGTTGATCAGGCCCTGGATGCTGTCGCGGAGGAGGTTCGCCTCATCAACAGGCTTCATGGTGGACTGGGAAACCTCCAGCATGACAGACCAGTAAGGACCCTCCTTGGCCTCAGTAGAGGAAGCCTTGGTGCCGTTGGCAAGGTACATGGTGGGCAGCTTGGCGTCCTTCTGGGGCTGGTTGTAGGGAGAGTAGTTGGAGAAGATGGTGGCACGGTAGAAGGGGCAATTGTCCTCGGGGAAGTACAGCTAGAGATCATGTCAGCTATGCGTTTCATCGCAAATTGGGGAGGGGGGTCTCTCTTACCCAGCACTTGTCACCGATGCGCTCAGGGCGCTCACCACGGATACCAACGCCAATAACGTGGGTAGAGGAGTAGTAGAGACCCTTGGAGAGGCTGATGAGCTCCTGGTTGCCCATCTTCTCAACGAGGTGGTCGACAGCCATGGTGTTGATGAGCTTGCCGTAGCCGATGGTGGTGCCGTCGGCAAGGGTGACGGTCTTGCCCTCGGCATCGACCTTGGTGACCTCACCGCTCTTGCCAAAGCGCTTCTTCTCCTTGGGGATGGTGTTGGCGACGGCAGTCCAGATGCCACCGGTACCATCACGGGCCGGGAATCGGAACGTGGCGTTAGGGCCCCAGTTGCCAGCAACCTTGTTCAGGATGACGTTCCTGGTAACGGTCTTGACGTCCGGAGCGGCGACACGCTCACCGAGCCACTGGCATTGCATCTGCGGGGGCGGAAATTAGCAACTGTCTCGCGGCTGGTCCGGTCCGGTGGGTGGTGGAGGCCTTACCTTGGTGGTGGGAACGGCCCAGACCTTGTAGTTGTAGGGACGCATGAAGATGTCGGCAACACCCTCGCCGGTCATGCGCATGATCCACTCATCAAAGTCCTTGGGCTTGGTGTTGGCCACGCGAGCCGTCAGGGCAGCATCAATCAGACCGTCCATGCACTTGACCTGGTCCTCCTTGGGCAGCATGGAGATGTTGTTCTGGAAGGGGTAGGGGACCCAGAGCTCCTTGTAGCGGACATAAGAGATGCGCTGGTGGGTGAACCAGTCATCCTCCTTGGGGAGAGCCTCGTCGAGGCAGTCGTCAAAGTACTTGTAGTGGGAGAAGATGACGTGACCGCCAACATCGTAGAGCTATCGTGCGCCGGTCAGCTTGGGCAAGATGCGAAAGGGGGGGTTGGGGAGTCATTGGAGTACGTACGAAGCCCTCGTCGGTGGTATCGGTACCGGCAAGACCACCAGCCTTGTCGGCAGAGTCAATGATGAGCCATGACGGGCCGTTCTATTCGAAGCTGTCAGCATTGGGAGCCGGTGCCCAACCAGGCGGTGAGCACGCACGATCTGATTCAGACGCTTCGCAGCACCGAGACCAGTAGGTCCCATGCCAATGACGAGGACGTCAACGTTACTGGAAAGCAGCAGTCAGCTTGCAAGCTCGTCATGTGTAATCGAGGCCGGCGGGAGCTTCGTCGACAATCGCAAACTCACATGTCGGCACCCATGGTGGGGGATTTTGGGGAAGTCGAGATGTCAACGAGGTGGGGTTGAGGTAACGGAAGACTGGAAGACGTCGTCGTGCAGATGCCGAGACGTGCCAACGATGCAAAGCAGAGGGCTAGCTGGTGGACGGAGAGAAGAATGGAAGCGGGTTGGGAGGAATGGACAATGGGAGGGAAGCTCACAGCTTAGAGGGGAATTATCGAACGGACAGATAGGTAGCGGGAGCCAGCAAGAAAAGGAGAGCGGTGTCTCGATGGAGGGGCTGAAATTATTCTGGGTCCAGGGGTGGGAGGCACACCAGTGACACCACACACCACACCAGCCAGCCCACACCAGCTGCCCCACCCCCTGGATTAGATTCTTGGAGTCGCCAGCAGACTGTCACTGTGCCAGCGGTTGGGAGTGGCCCAGGGCCCACCTGGACGCCGCTCACCCACCCCAGCCACTGAGCGCCAGTGTGTGCTCGAGTCCAGCTCCATTCGTTTCCAACCTGATTCCAGTTTGATTTTTCTCATTACCACCACCAGCACCACCAGCACCACAACCACCGCCCAGTGACACAATTTTAGCGCACCTCGATCCGGCCTGGTCTGTTGATCAAGGTGGGTGAAGGACGGCCTGGTACTAGTACTGTTGTCTAATAGCTGCTGGGACGGTACAAATATAGTGATGGTCTGTCTCCTTAGCTCGTTCTAAACACCCATTGTTTCTCTTCCCGTCCCGTCACTGCCGTCTCCAATCAGTCCAAGCATACTACGAGTACGGGTATGAAATACCGGAATTTGGCTACTTCCGCATACGTACGTTGTGTGTGCTATTATACCAGGCAACTCAGGTTGCCAGATACGATACGGCGTACAGTGGCGGTGGATCAATGCTCAGGATTCCTTGGGAGTGGTGGATGCGGCCTCGGGAGCCGTCGAACGTGTGCAGTCCCCAGCAACGGGCCCTGGGCTCGAAGCTTGGCCTCCCGAACCCGTTATTAGCGCCTCGTGTCCCCTGTTTCCAGACACCATCAGCAAACAGATTGGGGCCGGGCTCATGGCATTGACAAAATCGTACAGGACGGGTTTCGTCTCCAGGCATCCAGCTCACCTCTGCTCTCAGACAAAACAGACATTGGATTATCTACTCAAATCACCCGCACTAACGTTCTACTACTGCCTACATAGGAGGCAATATGTATTACTCAACAAGTGTGTGCCGAATCCATGGTAGGTACTACCACTCGTATGAGTACAATCATCAAGATAAGTTTCCGAAACGGGGTGACGGGATAACGAGACACAGCCTTAGTCACAGATTATACCTTGTCACAGGATTGAAACATCTCAACGGCGGTTTCTGGTTTCTTCTTCCTGAATCCTAGCTGCGACGAAGCTAGGGCCTGGGGCAGGGCCCCCGGGGCACCAAAGGCGATCTTATTGATTGCATCCTAGGAATCTGCTTGAATCTTGAATCTTGATCAATCCTAGCCATCAATCCCCCTGTCCTTCTGGATTGCGCGTCCCCCGACTCTGTTGGCAGCATTCCCCACGATCTTCAGCGCTCCCTGGCTGTCTCTTGCTGAAACATTATTATCAAGTTCTGCCTATCCGCACTCGGAACATAATAGCACAGCGTCAAGGGCGATGGCAATAATACTGTCCGTCCGCAGCTCAGTGAAGCTGGCCTAATGCAGCACAGTATTATTACTACACACAAACAGATCCGGGCTATTGTCGGATTGGGCGAGTGAAATGATGCTATGCTTCGCGGTCCGCAGACGGCGCTGGTCCACCACCTGGAGTTGTAATTTCCTAAAATGAGGGCAATTCCACCACGCCGGGGCTCTCTGCACGTTGCCTGATATATTGATACAAAGGCGACCAACCCCAACAACCTAACCCCCATGGGCCCGACGTCACAACGTGGACAAACGCACGGCTCTCGTGTCTCGACATTCAGCAGTGTACAGTGCCGTCCCAAGCTACGGATACGAATTCCATTTTACTCGTCCCAGTGTTGCGCATTACCTAGTTGGCCGCCGCAACGTGTCTCTCCAGAATGACGACTGGACATTACACTCGCCGGAATAGGAGACTGCCTTCTCAAAGCAGCTACAACGTGCTCTTAGCCCCGGTCATCACTGTCAATGCCGGCTCCGGTGGCTCGTGGTCGGCAAGCGGGAGTTTTATCACTCGGGAATCGCATGTCATGGAGCCGCCCTGCCGTGCGACGATCCCGCCGAGGCGACCGCGCTCCGTTGCTTATCTGGCCTGCTGCTGCACATCACCGATGATGGTCGAACGTGTTACGTGCCTAATCGGCCATTCTCGCAGCGTCTCGTTCCGCGGCCGTTGATCACCCATCGAATGCAGCAAGTGACGGCGCTACCGTTGCTGCAACCAGCTCCCGGTTAAACGAGTGGCCAATATATCCCCATCTCTGCCTTCCGAAATGGACGCCGGTAGTGGATGGCAATCACCCAAGCTACGAGGTATATTAATACTACTACTCGTAGTACATGAATGTATGCCGGCACTGTAGGTAGGTGGGACACCACTGTGTTTGTACGTACATGTAAGTGGAAAGGACGCAAATACCATATTGGTCAACTCGCCTTCTTCAATCCGTTTTTTCTCTTTACCACTGTTAGTGAGCGGCGGCATTAGGGCCGACTCAATTGTTCATGATTGTGTGATCTGCTGCCCCTTACCCTAGAAAGAGACAGTTGTCCGCCTGTTCGCCATGAGGTTGTAGCCCTGAAACGAGGACGGGTCAAGATCATCCTGCCGCTATCCGCAACCGTCCCCACTCCGAGAAAAGCTTGGATCAAAGGTACCTGCGCAGTGACGGGATGGGCAGGATGGTCAAACTTCAAAGTTCAGGAAGCTGGCATGTGGCCCGTGACTTGAGTCCGTTGCCACGTATGCGGAGTACTAGTGTGTGGTAGCTAAACTACAATAGTAGGAGGCCATTGCGCATCAATAGACTACCAGTAGATATCCATAAGTGAGTTTCATTCAAATACTACCTCTTTGGTTGACCATGCGATCGGCAATGGAGTACTAGTATAGGTAGTCAGTATATTGCCTACCTAGCAGTGCATCATACCCACGGGATGGGGTGTGGGGTCAGAGACGGACGTGGTACTCCGTGCTGTCAGGACTCGAGCCTTCCAGCCGTCAATGGAATTTGGGAGTTGACCCGAGCCCGCTATCCAACGATGCTATCGCTGAAGACGGCCTGGTTGCATAAAGGGCGATTTGGCCGCGGCGGCGCTGATGGCTTGGCACATGGAAAGGCAATGCTGGGGATTTTAAGTTCTACATGCTCAGTGCGCTGCCAGGCCACAGCCTCGCTGATGTCAATTCTCGGCTCGGCAGGGCTGTGCCAAGCTTCTTGACAAGCTCGCGCCCGAACGTTTGCGGGCCACTCACGACAGAGAGTTTGCTGTCAGCCGTGTTCGTATTGCTTGGCGCCATTGTCTCGGGGTCCCGCGCCCTCCGGCACTGGGCACTAAGGACTTAAGGAGGCGCATAACGAACGCTACGGCGTACTTGGTGGTATTAAGAGATATGGCACAATGGCCAGGCTGGGGCTTGTTACGTATGTATGGGCCTCATCTCGTAACGCAGGCGTCGCAGGGGCGCCAGGTGGATGGGGCCCGTGGCTATTCCAGGAATACGATTCAGCAAAGCTTCCGACTCGATGGGGCCTTGTGACGACTACCTGTCCAGCATGCTCCAGCGCAAAATCTTTCCAGGTTTCCAACTTGGAACGCCTGCACTGCATTTCGCTCCTTGCCATGAGACGGTGCAAGTGCTGGCAGGTGCATCACCAAACAAGACGGCTGGGCGCGCCACGCCATGGGCCTGCCCCTTATCGTCCAGAGGGCAGATCACCAACGTGGGCGCATTGATTCGCCAGGACCATCGGTTCCAGGGCAACGCGACCGTTTACAGTGAGCCAGTGAGCCCGTGAGCCCGTGAGCCACTGCAGGCGAGACAACTAGGAATCCGAGATCAATGGCATTGGCAGTAGCCCCCCACTCATCAAATGCACCCCCTGAGCCGCGTGAGTGGGTGGCGCCCACCACCAGGAGGCCAAGGTCACTGCGCTGGGTCCGCGCTACCCCTATAGTACCTGCCACCCGTCACAACTCCGGCGGTCTTAGGCGTTGCCACGCGCTCGCGTCCCGTACTCCCCTTGTACTGCACTGCCAGGGCCAGTCAATTTCCAGGGGTCACCTCTTTTAATTGCCTCTGGCCGCCTCGCCCAGGCCGGCCCCGTTCCTCCGTCCCTCCTCTCCCTCTTTCTCTTTCCAAGACCGTCTCCAGCAAGAGATTTCCTCGCGAGCCTTCTCATTCTTCTTCATCTCCTGCTCTTGCACGCAACCAGCCAAGCAAGCTTTGGTGCGCAGGAAGCTTCTTTTTCTTCGCGGCACTTGACTTGACCCCCTGGCCCCATCCTCTTTGTCTTGACGAGTCCCCGCCAATTGCATATTCGCGCCCCTCCTTTACGACCCCTTGAACTTTGTTGCAGGACTCTGATTGTCCGTCCGCTCGTTTGCGCGTCCCACGCCCCAAAATCTTCCGTCTCCAGGCGACCCGTGTCATCAACGCCCTCGCCCACCACAACCCTCAACCTCCTCCCACCTTCGAATACCTCTCCCATCAGCGCGTCAATAATCCGTAATCAGTCGCCATGGCCGAGGAAAAGTCCCGTATCTCTGGCGATGCGCCCCGCGGCAGCAGCGCCCCGGTGCTGCCCACCGTCAACCCTCAGGCAGAGAAGAGCCAGCAGTCCAGTTTCTCGCTGCACCCTGGTTTCTACGTGGTGTAAGTTGCTGAGACGAGAACAAGTCCATGCTACTCTCTGAAACAAGTTGCTGATGATTCCCTTCTCGACAGTGTCTGGATTTGCTGCAGCTCTTCCGTGATTCTCTTCAACAAGTGGCTGCTGGACACGCTCAACTTCCGTATGTTCCCCTAGCTTGATATCCAACGATCCGTTGACGCATAAGTCGCTAACAATAAATGTACTTTTAAGGTTACCCCGTTATCCTCACGACCTACCACCAGGCCTTTGCTACCGTCATGACCCAGCTCATGGCTCGCTTCACAACCCTTCTTGACGGCCGCAAGAATGTCAAGATGACCGGCCGCGTATACCTCCGCGCTGTTGTTCCCATCGGCATCTTCTTCAGCTTGAGTCTGATTTGCGGCAATCTGACGTACCTCTACCTCTCGGTTGCCTTTATCCAGATGCTCAAGGCCACCACCCCCGTCGCCGTCCTCATCTCCAGCTGGATGGTTGGAGTCTCCAAGCCCAACCTCAGGCAGTTCCTCAACGTCTCAATGATTGTTGTTGGTGTCATCATTGCTTCCATTGGCGAGATCCACTTCGTCCTCGTCGGTGTCCTGTACCAGATTGCCGGAGTCATCTTCGAGGCCCTCCGCCTCACCATGGTCCAGCGTCTTCTGAGCTCTGCCGACTTCAAGATGGACCCCCTGGTGTCGGTCTACTACTTTGCCCCCATCTGCGCTGTCATGAACGGTGTTGTCGCTCTGATCTGGGAGATTCCCCGCGTCTCCATGGATGAGGTTTACCACGTTGGCCTGTTCACCTTCTTCCTCAACGGCCTCTGCGCCTTCATGCTTAACGTCTCCGTCGTTCTTCTGGTAAGCTCAGACCCATGTGAAACAAGATGATATCAACGGCTTGCTAACGCAAATTGCTACAGATTGGCAAAACCTCTGCTGTCGTCCTGACCCTGTGCGGTGTTCTGAAGGATATCCTCCTCGTCATCGCTTCCATGATGATCTGGGGCACCCAGGTTACTGGCCTGCAGTTCTTCGGTTACTCCATCGCTCTTGGTGGCATGGTCTACTACAAGCTCGGCTTTGAGCAGCTCAAGGGCCACATCGCTGATGCCAACCGCTCATGGGCTGAGTTCGGCGTCCGCAAGCCCGTCCTCCGCAAGCTCATCATCATTGTGGCCTCTGCCTTCCTGCTTTTCACCCTGTTTGGCGGCCTGGCCCCTACCTACGCGCCGGAATATGACCCGCGCAAGCTTGCCAACGAGGCGAGCACCCGCTTCGGCAGCATGGGGGGCAAGAAGTACTAAGCTACTCTTCTAAACAACTATCTGGTGTCAGGGTATCGGCTGTTATGGTCTCCCGCCATCTTCATTACATCAAGGGCAACGTCAAGGCGTTGAATTCGGCTGGTCACATGGCGATCTAGGCAAGGGCTAAAATCTGTTCTTTCCCCTTTTTCTTTTCCGGCGCCTTGAACTGAAAAACTGTTCGAGTACATACTTTCGCTGTTCTGTGAGACCTTTCTAATTTGGAGACTTTGAGAATTATGCTTGGAAGAATGTGGGTTTTACGAGTGTATAGCTATAGAAGCTGGGCGCAGAGCGCAAGGTCGGGGCCGCATGACTTGCATCACGAAAGGTCTAATCCGTTTACACAAAATCCTCTAGACGGCGTTGGAATCCATCGAGCATAGAAACGTATAAATGAAACAAACTTCAATTCCAACGTTGTACATATCATGGGTTTATGTGTGCCTTGTACGATTTTGTTGTGGTGACGAGTCGCAGTTCGACGCTGATTTTCCGAGCTTTGTAACTTCAATTTCGCCGGTGTGGAAAGTGCGTGTTACATCCTACCTCATTTGTGCTGTGTGACAAGGTTCCGTGGGTCTGGCATGTCTCTTCATTGGGATGTAGTATTGGTCTAACGTTTCGATGCAGGCATATTAGCTCGCCTTTGCATCAGGGTTCAATGATCAAGCGTCGACCACCTCGGTCAGAACAGATGCCAATGGCTGCCCAACGGTGTGATGAACGCCAGGCTCTGTATTCTAGTACAAGGAGTCTACCATGTTACTCGCATCGAGGGCACACGTCAAGGTCAGGACAAAGAAAATTCGTCATATTGAGCCGCCCGTCCCATGGACGGCCCGATGCCCCCCATGAGTCTACCTCGCCATGCGATTTTTTCCCTCCACCTGGAGCATCAAAATAATAAAGACGGGGGAGAGCGAGCGGTAAGCCCTCTTGCCCCTAGCAGAGGGCATCGACCCCACACCACGTCACTTCGCATTTTTCGACAGTCACGCAGCAGGCCATAGTGGTGATTTCAAGTGAACTTCATATTCAGTCCATAAACCGGGGATCCGTAAGTGCCACTCGATGCTCTATACATCCCGCAAAACTCCCTAACCGTGACGGAGGAAACGATACTTTTAAAAGCCTGTAATGTGAAAATCCCGTCAGCAAACTGAAAGAATATAGGACATCTCGCAGGGTCCACGAGTAGGTAGTTGGTAAGGTGGGAGGTGGGGTGGGAGGGAAACTCACGCAGAGGGGTGAAGAACCAGCGGTTCTTGCCGCTGGTGTAGCGCTCCTCCAGGACCTTCTTGACCGTCTTCTTCGCATCCTCACGCTGGCTGACCTCCTTGAAGGTATCGGCGGAAATGGTGCCCTTGAGGCCCTCGAGCTCGAGGGTGTAGCGAGTGGGCATCAGGTGGTTGTAGTTGATGACCTTGATGAAGGGCTTGATCTTGGAGCGCTTCTCCTGGCGGGCCTTGGACATGCGGCGGGTGATCTTCTCGGGGTAGCGCTCGATGCCGGCGACGACGGCGTGGCCGAAGGGGTGAGGCTTGTTGCCATTGTCGAGGGGCTGGATGATGACCACCTGAGAAAAAGAATTCAAGTCAGCCAAAAGTGTTCCTTCGTTCGTCTCCCATTGACAATCCAGTCGTAGGCAGTGCCTCTCATCTCATCGTCGCTCATGGTTCTTCTTCCAATGCATCCCCGCCCCTCCGCTTCCCATGCGCAAACTTTCTTCGACGAGCCGTCCAGAGGGGGGAGGGCAGCAACGAGAGGGGAGTCATTTCGGAGGCAATCGTACCTTCTTGCCGGCGTATCTGCCGCGGGTGATGATGGCGACTCGGCCGACCTTGAGGAACTTCATCTTGCCCTGTTGTCGCGGTCGGATGTGGTGCTGGGTGGTTAAGAAATCGTCGTCGTGGACCGTGACCGGGAATTTGGTGTAAAATTCGGGGTTTGTGGGCTTTGCAAATTGGGGCAAGCCAGTGGGAGCTAAGTTATCACGTGATGTGCATCTGGGCCCCATTTTCCGAGTTCTCAGGTTTGGGTGGTCCGTGCGCTCTGAGGTCGGTCAATCCAAGGTGCCGAGTCGGAGCTGCCGCCTCCCGATTCCCAGCGCGCGTTAAACACTCGTTTGAGTTGCTGAAGGAGGCTTCATTCACCCAACTCACGACTCTACAGACCTCATTGCGACTCGCAATAATGGCCCCTCCTACCTACATTATCTCCCGGGTCGCTGACCCTATTTTTGCCGTATTCATCGGCGTCTCTGCTGCTGTAACGCGCATCAACCGTGAGCAGAAGGCCAAGGGGAAGACGGGCAGCGAGGCTGTTCAGGATGCACTACGGTACGTTAATAGTGTCACAGGAGGCATACTCTGGCTTTCCTCCCTTCTTATCTCTGGAACAATTGCTCACAGATGTTGACACAGTCGTTTGGGTCTCTCAAATAAGTCATCGCAGTAATTGAATGGGTTCGGACACTGGGTATTGTTAGACATTGGCTGGTGTTCCTTGTCTACTTTTGGAACCTCGTCCCCCAGGACATGGCCGTGCTATTCACAACTAAACTCCGCCTCTCTATACCGCTTCCGACACCTGGCTTACTGGCCATACGCTGGCCCGTATTCCTCCTTCATGGCCTGCCGCACGATTTGTCCGCAAAGCTTGGCCGTGGGGTTGACACTCACGGCCAGGCCCTTTGCAATCTGATTCCCATACCGTCCGCCAAGCGCTAGATCGTGAGACGCTCCCTCCTCGAACTCCAACCTGGTCCATTGCGACTCTCGCCGCGACTCGTCCATGTCCAACGACCTGTGCGACAGCAACTTGGCCGTCTTCAAATAAATTGCAGCCCTTTGTGTATGGGCCATTGACAGTGTCCGTGCTGCTTGCGGGGAAAGAGGTGTGCCGAGCGAGGAAGGCGAGAGGAGTGTGACAGACCGTTCCAGGTCATTCAATACCCGTGTCGAGGCCGCCACCTTCTCTGCGCGGTCGGGTTGCTCGATCAAGGGCATTGGCATCCCCGTGGTCTCGGACAGCAGCATGGCATCCCCATAGAGCCTCCGGGCTATTTGTGCCCGGTTGTTCCGGGCGCTGGCGTAGCTGGGATAGTCCGTGATGAGGCCGTCCAAGTCAGATGCGCACTGCTTGTATTCTGCGACAGCGGTCTCGGCGGAGTTCTCAGACATGGACTGGCTGAGCTGTATCTCGAGCTTCTGGATGCTCTGGATGATCTGGCGCTCCTTGGCTACAACCCTCTCATAGACGCTGGTGTCGATAATATGGGGATCCCGCGGAAGAGTCTCATCAGTGATGACCCCAGCAGTTGGATTCGACTCGGGGTCCTTGATCTTCTCTAGCACGTTGATGTCGTGCTTGGTCAATTGGACGGTCGTCATGATAACAGAAAATGAAGTTTTCAACGTCAACGAGTTCGGTGTGAGATGGAGCAGCGCCAAATGATAATATCACGAATCGACACAATACCAATGCGTTCTCGAACCGGAAGTGGTGATAATTTAAGAAGACAGGCCGGGAAGATTGTGTCGAGCAGATATTACTTTCCCCCTTCCACCATATCCCTGGCTTAACAGGAAAACTGGAGATCCCCTTGCGGGCCGTTTGCTTTGAATCGTCTCAACAGCGCCAGTGAACAAGGCGTTGGTGACGAAAGCTGACCAAAACGGCTGTTGGGGGAGGTCGGCCACTCTCGGCTTCTGGCGGCTAGCGCCGTCGAGCGGCGTCTTTCCGCCGACCACCACCAAACCACCAACCACCCGCCGTGATATTCAACGGTACGTATTTGCTCTCTACTCCAGGTGCTCGGGAGTCCTGGAGTCCTGGAGTGGATCGACGGCGCGATTAATGGCAACGATGGGCTTGGACACATCGATGTCCGCCATAGGGATTACAACGCACGACACCTCGACCAGATCACGACTGGTGCAGGGTATCTGCTGAGATATCACACGACTTCCAGTAAACAGTATACTCGCACTACCCAGGATGCAACATTTCGATATGGGAGTTCTATTTTATTTCCGCAGTATCCGACCGTAGTAACGCAACAATACCGCGCCAGCGCCACACCTTCTTTTGCCCTTGTGGCACCCCATGATCTCATCATGGTCAGCAAGCCGCCGCTCGGCCCCGTTGGTAGCCGGGCCACCTCCGTTGGTTCCAGATGACAGCTCTTCTCGCCAGGGAGCCTGCGCAGAGCCCGTGCCGGTTGCCGTTAGGCTCCACTGAGCCTTGTACCGAGCATGAGCTTGCGCGGAGGGTTTCCGGTGCGGCCTCTGGCTATGCCGGGCAGCCCTCCAACTCGGATCTCACTCATCAAAAGTGTTAGATATGGTCATTATATACCACCATGCCGGACCTTCTATCCCACAAGTGTTTGTTTGTGTCATTCACCCTCGTCTTTCATCGAATACCCGACTCGAGTCTTTGTCTTGGGCTGGAACCAACATAAAATCTCTTCTGTTGTTCTCTGATATTTCTCTGATACCCTATTCTGCACACAATGGCCCCATCCGCCATCACCGATTCGCCGCCCTCCCGGCCGGCCGATCCTGCAGCCACCGTCAACACCTCCTACGCTATTCAGCCCCCGGCCAACTTCGTCGGCTACGACCACGTAACTTGGTACGTGGGCAACGCCAAGCAGGCCGCCTCTTACTACACAAGCCTATTTGGCTTCAAGCACATCGCCTACCGTGGGCTCGAGACAGGGAGCCGGTATTTTGCCTCGTATGTTGTCGCCAACAACAATGTCCGCTTCGTCTTCACATCCCCCCTTCGCTCGGCCGAGCATCTGCCCGCCGATGAGCCCATCTCAGACGGCGAGAGGCAGCTACTGAAGGATATCCATGCCCACCAGGAGAAGCACGGTGATGCTGTCAAGGATGTGGCCTTTGAGGTGGATGATGTCGAGGCCGTCTACAACAAAGCCGTCGCCGAGGGCGCCACGGCCGTCCAGCCTCCGCGCGTGCACAAGGACCCCGAGTTTGGCTCCGTGATCACCGCGTCCATCTGTACATATGGCGACACGACGCACACCCTGATCAACCGCAACTCCTACACCGGCCCGTTCATGCCCGGCTTCCGCGAGGGCAAGAAGATGACCGCCTCTGTCACCCTGCCCGACGTGCCCCTGGCCCGCATCGACCACTGCGTGGGCAACCAGTCATGGCACGAGATGGTCTCTGCCTGCGCCTTCTACGAGAAGTGCCTCTCCTTCCACCGCTTCTGGTCTGTCGACGACTCGCAAATCTCCACCGAGTTCTCAGCCCTCAACTCTATCGTCATGGCCTCGCCCAACAACCTCGTCAAGATGCCCATCAACGAGCCCGCCCCCGGCAAGAAGAAGTCCCAGATCGAGGAGTACGTCACCTTCAACTCGGGGCCCGGCGTCCAGCACATCGCCCTCCTCACGCGCGACATCATCACTAGCGTCACGGCCCTGCGCGCCCGCGGCGTCGAGTTCATCAACGTGCCCTCCAGCTACTACGAGACCATGCGCCACCGCCTCAAGACAGAGAAGCGCTCCTGGGAGCTCGTCGAGGACTTCGCCACCATCCAGCGCCTCAACATCCTCATCGACTACGACGAGGGCGGCTACCTCCTCCAGCTCTTCACCAAGCCCCTCATGGACCGCCCCACCGTATTCATCGAGATCATCCAGCGCAACGACTTTGAGGGCTTTGGCGCCGGCAACTTCAAGAGCCTGTTCGAGGCCATCGAGCGCGAGCAGGCCGAGCGTGGTAATTTGTAGATAGCTAGTGGTATGAGGAGGGGACCGGAGTAGAAGAATGGCTGGAGGAATCACTTCTCAACATGCTGCCCCAGACAGAAAGAAGGCGCACAGCACCATCATGAGGAACGACGAGACGTCCGTCATTTATTGAGTAAAATGTACCTTACGTATCTATTATTCAAATCGGCAAACCCGATATTTGTTTATCCCGCCCACCTTTGAAATGTGATCGACCCCGCCTGCGCCTAAACAATATGCCGACTCCTATGCAATTCATGAATCGTCAGATAATTGCTCCCCTCCCGTCCTATCCCAGCCATAGTCTGCCTCTCTATTCTGGGGCCTCGTATTCCAGAGTTGACGCTGTGTTATCGCCCTCTACCCATCCACAACCATGCCCCCATCTCCATTCTGCAGCCCCCCGTCCCCGTTCACAGCTTCATGATGTCCCGCGGTGCTGTTACTCTGACACCCAGGGCAGTTGTGCACCACCTCATGCGCAAAGACATCGCAGTCTATGCAGAAGTGGTTCCCGCACACCTCGCACGCATATCGCCCACTCTCGCTCACGCCCTTGATCTTGGTGGCAGCGCCCTCCCTCCCGCCAGCGCTCGAGCTTGGGCGTTTGGGGTCAGGGAACAGACACATGCACGCAAAGCAGGCGACAGAGCGCCCCGCATCAGACCAGGGCACCTCGACCCAGTTGCGCAGGGGGAATAGGTGGTGGTACGAGCGGGCGAGGTGGGTGCTCAGGATGAGGGTCAGACCGCAGGCCGGGCACTCGGCGGGAAGGCGGCAGACGCGGGCGGCGCACCGGGTGCAGGCGTAGCCCTCGCGGACGGGGCGCGAGTGGCACGCGCAGTAGCTGGTGGAGCCGCCCGGGGCGAGGGTGCGGCTGGGGAAGCCCATCATGAGCAGGCTGGCGACGCTCTGCTCGGCGGTGCGGGTGACGGGCGGGGTGGTGGCGGCGAGGAAGAGGTCGCGGTAGTGCACCTCGTCCATGGCGATGTTGTACTGCGAGTCGTCACCGGCGTTGGTGCGGGAGCAGAGCTCGGCGCAGATGGCCACCTGGGCCGAGAGGCCGACGACGGAGACGCGGATGCGGTCGGCGATGAGGTTGTTGATGGTCTCGTGGATGTCGCCTGGGTCGCTGGAGAGGAGCGCGCCATAGATGATGAGCACCTCCCTGGTACCGTGCGAAGGCGCGTGACTGTAGAAATTTTAATGTCAATCCTTTGCTGCTTGATACAGAGCATATATATATGCTGCTTTGCAGCTACTCACAACAAGGCGCCGCGGCACATCTCCAGCGCGTTCTGCAAACTCGGATTGCCCTGAGGATCCTGTCCCTCCAGCTCCTTGAGCTTCTCAAGGTGCTCTGCAGGGTTGCCTCCCAGATCACTGACCCGCACAGCGACACCATCTCTCATCCCCACAATGCCTAGTTGCGATATGGGATTCTGCTCAAAGAACTCGCGCACAAACGCGGCCGCGTAGCTCAGCGTGAGGCGGTACCTAGTGGGCAGCAGGTCCTTCTCGGTCATGGCAAACGACATGTCAAGCACGAGCACCACGTGTCGGATGATGCCGCGCTGCAGGGGCGTTGTGTCTCGCAGGAGCCGCTTCCGCTTCTCGGCCTCGAGGGCCGTCAGGTTGAGCAGACCGTCCTGGTCCTCCTCGGGGAGGTTCGTCTCCCACGAACGCTTCGACTGCTCCCACGCCTGTGCCGTATCCTTGCGGTCGCGTTTGCGCCGGCGTTGGCCCCGTGACGAGGCATTCCTTCCACTACGGCCGTGTCGGTCGCTCGGTTCGTCGTCGATGTCGTCGGTTACGGTGTGGTCCATGAGGTCGTCATCCGACATGTCGGCGGCCACGAACTCGCCGTCCGAGTCCGCCATGGTGGGTGGTGGGGAGAACCAAGCAGGCACGTGGTCAAAGGATAGTAAGAGATGAGGAATACGCTGAAAGTGTACAAAGCAGGCACAAGTTTGGGCGCAGAGCGGCCGCGGGGCCAGAAAAGGTTGATGATGAGTATCCGTAGTTTGGCGTGCACGGTTGCCGTTGGGCGAGGCTGTGGAATGTGGATAGGTACTATTAAAACAAATCGCAGCCTCGTGGCGCTCCACCACAGCTCTCGTCCACGCCAATAGGAAGTTGGGACTCAATATCTACATTTCATATCACTATTAGCACCTAGTTAGTCCATCAAGCTTTCAAGGACATTATTTAATAAGACATCTAGACTTTCTGATTAAATCTGGTAGCATCTGCTTCCCGTTTCAACCACATGACAAACCAACGCTCTTCGTGAAGTTCCCATATATGCATTACTCGCTTCTCCGGGGTATACTACGCGTTTGCTCAAGTCTAAATCGCCGCACTGGCGGATAGATCAGTCGCTATTTCAACTCTGGACAGTTCCCCAGCCCTCTATTCTCATTTCACCCCCTTCTCGATCTTCTTCATCCGCACCACCGGGGCCGTATACGTAGTCTCGTAGGCACGTAACCAACCCCGCGTCATGGCGATGCCTTGATGTTGGAAAAAAAAAATCAGTAACGCTCAGACATCATCCATAAGAGTGTCTCCGTCGATAGGTATGAGTCGTAAGTGTTGTAAAGTCGTCGGTTGTAAGGACAGATAAGAAACATAAAAAATGGAGCTAATGATGCCGCCATCCTGAAACGCCATTTCCGAGCAGGTATGAAATAGAAGCGTAAAGTCTCCAAAAAAAACGCGATTCGAATAACTCTTCAAGGATAGGTAGCACCGGTTGGCGCGGGCCAGTCGTCTTCCGTGATACTCGACCAGAAGATCCACACCAAGACGACGGACAGGAGCGTGAACAATGTCTCGAACATGGCGCCGTCGATCTTCCCATTCGTGCCGTCGCAAATGTACTGACTGACGACATAGTTAAAGACTTGGCCGATGGCAAAGAGGACGCCGGCAGCCGTCAGGTAGATCATGGGGCGGGTCTCGCCAAGGATGCGGAGAACTAGGATCGCTTCGAGGACGTAGAAGGCGACAACGAAAATAAGCGGCATGAGCTGGTAGAGAACGTAGAGAGCGATGTTGCGGTTCGGGGGTTGGTAGCTGCTGTCCCAGTAGTTGGTGAACTTGAAGCCGGTGTCCAGAGCGATGAAACCAGTGCCGATGAAAAGAACAGCCGCGGACCCGAGCATCAGTCCTATGGACATGGGCGTGCCGTCGTCAAGCAATTGGTAGCCAACAAGCGCATTAAGCATAAGCATCCAGGTCGAGGCAATGATGCCAGCAATGTGGATCGCCGTGAAGGCCTGATTGTAGTTAGTATATAAGCCATAATTAACACAGCATTTGCGTTGCTTCACGACGTACATCACGAGCTTTCTTGTCAAGCGGGAACTCGCCAACGGAGAAAATCTCGCATAGGCTAACGAGGATGTAGCTGAGCAAGAATAATTGCATCTCCCTAGTGTCGGGTTAGTAACGGGTTCGTTCCACTCGATCCAAGGTCATCGTACCTTCGTCCAACGGCTGCCTTTTTCTTCTCCGACTTGAGTAGCAAAAGAGCCGTGACCCCGATAGAAACAGCGCATAGGATAATCGACCCAAGATTGCCCAAGTGTCGATCGCCAGAAAGGGAGATGCCCTTTAGCTCACAGCCTTTCCACGGTCCACGCTGGCCATTGTCATCGGACAGAATCTAGAAATGTCTCGCGTTAGCATGTGCGTCCTAGCACAGAGTTGACGCGACCGGCCGGGAATCGTTTTCGGGTGCGACGAAGACATAGGCAACATACATTGCAGACCGGCAGGGTCGAGTCTCTGCAGAAATCCTGCGTGGAGATAACGTTAGCAGTGGCGGTGGGGATGCGAATTGAGTTTCGGGAAGTGACGAACGTGGAAATTACCAAACTGTGTCGACCCCATTGTGACTGCTAATAGGGTCCCAAGACCGCGACGCAACCACAACTGGGGATGAGGAAGTGAGGTTCGGTGTCGCTCAGTCGACGAGCGAGTCGACCGGAGTAGCGATCGAGGACGACGATGGAGGCGGAGGGAAAATCAGGGAAAGCGGAGACCAAGAGGAGTCGTCGCGGGAGGGTTTGCAACAATGGAGGCGGGCCAGGAGTACGGATAGGCTGTAGCGAATCGTGTCGGGGGGCGGGTTGGTGTCGCGAGGACCGCTGGGTGGCCAGAGAGACGCCTTCAAGTTGGGGTGTAATTTCCGAGCTGGAGCCACCCGTCTTTCGATCGCACCGAGGCCACAATTGTTCGGACCGCCTAGCCAAGCCAGGCTAACCCACCAAACTACTCGTAGCGTTTACGTAGTACAAGGGCGTTGCGCAGGGAGGAGTTCGCAGGAGGGGGACAAAAGAAAGCGAGTGGCGTCTCTAGGAAAGCCGGCGGTGGAATACTAGAAGGAAAAGAAGACACCAGATGCACCAGCGTGGAGGAAAATGAAGCAGGAGGAGAACTGGGAAAAGCCGGTTTCTGTTGCTACACCCAGCCAGCTTCCCATGCAAGTAAGGCCTGTAGCAAGGCCACGGCAGTGCCTGCCCGGAGCATGGATGATGGATTTGCTCTGAGGAGCTGGGGTCTGGGGCCGACGCAACTAACACGGGACCACCCTAAGGCAGGAACGACCGAGCTGAGTGGCTGAACCGAGCGACGGACACGCCCTGACTCCTGGCAAAAACGCCCTGCCGTGCCTGTGATTGGCTGGCTAGGTGGCTGGGGGGCGTGCTCCATGTTCCAGGTTGCCTTGGCGCCAGGTTCCTCGGCCAGGAATCAAGATCATGCCTATTGCTATCCGTAAAGCCGTCCTTCAATGACCCTTTCTTTAGAATGTGCACGCATTAGGACTCGTACCATTACGAATATACGGTAGTCGAATCGATAATGCCGTGGTGTTTACAGATACTATAGGTATTAACACTGAATGAGTTTGATCCAGCCTCGCTCAAGCTTCGGTGGAGTTCGCATTATCACATTCCATTGGTGGTATTTCTCACCGCCTTATAAAGACTTGCACGGCGGTTTAGGTTGTGTTTCTACCTAATAGCAGGAGCTACCTCATTTTCGCCTCGGGGGAAAATCGTGACCAAAACAAATCGATAGGGCTGCGAGTTCAATATGCCATCTAATAGTAAGCAGAGCAGTAAGAATACGTACATACATGGATACTGCTAAGTATCGAAGACCAGCTTTTCTGTCCTAGCGAAAATAATAGCTCCTCGAAGCGTTGAGACTTGGACCAAAGACCAGTGGAGCCAACAGTGGGCTCTTGCCGACCTTTGAGACAAACAGCTCTTCGTCAATGATCATGATGGTGACAGTGATGGTGACATGGCAGCAACTCATCAGCATCTCCACAGGCGGTGCATTCTGAAAATGTATGGAACTCCGTGTCACTTCTAGTCTTGGGACTAATATTCGTAGATACCACCACAATTGCACGCAGACCTGGTGCTCAGAGCTCCGTCACGAAAGGCCTAGAATGGGTTTCTCAGTCCCAAAGATGGAGAAATCGAGCATTTTATCGTGTTCTCCAGCACAAGCTCGTACCCCACCCGAGAGACATGTCTTTGACGACATTGTGCGGCTGGGGCACCCTCCACCGTGCACCTAGCATCATGCGTGATGAGCTGGATCCCAGCCAGCCACCTCCAGACAGCGTGCTAACGGACTCTTGTGTGCCCGAGACAACGCGATCTGATCATGCCACACCTTCTTTCCCGTCCGAGCACGGCCGCTCCGCCGTCGCCCGGTTCCCCAGCCCACGCGTCCCGAGTTCAACAAGTCAACTTAGGACGGGTCAGCGTCAGCCACTGCCTCGTCCGTCAATCACGAGGGAGGCTGTGGGTGTGGGTTGACCGAAAGATGTGCACCGCCTGCTTATTTATTTAGCGTTTGTGCTGTTTTTAGTTCAGTCCCTGGCAAGTTGTGCACGCTAAGCTATTCTAGGAACCACCCTCAACCTACTTGACTTCGACGTCATTCAAACCACCTGTCTGGCCATCAAGCTAGTAGAAACAATTTCTATATTCTTTCAATCAGAAGTATTGCATAGATTGGATAATTCTAGCAGCTGCGTCTTACTCATGAGTATACGAAGCTTGAAGGTGTTTGCCGGCCAATTCGTCCTAGACCCCTCTTCATTGCCACATGGCATGCATGACTTCGAAGGTGCTACGAGAACTACTACTCGTAGTAGTATTACTGCATGCTCTCCTCGTGTAAGCAATGCGATCAACCAATGAGTTCCCAGACAACGAGCTATTCGTAGCACTGCGTCCATTATTTCTCCAGATTTAGCAGCGACCCTTATCGGGATCTGGTTTCTGTGGACCACGCAAAGGGGTGTGATGCCGTTGGTCAAACAGAGGGAAGTTGGAACATTCGCGAACAGAGTGGGTATATTCATCCCTTGCCCAATTATTAAACGACGTAACCCATCAATCATCTACTTAGTACTATTTCGCTTTGCGTCGTGCCTTGAACGTCTTTAGGGGGTCACCCTTTCTTGACCCAACCTTGAACCCCCGCTTGCCCTTCTTCTGCCTCGACCGATCTCCCTTTCTCAGGGGAACGAACCCAAGCTGCTCCGAGGTAAGTCCCTTCTTGCCGTCCTTGGGTAGCAAATACTCCGGTACGTGCTTGAGATGAGGCTGCGACCTTGCCGTTCGCAGCTCACCGTCGTGGCGGACGTGGCTAAGTTCGGTGGGGTTCTCCTCGAAATACCTAGATTGTCCATGTCAGCGAACGCCCGAGTGCGGATATCACAGATTAAGGCATACCGTTTCAGCTTTTCGCTCTTGAGAAGCTCTTGCCTCAGCTCTCTGGTACGGGCCTCACGGACAGCCACCTTGGTGACAGCTCGCAGAGCATCGTTCATGCGGTAGCGGAACGCATCGACCTGTTCCTTATTGAAGTTGTAATCCTTGACTTCCTTGCCGAGCTTCTTCTGCTTCCGGATGATTTTCCCCAATACTCTCTCGTCATTCTCTGCCGTCTTGACCGTAGTAGGCATGTGTTTCCGGTAGAGGTTCTCGGGCACGACGAAAGACAGAGCCATGCCGTTCTTCCCCGCGCGGGCTGTCCGTCCTATCCTGTGTGTGTAAGAGGATGCCGTAGTCGGCAGGTCAAAGTTGATGACTGTCGCGACGTTCTTGAAGTCGATTCCTGGAGATTTAGTCAGCATTTGTTTATAACACTCATCCAGCCAGTGCACATACCTCGTGATACACCATACTCCGAGTCCCGCTTGACCACCTTCCGCTTCTTCTTGGGGTGCTTAGCGTCGCCGTCCTTGTCTGCCCCATCTTCGGCCGACTTCTTGGCACCATCCTCGCCGTCTTCGTCCTCGTCCACGTTCAACATCTCACTCTTCTCGTCCGAGGCAATGATGATGTCGTAGACATTGCGGTTGAACTCCTCCACGACGTGTATCCTCGAGTTGACGGGCAGCTCCGAGTTGAGAATACAGCTGCGGATGCCAAACTGCTCAAAGAACAGTTTCAGACGGTACGATCGGTCGATGTCGGCGACAAAGATGATGCATTTGCCCTTAATAAGCTGGAGCTTAAAGATGACATAGGCTAGGAGAAACTTTTCGTCCTCGCCGCACCTGGGACTGGTTAGTATGTGGCGACGATAATTCAGAGGGGGGGTAAACCGTACTTGACGACGTAGTGTGTGATTCCCTCCCCATCCGCCTCTGGCTCCTCGAGATCTAACAGGGTTGGCTCGCGGTAGAAGATCTTCTTCAGGGCGTCCAGCTCTGCCGACAGCGTTGCGCTCATCATGATAGTCTGCACTCCCTTTGGTATCGACCTCGCGAGGTTGTCCATGTCTTCGCTATATCCGTACGACAGAATGAGGTCCGCCTCATCAAGGATCAGAAACGTTAGGTTCTCGAGCGACAGCGCGGACGAGTCGACATTGCTCCACGCACGCGCCGGGGTGGAGATGACAATGTCGGGCGAGTTGGAGAGGAGGCTTCGCTGGACGGCATCGGAGAGCTTGTCCGTCAGCTTGACGGCCTGGATGTCTTTGGCGCAGAACGCAGAGAATCTCTCAATGGCCTTGAAAACCTGGTCGGCGAGCTCACGGGTCGGGACGAGGACCAGCGCCGATGTCGTGGGCGCCGGGGAGGTCTGCTTCTTCTTCAGGATGGACGCCAGCAGCGGCAGGACATAGGCGGCTGTCTTGCCGGAGCCGGTCTTTGCCTTGCACAGGACATCCTGGCCGGCCAGGCCGAGCGGGATGGCCTTGCGCTGGACGAGTGTCGGCTTCTCGAAGTTTTGCTTCGCAACGCCCTGCAGCAGACGTTCGTCGAGGCCAAAGTCGGTGAAAGAGATGTCGGCTTCGGTCTTTGCGCTGCCGCCAGTCTTTTTCTCCTCGGCGACAGACGTCGGCCGGTCGTTCTGGTCAAGTTTTCGCTTCATCTTGGACGGCCGGGCAATGGTGATGCGTCGACGGGACAGGGTTTGCGTGTGCGAGGATGGGCAAAGCACTGCGACACTCAAAAAATTTCCAGACTTTTTTCTGGGGTCGTTGCACGGCTGCGGGGCCGTTGGCGGTGGTTCGGCATTGGTGGGGCTTTGGGCCAGGCTGCTCAGTGCTCAGTGCAGACCGCGTCTATTGATAGTAGTAACACGTACTCCATACATGAGTACGAATACATGCCCGCCTTTAACGTGTCATAATCGTGGCATTCTTCTGTTAATCTATTCAATTAGGCCTTTGTGTTTTGTGCTCATACTGAACGGTCTAGATTTCTCTTGGAATTTGCCTACAAGCACCTATGCGTCCTGGTGGGAATTTGGACCTCGCCTGCATGTCTGGCACAAGTAATTTCTGTCTCAGATAGAACTGGAATGTCTAGATCCATACTCCGTAGACGTCCAAGAGCGGATATTTGAAACCTACCACAGATATATCAGAATTGTGGATGCAAAGAAAACTTTGAAAATATTCATAGTTTCTATATACTACTTGAAATCACCACAGAGGAGTTTTTGTTTCGCCTGTGTGACTCTCTCCGTCTTGTGAGAGGTCGCCACAGGGTAGCATGCCACGAATGCAAGGCTGATAACGCAAGTCCAACCTCCCTATCTAATCGTTATACTGACTTGATGGCAACGGAAGAGAACATAGAGAAAACAGTGGTCGCAACTTGACATCTACTATGTGGCTGACACCTGGGCCTCCATATCGGGGACATACTCATCGGAGAAAGCACATGTCCCAGGTATTGGGGCACATGTGCACAGTTCACGGGTCAAGCGAACAGTAAGCCTGCTCAGTCGGCAGGACTCGAAAGTCAAGACGGGGAATTCAACGGTCCGGCCTAGCAGGAGGCACAGATCCTCTCGCCTTGAACCAGCGGCAGAAGTGCAAACGGGAACACGGGGTAGCGGCGCCGCATTGGCCCTAGACCCGACAACGTCCGGTGACATGCCCTCCGTCTGTCAGACCGCCAGTCCGGGGGGACGTCTTGTGACGTCGCTCACGTCGCTCTCCATCAAGGTTTGATGGCTCGTTCCCCGGTTCCTCGCATATGCCACTGTTTGTTGCTGATGACATTCTCTGGTACCCTCAACGGCATTGTTCTGACTCGCTAGAAGACGTTCACGAAGCTCTCATCCCGCCTCTCGTACCCATAGGAGACCCTCCCCCTCCCCCTCTTTGCTTGAGGCACATGCCGGCACCAGGTACCATGGCCCCCGGCTTTGTCGGGCATGAGGCAGTAGTGGTTTTGAATTTCTGCGAGGCTCGAGAATTACTATGAACTGGTACCCGCAGCCTTCTGTCGCCTGACGTCGCCGCCCCCACCCCTAAGTTGAACCAAGGGCTGCCTGTTCCTCGCACCGATAGGCAGGATGGGGAGAAGGCCTTGCACGTGAGGTTGGCCCCATCCTGGGCAGGCCAGTATCTGGATGATGATAGGACGACTGTGGGGGAAACGAGGGAGGGATCGCCGGTGGCTGCGCGCTGGCTGCGCGGTAGTCTGCACGCACGCAGAACACAGGGTTGTCTCGGGTGCCGACCATGTTGCTGCCACGGATAAGAGGGGACAGGGCCTGAAAGATTGCTGCTTGGTCAACTCTGTACAGTGACATACTGTGCAGGATCTCGACAGCCTCGCAGAGTGGCAGGCATATGCATTTTTAAGTTGGGTGAAGGTTGTCTCGCCATGTCTTGGGTTGATTATATGGTAAGAGACAGGTGTTAGGTACAACCTGCTGAACGGATACAATGGAAGGATTTTGTCTTATCGACGCAGACGGATTGGACGGGGCTCCGCGGACTCCAGTCCAGCTCCCAGGAGCCTCCAAATCCGGCTGGGATTCGCCAGATCCCCTTTTCGCTGATCTGGAAAAACACCATCCCGTCTCCTTAGCCTTGCTGCTGTGCTGCAAACTGGCCCTAGCTGTCAGAGAACCTCCGGGGCGAAAGAAATTCGGTCATTTCAATTCTCTCTCTCAAAAAAAGAACATTCATCTTTCTCCCGTCCGTTAGGGAAAAACCTGTCCTGTGCTCCTCCAACTCACCTCTTTCGGCCGTCACACGCTCGCTTCCACTCAACCGTCGCCCGTCTTTTTGCCCAGCGTGCGTCGTCCGCGTGTCTCGCCCACGTCCACGGCCACCCTAGTCTCCTGACGTCCTGGACTCCTGGTTCGCTTCTCCAGCCCGCCTCCAGATTCTCGCCCTTTTGCCCGCCTCTCCGCCCCTTGGCATCATCGTGCGTCTGGCCCACCCCTGCGGTTGCGCTTGTCGAAGTACGGACGCTCGTGGTGACTCCCGGATGGTCATCTGCTGTTCTCCGTCCCTTGCTGTTGCGCGAGATCTGGACAGCCTGGTCCCCGACGGTCCCAGACGGCCCCAGAAGGAGAGTTACGGGAGTGCCTGTCGCCAACGGGAGCCACGATTGGAACGCCAAAACGCACCCTTGCTCGCACTGTACCGCCCGGTGTCTGGGAGCCTGTACCAGCACTGCACGTTGCTGCACCTCACAGTGAGAGCCACTGCACTGCTACGCTCGCTCCATCCCGTCGAACCAACGGATGAGTGACGCCTGAGGAAAAGCCACCCGGCCTTAGCACCCACTACCATCCACTGCCATCCACTGCCACCCACTGGCGCCCAGACCCTGATTGACTCTTGTCTCGTCACGGGGCCCATAATTGTCTCCGCAGGCAGGCCGGCCGACGAACGTCCTCTCGTTCCTCTCCTCCTCCTTCTCACCCGGTGGCTACATTAGGCCTGCCGTTCCTCGACCCCTTCCCTTTTTTCTTTTAAATAGTTTGCAGGAGGGCGCTGCTGCTTCACAGCCCCAAAACCACCCATCATTCCCCCACCGACTTCTACCCGTATCCCTTCCAATATACCCCTTCGCACCTTACCCTCGCGTTCTGGCCATCAAGATACCGACTCGGCTGCATCGACGTCATTGCTAGCGTCCCACCAGGGCGACGCCGCCCACTATTACCACGACCACGACCACGGCCATCAGCGCCATTCCTTTTCCGACTCTGGGTCCGACTCATCGTGGACCGACACGGGCGACATCGGTGAGCGGAAGGCCGACGACGACGACCCCGTCCGCCTCCAGCTCTCCAACGACGTCGAGGAGGAGTTGCTAGCCCACGTCCAGAATCGCCATCGCAAGTCCCAGAAGAAGGTCCGCATCCAGGGTCCATCGCCGGGCCCATACGACCGATCCCCCACGGGTCGCGCTGCCATTGACAAGGAGGCCATCGAGGTCCCCCGCTTCGTCCCCCCGGCCCCCACTCGCTCAGCACGCTGCATCGGCTTCATCATGTCGGGTCGTTCAGGTGCGGCCAAGGGCCTCACGGGCAAGGCCCTTCTGTACGCTTCCCCAGCATCATCGCATCGGGTTTGCTCCCATGCTGACCTCCCCGCAGCTACTTCACCAGTATCTTTGTATCACTGGGTGTCTTCCTCTTCGGCTATGACCAAGGTGTCATGTCGGGCATCATCACGTAAGCTTATCGCCCTAGACTGTTCGCACTGCAATATCGATTCGATACTAAACCCGTGACTCGCAGCGGCCCTCACTTTGTCGACTACTTCGGCCATCCGTCTAAGGCCCATGTGGGCACCATGGTCGCAATTCTGGAGATCGGTGCCTTCATTTCCTCTCTCGTAGTCGGTCGCGTCGGCGATATTATCGGAAGGCGACGCACCATCTTCTACGGCTCCTGTATCTTCTTCGTCGGAGGTGCTCTCCAGACCTTCGCCACCAACATGGGCATAATGATGCTCGGTCGAATCGTAGCCGGTCTCGGTGTCGGTGCCCTGTCCACCATCGTGCCCGTCTACCAGTCTGAGATTTCCCCGCCGCACAACCGAGGTAAACTTGCTTGTATCGAGTTCTCCGGTAACATTATCGGGTACACCACGTCCGTGTGGGTCGACTATGGCTGTGGGTTTATCGAGAGCGACCTGTCCTGGCGCGTCCCTCTCCTGATGCAATGTGTTATGGGTGCTCTGCTCGGACTCGGCAGTCTCATCATTGTGGAATCCCCGAGGTGAGCATGTTTGTCGCCTATACATTATTGGCTATGCTGACATGAAACAGGTGGCTCTTGGACAACGATCACGATGAAGAAGGCATGGTCGTCATCGCTAATCTCTATGGTGGCGGTGATATACACAACCAGGTTGCTCGCGAAGAATATCGTGATATCAAGATGAACGTCCTGCTCCAGCGCCAAGAGGGCGAGCGATCCTACGCCGAAATGTTCCGTCGTTACAAGACCCGCGTTTTCATTGCCATGTCTGCCCAGGGTCTGGCCCAGCTCAACGGCATCAACGTCATCTCCTACTATGCACCCTATGTGTTCGAGTCGGCCGGCTGGGTTGGACACGATGCAATCCTGATGACAGGGTTGAACGGAATCACCTACTTCCTCTCGACCATCCCCCCCTGGTATCTTGTCGATCGATGGGGCCGACGCGCGATCCTTCTCAGCGGTGCCATCCTCATGGCCGTTTCTCTCTCACTTATTTCGTACTTCATCTACCTGGACATCACATGGACTCCTAGGATGGTAGTGCTTTTCGTCATGATCTACAACGCCGGGTTTGGCTACTCGTGGGGTCCTATCCCTTGGCTCTACCCGCCCGAGATTCTGCCTCTCAGCATCCGGTCCAAGGGCGCAAGTCTGTCGACTGCGACCAACTGGGCGTTCAACTGGCTGGTTGGTGAAATGACGCCCATTCTGCAGGAGTGGATTAAGTGGCGCCTGTATCTTGTCCATGCATTCTTCTGTGTGGTTAGTTTTGTGATTGGTAAGTCTTGTCGAGCTAGCCAACTGTAGACTTATGACTGACCTTGTCCTGCAGTATACTTCATTTACCCCGAGACCTGCGGCGTCCGTCTCGAGGACATGGACTCTCTCTTCGGAGACGCTAGTACTACCATGGGGACTCCTTCGATCCATGGTGCTGAGAGTGGCTCTCTGATGCGCACTGGCTCGCCTATGGGGTCTGGCCGCGGAATCGGGCCTTCCAGCGCCATCCCCGGCCTCTCCCTCGACAGCGAAGCGGACGAGGATGCCAAGGCTCAAATGCAGGGCGGCGGCGGCGAGGACCGAAACGCCAGCGGATGGTTCTCTCGTATGGTGAACCGTGGCCGCGCCAACAGCGGTGGCAGTGGCCAAGGTCGCTATGCTCCCCTTGGCCAGAATGATGACGGCAACCGCAACAACAACTCGACCAGTCGCAACTGATTGCATCGAGCATGACTTTGAATAGAACTTCTTGCATATAGAGGGCGTCTTGGGGTATATTTTCTAGGCCCCCTTTTCACGGAGCACGATAGCACAGCGAGATGAAGAGTTTCAGGATGCAACTGACATGCTTGCTACCCGCCCAGCCGGCTCATTCGGCTGGAGATATGACTATACAGCGTCATGGTACAATGGCGAAGATCTTTAGATCGTCAGCGGAAAGAGGACGTGCGCGGAAGCCATGTCTATGACGCGATAGAAGCGCATTTAGACTGTTGTTGTGGTGGTCACGACGGCTCGTGCCGTCTGGATCTTAATTACTTTCATGTGCGGGTTATGGGGAGGATGAGCATACTAGTAGATACCTAGACGACATACGTACTGATGTCGCTTAAATGAGTTGGCTTCTTTTTTATTCGAACTGACAATAAGCGTCTAGCTGTTCAGATTTGTAACTTACTTCTGAGAAACTCAATTGTCATTTGTATTAGGTAGTGTTCTACGAAGCAGGCGTGCGGCTTGGTTTCAATTACTCGTGGTGGCAGTACTGTCGCCTGGACTGAGTGGTCCGTGCGAACCGCGAACTTTCAACCCAGAACGCACTTCCATCTACCGTCTCTGTTCAACGTCACGGCCACGGCGCAACTCGCAAGAATTTCACCAAAGGCCATGGGCCGTTCTTTATCATTCCCATCATGACGGCTAACCAGGACATCATTCACGCCTACCGCCGCCTGTACCGCGGTCTGCTCCGGGGCGTGCAGTACGCCCGGCCGGCGCGGTTCATCGCACGGGACCAGCTGAGGGCGGCGTTCCGTGAGCCGGGGGCCACGCTGGATGCCGAGGGCGTCAAGAGGACGGTGTGGTTCCTGGAGGCGGCAGCCAAGGAGCGCGGACTGGAGCACAGCATTCTCAAGAACCTGATCGAGGTCCAGCGCAAGAGGGCTCGTTCGCCGCCAGAGTGGAGGAAGTCTCTGCGTGAGAGTCAGACCACGAAGGGAAAGTGAGTTTCATCTCCTGGGATGTGTCCCTCTCTGAATATGCCAGAGTTTGGGGGCTGGTTATGCGTGGAGAGTGCGTGTGCTGACGGTGTGTAGGCACACATTTGCGGATCACAAGAGGACGGCATATGATCACTATGAGATGACGGTGGCTATGCTGAACAAGACTATGGGCTTGTGCCTACGTTGAGGAGGCTCCCTAAGGGGATGGATGGATGACTACTGACCCGGGTCCGATGGATTGGGTCTGAAACGAGTCTTGGGATCACTGTCATCTCTGGATCCGGAGGTGCTATTATGAAAGCGAAGCCCAGCACGCACAGGCAAGGGACCTCAAAGAATAACCCGAGAGCTTCCTCGGGAGAACTAAGGATAAGGAGCTTAGTATCATCAGCTCTAGTCTCTGTGTACATTACTAAATTGTACTATATGAACAAATAATAAAACTGGCCTTGAGGGGCCAGAGAGATGGACGGGTCAAGCCCATCCACATCTCAAATGTATTTCTACAGTGCCTAATAGACACATCTCATATATAGGTATATCACACTACCGTCCAAAACTCCTGATAATGCTGTGACTCCCACACGCGCCAGCCACCTATGCCACGTCTAGTCCTACAGGTATTGCTACAATTCCAGAGTCATGCTCCGTCGAGATTGCTAGTCATCGATGGGCTCCTGGACGTCTACATCTAGCTCATCGAGTATAAGCTGGTCTAACGTCGAGCCGTCCCGCGCGTATACCCACTGTCCCACTGCCGTGCCTTCCTTGTCGCCCTGGCCATCGCCACTAACGCACCAATCGTATCGCTTCGGCCCGGAGAGAGGTGATGATAGCCAGATCTGCTTGTTCGGGGGCTGCTTGTTGAGGACGTAGGTGCCCTTTTCAGGGATGGCGATGGTCATGACGCCGGACTGCATCAAAATGTCAGCAGCTACTCTCTTGAAGTATGTTTCTCAACGATCGGAGGGGCCGAGTACGGAAAATTCAACGTCAACAGCGTCTGCCTGATCCTGAAGGTCTTCAAACTTCATAAGGGCGTTCTCGAGCCAGGCATCGGCCAGCTCGTGGTACTCGTTGTCTGTCAGTTCGACAGGCTTGGCTGTGACCGGGCTTTCTGCAGATGCTGGCTTGGAGGGGCTCTGCGTGTCAGGCATGACGCCCTTTGGCCGGATAGCGCATGTAGAGAAGCATGATCTGGAGGGAAGAGTCGACTTGAGGACGCTTGACGGGGCCGCCAATGCTGGCCGGAAGCCTGGGCGGCTGGCGTGGGAGCTCCGAACGGCGCGGGCGATGAGGCGACAGGATGGGACGAGACGTGACCGCGACATGGTGATTTTTGGGGTCGAGGCTCACTTGACGGGGCTGAAACCGACCAAGATGCTAATCGAAGACTATTATAAGATGAGGATTTTCTGCAGCCGAATTGCTGTTGTGGTTGCGAATATCGGAAACTCAAGATTCAAGCTGCTGTCGAAAAGATGGCGCCAGCGTCGCCAGCTCCCGCGTGCCGGTGACACCATTGGCCCAAGCGTCACTGTATGTCGTACGTACAGCACACGGCGACAACCCCACCACTCCATGCTTCAACAACCTCTCGTGCCACTTCACGTCACCGTTGGCAGCGACTTCAAGGGACGCTGGAGGGGATGACAATCTTGCCTCGCCCGCCATGATCAATGCTTTCTTGGTCTTCAACGGCCAAGGCCAGCCGCGGCTGACCAAGTTCTACACACAGCTGGCAAGTTAATGCTGCCCACCCTCATTTGCTTTGCGCCGAACCACCAGCTGACAGCAGTGCGCGCATAGGAGACGAGCATCCAGCAGCGGCTGATATCCGAGATCTTCACCCTCGTCTCTAACCGGCCCTCGGGCTCCTGCAACTTCCTCCCCCTTCCACCGCTCCTCGCCGCCTCCGGGACCTCCCACACCTCGTCCGAGGAGCAGAACGACGTGCCCTCGCTCGTTACGTACCGTAACTACGCGACCCTCTACTTCATCATCATCTCCACGTCGACCGAGTCGCCCCTCGCCCTCATCGACCTCATCCAGGTCTACGTCGAGGCTCTCGACAAGCTCTTTGAGAATGTTTGCGAGCTCGACCTCATCTTCAACTTTGAGACTCTGCACGCAACGTTATCGGAGATGATTATCGGCGGCGTCGTTGTGGAGACGAGCCTCGACCGTATTGTAGCAGGTGTCAAGGCGCAGGGTACGGTGGCCAAGCGTCCCGTTAACGAGGGACGCGGCACGGGCATAGGCGCTGGACTTGGGATGGGTTCTAACTTTGTCTGGACAGGGCGATGAATCGTCATGCGGGTTATGGGATTTGATGGGAATATGGTATTTGTTTTTCTTTTTTTTTTGAACCAGTATATATATATCCGTACAAAATGCGCCAGGATGGGAGTTTTTATGACACCAGAACGCCAGTATATGCATCTTATGGTACACTTGGGTATTACTTCGTCTCCGATTCCAGCTCCGACTCGTCCTTCTTCTTCGGATTGATGGGCGCGGCGTCCTTTCTTCGCTCGTATCGCTTCTCGGGGTCCATGATACCGAAGAGGTGGGCAGCTTTCATCAGAATCTGTCATGCGAATTAGCAATGCTCCTACGCTGCAACCCCTAGGAAACTATACCTCTTCAGATGGCTTGTACTTTTGCCCCCACCATTCGAACTCGGCAAAGAACAATGCATATATCACAGTAGCTGGATACGGGTCAGCGTGTGAGCTCGGCGACGACGCGGGACGTGTACCGACCTGAGATCATAACGAATCGAAAGATGCGGACTCCCTTATCCCATTTCTCAGAGTGATGCGCCAGATACACCCTGCGCTTGTACTTTTTCTCGAAGCGGAGCTGCTGCTGAGGGCTCAGCTCCTGGAAGTTTGGCGGCCACACTTTTCTCGTCTTGTAGGGGTTGTTCGCCATGGTCAGGGGCGCTCGCCTGGCGGGCTCACCCGCCGACTGGGTTAAGCGCCTCAGGGTTGCTCGAAACATGACGTCGGATGACCTTGTCAATGGCGACAGCAATCGTTCGAACGGGGTGTAGGACGTGTGTGCGACGGAGTTCTTTTGCGACTCGGGCGTCTGGGCCAAAGCCGATGGGTTGCGCGCAGAAGCGATTGTGGCGCTTCTCTAGCCGCACCGCCACGTCAGTCCCGCGTTGTCCGGTTGGTGCGCCACGTTTTTGATCCCTGCGACGTGCCCCGCGATTGGGAATTTCACCCCTCCTCCCCCCCAAAAAGTCGATCGAGGAAAGAGTCAGGTCTCTGTGACTCAGTTTTTCCTGTCGAGGGAGGCGAATCCAAATACTACGAATTCCCTCATCGCTGAGGTGACCGACCGTCATCAAGAGACCCGTACAGCCGCCAGCACTTTTGGCGCAGAAAATCTCACAATGGCGACGACAACCCCCGTCAAGGCCATGGAGGATCTCCAGATCTCCAAGACCAAGGAGCTCAAGGGTGTATGTGAAGCTAAGGTTCTGTCCCCCCCGCGGGCGCATGTTCTGACTGTTGGCAGACCGAGAAACGAGACACCCTGATCGCCATCGAGAAGAAATACCAGAAGAAGTGGCAGGAGGACCGCATCTTCGAGAAGAATGCCCCGACGACGCAACAAGTGCCCCTTCACTCCATCCCCGCCGCCGAGCTGCGCGCGCAGCAGCCCAAGTGGTTCGGAACCATGGCCTTCCCCTACATGAACGGAACCCTGCACGCCGGCCACTCCTTCTCGATCAGCAAGGTCGAGTTCGGCGCTGGTGTTGCCAGCATGCAGGGCAAGCGCGCGCTGTTCCCCATGGGCTTCCACTGCACCGGTATGCCCATTAAGGCCTGCGCTGACAAGCTTGTCAACGAGATCAAGCTGTTTGGCAAGAACTTTGAGGGATATAACGCGTCCGCTCCCGTCGAGGAGAAGAAGCCCGAGGCCAAACATACTAAGGAGGACCCGACCAAGTTCACGGCCAAGAAGGGCAAGGCCGCGGCCAAGACGGTCAAGATGCAGTATCAGTTCCAGATCATGCAGGCTGTTGGCGTCCCCACGGAGGATATCCATCTCTTTGCTGATCCCCAGCACTGGCTGAAACATTTCCCCCCGTTGGTACGAAGATTCTATCTTGGCTACCTTATCATAGCTAACCTTTGCCTCTAGGCCATCCGTGACCTGACCAACTTTGGATGCCGAATCGACTGGTACGTACTTGATACCCGTCCTTAACCCATTCCAAATCCAATCTCTAACTAATCCATCCTCTAGGCGCCGATCGTTCCTTACGACTGACGCGAATCTGTACTTCGATGCCTTTGTGCGATGGCAGATGAACCGCTTGAAGGAGCTCGAGAAGATCAAGTTCGGAAAGCGATACACCATCTACTCCATCAAGGACGGCCAGCCTTGCATGGACCACGACCGTGCGGAGGGTGAGGCTGTGAACCCGCAAGAGTACACGGCTCTGAAGCTCAAGGTCCTCGAGTGGGCGCCGAAGGCCGCCGAGGCCATCAAGGGCAAGGTCCCCGAGGGCGCCAACGTCTACCTGGTTCCTGCTACTCTACGACCCGAGACCATGTATGGACAGACCTGCTGCTTTGTCGGACCGAAGATCAACTACGGCATCTTTAAGGCGGGCGAGAACGATTACTACCTGGTTACCGAGCGGGCTGCGCGCAATATGGCCTACCAGGGAATCCTGGAGAAGGAGGGCGTCATTGAGAAGGCTGCCGATGTCCAGGGCTCCGACATTGTGGGAACGCTCATCCATGCTCCTCTCTCCGTGTACACCGAGGGCGTGAGGGTCCTGCCCATGGAGACCGTGCTGCCGACAAAGGGAACTGGTGTGGTCACTTCTGTGCCATCTGATAGCCCCGACGACTATGCCACCGTGGCCGACCTCGCCAAGAAGGCCGATTACTACGGTATCAAGAAGGAATGGGCCGAGCTGGAAGCGCCAGCTATCATCAACACGCCTTCGTACGGTGATAGGTGCGCTCCTTTCCTGGTCAAGAAGCTCAAGATTGCCTCTCCCAAGGACACTAAGCAGCTGGAAGAGGCCAAGGAACTGGCGTACAAGGAGGGCTTCTACCAGGGTACTATGATCATTGGAGACTTCAAGGGCGAGAAGGTCGAGACGGCCAAGCCCAAGGTCCGGAAGCAGCTGATTGATGCTGGAGAGGCTTTCGCGTACTCTGAACCGGAGAGGAAGGTTGTCAGCCGATCGGGCGACGACTGCATTGTGTCTCTGATGGACCAGTGGTACCTGGACTACGGCGAGGATTCTTGGAGGGAGACGGCCCTGAAGTGGGTCGACAATGCCGACGGTAAGGGCCTGGAGACGTACATCCCCGAGACTAAGAACAGCTTCGAGAGTGTCTTGAACTGGCTGAACCAGTGGGCTTGCGCTCGTTCTTACGGCCTGGGATCAAAACTGCCCTGGGATCCCCAGTTCCTTGTGGAGAGTCTGAGTGACTCGACCATCTACATGGCCTACTACACCATTGCGCACTACCTGCACAAGGACCTGTTCGGTCGCGAGAAGGGCCTGGGTAACGTTGGCCCGGAGCAGATGACTGATGAGGTCTGGGACTACATCTTCTGCCGTCGCAACCTGGACGACGCCATCCTGAGCGGTTCTGGCATCCCCAAGGAGACCCTGGAGAGCATGAGGCGCGAGTTTGAGTACTTCTACCCTCTGGACCTGCGTACCTCCGGCAAGGATCTGATCCCCAACCATCTGACCTTCTTCCTCTACGTCCATCTGGCCATCTTCCCGCCGGAGTACTGGCCCAAGAGCGTGCGCTGCAACGGACATCTGTACCTGAATGGTAGGCGAGCTCTCAACCCGAATCTTATCGTTGACTCTTATTAACTCCAATACTAGGCGAGAAAATGAGCAAGAGCACTGGCAACTTCATGACCCTCAACGATATGACGGCCAAGTATGGTGCTGATGCTTCTCGTATCGCCCTGGCTGATGCTGGTGATGGTGTCAACGACGCTAACTTTGAGGAGGATGTTGCCGACAACAACATTCTGCGTCTGTACACGCTTCGGGAGTGGAGCGAGGAGATGGTTAAGGAGCAGGATCAGCTCCGGACGGGAGAGATCAACAACTTCCAGGATGCTCTCTTCAACAACGACATGAACGCTATCGCGCGCGAAGCCATGGATCAGTATGCTGCCACCAACTACAAGCTGGCGCTGAAGGCTGCGCTGTACGAGCTCACCAGCGCCCGCGATTTCTACCGTGAGGCCTGCGCCGCTGCCAGCATCAAGATGCACAAGGACCTCGTTTTCCGCTACATTGAGCTCCAGGCTCTGCTGATGGCGGTCATTACGCCACATTGGTCCGAGTACATCTGGCTCGAGGTGCTCAAGAAGGGCGATACGATCCATCACGCCGCCTTCCCCGAGGTGCCTGAGGCTGACCCGGTCCTGTCGGCTAAGCGCGACTACGTGCGCATCACGGCGTCTAACGTCCACTCGGCCGAGGGCCAGCAGCTGAAGAAGAAGGCCAAGGGCAAGGAGACGGCGTTCGACCCCAAGAAGCCCAAGAAGCTCACCATCTACATGTCGGATAAGTGGCCCGAGTGGCAGGCCAAGTACATCGATCTCCTCAAGGGCATGTGGGACCCGGCGACCAAGTCAGTCAATGACAAGGAGCTCAACGGCAAGATTGCCAAGATGGGCGAGATGAAGAAGGCCATGCCGTTTGTGCAGGGGCTGAAGAGGCGTCTGCAGGCGGGCGAGCCGGCGAGCGCGGTGCTGGAGCAGAAGCTGGCGTTTGACGAGAAGGAGACGCTGAAGCAGATGATGCCCGGCCTGAAGCGCACGAGCGGCCTGGTGGCCCTGGACGTGTTCGCTGTCGAGGAGGGCGGCAAGAAGGGCGTGAACCTGGTGGACGGAAGCACGGTGGACATTTCGGCGCCCGTCGCCGAGAACGCCCAGCCCGGGTCGCCGACGTTCCTGTTCGAGAATGTGGAGGCATGATTTGACGATGACGATGCTGCTGTCTTTGGTCGAGTAGTGGCGGAGATAGAAAGATATACACTGTAGACGAGATTTGATGCCTATGAAAGAGTTTCGTACTTATCTAGCTACCTAGACATCGGGCAACGATTCTGACAATTGTGACGATATGAGCGACAGCGACGTCTTAGCTGTGGAGCGCGAGTGTATCAGGCTGAGGGAAGCGACGTCATTCTCCTTCAGCACAGCCTTGGCATGCACGACGACGATGGCCTCTCCAACAACATATTACCTTACCCGCCGACGTCAGCCTCCTCATGCGCAAGGCTGGGTCTGCAGGCATCATAGTCGGATTTAGCTCGTCGGGGGAATGGCCGACTGAGGGCCTCATGCTGATGAGCAGCAGCACTTACGCGTCGTCTCGGTGGTCGCTTGGGCGATGGTGGGACGCATCGCGTCGCCACTTGTTGGTTGCTACCCATCTGAGGATGATCATCACCGCCATGATAGCCATCTCCAGCCGACTGCAAGACGGATGCGAGGGGAGACCTTTCAGTGTTGGCCGTCACCCCACGCCTTCTCAGCCACAACTGGCTGTCCCACCATCACCACGAACGCCCACATGGAGGACGCCTGTTGTAATACGATGGTAATAGTTATTATATGTTGGAGGTGTCGGGCGGGAGGGCCACGATCCGTACGAGTGTATCCGTATTCAGGCGATATTACTGCGAGTGATTATCATTTACAAGGAACTAGGGCCAAAAGCGAAAAAGAACTAGGTACTGTGTACGAGTAGTATCCGCAGTAAAACCAAAAATAGGAAGAAGGCCTGACCTGGTTCGTCTTGGATGTAATAACGCGACCGTTGAGACGGCGTGGAAAACAAGATTTTTGGCGGCTCGGTGGCTTGGGGCTTGTTTCGACGCTTCTCCGCCGTGGGGAATACGAAAACTTGTAACCTGCAACGGCCCAACGGGGATCCTTCAATTGGGGATGCCTCGATGTGACGCGGGGCGAGTCATTAATAACCCGGTTCTCTGGGATTTGGGCGAGCGTAGGTGTTCGTATGCGTGAGAGGTATCCCTGAATCTGGGCAAATGGCAATGTGTTGATGGTGGCCCGATGGCCCATGGGTGTAACGCTTCAAAGTTGGGAAATCCGAAATCTTGGATCTTGGATAACACTGACAAGGGGGGAAATTCCACAAGGGTCGAGGACACGAGGTCTCGGTGTTGCAGCTGCTAGCCTGCTGCTTCACACCACCTTGAGATCGGCGATGCACGTTGGGCCTTGGGTTATTGTCCAACGTAACCAATGCGGCCCGCATTTGCTATCTCTGCTGCTGTTCTTCTGTTCCTCTGCGAACGGGCTGCATTATGGGTCGACGGCATCAGTATTAGCTTCATGCACGATTGACTGAATTCGCTGCATGTGTCTCGTATTATGCCACAATATGCTATGTAGCAGTCAGCACCTCGTGCCGCAGTCTCAGTCTCGTCAATTGCATCAGAGACAGAAGGCTGTCGGCAGCCCTTTCCACTGGCTACAACTGCATATTTCGTGCTCGTATGTACTATTGTTATTCTATTATTACTCGTACTACTACATCCGTGCTATCGTACGCGTACGCATAGCCTGTAGGACGGGCCTGGACGTCTGGCAGACTGACGGCTGAGGAGTCGGCTGCTCAACGGACGGGCTGTTGACGGCCTGCGACTCACAGGAGGCCAGTCAACGACGACCGTCTTGCTCCATCTGCCCCATCTGCCGCGTTTGCCCTTTGGGCCCATCACGCCCCATCATCACACCAGTGACCAGCAGACTCACCAGTGGCACCGAGTCTGACACCACCGTTCGGCAGTCGACGAGGCACGGCGAGAGTAGCAAGTTAGCAACCTGGTTGGTATCCGCATTGTGGACCGGGGTCAGGGGTAGCACCGTTGTATTGCCTCAACTCGGAAAGGGCTCGACCGAGTCCCCACGGCCAAGGTCAGACAAGGTCAGACCTTAATCGCGCTGCAACCCTCTTCCAAAGCGTCCAAAGCGTCCGAAGTGGTTCCAAGATCCAGTTATTGCCTTGGTGCTGCCCAGCTCCATCTGGCCCAGATCAAGCTTCACCTCTCTCGTTTCCCCCCCCCTGTGCCCACAAACAACAAAAAGACGCCGGACGTCATAATACGCAACTTCCTGCTCTGTACGGAGTATTCCATACGTCTTCCGATTTGGTTGCTATTCATAAGTCGCCCGCTCCCAACCCTGGCTCTTGAACGAAAGCTGCTGTGCAGCCAAACAACCACATCGTCCCACGTCGAACACTCAGACCACACTGCTTGCTTGCTACACGTGCTAGCACTCTCAGTCCTGTCCCCGCTGGAGAAGATATTCCGCCAAGAAAAACGATATTAGCTCCCGAGTCGCCAAAAGCTTGGCCAAGATACATTTCAAGATGCGTCCTGCTCAGCTATTACTCGCCGTTGCCGGTGCTATCGTCGCCCAGGCCAGCTCTGTCGCCATCGTCCAGGGCGAGACCACCGTGACGGTAAAATGCGATGATGCCACAACGACGCCCGGAAGCTCCTGGACCCCAACCAGCTCGTCAAGTTGGTCCACGTTGAAGCCCACGCCTGGGTTCCTCAACACAACTAGTATGGCTTTCCACCCTTGGTATCTGGTTTATACGCGCGGTACTGACCAACGATTGTAGCCGTCACCACCCCAACCGACGCCTCAACGGCACCACCCGACGAGACGGGAGCGAACCCCCCTGGTCCCACAGCTGGTGCCATCCACCAGCCGATGCAGGCCTCAATGGCTGGACTGTTGGGGTTCGTGATTGTCGGGCTCATCGCGGTATGAGGTGGCGGGGTGCTGGGGGAGGGGGAAAGCAGTTTTCGTACCTGCATGTACGCAGCGTTGATTTGCGGTAGAACCGCCGAACATTGATACCTTGGGAACGGATTGGCGTTGAGTTGATACCACGGCCTACTGTCGGCAAACCCGATGGCTGCTAGTTAATCTTTGAATAGTAATGAATTAAATAGATCCTATCCGGAAACAGAGATAGATATGTGCCCATTGCGTAGCACTGAGTTGACTATGGGTGTCTTGCTGGTCAAAGCTGATTTGGATACATAATCTCTAGCGATTGTCTTGAGGGTCGCTGCCTCATCTAACCATGGGGTTCCTCATATTTCTAGGCGCAAGGCCTCTGGCGGCGTCTGGGCACTGAGACAAGAGGTTTGGGATGCTGGAATCTGGGACATTCCCTTAACATTGGCCTGCTCCTCATGGTAGTGCGAGGTCGACGGTATAGCTGGTATGGGCGGGCCTTGTTATGAGCCCTCCCATCTCTCGTAGAGGATATCTACTGTTGTCTTTGGCTCGCCTTGATGCATAAAGCAGCGGGCGCCATCTCCAAGGGACAATCGCGTATGCGCAAAGTAACCTGGGGTGGCGTGGCTGGTGCTTTGGGTGCAAGGCGACCTTGTAGTCCCGTCTTGCCCTTAAAGGCCCATCCCGTGGTGTAGAGACGGCGGTCTCGGGGAACCAAATTCTTGGTGCGGACTCGTGAATTCTCTCCATGGTGTTATACACCACAGTCATTTGAACGCTCAGGCGGTGACAGCAATCGGGGCGCCTGAGTCACCGGCCGGAGGCGGTTTGGGAAGATCATCCTGGAGGCACGTTAGTCCATCCTCTCAAGTTCTGATATCTAGGGGAAAACCCACGAGGTCAAAGATGACGCGAATCATCAGGCTGCAGCTGGGGCAGACGGCAATATCCTGCTCGTCGCGAAGGTCGTCCAGGGCGATCTGGAAGCGGTCGCCGCAGGGGCAAGGGTAGTGGTAGAGCTGGAGAGCCTCGTCGAAGGTCATGTCTTCGATCTCAATCTCGTCATAGATGGAAAGGTTCTCGTCGTCGGACATGGTGACGGCGTTGAAGTTGCGTAGACTAGACAGAAACTTTGGGGCAGTGTGTAAGAGCAAGTGGTTGAAGTGGAAGACCCAAGGGTGTGCGACGCCCCGCGATGGAGGGAAAAAATTTACCCCACAGATGTGGCTGTGCGATGCACACATGTGGCTTGGGCCTAGCAGGTGTGGCTGGAATCACATGCTGGCCGACAATGCGTGGGGGAGCAATGCGGTCAGCAGCGTTCCAGTGCGTTTAAACCGAGGAGCTCACACGTCAAGCTGGTCATCGTGACCATGTGCCGAGACAACCACGTTGCTTCCTCCCATCATCGCCTGCTACCCTCCACTCCCTACCCCAGATGAAGCCCGCTCTGGGGACGCCCGTTATCAATTGCGACTTTGGTTGAGCCTGGATTCTGGGTTTTGGTTTTGGATTCTGGGTCCTGGAGTTCCCGCCGACGGATGCGCTCCTGAGTCCTGAATCTCCCGATCCATCGCCTCCATCGCGTCTCTTCCAGGGACGACGACACCCAACATGGCTGGCCAGTCCAAGCTCCCGTTTATGAGGGACCGCACCGTGCGCAGCATTGTCATGGACCTCACGCGCCTCTACCTCTCCCACCGCACCCGCATCTCGCGCGCCATCTGGATCACCCTCTTCGTCGCCCTCGCCAACCGCATCCGCCATGCCATCTCCGAGCAGAAGGCCGCCTCTGCGCGAGACGCCGCCCAGCGCGCTGCCCGCCGCGGCACAACTTCTACCAGTGCTGGTGCCCCCGGCGAGACGCCCCGCAAGAAGGTAGAGCTGAACCGCGAGTTCTTCCGCTCGCTGCTGCGCCTGCTCAAGATCACCATCCCCGGTTGGCGGAGCAAGGAGACGAGGTTGCTCATCAGCCACAGCTTCTTTTTGGTCCTGCGCACCCTCATCAGTGTGCGCGTGGCCGAGATGGACGGAGCTATTGTCAAGGCGCTGGTCAAAGGCAAGGGCAAGGAGTTCCTCAAGCGCATCTTGTGGTGGATGATCATCGCTGTCCCCGCTACTTTCACCAACTCCATGGTAAGAAAGCCCTCAGTCATGTGCGATCGTGCCCTGTAACACTCGCTGATATCTGGCAGCTGTCATACCACCAAGCAGAGCTGTCCCTGAAGTACAGGACGAGACTTACCCAGCACATCCACGACAAGTACCTCTCCAAGCTTACATTCTACGGCCTCTCTGCGCTCGACGACCGGATAAAGAACCCCGACCAGCTGATTGCCGTCGATGTCTCCAAATTCTCCAATAGTCTGGCTGAACTATACAGCAACCTCGCCAAGCCGCTGTTAGACGTGGTAAGTAAATGGATCCGTGCACAAGATTCATGGGGCTTGTTTAACTGACTGGCCTTTAGACAATATACACCTGGTCTTTGTCCCGGAGCGTTGGTGGTGAAGGCGTCGTCTTCATGTCGCTCCTTGTGCAGCTCTCCGCCAACGTTATGCGCGCACTAACGCCGCCGTTCGGCAAGTACGTGGCTGACGAGGCCAGGCTGGAGGGCGAGTTCCGATTCCAGCATTCCCGCCTGATCGACCACAGCGAGGAGGTTGCCCTGTACGGAGGTCACGATGCGGAGAAGGACACCCTTGACAAGGGCTACTTCACCCTCATCAAGCACGTCAACTACATCCTGAGGAGGCGATTCTACCACGGATTTATGGAGGACTTCGTTATCAAGTACTTCTGGGGCGCCCTTGGTCTGCTGCTCTGCAGTGTCCCCGTCTTCGTCAAGATCCCCGGCCAGGTAGCCATGAACATGGGTGACAGGACCGAGTCGTTTGTCACCAACAGGCGCATGCTGCTATCCGCGTCTGACGCCTTTGGCCGCATCATGTTCTCGTACCGTGAGATTATGGAGCTGGCAGGATACACCTCGCGTGTGGCTTCCTTGCTGGATGTCATGGATGATATTCAGTCTGGCCACTTTGAGAAGAAGCTCGTCTCGTCTTCAGGCATTGAGGACAACGAGGCGGTTCTCAAGGGCCGCGGCACTATCCACGAGAGCAAGGACATTACCTTTATCGACGTGTAGGTCTCCATTCAACGTGACTGACAATTTTCTTTGCTAACTTGACCAGGCCCATCATCTCGCCCAATGGTGACGTCCTCGTCAAGGCGCTGTCCTTCTCTCTCAAGCACGGTGACCATCTGCTCATTGTTGGTCCCAACGGCTGCGGCAAGTCATCTCTCTTCCGTATCCTCGGAGGTCTGTGGCCTGTATACGGCGGCACCGTCTACAAGCCCCCCTTCAGCGCCATCTTTTACATCCCTCAGCGACCGTATCTCTCTCGCGGCTCTCTCCGCCAGCAGATCATCTACCCCGACTCCCTGCGCCAGATGCGCGTCCGGGGTGTCACCGACGCCGACCTCCTGTCTATCCTCAAGATCTTGGGCCTCGAGCACCTCGTCGACCTGTACGACGAGGGTTGGGACGCTGAGGCCGAGTGGCGCGACGTGCTCTCGGGCGGCCTGCAGCAGCGCGTTGCCATGGCCCGCCTGTTCTACCACCGCCCGCGGTACGCCATCCTCGACGAGTGCACCAGCAGCGTCACGCTCGACACGGAGAAGACCATGTACGACAACGCCAAGGCCCTCGGCATCACCCTCATGACGGTCAGCCACCGCCGCAGCCTGTGGAAGTACCACACCCACATCCTCCAGTTCGACGGCCAGGGCAACTACGTCTTCACCAAGCTCGACGCCGACAGGCGCCTCAAGCTCGAGGACGAGAAGGAGGACCTCGACGTGCGTCTGCGCCAGGTCCCTGAGCTCGAGAGGAGGATGGCCGAACTCGAGGAGGCGAGGGGCGAAGCGGCGAGGGCCGAGCTCGAGGTCGAGACCGAGGCTGCGTAGAGAGTAGTGGTCGGCCGGCTAGTCAGGCTGTGTGGAGGAGTTGTACACTTATACCCCCCGTGATGGGCTACTGATATACCAGCAAGCAAGCATGTACGTTTAGGAACACTACACGCATAATCTTTGTGTTCTCAAGTCATGACCTTATAGAAATGCCAAAATTGTCATCATTCTTGTCTCGCGATTGCTGCTAGAATATACCGTCCGTCTACCCGATTTGGTCCCATCCGCATCGCCGTGACCAGAGTCACTCAATTTCTTTCTCGTCTGTCTCCCAATCATCTGACTTGCTCTCATCTATCGTACCCTCATCTATCAGCTGATTGGGGTGGAAACGACAAAACTCTTCGTGGACGCTATTATCTTTGTCTATGATTTCCCGGTGATCGGCACCGCACTCGTAGCAAAATTCGTGTCTACACTGGGAGCCTTGGGAGGTCAGTAACGCTCTCGAAAAAGGGGCCAAAATTTGCCATTTCTCTCCATGCGGCCGTCCAAGGTCAGTTGTTGAAGCTGCATTCAGGTGGCGTCTACCGAGCGCGTCCTGTGCAAGTGTGTCCCCGACCCCAAGGCTTCGCGCAGATCCAGCAGAACTGGTTTTGGCACCTGGTGCCTGGTCAAGTTAGCTTTGACTTGGAAAGGCATCCAGATGGGATCTTGAATGTAAATGCGTGTGTAGGACGCACCCATATGTCCCGAGCGCGGGGGAAATATATCTTGGACAGAGACGACTGAGAAAGGGGCTCAACTTACAAGTCATGTGTGCACTAGAACAGTCAGTATCACTCGTCGCTTTTTTTTTGGGCTGGAAATGGTTTGACACTCACCAACCTCCGTTCTTCTCGATGGCCCAGTGGCATTGAGGGCAAGGCTTGGTCGTACGGTGGACAGTGTCTTTGCTCATCTCCTCCTCCATCTTTATCTTCGCCGCATTCCGTCGATTCAGGTCCATCATCTCCTTCCTTTCTCGTTCCTTCGCCTCACGATCCCTGGCTACCGGATCCTCGGCCTCTGGAGCAATATCAGCGTCAGTCTGACCCTCCGACTCGTCCCGCTTCCGTTCGAGCCTCGATTTGAAGCCTTCCGGGTCCTTCTTCAGCCGGTCAAACTCGTCGCAGGTCAGGTCCTCGTGCCAGGCGTTCTGGTGGTGGAAGCAAGATCGGTGTCCGTAGTGTCTACATGTCACAATCGGATGGTCGTTGCCAGACTCGTGAATCTGGCCAAAGCCGCAGCCTCCCGTGCACCAGACAAAGTTCTCTACCTCGCCCACGGAGGCTCGGAGGACCAAGGTTTCATACCTTGCTGGATGTTAGTCCCCGACCTTGTGTCATGAAAGAGGAGGGGTTGTGGGTTTACCGGACGAATGTCTCCTCATCGGCGTGTCTCTGTACATCCATGTATTCCAGCCGCTGCTGACACTCTGGGCAACGGATCTCGGTCCATAATTTGCTCTCCAGATCTGATCTTATCGAGGACGATACGCATGCGGAGCAGGTCTGTGGCTCGTGGGCGCAGAGAATTGAGACAGGAAGCTGAGGGAACTCTTCGGAGACTTTTGTTTCCGAACACACGACGCACTCCATTTAGCTGGGAGAGGAGCTCTGAGTGCGAGGTTGGTCCGATGACTTTAGGTCGAATTCGAAATCCGCCAGAATGGAGTCTGCAGCAGGGGAATAGAAGCTTTTTCTCCGGTTGGAACCCCGATCCATGTTTTCCCGCGAAGATGATGGTGTTCCTTCACACAAGGATGTTTCTGATTCTAGGAGGTCATTCAAGAGTGACGGGTTCGTCTTGTATCGGAACGGCGTGCGTGCATCATTGTCCACGTTGTCGTTAGCACGACTCAGAGGAGACAAGGAACCGTTTAATCTAGCCTCCATTGCTGCATCTTGGTCTCTTTCAAAATCAAAATCCGCAAGGATGGACGGATTCAAGGCCCTGTAGAAGCCCAGATTGGTTGCTCTCATCTTTGTGGCGTAGACGCTGCTCTCCTGTGGACAAACAGAAGTGGGTGGATATAGAGACAAAGTTGAAGATGGTCGACGAAACTGATAGAAGCGAGGTACTTAGGTAGTACAATGGGGTTGGAAATGGAAGAAAGCGAATGAAAGGCTGGTGGAAGAAAGCAAGGAATCTTGCAGGATGCTGAGCTCGCAATGCAGTGGCTGGGATTCAGGGAAATGAGAAAGATAAGTGAGGGTTGGGTGACGGCATTTCACCACGATAGATAAAGAGAAAGGCAGAGATACCTGAGAAATACCCGAGGAGCAACTGGCCCAGAGAGCTAGTGAGTGCTTGAGTTGGTGGACAAGCGCTCGCCAGCGAAGAAGCCAACGGCGAGCGGTGCTTGCCTCGGATATTGACCCTTCCTAGTAGTTGCCGTTAGATGCCAAAGACCCCAAGAGTTGAGGCAAGATCACAGTTTTTATTTTAAAATAGTCCTTTTACCTATTCCTCAGCCCCTGGAAAACTTCAGATATTTCCCTTAGGCGTTTTAGAGGTACAATACGTTCACCCTACCAGCGATGCCATCGCAGAGCCTTTCACCCGCCCAGAGAATGAAATCTTAGACCCCCTGATACTCGTCACTTATGGAAAGCCCATAGTTGCCACCTTTCCGGTCTCCTCTCGGACCAGTTGAGAAGATGACAGGCGTAAGAACCAACTTTCCCCTCGCAGAAGTCTTGACGCTGCTCATTGGTGCCCCATCCGACAAGTGTCCGTTGTTTGCGTAGGACCACGGCGTCGCCGGTCTTATTCTTCTGTCCAATACGACGCATGAACAGCCCTGGGACAATAGTGCAGACGTAGAAAAGCCTCTCTTCAACCTCCTCCCGCGAGAGATTGGCACCCATCTTGGAGAGATTCAAGGTCTTCCTGTTCTGAAGCAGGTCCTCAGTGTCCATGGTGTCCAGAGATGTGAAGAACTCTCGGACGGTCGAAATGTGGCCGGGTCGAGTCTCAACGCAGTAAATTTCCGTTTCTTTCCAACACTGGTGAACAGACGTCAGAAGCTTTTCGTTTAGCTTCATGGATGGCAAGACGCAGCGTTGTTTGACTTCTTTGACGAGCCGCGCATGACTTTCTGGTTCGCGAAATATGGCCAGGATGTCTGCTAGCTCCTGTGAAAGTTCCCGCCCTCGTTTTCGGCGCATGTCTTCAAAGCCGGGTGCCGAGACCAGGGCATTATATGCTTCAGCTTTCCAGCTGCGAACGGAAAACAAGTCTTACCCTTCCCGTCAGTTTATGTTCCCTTATACTCGAACGGTGCCCCAATGGGACCAGGTAAAACATGTCACTCACCTCGGTTCGGCTCAACCGCCGTCGTCAAAGAATCCTCAATGAGTCGAATGGTTTTTGTGTAGTTAAGAATGCAGCCATAAAGGTTGCTTTCAATGACATTGTCCCATAAATGTCTCAAGATCAGAGCGACAAGGATATCCTCGTCAGTCTCAACGTAACCGGAGGCATTGACTAGGTCAGTCTGCTTTCCAATGGCTGCCTGGAAGCTCTTGACATCTCCCGGCCTTCGGTCGGCCATTTTCAAGATCTTGCGGACCCCGATCTCCTGGTCATCGAGCCAAGGTTTCATCAACTGGGCCACCAAATCTTGAACTGACCCAACAAGATCATCGTAGTCCTGGTGAATGATGAGCTTCGGGTTGTATAACCTTATCGGGGTCATGGTCCGCCTACCCTTCCCACCTCGTCGGGGGTCAAGTCTCTCAGATAGGGCTGGAGATTGAAGATGTGTGTCTGAGCGGAGTCTAGCTGATCCTTCAGGTGGCGGTTCTCCTCCCAAAGTGCCTGCCCCTCCTTTGTGAGCGTCTCCAGAATTGATTGAAGGCTGACTGCCGTTTGCAAATGCCCGTCTATCAAGTCTCTAGCTCTCTCGAGACTGTTCTCAAAGTCCGGGGTGCTTTGAGACGCCATGATGTCAGCGCCGCCTTTGTCTTGTATAGTTATTCTAGCGATACCGGGTGGGAGAAAGGAGGGGAGAGAGGAGGGGAGAAGCAGTGAGATGGGGGAAGGAGAGAGAGGGAAGTGGGCGGCGAGAGTCCCAAGTGGTGCAAACAAACAGAGGGACTCCATATACAATAAATTCTTTACTGAATATATAAGGAATAAGGTAGGTACTTATACCGGGGAATCTGAGGTCTTCTTTACCTGACCATTCTGTTGTCAAGAGAAGCTGACAAGCAGCTGCTGTCACTGCTGCCGGCTGGCAGCCCGCAGGCAGGAGCCACACGCAAGCAATCGCGGGTGCTCTTCTTCCAGTTTCCATCTAAATTTTCTTTCAAATGCTTTTCACCTCTTCTAAATCCCAGGCTCATGTCTTGACTCTTTCCTCATTTGCTTACGGGACACCATCAGGAGTAGGAGCTACACCCTTTTCCTGGTCGGCCTCATCTCTCCCTCTCACAACACATCCAACCGCTGCTCAGAGAGAAGAGCTCTTCCGCAGATGACTCTCTGAAGGATTTGGAGCCATTCCTATCCTCTCAAAGGTATTATGTTCCGGGGAAGAATTCGTCCCTTGTCAAGAGCCTGTCCAGTCCACCGCCCTGATCTCTAAGAACGGAGTCATCCGCGAAAAGTTGTTTCTTTCGCCACTGAAACTTGAGACTAATAAGTTTTATAGATGGATCTTAATTTCAGTGAGCGTAAGCTCATCGTCGGCATCGATTTCGGGACTACCTATTCTGGTGTGGCCTGGGCAGAGACCAAACGGCCGGACAGGCTAACGGCAGTCACCACTTGGCCCATCAGCAAGTTGATTGCCGAAGGCGAATCGTCTGACAAGGTGCCTACAAAGCTGAGATACACCCCAGGCGGCGGGGACGAGCCGGAATGGGGTTTTGCAATTTCAGCCACCGCTCCTAATGAGGAGGTTATCGAATGGTTCAAGTTGTGAGTCTTCTACAATCCTACTCCAATCGGCGGCACTCACTTATAATCTCATGATTGTTATCTAGGGATCTTGACCCTTCCATTGCACCCCAAGATCGCTCAAAGTCCAAGGACCAAGCCCGGCAGGGACGTGGTCCCGATCAGCTTGTTGCTGATTACATGTCGCTCCTGGGCAATCATCTCATGTACACAATGCGCGAGAAGCTGGGAAAGAGCGTTGTGGAAAGCATCCCCATGGAGTTTGTCGTCACTGTGCCTGCCATTTGGAGTGAGCTGGCCAAGGAAAAGACCCGGCTTGCATTTCTTCGGGCCCCCATCATTGGCACCTCAAAGTGGCCCGTCCACCTTGTGTCAGAGCCCGAGGCAGCGGCGCTGTACGCCTTGAACGGCATGGCCCCTCACAGGCTCAAGATTGGCAACACTATCATTGTGGTGGACGCCGGCGGAGGCACCGTGGATCTCATATCCTATACCATCGTCACATTGGACCCGACCCTCGAGATCGAGGAGGCAGCTCCTGGTTCAGGGGGTCTCTGCGGATCTACCTACCTGAATCAGCGGTTTGCTAAGTTTCTCAAGGCCAAACTAGGCAAACTAGACGGCTTTGACGATGAGGTTATGAGCGAGGCTATGGAAATTTTCGAGAAAAAGGTGAATCCTACGCATTTGCTCCTGAATCAAATACTAACATGATTTGTAGGTCAAAAGACACTTCACAACAAATACCCCTAACGAAGAGACCTTCATCATTCCCGTAGGCGGCCTCTCCAATGACAAGGAGCTGGGAATTAACCGTGGCCGCTACGCACTAAAAGCCTCCGACGTCCGCGTCATCTTTGAGCCTGTCGTTCAAGAAGTAGTCAAGCTCGTAAAGGAGCAGATTGCCGCAACTAAGACCTCTATCCGTGCAGTCCTTCTGGTCGGTGGATTCGGCGCATCCAGCTACCTCAAAGAAAGCCTCCGCCACGTCATCAAAAAGGAGACTGAAATCATGCAGCCACCCAAGGCGTGGCAGGCTGTTGTCCAGGGTGCAGTCATGAAGGGCCTCGCGAACATTGCACCAGAGGCGGCCAAAGTCGCAGTACGAAACCGCAAGGCCAGAAGAAGCTATGGAGTCCAACTAGACACAGCTTTTAATGACACAGATCATGGCCACCTCGATCATGACAAATATTGGGATGCGAAAGAAGAAATATACCGCGTTTCTATTATGCAGTGGTTTGTGAAGAGGGTGCGTTTCCGTTGTGGCTATGGTTGATAAATACTAACTCGATGCCCACCACATCAGGGTGAACAAGTTTCCGAAAAAACTCCCAGCATTATTGACTACTCCCACTGGAATCCAGTAAGCAGTTGCCAGCCAAAAATGTTGGCTATGGACATCTACAGCGACTATGCCAATCGAAAGCTCAAGGGTCAGGTCATTCAGAGGGACGAGCATGTGCGACAACTCTCAAAGGTACAAGGAGATATCAGCCACATCCCCGAATCACATCTACCGAGAAAAATTGGGAAAGACGGGATCACCTACTATAAGTTCAGTTGCCAGATCCGGGCGGTGTTCCAGTCTGCTTCTACGCGCTACTCACTCTGGTACGATGGTAAGTGCTTTCAAGCACAACAATAAACGAACGGCTTAGAACTAATAGACTCTATGTGCTTAGGAAAGGAATACGATACGATTACGTGCGAGTACGTCTGAAAGATTCCGTGGGGCTTCAATAGGGGCCCCCTCGAATCTATCGAGTCTCGCTTCCGTGTCACCGAGGACTACTATGATACGAGTGGAGACCAACAGCCTACTAGAGCAATGTCTAGCTCAGCTCCCACCAAGTCCGGGCTAGCCATGAGAGTAGAAAATGAAGGAAGGGATCGCCGATGAACGTTGGTGGAGATAGGAGAAAGCAAGTAGCAAATGACAGAATACTACGGCTCAGGCTCCATTTACGACAATCCTCGTTCAATTATAGATGCACGTGTATTGCACAAGCTACTGTTGATCGTCCACTCTGCGGGGCAACATTTCAGTATTCTAGAGCGAGTGGGATTGATGTGATTAAAGCATAAGAAAGTGGTAAAATAGCTCTTGGGGTAATACTAAAGACAAAGTAAAAAAATCCCGTTTGGAGGCGTCCGGCTGCATACAAAAATTGAAGGAACATAGGAACGCCCAAGCCGAAACAAATACCGGGTGAACAAGACATGTATCCGTCAGGCCAATACCGTCTTCATTTCCCTTTTTATTTTTCAATGCCGCTTGTGCCATACCTTCACCTCCCATATTAGCGGAAAATCGGATAGATGCTTAATCGAAGCGCCAGGCCATGTCAGTCTAGACGGCTGCTGTTGATAACGGGACCACCGCCCAGGTGTCACCACATACACCGGTCCGAGCGAGATCCAAAGGCCGTGAATAATTGCAAACCATTCTGATCCTAAGAGACTCCTTTGCTCATTCGCCAGCTCGCCTGCTCAAGACCAAGAACAGAGCTCGGCTTAGTAACCATTCATGGTCACCCGGTGAGAGTTGCGGCTCAGCTCGCGGTCGGCCGAGGGGCTGATGGGCCGGCTGCCACCGCCGCCACCACCATGAGCGCTGCTCTCCTTCAGGGCCAGCAGCTGCTTGGCACGGAAGGTCTCGTAGTGGGTCTGCGAGGTCGTCTCAATGAGGTCTTGCAGGTGGGTGCGGAGCAGGAAGTCCCGGAGGTAGATAAACTCGCAGTGCTTCTCATCCTCGACGTTGATGACACCCCACCTATTCTGGCGACCACGGACCTGCTTGCCGTCGACAATAATGTTCTTCTCAGAACCGACAACGGCGAAGGGGACAAGGCTCTGCTCAAATTAGTCGTGCACCTCAGACACCATACTGGATGTTGCATACCTTGATCTTTCCGTTCAAGGCACGCTCCTCATCGTCAAACTCATCGTTGTCGTAGGGGAACATCTTGAGATTGTGGAAAGCAAACTCCTCCTTGATACGCTCCTTGAACTCCTGGCGCTCCTCCACGGTCAGGGTGTCAGCCTTGGCAATGACAGGGACGACATTGACGACATCGGACAGCTTCTTCAGGACGACAATATCAATGGGCTTGAGGGAGTGGCCGGAAGGCTGGATGAAGAAGAGGCAGGCGTGGATACGGGTGTCCTGGATGTAGCGCTCTCGTTGGGCCGTGAGCTCCTTTCGCAAGTATGCGGAGTGCTGATCCTTGATATACTTGACGATGGGGTCCCAGCACCGGTCGTTGTTGACCAGATCACCATAGCCGGGGGTGTCGACAATGTTGAGCCGCAGGCGGACGCTGTTCTCCTCAATGATGTGGGAAACGGCCTGGATCTCTGTGGTGGAGCGAATGGGCTCATCGGGCTGCATGCGACCCTTGGAGTCCATGAGGTGCGAAGCGAAGATGGTGTTGATCAGGGTCGACTTTCCGAGTCCAGTCTGGCCTAGATTGCAGAATCAAGGTCAGTAATGAGCTCCAATTGCGAGCCGAGCGGAGCTAGACCGATAGACCGCGCGGCTGGGGAGACGTGTCCAACGTACCAACGCAGATGACATTGAACTGGAAACCACGCTTCAGGAGCTTGCGCTCAATCTGAGACGTGATGCTGTCGAAACCGACATGGCTGTTGGGGTAGATGGTGGTAGGGGGAACGGTCGCCATCTTGTCGTGGTGATCTTTAAGGAGTTGGGAGGCGGAGCTGGCTGAGGTGCTGGTATGCCGTAGAATACGGAAGACTGCTTGCTCTCTATTCCAAGAAAAGAGTCTGGAGGAGAACTGAGCAGACTGAGGAGCACACGCGTGTGTGCTGCGCGTGAACAATAAGCAGCAAGGAGCTGTAGACGAGGTCGAGATGGAAGGTTGTGATGGGAAGCAGAGTGACAAGACAAGCCCAACAAGCAAGCACTTCAGAGGAGACGGCAACTTTTTTGGGCCCCTTCTCTCCCGTCCACTGGTCTTTCCGTGCCTCCAGCACACCAGCAGCAATAATTTCAGTGCTGGGGGGAGGTGCAGGGACCAAGAAAGGGGGAGAGGACAGGGGTAAGCCAGCTGTCTCAAAACGCCATTGGTTAAAATTGGGTCCGTGCACCCCAAAGCCTCTGATTGGCCCACCGGCACATTGATCTCTCTTGGGGTCGGCAGACTTTTGAGAATCTACGCGAAACTCGTGATCTCAAGCTCCAAAAGCTGCAATTCGATAATCATTTCGCAACGCGCGGCGCCCCGCAATCGACCGACTTGAGCCGCACTGTCTTTGTCGCCTTTACGGTCCATCAGCCACCCTCTTGCCTGCTTAGGTCAACACATCCCTCCCGGGTAGTGCATCCCGTCCGCCCTCGACCGAACCTCCCGCCGAAACGCAGTAGCCATTGAGCTCCTTCGAACCGTCACCATGGCTGCCGTCGCTGCTCCTCTTATCCCTCGCCTCGTGGCCCCCAGTTTCCCCTTCGTCTCGCGCTGGGCAACCTTCTATACCACCCGCTACAGCCTCCGGATCCTGCCGTCGCTCTCCATTGCTCTGCCTGGCATCAGTCTGAACATCCCGGGACTCCTGGGAGATATCTGGGAAGGCATCCTACGAGCCGTGCCGAAAAACAAGACGTCCCACTCCCGCAAAAGACACAGACAGATGGCAGGAAAGGCGCTTAAGGACGTGAACAGTCTGTGCAGATGCCCCGGGTGCGGTGCGATTAAGAGGACACATCGGCTGTGCCAGCACTGCCTCGAAGGTTTGTTTCCCAGCGAAGGGCTGCCACTTGCATATGCTGATACTCATTTTCTTGTAGACATGAGGAGGATATGGCGCCAGGACTCGAACCCGCCTCCATTGGCCTGAGAAGGAAGAATTTGTACGATTTTGTATACATCCTAGGGTCGACTCCTCACTGGGAGAACTTGTATTAGTCTCGATGGGAGGATGCATAGAGCTGGAGTTGGGATTGTTTTTTACTTGTACAAATACATAAAATACGTCTTTGGGTCTTTGCACTTCAGTCTGCTCTGCTCTAACCCGGCACGAAGTTGTGTCAAGCGGCGGTAGATATTAGGCTATCCCTGTGTGCCAGCCGTCAATCATGGGCAATTAATTTACCAAACCCGAATTACTCCATAAATGAATAGAGAATGAACACCCAAACATCACTCTAATTTCAATTTCGTCAAGTGAAATTGTGATGCGAGATGGGCACAGTATCATTGTTCGGACTACTACTATTAGGTTGCTGGCGAGATTTCATGACATCAAAACGTCTCGACACCCCACCAGCCTCACTCCTTCCCCCAGACTCCTTCAATCACAACATAGCCAAGCCCCAACAGCTCCATGAAAATTGAAGATGGTAGGTCAATCTAATAATGTGATCAGAATCACCATGCTTACTATCCTTCCAGTCGAAGCAATATTTAACCACGCATACCGTGGACAATGGTGAGCACATCGAAAAACGATACCCCGCCATCGTCATGAAAGAGAGATCAAGCTGATTCTCCCAGCTCACATCACTGACATTTTCGCGCTGGCAACGACGCCGAGAGCTGTCATTTCTGGAAGCGGTTCCTCTACACTCCATGTCCACGACACGACCGACCCGTCCTTCCCGCTCAAGCAGTCCATCTCAGACGCCCATAAGCTAGGCTGCCACCACATCGCCACCTCCCGAGACGGCCGCGTCGCTGCTAGTGCTGGTTTCGGTGGCGAGGTGAAGCTCTGGGCGCTCAACAGTGACACTGGCGAATGGAGCCTCAGCGGCGAGGTCGCGACGTCGTCCAACAAGCCCGGTGAGGCTTGGGCGCTGGCGCTGAGCGAAGATGGAAAGTACCTGGCTGCCACGACCAACGACGGCCGTATCAACGTCTGGGACATTTCGAGTGAGAGCAAGCCAAAAATCCAGGAGTACGAGACGGGGAGCCCCGGTTCGGGAAGCTTCGGCATGTGCGTCGATCTGAGTAGAGACGGCATGTACACAGCCAGCGGGCACCAGAACGGAGCCGTCTACATCTTCAACAATGAAACTGGGAGGATCAAATTTTCTCTATCAGGTATGGCCGTCCGAACGACCCGCTCGTGCGGTGAGCATGGCTAACATAACACAGGTCTAGCAAAGCCTGTCCGCTCCGTCGCATTCTCCCCCGGAAACAGCAGGCTGGCCGCGGCTGGCGATGCCGGGATTATCGCAATTTACGACATGAAGCACGGCGAGCATGTTGGAAACTTGACGGGCCACGCATCGTGGATCACGATGGTGGACTGGAGCGACAGTGGTGAATTCCTTCTCAGCGCGTCGATGGACGGCAAGGTCAAGGTATGGTCTATCGAGCGCAACGCCTGTGTCGCGACACATAGCGAGACGGACAAGGCTCTCTGGGCGGCCAAATGGCTCCCGAAAACGGGGAAAAGCGAGATGTTCTGCACAGCAGGGTCAAACAGGAGTATCTCGTTCTACCGGGAGGCCACGGGTGGTTAGAACAGACCTGTGAACGGCAGAGTTACTAAATAATGTCCCCTTCCAATCCTAGATTCATCGGCTTTTCGCTTTCAGGGGAAAACTGTCAGGGGAAAAAAATGTCAAAGTCATCGGCCTGATACATGCTCTGATGTTACTCTACCCAACTGACCTCTCAAGAGGATCACGTGACATCGCTCCAGACTCGCGTTGCCCCGCCAAAGTTCAGGCAACGCCTTGTCATAATGTGGCTTTCTCCCAGAGTCCCAGCTACCCGGGGTTCACTGTCCCAATTCACCGTCAAGCAATCACATGCGCTTTGTGGGCATTCTCCCAGCGTTGTTGGGTTTCTTATACTCTCAAGATACATCCTTCTGATACTTGATACGATAATTATTCTCTTTCGGTCTCTTTCAACCGGCGTATCTCTCAATAGCTCAACCAACACCTCGTCATCAAACTTTCATCGTTCAGTCTGAAATGCCTACCACCAGACGGTCCGCAGGCACCGCTCGGGGTCGCACAGCCCCGACAAAGGGACAATCGACTCTTAGCTTCCACAGCAAGGTCACCAAAAATGTGCCAAATGACGCCAAGAAAGCCGTTGCCTCCCCCGCCGTCGCGAAGGTTGAGCTGCCCACGGAGGAGTCCGTTACGGATGAGGTGGATGACGTAGTCGAGCCCGACACCAAGGAGGACTCGGAGGACGAGGCCGAGGCCGAGGCAGAACCCGAGGTTCCACAGAAGTCGGAGTCGGAGCTTAGGGCTGAGAAAGTCACGGACGCCCAGATCGACACGTACTGGAAGTCAATTGAGAAGCAGCGGATCGCGCCCAGAGTCCATCAGGAGGATGTGTCGACCAATGAGAAGATCTTACGGTATTTCGACGTGAGCTCGCACTACGGGGTAAGTCTTTCCATAACCATAACTATAAAACTCTCTGACAGGATCAACACTGCAGCCCTGCATCGGCATAGATAGGACGAAGCGCTGGCATCGAGCTGAGCGCCTTGGGCTGAACCCTCCCATTGAGGTCCTCGCGGTACTCATGAGGGAGGATGAGAAGACGAATAGGGGCTTCCAGAAAGCTCATATGGACAAGATAATGAACTCCATTGCCGTTGGGTCGGGATTGTGAGCTTTTGAATCCGTTGTACGACCGGAATTTTGGCGAACTGTGGCGTATTTGGATGGAGTTGGTGGTTTTACGAACAACGAAGATGTGCTTTGATTGCTGCGCTCATTGTACAAGTACTAGTCATTTCTGCTTATTCATTGGCTCCGTTGCTTCGACATGAAATTGAAGATTTGAGACCCCCACCCAGACTCTTCCGAGATTGTTCGAGAGGTTAATACCATATGCTCCTCGTCCGGTGGTGAGGAAGCGTTTCCTTTCCTTCTCTTTCCATTTCTTTCATAGTGTCATACAGAAAGAAGTCGATTAGAATAGCGTTGATTTCAGACTCGGGGTGCTGCCTTTTGATTTCTCTCCTGATCAGCTCCACACACCAGATGCTGCATGCTGTTGTTTGTTAGCCGGTCGTCCGAGAGCGCATAATGCGAGAAGATGAGCTCACCCCGGAGTTGCATCTCCCAACGTCCGCCGCTCTCCAGTAAGTGTTTGTCCTTGATTGCCGCAGCCACGGTCGGACTGCAGTAGAGCGCACCCAGGGATATGAGGATCTGCGGTATACGGTAGTCGGCAAAGATGGTGATCTTGTCAATGTCGTGGAACTCGCCGTATGACTCGCCGTCGAAGCATGCCCACAGGTCCGCCACAAATATCTGAGCTCGCTTCAGGAAACGGACGGACTTGGTGCGGCCTTCGTATGTGTGTTCGTCGCGGAAGCACCCAAATTCCTGTGCGAGTATGTTGACAAGACGAGCTGCTGAGCCCTCCGCGGCGGAGACGAGGTTGACGGCAGAGCTGCCGTAGCGCTGCCCAAACATTAGGCTTGATGGCAGTAAGAAGGGAAAATAGACTAAGATACCTCATAGAGAATTTGGCTGGCCTCTTGAAGGCAGTCTAGGCGTTCTTTTATCATGGGCATCTCCTCGTCTGTGGTCGACCGGAAGATGTGCCTCAACGATTCGAGGTTACACCTCTCCTCATCCTGCCAGTAATGCGGGTCCGTGATGGGTATTCCTATAGATAATAGTCAGACCGGCACCAAGGTGAGAACGTGTAAGCATATTAGATCATGGGACCAACCCTCATCTAGAGCTCGCTGCAGAGAAGCTACCAAACTCCAGTACCCCGTCCAGTGCTTCCCCTTATACTCAACGGCAAACCTCTCATCATCTGGAAGGTCTGACCAAAAGGAGAAGTTGAGGAGATCCATTGTGAATATGAAGGCAACGGTGCTCTCATCCTTAGTCTTGGGGTGGAGCATGTGCTCAGACCACGACGACGTCGAGTACCCCTTCTCGCACATCTTGAGATATATGGTCTCGGCGGCGTTCTTGGACGCGCGCATATCGAGGGCCACGTCGATACAGTTGTCGTAGATGTGCTCGCATCCCTCGAGAACCCCTGTTTCCGGCTCTTCGTCTACAGTGAGCGGGCCCTGTAGATGCTGGCGGAGCAGCTCCAGGAGTTCGGGGTCTGCCTCATCGTCGGACATGGCGCAAGAATCACGGACTTGTTAGAGGGGTAATGGTAGATGGGCAAGCAAACACTGAGCTAATGGATTGGCACGGGTCAATGGCTTGTGACGGAGTGAATGGTTCAGGAGTAGGGGGAAGAGTTGTGTGTGAAAATCAGTCGTGGCCTCGTGGGGCGAGCACCAAGGTGATATTCATGGTGCAGCGCACCCCCGGATCACCGGAAGAAGGCGCTGATTCACGAGCCTTAGGAAGGACGCCCACGTTGGCATGTTTCGGGAATGGAACACTCTTAACACTGGCACACCATTCGGTGTTTGGTCGTGGAATCAGCCTGCATTCACCTTGATGCTTCTCTCCCTCCAGTCTCGGAGGTACGTACCACCGTTCACTGGCGTTCTGATCAGTGGTCACGCAAGTCCAGCACCTCGAGGTCTGGCGCAGTTGGTCCCAGATCGACCAGGCGGCCAATCATAGAGCGGGGAACCAACGCTAAGCTGCCACCCCTGTGCCGTCCGACCATGACCTCGCATCGCACCTTCACTCGCGCAGCACCTCGACCTCAGATCGAAGGGCCTCTGCAGCCATTCTGCCTCTCTTTTCCTCTGCAACACCTCCTCGCGACCGCATTCCCACCGTGTCGACTCACAATAAACCAATTATACATCTACGCCGAGCGCTTCCCGAGCGGTGACGACGGCCATGGGCGACACGAGCACCAACGAGGCTGGCGAAGCTCCTGCGCCTCTGGCTGGTGATGCTTCTGCGCCCTCGCAGCAAGAACAGCAGCAACCACCACAGCAGCAGCAGACGCAACCTCAGAAACTCCAACAATCTCAACAGCAACAGGCGCCGCAAGCTCGACCAGCTGCTAATCAACCACTGCAGCGTCGCCCCCAGGTCGCGCCGCGCGACAGGTTCTACCATCAGTCGCTTGGTGCATCGCTCAACTCCAGCGTGAAGCATGTACGTTTTCCCGCTCGTCCGATTTCCCATGCTTTTATTCTCGGAAAGATAGCTGGGCAGTTGGATACCCTCTGTTTTTGACCCAGCGCTGACGGTGGTCGCATAGGCACGTGTGCTCATGGTCGGAGCCGGCGGCATCGGCTGCGAACTGTTGAAGAACCTCGTCCTCTGCGGCTTTGGGGAGATCCACGTCGTCGACCTCGATACAATTGATCTGTCTAACCTGAACCGCCAATTCCTCTTTCGACATGAACACATCAAGAAGTCAAAGGCTTTGGTATAGATGCCTTGACGCCCCTCGTTAAATTGGGCTACTGCTGACGATCTACAGGTGGCTAAGGACGCGGCGCAAAAATTCAACCCGAAAGCACAGATCGTTGCTCACCACGCGAACATCAAGGATACACAATTCAATGTGTCTTGGTTCCGCCAGTTCAAGGTGGTCTTCAATGCTCTGGATAATTTGGAGGCAAGGCGACATGTGAACAAGATGTGCCTGGCGGCCGATGTGCCACTGGTGGAGAGCGGTACGACCGGTTTCAACGGCCAGGTCCAGGTAATCAAGAAAGGAGTCACGGCCTGCTACGACTGTACTCCGAAGGAGGCGCCCAAGTCGTTCCCGGTTTGCACCATTCGAAGCACCCCTAGCCAGCCGATTCACTGCATCGTTTGGGCTAAAAGCTACCTGCTCAAGTTGGTAACCTAGGAATCCCATCTCCTAGAATTGCTCGACTGACAGCTTCACAGTGAAATATTTGGTACCAGTGAAGACCAGGCCGTCTTTGACCACTCAGAGGATGCGGATAATGGTGAGCTCATTTTATGCCCTCCCACTTTGAATATCGTGCTCATGCTAGAGAAGCAAACGAAATTGAAGAGCTAAAGCGAGAATCCGACGCACTCAAGAAGATTCGGCAAGCTGTGGGCACCTCGGAATTCCCCCAAATGCTATTTGAAAAAGTCTTCAATGCCGACATCGAAAGGCTGCGCTCCGTAGAAGACATGTGGAAGTCACGGCGGGCACCAGAACCGCTCAAGTATGAGACACTGATTGCACAGGCCAAAGAAGCGGCCGAATCCAAGTCGGAGGTTCTAGCCGATGGCCAGAAAGTATGGTCTCTAGAGGAGAGCCTAGTTGTCTTCAACGATAGTCTAGAGCGGTTGAGCAAGCGTCTTCTCGAACTGAAGAAGGCAAAGGATGCATCGGCACCGGATCCTGTGATCAGCTTCGACAAGGACGACGAAGACACGCTTGATTTTGTGGCATCAAGTGCCAACATTCGGTCCACTATTTTCGGCATCGAGCGCAAGTCGCGCTTCGATATCAAGCAAATGGCAGGGAATATCATCCCTGCGATCGCCACCACCAATGCTATCGTGGCCGGATTGTGCGTTCTCCAGGCATTCAAGGTCCTGAAAGGGGAGTACTCCCAAGCCAAGGAGGTGAGTTTTCACTGTATTCAGGTTCAGGTCCATCTTCTCACAAACCCAGGTCTTTTTGACACCATTCGCACCGGCGAGGTTGCTTGCGCCCGACAAGTCACGAGAACCGAATCCCGCCTGTCCAGTCTGCGGAGTTTTCAACACCACCGTTACAGTTGACCCCTCACGAACTACTCTCGATGATCTCGTGGAGGGCTTGATAAAGAAGCACCTCGGTTTCGGAGAAAAGGAGCTCGTTCTGAACAATGAAGTCGGTGTCCTCTATGACCCCGACGAGACGGACAACCTGCCAAAGAAGTTGGACGAGCTCGGTAAGTCGTTCTTTCTATCGTATAACTAGCTTCATAGGACTGACACCTAGAAGGCATCAAAGACGGCAGCTTTTTGACAGTAATTGACGAGGACGACGAGGACCCTTGGGTTAACGTTGTCATCAGCGTTGAGGAAGGGTATGGCCGCCCCCTATGCCGAGACATGGTCCACAGGGAGCTGACGGTGTATAGAACTCTTGGAGGCGACGAGCCACCGTACAAATCTTCGGACGCAGCAAACCCAGCAATCCCCCGGAAACCCAAGAAAGAAGCTCTAGCGGAGGCAAATGGTCATCTAATCGAGAATGGAGCGCCCAAGGGTGTCAAGCGGCCGCACCCAGACGACGAGGTTCAGCCCACGAAGAAGGCTAAGGTTGCTGAATCGACAGACGACGATGTCGTACTTGTCGAGGATGTCGATGGCGCCATCGTGATTGGCGACGACTGAGGCTGTCAAGCTTCGAGAATATATAACGCGATATCTGAAGCGCGTTCTTCATGCGGCACTCAACCCGCCGTCAAGATTTAGAACACAGTTATTGGCAAAACCATTCGAGGCCAGAAATACAGCGGCGTCGGCAACTTCGGCGGGGGTTGCCACCCGACGAACTGGGGTATTTTGGAGATATTTCTCCTTCAGATTTGGCCGCAAGTCTACGAGATGCGTTTGTACATTAGCTGTTTGTACGAGAGGATTCCATTTTAGGGCAACATCGGGCGAGCAAATGGATTTTGGGAGAGAAAAGGGGGTGCACATACTATCCCACATGGGGCTCTCAACCCAGCCTGGGAGGAGAGCATTTACACGGACCGCGCGGGCGGCCATTTCGAGGCAGAGGGCGCCGGTGAGGCCTGATAGATGTGATCAGCATTGGCCACATGTCCTCCCCATCATAAATGAGAAAGATAGCACACGTTCACGCTTCGGGTAATTAGAAGAAGCAATTGCCGACGTACCAACAACTCCCGCCTTAGCGGCGGCATATGCAGCGGCTCCCGCTGCGGGTTTAGTCGCCATAAGACTTGACACATTGATGATGCAACCTTATTTCCCCAGTGAGCATGACGCGATTACCATGGGCGAAGATGGACCCGCTACACATACCTTTGTCCTGGACCTTGGCGTACTTGCAAGCCAGCATGGTGGCAGTGAGGTTGGTGTTGAGAATATCATTGATTTCAGAATCAGAGGTCCGCTTGAGGATAGTCGTCTGGGATATTCCCGCGCAGTTGACGAGAATATCAACTGGACCTACTGCGTCTATCTGCGCCTAAAGTTTACTGTTAGCTACATCCACCCAAGGTCGACTAACTGGAGCGAGGCTTCTTACATCCTGGGACTTGGGGGCAAAGACGGCCTGTATGCCGCTCGCAGATGAGACGTCCAGCCTGATGAAGCGGTGCTGGGAAGGCCTGTCTGGTTGGGCACCCGGGGTTGGCTGATATGGAGTGAGCTGTGGCTCGAGCCTGGAACGGACGTCGATGGCGGTGCGGCCGAGGAGCGAGAGGACAGCACCCTGGGAGGCGAAGGCTTTGGCGATGCTGGAGCCTATGATACCTGTGGCGCCAACAATGGCGCAGTGTTTTCCTGCGAAGCGGAGAGCCATGGCGGAACTTGAATGTGGGATCCCCACGGTCGTGTAAGCTGCGAGGTGGATTAAGTCGGTGGATCACCAATAGCGGTTGTTGGAGGAGCTTAATGAAGGTCTCTGCGGTGTCTGCAGCAGCTGCATGTCTGATCAGCGATGGCGCGCGTACCTGGAGGGAGCCTCTGGAGGTGGAGCCGACGTCACTTTTGGGGGACTCGGGAGTCGGGGGTGCCGAGTTTCTGCCCTCACCGCCCGCCAGCAGGACCCGCGTGGACGGCAACAAAGTGGCCCCCGAGGGTCAGTGAGGGTCAGTGAGGGTCAGTGAGGGTCAGTGAGGGTCATTGAAGGTCATTGAAGGTCATTGACTCAGTGAGGCGGGTCACTGCAGGAATGTGGCCTTGGCGTCTCAGGGACCAGCGAATGGCTGTTGAGCGGATTGGTGGGGGTCCCAACGATGGCACCAAACGGCCCAAACTGAGAAAGTGAGAAGCCTCCGTGGTGGCATTGGTGGGCAACCAACCCCGTGGGCGGCCACAAGCACATGCACATTGGTTGTCTGCGCCGCCAAACAGCACACGCACTCGATTTCGAATCCCTTCCAATTTCTCTCCTTCTCATCCGATAAAGCTGCTCGACTCGACACCGGTTTCCCACGGCTTTTGGGGACACCTCGCCCGTCTTCCACCCCCCCCCCTGTTGGCGAGGTGGCACACCAATGTCGAACCCCCTACCCGCGCATCGCCGACAGCTTCAACCACCACAACCACCACCACAACCACCACCGACAATAGCGCTGTCCGCGCCCACCTGAGCGCGCTACTCTCTATACGCCGCCTGTCATGACGGCGAAAATTCCCAGCAGCGACGGCTCGGCCTCGCGACTCGATACTCCCCCACCTAACGAGGTCCCAGATGCGGGACTCAGGAACCTCAATCACTGTGCGCCAGACGAAGGAGACCCGAGGGAATTTGGGAGGGATTGGCTTGCTAATGCGATGCCACAGACAAGAGGGCACTCCCAAAATGGCGGTATGCTGAGCGCCAGAGGGTACTGCCCTTGATCCGCTGGGAGACGCCGTACCTGGCCTGGATGCAGGAGAAGCTGCGCACGCCGGCTCTCGATAGCTACTTTGCCATCACGGCCAACCTCGGCACCCACACCTTCTTCATGGTTGGCCTCCCGATACTCTTCTGGTGCGGATATCCGTCCTTTGGAAAGGGGTAGGTGGACTCCGTGTTCCCGCGCAGCTCCAGTGGCTATGCGCCGTGTGAACGGAGATGGCTGACATGCACTGCCTTTGACTTATAGACTGGTTCACATCCTGGCTCTCGGTGTCTTCTGGACGGGGTTCATCAAGGACTTCTACTCGTTGCCGCGCCCGCTCTCGCCTCCTCTGAACCGCATTACCATGTCGGGCTCGGCAGCCCTTGAATACGGGTTTCCCTCGACGCACAGCGCCAATGCCGTCTCGGTCGCTGTGTACGGGCTCCTGCTCTTACGAAGCCCCGATAATTCCCTTCCGCCGACCACGAAGATTTGCCTCGAGATCTTGGCGTACTTCTACGCCGTGTCGATTGTGTTTGGGCGCTTGTACTGCGGCATGCATGGGTTTTTGGATGTCGTTATTGGATCGATCCTGGGTGCTGCCATCTCTTTGCTGGAGTTCTACTACGGCCCGCCGTTGGATGAGTATATGCACTCGTCTTCGTGGGTGGCGCCCGTCATTGCTGGTATCATCATTGTCATCCTTGTGCGAATACACCCAGAGCCTGCTGATGACTGCCCCTGCTTTGACGACAGTGTCGCTTTTGCTGGCGTCATGATTGGGCTGGAGTTTGCTACCTGGACGTACGGCCGGATCCCCTCAGATCCTTGGATGACCCATGCCCACGCTGAGAACACCGTGGATGTTACACCGCTCGGGCTGGGTGTGAACATTGCCAGAATCGTTATCGGCGTACTCATTGTCTTCCTGTGGCGAGAAACCATGAAGCCATTGCTCCTCAAGACCCTCCCATCCCTCTTCCGCCTGATCGAGAACTCGGGCTGGAGCTTGCCGAGGCGGTTCTTCACCCCTGCCAGCGAGTACAAGTCGGTGCCCCCCGGGTCGCGGCTGGATACCCTGTTCCCCACCGCGTCCGACTTCCCGCGCATGGTGGAGAGCATCCGGCACCCGACGACGCGCGGTCGATCCATCTCGATCGGCCCGCAGAGCGCGGCGGATGCGTACGAGGCCCTGGCATACAGGGAAAAGCGGAGGAGGGAGAGCATGGGGAGCAAGTCGGGCAACGTGGAGCTCGCAGGCACGAAGGAGGAGGATCACTCGGGGAGAGTCGCGCAGGCCTCCGGGGCGCAGCAGCCGCCTCTGAATCAGTACGAGAAGCAGATGGGCGAGGTCAAGGGGCCGGCCAAGGCGAACGAGGACGGCAGCGTGCCGCAGGGCACTGGGAATGATGATGAGGTTGATGATGACGCGGTGTTTTCGCAGCTGGTCAAGCCGCGGGTTCGGTACGATGTCGAGGTCGTCACTAAGCTGATTGTGTATGCGGGTGAGTATATTCCTCTGAAACACCATTTTGCTGGAGCATCTGAGCTGATTGAGCATTAGGTATCGCATGGTTCGCTACGGCACTGATCCCCATCATCTTTGAGCTGATAGGGCTGGGGACGAATCATTTACAGACGCAGTGAAGCGAGTGAAGCGAGTGAAGCGTGAAGCACGAAGCACGGAGCACGAAGCGGGCGCACATAGCACCATGATGATTTGACTGTATCTAGGAACTCTGTTTATACATTTCTGCTACGTATACAGGGCTTGTGGGAGGGCGTTTTAATTCGAGCGAGGAATGCCCTGTTGGAGACATGCATGTAGATAGGTACGCATTATGATGGATACTTTGACGATGATGGGGGGAGGTAATGGCAACTAGAAATGTGTGGATGTAGGAAGCGTCACTCAAGGTACTCACAGACATCTTCGAGAAACTGACTGCTGGAGAGGTTGCCGGAGAACCGCGAAATGAATCAAGACCGCCGTTGTCTAACTGCTAAGCATATCGCTGATCTGTCGGCCCAAAGATGCTACAGGGCTTGTCCGGGCAAAATCTACAGAGCACTACGAGTGTTGGTAGTAATGTAATTATAGGCTATCATGAAACAACTTTCAGAGCTGAGATTTCATGAGCTGCATCTTCGAGGCGAGGCATGTAATGGAAGCACATTGCCGCCCAGCTTATCCGCCTGCATACGAAGTATTCACATCACAGGTTAGTTTGAAGGGTGGTTTATTTCCCTGTAGGCGCTCATTGCCTGCCCATATCTGACGATTTGAATTCTTGGATCTTTGTTATTTGTTCGCTCTACCTCAGGCGATAGCAATCTCCTCTTCCTTCTCCTGTATATCCGTAGTATCACCATCCTTGTATACATACGCAAAAGGAAGCAAGGATCTCACTTCACATACCCTTACCCGGCCCTCTTCATCTGAAACAATGGCATTCATCTTCGAATTATAATCCAAGAGAACCTGCCTGCACCGCCCACATGGGTTGATAACTGACATCTTCCCCTGCTCGTCCTTGCGCACCGCAACCATGGTGGTTATGTCCTTGGCCAGGACTCCAGCACCCGCGGCGCAGCCGAGCGCGACGAGCTCCGCGCAGGGCCCCCCCGTGAAATGGAAGACATTGACGCCCGTGAAAACGAGGCCAGAGGATGTGCGGGCAGCGGCGGCGACGGTATGGTTGTCATCGTTGGGCGGTACGCTGGCGAGACACTTGGAGGCGAGGTTAATGAGGTCTTGGTTGAGTGGTTGGTCCATGGTAGGTGGGTGTATTGATGACTTGTTTTGGTGTTCGACAGGAGTTTGCCTGGTAAAAAATCAGGGCAGTGGAAGAGACGCGGATAGGACATTTGACGTTATCCGTCTATGAGTAGTCGATTGTTACAGTTATATAGTCTATCCGTACATCACCCTCGCATAGCGCTCCCACTGCTCCCAGTAGCAAGGGGTTACGCCAAGTTCCAGCTTCTCGGTCTGGCTCATACGCCGCAGGCACGCCCGTAGCTGCGGCCAATGAGAGTTAAGAGGCCAAACCAACCAATTACATAGTACGAATAGGGAGCTGCTTCTGTCGCCGCAGTGCTAGCCTCTAATAAACCGCGGTCTTGCTGTTGTGGGTTCCCTGGGTGTGTACACCTATTAGTAGCTCATATTTATAAAATATACGCGAATCTATTTATAAATATATATACAAGTTTATATACTAAGATGTGCATTATTATGATGGTGTCTCGGCTTTTCAGTGGCCTGTTGGTTGGTCTGCCTAGACGTTGGGATGTACCAGGGGAGTTGGCTATTACGACCCCTCAGTATTACCGGTTCCTTGCCAACATCCTCTCTCCTCCAGGCTGGTACAATATGCCACCTTATTGACACATTTAAAGCTTTCAGCTGGCAGGTTCTACCATCGCCTAGTTTGTTCCCGATCCTTCTTCTGCGCGAAATCTCAGGAGAACCGCCCCTCACCCCGTTGCACCCACCTACCCTGTGCATTACCTAGCGAGGTACCCATGGAAGTTGCGGGACTAGCTCTTGGGGTTGCGGGGCTCGTCGGGTTGTTCAGTGCCTGTTTGGATGCCGCCGAAAGAATTGATTCCTGGAAGCACTCTGGGGAAGAATCGCGCATCCTAAGCTCTTTCTTCGAGGCCGAGAAGCTCCTCTTGGAGAAATGGGGCGAGGCCGTCGGGTTGGACGACGACGCGAAAATAGCAAACGACGACCACCATGAGGCTCTCGATGACCCACAGATCTTTTCGAGGGTCCGAGAGCATCTGTCCCTCATCAAAGAGCTCTACAGCAACGCCGACGACCCCTCTTTACCCGTGGCCGTGAAAGGCTCTGGGCCTGGCAGGCAAAGGTTGTTCCCCAAAGGTCTCGTCAAGCTCCCTTCGAGCATATTGGTCGAATCAAAGAGACAGAGGGGGAAGTGGGCGTTGAAGGACAAGGAGAAATGCACGGAACAAGTTGGGAGGCTTAAACAATTTGTGCAAGATCTTTACAACTTGGTGCCTCTTCACGGAGTGAAGACTAAGGGTTAGTTGGTTTGTTCATTGTACGAGTGTTGCCTCACTCATCCCACCTGGCTAACTGGTGTAGCCGAGATACGGAAAGAACTGCACACATGGCTACTGGGGCGCCATATTCCCAACGAGCTCTACGATTATGCTGTTCAGAAGAGACTGAATGGTACCTGCGGCTGGATTTTGAAACACATCTCGTTTCTTGACTGGGCCTCTCCCGGCTTCCCGGCAGGGTCGGCCAAACTTCTCTGGATCAACGGGCCTGCAGGGTTCGGGAAGACGGTCCTCTGTGCGAGGGTCGTCGAATACCTCTCATCCACGCATGATACACCTACCGCGCATTTCTTCTTTTCTTCAGACTTTGAGAGCCGCAAAGACCCGTTTGCGGCAGTGAGGTCGTGGCTTGCTCAGCTGCTGCCTCGCCCAGCGGCGTTCAAGCTAGTGCGTGCAAAATGGGAAGCCCAAGATGCCCCGATAGCCACACGGGCCGACATCGTCAGGCTCCTCCAAGAGGTTGCCCACGCTATACCTGGGTGCACTTTTGTTATCGATGGTCTGGATGAATGCGATGACGCGAGAGGCTTGGGCATTGGGGGCAGTAGCCCCTTGGTCGTATTTCTCGAGACAATTCAGCGAGTCATTGCCGATACGACCACTCGGATTATGATTGCCAGTCGGGATGCGCCTGAAATTCGACAATGTTTCACTAGCAACACCCGGATTACGTTGTTCAAACATACAATCTCCCCTGAAGATGTCCAGCCTGATATAGAATCCTATTCTAGGAGCATCGTGGACAGAAAACTTTCCGACAAAGGCGAGACGGCCAAGGGGGATATCTCTCAGAAGCTTGCTCGCCGCTGCGAGGGCCAGTTTTTGTGGCTGACGCTCCAGGAGGGTTCACTCCGAAGTGGGAAGAACAAAAAACAGCTTGAAGCCGCCATTGACAAGACACCGACTGGACTGGATCGTCTGTATGACCGGAGTTGGGAGAAGATCTTGAGCCTCCCGGATGAAGAGGACAGGGCGCGAGCTTTCTCCCTGTTGCGGTGGGCAGCGTTTGCTGTGCGGCCGCTGACGGTGTCTGAAATCACCGAGGCGGTACTCATTGATGATGACTGCAATGAAGCCCCCGTTGATGGAATGCCAGACTCAATTAACCAAAGCTACATCGATGGCGAGATATTGGGACTCTGCGGATCCCTTATCGAGGTCCGGAGCGTGGCGTCAGAAACCAACATTGGAATGAGAACGGTACACCTGACGCATTTCTCCGTCAAGGAATATTTGATCCGCAGAATATCGGATGAGGGAAGCCGTGGAAACAACCTATTGGCCAACGAACGCCTACGGCCTTCCAACAGAGCTTCGCAACACAATGTCCTCGCCGCGATTTGCCTCCGTTATCTGAATTTTCCGAGCGTCTGGCAGAATCTCAGTGAGGAGACAGGGCAAGCCTTGGGGACGTTTCGAGATTATGCCGCAGGCTCATGGTACATACACGCTTTTCGGAGCCAGCCGGGGGATTTTGAAGTGGTGAGGCTCATAAACGAGCTTTTCGAACCAACTAACAAAAATTGGCAATCGTGGGGGGGATGGTTTGGGCAGAAAGGAGACCTATATATTCCAAGAGGATACGAGGTTGATCCTGCAGCGATCGGTCCGCTGTATTACGCATTGCGGTTTCGCTTGATGGAAACATTCGGGTTTCTCATTACGGAACGCAAGTGCAGCATCAACCACAGAACACCTTGGGGAGCAACCCCGCTGGCACTCAGCTGCAATTTTAGGAGCATAAAAGCAGTCGAGATGTTACTCAATGAGGGAGCCGATTTGACGATTGCGGATGACTTCGGAATGACACCACTACACCTTGCCTCTGAATGGAGTCACTCTACTGAGGCGGCCAAGATGCTCCTAGATAAGGGCGCTGATATCACGGCCACAAATAAACGGGGTTCGACGCCGATACAGGTCGCCGCTGGATCGGGGGGATTTATCGAAATGGTTAAGCTACTCCTAGAGAAGGGGGCTGATTCCGTAGCCACAGATGGCCAGGGACGGACACTGCTGCACCTCGCCTCAAGCTCGGGGAAATCCATTGAGTTGGTTAAGCTACTCTTGAAGATGGGGGCCAATGTCATGGCCACAGATAACGAGAGAGGCACGGCGCTGCACCTGGCCTCTGCATCGGGACGATCTATTAAGGTGGTTAAGCTACTCCTGGAAGAGGGCGGTGATATCATGGCTATGGATGACAGTGGAAACACGCCGCTACATCTCGCCTCTCTACGGGGGCGATCTATTGACGTGGTTAGGCTACTCCTGGAAAGAGGGGGTGATATCATGGCTATAAATAAAGGGGGAGATACGCCGTTACACGCCGCCTCTAGATGGGGGGAATCTGTAGAGGTGGTTAAGCTGCTCTTGGAGAAGGGAGTTGATATCATGGCTAGAAATAATGAGGGGGATACGCCGCTACATATGGCTTCCCGAAGACGGGATGGTATCGAGGTGCTCGGGCTGCTCCTAGAGAGGGGCGCGGATATTATGGCTACAAATAACGATGGAGACACGCCGCTAATCACTGCCTGCAAATCGAGTAGCCCTGCAGAGGCACTCAAAATGCTTCTAGAGGGAGGGGCGGATATTATGGCTAGAGACATCCGGGGACGGGCGCCGCTACAGCTCGTCACTCACCGGAGAAATAGCGAGACACTTAAATTGCTTCTAGAGAAGGGCGCCGAAATGATGGTTACGGATATCCGGGGGCAGACCCCGCTACATCTGGTTTCCTACTTTGGGCTTGATGAGGTGGTCAAGATGTTTCTTGAGAGGGGTGCTAACACTGAGGCTGGGGATGCGGATGGGCGCACAGCGCTTTTCTATGCCTTGATACTGGGACATCTCGAGACGGCAAACGTCCTGTTGTCTCATAACGCTTCGGTGAACACCAAGGATCGTTATGGTGCAACGCCACTGTTTGTGGCTGTCAGAAACGGACATGAGAAACATGTCAAGTCCTTGCTTTCCATTGAAGGCGCCTTGGTCGACTTTGACGATGGCCTCGGCCGAAGTTTGCTCTGGTGGGCTTCAAAGAGCGGGAATTCTCAAGTCATTGATGCTATCCGTCAACTTGCCCACAGCCGGGGCATTCAAATCTGTCACGATGACTTGGCAGTGGAACCTACCAGTGGCTTGGAGACCTCCGAGAGTTTAGGGTGGTGGTGCGATGCCTGCACCCGAAAGTTTTGGGGCCCTGGAGCCCGTTACCACTGCTCTATCTGCAGTGGCGACGACTTCGAGATGTGTCTAGATTGTTTCGAGATGGGCGCTCGGTGTCGAGATGATTCTCATGAGCTGGTGTTGCGTACTGGGGGGCGACGTGGTGCGTAAGTTGTGGGCTGTCGGCAGAGCTTGGAATCAATAAGGGCCTAGTGGTGCCAGGGGATTATGGTTGTTTGACCTGAACAACGATTTCCTGTTTAGTCTTCTTGAGAAAACGATGGCCGTATAAGCTATAGGTACATGCGGTTAGCAAAAGAAGTGAGACACCACCAAGCAACTGCTATATCCGTACTCGTAGTACTGATAGTACGGATACTCGTACGTAAGTACCTACTTATGTACGGAGGACAGCTGTGTACGGATATGTACCATGTATCAGTAGAATAAGCAGGTATAGAATGCAATCACAATACAGCAGCCTATTATTCACATACATAAATGTAGGAATATGAGTGTATACATCTCAAAAAAATACTTAGGAATATGAATACAAACATGCATACGATGTACGATTTATGCGCATCATTATGAGGGTCTCTCAGCTTTTTTTTTGGCTTGCTACTTGAGGTGTAAGTGAAGTGGTTGGAACTGGCAACGGTGATTGGTGGAAGGGTTATGGTAGGGATTTTAATGGGGCGACACGTCCAACGCGGTCAAGATCGGTCAAGCGCGTCCTGGGATCACCTCAGGCCCTCAACCACCTCCCACCTCGAAACAACCCCCGGCCTTTGACGCTCATAGAAGCTCATTGACCAAGAACGCTAAGGATACCAAGAATACGGCCAGGACAGATTGACTCTACCTTTCTGCTGATCGCTCATCATGTCGGACATGGAGGACGAGATAGACGTCGACGTCCCCACGACGTCCAACGACATCACCTTCTCCTCCGAAGTCAAGCAGGGCAAGCGAAGCGCCGCCAACCTTCCTGTTGAGGCCGAAGACAACCTACCATGGTACTCATAGCTCGTTTTTCAAGCTAAAAAACTACTCTGACACATCTTAGGGTCGAAAAGTACCGTCCAGTAACCCTCGATGACGTCTCCGGCCACCAAGACATCCTCTCCACCATTAACAAGTTTATCGACACAAACCGCCTCCCGCATCTCCTCCTCTACGGCCCACCGGGTACCGGCAAGACATCCACCATCCTGGCCCTCGCCCGTCGCATCTACGGCACCGCCAACATGCGCCAGATGGTTCTCGAGCTCAACGCGTCCGACGACCGGGGCATCGACGTGGTGCGCGAGCAGATCAAGACCTTTGCCAGCACTAAGCAGATATTCAGCATGGCCGGCTCGAGAGGTGGCAGCGGCGGGCCTTCCGTTGCAGGGTACAAGCTCATCATCCTCGACGAGGCGGACGCCATGACCAACACGGCGCAGATGGCCCTGCGGCGCATCATGGAGAAGTACACGGTCAACACGCGGTTCTGCATCATTGCCAACTACGCGCACAAGCTGAGCCCTGCGCTGCTGAGTCGCTGCACGCGCTTCCGGTTCAGCCCGCTCAAGGAGGGGGACATCAGGCAGCTGGTGGAGAAGGTGGTGGAGGAGGAGTCGGTCAACATTGGGGCCGAGGCCGTGGATGCGCTGGTCAAACTGAGCAGGGGAGACATGCGACGGGCGCTCAACGTGCTACAGGCGTGTCATGCGTCAAGTGAGTCCTGGTGAATGCGCCACGGTACTCGTCTGTGGATTGCTAACCATGTCAGGCACACCGCTACGACTCAAGAACGAGCCCAAGGTGCCGGACAGCGAGATCAAGCGTGAAATGATTACGACGGAGACCATCTACAACTGCATCGCGGCGCCGCCGCCGGACGCCATCAAGGAGATCATGTCGACGTTGCTTAAGACGTCGGACGTGACGAGCTGTCTCAACACGGTCAACTCGCTCAAGGTGGCGCGGGGCCTGGCGCTGGCGGACATCATCACGGCACTGGCGGAGGAGCTGTCACGCCTGGAGGTCAAGCCTGAGGTGATGATCTCGTGGCTGGACGGGCTGGCTGAGATCGAGCACCGCGTGTCCAGTGGCGGTAGCGAGGCTGTCCAGACAGGAGCGGTGGTGGGAGTTGTGAGGAGAGGGGTGGAGCTGATGGGCAAGTGAAGGCTTGTCCGGGGAGGGTGATTTGATTTGAACGACAAGATATCCTACTACTGAAATGCTATATCACGAAACTTGTTAAAATAAAGAGCAGGCGATCACAGAAACATGTCGGGTCCCGATTCTGGTCTTTTGGGTTGGGGGGGGGGGGGCCACAAACTGTGTAGGTATCCACTTTGGGAAGCTCCCCCACGTCGCATTTGGGGAGAGCTGGAGAGCTGCGCATTTCCCCACGACTCCCCTCAACTCAGATGCTGTCATTGTCAGCGCGACACCGACGACAAACCCGAAATGGTTCCCGCGGGCCCCAGGGACGTCTCGGCCTCCGCTGACCCCGGCGCCCCAGATACTGTAGCTCCCATGAGCACTGCCATGGGCGACTCCCTCACCAAGATCCCCCACATCCTCCCCCATGAGCGCGTCTTCCCCATCCAGATTGGCGGCAAGCTGTTCAAGCTCTCTGGCGCGTCACTCTCCTCCGACGGTAGCCTCCCCAGCCTCTCCAGCCCCCTCCAGCTTTCATGGCCCGAATCACCAATTGCTAACCTGCCTCGCCCAGCACCCTCGTACTTCTCGCAGTACTTCCTCTGCCAGATCAAGACCGCCGAGCAGAATGGCGACGATCCCTGTAGCAACATCAAGACCCTCTACATCGATCGCGACCCCGAGACCTTCCACGACATTGCGCTTCACCTTCAGGGCTACTATGTCTCGCCTCGCGATGGCACCCATTTTGTGCGCCTCTTCGCCGACGCCCAGTTTTACACCCGTGCGTGTCCCATCGCCCGTTCCCTCTCCAACACAGGAAAATAGCTGCTAATCCGCCACCAGTCCCCAAGCTGATATCCCGCCTCCACGAGGAAAGCATCTTCATCTCTATAGGCCACCGCGAGTTCCAGATCCCTCGCGATCTGTTCTCCGACCCCGGCAACTCCCCCAACTTCTTCTCACTCGGCTTCGGCGCCTTCTTCTCCCGTCCGGACGACCTGTTTCCGGGTCTCGACCGCGAGGGCCTCATCCGACCTCCATCTATCGTACCCCCCTCGGTCCCCAACCGCAACGCCGACACTTTTGCCGAGATCATCCGCCTCCTGAGGGGCTACCCCGTCTCCATCCGCGACGAGAAACACCGCGCCGAGCTGCTCCGCGACGTCCGCTACTTCCACTTCAAGGGCCTTGAGCAGCGCCTCATCGCCCACTCCATCTCCTTCAACCAGGCCCGCCAGCGCGACGAGATTGCCCTGCGCCTCGAGAGCATACAGAAGAGCGGCATCAGCGTGCCCCCCAGCCACCCCGACGAGGCCGGCGACGACCCCGCCACCGCCGTCCGCTGGGTCAACTACGCGCGACCCTTTGTCGACGACCGCCCCGCCGAGCTCGTCCTCGAAATCGGCGGCGAGGCCACCAAGATCCACTTCTCGTCGTCCGGCTCGTCCTCCTCCCCGCCGCGCGCCGAGTTCTTCAGGGACACCAAGGCCCGCGTCGCCCGCCTCTTTGAGGTCATCGCCACTAAGCTCAACCTCCCGCCTACCACGCAGCCGCTGGGCCTGCTCATGGCCGCCGGCGGCGCCGGGTCCCAGCCCGCCACGCCGGGAAACACGCCGCTGAGCGAGGACCTCGTGCGTGTGTCCCTGCCGCCCGAGGCGGCGATCGTCCTCGACGGGAAGGAGTACGTCGAGGACCCCGTCGCGGCGGCTGCGGGGCAGGAGGAGTTTTCCTCCGCGGTGGCGCATAACCCGCGCAAGCGCCGGCGGACGGAGGGATCGGAGGCGTGGATCGTCAGGACGGGCCAGTGGCGGCTGCGGATCCAGCCGGCGAGGGGGGGCAAGAGCGCTTACGAGTGCGTGCTGGTGGCGGTGAAGCTGGATGCTGTGAGCTCGGAGCTGGGGAGGAACATGGCCAGGGGCTTCCTCTGTGCGTAGCTGGTAAGACTAGATGTACGATCAAAGGGCGTTGATGGATGGGGGGTTGGCGTTATCTAATGCGTAGCTAGCCGGGGATGATGGTATATATATGCTGTATCTACGCCGTACACAGTTGAATGGGATGCAAATAATCATGACACCTAACGTTGAGGAGAGAAGGATTGTGCTATTTACTTTGAGAATAAGTGGTATGGATTTTCCAACACCAATCTACCGCATAGAAGTCCCCCTGAATATATAAACAAAAACGCCGCGTTTCCCTGGTCATTAGGAAGAAGTCATCAAATGCTGTCATGCAACCGGACAATGCTGGAATCCCACCGATGCGCCCTGCTCGAATGCAATGCAGAAAAAGGGTCGGTGTCGCCACAAAATCATACATCTGTCTCTGGTTTCATGATCTCAACTTGCCACCGGTCCTTGCCGTCGGTGCACTCATCTCCCTCCTGTCCTTTCCTTGGAGCATCTTCTTGTGTGGCGTAGCTGTCCCGTTGGCAGCGCTGCGTGCTCGCCCCCTCCTCTCCCGGATCTTAGCCAGCGCCTCCTCGCGTGTCATTGTTGGCGTTAGGGCGGGGTTTGTGATGTCGAAGCTGGCGTCGCTGCTGTGCGAGGGTGTGCGGAGCTTCTCATTTAGAGAAGAAGACGACTCGCGCTGGAAATTCTCGTCGCGCACGGGGACGGTTGTCGTCACTGTCGTGTACAAAGTCGCGGAAGTATGTGGGCGGGGCTCGAGTGATTCTCGAGGCTCGAACTCGTACGATGGCTCCCGGACACCGTTCTCGACGGGGTGCTCCTCGCCATTGCCATGGTGATGGGAATCGGCAAGGTCAGGCACCATAGGGACCCTTGCCACAGGAGCTTCGTGAGCATAATTGTGTGGAGCGTTGAGGAGCGACATAAGAGAAACTCGTTGCTGGCCCAGGAGGGCGAAGGTGGGAGGATCGACAGAGGGAGTTCTTGCGTACATGCGAAGGTTTTTCCCAAACTCATGCTCGGGCTCGGGCTCGGGCTCATACTCCTGCTCAACAGGCCTTGGGGCCTCAAGGTCCTCTGCCTCAGGGACGTCTGCGATGATGACCTCAGCCTCCTTTTGCGCCTCAAGAGCCTCGGCCTCCTGCTCGGAGACTGTGCGGAAGATGCCTTCCTTGGGGCAGAAGATGGTGCTAAGTCGGGGCCCCTTCTTCGATCTTGGGGGAGCTAGATCGGTCTCAGGCTGCAGCTCTGGACGTGGGGGACTGACAATATCTCGCATCTCTTCCTCTTGATGTTGTGGAGATTCTTCGGGGACCACGACGTGTTCCAAGACAGCCTCCATGGGAGGTTCCATGACCGGCTCCTCGACATGTCTCCGAACAGGCTCCACAAGATGGTCCTCGACATGCTCTTCGACATGAGCCTCGACAGGCTCCGCCAGACGCTCCATGGCGGGCTCCTCAACAGGCTCCAGGATAGCTTCCTCAACAACTTCTTCGACAGCCTCCATGGCAGACTCCTCGACCGGTTCATTGGCAGGAACATCAACCTCTTGCACAACAGCAACCTCAACACTTCGAGGCGGTGACTGCTTGGTATGGCGGGGTGATGCACCATGGGTTGCTAGTGGCCTTGACTTTGACCTCCCGCAGGGGCAGCACTTCATCTGGCATTCAGCCTCCAGGAACTCAATCCTCTCCGCGGCGCGGTCTGCCCGTTGCTTCTCCCATTGGACCCGGTCGTTCAGCTCCTCAATCTCCAACTCTGTCGCAACCGAAGACTCGATCTCCATAGTCGACAGGGAGTATCGCGGGTCCGGCCTGCTGCTGATCTTTCTCTTCTTCTGAGACTTCTTCGGCGGCGAGGCGAACTCATCGTTGGGATTCTGCGCTTGCGGCAGGGGAATGCGCCCCTCGGCAGCGATGCGTGCCACCTCCTCGTTCTTAGCAGCCGTCTTGAAGGCATCACGCTCCTGCTCGACAACTTTAATGCGTGCTAGGGCGTTGTCGAGCTGCTCCTGGACGCCCACAATCTGATACCGGGCTTCGAAGGCTTCCTGCTCGCGCACACGGCTGCGCTCCTTTTCGCGCCCGAGGCTCTCTTCGAGGATCTTGACGGCGGTGCGGGTGGTCTTGAGTTCTTCTTGCAGCTTGACGTTTGTTGATTGTGTCTTGAAAGTCTCTTTCCTGGCTCGGCGGATCTCCTTTTCCCATAGGGTCTGTGTGTGTGCGTGTGTCTCCTTGGCTCGGCCGTAGTTTTCCTAAATTCGACTCAGCATCGAGCTGGATGATGGTGCGGTCCATCAAACCAAGGCGCAGCGCAGTGCCAACTTACCATGACGGTCTCAAGGCGCTCACCCACGCGGCGCTCGCGCTCCTTGCCCTCCTCGACGGCCTTGCGCAGGGCACGGAGCTCCTCCTTGTGCTTGCGGAGCTCAACCTCGGCTTCCTCGCGGCCCAGCATCGCGCGCTTGAGCGCGGCGTCGGCCGTCTTACGCTCGAGCTGCTTGGTCTGCATGGCTATGCTAAGGTTGTTGAACTGGCTGATCTTATCGTGGACGGATGTGGACGAGTCGCGCTGCTGGTTCACACGCTCCTGGGTGACGGCGCGGAGCGGCCCGCCGGCTGGAGTGCCCGGCTGGCTAGACTCCGATTCCATTGGTCTTATTCTGCTGGTGCTTGCTTCGTTCGCAATGAGTAGGCGCAGATGTAATATATCGCTGGCGTTTCGCCGAACTCTCAAATCGGGTGATGTTGAAGTTGTGAGAGGGGGGATGTCAGAGCAGTGGAGCAGATCGATAAAGTGCGTGTTTACCAACCAAGCCGCCAAGAAAATTATAGTGCTAATCACGTTGCCTAGCAACGGTTGCCTTTTCCTGCGTCATGAGTGGCTGGGCGCAATCACAGAAGTGGGGTAATGTTTGTCACCACAGTGGGGGTGATATTAAGTGAAATTAGGTCAAATTACCCACTGCAGCCTGCAATTAGTGGGCGTGGAAATCAGAATGAGGGCGTAAGCGAATTAAAGGTTTCAGGGTCCGGAACCAGCATGTCCGGCAAAGTGCAGTTAGTATCTGTACAGACTCCAGACTGCCACCTTGCCTTAACTCTGAGTCTCTGTCCTCACACCTGCACGACATTGTCGACTTAAAGAGGCCAACACCTTAGGTTTCTCTTTTTCACCATGGCAGACTCGGAGCTTCGCCAGCGCAAGGCCCAGGCTGACAAGGCCGTCGATGCCAAGCCCAAGAACCAGCGCAACGACGATGACGACGAGGATGAAGAGTACACACCCTGGGTCGACATCCTGCGGGTCATTAGCTTCCTCTTCGTTGCCTCCTGCGGTCTCAGCTATGTAGTTACTGGCGGGGGTAGTTGGTTCTGGGGCGGCGTCCAGAAGCCAGACTACATGAAGGTCGACTGGTGGAAGGAACAGTTTGTACGCTCTCTGCTGACAGACAGGGACCTCGGCAGTCCCATACCCCTCCTAATCACCATCAATGGCTAACATGATCTTCACCCCAGCGCGCCCCTGTGTATCTGACGACCGAGGAGCTCTCCATCTACAATGGTGAGGACCCCGAGAAGCCCATCTACCTGGCCATCAACGGCACCGTCTACGATGTCTCCAACGGGCGCCACATCTACGGCCCCGGCGGCTCCTACAGCTTCTTCGCCGGCCGTGACGCCTCGCGCGCCTACGTCACGGGTTGCTTCGCCGATGACCTCACCCCGGACATCCGCGGCATCGAGGTCATGTACCTGCCGATCGACGACCCGGAGACGGACGCCCACTGGACGGCGGAGGAGCTGGACAGGATGCGTGCCGAGGAGCTGGATACAGCCCGGGACAAGGCGCACAAGGCGCTTAAGCACTGGGTCGACTTCTTCGCCAACAGCAAGAAGTACAACAGGGTCGGCTACCTCAAGCACGAGGAAGGGTGGCTGGAGAAGCTGCCGCAGCGCGAGCTCTGTGCGCCGGCCCAGAAGGGGCGGTCGAAGAGAAAGATCCCCAAGGTCTAAATGCTCGAACGAGATCGATCCCCCATGGTACGAAAAAGAAAAATTATGTCAACTCATATGTGACCTGTGGATGCAGCGAACAGTGAATGGATTGTCCCCGATGCTATATAACACGCCTACCATTTGGGCACGCATCAAAACATTTGCCTCGAACCTCGCAATACTCATTTTCCCAACCCTAGCGCAACATATGTCCCATACTAAGGGTATTACTTCCCCATAAATGGCAGCCTTCTCTTCCTGACCCGAAATGGCCCCATTACACTCCGCTGTACAAGGCCACGGCTGCGCCGAACAACAACAGTATTGTGCTCGAGGATGCAAGCCCCGAAGCCCCAGACCCGGGCGGATCGCCAATATTGTCAGCATCGCCGCTAGTGTTGTTATCTGAGCCGCTTCCCGAGTCACCGGACCCTGAACCAGCATCGCCCCCAGTGCTGACCGCAGCAGCGGCCGTCTTGTAAGCGTCTAGGGTCTTCTCGGAGCTCTCGCTGGGGCGTTGTTAGCGTCTAGATATACCAATACGTCTGCTCACTTAATGGGCTGGGACTCACTTAATATTGATGCCCATGACCATGCCGCCCTGGCAGTGCGTCCCCTGGCCGCAGTAGAACCACAGCGGGCTCGTGTCGTTGATCCAGACAGTATACGTGGGGATCTGGCCATCCGGCATGCTCATATCCACAGGCTGGAACCCGGACTTGATTCCCGACGCCCCCGTCGCATTGGCGGGGGCCTCAAGGGGCGTACACGGGTTGTCAAAGGACGACTGGGTGACGGTGTGGTTCCCGGCCCAAAACTGGAACTGCACCATGGAGCCGGGCTCTGCCTTGATGCTCTCCGGCCAGAACTTGGCGCCTGTTGTATTGCTCGCAGGGTTCTGGCCCACATAGACGACCTGCACGTCGACGGCTGAGAGGATCTGTCAGTCATGGTACCTCCAACGAGGCCATACGTTGGGTGGACTTACCCTGAGCGGCGGTGGCCAGCGTCGCTGCCACAAGCGATGAAAGACGCATCTTTGCAATCTGAATATCTAAAGCAGGAGAAGAGAATGAGGGGAATGGTCTTCCAGAGACCGACGGCGTGCTTCCAAGACTGGTGCAAAAAAGGTTGAGCGAATAAAGAAGTACGGATATTAGACACAGGCAAGAGAAAAGACAACAATAAATTCAGACATGAAGAAGATGTAAGAGGGCCGAGAGCCAAACAGGCGGCCAACTATCTCGTCTTTTATTGCAAGTGCCTTTCCTCGCCACAGGCTGCGAGCATGCCGGCCCCTTCCAGCCAGTTTTGAGCCATTCCGTGTCGGAGAGTATCGCGCCAAGGGGCAAGATCAGACAGTCTGGGAGGCATGGCGTTAAGGGCGAGGCCCATGGCTGGCCATGGCTATGTGGTGGTTGGCGCCGAGATTCTAGGTCGCGAGGTTAACTTTCAAACAATTCCTTCCACGAGGAATATAATTGGGAACAAGTTTTGGTGCGCTCTGGCGGCTACTGAGGATTGTCTGACGATGCGTTGCGGTGTCGAGGCCGGATGTGCTTCACCGCGGAGGCTCCGACACTTGCGAGACGCCCCCGGTTTCAACCTGCCAGAACAGTCACGCCGCCTCAGTTCACCAAGGCTAGGACGCATTCGTTTTTCGTGAAATGGTATTTCAAAGGACAATGGAGATTGTCAATTATAGTTTCGCTAGCAACCGTTGATAATTCAAATCCCTGCGGTCGAACTCAATCCGAGGTGGGTTCTAGCAGTGTCTAACAAGGTATCGCGTCAGGGCAATAGCCAAACCCAGAGGACCCGGTATTATTTGACGTCGGATAGAAGCTCGAGATGCCTTTCTCTTACCCGTCAATGTAGTGTTTGTCGCTGCTACTCGGCCACAAGAGGCTGTTCATTTTCGTAACAGTAGGCGTATCCCATCAGCGCAGATCTGCCAGCGCGCTAAACCTGCGGCGCCGCTAAACTACGATCCCTATTACGCACGCTATGTTGAGCGGTAATAGGAGTATCCCATGGTATCAGGGCCATTGCCAGGCGAGCGTCCGCTACTCTCAGCAGGAGGTCTCTGAGTTCACAGCATAAAGTGACCTTCCGGGTTCAGCAGTCGTAGTGGTTCTGCCCTTCGTCGGGCTCTCTGGTCGTTACGATGCAGTTAAATACTGTGCAGGGGTCAGCTAGAGCCACACGCAATGTCTTATGTATGCCAGAAACACACCTTGCTCTGCAAAAGTTGTAGGAATCGGCCGAATAAATTAGGATAGCACGCTGTCTCTCCATCTCCAGCTCCCCGCTATGCTCATAGATCTAGGAGCAACTGCGGTGTCACCTTCTCCAGATCTTCAACCTGTACATCTCGTGTCAGCAACCGGTCCAAATAGCCTCGCTCAAGTGCCTTGGGGTCGCCGTGCGGGACTCACCTCTAGAAAGCCACCTCTCTTCTCCACCGCCGTCCTCGCGATGGCTTCCTTCACAAATACATCGACGTACTTGCCCACCGCCGCATTCGCGTCCTTGGATATCCTCGTCGCGTCCTTGGCGAAGAACTCGTGCAGCAGCCGCGTCAGCAGGTCCCGCGGTATCGTCTTGTCCGGCTGTTGGTCCTCGTCTTCGTCCTGTCCCGCGCCCCGTGCTATGGCCCTGGGCCGCCCTTCTTCCGTTTCCACTTCTTGCACATCCTCTTCGTTGTCAGATGACGCAAATGGATTGCTGGACGGCGGATCTTCGTCGCTTGGCTTGGCGGCGGCTTTGGTGCTGTTCTTGCCGCCTTTGGGGCGCCCGCGCCGGGCGCCGCCACCTTCGGATGTGGGCTGTGGAGGCATTGGGGTTGAGACGATTTCAACTGGCAATGAGGGTTCGATTCGGACGGTCTGTTCTCGTTACCGAGTTCATGGAACGCGTCGTGCAAGAAGGACGCGTCGCCGACGGTGGGTTGGAGATTGGTGGGGATACTTGCACACGGGTGATCACATGATTTACTGGGAAGACCGTCACCAACTGGAAGACAAGAGTCTGAGGCGGTGGCCAGTACGCGATCAAGGAGGCAAACAAGTCACGATTGATGATGATGCAAGTAGGATCGGAATCTTAAATAAAGGTTACAGCAAGGGAAAATTGCGTGAGTGTATAAATTACAGCGACCTAGATGAAAAGCATGGCAGAGCCAAAAACGAGCAACGCCATGCCGATGCCAGTCTAAACCGCGGGAAGCAGCTGTTCCAGAGAACCAATTCGGGATATCTGCCACCCTTTCCCCTTCCAGGATCTTCCGTTCTCTCCCCTTTTATCACACCAGAGGCCACCGAATCATGCCTCTGTGATTAGCCCATCATCTCCATCCTTCTTCAACGAACTCAGCAGCGAGTTGTTTACTTGAAGGCCTTGCCGAACATCAGGACCTGGAGCTGGTCGTAGATGGACAGGACACCAGCACCGGCAACACCACGGAGGATGTTGGCACCGGCACCGTTGAACAGGGACTTGACACCGTTGGCGGCAATGATCTGGCGGGCAGCGTCGAGGGAGTTCTTGTACTTGACGGCCTCACCGGAGGTCATCATCATGCGACGGCGGATGGTGTCAAGAGGGTAGGCGGCGATACCGGCACCAGTGGTGACGCACCAGCCGAGAGCGAAGTTGGCAAGGAAGTTACCCTCCATGGACTTGGGCAGAAGAGGCTTGAAGGAGTCGTACATGCCGAAGTAGAGACCACGGTAGACGATGATACCAGCGACGGAGGGCATGAAACCACGGTAGAGACCGGCAACACCGTCAGAGGCGATGGTCTTGCGGTAGACATCAATGAGACCGTTGAACTGGCGGGCACCACCGGTCTTGGCGTGCTTGGCGTCGTTGGCGAGACGGGTACGGGCGTAATCCAGGGAGTAGACGAAAAGCATGGAGGTGGCACCAGCAGCACCACCGGAGGCCAGGTTACCGGCCATCCAGAGGGCATAGCCATCACGCTCCTTCTTGAAGCCGAACATCTTCTTGAACTTGTCACGGAAAGCGAAGTTCAGGGCCTGGGTAGGGAAGTAACGGATGACGTTGGCAGTGTTACCACGCCACAGGGACATGACACCCTCATCGGCAATGGTGCGCTTGAAGCAGTTGCCAATGCCAGTGTAGCGGCTCTCAAGACGACCAGACTTGATCATCTCATCCTGAGGAATGGGTCAGCCTGGGCTCACATCAAACTCACGAGTGGCGCCAGGGTGAGGGCGCATCGTTGAGTGTGTCGGGAATGACAAACCTGGTTCTGGATGAGGAGCTTGACACGCTCAATGGGAGCAGCGGCAGTCTTCGAGACGGCGGCGGAGACACCACCCACTGTCAAAGTTAGTTAGACAATGTCATGTTGGCTCGAGAAGTTGCGCGTCGTGATCAATCGGGAGCCGTCGTAACAGCATCCGTGTTCGATTCGATTGATGACGAAGCGAGAGAGGGATGTTCAAACGTACTCAGGAAGTCGGCCACGAAGGGCTGCAGGACACGTTAGCCTTCTGTTCTATCGCCAGCCAAGGAGGCTGAAGTTTTTTTTTCTGCCCGATCTGCGCCGCGCCGACAAGGTGCTACCGAGAAAGCCAATGCTTTACATATCGTCAAAACATCTCGCAGCGTATAGAGAACGCGCAATGGATGTGACAACTGTTGAAAGCCAATGGCATCTCCCTGGAAACAACCTATCGCGGACGCGATGCTTCAAGGCAACAGGGGGGATCGCGACTTACCGGCATGCCCAGGACCGTGGTAGGCTTTTCTTGAGACATCTTGACTGCTTTCTCGTGAATGAACAGAGAAAAAAGACTGAGGGGAGATTGAACGGAAGTGGATGAAGAAGTAGGAAAGGAAGAAGATTCCTCGGACGGGTCGAGCGAAATAAATCCTGCACCGACTGGGTGTTTGGGGGGTGGGAGGGAAAAAAATTGCGGCCGGGCCTAGGAAGGGGACAGCTTTTGATAGCGAATCTTCCCGGCGCCGCGCTAAAGCGCTCACCAGTCAAGCACCAGTCAAGGGGAACTGGGGCCCCCAGCCGCTGGTGCCCCAGTAATTTTTTTCCCTTTACCACGGCAACACGCCTCAGTTGCCTAACAGGTGGCTTGCAGCCTCACTCCTCAGGCCAGAAGGCTACCAAGAAGCCTGGAAGCCAGCACTCAGGTAATAGCCACCCCTCAGCCTCAGTACCTACTCGTAGAAGGCCGCCCAAAGGCCACCTAAAAGCCCCCTGCCAAAAGGCAAAAGCGAGATGCCGGTTCGCCCCGATAATCTCACTCCTGCCTAGCCCTCCCATGTTTCGACTTCGGCACTCCTGGCGTCCTCTGCATCATCCGAGCACTCCGACTCCAGTACAAGATAAATATCAACGCCAGTGCCTCGCTCTGCTGCTTTCACAATGCCATCTCTCTTCGAATCTCCGTCGTTCCCGTCGCCCCTGGGTTGGCGGGTCGCCCTCGTCGTAATCCGCCTCCCTACTGACTCTCCTCGGTGGATGTCACCAAACTTCATTGGATGCTCACCTTAAAATCCCACGTCCAGCCCCACTGGCCATTGTGGCCAAAAACAAAGACAGCCGAGCTTAAACGGTGCCTTGCCTCCCTCATTTAATAGGGGTCCCCGTTTATCCGACTCAGACGGGCCCCGACGGATTCAGCCACCTTACGCTCGATTCGAGGCCGTCCGAGACGGTTGCATCTTGGGTTCCATCGTCATCGAAACTCACGCTCTGAGCCTCTGCCCAGTATGGAACCCGACACCACATCCCCTGCTGACTCGGCATCGTGGATCCCATTTCTCGCTACCATGTGGCCCGACTGGACGAACTCAATGGCGCCCCTCATTGGTGGCTCAGATTCCCGCCCGGGCTCCTCGGTATTCCCGAACCTCCAGCGATATCGTTTGCCCTTGGGGCGATTTTCCGATTTCCGAACACATTTCAATTTCTACGACTCGAATGGCAAGTCAGAATGATAAGATCCGACACGACCTCATGGCATGTGGAGATGTTTGTCATGAACATTGCACGCACGAATTGCCTAGTAACATTGCATTTCGTAGCAATTGTAGGCGAGTTAGGGCCACGTTTGTCGCAAATCCCGCTGCCTGCATCAATTGCATCCTTCTGCTCTATCGTGAGTCCCTAACAGGTGTTGCAGCTGGCCGAAGAGGGCCGAAGAGCCTGCATGACCCTTCATAGCTCGTACCACCCTGCCTCGGGAGAATCCAGATCGAGAGTCCCATCAACAGCTCAGATCTACTTCATACGAGTACATCATATCACTCGTGCAAGTACCCACGAGTATTCGCAGTACTACTCATATACTAAGCATAGAGCATTCGTATCTACTCGTAGTACCTGAGATGCGGGCTATTATCGGAAAGTGCCAATCTCCCGTGTGCGGACTTCAGCCCGTGCTGTATAATAGCTAAGCCCTGAGCTGCTCGTACAAAGTACTTACGCGCATGACACCGTTTTCGCAGACGATTAAAAAGCGTAGATAGGGTCTCTAAAGGGTACTAAGATCTTTCTCGACCGCCTGAAAGATTTCGGCCGCTCAGGAAGAAATCTATGCTCTATCGAGAGCCTATCTCCAAAATCGGGGGTCGCCCGCGCCAAGTACGCATCGTACTACGTCCTATGTAGCTCATGAAAATACTCCGTATGCTTTTATAACATAGAAATACGGTGAGCATAGTACTAGGTAGGTCCTACTAATAGGTACGGTTGGTTGCGCGAATAGGTTAAAATGGGTTAACGGTCATCGCAAGTTTCCATTTTGGGGGCACAACTTCGCATTGCACCATGATACAGATATAGCAGACTTCCCAGCAGATGCAACCGCAATAGAGCTATACCATTCAACCCGCACAGCATAATAATAGTATTAGACAAATATTGTACAAAGCATATAGTAGTGTCCAAAACTACTCCACTACGCAGATAGGTGCCTCGAAAACCATGACGCTGTCCCTCTAGCGTTGTAGACCTTCCGCCTGCACATACGAATAGTCTTCACGAAGACCAACATATTCGGAGGTTTCTTTTACGTTGTCGGAGAGTGGCCAGATACAGATTACCAAGTGCTACAACAGGTAGACCGACGGTTCGAGTGTGGGAGGCCAGCATACTATCCAATTCTAACTGGCATCACTGGCATAGGGGGAGCGAGAGGCATTATGATTTTACGAAGGTCTTTCATTTCGTCGCCGTTTGCGGAGGCAGGTTCCGGTCCATATGCTATACCGAGCATGAAAAGTGTCCCAATCAGGCATTTGTTTGCCTTGCACCGCCTATCAACCTTGCGGCTTTTCTATCATGCACGCCATCCCGACGCCGTAATCCCGAGTTGCAAGTTCGTTCGCCAGGTTGACTTACGAGGTGCCAACAACGCGAGCTGCGGCGACATTGTCAGCATGGCCAGGTCTTTGGAGAATCTTCTCAATTCACAAAGGGAGGGGGGTCCTACTGTAGATCTTCATCTTGCTGTGCGTGACGACGGGCTTGATCATGCCCTTCTCCTCGAGGTCGTCGAGGCACTTGCGGGCCAGCGAGCCGTTGATCTTCATGCGGTCGACGAGAGTAGCGATGGTGACGAGGCGGTAGGACTGGACATCCTTGTAGAGCTTCTCAGAGGTGGTCTTGTCGAGGATGACGGCGTGCTGGGCCTTGTCCTTGACCTTGCCCTTGGACCACTTCTTCTTCTGCTTCTTAGCTCCAGCTGCGGGCGCCTGTAAATTTCGAAGAAAAAGAGGTCAGCGATTCATCCTGAATGGTCGTCGTCGTCGTGGAGAGTGGGCGCAAACGAACCATTTTGTCTTGATGTGATGTCGTCGAACGGGAGTGTTGAGGAACGGAATTTTTGGCAAAGCATTCGAGAGGCCCATCCCACTTGACTGCTCCTCCCAAGGCCGGAGTTTGCCCAGGGCAGCCGAGCCCTAAGAGGGTGCGGTGCGGCGGTACGTACCGAATTTTTCCCGCGCTGTGATTCGCCCAGAACCCACACCAGCCAGAAATTCAGACCTACACGACCAAGCCCACCTTCAACCTCAACGTGGAAAAAAATCCAACTGCGAACCCTCTGCAAATACTAACCCGCAGTCCACCCGCCAGCACCCGGAACACCTGCAAAACAGCCAACATGTCTGACGGCGGCGATATCGAGGTTGAGAACACCGTTCTCTCGGACGTTCTCCCCAAGGACGTTGTCAAGGAGGTTGGCAATGTCAAGCTCTTCAACAAGTGGGACTACGATGTCGAGGTTCGCGATATCTCTCTGACGTACGTTTTACGAGCGCCCAAAATCCATGGAGATGAGGATCTCTCTTGAGAGAGAGGAGACAATTGAGGAACAGTGTGCTGATGGAATTGGCTGAGCAGTGACTACGTCTCCCTCCGCAACCCCGTCTACATCCCTCACTCCGCTGGCCGTTATGCCGTCAAGCGCTTCCGCAAGGCCAACTGCCCCATCATTGAGCGCCTGACCAACTCGCTCATGATGCACGGCCGCAACAACGGCAAGAAGCTCATGGCCGTCCGCATTGTCGCCCACGCCTTCGAGATCGTACGTACCCCACGAAAACAGCCAGCGAGCAAGACGGCCTCGTCCAGCTTCAAAGCTAGCGATGGCAAGACAGAAAGGAGAGCATATGGACTAACATGGACCAGATCCACCTGATGACCGACCAGAACCCCATCCAGGTCGCCGTCGACGCCGTCGTCAACTGCGGTCCCCGCGAAGACTCCACCCGCATCGGCTCTGCCGGTACCGTCCGCCGGCAAGCCGTCGATGTGTCGCCCCTGCGCCGCGTCAACCAGGCCATTGCCCTGCTCACCACCGGTGCCCGCGAGGCCTCGTTCCGCAACGTCAAGTCGATCGCCGAGTGCCTCGCCGAGGAGCTGATCAACGCCGCCAAGGGCAGCAGCAACTCGTACGCCATCAAGAAGAAGGACGAGCTGGAGCGTGTGGCGAAGAGCAACCGATAAATGGAAGTTGCGAAGCAAAGGGGGCGCGCGGGAATTACTACCTTTTGGGGGGGCTTACGGCGTGTTTCTGGCATCTTTCAGAATTGCATTTTGCGTTCGGGTCTGGGAACGCGGCTACGGTGGATTGTGTCATGAATGGCTCTAGAGTCTCAATAAAAGTAAGGCTCCACGAGAGCACATGAAGGATGTTCCAATTCCATCTGATCCCTCTACGATCGCTACTGTAAACATCTCTCTGCACCGTGAGTACTCAGTGTGAAATCTTGCTGTTTCAGTCTTCACTGTTTCGCAAACCTAAATCTAGTGGCTGTATAGCGGAACTCCAGTCTGTCTATACGCTCCCAAATCTCATAAAAGTCGTCATTCATACACCAACGCCGTCTTTTTTTTTCTCCCTGCCCCCCTTCTCTCCGTCAGATGCGGACCTGGTCAGCGTTGATGGCGAGACGCTGGAACATGCCAACGTGAGGAATGCCCTCCTCCCACCACTCTCCCATGCCCTCGTCGACCTGGAACCCCCATTTCGCCCAGGCGCCCTGGACCTGCTCCTGGGCGTGGACGCAGACGAGGCCGTTCCACTTGGGGATGTCGCGCTCGCTGGTGGCGCCGACGTTCTCAAGCCCCATCTCCTTGATGCTGGGATTGAAGAAGGTCGGGTTGGCCTTGAGCCAGGCGAGGACCGTGTTGACGAGCAGGCCCGCGATGCGGTGGCCGCGGAACTCCTTGGCGACGGCGAGGCGTCCCAGCTTGACGTAGGGCTCCTTGCCGTCATGGAAGGTCGTGGGGCGATCAGCGATGTAGGGCTTCTTCGGGCCCGGCGCACCACCCGCGGGCTCGGGGGACGTGGCCTCGCCCTCCAGGACGCCGTCCCAGTACCGGCCGCCCGAGGTCGGGTGGGGGTCGTGGGGGAAGGGGACGAGGCGTATGGTGCCGATGGGGGTGGTCTTCGTTGAGCTCTTGCGAGGGCGGATGATATTGCCGGTCTCATCGCGGATCTCGAGCTCCTCGGTTTTGTTGACGCTGGCGTAGACGACCCAGTGGCAGGAGCGCGAGTCGTCGGCGTCAAACTCGTTCTCGATGGGGACGTTCTGTTCCTTGACGAAGACCTCCTCGCGGACCTCCATGGCGTCAAGGAAGGGCGTGGGGATGGTGGAGGGTTGAAGTTCTCGGGGGGCGGCGCGCTGGTACCCCTCGAGCTTGCTAGGCTCGAGGAACGTAATGAAGGGCGTCCCCATTGCTGGTTGTGGAAGGATAGTGGCTAAGACTGAGGGGATTGACGAGAGGCAGAAGGCTAGGTGGTCAAGGTGGAGGGTCAAAAGATGTCCGGATGTGTCATTCAAGGAGGGTGGGTGCCTGGAGTTTGGACGCTTAGGGTAAGGGGATGGCTGCTGATCACGTCAAGCCAGGAGGCGCTGGAGGGGTTCGAGGGGCACCGACGAGCTGTCAGTCCACGGCCTCCAGAGGATCCCTAAGATGCCTCGTCGCGATGTCTGGATTCTGGAGAGGAGGGCGAGTTGCAGGTAGGTTAAGATATCGGAGTCGGAGTCGGAGGGCCGAGTCGGAACGGTCATTAAATAGTGGGGGTCAGGCTGGGTGCACAGCAGCACCGGTCCATGATGGTCCACGATGATCCATTCAGGGCCATCCGTGCGACTCATTCGCCGTATTGTTACGAGTTCTCTCATCATTCAATAGATGTTTGCTGCGCGGCATTGAGACAAAAAGACGTCACCGCCCCAGTATCACATCATTGTCTGATCCAGACCGGCGGTGGGAATTATCGGCCGAGGGTCAAGTGAATCTATTGTGTACCCACGTAGATTTAGCATTTGACTCCATACTAGCAATGACATACATAACATAAAATATCACGACTGCTACCGTCGGTGTGTCATGGCCAGTAACATGGCCATACAAATGATGCGATGCGGTCAGGTGGGTGGACATGACGACAGCTGTGGTCTTGCGCATACCCTAGGTATGTCAGGTTTGCCATGGACAATACTGCGATGAATAGGGTAGTGCCATGCGTAACACTGCATCTGCCCTCCTACTGCATCTAGAATCTGTGGCGCGAGCGCATTGGGTTGACTTCAGTTTGGGGTAGTCAATATTACCTCTCTGTACGAATACGGAACATAATGTAGTAACTGCATCCCCACAAGTGGTGCAGCGAGGTCCAAGTTCAACCACCACTACTACAGTGTGCCTGGAGCTACCAGTGCACTCACTGTAGGGCAGTGATAGGACAGTGGTACTACTCGTATTCGTACACAGCATGGAGTGCCCAGCAGCACTCTAGACTTGACCTCATCTGATTTGCACTCGTAGCTTTGCACCCATGGGTATCATCTGTGCCAACACGGCCCTGACATCTAAATGATATATGACAGTATATGACATATGATTTATATAAACTTACAATACACTCGAACAAGGAGATCCCGCCGGCTCGCCGCAATGCACTAATAGTTACTCGCTCCTGGTATCCAGAACACCAAGCTACATACACTCTAACAAGAATACATATCATAGAAGAAAAGGACGAAACAAACTACTAAATAAGAGGCCAGGCCAAGGTATCACATGTACCGCCGCATTATCCATCCCGCTTCCCGCTGATCCCATGTACATTTCCCACATATTTGCTTCTCGCCAGCTTCTTTCAATCCCAGCTCACCCGCTCGAGTGTCGTCGGTATCTCCGACCTAGATCTGGTCCCTCAAACGAGACGTTGTACCTTTTGAAGTAAGCTCGGAAGTAGTGGTCCTACTCCTCGTCCAAGCTCCCCATCAAGGCCGCCTTGCTGCTCTTCTTGCCCAGCTTGAGCATACTCAGCCTCTTGCGCACGCTGCCCCTCTTGGTCAACCCGGCCCCGCCGCCGTCGGAAGCTTGCTCATCCCGGCCAGACGCCTCCGAGGGCCGGCGGCCCTCAGAGTAGGAGTGGTGGCTCTGGTCTCCCGTGCCCGCGCGGCGGAGATCACCGGCCGGCGGGGCGCGGAAGAAGCTGGTCCGGCGGTGCGCCGTGTCCTTGTCCTTGCTCATGTTACGCCCGTGAGAACTGATTGGCACGTCGCGGTCGCCGTTGACATGGGCTGGGTCGCGTGGCGGGTCCGATGCCTTGCGCATGTTGAGGAAGCTGAGGCGCGTGTTGCGCGGCTGCACCGATATGGGCCGCACGACAGCTGCCTCCTCCGTCTTGACGCCGTTCATGACGGACGAGATGTCTGGTGTTGGTGTGCTGCCCCCGTTGGACGGCGATGATTTTCTCCACGTTGGCGTGACGCTATGGGCGGCACTACGCTGTGGTTGAGGTGGTGTGAAGATGGCGATCTCTGGCTCAAATGTGCTCTCAAAGTCTGGGAAGGGAGATGGTTAACCTTGGTTCGTTGACATGCCAGGGGATTACTTACAGGTCTGGAACTCCTCGTGTCGCTGGGAGAGGAGTGCATTCTCGCTTCGAGAGAAGAGCGTGAGGCTCCGTTTGACCACCATGGCATGGTCAATGAGAGCCATCTTGATGGCAGTATCCTGGGGGCCCAGCTCTTCATCCTCGTCGTCATCTTCCTCTTCCTCTTCTTCCTCCTCATCTTGGTCCTCGTCCTCATCCTCGTTCTCGTTGCCCCCATTCTCGTTGTTATTGTCATCCTCATCCTGACTCTTCCGTTGAGGCAGCAGTTGGCGGTAGCAGGCAACACTGCTCTCGGAAAGGGGGTTCACTGAGACGCTTACTGCCTCCAGAAGCAGCCGTGTACTCTCCTCATCACCATCTGCGACCCGGCGCTCCAGCGCATGCATCTCCTGCGTCTTGCGCACTATGCGCTCCAGCGCCGTCTCGTGGGCGCTGAGCCTGAATGCGCCCTGCTCAATAATCTCGCTCCGACGCAGGATGGTCGGGAAGGGCTCCGCCGTGGAGAAGACGGTCTTTTCAGAGTAGTGCTCGTGCACGGGGCCGGACGTGACGCGCTTCGTGACGACCGAGAAGGATTGAGGGTGTGAGGACAGCAGGAACTCACGAATCACCTGGGGCACCTTTGTGCGCTGGAAGACCTGGTGCGTCAGGTCACGGTTGGGCGTGACGTTGGACACGACCAGATACTGCCCCTCGACCTCGTTCACGTCGCCATTGGTGACAATGTGCGCATTGGGATACTGCTCCTGCATGCGGTCCGTAAAGGCAGACCCGCGTTCGTGGAGGGCACCCTCGTAGATGAACTCCTTGTCCCGAACACTGGCAGGGAAGCCCAGGCCCTTGAACACGACCTTGAAGTACTTGTGCGTCGTCCTCTCGCTCTTAGAGATGGTCTCGTAGATGGTGGCAATGGCCCGCTGCGTCCTAGCCAGCTTGGCAAAGTCAAACACGTTCGACTCATACTGGGTCTGAAGCTCCTTGTAGGCGGTCAGGGCGTTGCTCCACGACTCGCCCTCCTCAAAGTGCTTGATCATGTCGAAGTAGATCTTCTCCCTGCGCTCGAATGCCGTCTGCGGCACGAACTCGGGCTCCGGTAGGGCGCCGACGTGCTTGGTGGGATCCCACTCGTACAGATCCGCGTGGAGGCGCAGCGCAAGACCAGCTTCAGCGTGATTCCTCGACTCGGCTTGGAAGGCCGCCAGCTGATGGACGTAGCGGACAAAGATCTCCTCCTTCTGCATATCGCGGAGGAACTCCATCAGCCTCAGCTGGCTGATCAGATGGGAAGCCTCAGTGCTGCTGTCGGCGCTGTGAACCGCCGTCAGAAGATCAAGGAACTCATCTAGGGTGCCGACGAGCTCCTGCAAGGCGGCGTAGAGAGGTTCGTCAGGGACCTCGGACAAGGGCTCGAAGCGTTCCAAGAGCTCGCTGACAAACAGCTTCTGGACGATACTTTCCGTCAGGGGCTTAGTCTTGAAGAAGTGATCCAGGCTGTCAATCATCTCCGTCTGGATGGCCGAGAGATCGTCGCTCAGTGTCCATTCGCTGACAATCATAGTTTGTAGCACCTCCACTGCCATCCTGCGGAGGCCTTCGTGAACGCTCAAGCATAGCTCCATGATAGGCCCCACGAGGGTAGGCACGTACTGCACCTGGTAGCCGCCCACCTTGGCCACCCCGTACCGTTCCTGTTCTTCAGGGGTAGCCTCCCAGCCAATGGCTTCCCAGGTCGTCCGGAGGAGCTCTGCGCCGTGCTCTCTCACATCGCCAGCAATCTTCCAGACGGCTCTCCGCTTCTGCTCAGGGAATGTCTCGAGAGCCAGCGACGGGCTCCCCACGAGCTTCAGAAGGGTCGTGAAAAACAGCTTCCACAGCTCCGTGTTGAAGCTCTCCGCGTCGTCAGGCTCAGGCATGAACGTGTCCAGCATGATCCCGGCAACGTACTGCAGCGTGCGCATGGTGGACTTGTGGTGGTAGATTCGCACGCTTAGCCAGTCCTGGGGGAATGCCTCTCCATTAAGAATGCTCAGGTGGACCTGGAGGAGGTTCTCCAGAGTGTTCGTGAGGTCATCATCTGCCAACTCAAGCTGCATTCCTGCCGAGGACCCCGACATGGCAGAGAGCACGGCCGAGAGCTCAGAGAGGGCCTCATCGTGCCGGAACTCGCCGGGAATGGTCTTGGCAGGGAAGGGATACGATGAAGGAAACAGGAGCGAGAGACGATTGCGAGGTTTCTGTTCTACTGCCAAGATAGCGAGGTAAGAGTCGATGATCTTGGGGATGTGGTCAGGGATTTCGAGGCCCAGGTAGTCGACCTGGCTTGCAAGCACGGAGCAGCACAGCCGTATCTGAGCCCGCCATTGGTCGTTGATCTGTTCGGCATATCCCCAGTGGGGGGTGATCCATCGAGCCGTGTTGGCGACGAGCACCGACCTCTGCTCGGGCTGTGAAAATAGGTCAAGTTTTGAATAATTAATGATTAAGATGAGCTTGTACAGCACCAACTTGCCCTTCACATCGGTGCACGAGTCCACAAAATCGATGGCAATATGCAGAATCTCTTCGGTCGTGAGGAGCCCCGAAAGCTCGGGCAGCCAGGTGTGAAAGTGCTGGACGGCGAGTGTCTGGCTGCCGACCAGGACAGGGGCCGAGTTGCGCATCATTGCGTCCAGGGCTTTAAAAATAGATCGTAGGCTGCGGCTGAACCCTTGCGTGGACGACGTGATGCCTATCCCAGCCTCCTTGGCCTTTTGCTGGCCTCTGGCGTGCGTGATGAATTTGAGGATATGCCGTACAACCTTGAGGGTAGCACGGAGCTTGCGGGCCGTCTCTGGCTCGGTGGGATGCTCCAGCAGTCTCGTAAACGACCTGACTAGGCAGGGCGTGGCAAAGGGGGAGTTGAACTTGTTTTCGGCGTAGTGGTCGACGAGTGGTCCCAGGTTAAATCTCCGGTCGTGCACAATGCCCAGTACCCTAATCAGCGCGGTGAAGACTAGGTCCTCATATTCGTCGTTGCCCGAGTGCTCGACGAGGATTCCAAAGAGGCCATCCAGTACGTCGCTAAGGAGCTTGACAACCTCGATCTCCGGCACAAAGATGAGCTGTCGCAAGACGGCAGCAATAGTGTCCCGAGGCGTATCCTTCCACTTGAGGAGACCCAGGATAACGCGGTCTTGAGAGAATTTGGTGCTGCAGAGATATGTGTCTACGCCCACGACGGCGAGAGGTCCTGTCACCTCGGCCGATCGCTCGTCCTTGCCACGAGGCGTCCAGGGGAGGGACAGGTATCCGCCTTTGCCGACTGGTCCTGGTAGTGGCGTCGATGTGTGCTCGTCTATCCTATAAAGGAGCAGTCCATGCGACCCATCGCGGATAAAGGCTTGCTGGTCCCACAGCGGCATGTGCGCGATGGCAAACGGAGGGCCAGGCATGTCGGCCAGAAACATGACTACATGGGCGTTTGAGACATCCGACTGTGCCAGCGATAACCGGATGGTCTGGCCCCAAGACTCGCCCCTTTCCACGGATGTGGATTTGTAAGTGGTCAGGCCGTCGCTATTAGATGACGGGAAGATGCAGTTCTCTATGCGCTCCCCAGAGCTGCGCCGTACTTCGACTGTGAGTTGGAAGTTCGACCCATGAATAGTGGCAGACATGGGGGTGGCGCTGCCCCCATACCTCGAGAGCAGGTTCTGCTTGGCAAGGGCTCCGCGGTTGATGGTCAGATATATGTCGGATCGAGGCTTGGACGGCGCGCCAGAGAAGCCCATCCGGTTTGTCTTGTCCACACCGGAAAGCAGCGTGGGGGTGGCCTTGATGAGGGCGTCAGCATCTGGGTGGCAGAAGCCCTTGAGGAGCACCTGGAGACGCTCGCCTCTCTTGGATTTTTCAAAGTGGCTCATGGGGCTGTCCATGATTTCCCGGATGATGGGCTCCCATTCGTCGCCACGGTCCTTGTCAGCGACGGACCTTGAAGATCGCGACCAGATGTTGATAACCTGCTCGGCTTCCTCCTCTTGTTTAACAATTGCGTCTAGCCTCAGGATACCTACTCCAATGGTTCGCTGGGCCGTCTGGAAATCGTTCGCGGCGGCCCCTTTCCTGGAGCTCCCCGTACTGGGAGGCCCCTGACTATCTCGCGATTCTGCGCTGCTCCTCCAAGGTTGCTCGTCGACTCGCTCCGCGACAGATTCCATCTTGCCTCGCGGCGAGAAGGGCGCTCGCGTAGTCTTGCCACCCCCCCACATAAGACTTCTCCTGGAAGCCTTGGGGGCGGACGAAGTGGGTGACTTGGCCGTGTCCTTGTAGCTGGCCTGGCTCCCCGTCCCCGCTCTCGAGAGGGGCTTCGTCGAGGCAATCTGTTGCGAGGCCACGACCTTGACGACGAGGTAGAGTTCGGAATCGGACGAGGGGCCTTCTCCTATATCCTGCGGCGACAGGTCCGCAAACAGCGTGCGTGTTAGGGAGTGATGAGCTAGGCTCCCTATCACTCCACCTGAGTTCACGTCGACGCTAAAGGTCTCAGACACCCTGGTGAGGCTGTTGCCCGGCGCTTTGCTGGCCAGGTGGAAAGCCAGGGATGTGTCCTCTGTGGATGAGCCGGCGAACCCCTTTACATCCAGGAAGAGGTGATGCAGGGCAGTCGGCTCGATGGCGGGGTGCGGCGTCTCGTTGAGGAGGCTCATGACGGACTGCAGCTTCGTGACCTCAACAGCCGAGTCGTCCCCTGTCAAGACACGGCCATGGGCGTTGGGATCCCGCACAATGACATCGCCCCCACAGAGCTTGTTGACGGTGACCAGGTCCCAGACTGTTTGTTCGCGGAGCCGCTCAAACTCGTGCGCGGTTAGGACATTGTACAGAAACTGCTGCCGACTGAGGTTGAGGCCGTTGATGAGCTGCGAGAGCTGGTCGAGGCGTTCGTACTGGCGTGAGAGGAGCAGCTCGTGCAGGTTTGTCGAATGCCACTCGCGCAGACACGAGCCAATCTCGTCAATCAGGGGTTCCGAGGCAGATGTCGGTGTTTCGTCTCCAACTTTGAGCATGGGCACAGGCGCGGCGGGTCGTGGCGCGTTGGGGTCCCTCTGTACCGGGACGGAGAGCGTGGCGTGTGCGCCGTTTGGCTGGTCTCGGAGTGGCTTCTTTGTCCTGCCAGGCTGGGTGTTCTTCTGTGTTCTGCGTGGCCTGCCGTTGACGGCGTAGTCGTCGCTCGCGTCGTCATTGTCGTCGATCTCATCGGTCTCGCCCAGGATCTCGCGGACCTCAACGCAGCTCCTTGGGAAGATACCACTAAAGACTCTAGCCTCAAGGGTCTGGCCCTTGACAGAGGTCAGGCCGGCCAGCAGGCTGGGCGGGGCGACGAGGTAGCCGCGAAGCCAGTTGCCGTCGGCCGTCTCCTCGATCACGTAGAGCTCATCGCCAATCTCAAGGGGGAGGTCGGCGGGGCTGGAGGGCGCGAAGGGGTAGGTCGCGACGGCGAACGCGATTCGAGGTAGCGGCTGCCAGGGCATTGGAGTCGCCGGGGGGAGGGGCCCGTTTCTCGGAGGGTCGGAGGGTCGGAGAAGCGCCGTTGCTTGGGAGGGGAAGGGAGAAGAGGACGGGAGTCAGGTCTCAGACCTGCGGCGGAATTCGAGAACGGGCGACGGGAGCTCGGAGGTCGGTTGGGGGGCCGGAGGGGAGCAGCGATGGCATCAGCATCTACGCGCCAGCCGATGGGAGAAGGGAGAGCGTCAGGGGAAGCCGAGAGACCATTGGCGACGCTGGGGGTATCGCGAAATGAAGCAGCAATAATTCGCACAAAGTCACAAAGTACGGAGTATGCCTGATCACATTGGGCCAGGCGACATGGTCCTCGCATCGAAAATCTCGAGGCTCGAGCAACCCCTGAGCCACGCGAGATGGCTATAATCCCGTTGCAGCTAGACCGCTGGCAGGGTTGGTGCTAGGCGCTGCAAGGTGGTGTGGAGGTAGCCTGTTAGGCGGGTGTAGGCCAGGTTCAGGCAAGGCACAGGCCAGCTGCACGCCAGCTGCAGCCACCTTCGTAGCATGCTCCGTCTATCCGTACCCGTCTATGGATAATACCTTTCAGTACTCGTACGTTGGTCAAGGCCAATGTAACGCGTGATACTAACACCTGTGGAAAAATCATACGTATATATCAACCAAATCGAAGAATCCATTCTTCCAACTGGCTATAGGCATCCTCCAGATTGTTGTTAACAACCATCATATCATACACGCTAGCGTGGCTCTTGGGTACGACTCGTTAGACACGTTGCATCAAGCAGCTTCACGCCACAATCTACCTTAGATGTTGGCGTCTTGTAACTCTATTTCATTATTACCTGGGAAATTCAAAATCCATCTATAGTGATCCGTGGCAGAGTAAACAAGCTGAGCCCTAAGCTTTGTACCGTGAGCACATCTTATACGCGGCTGTGACAAGCTCACCGCTAACTCTTTGTGTGTCCAAATCGTCGTGAACACCAAGAAACTTCGCTTGTCTGAGCCTCCTCTGAACGGTCCTCGTTCTCAGTATCGCGCTCGCGTATGGCCTGACTGCCGATATGGCATTGGCAATTGCTTCACGGCTTCTTGAACACACAAAGTCCTCTAGCTCTTTATATACAGTGTCCAAGTTGCCGTTGATAACAATGATATTCTAAATACCAAAATTCTTAGAGCACTGTAGCTCTTCCTGCGCTTGTCTAAACTCTTTTAAATGCTGTCCTCATTCTCGGTGGTGGGGCCGCGTATGGCTTGACTGTATGGCGTCGGTGGGCGCTTCACGGCTTCTTGAACACGAAGTCCTCCAGCTCTTTGTATGCCGTGTCCAAGTCGTCGTTGACAATGATGATGTCGTGAACACCAGGGACCTTGGAGTACTCCAGCTCCTCCTTGGCCTGTCGTAGCCTCTTTTGCACACTGTCCTCATTCTCGGTGCCGCGGCCGCGCAAGCGAGACTCGAGAGCTTCAATGGTTGGCGGCGCAATGAAGACATATCGTGCGTCGATGCCAGACTTCTTCATTTGCTTAACTCCCTGTCCCAGCGCTGTCAGTCACATATTACCCTTGAGGGTATCCGCTGTGTCATACCTCCATCTCAATGTCCAGCAGGACGGTGTTGCCCTTCTTGGTCTGCTCCTCGATGGTCATCTTGCTGGTACCGTAGCGGTTGCCGCTGAACATGGCGTGCTCGATGAAGCCGTCCTTGGCGATGAGGTCCTCGAACTCGGGCATGGAGACGTAGTGGTAGTGTACGCCATCCTGCTCGCCCTCGCGCGGGGCACGGGAGGTGTGGGAGACGGAGAAGGCAAAGCAGTCGGGGTGGTTCTCGCGCAGGCGGTTGTAGAGAGTGCCCTTGCCGACGCCAGAGGGGCCAGAGATGACAATCGGGCGGCGGTCGAGGAGAGCTGTCGCGTGGGTTAGTAGGCTAGGCGGTACAGTCCAGAGGTGGTAACATACAGGTAGCCATGATGCTGCTGAAGAGGCGTTTTGGCGGGTTCCGAGGAAAGGTGAAGCTCGAGGCCAGGAATCGTAGAGTCATGGAAGAGGAGACTTGTTGGAGGAGGCACAAGATCTCGTTGTGGATGTGCCTTGTGCCTGATGCGTTTTGGACGTGTGGGGTGATGAAAATGGAAGGCGGTGAATATTACCCCACGAGCCCCTTTCGACCACTGGGGAGAGGGGGATCAGCCATTCAGTTTTATACTTTGCATACACGTATTCGTACTACTAGTAGATCTATAGTACGTACGTATACTATACCAGCCCCCCAACGAAGCCATTACCTGATGGCTGATTAAGGGGAGGGGAATCGCGATAGATTTGATACGGTCGTTCCGCCCCGTCGCGATAGCCCCTTGACCAACGCGCGCGAAGGTAACTACGAGTACATAGGATAGAAGTAATCCCACAGAATCAACTGCTTCATCACAGGATGCGACAGTCGTAAATACGCATAGACTAGGATTCCCGCGTACGTATTAAGAGGTAAGGCATGCGTAGGAGATCCTTAGATTCTTGCCCCCCTGACTACTTAGAAGAGGTGACGGATCCATCATCTTCAAAACGAATAGAGTAGTCACGTGCTACCTTAGCCTGCGGGCCAATATTGGTGGAATGACAAAGGCAAAGCTAAATGCAGTGCGAGTACGAGGGTTGCTGTCAAAAGTATAGCAGAATTCCAGTACAAAAGATAACTGAGCAGGTAATGATGAAAGTAAGTTTGAAGCTTGACGTGCCAAGCTATCTGCGTTCGGTCTAAGTTTTGTACTCGTAGATGAGTTCTACGAGATGCACGGAGATCACGTGCCTGTACTACCATATGCGGTGTGGGGTTTCGCGTTACAAAAAGTCTTGGGCTCCCGATCCGTACCGTAATAACCTGTATTTGGAATACAAACTTATCAAATTCGGGCACCTTAAAGCCTTTTCTCCCAGAGGAATTTACCCACCAAAGTTAAACGAATCCTCCGTCGTGACAGCTTACATCAGAACAGACCAATACGCGGATCCCCGTGGGCGATGCCCCACACACCAAAGCATCCTAAAGCTGCCCGAATTTGCATAGGCAAGAACGGGTGGGAGCAGTTGACCAAAAGGAGCTAGAATTCCCGGGCCACCCACCACTGGTGGGCAACTTCTACACAACGTGTTTCATATTATTGCTACCCATTTCAATCGAGGTCTAGTCACTTATTACTAACCCTGCTGGTCGAGCTTCTGCGATTTACTTGTACTCGTACGAGTAGACCGTGCTTTGCTTTCGCTACTATGTAGGTACTGAGCACATTTCGTACATACATACACCTACAAACAATGCAGCTAGACATCCGAGCTCGAGTCTGGGCCTGCCGCCTGCGTGATCAATACGAGACTGACACTCTTGGGCGAGGCGAGATTGCATCGCGAACACCTCGTCAAACAATAATATTGTTCTTGGCGCACAGATTTGGCGGCCTCCAAGCGGGGAGATCTTCATGGTTACTTGGAGGTCAGGTCAGGCACGCAAGACACAAATCGCGCAGTTGATGTGTTTCATGGGTTCTAGCACCGTGTGGTCTGGCCACCACGAGAAGAACAAACAATCATGTAGTGCTACGAGTATTATGGCCTTCTTAAGGTGGTCAAGACACCGCAGCGCGTTTGGCATGCCGACAGAGTGGGGGAGAAAGGAGGTTGCGTCGAAGACGGTGAGCGCGTCTTGGCGGCTGAGATTGCTTCGTGTTGATTGCTTTGTAGCCGCTTCAATTGTCCTCGGCATTATGGGGGCACGAAGAATACCAGGTGCTCTTATTTCGCCAAGCGACCAGGGTGGCCTCCATCGTTAAACCGTCGCATTTTCCAGTGTGGATTCATGCCGTCATGGCCCGTCGAGGGCGCTATAAGGGAGACGTGAACCAATGCTAAGAGAAGCATAACGTATCGGAAGGAAATGAGGCAAGGGAGGCTTCCCACTCTAAAGCACGGGGGCAGTTTTCATTGTTGGAGGCTGCGAAGCTTCGAGCCTTCGAGGCTGGATCCCGCTGTGCGCTAAAGGCAGGTGCAACAGCGCCCCATGGCCCGAGGGCCAATGGCGTGTCGCAGACGGACCGTTGACCCCATATTGCCCAAGTCGGGCAGGGGCCTCAGGGCTGTCTGGGTCCAATGTCCAGGTCCCATACACCACCCCATATACCCCTTCATTGCAGTGTGGCATCCTGCTTAAAGGAAAGTCTCCCGGCGTCGCTCTCCTTCTCGTTCCTAGCCTCGCTCCCCCTCTTCACCACGCTCTTTCGGTCTGTCGGCGGTTGCAGTTGACGTCTGCTTACCTTCTTGTCACTCTTTCCAGGCAATTCATCGCCGTAACTGCTCGTTTGCTGTAGCCTTTTTCGACTGCGCATTTTACCAACTCACCCGACACCTGGGATCCTCAATTCTCACGACAGCATCTGCACTCATACTCCACGACGTACCGTTCGCGAAGCCGAGTCCAAAACTTTAGTACTGCCCTGTTTTCTTCACCTATTTTGTGGAATCAATAATTCCTACCATGCTTGTAAGTCTGCCCGTCGAATTGCCCAACGCGGTCGAGACTGTAGATCCGTGCCACTACTGTTGACTTGGTCACGTGGGGCCAACGATAACAACCGATACCGCCACATCCCGACCTTCTAGGATATTGGCATGAGCTTACCCGATGTCTTCTCTAGATGCACTCTGCGCTTGTGGCGCTCTGTGCCACGGCCGTTGCGGCCCTCAAGCCTCTCAAGATTGAGGGCAACCGATTTGTCGACGATGAAGGCCAGGCGCTCCAGATTGTTGGAATGGCCTACCAGCCTGGCGGCAGCGCTGGCTACGACCCTCAGACTGGAAAGGATCCTCTCAGCCACAAGGAAGAGTGCTTGCGAGACGCCGCCCTGATGCAGATTCTGGGCATCAACGCCATTCGCGTTTACAACCTGGGCCCCGATATCAACCACGATGAGTGTGCTAGCATCTTCAATGCTGTAGGTTTACACTCTGGCACGGTACATTTTACGGTTGGGAGAATACCTCTGACATTCTCCACAGGCTGGCATGTACATGATGATTGACGTCAACTCTCCTCTTCCTGGCGAGGCAATCACGTCCTTTGAGCCCTGGACTAGCTACTACGCTGAGTACCTGAACCGTACCTTTGCCATCGTTGAGGCCTTCTCCAACTATCCCAACACCCTTCTCTTCTTCTCTGGCAACGAGATCATCAACGATCTCCCCTCGGCGGAGTTCGTCCCCCCGTACATGCGCGCCATCACTCGGGACCTCAAGAACTACATCAAGAACAACATCGATCGTCAGATTCCCGTCGGATACTCGGCCGCTGATGTCCGTGATGTCCTTTGGGATACCTACAACTACGTGTCTTGCTCTATTGATGGTGAGGAGGACGACATGAGCCGCGCCGACTTTTTCGCCCTGAACTCGTACAGCTGGTGTGGCAAGGAGGCCACTTTTGAGACTTCTTCTTTCGATGACCTTGTCGAGGGCTTCGAGGGCAGCCCTGTCCCCGTCTTCTTCAGCGAGTACGGCTGCAACGAGACCCCTGAGCGTTGGTGGACCGAGACCCAGTCCATCTACGGTGATGACATGTACAATACCTTTTCTGGTGGTGTCGTCTACGAATGGACTCAGGAGAAGAACGACTACGGTCTTGTCGAGGTCGGCAAGGAGGAGACCCAGCTTCTGAATGACTACACCCAGCTCAAGGAGCAACTCGGCAAGATCACCTGGGAGGATGTTCAATCGCTCAAGGCCACGAAGGACAACAAGTGGGTTGAATGCAAGCCTAGCCTCATCAAGGAGAAGGGCTTCATGAACAACTTTACCCTACCCGCGCTACCCCCCGGCGCTAAGAAGCTCATCGATAATGGCATTAAGCCTAAGCCCGTTGGCCAAATTATCAAGATCGACAGCTGGAACGTGACGCTGGACGTTGCCGACGTCGAGGGCAACCCCATTGAGAACCTTGCGGTTGTGCCCCTCGAGGACGCCAACTGGAGCGGCAAGAATGACGCTTCGGTCGGTGGCACCCCCAAGGCTGAAGAGTCCAAGGACGATAGCGAGGACGAGGAGGATTCCGCCATCATGTCAGTGCCAGTCATGTGGGCGGCGGCTTTGCCCCTGGTTGCCATGCTGCTTGCTTAGTTGGGACGAAGAATGATTGTGGGCAATGGTGTGTGGACAAGATGCCGAGGGTGGTTCACGAGGACGACTTCAGTGTAAAACTTTGTTATAGGAGTCAAGACTGTAGATATTGCATTCAATTAAGCCTTGGTTTGCGCTGTTTTGTACATGGATCGCCTCTCCGCCCTTGGCGGCCGGTGATACGGTCGTTTGCCTTTACTGAGCAGTCCCAACCTTTTCCCTGGTCTCACTTTCCTTCTCTTTGGTCTCCTCCTTGTCCCCCCTGTGCTCCTTCTTATCCCTGCTGCCGTCTTTCTCTTGGTCTTTAGCGTCTGGTTTCTTGCCCTTGGCCTGGTCTTTTGATTCTGGATTCTGGACGTTTTCCTGGTCACTGGCAGCTACCCAGTCTTCGGTGAAGCTGCTGGTACAACAAGGGTTTGAGTTGCACTCGAGGCAGTAGTCATGGGTGCCTAGGTCAGCTGCCTTGCAGCAGTTGAGGCAGCACATGTCGACGAAGGGGGGAACAGAGGGGTTTATAATCTTCTCACACTGTTTCTCGGGGTCCTGGGGCTGGGGTTGAGGTAATAGTGTCTGGGGGAGGGATCCGTACTCCGGAGTCCGGACCCGTACGTTAAAATCGGCAGTCCCTTGAGATGCAGCAGGGGTGGTGCGGACCGTGCCGAATTGCGGGCTTTGCAGGCAAGGGAGTCAGTTCGTTTTTTTTCTGGCCGCAACTGCGGTGCTTGCTGAACGAAGCGATTGATGATTTTGGGGACAATGGCGTGTAAGTCAAGCTGCTGGTGTTGCCTACCTAAAGGGTCAGGTACCTGGGCGTACGATCTGTACCTTTAGCTCCGATGTCGCGATAGTTCAGCCGGCCCAAGCTGAAACTTTGTTTTATTTTATTTTCCGACGAGGAAGGATGGAAGCCTCATTCCTCTTATATGCTATCGTACCATCGAAGTGATCACAGTCAGGCCTCAATCAGGCCCCGAGTTTTACAACACACACGCACGCAGGCGCGGACACACTCACACACACACAGCCCCGCTGTGCAACTGTGTTTAGGGGGGGGGGGGGGGGGGTGGTGACCCTCTTGGTGCTGTTTTGACACATTTTCGGCGAGTTGCTTGTTGTACACGTGCGAGTTTGGGATAGCGCAACAGCGGCACAGCACAGCGGACCGGGCGGACTAGACGGGCTGGGCGGAGCCGGGAGCGATTGGAACGAATCGGGAATGAAGCCATGGGGCCAGCGAGTCCAGCGACAGTGTTGGAACTTGGACAGCTCTGAACAGACTCGACGCCGTCAGAAATCTGAGACCCCGGCACGGTAGTGGCACGGTAGTGTCACGGAGAAGATGTGCGACTCGCCAGCCATGATTGGTCAGCTTGCTGGCGCTGGCGCTGCTGGGGGTCTGCAGTGGATCTGCTGGACCTGCTGGACCTGCTTGCCCACCTGCGAGGTCGCCACGCCACGACTCGCGCTTCGTCCAACCCACTGTGCAGTTGCGTATGCGCCCAGGCCAGCACCGCCGGAAACGCTGGGACCTGACAACATGACAAAGCCGGATCGCCGGTTCCTGGCCTGGCTGGCCTGTGGTTGGTCTGGTTGGCCTGGCTGCCCTGCCTGCCCTGCCTGGCTTGGATCGGGCCCGTCCTGCTCGTATCCAGAGGATCCGGTGTCAAAGGTATTTCATCCTTCTGTGCCTTCCCTCTGTCATCCCCCTTCCCCTTCTCCTGTCCCTACGTCTCTCGCTGCCGCCTTATCTCCCCCGTACACTTGACGGCTACGTGTATATCACATCCCCCCGTTTGGCTCTCTCTCTCGCTTGAGCCAGCGCATTCCTGTCGTTTCCCACCGGATTCTGTATAATACGAGGCCAGACTACATCCAATATGCCGTCTTCTGCCAGTCTCGTCGCCCTTGCGGCGGCTGCCTCTACGGCCAATGCCGCCTTCCAGGGCTTCAACTATGGCGCCACCTTTTCTGACGGCGCCCTCAAGTCCCAGTCTGACTTCGAGGCCGAGTTCAAGACTGCTGCCGGGCTCCAGGGCACCGATGGCGCCTTCACCAGTGCCCGCCTGTACACCATGATTGTGAGTGCTATCAGTCCTACACACCCCTTGGCTTCACCAAGGTCAGCACGGACAGACGCTTACAATAAAACAGCAAGGAAACACTGACAATGAGCCCATCTCGGCCATCCCCGCCGCCATCAGCACCAAGACCAGCATGCTCTTTGGCCTCTGGGCCTCAGCCGGCGAGGATGCCTTCAACAACGAGATCGAGGCTCTCCAGAAGACCATTGACCAGTACTGCGACAAGCTCGATGGCCTGGTCGCCGGTATCTCGGTCGGCAGCGAGGATCTCTACCGCATCTCGCCCACTGGTATCCAGAATGGCGAGAACCCTGGCGCCAACCCCGACACTCTGGTCAACTACATCAGCCGTGTCCGTAACACCGTCAAGGGATCCTGCCTGAGCAACGCCCCCATCGGCCACGTCGACACCTGGACCGCCTACGCCAACAGCTCAAACCAGGCCCTCATCGAGGCTTGCGACTGGCTCGGCATGGACGCATATGCCTACTTTGAGAACACCAAGCCCAACAGCATCGAGAACGGTGCCAGCCTCTTCCAGGAGGCCCTTGCCAACACCAAGGCTGCTTCCGGTGGTCGTGAGGTCTGGATCACTGAGACCGGCTGGCCCGTCAGCGGCAAGGAGTCGGGCGAGGCCGTCGCTTCCCCTAAGAACGCCCGCACCTTCTGGGAGGAAGTCGGCTGCCCCCTGTTTGGCACCACCAACACCTGGTGGTACACTTTCCAGGACTCGGCGCCCACCACCCCCAACCCCAGCTTCGGTGTCATTGGCAGCGAGCTGACTACCAAGCCCCTCTACGACCTCAGCTGCGATGGCTCCTCCGGCGGTGATGGTGGCGATAAGACCCCCCAGTCCTCCACCAAGTCCGAGGCCCCGGTCCCGAAGTCCTCGACCTCTGCTTCGGCCTCGGCCTCGAGCTCCCAGGCCCAGACTAACGAGCTGCCCAGCTCCTCTATGAGCGTCTCCACAACCGAGGCCGTCGAACCTGTCCCCACGGGCGAGGCCCCTACGAGCGAGGTCCCCACGGCCCACGAGGAGGCTCCCAAGCCCGTCCCGACTTCGAGCTTCGCCAACTCCTCCGTGAACACGCCCTCCCAGAGTGGTAGCGCCCCGACTGCCCTGGTGCCTACTGCCAGTGGCGGCTCCATCCTGCCGACGGGTACCAATGGCAATGGCGCCAGCACTCCTACGGGTGCCGAGCCCCCCATCTCGGGCAGCAACAAGCTCAGCTCTATCAGCGCCGCTGTCATTGCCATGGTCCTGGCCGCCGGGCTCATGTAAACTAACCTAACCTTAATGGTTAGATATTGGACATGGCTGTATGTGTATCTGGCGTTTGACATGGACAAGGCTGGTTGGAAATTGGGTATTTTACGGATGGATACAAGGCGTGAATAGGATGGATGGATGGACGGATGGATGGACGGAATTGATTTTTACGATACGCTCCTTAGGACTTGATATAGATGGGTGGATAGAGATGAAAAAAAAACTATGTTAGATAGACACATGTGAGAGGGCAATAATATTACGGATACACTTGGTAACTTGACTGGGTGCCTAATTATTGGCACATAGTAACACTTACGTATTGTATTGTCTTTGTAAACTGAGAAAATTAGGAATAATACCATTGGAAACTAATTGATACCTAAAATTGGTAACACGGAATGCTTTTCCATCTTTAGAGCATGGTTCGTGATGCAGGGTAGTAGTGTCTACCACTCGGGGAACCAGAGGCATTCTGACGGCGGGCCCACGACCTCCTGCTTACCCCCCCAAAAAGGGTCCCTCTAAATTGCACAACTGTCCTCCCCTTCCATCGCAACAACCGCCATTGCGATCCACCAACCTTTCCGAACAATGGCTTCAACGCGTCGTCTCGGGTTCATCGCCCTGGGCCTGTCGCTCCTTGTCCTCGGCGCCATCGCCGCCCCGCAGGATGCCACGAAGCACTCGCTGGCCGAGAGCCTCAGCCTCGAGGAGCTCGATGAGCAGCTCCAGGTAGACAACTTCTCCTAATCCATGGGGGCAAAAACGAGAGTATTCTAACACATATATGATAATAATACAGACGTGCCCCATCGTCCAAGACCTCAACGATGCGAAACGCGCCCGCTTCGCCGCGGCCCCGTCCTCCATGACGACGCGCCTCTTCGCCGTGCTCTTCCCCGGCTCCCCCGCCGTCAACGCCCTCCTCGCCACGCTGTACATCTCCGGCCCGCCCAACTTCCTGCTCGCCCTGTGCCCCACCGACATCGACCCGTCGTCCCTGTCCGTCATGGTCTCCTTCGCTGTCGGCGGCCTGCTGGGTGACACCCTCTTCCACCTGCTGCCCGAGATCTTCCTCGGCGAGGACGACCCGGAGCGGATCAGACTCGTCCTGGTCGAGCCCAACAGGAACCTGATCCTGGGGCTGGCCATCCTGGTTGGATTCATGGTGTTCGTCGCCATGGACAAGGGTCTGCGTATCGCGACGGGTGGTGCCGGGCATGACCACTCGCACGGGCACTCGCATGCCCACGAGGAGGCCGACGACGCGGCCGAGGGCAAGACCTCTGCCACTGATGTGGCATTCAACGGCGAGGCCAAGTCGCGCAAGAAGAAGGGAAAGGGGGCCAAGGGCAAGCAGTCCAAGGGCGGAGAAGTCGTCGAGAAGGAGATCAACCCGAGCGTCAAGCTCGGCGGCTACCTCAACCTCATGTAGGTCTTTGGCACGATAGAACGGCTGTATAGAACTTCGAAAGCTCTGCTAACATAAAGCTTAAGCGCCGACTTTACGCACAACATCACGGACGGCCTCGCCATGTCGGCCAGCTTCTACGCGTCGCCGACCATCGGCGCTACGACGACCGTGGCCGTCTTCTTCCACGAGATCCCGCACGAGGTGGGCGACTTTGCTCTGCTGGTGCAGTCGGGCTTCTCGAAGCGCGCGGCCATGGGGTCGCAGTTCATCACGGCTGTGGGCGCGCTGCTGGGCACGCTCATTGGCATTGCGGTCCAGGAGTTTGGCGGCGCGGGCGGCGCGGCGGATGATGTCATGCCCAGGAATGGAGGTCTCTGGGGGACGAGCCTGGTGAGTGGAACCCTATTGTGCCCTTTTACTACTCCTCCTCCAAGCATTGTAAGAGTCATGGATTGTGCTGACAGTGACAGACCTGGGGCGACATGCTGCTGCCATTCACGGCGGGCACGTTCCTTTACGTGGGCACTGTGGCCGTTATCCCCGAGCTGCTCGAGACGGGCAAGAACAAGGCCGCAGAGCTGCGCAAGACGCTGGTCCAGTTTGCGGCCGTCGCCCTGGGCGCGGGCATCATGCTGTACATTTCATGGCATGACTAAACGGGCCTCGTTTGTGTTGTGCTGGGTAATGCTTATTGCTAGTTGGAAAAATAACTGCAAGGTTTAGGTGGTTCCGGAGCTCTGCCTAGTCGCAGGTGGCATATACGCAGTAGATGAGGCGTATATAAAGAGTTTAAGTATTGGGAGATTTGGGATTTGGCAATGTATAATAGACCAGATAGAGAGCAGGCATTTAGAATATAAGACATTGAATCTTGACAACCTACTTAGTACTCATACTCGTACTTGATTCGCATCAATGATGATATTAATTGGTAGCATTGGATAAAGGAGCCATGAGAATTCAGCTGCATGCCTTTGACTCTTTTGCTGAAGTCAACGGCGTCGAAGACCAAGTCCATATTCACACCGACTTGTCGTCGGGAAAGACGAAATCTTCCAGCATGTTACATAGTACTACTATTAGGTTGGTGGTCTCGTCATGCTGTTGAACGAACGAGGTAACCAACTCGTGCATGTCAGGGAGACTGATTTGTCAAGGGAGATTGATAATCACGACTGCTTGGTAATTACCAGAATCCTTACCGTTGTTCGTACAACGTCGTACAATAAGGGATGGATGGTGTGATAACCTTTCACAACACATCTGGCTCGTGGTAATGCTGGGAAATAGGGGTTTTGAATGTTTGACGTGGACGAAGGAAGGGAAGGGCGTGGTGGGATGCGCTAAGCCTAAGGCAGGGATCGACAGGCAGTTTGTGCAGGTACCAACCCTGTGTGGGTGGAGTCGGCTTCCAAGATCTCTGAGCTGCTTGAAGAAGAAAGGCGGTTGAGCAACTTGAGCTTATTATCATCATGACGGAACGCGGGAGTGACGAAACAGACTCGAGACGAATCTTTCCTTTTTCCCTGTTTCTAAGTTGCAATATGGTGGGAGAGATGGCGAATTTGCGGCAGAAAACTCCACTTGGGGCTGCTGGGAGGCTCAGGGTGGGAGGATGTACTGTACTTCAGGTGGGGGAGCCCATGGTGGTTGGATGGTAAGCTGTCACGAACCCGTGGATAACTGGGATTGCATTCCAGCTGATTGCCATTGTTGGGGCATCGCTCTTCCAGCTTGGAAGAACTGGGTGTTTCTGGAAGAAGTACGAGAGCGATATCGGAGAAGGTTGGGCAGAATCTGCCTGTCTACTCGGAACTTGGGGGAGCGGAAGACAGCGTGAAGAATACGGTGTGCCTGTCGGGTCAGGCGGGCAAGGGATGTTGAAATGACTCCGGGTTGATGTGATGTGAAGATATGAAGCAGTTCACGATGATGTCCATGGCTGGGCTGCATAATTCGAGGGAGGCTAAAAGGGACGCCATCCTGGAGCTGTCCTGAGTCGCGGGGTGCAGCATCCCAAACGACTTGGCGCGGTCCCCGCAGGCTGTAGGTGCAGAAGCGGCTGTCCGTTTTGGCGTTTAGCTTTTTAGTCTATCCAGCGCTGCCTCTCCCGATGAATGCATCTTGGCGGTCCCAGTGTGAGTGGGATGGCCTCGCTCCAATGAAGGTGCATGACAGAGATCCCCGGATTCTCTCACTTGAAACAACAGGGTCTCTGCGGGTGATGCCGCAGTGTCATGTTTGCGATGTGGCGTTGTTTGTGAGCTGCTGCCCAGCTAACGTACGTAGTATTATAAAGCTTGACAGTTTGCAAAGTAACATCACGGAACTTGGCTCATCACCACCCCTCGCCTATTATGTTCCTGGGTTCTCTGGTTCGGTGTTCGGCGTCTTCGCTGCCAATCTTCCTTCACTGAGGTACGTACCTTGTTGCCGTTGCCATGGACCACCAAGGTTCACGATGAGCCATGACGGGGCTGGGTGCCGCTCTAAAGGTAAATTTTGGCCTTGCAGAAGGAGGCGGTCTGCTCGCTCTGGTGTGAGCTCGTGGGAGAGCTCTAGGTCATGATCCGTCGATTGGGTATGAGAGCTTCGCGGAAGCAATGGAACGTCCGATGGAGCTCCGAGCAAAGGGGATCGTCGGGTTGCAGCGAGTTTTTTTTTTTGTGCAAACGTCAAGTCCACGCCACGGTCTGGACTGGCCCTGAACCACCCAAATGCCAAACCAGGACAAGTTGTGGTGGAGAGCTCCACGAGCCCTCTGCTATTCTTGGGATTGAATTACTGAGCTAGACAGGGGCCCTGAGAAGTTTTTGGGCCATCTGAGCTGCTGGGAGAGTCACAAGGACAGTGGTTGAATTAACTCGGGCTGATACACCTGATTCATGGCTTCGTGACGCGATAGTTTGGGATGGTGCGTGCGCTGGGTGTTAGGTAATGGTATCGTGACAGGTGCCGGATCTCAGGGTCCAGATCGCACAAGATGGGCAAGATAAGGACCAGGCACCCCGGAATGAGTGGAAAAGGAAGCCATTCGACAAACGTGGCAGCACCGGAGCCCACGCAGACCCCGATCCAGAACGGCTTCAGGAACACGCGATGCGGGCAACAAGTGGGCGCCAGGGATGATTGCGGTTGAGAGTTCCGGGGTGGCTGATTCCATTTCGGATTCCGCAGCCGCTCTAGGTGTGGTGGATGGAGGCTTGGGCGCCTCGTGGAACTAATAAGGTGTGTAGGAGGAAGACCCGTGTGCCTGTGCTTCGTGTACGGCGACGGAGACGAAAAGCAGCAAGCAGAAAAAAAAAACTCGGTCGCCTCCCTCCACATGGTGCTGGCGATGCATGTTGGGTGATTATATCATTAGGACTACTTGAAGTTGGCACCTGTTCAAGCGTAGGGCATGGATATCCATCGCGATCGAGTGAAATCGTGATGTTGGTGAGGTCGATTTCCAAGAATTTCCATGCATTTGGGATAGACAGGTGATCTTTGACGGAGATTGTGATCCGGCAACCGCCGAGACAAGTCAACAACCCAATTCAACATTCCCCGCAAGGTCAGGAAGTGCGTACCGTCTTCAAGTGCCACACTGCCAACTGGCTGTAGCACTAATGGCGGCCGAGTGCGCGACACGCTTGGAGGGGGAGTTCAATCGGCTTGACCTGACAACCTGGTCTACGAGTTTGCCAGTCAACTGGTGCCTGGCTGTCAGACGGTCTCAGACCTACATTGCATGATGATTGAGATCGGGATGCAAAGTTTGGAGGGGTTTGGGCCGAATTGTAGGAGGCGAGTTGATGATGTGGTGATTGCTGCTTCCCTGCTACTCGTAGTCGTACTAACTTTGTAGAAAAAACGACACCCTGATGGCCCCAATTCGCATTGTTCCTGGAAGGAGTCATCGAGTTGAGCTAGAAAGAAGCCAGAGCATGTGCAGCAAGAGTTGCCTGCCAGTTCCCGTATTGGGAAACCTCCAAGAGTAACGCAATCGAGGGGACCCATATTTCCCGTGGCAGCCCCGCCGCCTAGGTACCGATACCCATCCGCCAGCGCCCCCGTGGGCCCCGTCTCCAGCGGCTTCGGCTAGCCTTCGGGGCTCGTGCTCGGTCACGCCTGCCCATCGTCGCTGGTCTGAAAGCGGCTTCGAAAGTGCTTCAAAAGCGGCGTCCACACGATAGACTATAAAATAACCTTCGCTCCGGGTGTGAAGCGCACTCTTATGTCCTGCTGCTCGTCATATTCATCACCATCGTCGTCCCCCTCATCGTCCTTGTCGTTGGCGCCCTTCTGCATTTCTTCTCGCATTAATAATTCCTGATTGTTTTGTCATCACCCTGTACATCTCTTTTAGCCGCTGGTGGTTGTCTACTTCCACCTGCTGCCGCCTGTGACTCGTCCCCACTGTCAAGGATTCGAACCACAGACATCAAACCAGCCCTTGTCATCGGGAGGGCAAGGTCATCTGGCCCAGGATCTTTGGCCTTTGGGGAAGTTTACTCTGGCCACCTACATATTGGCCATCCGCCCAATTCCGTCACTTCCAGTATTGACCTGGACACCCCCTCATCTGCTCCTCACCTCGTCAAGAATCGACAGATTCAGAGCTTCAGGCGAGACCTAGAAAAGCTCCGTTTGAACAACATACAAGAAGCCTTTTACGACTCACTACCAGGACATGTCCAACGTTGTTGAAGCTGCTCGTGGCCCCGGGCGGCCCAAGGCGGGTGGCGCCAAGCCTCACCTCGAAATCAAGCTCGACCAGCATTTCACCTCGAGGGTCTACACCTCGGGCTCTACGGTGGCTGGTCATGTCGCCGTCAACTTCCAGCGGGATACTTCCTTCGAGTCCTTCGAAATTGCCTTCACCGGCGTTGCTGCCAGCCGCATGGACTTTGTTCAGTCGTTCACCACCAACTCAGTCCGCACTTTTATGAAGCTACACATGCCCATCCCCGAGTCTGATTTGCCCGAATCTCGCGTCTTTGAGGCTGGCCGCACCTACAAAATTCCTTTCCACTTCGTTGTCCCGCACCATCTCACTATGGGAGCCTGCAACCATGGCTGTGCCGCGCCCGCCGTCCAGGATCAGCACCTCCACTTGCCACCAACCCTCGGGTATTGGGACGGGGATGACCAAGCCCCTGACATGACGCATATCGAGTACGCCGTCAGGGCCGTAATGGCGAGGGCGTCGCGAGCGGGGGAACCGAAGCCTCCTCTGGTGGATAGCAAGAAAATTCTCAAAGTCCTCCCCGCCACAAGCGAGGAGCCGCCTCTGGACATCAACTTCATGGATAAGCGGTACTGCCTGTCTAAGACTAAGTCCATGCGCAAGAATATTGTGGGACCCAAGGCTGGAGAGATGACGGTTTCGTCCTCCCAGCCTGAAGCGATCATGGTCCATGCCGACGGGTTTGGTGCTGATGGCACCACGGCACGGATCAGCCTCGAGTTTGCCCCCTCCACCGCCGATGCTGCGCCGCCAAAGATCAACTCGGTAACGGGTAAGCTAGTCTCCACGACTTTCTTCGGTAGCGCTCCTAGCGACACACTGCCCAACCTTGGCCCCAAGACGTCATACTCCCACAACCAGGTCTTGACCTACTCGGCCACTACCAATCTCTTTAATACTCGTCCCAACAAGGTGTCTTGGTCCGAGCACCACATCTCCACGGCACGTCGAGACTCCGGGTATTCCACTGCCGGATCCCCCGATGAGTTTGCAAGCGAGGATGACGCCGAGAATCAATTGCGTGGCCGACGGGGAAGCAGGGGAAAGAACAAGAAGACCCAGGGGCCGCCCATCCGGCATCGTGCGGCCCTTGAGCTCCCTGTCAAGCTGCCCGTGTCGAACAAGAAGACCTTTGTTCCCACCTTTCACAGCTGCATAATATCCCGAACCTACGTTTTGCAACTCTCAGTGTCCGTTGGCCCGTCAAACACGGCCATGACACTTAATGTCCCTATCCAACTCGGCGTTGAGAGGCGATTCGAGCCTCAGGGCGAAGAGCTTCCCAGCTTCGAGAGCGCCATGGCTCAGGCCTCGGAAGACGATGGGGATGCCTATCTGCGGCCCTTCTCCTTGCCTATGCCATCTAACGCTATGCAATATAGCATGCTGCCGAGGTATGGGGAGTTCTCTCGACGATCCGTTGCGGTGGCCTGAGAACATACACTCCCACCATTTTTTTTTTGCATATATCTTTCAAGCTTAAATTTCGGAGTTTTTTTTCTTTGTCTTTTTTTTTTTGTTTCTCCCAACTGTGGGAATAATACTTGACGAGACATGATTCCTGTTTGGGCTGAACATTGGGTGGCCGGTTTCAACAAATCAGATTGGCAGCGTATTTACTCTGGAGGGATCTGTTGTTTTATCATTGCGCCGATTTTAGCGCACGGTATTCTGTTTGCTGATTTTTCTGCTTGTTCTTTTTGGGATTGGTAATCTGGATATGGAGGTGTGAAATGGAGTTGGATCTAGCGACTTGGATGTTTTGTTGGTGACTGTATTGATGGATGGTGATTTCGCGACGGATTTGGTGATGGTGATACCCAAGAGATCATGTTGTTGTACTGGCGAGTCCCTTCGAGGGCTTTTGGACATGGCAATCCTCAATTCAACCACTGAAGCGATTCTTATCCTCGACTGTCCTTGTAGAATCCAACACTAGATCCGTGCTTGGTTCGTTGCTGGCATATATCACTTATTGTGCGGTCGACGGTCGTATTTACATCGAGGAATAAGGAACCAACTAATCTGCTCTAATAATGAACATGGCTAAACGGCTTCTCAGGCTCTCACGTTGGCCAAGGGTGATATGGGCGTTTGGAGGAGGTTGCCTATGAGTTGGAAACGGCCGACTAACGGATAGCGACCAGGGCAGGGGTCTGATGCTTGTTCGACGGGAACCTGCAGCAGAGGCACAGGCCACTTTGTGGCGCGAGCGGGTTGGGCGGGCATGATTGATCTTAATTGGCCACGTTAAAAACGGGATGCGCAGGGCAGCTAAGAGGGAACAGTGGGAAACGGCGAAACATGAGCTCCGACATAGACGAAACGGGTCCAAAACGGGGTAGCGCCTTGTTATCCTCCTTTATTACCCAACGTTACCTTATCCGTGTCTTCTTCGACCATGCCCACGGTCGGCCTTGAATACGTAAACTACATTCCAAGTTCTGGCATTTTCGATTCGGCAGTGCGACGACGCCGTTGATATCCCATTCCTTGTCCATCGTCCTGTTTGGTTTCTTTCATCTGCACAGTGGCGCTGTGACAGCACTTCTTTTTGCCGTGGTGCTTTGTGCCGATTCCACTCCTTTTATACTTTTGCCCCCTGCGGTCTGACGTCGTCTACCACGAAACCACCATCACTGGGCCTCTTGGCACATCCTCGACGACTCTCCGACGACCCTTTGATCAGCTTGGTCGAGCGATTGACTCGTCTCCGTCGGCCGAACCCCACGAGAGAGCCTTGAGAGACAGACCGAGCCAGTGACGCGTACATCCTGGAGGCGCTATGGTTGGCGGGCTGCGGGCGGGACTGAGCGCACTGCTCTCTCTCGCCTTCCTGTCTCCTGTCCAGGCCTTCTATATCCCTGGTTCGCCCTCCATCCCTCCATGGCTCGGAGGACTCTACTAATGAATGCGCTGCAGGATGGTCCATCCGAAGCTATAAAGATGGCGATGCGATCCCCCTCCTTGTCAACAAGGTCTACTCCGACAACACCCAACTGCAGTATGCCTACTTTGATCTGCCATTCGTCTGCCCGCCGACGGGCCACCACCGCGCCGGCAGTGGGCTCCTGAGCGGCCAGAGCGTGTCCCTCAACCTCGGCGAGGTTCTGCGCGGCGACCGCATCACGGCGTCGGATATCGAGCTCGAGATGAACAAGGACAAACCCTGCAATGTTCTGTGCACACAGGACATTACACGCGGTGACATGGACCGGGCCAAGGATCTGATCGAGGACGGCTATGTGGTCGAGTGGATCGTGGACAACCTCCCCGGCGCGACGAGTTTTGTCACGGTCGACAAGACTAGAAAATACTACGCCGCGGGCTTCAAGCTCGGTTACTCGGAGTCGTCCACAGGCAGTAGGGAGACACACTACTACCTCAACAACCACCACACCATTGTCATCCGGTATCGCCGGGCACCGGGCAAGGCGGGCGAGCGCGGCGAGAAGATCATCGTTGGCTTCGAGGTTTATCCCAAGAGCATCGGGCGGGACAACAAGCGGGACAGCCAAGGGTGCCCGGCTGATCTGCAGCACATCGAGGGTGCGCTGGAGCTCGACATGAGGCCCAACAAGACGACCGAGTCGACCGGCAAGAGCCCGCAAGATGCCACAGACGGAGACGTTGATGACAACGCCACCCTATCCATCCCGTATACGTACTCGGTCTACTTCCGCGAGGACGAAACCATCGAGTGGTCGCACCGCTGGGACCTATATTTTGTGAATCAGGAGGAGGGCTCGCGCGTCCACTGGTTGGCCATTGTCAACTCCCTCATCATCTGCGGGCTCCTGACGGGCGTCGTCATGATCATCCTAGCCAAGACGATCCGCACAGACATTAGAACCTACAAAGAGGCCATTGCAGAGGATGGAAAGATCCGGGTCAAGCGCAAGGGCAAGCCTAGAGATATCAAAGGCTCTGGTTCCGGCCTACTGGACCAGGGCGGCGAAGGCGAGGATGAGGGGGATTTGTCCGACGAGGAGGCTTTGGAGGACGTGACAGGCTGGAAACTGTTGAACGCTGACGTGTTCCGCACTCCACCGTACGGGGCTCTGCTGGCGCCCATGGTCGGGTCGGGGGTGCAGCTGCTCGTCATGGCCGTGGGTTTGGTGTTTCTGAGTGCCTTTGGCGTGCTGAACCCGAGCTTCCGCGGGGGCTTCATCAGCGTAGGCTTAGGGCTGTTCATCTTTGCGGGCCTCTTTTCCGGGTACTTTTCGGCGCGCGTCTTCAAGAGCTTTGACGGGAGGGACTATCGGCGGAACGCGTTTGTTACGGCGCTGCTCTTCCCGGGGATGGCGTTCACGGTGGTGTTTGTGCTCAACATGTTTGTGTGGGCGCAGGCGTCGAGCACGGCGATACCGTTCGGGACGCTGCTGGCGATGCTGATCCTGTGGCTCTGCGTGCAGGTGCCGCTGGTGTACGCGGGGTCGTACTACGGGTTTGTCAAGTCGCCGACGTGGGAGCACCCGAGCAAGACGGGGGCGATCCCACGGCAGATCCCACAGCAGACGTGGTACATCAAGTCGCTGCAGTCGATCCTGGTGGCGGGGCTGATACCGTTCGCGGTCATCTTCATCGAACTGCTGTACGTGTTCCAGTCGCTGTGGCAGGACAAGAGCGGGTACTACTACGTGTTTGGGTTCCTGGCGGTGGTGCTGGCGATCCTACTGGTGACGATTGCCGAGGTGACGGTGGTGACGGTGTACATCCAGCTGTGCTCGGAGAACTACCACTGGTGGTGGCAGTCGTTCCTGGTGGGCGGCGGCAGTGCGCTGTGGATCTTCGCCTACTCGGTGTGGTACTATGTCTTCAAGCTGCACATTACGGGCCTCGTGAGCAGCCTGCTCTTCTTCGCGTACAGCTTCCTGGCGTGCTGCATGTACGGACTGCTGACGGGCACGGTGGGCTTCCTGAGCGCCTACGCGTTTGTGCGGAGGATATACGGGTGAGTTGGCCCCCCTCTTTTCGATGTGTGAGGGAGTTGCATATACTGACGATATAAATCAGCGCCATCAAGACAGACTGAGAGACGTTGGCCTTTCCTATGTTTCTTTTATCATAGCTTTATGTGTTGGCACGGCCTTGGGAATGGGTACAGTGGAACGGCGTCTTGTGTTTGGAAGCGTCTTCTCAACGCTGTGACGGGTCTCGGGAGCAGAGCGTCGTGTGTACAGATCAGTTCAGGACCTGTTTCTAATTTCTAATACAGCATGGTGATACGACTCTCGGATGTGTTGCTTGTTAAGTAGAACATGGCCAGCGGCCCTCAACTCCGAGTACGCGTGCCCCCATCACAACCCGAAACAACCCCGTCACACGGGTCATACATTATAGATTCTTCGTCCTCTCCTCCGACGCCGCAACCCACTCATCCAATTTAGCACCAGGGCGCACCTTGAGCCCCACCTTGAACGGCTTGGGGTCCGTCGTCAGCGACGTGGGCTTGGCGTTGCACTCGATGGGGTCCAGGCTGGGCCGGTCGCCTGGGTCCTGCGCGGGGAGAACCTCGAAGGCGGTGATGAGCCGGATGTAGGCCGTGTATAGCTCGCGGTTGGCGAGGTGCGACCCGGCGCACATGCGCGACCCGGCGCCGTATGCGTAGTGCGGCGTGCCTCCGCCCCCAACGAGGGTCTCGTCGTCGTCGAGGAAGCGCTCGGGGACGAACTGGCCGGGCAGCTTGAAGCGGGACTCGTCGTGGTCGGCGGCGTAGGCGTTCTGCATTTCCCCATGTCAGGGGGCTAGCTTGGGCGAGGGGGAGAGGAAAGGGGGGATAGGGAAGTAGACAGAGGGGGAGAGAGAAAAAAATAGGACACACCATGAAGAAGGTGGTGCCGGCGGGGATGACAGCCCCCTCGTAGGGAATGTCCCTGATGCTCGTCCGCGGCAGGCAGATGGGGATGACGGTCCAGTAGCGCAGGGTCTCCTTGACGAGGGCGGTGACGTAGGGGACCTTCTCCTCGACGAGGCACTTCTCCCAGGCGTCGCCGTCTGGGTAGGCGTCGGAGATGGCGCGCAGGGCCTTTTCCTGGACGGCCTGGCCGCCGGGCGACGAAAGGTAGGCCATGCCCATGATGAGGTTGCCGGGGACGGTGTCGATGCCGGCGGAGATCATGGTGAGGCAGATGGACTTGATCTCGGCTGGAGGGGGCTTGTCAGAGTTGATACTGGATACTGGGTCAGGTGGGCAGGAACTCGCCTTCGTTGAGCTTGGCCTCGGGATCCTTGAGGATGTTGCCCGTGATGCAGGGCCTGTCGGTGCCCGCGGTGATGCGTCGCTTGAGCTCAGACAGCAGGTGAGTCAGGTAGCGATCCCGACGCAGGCGATACTCGTCGGCGGCGCCGTTCTGGGACCCCCACAGGCGCAGCAAGGGCACGTAGTCCTGCCAGTTGTTGCTGGTGGAGCGGAAGTTGGAGATCTCGCGCTCGACGTGGGTGATCTCGCGCAGCAGGTCGTTGTGGACGGAGCCGTCGATGCGGATGCCGTAGTTGAGCACGAGCGAGGTGTTGAGGGCGAAGCGGGCAAAGTAGGGGCTGGGGTCGACGTCCCGCGTGTCCCCGGCGCAGTCACGGGCGAGCTCCTTGATGCTGGCCGTGGACTCGAGGTCGAGGATGGGCATGTAGGACTGCACGGCTGGGCGGTTGAGGGCGGTGCCAGCAGCTTTGCGACGGGCCTTGCACGACTCGTCCCAAGGCGACGTGCCGATGGTGAAGCCCTGAGACGACGACACGACCGAGTGGAACGTGTGGAAGAGCGGCCGCGAGATGAGGGCCGACTGATGCGTGATCCAGAAGTGCTTGACGGCGCTGTACGAGTTGACAAAGACGACGCGCTGGGAGATGATGCCTGCTATCAACGCTCTGTCTCTCCTCTTCTAGGTATACACTCATATCCACTCACCCGGTTGCCCAGCCGCGTCTGGAAGACGGGCCCGTACTGGGCTGCCCACCGCTGGGCGACTCGTGCGTGGTCGGTCCCCAGCTGCCAGAGGTTGCCAAGCACGGGGACGCCTGGGATCTCGGCCAGGCCCTTGATCTTGGGCACGTCGGTTGCGCTCAGGAGGCGCAGAGCCAGCCAGGTGGCTGTCAGGAGAGCCACGCCAACGACGAGCAGTGAAGCCATCTTGGCGTTGGGGATCTGGTTGGGGGGAGGGGGGGAGGGGGGAGAGTAACAAAGATGTGAATACTACTTGCCTTATGGATTGGCTTCGGTATTTATCATCTCCTGCAGAGCTCCCTCCCCCCGCCTGTAGCCGAGTGCTGAGTATTACGAGGACGCCTCCTCTGTTGGTTCCCCCGCAGCCCCAGATGGAGGCGTACCAGATGCAGCTCCAGATGCAGCCCCAGGTGTAGCTTTAGATGTAGCCCCAGATGTAGCTCCAGATGGGCGCCTCGTGGATATCATTGGACCGCGTCCCACGCGCTGAACGGGCGGGACGGGTTGCACGGCATGTAGTGTGCAGATCTGGGGCGTTTGGGGCGCCATGCAGCGACCTGTCATGCCCGTCTCCGCCCCGCTCAGATGATCGGATGGCTTGTCGGCATATCCAGACCGGAGGAAAATGCCCAGGGCCTCTACATGATACATACAATGTACATAGACGGAGTAATAATAGTACTAGTATCAATACCGGTTCCTCCGGCCCCGAACCCCGGAATCCGGAGTCCCCACAGTCCCCCCACAGTTCCCCACTACGGCATCCGAGTCCGGCTCTACGCCGATATGTTAGTACTATTAGTACTAGTAGTATTACCTTCCTAACGCAAAGAGAAACATGTATCATGGTACTTTGCTGTGCGTGTGTAGCATGAGCACCCCGTGCTACTGGTAAAGGCACCCGTCTCTTCCTGGCGCAGCGGCCATGTGCTCGTCGTCAAATGGCTTCGCCATGACCGCCTCTCTCACCACCTCGAATGCGTCATATCCGTACAGCCACGACTGCACCTCTGGACATATCAGCCTGCTCGGCAACGGGCCCTCCGGCTGATCCTTTCCCAGCTGCGACAGGAAGATCTGGTCGCGAGCCTCCTGCTCGGGGCCATCTGCCATGTGATACGACTCTCGCTGCGGGTTGCACACATAAGTACTGGTGCCCTCATCTGCCGAGGGAACCGTTGGGGTGCACATGTGGACCCACCTGCTTGAACGTCTCCCTGACAATCGCCTCGCCTCGCGACTTGCGCAGCTTCTCGTACATGTCCAGCGCCTTGGGCACCTGCTCCTTGGATCGTATGCAGCCCAGGAGCAGGCCAAGCACTGCGCCGTCTTCGATGGCCGAGCCGGCCCCTTGCGCGAGATACGGGAGCATGGGATGGCAAGCGTCCCCCCTGGCCGAAAGAAAAAGCCCCTTGTTAGTGTCTGTCTCTTGCTTTCTCATGCTCAGGAGGTCCACGGACGTACACAAAGACAAAGTTGGACTTGTCGCTGATCCACGATGGGAGCTCGTGCCCTGGAAATGGCAGCAGTCAGCCAGCTTGATTGCCACCTGTTTCACACCCGGGTGGCCAGAGCGTGGACCCACGGTACATCAGCTTCCACCGATCCACACTGTCGACCATGGCGAGGAATCTCGTGAGGATGGGGTCCCAGCCGCTGAACAGGGCTCGCATCTCCTCCACGGATCCCGGCTGCCTCTTCACCCCCGGCGCGAGTGTATCGGGCACCGCCAGCACGAGGTTGTACATTGTGCCCGCGCGCAGCGAGTAGCCCACGGCGTGCGAGCCGGGGCCGATCCAGAAGTGCACCTTGGGCCTCGTCACCCAGAGCCTCAGCTCCGGGTCGTCGATCTGGTCGAGGTGGAGGACCACGCGGTACACCAGGTCGCCTGTCGGCCACGGCGGGTCGTCGGTGCCCAGGAAGCTGGACCGGCATCTCGACCACAGCCCATCGGCCGCGACGAGCAGGTCGGCCCTCGCCCGGTCGCCCGACTCGGTGGTCAGCGCGGGCAGGTCAAAGTCGACGGCGTCGACCCTGTCGCCCATCCGGAAGCGCACGCCCAGCTCGCGCGCGCGGTCGTACAGCGCCAGCTGCAGGTCGACGCGGTGCATGCACAGGTAGGGGGCGCCGTACCGCGCGCGCATCTTCCGGCCCATGTCGACCTCCTGGGCCAGCACCTGGCCTGGGTACCGGTGCACCACCAGAGCCGTGGGCTCGGCGGCCGCGCTCCACAGCCTGTCGGTCAGGCCCCATCGCTGGAGGATGCGTGTGCAGTTGGGGGTGAGCTGTATTCCTGCGCCTACCTGTCAGGGTGTTAAATGGGGGTTGGTTGGAGGAGGGGCGAGGAGGAGGAGAAGAAGAAGAAGAGGACTGGCCTCGAGAAGCTCCTTGGCCGACTCGAATACCGTCACGTCATGGCCGGAGAGCGCAATCGAGATGGCCGCTGCAAGGCCGCCGATCCCGGCTCCGACGATAATCACATCTAGTTTGGAGGTCGGTTTCAGTCCACTGTAAGCGGCAGGATCTTGGGTGGCTTGACTGAGCGGCTCCTTGGAAGAAGCAGCGGCCATACCCCGTCCTTGGTTCGTGGGGTAGTCCTCCCTTCGTAGGAAGGTCAGAAGATTCTGGAGCATAGTAGTCATATATTAAGTGATTAAGTGGTTTGCGAGTCCTTAGTTAGTGTGATATTACGGAAAAGGCCTGCCTTCTTATAATAAGCATAGGCGTTGGCCAAGTCCCGGACAGGTAACTCCATGTCACCTACGCGGCAGGTCTCAGTTGATAAGACAATGGTGCAGTATCCGTAGCACCAAGGCCACCGAGGCGAGAGGTGGGGCCATTGGCGAGGATTCATCGGTAGGCTATTTCCCTATGTGATAGCACTCGTAGTACTACTCGCATTGCTTGGTCTATTAATGCGACTCGCAGTAGTATTAGGCCTGTTGGTCCTGTTGGTCCTGTTGGTCCTGTTGTTGTAGACTCAGCTGATGCACCTGTCTATGCGGCACCTTACTGGTCGCTTCTGATGCCGTCAACGAGGCACTAGAAGCGGGTAGACGGAGATCGTCTTATCAAATTGCTATAGCCAGCGTTTCATCAAAGAGGTGAGCGTTGCCGGCATCGTTGGCCTCCCCTCTCGCCCCCTCTCGACCTTCAGCTGTGCTGCCAGGAAGCACATATCCCCTCTGATTGGCGACTAGCCTCGTCCCGTTGCACATCCAGTCGGTCGAGTAGTGCGTGTGGCCAAAGACCCAGACTCTCACGCTCTGCCATCCGTCGCGAGCTGCCAAGTCGGTCGCAAAGGCGCACGTCCACGGGCTTCCGGAATGCTCGGGCCTGGACGTGCCCCGGATGCTAGGCGCGTGGTGTGTCGCCACCATGAGGCGCCTCCCGCTCCCGCCGTCTTGGTGGCGATCTTGGTCTGGTCGTGGCGATGACGACGACACTTGGGCGATTTGACCACGGAGCCACGCAGCTTCCGACGCGTGTAGCGCGTTGTGTCTGTCGGCGCTCCACCCGCGTATGTGCTTGTAGTCCTTGACCTTGTGCTCTACGATGCCGTATGCCTCCCGGGGGATGGCCGACCAGAGCGTGCACCCCAGGATGGTGAGGTCAGAGTCCGGATCGTCCCACCGTGCGCGATGGAGGAGGACGAGTCTGTCCGCGAGGATCGGCTCAGCTGCAAGGCGCCGTGCTGCGGCGACACCAGCGTCGTAGTTCAGACCGTAGAATTCGTGGTTCCCCAGCACAAGGAAGACCTTCTTGTATCGGCCCGCGTGCGCCGCAAGAAAATGGAGGTAGCCATCGTAGTCGACCAGTCTTCCAATGTCGCCTCCTAGGAGGAGGAATGGCGCCGTCGTGGGAAATGTAAAGGCCGAGTACTGCTGGCCGACTTCGAGGTGTAGGTCAGAGAGGACCTGGACCTCTTTGGTGGTTGGTGAAGGCTGTACGGATACCAGCCTTCGGATTGTCCTGTTGCAGAATGCACGCATCGGCGCAGCTGCGGTACCTCATACAGTCCTGAGAAACCCAATCCATTAACTGCAGACCCAATTATTGAGCTACAAAGTACGTATATACTTGGACTCTCAGTATTGTACGGGTATGTCTTTAGTTCTATCCGTTGGCAGTAAGTGTTATAAAGCCGCTATCGAGGCTGTTTGTGATCTTTATGCAATTATCGGTACCTACTTAATCAATTTTAGATGAAATTAAACAATCAACCTAATCAAATCATTCAATCCAATCTCAACGAATACCCTCAGTTCAGTCATATCCAGTCAGTCTCGCAATAATGAAGAGCGTCAATCTCTTTGGTCGCGCTGGTTCTAGCCCTCGCCTACTCGCATGTATTTCACGAGACTGGTCGCCTCGAATAGCCAGGATAATCAAGCTCGTCTGTAAATGTTATATAATACTAATAAGATGCATTATTATGCACTCATACTTCGGCGGCAAAGCTTAAACAGGAGCCTGTGAACTATATATGTAGAGGAATCACACACTGAATCCAGATGGAATAGTTTACGAAATCCACGAGGAATAATCAATCATATAGACGCGAAATAAGCTATCAAAAACCGAGGAAAAATAAAGCACATGTCATCCTCCCCCCAGAGTCATTCTACAGACGTACGAGTACGCCTATAGAATGACTTTCGGACTCTACAGCACGTCGTGCCGCTTGACTTCCAAGTTGAGTTGGTGCCGCCAACCTGGATGTGTTGCGCCACAGTTTCACTTGTTGGCCATATTTGGACATGTGGCCCCATGACGCCACACTCCTAATCAGCGTCACACCTCACCACAAGCTGCCATCTCCAACTTCTGGCTCGCTCCATCGACAGTTGATGCAGCTGCTCTGGCCATGATCTGCTGGCCAGCATCATGAATGCCCGCTCGACGTCCTTCTCCCGAAACCCCCATCTTCCTCGCCGTCCGTTTCTCAGCTCCCGCCTATCCTTTGGCGTATCCCAAGCAGAGCAGGGGGAAGGGATAGCAGACCATCCCCCAGCCGAGGCGCAGATCGAGGAGGAGATTGCTGAGATCAAGAGATATGAGGTCCGTCCGCGCTATCCACCCCATCCGCGCCATCCGCCCCTTGCTCCCAGCTAACCTGTGTGGCAGGACTTTTCCACGATAGGTATGCGACGAAGCGTCTGATGCGACCCGCGACACCCAGATTCCGCCCGTGACAACCGACTGACCGACTGCAGACTGGGTGCAAGATGCCGCGCGAGAACAGGCGAGGCGCAAGGCGAGGCGCAGGCGCGCCGTAGGGCTCTACGACCACGGCTCACCGGGATGGCGCTACCGCCTGTGGGAGTCGTATGATGCTGCCCAGGGCTGGATTGTCGTCACGCTTGTTGGCGCCGCCATTGGGTTCAACGCGGCCCTCCTGAGCATCATCACAGAGTGGCTCTCCGATATCAAGCTGGGACACTGCACGACGGGGTTCTACCTCAACGAGAATTTCTGCTGCTGGGGAGAGGACAATGGTTGGTTGCGCGGCGACGAGCGCTTCCCAACACGCGCTGACATGTTGCACAGGATGCTCCGAGTGGAAGCGATGGACGGGGTTTGAACCTTTCAACTACGTCGTGTACATCATATTTGCCGTAAGTGCTTCTGTGCCTTGGGGGACACCACTGCAAGCTAATTGTCCTAGACCTTCTTCGCGTTTGTTGCTGCCACGCTGGTCAAATTCTTTGCCCCTTATGCGGCAGGATCCGGTATCTCAGAGATCAAGTGCATTATTGCCGGCTTTGTCATGAAGGGCTTCCTCGGCCTGCGGACCCTCCTCATCAAGTCCGTCTGCTTGCCCCTGGCCATCGCCTCGGGCCTCTCCGTCGGCAAGGAGGGCCCTAGTGTGCACTATGCAGTGTGCACAGGAAACGTCATCTCCCGTCTGTTTGACAAGTACCGACGCAATGCCTCCAAGACCCGCGAGATTCTGAGTGCCAGTGCCGCGGCCGGCGTCGCTGTTGCCTTCGGCAGCCCCATCGGAGGCGTACTCTTCTCCCTGGAGGAGATGTGCAACCACTTCCCTCTCAAGACCATGTGGCGCAGCTACTTCTGCGCCTTGGTCGCAACGGCGGTCTTGGCCGCCATGAACCCCTTTAGAACCGGCCAGCTGGTCATGTTCCAGGTCTCGTATGACCGTGAGTGGCACTTTTTTGAGGTGTTGTTTTACATCATTATTGGCATCTTTGGTGGCCTGTACGGCGCTTTCGTCATCAAATGGAATCTCCGGGTGCAGGCTTTCCGCAAGAAATATCTTGCCCAGTATGGGATCCTGGAAGCGACCCTGCTTGCCTTTGCCACGGCCATCGTCGCGTATCCCAACGCCTTTCTCAGAATCGACATGACCGAGAGCATGGAGATCCTCTTCCGGGAATGCGAGGGTGGCGAGGACTATGCCGGACTCTGTGAGCCAAAAAACCGGTTCGGCAATATTGTGTCCTTGATACTAGCCACTGCGCTGAGGATCTTTCTCGTCATCATTTCCTACGGCTGCAAAGTTCCAGCGGGCATTTTCGTCCCCTCCATGGCGATTGGTGCCTCCTTTGGACGGACTGTCGGCATCATCGTCCAGGCTATCCAGCAGGCGAACCCCCAGAGTGCTTTCTTTGCCGCTTGTAAGCCGGATGAGCCGTGCATCACCCCCGGGACGTATGCTTTCCTGGGTGCCGCCGCGGCTCTTAGTGGCATCATGCACGTCACCATCTCCGTGGTTGTCATCATGTTTGAGCTAACCGGAGCCCTCACGTACATCCTGCCGACGATGATTGTGGTCGGCGTTACAAAGGCCGTCAGTGAGCTGTTTGGGAAGGGCGGAATCGCTGACCGGATGATATGGTTCAGCGGTTTCCCGTTCCTGGACAATAAGGAGGAGCACAACTTTGGTGTCTCTGTATCGCAAGTCATGCGGACATCCATTGTCTCGTTGCCGGTGAACGGTCTGACGTTTAGAGAGGTCGAGGACCTGCTCGCTGACGACAAGTACCAGGGGTTCCCGATTGTCGAAGACAACAACTCCAAGATCTTGGTGGGCTACATCGGTTGCACGGAGCTGCGCTATGCCATTAATCGCCTGCGGCGTGAACGTCCCCTGGACCCTGGTGCCAAGTGCGTCTTCACGCCCCCGCCCCAGACACAGGCCTTCACGCCCATGACGCCGACGGTTACAGTCAGTGTGGACTCGATGGCCTCTACATCTGTCGATTTCAGCCGCTATGTTGACGCCACGCCCGTGACGGCCCATCCCCGCCTTCCCCTGGAGACTGTCATGGAGTTGTTCCGAAAGATTGGGCCCCGCGTCATCCTCGTCGAGTACCACGGAAAGCTGATTGGTCTTGTGACTGTCAAGGACTGCCTCAAGTACCAGTTCAAGGTCGAGGCGGCGGAGAATCCCAAGGACGACCACCGTATCGTGGAGGGCCAGGAACAGCTCTGGGCGGTCATCCAGAGAGTGGGCCACTGGATCTCAGACAAGGTGGTCAGCGTCACTGGCGGACGGATACGACTAAGCGGGCAGTCTAGGCAGGAGTACCACCAGCAGGGCAGGGGTGGTACAATCTTGGATGGAACAGAAGATGATGAGGATGAGGGTCTAGAGTTGGAAAGCAGACGTTGAGGACGTCAGTGCCGAGTCATCTAGTTATATATATGGTCCCATCAGCCCGTATGCATCTGAATTTCCCCCTACTGTGCATGGATTTGAGTCCACTGTCTGGTTAAGCAAAATAACAATATCGGACGAATGCCTGGCTTGCTAAACGATGAAAGCGTACAAGTTCACCTCCTCTCCTCACTCAGATCGCCCAGGTCGATGACATCCTCATCCTCATCATCCTTCCTTGCAGCGGCACCCTGCTCACGATCACCCTCCTCCCCCCGCACGGGAGCATACCCGTCACCAGCGCCAGCGCCCTCCTGGCCCCCGTCCTTGCTCTCGTCCTTGCGTCCTATGATGACATTTCCGACTACTAGGAACATAGCGCCCAACCACCACATGGGCGGGAGGGCCTCGGAAAAGATCAGGGAACCCATGAAGGCAGTGAGAATGAAGTTGGCGGACGTGTTCATGATAGAGACTTGTGTGGTCGATGTGCCGCGGCGGAGAGCCGTGGTGAAGAGGGACCACATCTAAAAGTTTGATTGTAAGTTCATGTCTGTGTGTGCGTGGACGCAGCGTGCAACAATGCGCCAAGCTTTTGGGAGACTTACGACACCGTTGAAGATGAGGTTGAGGCCGAAGAACATCTAACAGGTAATGGTTAGGATGGAGGGCGATAGCTATAGTGGGGAGGATGGGGCCTGGACATACTGCGCGGACGGCGTATTCCACAATGTCCTCAAAGGAGGAGAGACCAAAGGCCTTGGCGATGCCCTTCGATAGAGTCGTTGTGAGCTCCGTCGTCGTCCTAGGTGGTCCATGTCAGCCTGCCAATTCCCGCCAATTCCAGGACAGACCGGATAACCCGGCAACCTGTAAACAAAACAGGACAGTCCTGCCATGATGTATAGAATGAAGACCTACAGCTTCGCAAATACGCCATTGAAGGCTGCGCACGCGCCGCTGGCCAGGGCAAAGAACATCCACTGCGTGCGGACGCTCCAGGAGTTGGAGCCCCCGACGCGTAGCCCGTCGGTTCCAGCCATGACGTGTTCTGATCCGGGCTCCTTGGGACCACTGGGGGCAGCGACGGTAGGTGGTGGTCGCTTCTTGCGTAGGCGGACCATGACGGGATGGACGGAGGGTGAGGCTCTTGCGGGTGGGTTACTATTATGGGGGTGGTCTCGGATGGAGAGCATTGGAATGTCTCCGGGGGGTGTGGCTGAGTTGGGGTTGTGGGGGGGTTTGCGTGCCTGCTCTGGCGGCATTTAACAAGTTGCACTGTGATCGACTGATGGGCAAGCATGAATAATGGAACGTGCTCAATTCATCGCCGTTTCATGGATGCCAGTCTCCTGTTAATCAATTCTCCAAGGCTGTGTGCAAACCGCACTGATCCCTCAAATATATCCTGTATCATGTGTAGAACCCCCGATACGCCGAGTTCCAGTTGCCCATCTAACGCCGTTCAAATGCACAATAGCAAGACCAGAATACCTATGCAGCAGAGTGTCCTCTAAACTCTCCCGGAAGCGCCACCGCGCTCACTCGCCTGGCTTCTTCGCGTTGCAACTGACAATTTTGATCTTATCTGCCACGACAGGCGGAGTGCCGTTGTCCATCTTGAAGGTGACGTTCTTGATAAGAAACGTCCATACCTCGTCGCAGAACCGGTACGTATCCAGGCTCCCCTAAAGTCGCATTTGAATTAGCATCCAGGTAAGGCGTGCGACGACCCCCAGGACTGCGCATATTCACCTTGAAGGACAGACGGCTCTTGACGTTCTTCTGCAGCGCCTCGGTGATGGCCTGGTCAAAGTTGCCCAGGATCTTCATCGCCAGCTGCGGGTTGATGCGCTCCTCGCTGATGAGGTCGTCGAGAGTATCCGTCAGAGCGAGACCGATGCTATGCAAGGCGAGCGCCCTCTAGTTTAGCCACAGTCGCTCAGATACAAATGGGAGAGTAGCGTGGATCAGCAGTACCTGCTCCGACGGTACAGCTCGTAGAATGACTGTCCACCCGTCGCCATGATTGCTTATTTTCTGGATCGCACGTATGCGACTGAGATTCGGTCTTGTATTCGTCTGCGAGAAGGGCCGGCGAAGCAAAGCGTTGTCGTCTGGCGAAGCTGGTGTGTATGGCTGAGCGAGGTTCGGAGCCTGGGGGCAATGACGGAAGTAGGTCGGAGGGGGCGCTGACTAAGACCTAGCCTCAGCCACCTGTACCTGGTGGTAGGTACCTACCTAGGCAGTATTAGGGGAGTGGTGCACTGACACGTCATGTGACGTCGCTGAAGGCTCCAAAGGCCGGAGGATACCTGCCAACGCCAACGTGCGCCTCTTTGACAGTCGCGCCAGCTCGACCGGTCCCGAAGCTCGAAACAGCTTCCCGCAAACCCGCAACCCTTCGACCTTGTCCCCCTTCCCCACCGAATCGACACAACGAGAAGCAGCCTGCCCAGCATGAGCCTCACGTACGGAGTCGGCGGTGTCGGCTCGTTTCTGCTCATCGTGGGAGCTTGTACGTTTTATCTCAGGAGGGACCATGGCGGTGGTGGCTATGGTGGGAATATAAAGTGCTGACAGTTTATCGCTTCATAGACATGCTCTTCACTGGCAATGGCGAGGCATTTAACGTCGGGGCTTTCCTCGAGTCCGTCTCTCCCTATGCCTGGGCGTCCATCGGCATTGCACTGTCAATCAGTCTCTCTGTCGTCGGCGCAGCATGGTACGAAACCCCCCTACCCCGATCCTAAGAGCTTTCCACCCCGCTGACACTCGAACCGCAGGGGAATCTTCATTACCGGCTCGACGATTCTTGGCGCTGGCGTCAAGGCGCCCCGTATCCGCACCAAGAACCTCATCTCCATCATCTTCTGCGAAGTCGTGGCCATCTACGGCGTCATCATGGCCATTGTCTTTTCTGCCAAGGTCAACGCAGTCACGGGCCCCGATCTCTACTCGGCCGATGCATACTACACCGGCTTTGCCCTCTTTTGGGCTGGCATAACCGTCGGTCTCTGCAACCTCGTGTGCGGTGTTGCCGTCGGCATCAACGGCAGTGGTGCTGCCCTCGCTGACGCGGCCGATGCTTCGCTGTATGTTCAACTCGGAAAGTTAAAACAATTTATGATGGGTCACTAATACGCTTGCAGGTTCGTCAGGATTCTTGTTATTGAGATTTTCAGCTCCGTCCTTGGACTGTTCGGCCTCATCATCGGCCTCCTCGTATCCAGCAAGGCCCCCGAGTTCGGAAAGGGCGAGTAGATCAAGAGCGGATCTATCTAGGAAGCTATCACGATTGGGACTAGGAATTTCTAGTCTCGCCCCCTCTCGGAGGAGCAGGGGATTTTGCATCGCGCCAATACTCACTTGGTCCGGCGTTTGGAAGATCGGCTAGGGAGAAGGCATGTTTATGGGTGTACCATTATTAGCCCCTTGGAAAGTCGACATGTACATCAGAAGGGTGTCTGCAGCTGAATATATGCCAGAGCACAGCATCGACGTGCAAAATAAGCAAGATTCATGTCGGATTAGAATTGCGAAATGTGCTATTTGCCCGTCATATGCCAAAAGTCGTATGCAAGATGGACCCTTCGTCCCGCGATACATCACCCCAACTGCAATTTCTGCCTAACTTGGCCGCACAGCATTCATAATGAGAGCATCTACCCTTGACCCCTTTTCCAGCTTCCCCTTACCGCTGGGCATGCAAACCAATGCATTAGCCGACCTAAGACTTCCCACCTTGGAGCTTCGTTGGCCACCCGTGCTGCTAGCCGAGAGCAGCCCATTCTTCCCAACACTAACGACCGCACGATGATACTCAGGGCGAGGATCGAGCGGGAAGTCATGTGCAAGGGCAACGGGCACCTTGGGCAGGCCGACCGGCGAGACACCGGATTGCTTGTGCAGCGACGGTAGGACGAAGAGGTGGAATGTGACGAGGGCGGATGCTGGGTTGCCTGGGAGGGAGAATATGACTTTGGAGACGCGCTGTCCATTGTTGTCCTTCACTGGCACGGTCGCAAATGTGGTAGGCTTGCCAGGCTTCATGGCCACGCGGCCAAAGTGGATGGAGCCCCCGAGCGAGCGCTCGATGGTTGGCTTGAGGAGATCGAGCTCACCCATGGAGACACCACCAGTGGTGATGAGGATATCGGCGCGACGGAGGCCATCGCGGAGTGTCTCCTCTAGCGAGCCCGGCTTGTCCTTGGCGATACCCAGGTCGACGACTTCGAAACCCCACTCTTTAGCCGCAGAGATGAGGGTGATGCGGTTGGTGTCGCGGACCTCACCCAGCCTGAGGTCGCCGGGGCGGTGATACTCAACAATCTCGTCGCCGGTAGAGAGGATACCGATGACGGGACGACGGTAAACAGTAACTTCAGCGACGCCCACTGCTGCAAGGAGCCCAATCTCTCCGCCGACGCCAGATATTTGCTCGCCTTTGTTGAGTATGACAGACCCTTGCTTGATGTCGCTCCCAACCTCGCGGATGTTCTCGCCCTCCTTTACACCTTCAACCTGGATTTCAACCTCCTTCTCTTCCTTGCCATCGTCTGTCTTGGTCTTCAAAACGGTGTCCTCGACCATGATGACGGATGTTGCCCCGGGGGGAAGAGGTGCGCCTGTGGTTATCCTGGCGATTTCACCCTCCTTTAGCTCTCCTATTTCGCCCGGCGCGGCATGTGAAACTGCCGTGACGGGAAATGTGCCTTTCAAGATGCCGTCTTTCGGGACCACGACGGCGTATCCATCTACAATGCTCGCCCTAAACGCGGGTACATTCTCTCTGGCCTTGACATCGTCGGCCAGTACGGAACCGACGATGGTCGCATCAACTTTGACTGTAACAACGTCGGGATCAGGAGTGTGCTCCGAGATCTTTGATAGAGCGTCGTCGACGGTCACCATGGGGTAAGGGGACTCCCTGTGCCGTCGGGTGGGACCCAGGTGAGGGTCGTTGGAGAGAGGGTTGGTATTGGGTATCGTGTGCCGCACCAGGTTACCGTGACCATGTCCGTGACCATGCCCATGATGGTGGTGGTGATGATGGCCATGGCCATGGCCGTGGCTAGAGGATGCGCCCTTGTCCCCAGCGATGCCTGCGTCTTGTTCTAGCTTCTTCACTCCGCCTGAATGAAGAGACCTTGAGTTGGCGCCCGCGGCTTGTAGGCAGGCATGGGGAAGGGTCTTAATGATGGCTTCGAGGTTCTCCTTGGCGCCCTTGGGTGAGCCAGGTAAGGTGATAATCACAGACTTGTTCCTGACACCGGCGGTAGGTCGTGACATCATGGCAACTACATTCTCGTCAGCCTGTGGGTGTCCCGCCCCGGGCAAGGCGACTGACATGGCGTTACTGATAGCGAAGCGGCAAGCATCCCGTGGACTAGACCAGGGGCTTGCTTGTGCAGCAAAGGGACCACAGCCTATCTCAATAATTAGAGTGATCAGAATCTAGGAGTAAATGTTCGCAAACCTCTGGGGTCCCATCTGACACCGCAAAGCCGGTGCCGCCGGTGGTGATGATGAGGTTCACGCCGTCCGGTCCATCAGCCCACGCGGTGATCTGCCTCTGTATCGCGAGGACTTCGTCGGTGACTATTTCTGTGGCGGCAAGCTCCCACTTCCCAGGGCCTTGATCTGAAAAGACACTCCGAAGCACCTCTGCGGAAGCATCCGTTGAGGGGTCCTTAGCCGCCGTCGTGGAGACGATGAGGATAGCTGCCTTTAGAGGGGTATCCATGATTGTGGTCGCTGAATGATAAACCCTGATAAAGGATGATCCGAATGGGCTTCAAGAAAGATAGGTCATGGTCGACTGGTGAGAATTCGCCTCAAGTGTATCTAGGTTGTAAGTTGGGGGAGGGGCCACCTGCATTGATGGCCGGAACCTTGATGTGGAGCCCCACCACCCGTAAATGCAGCTCAGTTCGCGCTTTTCCACATCATTTCAACACGTCTTCCATCTCATCTTCAACCCAGTTCAGCCTCATTCACGCGTTCCGCGTCACCGGCTACCCATCATGGTCAGAATCAAGGAGAGATATCTTCTAGTCAACATCATTTACCCCCCCGATGCCTCCAAGCCCACACAAGCTGGCCTTCCTAATCTCGTCGTTCAACACCAGCCAACCACCAAGCTCACATACCAGTCTCTCATCAAGGCCATTAGAGCCGAGATTGCGTCACTTTTTGGCGACTACGGCTCTGGAGCTCTGGGGAAGGACCTTTCGAGTACGTGACACAAGAGCGCCGATCCGCTCTACGTCTCTCTTCAAGCGCGCTCACACTTCGCAGTCAAGTACCTGTCGCTCGCTACGTCTACCTTCATCGTCAGGTGCTCTCGAGCCCACTACCAAATGCTCTGGGCCGCATTGACGTTTATGGATCATGTCCCGACTAGGGACGGACAAGGTCGCCCCTGCATTTTCCGCGTCGTCCGCGTCAGTGGTACTATCCGCAAGGCCGAAGAGGAAGCCATTCGCCAAGCCAAAAGGCTTATCCTCGCCGCCAAGGATGAGGCTAACTCTGCCCGGTCTACGCTGACCGATGTTCCTGCGGCTCAGGACCCATTCACCATGGATATTGCGGACATCACGGACGAATCGAGCGACGAGTCTATGGATGAAGCCGATGGTTGAAACGGTACATATCATTTCTTCCTGGTCACCTTGATGCCGCTGTTGGAAGGTATTGACATGTCGCCGAAATCCGGGTCTATGCCCGCAGCGCTCGGAGCTTGAGGCTGAGACTGCTCAAACTCCATCGCCTGCTGCTGCCGGATCCTCTCCTGCTCTTCCTCCACCTCCTGCTCCTCCTGGTCGTACGCCTCTTTGTTGTCTATCCAGCGCTCCTGGATATCCAGCGCATCCATCATGGACGCCTCGTTCCGCATCGCCACCGCCCAGATGGTGTCGTTGGCACCCTCGGCGCCTCCAAAGACGTATCCACCAGCACGGTCAATGACCCGGAGAATGTGCATCATGCTCTTCTTATTCTCCACTGCTAGGACCTCATACCGAACAAGGCCATAACTTTCAATCAGGTTGGCAATTGCCTCGTTAAGTTTGCCAAACTTGTCGCTGCGCAGCACCGGGGACTCGGCCTCGAGGTATGGCGTGAGATACATTAGGTTATCGACGTCGGTGTAGTATTCGAGGTTGAAGGGTAGCTCATCGTAAGAGTGGATCTTATCGATCTTGGTCAGGATATTGACGTGTGGCATATCCATCTGGATCATGGCCCTGAGAGAGAGGAGGACGTTCGAGACGTATAGGGACGGCTGGGTGAGGCAGAAGGAGTCGGAAAGATGGACACACACCAACTGGTCTCGGTCAGCAACTATATGGTTCTTGGCCTTCAAATGAGGAGGCGACCTACCCGAAAGCCAAGCTTCTGAAGCTTGTAGAAAATGTTTCTCAAGGAGTTGTGATGTGTGTAGAGCTCCACCTGGCCAGGACAGTCAAAGAGAAAATAATCTTCGCCAAACTCCTTGAGCCCTTCTTCCAACCACTCAAAGTTGTGTTCTAGCGCTTCGAGGGCGTATAGGATACCGCCGTTGGGGCCTAGCCGCTCCTCTTTCATCACGTCCTCGAGCTTGACCAGTGACCGAATGTCGAGCGCCGCTGGGTAGTTGGTGTGATCGTTGGCGGGATCAAGGTTCACGACCGAGCATGCGCGCCCGATGGCGCCCATGAATTGGTGCACTGGAGAAGATGCCGGTCAGTCTGTCCCTGATAGCATGGGGAGTGTGTAGGTAGTTTTACTGCCATCGCAATAGGTACTCTTGCCGGAGCCTGGGCTGCCGAGGACAAGCTGGGCGAAGGGCATCTGGGAAGGACCGTGTAGAGCGTTACGCTCAAGGGGACATTGTCGAGACTAATTTGACATCGGAGTTGGCGGTGATGCCTTGAAAGATATCGATTGAGAAATACCAAGCAGTTGGGGCAGCAGTTGGTCGACAAGGGCCGAAATGCCCCTCCATTTGTCGTTGACGTACCTATCCGCGCCTTCCTTCGCATGGTGGGGTCTCTGGACGCAGCTAGCGCAGCCGGCCAAACCTCGGAGCATCATAGCAGCTCCAACAGCTTGAAATCATACGTAATAACGTTTACCCCTTAGTCATCCGCAACAGTCTCCATCTGGTCTTCTAATCGACCAATCACAGCGCTCTCATTATGCCATTATGAAAAGGGAAAACGCGGGACCTGGACAAAAAAGTCTACCACGCGGCTCCGAGACCGGCTAGTCGGCATATTCAACTTTATATCTTCAACTTCGACGTCTGCCGTGGAAGCTGAGCCGCCAGGACACTCACCACTGTGGGGATTGGGATCTGAAACTCCAACAGGCCAATTTGTCTTGGCTGAAATCACCCATCATGGCTCTAATCGTATGTCCCCCCATGCTGAACAAAGACACCTCGTTTTGTTTGCTGGCTCTCCGTCGGCTGGCGAGCCACGTGCATCCGTTCACCCATTCCAAGCCAGAGCCCAAGACCCAACCATGAAGAATATGCCAGGCTGATATCCTTCGCCCTTTAGCGGAGAGCCGTGTCTCTTAATGGGGTCGCCGCTGTTACGCTGGCGTCTCGCGTTTCGATTGCCCGCTCCCGATTGCTCTCAGTGCCCTCGACTGTGACCGCGACTCGGTTCCGTTTCCATCCTTCTGCCTCCCAACGACGGCATTACGCATTTCACTCCCAGCTTGAGAATGCCCCTGAATTCGATACTCTTCGAACCTCCCAGGCACCTGCTGCCCCGGCAAAACCCCAGACCCTAGTTGAGAAGATTGTCCAGAAGTACGCGGATGGACTGGCTCCCGGCAAGGTCGTCAAGGCAGGAGACTATATCACGTTACGGTAGGCACAATGCGTAATACCAAACTCGAATGTTCAGAACGAAGAGACGCTGAATGGGTGTTTCTAATAGGCCTCACAAGAGTATGACCCATGATAATTCTGCTGCGGTCATTTCGAAGTTCATGTCCAAAACGATGGGTGGCACCAAGGTCAATGATCCCAGCCAGATGTAAGTTTAGGACAACGGATCAGTTCGCATTATACGTGTCTAACTTCGCCTCCAGCGTGTTCACTATGGACCATGACGTACAAAATGAGTCTAAGGAGAATCTTGCCAAGTATGCGAGAATTCAAGAGTTTGCTCGCGAGCATGGTATTTGGTGCTCGCCGCCTAAACATGGAATTGGACACCAGATCATGGTTGAGGAGGGCTTCGCCTGGCCAGGAACTCTCTGTGTTGCTAGTGACTCGCACTCTAACCACTACGGTACCAATAGACCACATACCCCCTTGAGACGACAATTATTGCTGACGATATGATCACCCCGTAGGAGGCATTGGTTGTTTGGGAACCCCAGTGGTTCGGACTGACGCGGCCGCGGTACTTGCTACTTCTAAGACTTGGTGGCTCGTGCCGCCGACTGTTAAAATTGTGAGGAATGGTTTAAATCAATTAGTCCGTGGTCGTGGTGGCTGACTTTGCTCTAGACGTTCACTGGAATCCTTCCTCCTGGTGTAACAGGGTAAGTGATAGGTTCTTTTCCAAATGTGGTGATCATGATTACTGACAGACTTTTTAATTAGAAAGGATGTCATTGTGTAAGCTTTGTATTCATCTCTTTTGAGTATTTAAGTTGCTTACGAAGTCATAGAGCACTCTGCGGATTGTTTGGAGATGCCGTCTTGAACTCTATCATTGAATTCACAGGCTCCGAGCAAACATTAGCGAGTATACCCATTGACGACCGTCTGAGCATATCGAATATGACCACAGAATTTGGAGCTCTTGGTGGTAAGTTCGTTACTTCATAGCACCATGTTATCCGGTATCTAACGGAATTGTAGGAATTTTCCCCGTTGACCAAAAGCTCATCTCTTGGTACCGCGCCAAAGCCACCACCGCAGCCATGAATAACAGTCCTACGACAGAGCGTATCAACCATGAGCGCATTGATGAACTGGAGGAGAACAAGCTCGTAGCCGATCCAGGCGCTGTCTACGCCAAGGAGCTCTATATGAACCTGTAAAGCCATCTTCTATCGCACCATTTTTAGCCTGATTGCACACTAACCAGCTCAGATCGACTTTGAGCCCTTTCATCTCCGGTCCTAACAGTGTCAAGGTTGCCAACCCCCTGAGCAAGCTTGAGCCGCAGAACATTGAAATCCAAAAGGCATAGTACGTTTATAGACAACAACCTCCGCCGAAATTTGCAGGGAACCTTTCAACTAACAGAGATCCAAGCCTTGTATCCTGCACAAACTCTCGTGCCTCGGATATCGCAAATGCAGCGCGTGTGTTCCGCGAGGCTTCCAAGAATGGGGAAACCGCCAAGGTTCATCCTAAGGTCGAGTTCTATCTTGCGGCCGCTTCTAAAGCCGAGCAGAAGACTGCTGAGGAGGCTGGCGACTGGCAGGTGCTTGAGCAGGCCGGTGCTAAGGTTCTGCCTTCTGGCTGTGCAGTCTGTATTGGGCTCGGAGCTGGCTTGCTCGAGGACGGAGAGACGGCCATCTCGGCCAGCAATAGAAATTTCGTTGGGCGCATGGGCTCCCGCGTGAGGACAAAGGCGTACCTAGGCTCACCTGAGGTGGTCGCTGCCAGTGCGATTCAGGGGAAGATCGCCGGCCCGAACTGGTACCACAAGCCTGAGGGTGTCGAGAAGGTTGTCATTGGCGAGGGAACCGGTGATTACGCTGTCGACAAAGCTGCTTCTGTCGTGGACGGTTTCGACAAACTTCTCTCCGAGATTGATAGCGCGATTGCCGCTGCTGAGGGCACTAGTGGCGAGGCTGCCGCTGAGCCGTCGGCTGCAGCTGAAGAGGAGCTGACCGATGTCCTCCCTGGGTTCCCTGAGAAAATCGAGGGAGAGATTTTGTTCGTGAGTAAAAATCCCGAGTGGTGATTTGCATGAGACGCGCTAATGGAATTTTTTACGTGTAGCTCGACCAAGACCAGTTGAACACCGATGGCATTTATCCAGGTTCGATAGTTTCCCTCCCAAGAACCAAGATCGCAAACTCTGACAGTCGAATAGGCAAGTATACCTACAAGGAAGGTATGACTAAGGAGCAAATGGCCGAGGTATGCATGGAGAACTACGATCCAGACTTTGGCAAAATCGCCAAACCGGGTGATATTCTCGTCGGTGGCCAAAACTTCGGCACCGGGAGCTCCAGAGAGCAAGCTGCGACGTCTATTTTGGCGAAGCAGATTCCTCTTGTTATTGCAGCCAGTTTCAGTAACATCTTCAGCCGCAACAGTAAGTGATATCCCTATCCTGGATTCAGGGGAGAGGAATATGCCGTTGACTAAGACTGTTTCCCTCCAGGTATCAACAACGCTCTTATGGGCGTTGAGGTTCCCCGCTTGGTTGAGCGCCTCCGCGAAGCTTTTAAAGACGATGACAAGAAGCCTTTAACTCGCCGTACGGGCTGGAAGCTGGTCTGGGACATCCGGCGCTCTAAGGTTGTCATCACGGAAAGCGACGGAAAGACATGGGAGCAGAAGGTTGGAGAGCTGCCTCCCAATGTGCAAGGTAAGTAATCGAAACGATCACTCCCCGATCTACCATCGTTGGAGCATGCTAACCGTTTCATTTACAGAGATTGCGCTCCAGGGACTTGAGGCATGGGTAAAGGGTAAAATGCAGGCTCAGAACTAAGGAACTTGTTGCGGATTACTGCATCTCGATCCTATTTGTATAATTCAAGTTTCCTCTAGGTGTTGCTGGGCTAAGGAAAGGAATCAAAGCAACTTTCAGCAATAGAATATTCATTTAGAATGCCTCAAAGTTATCTCACAATCCACTCCCTGCAGGAAGAATGTAGACAGACGCCGGGGCTAATCTTTCCCGCAGCAGCACAATTGCCATCAGATACTCTAGTACTAGGTAAGATAGTAAGTAGTATTAGTTGAATGATGGCAAATATATGTACAACCTGTCAGGTAAGGTACTCGTAGGCACTTGGAAGTTAGATGGTGGAATTCACTCCTTGGCATGGTGGGGCCTCGGTACGCAGCTAGCGCAGTCGGCCAAACCTCGGAGCATCGTGGCAGCTCCAACAGCTTGAAATCACAAGATCTCTGCGCACTTGCTTTCTTTCCCCCGAAAACTCCTCACCTGCATAACCCTACAACCGGCAGCAACAGCAGACACCTGAGCTGCCACGCTCGAGTGGGCCCTACATAATGCCTTGTCAGCAGCCTCTGACAACATGGCATCTGACTTGTCGACAAATGCCGTCAATGTCACCATGGCTTCCGAGCTGCCAGGCACCATGAACGCAACCGTTGAGATGGCCGCCCAACAGTCCTCGGGCTGGCTCGGGTCGTTTGGGTGGCTTATCTACATGATTCTGAATACGGTTTCTCTCATCCTCTACTGGGTGCTGCGTATCGCCACCATCAACATTCCCAGCATGCTGTACAGGCTCTTCTCCACCAGCTGGACCGTCACTATGAACGCGACGACACTGTATGTGCCTCAACCCCCCTCCCCCCAGCCGACCAAGGCCCCTCATGTGCTGACAAGATGTTAGCATGTTTATCATGGCAGGAGTTGTATCGGCCGTCAGTTGGGTCGTTCGATACAGGATCCTCAACATGTACTCAAGGCTGCCGCCTGAGCCTCAGCGGAAGGAGCCCGAGATCGATCTCTTCCCAGACACCCACGACGAAGGCACCAAGTCGGGGCTATCCAGCTACCTAGACGAGTTCTTGAGCGCCATCAAGATCTTTGGTTACCTTGAGCGCCCTGTCTTCCACGAGTTGACCAGGAGCATGCAGACTCGCAAACTCATTGCGGGAGAGACCATCAACTTGGAAGAGGAGAAGGGTTTCTGCATCGTGGTTGATGGGCTGGTCGAGATTTTTGTCAAATCAGGCTTGCGGCCGCGGTCGACCAATGGGGGTTATTATGACGCCCATGATGAGGAAGACGCCGCCCCTGGCCACCTAAAGTACCAGCTTCTTACTGAGGTCCGTAACGGTGCCCCGATGTCTTCACTCTTCTCCATCATGTCGCTCTTCACCGAAGACGTCAAGCTGCAGAATATGGAAGACTCACCGCAGATGTCAGAGGCGGGGAGACACCCCGACCGGCGTAACGCCTTCCGCAAGCCATCTGAGTCCTATGGGCCGCCTGAGATTCCCGTCTCAATGCCCAATACTCCTCACTTGGGGGACTACCAGGAGCGCCCTGGGACCCCGGTCGATGCTGAGCAGAGGCAACGCTCCCCGGCTCATGGTGTGAGCACTTCCAAGATCCCTCCCATGTCCTTGGACGGCCAGCCAACAACGAGCCAGTCCGCTCAACGGCCGGGTCTACCTCGAAGAGCAACTTCGAACTCAGCTCACCCGGACATCATTGCTCGTGCTACGGTGGACACAACCATTGCCATCATCCCTGCCAGCGCGTTTCGCAGGCTCATCAAGATCTACCCGAAGGCAACGGCGCACATCGTGCATGTCATTCTGTCACGATTTCAGAGGGTTACCTTGTCACATGCCTTCAACTACCTTGGACTGACTGGTGAAGTTCTTCAAACTGAGAAGAATATGATCAAGCACACCGTCTGTCAGCTTCCCAACATCCTTAGGGGTGAGGCCTTGACGAGGCTGAAGGAGAAGTTCAGCCGTGACCGCGAACAAACTAGTGATGGCGAGGGGTCAAAGGGCATTGCCCTTCACAACCCTGCCGCAACCCGTCCTCGGAGGTCTAGCACAACACTACGCAAGGAGGCCATGCTGCAGTCCATGGCAAGACGGCAGCCAACGTTCCCCTCCTCTGCAAGCGCCACTGCCACCTCGTCGCCACGAGAGCGACCATCTCACCAAACCCCGGGTCCTGGGGATTTATTATCAAATATCCAACTTGCTCGAGGAAGTCATCGTGCTTCTGGTTCGGAGGTGCGGAACGAGGGCTCGCTTGAATATGGTGGGAAGAACGACGCAAGTCCCCTTGCTCAGCGATCGTACAATCCCTTTGATTCTCGTGCGCAAAGCCGGGTACCACTGGATCCCCGTGAGACGACAGATGAAGACAACTTGTTCCGGACATCAATCCTCGAATGCATGTTCAAGGCTCTTGGATTGGACAATGGGGAAGGGGCTTCGAGAGAGCCCGAGTCAAATGAAGGATCCCCACGGCTTGTCTCCCTCGATTCAAGACGCGGGAGGGCCCTCTACACCAACAATACCAGCAACGCCTTCGGCTCTATGGGACCCTTTGATGCCTCGGCGGATGGCGACACGGAGTCGCTGACATCTAGCGGCCTGGCTATGAACACTCCCCCAAGCGCCCGATCACTTTCCCAACAGTTGATGAACGAGGTAGAAATCGTTTTCTTCCCCAAAGGGTCAGTGCTTGTGGATCAGGGTGAGCGGGCTCCTGGCCTCTATTATGTTGTTGATGGCTTTTTGGATATTGGTACTACAAACCCCGAGGACACTCGGAATATTTTCCCGGCATCCAGCGCGGAGCGCTTTCCACAAGGCCCATTGACACCCGAGACAGCATTCGAGGACAGGATTCCAACACCGGGAAGTCCTGAAACCATGCACTACGATCCTAATGGGCATAATGGAAATCACCGCCGGAGTGTTTCTCTGGTTAAGCCGGGTGGTTTGGCGGGCTACATTGGGAGCGTGTCATCTTACCGCTCCTTCATTGATGTGGTCGCGAAAACGGATGTCTATGTTGGATTTCTACCGAGATCCTCTCTCGAACGCATTGTTGACAAATATCCCATCATCCTCCTCACCATGGCCAAGAGGCTGACACACATCCTTCCACGGCTCATCCTACACATTGACTTTGCGCTTGAATGGGTGCAGGTCAATGCTGGCCAGGTGATTTTCCATCACGCAGATGAAAGCGATGCCATCTACATTGTGCTCAATGGTCGTCTGCGGCTTGTGGAAGACAAGAAAGAAGGAGGCATGGTGGTCGCCGCTGAGTTCGGCCAGGGTGAGAGCGTGGGCGAGCTCGAGGTTCTCACAGAGACTGCTCGGTCTGGCACGTTGCATGCCATTCGCGACACGGAGCTAGTGAAGTTCCCGCGCACATTGTTCAACAGCCTTGCGCAGGAGCACCCGAACATTACCATCAAGATTTCTAAGATTATCGCCTCACGTATGAGGGCCGCAATCGATGATCCTTCCAGATACCAAGTCAAAGAGGGAGTGTCCAGCGCCATCGCTAGCCAGAGGAACTCGACGATGAACCTGCGCACAGTTGCCATCCTTCCTGTCACCGCTGGCGTTCCGGTGGTCGAGTTTGGCCACCGCCTTATGAATGCGCTGACCCAGGTCGGCCCGCCCAACGGCGCCACGTCGTTGAACCAGGCCGCGATTCTCAAACACTTGGGGAAACATGCTTTCAATAAAATGGGCAAGCTGAGGCTGTCGCAATACTTGGCCGATCTGGAAGAGAAGTACGGCCTTGTCGTTTATGTCGCTGGTAAGACCTACCTTCCTACTTTTTTTTTCTTTAATTCCTTGTATGATGAGAAAACCTTATGTCCAAAGGCAAAGCCGCTGATGGTACATGTTAACTCTAATTTTTTCCTGATCATGGATTCTTTCTACCGATTTGTTTTCAGCCAAACCTTGTCGATAATGTTGCTGACACATTTACTCGGCACAGATACTAATGTCAACTCGCCATGGACGCAGACCTGTATTGCTCAGGCTGACAGCATCCTGCTGTTGGGGCTAGCAGAAGGCTCTCCAGCTATTGGAGAGTATGAGCGTTTCATGTTGGGGATGAAGTCTACGGCTCGAAAGACACTAGTGCTCCTACATGCTGAAAGGTACTCTCCCCCAGGTCTAACCAGGTCGTGGCTGCGGAATCGCGTGTGGATCAACGGTGGGCACTTTCACATTCAAATGGCGTTCAGAATGAATGAAATGCCCGTTCATCCGCCCTTCAAGAAGCTGGGCCAGGCGCTTAAACAGCGCGTCCAGGTGCTCCAGGCCGAGATCCAAAAGTACACGTCAAAGAAGGTTCACCACACGGCGTACTACTCGCCTGACACGGCTTTCAAGGGAGATTTCCACCGCCTCGCACGCAGGCTCTGCGGGAGGTCCATTGGCCTCGTCCTAGGCGGTGGAGGGGCCCGTGGAATCTGCCAGGTCGGGGTCATCAGAGCCCTTGAGGAAGCAGGGATTCCGATTGACCTGATCGGCGGCACGTCTATTGGAGCGTTTGTCGGGGCTTTGTATGCTCGACACGCGGACGTGGTGCCAACGATTGGCATGGCAAAGAAATTTGCGGGCCGCATGGCGAGTCTCTGGCGATTCGCCTTGGACTTGACGTACCCATCGGCTTCCTACACGACAGGCCACGAGTTCAATCGAGGGATATTCAAGGCCTTCGGCAATACCCAAATTGAGGATTTCTGGCTCGAGTATTACTGCAATACCACCAACATCAGTAAAAGTCGCGCCGAGTTCCATACAAGCGGCTACGCCTGGAGGTACATCCGCGCGTCGATGTCGCTAGCAGGTCTGCTGCCACCGCTATGTGACGAGGGCAGCATGCTCCTGGACGGTGGCTACGTGGACAACTTGACCGTGTCGCACATGAAGGCGCTCGGGGTGGACACCATCTTTGCCGTCGACGTTGGGGCATTGGACGATGATACACCGCAGACGTATGGAGATTCGTTGTCGGGGATGTGGGCATTTTTCAACCGGTGGAACCCCTTCTCGCCACACCCCAACCCACCCACACTAGCAGAGATTCAAGGCCGCCTAGCCTATGTGTCGAGTGTGGACGCACTTGAGCGAGCCAAGACAATGCCGGGGTGCATCTACATGCGGCCCCCTGTAGACGACTATGGAACGCTGGAGTTTGCCAAGTTTGACGAGATCTACGGTATGGGATACAAGTTTGGGGTGGAATTCCTACAGAAGCTACGCGAACGCGGAGGACTGCCGATGATGGAGGAGGCAGAAGCAAAGCAGGCGCTGCGGAGAACGACGGCGCCGAGGCGGGCGAGTATCTAAATGAGCGATGGACGGGACGATGCCCTGAGATGAGCAATGACGTCCAAGCCCTGCTTTCAACAGCGTTGCGCGTATACCCACAGTGGTGATCATGATACACGATATATACCCAATGGAATCTCAACGAGTCTAGTAAACGCACAGCACACAGTTTAGCGAACAATCAGGATTCTCAACATGTCGTGTCCCAACAACCATGGTAGTGGGTGTCGTCAACACCTGCAACCACTGTGATGACCCCACACAACCAGGCGAACCCGATAGGTGTGGATTCGCATGGCCAGGATCCAGGGTCCTGGACTCGTGTAAGACACAAGCTCTGTGATGTGACATTCATCGTGATGCAGGGAGGGTGACATCATGCTCCGCTGTCCAAAAGCACAGCATCCAATGGCTGATGCCCTGGCGTCACCAGCAATCGGCGACAGATGCACGTTGACGATGGTCATAGCAGCGAGTTCTCGTACAAGTTTTAAGATCTTGACGTTCCGCCCATTGGTGTCTACAATGTCTTGGCTATTTGCAACAACCACGTAACATCTCCACCACATAATATCAGCACATCACTAAACAAAGCATAAACCAAAAACATGTCCTCCCGTCTCCGATACAATCCCCCTCCTCGTCCGCGGAGAGACCGCAGCCGCCGTCGCTCGCGCAACCGACATGCAGAATGCGCAGTCGACACCTGCAAGGCCGTCGAGGAACGCTACGGGGCGTTTGGGTGGACCGAGGGCCTGACTCTGGCGCTCATGGGGGCCGTGGCTCTGTTCAACTTTGACAAGGCATATGAGAAGCACTTGGAGAGATCGGAGGAAGGGAGGAGCAGGACGTGGGCAGCTGGGGATGAGGGAGACGGCAGCAGGTCGAGACGGGGGAGCTACGGCGATGAGAGGCGCAGACGGTATCATGATGAACGGTGCAGGGAGGGACGGCGGACGAGTTCAAGCCGAGACTGGGGAAGCCGGAGTGGCAGCTGGTAGACTATTACAATGCTACGGTACAGTTTCTTGTCTGGATTGATCTCTATTGGTCTACAGGAGTAGACTAGTAGCACCATGACCCTGCTTACTTCCAGTCTATATACTCCAGGTCAGTGCTTCTCTAACAATGGCCAACTCGCCCTCTTTGGGGAACACGATATCGCCAGCCTCCGTCACTGCGGCATCAACCCCATTATTAGCCCCCACCAGCTCAAATGGGACAAATAAATGCCTGAGGGCTTGGTCAATTCCCAAGGCGGCGTCTGGGGTATTGACTGCTGGCAGTTGTGTCAAGTTATACGAGCGTACCCAGAGGTTCTTATCAAGGAACGCCACCTTCGCGCCGCAGAACCCAAGGAAGCACCGTATGTCTGATGACTTCAGGCAAATAATAGGTTTGATTTGTCTCTCTTCTTCGTCTTCGGAGCCAGGATGTCCACGAATGTCGTAGAGCAGTACTTTTCCAACACGCTCATCGTCCTCCACCTCGACGAAAAGAAACTCCCCAGCCTTGTTGAGCGTCATCCTCGTCACTGAGTGAGGTATTGTTCTCTCCTGGCAGTCGAGTAGTCGCAAGGGAGGGGGCTTTGCAGACAGACCAGCAGTGTCGTTGTTTTCTGTAGGGTTCATGGCGAACAAGCCATCTTCAGCCACGGCGAGCAAAGTACCTTGGCCGGTAATAGTTTTTGACCACGTCGTCCGGTGGACTGATAATTTTGCCTCGCTTGGAATCGCTATGAGCGAATTCTCGCGGGGCTGTAGTGTGAGAAGGTGGATGTCATCGTCGTGAACCAAGATATGACGGCCATCCGGACTCAAAGAGATATCGCGGATAGGTTGCGGCCAAGTCAGCTGCATTTCCGAGCTAGTGTTCCACCGATCATCGAAACGCCGGACTAGAACCGTCGACGTGGCGTCGGCCGTGAGTAGGAGCCTTCCCCCGGGGCTCCAGGATATGCTCGTGGGCAGTACGTCACGACGATGGGAGTACAGATGGCGCGTGGAACCACTCGCGATATCATGGTAGTGGACGGACCCATCATCCTTGCCAAAGAATACATGGCCATTTTCAGGAACCATGACGGTGATGGCAACAGTCTCGCCGTACTCCCCGACCGTGGGAGCAGCCTCGTTATCGCCTGCCGACTCGCTGGCACTAGAGCAGTCGCTGATGGTCTTGCGCACCAGCGCCGCAGGCTCCCATACCTTTGACATGGTGTCCCTGATATCGAAGAGGCGCAGCCCATCTCCGCTGAACGCAAGTGATCGAATCTCGTAGTCTGAGGACCGTATGCAGTAGAGGAGGTGCAAGGTTTCAAAATCCCAGAGCTTGATGGTGCCCAGCATATCTCCCGTGGCAATCGTCCGTCCATCGGGTGTGGCCGACATGGTGTAGGCATCCCCTGATACGGAGGCTACCTCTTCCTGGTGCCATGTCGTGAAGAGGGCCAGTTCCCCGTCCTGGTAGGTGACTGCGAGAAGCTCCACGCTCGGGTTTGGGTTGAAGAGAACCTGCGACACCGACAAGGCTTGTTTCTCACAACGGCCGATCTCGATATCCTTCTCCAGGCTCCAAAGCTGCGGAGGCCGGCCTCTGTACGCCACCGCAAGGACGCGGAGGTCGGGGGATATGCTGGAGCTGAGAATGGCCTGTCTTGCAAATTGCCGCGTCTGGATCAGGTCCCTCCCAGCGAACGGATCAATCGCCATCTCAATCCCGTCCATCACTCGCCTGGACACGATGGCGCTTCCTTTGGTGCAGGCAACCAAAAGATGGTCATCTTGAGAGAAGGTGAGCGATACGGGAGGATCAGAGTGGGCAACGGACCAGATCAGTTCGCCGTCCACGCTCCACATCTTCATGCTGCGGTTCCCCGAGGTGACTAGGTGCTGGCTTGAATGGTCAAACTTCAGAACCCGGACGTGTTCGCCATGGTGCACTGATGTTCGTTCCTGGCATGTCATGCCGTTGTACACCTTGGCGTAGCCTGACTTGAGTCCAATGGCAAAGACATTATCACCAGCGGCAAGGGACATGGCCCTGGTATCGCGATGGTCGATGTAGCTGATACAGTCGCCCCAAGAAGTATTTTTGAACCCTTCTAGGGCCAGGCCGCTCCGTGCTGACCCAAACTCCTGGTAAATGCTGCTGCTGGTTGGGCATAATCGGGGTATGATGAAGTAGATGGCAGAGGGGTATAGCAGCAAGTTTCTCCCAAACTTGGCCACAATCCTGAGGAGATCGGTCGCCCATTGGCCAACACTGTCGAATCGTTTGACCATTGGCACCGTATACTTGGCTCGGCGGTCTAGAAAGTTGCGCAGGTTCTTGGCGGTGCGGACGATATAATAGAGGTTCTTCCTCCGTCGGGCAATGTACTCGATCCAGCTCAGAACATTGGTCTTGAGGAAGCGTTCCACCAGCTCTAGGAGGGCATTGCTCTGGGAAGATGCAGCCATCATATGGTCTGACCAGGATGTAGCTGCATAGTCTGCAAAGGGCGACTGGACGCTCTTGAGCTCCGATAAAAGGGCCCGGCTCCTCGGTGGCTTCAGCTCATCGCCGCATAGATACTCGAGGCAGACTGTCGCCAGTCTTTCGTTTGTCTCTGACCGCTTGATTGCAAAGGGGGAGTCCAGGCTGCTGTCCATGAAGAACTCTCGCGCTGTGGAGTGAATCAACTGGACGGCTCCATTCTTCTCGATACGCACCATCTGTCCACAGAGACCGTCCACAGTCCTCTCGATGTTAGGGATGTTGCTTTTGAGGTCAAGCTTCATGGCAGCCTGGAGCTCATCCGCCGTTAGATTCCGGATAGCGCAGACGACCCAAGCAAGTATCGCTTTTGTGAGTTTCATCTCACGCGAGTTTCGGCTCATCGAGTCTAGCACCCGCTCGTATAATGCAACCATTCCCTCGGGAATCTCATCCAGAACTTCGCTCATGGTATCCTCGCTGTACACCTGCTCTAGCTCCTCGAACGCAAGCTTCGTCCATAGAAAAGATCCGTCGGATTTTCTGATGATGGTGTCGACTAGTTCATGGCGGTATTCAATGTCCACTGCCAACGAGCCACAGTGACGCTCAATGTAGGACCGAATATCATTGAGTGTATCGTCAGGCCCCATGTTGTGGTTGAACACTGGGCTTCTTAACGATGTGAAATGCTTCTCCAACGACTGGATCTTCCTTGAGCTGAAGAATATGTTGATGGGGTACGCGGCATCGATCTTGGATAGCATGACAAAGAGCTTGGTGATATCAAGGCACTCATCGATGCCATCGACAACCCAGAATTGCTGATTCGGCAGTGGAACTTTAAGGATTTCGTTGACGAATAACTTCCTCCAGAGACTCCTCGCGTCGTCCTTGTCGATGACAACTCCGCTCTCTTGCAAAACGTGAAGCCTCTGCCGAATGGCCGGATGGCAAGTCGCCATCTGGTAGGCTAGCTGCCGGAGGAACCCGCTGACTGTTTGCTGCTCCTTGTGCCCATGTTTGAAGAAGTAGTAGCACACGTCGACACCAAATTCTTGGAGGTGGTTGACAACGTGGGCCGAGACGATAGACTTCCCGGATCCTGGTTGCCCAGTGAGCCAGTACGCCTGCAATGTATCATCGCTGGTATCCCGCCAGTTTTGGAACGTCGGCTGTCCGATAATCCAGCGACAGGTGTCTTCCTCTTGTAGGGACTGGAGGTTGGCAAGGTCGTCCTCGGCGAAGCTTTCGATGTCGAGCCAGAACTCCAGGCTTCCAATGACTTCTCTCGTCTCGTCCGCTTTTCGTGCAATGACTGTAAACCGTCAGTCTTCGTACTCGCGTAGCTGCTGCTGGTTCACCCACTGTCGCCCAGGATGTTCTCTACAGCCTTTGCTAACGAGTTGCGTACGACGTGGTAGTTGGGGTCGGATGGGCTCTCAAACTTGCACATGCTCTTGTGATCGGCGTTCAAAAGCTGGACTTTTTCATCCTTGGCTCCTGCTTTATATTAGCGCTACGCCTTGGACAGTGCTGAAGCGCTGTGAGAGCAACGAACCTATCACAGCAGAGTCACGATCGACCACGAGAATCGATGCTGAGGTGCTGACTTTGGTTTTCCAAGTCTCGTAGAATGACCACAGTTGGAGCCTGTCCGTAAGCATTCGGAACTCGTCGTTCATAAGTTGGAGGGATGATGAGTTGCGGGAGAGGTCGGCAATGTACTGTCGAGATGACAGCACGGTACTTGCGCGGAGGATGTTGTTGAGGATCTTGGCAAAGTCGGACCCTCGATGCGGAGTGGCGAGGAAGAACATGGCCTGGATGCGAGCTGCGATATCTTGCGCCTGAGGGTCTTGATGTGCGAGAAGGTAAGCCTACCAAGATGTTAATTTCATGGTCCCCGAGAGACGGCGCTCACTGTTCTCGCCTTTTTCATGACCAACCCTCCCATCGAATGCCCGACCAGCATAATGCGAGTCTAGAGTTTCGTTAGTGAGTTCTCCTGACGCAAAGTAAAATAGACCCCCAAGTTGTTACATTTTTGTCATGTCGAAGGTAGGGCGATGTGGACATGTCCCCGAACAGCGAACGGCCGAAATCGTGAATGTCCAGGGACGTCTCCTTGGTATCCTTGAAGTCGGCATTGTATCCAAAAGAATGGATACGGACATTCTGCAGGTCTGGCTCCCGTGGCAGCCAGGCTTGGGGCCAGAAAAGGCGCAGGTCGTCTCCTTTGCACCATGTCTTGATGGAGCCCCCTCTGAGTCCGTGGACGAATATCACGTCTACCAACGGCTCCGGCGGAGAGTACAGCAGGTTCAATCCGTACGGCCCCCAAGAATCGTCCTTGATTGTGCTTACAGACCTATGTCGAGTGAAGGAAAAACTGTTCAGTGCCCTAGAGACGGATGAGATTTCCCCGCCCTGCTGTGAAGGAGCGAAAAGGGAATATTGGGATTGAGGCCGGCTCGAGATTGGGCCTCCTGGGTCACTGGCATGCTAACTCTGTCGTTAGGCGCAAGCAAAGGGGTCCGTTCAATCGAAGGTTGACCTACCCGCTGAGATAGGCGAGGATTGGGCGCCATAGCATCTATGGTCGACCCGATACGGCGGTTGGGGATGGTGGAAGAAGCTGCGCGCCCCCGCCGCACAATAACATGAAGACAACCCCTCTCCTGTGCTGAGATCCCAGGTTATGTTTGCATGCGAGGAATTTTAGGCAGGCAGGCCGTGCCAGATCAAAGAACCAACGATCGACGGCTGGTCTTCAGCGCTGGAGCGGTCAGGCGAAGGTGTTGTCCTCTCTTCAGTTTGAGGCTGAAGAACGTGAATGGGCCCAGGATCAGCTGGCTCCGACCTCGAGGGTCTGGCCTGATTCTGCTGCGCATTCTGTACTTCACGCCACAGCACAGCCAGTTGTAGATGACCAGGGTATGAGGAGACCCTCAGCTCGCTGGGCAGACTACACTCCCATGCGCACAGCCTGGTCCAACCGTCCACGCCCACCATGCAGCCCTGGGTGCTGGGCGCTTACATGCAGACTGGGGCTAAGACGAATACCGCAAGTCTATCGCGGAATTGCGGCACAGCAGCTCAGCCTGGTTGGTTAGATTCAAGACTCGACAGCCATGCTGTGGTTATTGGGGCTCTGGGGTAGGTAAATTGACAACGGCCAGCACTGGAGATGTCAGCTGCATCTCTCGCGTCTCGCGGGGTAAACAGCCAAAAAAGCCCCCATCGAGCAACACAGCCTCAACTCGGTAGATTCACTTTTTCAATTTCCCGTCGACACTTCGAAATCGATTCAACATGGTGTATATTGAGCCCGAGTTCGAGCCTGCCAAGATCCCAGACACGGAGAGGTACGAGGGTCCAAATGTCGACCCCAATGTATTTGCTCGTAAGGAAGGCCGCCTCCTCCAAGCGATAGGAGAAAAGTGCTGACTCGGTCGTCAAGTCTTCCCAGAAGGCTCCCAGGTCCAATGGTCGTCGACGCACGGAGCGAGCTTCTGGGCTATTAGCCACAAGATCACCGTTCGGTTGCCTGCTGGCAATGAGCGGGACTACTTTCTGAAGCTCTTTCTCCACGAAAAGGGCAAAGAAATGGTTAGGGGCGAGTTCGAGAGCACAAAGGCTTGGTACGACATTGTACCTGAGAACGTCCCCGAGCCCATTGGTTGGGGCGAATGTGCAGACAGGCCAGGCACCTTCTTTCTGCTCCTCGAGTTCCGCGACATGGTAGATGAGATGCCATCGGCTCAAGACTTTGTCCGTATTGTGGCCAAGGGTCACCAAGCTTCCGAGTCCCCCACGGGCAAATTTGGGTTCCACGTCACTACCTTTGCCGGGGACCACGTCTCCGACAATACGTGGTGCGATACCTGGGAGGAGTTCTTTACGCGGTCCATGAAGTATGCCATGGAGCGCGAGATCCAAGTCCAGGGTCCACATCCCGAGCTGCAAGAGCTCGAGGAGAAGGTTCTGACCAAGGTTATTCCTCGTCTTATCCGTCCAATGGAAACGGAAGGGCGCAAGATCAAACCATGCCTGCTCCATGGTGATCTATGGCACGGGAATGTGGGCGTTGACAACGTGACTGATGAGCCTGTCCTCTATGACTGCGGATCACTATACGGCCACAATGAGTGTATGGGATCCATCCCTCCAGAAAAGGTTATGAGACTGATATACATCTGTTGCACAGACGATCATGGCATGTGGAGAGCCTCAAGGTACCGTACCAACAAGCCCCATGTGCGGGCCTACTGGCGCACCGCAGAGATGTCGGAACCTGCAGAAGACCAGGACGATCGCCACGCTCTATACGCAGCGTGAGTTTGAGCGTTCAGAACTGTAGCTTTTCTTCTTCTAACTAGGAGCAGACGCTGCGACTTGGCCGTGTCGGCTATGTGGTACCAGAACAAGCGCATGAGACAACTGTAAGTGATCCAACACTCTCATAGTTAGGAGTCTTCTAGCTCACCACAGAGGGGGGGTTATCAGGGCCCTGGAGGAGTTTCGGCGTCTAGTGGACAAGTACTCTGACGGATATGAAGGCTATGTGGCAACCCGCGCGAACCAGGCTGCCTTCTCGGAGAACCAGGCTTCTCAACCTCACAATGTGGGTGACGATGGGAGCCGCTTGCCACAGGGTCTTCCGAGCGGACAGTCTGTTACCGCCACAATCTAGAGAACAGAGAATAGGCTTATGACCAATCACTGATCATTTTTCGATGCCACCGCTTCTGGCTCCTGAGCAGTTTCTTTCACCTTGGATCGCTTGACGCGCCAGTCCATCCCCTTGATGGAAATAAGCTGGCTGCCCATAAGACCCAGCACGCCGGCCAACAGGCCGAGAAAGGTGAAATACCAGCCATAGCCCATCTTTCCCATGAGGGGGTCGATAGTAGCAATCCCTACAGCCGACAGCCCACATCTCACAATATTGCCCGACGCCGCTGCCGCGCTGGGATTTTCTTGAAAGATGTCGACAAGCAATGTGTTGAATGACTTTTGCAGTGAGCCTTGACCGTGACATACTGGGTGTTGCTCTTACCTGTACCAGACATGTAGTCAGGAAACCCAGGCCAAATTGGAAGACGAGGGGAGCGCTTATATGCTGAAAAAGGTCACATTAGGATCTTGGTGTCGAGCAGACGGACCGTGAACATACCACTTTGTGTGCCAGCACCCATCCGTATCCAACAAGGAGGCCTGCGCAGCCGAGAGTGAGAAAAACCATCGAATTCATCCTCGCTTTCTCGATGGGGAACTTGAGCAGATCGTCGCCTCTCACCTTGTCGACGGTATGTCCGATGCTCCTTGCCGTACGCTTGTAGTTCCAGTCCATCATCTTTCCGTTGGAGAGACCTCCCAATACAACGCCAACACCGATGGCGAGGTAGCAAAGGCCGATGTTTGTATCGCTCAATTGGTACAAGGCCTTGAATATCGAAGTAATAGAGGCCTGGACACAGTAGTAGATGAGATAAAAGAGACCGCTCATTGAGACGACGATGGATGAGTCTCGATAGAACAAGATTCGCAGAGAACGCAATGGATTAGGAAATCGTCGTGGGCGAGACTGACTCAACTCCGGAACAGATTTGCGACCCGCGGCTTTCGGGATCTTCACCGACGAGACGACCGAGATGAACGGCTGGCGCCATTTGCTCGGCACAGAGAAGCCATTGTTGACGATATGCCGAGCCGTCTCGGGGAGGAGAAGAAAGACCAGGAGGAGGACGCACACTCCGCATATCAGCAGGAACCAGAAGATCCAGCGCCAGCCCGCGTGGTCGACCAAGACGCCCCCAATGACGGGAGCCAATGCAGGGCCGAGATTGGTGGCAATCATGGCAAACCCCAGCATGGAGCCACGCTGCGCAGGCGTCGCCACGTCGGCCACCACGCCGTAGGAAATGGCGACTGTGGCTGAGCACCCCAGACTCTGGAGCATCCGGAGAGTGAGGAGGGCCGGGAAGCTGTTTTGGAGGGCCAGGGCGAGATTGGCCACGATGTATATCGCGAACATGACCAGGAACACTGGCCGCCTCCCGATGGAGTCGGCGACATCGCCAAACAAGACTGGCGCGACGGCCTGGAGCACGAGGTACGAGGTAATGGTTAGGTTGATGTTCTGGGCGCTGGTGCCCAGGGCAGACTGGAGCTCGTCGATGGCGGGGAAGTAGATGTTGGCGCTGAGAGGCGAGAATAGCATGGAGAAGCCCACAACGGCCGTAAGCAGGCGCCTCTCGCCGGCCGAAAAGGCGGAGTACGCGTCTGGAGGTGGCCCATCGCTGGGGAGGTCGTTGTTCTGTTCTAGGTCCCGGGTCCGGCCTTGTTGTGGTGGATCCCCAGGACCATTCGAAGGAGGCTTTGGTGAGGACATTGGGCTTTGGCTGTCGCTTGGGGCGTCCCCATCGTTTTGACCGATAATGGGGCTGGCAATTGGCATAGAGATTAGTACAGGGGTGATCCCAGAGCTCCACTTGGCTGCTTCTGCGGCTCTGAGCCTGGCGACCGGGTGGGAATATTACATAGAGGTATTACATAGGTACGTATCCGTACAGATCATAGGTATTACATAGAAGACAGAACCATCGCATGTGGGTGCGGAACTGTTGGTCTAACAGTTCCAATTGGAGGGGAGGAATAGAAATGTTCCGTATGATTGAAACCCAGTCGACCCTTCCCTCAACTCATAAGCGCATCAAAGACCTTCGAGCTGGTGACCAACGAGACTGCCCGATAAAGTCATCCAACGAAGCCCAAGTTACCCAACCCAAACAGAGCAAGGTGATCCTCAAGTGCGATGAAATAGTACTCCTCGTCAAATCAGCCATGCGGCAAAAGGAAAATGGACTGATTGCACCTCTCTCGCCGACCTTTTTCATTCTTTTTGTCATGGTTCAACCAATTCATCATCTTGGATGAATCCGGCATCCTTCAGCGAGCACATCCCAAGACGCCTTTCGCTGCCTGGTGCTTCCAGGACCTCATCCAACCCCACCTGCTGTAGCACATTTTGATTCTTGATTAGGGCCATGGTAGTCTCACGCCACCGTCGCATCCGGGGTTGAAATGAACCCCAATGGAGGTCTCTGGTGTCGTTGAAAATGACATGGATGATATCCTGGAGTGGGGCTTGATCCATCACTCGAAACCAACACTCCTTCTTTGGGCAATCGAATAAATCAACGACGACTGAACCATCGTTGCCGGACCTTGAGCTGAACAAAATGAAGCGGAGCTGAGGGGCTGCAGGGTTGGCGATTCGATCCCGTATCACTCCCGCCCATGGCGCCAAGCCGGGCTCACCCAGTGAGGGTAAATGATCTAGGAACATCTTCAACAGGTAAGAAATGTTGACCTCAAAAACCGGCCTGAGCGTTTCGCTTTTGGAACCTTCTGGAATGCAAGGTATCATGAAAAACGATGTCCGCTGTCCAAATTTATGATTGATCAATACGGGCATCACCAGCCCCCAGTCGTTAATGGCCCTGTAGTGACACGCCTCCAGCATCGCCCCTATCGCATTCGTGGCTTCTTTATAGCGAGGGCTGCTCTTTGGAAGAGTTGGAGAAAATGTAGTGCAGGGTGGACCACATATTCTGAGACTTTCCACTAGGATATTCCATAGAGCTGTTGTCCGAATAGCACATTTGTAATGGAGTGCTGCAGCAGTTATGGTTGGAGGACCAAGCCAACGCTGTGCGACAATGGAAACCGGATCAGCATCTTGGGACAGTAGCCATTGTACCACCTCTAAGGAGGGTCCGCATGTATCGCGGGTGGACCATCTGCGCCATTCCAGTGCCCTCAAGATATCGGTAGCCATGGAGGCATCTGTCGTCTCCAGAAACGGCGAAAAAAAGTCATTGAGGATGAGAGATTTAGCAACGAGGCTGGCGTACTGGGACTTACTCGAGTACGGGTAGAATTCTCTCTGTAACCCGAGATCATGTAGGATCGCGTTAGAGTAGAAAGTTTCGGCGGTACGTAGTAGATGGACAATCCCTGTCTTGAAGCGGCTCTCTTTACCTCCCCCCAACTTCAGCATTTTCTCTATTAGATCCAACACGCTATGTATCCATATGAGACTTGTGGCCGCATTGTTCGCCTTGTCCGCTGGTGATAATAGGAATGACGTGACGCGAGCGTAACACATGTGACTCTGCACCAGCATATAATATATATCCACTGACGACAGAGGTGTATGTTGCAAAATCTGCTGGCCGACTGGTGTGTCTGTCAGAAAGTCATGAGCTGTGCGGTGGATAAAGCACACTCTCCCTAACCCTAGTTGGCCTCGCTGTTCTGCACTCTCGTCTGATCGTATCTCCAGTAGGCCAGCGCATCGAACGGCAATCTCTTGTTGGGTTTTGTCGCATATTTTTCTCAGACCCCGTAAGTCGACCTCGCAGTTCAAGTCAAGAAGCCGCTTTTGACTTTCCGGCGCCATTATACATGAAATTTCGAGTAAAGAAGGTGCCAACGCGCCAATTACTGGCTTCAAATTCTCACATTCAATGACAAATCGGAAGTATTGAGCTGCCGACTTCCGATATATCTTCTCATCTCTATTATTTCTTTTCCACATCTCAGCATAAAGCTCATCGAGCTCATCGGGAAGTTGTGTTAGCCGCTGGGCTAGTAGTTGCTTTGAGTCGCCCCATTCGATGCCGTCTTTGAGGCTCCTTAATGCCAATCGGAGCCAGAGGAAAACTCCTTGGGCCTTGTATAATAAATCTGAACATATTCGACCTAAGGCCTTAGGAGTAAGCGAGCAATCCATCTCCAAGTTTGCAAGTTCTGATTGTGCGTAAGCCATCATATCCGGCCACGTCAAATCATGAAGCTTGAGGTTGGAAAACTGGGAGAGTCGATACTGTAGTTGTGGTTCTGGTCGGCTAGCAACACAAAGCTTGACGTTTGGATATTCTGTAAGCGGCTTTATCTTTTTGAGATGCTCATCTTGCCCGTCTTTTTCATAGTACTCGTCTAGACCATCGATAAAGATACAAAAAGCATCTTGATCAAACTGAAGAGATACTATTAAAATATCTCTTAGCTCGGTAATAGACCAGTCATTCAGGAAAGTTTTAGAAATTGTACAAGTAAACCGGGCGAGGATATGATCGATAAGGCGGTCGTTTTGTTCGAAAAGCTGGTAAATCAAAGTGCTATACAAGCCTCTGGTATTAGACTGTAATGACAACCCGATTCTCCAGAAAAAGTGAGAGAGTATCTTAGTCCCTGGGCGCCACTGGTCCAGGAGAGTTTTGGTGATTTCGCTGCGTATGATCTTCCTGACGAGGGTGCTTTTTCCTGAGCCAGGTTTGCCTTGGATCCAGAAGAGAGAAATGTCAGACTGTAGCCACTGCACGAAATCTTCCCATGCGCGATCAATCTCATCAAGCTTTGCAGAACTGATCCGGGAATTCTGACCGGTGGAAGCCCCTGTACGCTGGTATGATTGAAATATCCGACGGAAGGTCGCTTCATGTGGGTCTGTGATGTGATTCCGCCGGTGGTTCATCTCAGGAAATTGAAGGCTTCCGAGGAGGCGTTCCCGTCGTTTTTGCGTGGCCTCTCTCGTCTCCTGTGCTTTGGCCTGTGCGTCGGCGTGCTCCTTGATCGACTTCTCGACCTGCCTGGCTTCCTTGGTATTGTGGTCTCGGGTGGATTGGCCTTCTTTGCTTAACAGATCCCTCATCTCTGCGAAACCGGCAGAGAGCTGCCTGATAAAAGATTCGAGGTCGCTGTCTAATTTCTGGAATTCTTGTTGTTGCTTGAACTCGCTGGCCTTGCCCCTAAAGCTTAACTCATGTGTTAGTTGGGAGGATAGGGCTCATTAGTGGTCTAAACTCACTAGGCATCCGTAATCATTAGATGCTGCATAGCATCCCTATAGCCCTTGAGGTTTCTTTCGAGGTCCCCAATGGTTCGTTTTCCCCAGTGGGAAGAGACTCGGGCCTTAAGGGGGCCAATGAAACGACCTTCATTGCTGCGAGTGTTGATTTTTGCCACATATTCGTCGAGCTTTTTGACGTCGGGTATGCATTTCTTCGCAATGTCGGCTAGTGACTGCTCCTCGGGTGTGCTCGGGGATTGGGACGACTTTTCAACCTTGTCGGCAGCTTCGCGCATGGCCTTTGAAACGTCTTGCAGGTGAGAATCTGGGTGTTTCTGGCCATCGTAGATGTCTTGGCAGACCTGGACAGTGTCGCGGGCGAAGCTGATGACCTGGAAGATGTTGCAGGCCAAGCCGAGAGCCTCCAAGCCAGACATGGTGAGCTAGGGAGCAGCTCTCGGCTAATGTTGGGCAGTTGAACAAGTGGAGGGAATTCAGTTTGGCGGGAAGATGGGGTCCCAACTTGGTGGTCACGGCCTCAGCTCAGCGTAGCTGAGCGTGGCTGCAACAAGCGTGACAGAGATGGACAAAGGCAATCTGGGAAGAGGGGGAGTTGGCCTCTGGTGATGGGGAGGGGCTGACTTTGAATCTCCTCAAGCACCTGCCTACCAAATGACTGAACGCACCTCCCACCAATGATAGCACTCGGGATTTCCGCACTTCTATCATCTGTTCATCAACTGATGCAAGTATGCCTAATGCAGCACGGACACAGCCCCGAAGACAAGGCCCAGCAAGTGTTACACAGCGTTGACTCTCCCAATGGTGGGCAGCATTGGACCCAGGGTGCAGTCGCTCGCACATTAGGCAAATGTTGAAAAGTAAAACTCATTTACGCCTTCAGCCCTGCCCTTTACATCCTTGGTCGGGGGACACCGAGGCAGCCGGAACGATGTAAGGAGTTGAACACGAGTGTAGCGCTGACAATTTAAACGGCTAGGTATTATATTTTACAACACCATCAGCTAAACGATTGTAATTCGTGATTTGCTATGCTCGAAACTGGAGATGACACCACGCATTTCTCAATCTGGGACGCCTGATAGATCTGTAGCTTGCAATGGTCTTTTTCTATAAAACCTCCTCATGCTACAACAATGGCAGCCTTCCTTCTAGCTAACTAGTCATCGAAGAACGTCAACACGCGCACCTCGATGCTCTCCCGCATATAGTCATTTACATGAGCCGGGTCTACGAATGCAGAATGCGGGTTCCTCCTTGCCTTGCCGTCGGTGGCCGAATCGAAGTTCTTGAACAGCATCGGCTCATCAGGGCGCTGGGCGTACTTATAGTACCACACGTGGTCTGGGTTGGGCCTGCAGGCACCCTTCTCATCGACGGCATTGGGGTAGACCATTGTTACCGGAATGATATCCTCGTCAGGCACGGTGCGTGCATCAACGACGGCGAAGGGATCCTTCAGGATGGTTTTGATAGGCCGCCATACCTGTAGAAGTAACAGTAAGCAGTCATGTCCTTTTGATGAATTTGAGTAAGTGGAGGTGCATGTTGATACTTACGTTGATGATCTGATACCGCTTCTTGAGAAGCTCATCCGCCTCATCGGGAAAGTATCTTCTGACACGGTTCGGTGCGTCGCCATAAGTCTGATCAATGTGGGCGTTGTATGTCGGCCCGCGCCCAGGCACACTTCCATCAGCGGCCTCCACGGGCTGACGGCGGATGGCGTGGTTGAACACGAACGTCCGCGAGGCCCCAGTAACATCCTTGACCAGCTGTTCGGTTTCAGGGTAGTATTCCGCCTTGATCTTTTCAACGTCATGGAAACCCTTCTCCTTGCTTTCGTGCTTGACAAATTGAAAGCCATAGGTGTCAAGAGTATATTTATCCTCCTCTCCGGAGATATCATGTATAGTAACGGGCAATGTCTTCATGGGTCCGAGGACAGTGCCTGGGCGACTAGGGCTCTTAGAATCATATCTCCACTGGCTACGGCTGAGAGAAACTTACCCCATATGAAAAGGGGCCGGTGTGCCTTCAAGGGCAAAGTACATCATGTCGTAAGCAACATCGTGCTTGTCAGGCTTTGCCTGGGCGTGGGCTGAGCCGCCTAGGCCGGAGTGAATGCCTGGGGCAGGTTGAGTAGAAACAGCAGCCATGATTGAAGATACTTCGAGAAACGTGTAGTCTTTCTTGTTGAGGTCGTACGGAGGTATCCTCTTGATCTTAAATACACTTTATATATTCTCTGTCCCCTTCCGCGTGATCACGGGACGCTCATACTCTACGCTGACGTCCTCCACAAAATATGTGTGCCGGTGGCTCCGTTGCAACAATAGACACGTGTTTTCAATGAAACGCTTACGTAGCTTATTGTTGCGGCGTCCGAGTGTTTTGACCTCGGTGTCCGGGTATTTTGATTTCGGTGCCCGAGTGTTTCAACTTCGGCGGCTAGATAAGTGTTATGATTCGGCGCCCGAGTATTTCGAATTCGGCGCCCGAATATGTATAATAAATATTAATGGGAATATTTACCTAAATAGCGCTTTTGATATAAGAAAAAAATTAGTTTAATAGATTCACCTATAACTTTGAGACATCAAAGCATTATACCTATAAACCTTAGATAGATAGAAATCCCTCTTTGAACTTAGGGCTTATGAAAGATGGGTAAAGCGTACGGGTATTATCAGGGTCCTTCCGGCGTAAATACTTAAAACAAATAAGTAATCGACTGAGTCGCATAGGAAGTTATTAAGAAATAGGTTCTAACCCCGTACTTAAAATATCTCAAGTAGCGGCGAGGGAGTTACAAGGTTAAGCCTCCCTAGAGACTACTATAATTATTATATACCCTTATCATGGCTTAATTTACTGGTCTTTTATTAAGTACTTATAGGTTTACCATTAGCTAATGCCTCGTGATTATACTTACCTATTTACTCGGCGCCGAGATTGCGGCGGCACACATCGCAAGACGAGGTTCAAGATGCCTAATGCAATGCCACCCCAACAGCGATACTAGCCTGAGTAGTCTCAACTTACGAAAATGAACCAAAGAGGAAAAATCCGATGACGAGGCCACAGAAAGAGAGTAGGCGATTCACTCCAACGGATGTCCCCTTAAGTCCTGGCTCACACAACCGGACCTAAAGGGGCGCCAATACGAGACTACATGTATTAAACAAGAGTATTTTACATTTCATAGCAGGCAATATAAATATTCAGCTAATAACCATCCGCAGAAGAGGAATGTATCTTGATCAGAAAGTCTCAAGACGCCTTTAGCTCTCGGCCAGAGTAGAGTCCCCGAGAACGAAGAGTCGCCCAATGATTGCCTAGGCCTCCACTCCAATAGCCGCCAAGAGTTCCTTGCTGGGCTTCATCTGCTTTTGGAAGCGCTTGACAAAGAGGTGGCCAACAGTTTCTTTGCTCTTGCCAGGCTCCTCGAAAGGATTGGTGGCAAAGATGTCGCCATGCCAGGCCGTGACGGCCGAGGACCTCTCCACGGGAGCCTTGTTGACAACGCGGTGATGGACGGCCTTGTACACGTCTCCAGACCATCCGGCGAGCATGTCTCCGCAGTTGATGACAAACCTGTCCTCCACTGCGGGAACGCTTACCCATTCCTTCTCGTCCTCCAGCCAGACCTCGAGGGCGTCTTTGCCGGGCTCCTGGAGCAAGACGGTGATACCACCCCAGTCGTTGTGGGCGCCGAGCCCGAACTGTCCCTCTGCGGTGTCTTCGGGAGAAGGATAGCGGAGGAGGTTCATGCCTATCAAGGGCCGCTTCGAAAAACGCTCCATTGTGCTTGGGGAGCGATCAAGGCCTTGGATCAAAATTTCCCAAAGGAGCCTCCCCATAGCAGCCGTCTTTTGGTAATACTCCCAGACTGGCTTGCGGAACTCATCCTCGGGGAGAGAGGGCCACTGGTTTGGCCCGTAGATCCCACCCATCTCGACCTCGGGATCGTCCTCGCAGAAGTAGTAGGACTTGTCTGGCGATTAGCTGCGGATGACACGGCCATGGACATGCCTCCTGGTGCTCACCTCCTTTGCGTCGGGCATAGCTTTACCGTCCCGGCTGTGGGCACCGGAAGCCTCGTATCCCCGACGGCAGCGGCTTTTGAAGACAGATATCTCCATCTTCTGCTCCTTGGGCTGGCTGAAGAATCGCTCGATGCTCTTGAACATGTCGCGCTGCAGGCTCACGGGGACGCCGTGGCCGGTGCACTGGAAGAAGCCAACCGTCTTGAATGCATCCCGAATTTGTGCAATGACCTGGGCCTTGTCTTCAGGGGAAGTCGGATTGAGATATCCGCTGATGTCAACCAGGGGGAACTGGGCAGCCTTGTCAGACATATTGGCGGGTGTTTGCAATAAGCTGTTGCAAGATGACAAGACCAAAGCGATAAGCACAAAACACCATGGAAGATGCGCTAAACGCCATGGGCACCGGGCAGTATGATTATAGGGGTTTTTGAAGACGTGATAAGCCACGGTATCTCGGGGCCCGAAGACACAATGACCTGCTTTGCTTACCCCCGAGAACTCTTCATCGTCGCTCGAGAAGATGCGTCTCGTTGTACATCTCGTTGTGTATCTTGTTTTTTGGAGGATTCGGTGTCTTCGGTGACTCGGCCACCGACACACGGGCGACGTTGGCTGACCGGGCCGAGAGGCGGCATCACCGGCATGCAGCCGTGAATGGTGATGGGTCCCCGGATTGAACAGCAACGTAGCCCATGTGAGCATGATCCATTAATACTGGTACGCATCGACTCAATACAACAGAAGATCGACCCTGCAAAGTTCCTTGCGTCCAACCTGCATCCAACTTGCATCCCTTCCAGTCTAAGCCGCCCCAGTAGTCAACTTGACTCTGTTTTCAACAATCGCTGCAAAATGGTTCACCCTAGCGAAAGGGCAGAGCCCATTGCCATCGTAGGAAGCGCCTGTCGTTTTCCTGGATCCGCAAGCTCTCCCTCAAAATTATGGGCACTCCTCTCAGAGCCTCGAGATCTCGGCTTCGAGATCCCCTCAGATCGATTCGGCAAGGGCTTCTATCACCCAAATGGTGCCCATCATGGAACCACCAATGTACGACACGCATACCTGTTGGAAGAAGACATCCGCGTGTTTGATGCTGCCTTTTTCAATATCCATTCCAAGGAAGCGAACTCGATCGATCCGCAGCAGCGGCTACTCCTAGAGACGGTCTATGAAGGTAAGTTGACTTTGCAGCCGGTCACGGATTTCCAGCTGATTTTCTTTCCCCTTTCCAAGCCATGGAAAGTGGCGGTCATACCATCGAAGGGCTCAGGGGCTCCGACACAGCTGTTTACACTGGCACAATGAGTGTTGACTGGATGGACCAGAGCGTCAGGGACTTTGACACCATTCCCCAATATCTGGCCACGGGGTCTAATCGGGCCATCATCTCCAACCGCGTCTCCTACGTGTTTGACTGGAGGGGGCCCAGCATGACTATTGACACAGCATGCTCCTCTAGTCTGATTGCCGTGCACCAGGGAGTGACGGCCCTCCGTTCAGGAGAATCGCGTGTTGCCGTGGCGTGCGGTACTCAGGTCATTCTCAACCCAGAGCAGTTCATTGCGGAAAGCAAGCTGCAAATGCTGTCGCCGACAGGCCGGTCACGCATGTGGGACAAGGATGCCGACGGCTATGCTCGGTATGTGCATCTTCATTTTCTGAGCTCTCATCAGTGATGGAAGCTATAATATACTGACTCTGGTTTCTCACAGTGGTGAGGGCACGGCTGCGATTATAATGAAGAGGCTCAGCGACGCAATCGCAGATGGGGATCACATTGAGAGCATTATTCGCGAGACAGGCACGAACCAAGACGGCCGAACCCCCGGCCTCACCATGCCCAGTTCAGAAGCGCAATCTGCACTGATACACACGACTTACAAGAGGGCTGGGCTGGACCCGGTCAACAACCCGCGTGATCGACCTCAATACTTCGAGGCCCATGGCACCGGCACCCAAGCAGGCGACCCCAGGGAAGCTGGGGCTATTTATGAGTCGTTTGGTCGTCATATCCCTGCTTCCGAAACCCCTTTATACGTGGGGTCCATTAAGACCGTAATTGGTGAGTGATTATGGCTCCCAACTTCCCAATCTCTTGATCCAGATCTGCGCTATAGCCCAGGTCTTGATATCTAACACTACAAGACATTCAAGATCCATTATTGGACAGGTTTAGCTTACCATATCTCTCACTTAGGTCATCTTGAGGGCACCGCTGGTCTTGCCGGTCTTCTCAAAGCCTCAGCTAGTATCCAGAATGGATACATCGCACCCAACCTTCTCTTCAAGACCCTGAACCCGAAGCTCGAGCCCTTCTACAAGAGCCTGCAGGTACCGACAGAATTGACGCCTTGGCCTGAAATCCCAGAAGGAGTGCCCCGTCGTGTCAGTGTCAACAGTTTCGGTATGTTGCCTTCCGATACTCCACCCTCTGTGTCAGTCATTGACCCTTTCAACTTTGAATAGGTTTCGGTGGCAGCAATGCACACGCAATCTTGGAACAGTACTCCAGACCTACCGAACCTGGAACTTCCACTTCTTCCGATGTCACGAATTTCACACCATTCGTCTTTTCCGCCGTGTCTGAGGGTTCTCTGGTTGCGCAACTGCAGGCCTACTCAGAGTATCTCAAAACCCACAGCAACATCAACCCCTACGATCTAGCCTGGACATTACAAGCGCGGAGGAGTCACTTCCCCCTGAAGATTGCCTTCTCCGCCCTTACAATTGAGCAGCTGGTCAAGAAGATTGATGAGAAGCTGGAGACGCTCAAGACGAAACCGGGCACCACTCTGGGAGTCCGTGCAAGCTCCAGACAGACTACCGTTGCGCCTCGCATACTGGGCGTCTTTACTGGTGCGTAAACTTCTTGCGTATTTCCCTTTCTCTTTCCTGGCCGAGGAGTAATTGGGGCCACTGGAGCCAAACACTATAACCATTGTTTGGATTTCCTAAAGCAATCAGAACTGACGTTGTCCAACTTATAGGTCAGGGTGCGCAGTGGGCATCCATGGGAGCGCATCTAATTCGCTCCTCCGAGTTTGTGCGCCAGAGAATCCTGGACCTCGAGAACTCTCTGGCCTCTCTGCCTGCTGCCGATCGGCCAGAATGGAGCCTCACGGAGCAGATACTTGCTGGGAAAGAGACTTCGCGCCTCTCCGAGGCCGCCTTCTCACAGCCTCTTTGCACCGCGATCCAGGTTGCTCTGGTGGACCTCCTCCGTACCGCTGGAATCAACTTCACTACCGTGGTAGGCCACTCGTCTGGTGAAATTGCGGCAGCTGTACGTATACCTTTTATTTCCACCCGCTTTATTACTTGCCCCAAGACAATCCCAGGTATCACGGCAATACTTTAATGGTACAACAATGCTGACATTGTGTTTTCGCAGTATGCGGCCGATTTCCTCTCAGGCGAAGACGCCATCCGCGTGGCCTACTACCGAGGACTGTACACATCCTTGGCCGATGGCGGCAGCGGCCAGAAGGGTGCCATGCTTGCGGTGGGCACTTCTTGGGAGGACGCACACGAGCTCATCAACCTGCGGACCTTCCGGGGCCGCCTTGCTGCCGCTGCCCACAACTCCCCAGCGAGTGTGACTCTGTCCGGCGACGCCGATGCCATCGCCCATGCCAAGAGGGTCTTTGACGAGGAGAAGAAGTTCGCCAGGCTGCTCCAGGTGGACCAGGCCTATCACTCGCATCACATGCTGCCATGTGGTGACAAGTACGTCGAGGCCCTGAAGGCATGTGGCGTCCGGGTCAAGAAGGATCGCAACACCTCTTGCGTTTGGTACTCCAGCGTGAGTGGCAGTGACGAGCCGGTTGCTCCCGTCGACGAGATACAAGACGAGTACTGGAGGGACAACATGACCAAGTCGGTCCTGTTCGCAGAGGCTGTGGAGAACGCTCTCGCTTCGGATGACCAGATCAATGTCGGTCTGGAGGTTGGTCCCCATCCGGCACTCAAGGGCCCCGTGGCACAGAATGTTAGCCATGACCGGTCCACTCCTCTCTCGTACAGTGGTGTCCTCAGCCGTGGCCAGAACGACGTCGAGTCATTCGCAGACAGCCTTGGCTTTGTCTGGACACAACTGGGAGCTGCCGGTGTCGATTTCCAGTCTTACGCAAAGGCCGCAGCAGGTTCGAAATCAGTACAGCCCCGGTTGGTGACGGGTCTGCCTCTTTACCAATGGAATCATGGAAAATCCTACTGGAGCGAATCGCGCCGATCTAGGAAGCTTCGTTCCCGGTCAGAGCCAAACCATGAGATCCTGGGCAGTCTTTCACCCGACTCTACACCACAGGACATGCGCTGGTCGAACATTCTCAATGTATCAGAAATGCCGTGGCTCACCGGGCATCAAATCCAGGGGCAGATGATCTTCCCAGCCGCTGGATATGTCGCCATGGCGATTGAGTCGTCCAAGATTCTTGCGGCTGAGAAGAGTGTCAAGACATATGAGCTCCATAACTTGTCCATTCCTCGAGCAACCGTCATTGACGATGCAGAAAATGCCAACGTCGAAACTCTTGTCACGCTGACAAAGATCCAATTCCACCAGGACGATACAGCAACTGCCGACTTCTGTTGTTACGCACTACCCGTCACCGGCACTGGATCGAAGCAAGAGTTGACGACCAATGCTACAGGCACCGTTAAGATAGTGTTCGGGGAGCCGGATGTTGACGCCCTCTCCTCTACACCTGTGGAGGACTTCAACCTGCGTGGAGTTGACAGCGATGAGTTCTATGAATACCTTGCCACGCTTGGGTACGGCTACACAGGTCCATTCAGGACATTGTCATCGACACAGCGTCGCCTTGGTCATTCCAGTGGCCTGATAGACACTTACGAGTATGCGGATTCCGAGCCTTCCAGGTACCTCATTCACCCCAGCACCCTCGATGTTGCGTTCCAAGCCTCGATTCTTGCGTACACATCGCCAGCGGTAAGTTGCAACTCTCCAATTTATCCTTATTTGTTCTAAGCACTGCGGATTCTGATATGTTTGACAGGATGAGCGTCTTTGGGCCCTGCACGTCCCAACCGTTATTGGAACTATAAGGGTTAACGCAGCAACGTGTGCTTCGCCGCTCCCTGCTGGGTCTCGCATCCCGGTGCATTCCAGCCTCGAAGACTCGGAGGCCTTCTCTGGGTTCATCGAGCTGATGAGTGAAGATGGCCAGCACAGCATGGTCCAGGTCGAAGACTTGGTGATCAAGCCGCTGGCTCCGGCGGCAGCGTCAGACGACCGTGTCATGTTCACTCATACCAAGTTTGCTTCAGCCGTGGCAGATGGAGCTGTCGCCTCAGATGGTCGACAGCCTTCCTCCTACGAGCTTGATTTGAGCATGGTCTGCGAAAGGCTCTGTTATTTCTACATTTCAAGGTGGGCTGCCGAACTCACCGATGAAGAGTGGAAGAACGGCCCGCCGCACTTCCTCCATCTTCGCAACTGGGTAAAGCATGGTAAGCTTCTATTCATACCATTCAGCTGCTTAGCCATGGTTTCCTCCAATTCGTTCTTGATAGGCGCTGATGCTAATCTTGAACGCAGTTCTCCTCAATGTCTCCAAGGGTAAAAACCCACATATCAAGAGGGAATGGTCAAAGGACACTCCCGAATTCATCGAGAAACTGATTGAGCCATACCGCGAGGATGGTAATGTCAAGATTATTCTCGCTGTGGGCGACAACTTGCCCGCCTCCGTGCGAGGCGAGACGACCATCTTGGAGCACATGATCAAGGACGACATGCTTGAGCAGCATTACAAGAAGAGCTTGGGAGCCGAAGTTGCAAATGAGTTCTTGGCCAACATGATGAAGCAGATCATCCACCGCTACCCACACGCAAAGATCCTCGAGATAGGTAAGATTCAAAAACATGACAATCATATGTGGCAGGCCCTAACACTACTCATAGGTGCTGGAACTGGTGGTGCCACCAAGGCGGTCCTCGAAACCATTGAAGGCGCCATGTCATCTTACACATTCACGGACTTGAGTGTCGGTTTCTTTGGCCTTGCTGAAAAGCTATTCGAGGCATATAGTGACAAGATGGAGTTCAAGGCGTTCGATGTGGAGAAGGCGCCCAAGGGCCAAGGATTCGAACCCAACTCCTACGACATCGTCATCGCCTCCAACTGTTTGCATGCGACTGCTTCACTTGAAACGACACTGGCAAACACCCGAGCGCTTTTGAAGCCTGGAGGTTATCTCCTGATCCTGGAACTCACCATGCCTCTCGAGGTGATTCGCACCAACACCATCTTCGGAGTGCTTCCTGGTTGGTGGCTCGGTGTCGATGATGGCCGCAAGTTGTCACCGACCATTTCTCGCGGCGCTTGGCATTCGCAGCTGCGCAAGGCAGGTTTCTCAGGCATCGACACAATCAACACTGATGTCAGTCCTATTACCTGGCCAGCGTCGGTTGTCGTTTCTCAAGCGGTTGATAACCGGGTACAATTTTTGCGTCGGCCGCTGTCCTCACTGTCCAGTTCGGCCTCTATTTATATCGAGAGCCTTGTCATCCTTGGAAACGGCTCGCTAGAGCTTTCACGGGTAGCCGAAGAGTTGCAAGAACACCTGCAGCGCTTCTGCGGCGAAATCGCCATTCTTGATAGCTTGCCAACCGAGGAAGAGGCGTCCAATTTGGATCCGATGAGCACGTTCATCAACCTGGTGGACCTTGACTCTCCCATCTTCGAGGATATCACGGAAGACAAGATGGAGGGCGTCAAGAGGATGTCTGAAGTGGCCAAGAATATCCTCTGGGTCACGCAAGGTGCCTTGGCAGACGAGCCATACCACATGGCAAGTATCGCCTTCTGCCGTGCATTGCGCACAGAGGCGCCGCATGTCAGCTTGAACAACCTCGACATCGCAGACATAGAGCAGGAGAACATCTCGAAACTTATCGCGGAGCACCTGCTGCAGCTCTATGCCCTTGATGAGTGGGAGCATGAGCCCCAGCCGCTTTTGTGGTCCAAGGAGCGCGAGGCTTTCATCCAAGATGGGAAGATCAAGATTCCTCGAATTGTCGCCGATATCAACCGCAATGCCAGACTGAACTCTGGTAGACGAGCGGTCACGAAACCCGTAATTGAGTCCAGCGACAAGGTCTCGTTTTCAGCACCAAGCGAGGGTTCCCCGGCCTCTCTAGTGAACCAAGCATCCCTTGGTGACCAGGAAAGATCTTTCAGGGTTGAGTCCTCGAGCACCATGGCACTTCAGGTTGCTCCAGGCACTTCCCTGTTCGTTGCTCTTGGTAGAGAAGATGACTCTACAGAGGGTCCCACCGTGTTGTTGTCGACCGCGAATACTAATAAGCAGTCACCGGTTGCGAAGATGACTGTCCCCAACTCCAGCAACATGGTTCGCTCATCAGAAGAGCTTTTGATTCTTGTGGCGAGCGAGTTACTCGCAACCACTCTGGCTGAGAAGCTGTCTTCGAGCGATCACTTGCTGGTACACTGTTCGAAGGAAGACCAACTCCTGGCTGCGGCTTTGTCCCGGCGTATTTCGGACCCAAGTATTCGTCTCAGCATCACATATGACTCGGCAGAAGCCATCGTCGACTCGCCAGGCCCAGTGGTACTCAAGATCAATGACCGTACACCTCGGCACTTTTTGCGGAAGACACTTCGCAACGCAAAGCCTTCACACTATCTCGACTTGACAACTACGCCTTCTGCGGGCCAATATGGGGGACATCTTGGACTCCGTATCGGTCAGGATTTGCCTGTCGGTTGCAAGCGAATTGATGCATCCTCCTTGTTCCAGTCTCAATCTTCGCTGCCTCTCTCATACGACCGAGAACTTTTGGCGGTTCGACTTGAGGATGCGGTCACCAAGGCCACTGCGACTTTGGCTGCTCAGGAAGATTTCCAAAATTTGGTCATTCAGCTTGGCCAGGTTGGGCAGCCATCGACCCAGTACCACGCAACGAGTGCCATTCACTGGCCTTCGGATGGGCTGGTGAAGACCAATGTGCGTGCTCTGGACATCTCGGGCTTCTTCTCAAAGGACAAGACCTATGTCTTGGTTGGTCTGAGTGGTTCGATTGGACAATCGCTCTGTGAATGGATGGCATCAAATGGCGCCGGATGCGTTGTTTTGACGAGCAGGCGTCCTAATATCGATCCAAGATGGATCGAGTCTTTCCAGGGCTCAGGCACCAACGTCAAGGTACTCCCCATGGATGTCACTGACAGCGACAGTGTAGAGAATGCGGTAAAGGTCATTAGGGAATCTTGCCCCCCCATTGCCGGCGTGGCGCACGGAGCCATGGTCCTCCACGATGCTCTCTTTTCCAGGATGTCGGCAGACAAGATGCAGCAGATCATTGGACCCAAGGTCGATGGAGCAATCAACCTTGAGAATGCGTTCAGCGAGGATGACCTTGACTTCTTCGTCATGTTCTCCTCGGTATCGATGGTTTGCGGTAACGCAGGCCAATCCTTGTACGCTGCTGGATGTGGCTATCTGAACGGCTTGGCCAGGCAGAGACGCAAGCGCGGCCTTGCTGGCTCTACCTTTGATATCGGCCGTGTCGCCGGTATTGGATATGTGGAGTCGGCGGCCCAGGTTGTTCGCGATCAGTTGATAGGACTCGGACTCAAGCCCATCAATGAGGCGGATCTGCGCAATGCGTTTGCAGAGACCATCCTTGCTGGTCTCCCACAGCCCCAGGACAAGGACACCCTTCCCGAGGCCGTCGTGACGATGGGCGTGCGCCACTTCCGCGAAGACGAGGACATCAAAGGCCCGTGGTTCACCAATCCCCTCTTCTCACACTGCATCATCGAGAAACCTAAGAATCAGTCTAGCTCTGGGTATCAACGCAAGGAGAACTCGCTTCCCCTGAGCCAGCAACTCGCACAGGTTGCTTCCAAGAAGGAAGCCTTGGACGTCATCATCGGTAAGATTGATTCTTTATAAATATCATCTGTTGAGAAATCACAGTGATTATGCTAACAGCCATCCAGATTCTTTCTCGGATAAATTGGCCGTCATATTGCAGCTTGGCGACCAGGCCATCGACCACGATGCGCCCCTCAACGAACTTGGAATCGACTCCCTGGTTGCGGTTGAAGTGCGAGCGTGGTTCTTGAAGAACCTCAAGGCCGACATCCCCGTGCTCAAGATCATCGGAGGAGCTTCCATCACGGAGCTCTGCCAGAAAGCACTCGAACTCCTGCCGCCAACAGCCCTAGCTGGCATCGACCAGCCAACGACCGAGGCTGCGAAGCCAGCGAAACCCGCAAAGCCCGCTGCCAAGTTGGAGCTGAAACTGCCTCCGCAGCTGCAGGAGGAGGACTTGCTATCAAGTGTCATTACCTTGAAGTCGAATTCGACACCAGGAGATTCATCTCCTACTTCCAAAACAGTGTCGACGGCACAGTCTTCCCTAGGATCTGAGGTGGGCGATGACGAAGTTCCCGTCGCAGAGTCTCCCAAGACTAATGCGAAACCAGGAGCACTCTCCACAATCCGACGACCCCAAAAGATTCTAAAGAGTGTTCCCATCTCCCTAGCGCAGTCTCGATACTGGTTCCTTCAACACCTGCTCGCCGACCAAAGCACACACAATGTCGCCACTTACTACCGCATCGAGGGAGATCTTCGCGTCAACGACCTGACAAGAGCCATACGTCTGGTTTGCTCCAGGCACGAGTCGTTGCGCACCTCTTTCGTGGCAGACCAGATTGCGAAAGGGGGAGCTAGCCAGCAGGTCATGCCCAGCTCCCCACTGCGCCTCGAGTGTAAGAACATCCAATCCGAAGAAGACGTCGAGACCGAGTACGCCAAGATTAAAACATACGAACTCGACATGGAGAGCGGCGATTTACTAAAACTGGTTCTCCTGACGCTCTCGCCGTCGGTCCATTTCCTCCTAATGAATTACCACCACATCATCATGGATGGCATCAGCTGGCAGATCTTCCTTGCCGACCTGGAGAAGGCCTACAACGGCCAACATCTCGGAGCACCTCCACGTCAATACCCCGAATTCTCTGTGGCTCAGCGTGAGGCCTTGGAGAGCGGCGCTATGGATAAGCAGCTCAACTACTGGCGGCAGATGTTCCCTGCCAATGACCCGCCATCTGTCTTGCCACTGCTGCCCGTGGCTCGCGTCAGCGCCAGAACGTCGATGAAGGTATACGATACCCATCAAGTAGCGTTCCGACTAGAGCCCGACCTGTTGGCGCGAGTCAAGTCCTTTTCCAAGGCCAGCGGATCTTCGCCGTTCCATCTCTACCTGGCTGCCTTCAAAGCCATGCTCTTCAGCTTCGTGGACGCCCCAGATCTAACAATTGGCGTCGCTGATGCCGGTCGTTCCGAGCCCAACCTCCGAGGCAGTATTGGATTCTTCCTCAACCTGCTGCCCCTGAGATTCCGCCGTCAAGACAACCAGAACTTTACCGACGCCATGGTCGAGGCTCGAAACATCCACTATACAGCGCTTGAAAATTCTCGCGTACCTTTTGATGTTCTATTGGCCGAGCTGAACGTGGCTCGTTCCTCGCTGTATAGCCCATTCTTCCAGGCCTTCCTTGATTATCGTCAGGGATTCCCAACCAAGCATGCGTTTGGCAATACTGAGTTCGAAATCAAGACAGTCGACCACGGCAAGAGCGCATATGACATCACGTTGGATGTCACGGACAGCGCCGTGGACACAGTTATTATGATCCGAGCGCAGAAGAGTCTCTACGACATGACGGCGACGGTCCTGTTTTCGGAGACCTTTACCCATTTCCTCGAAACCTTGACCAGCGATCCTTCTATATCCCTAAAGGACACTCCTCTCTATGGCGAAAAACAGCGCACCCAGGCTATCCAGGTTGGCCGTGGCCCCCGTCTGCTCTCTGACTGGCCCGCAACACTTCCCCATCGGATCGACCAGGTTGCCCAGGAGAATGGAGACAAGGTCGCCCTCACGGATGGCTTCGGCAATGAGCTCAGCTACAATGACATGATAAACCGTATTGAAGCAATTGCCGAGGTCTTGGAAAGCAAGGGGGCCGGCAGCGGATCTCGGGTGCCCGTCTTCCAGCAAGCAGCGTCAGACTGGGTATGCTCCATGCTCGCCATCATGCGAGTGGGTGCTATCTATGTACCGCTGGACCTCCGGAATCCTCTGCCCCGTCTCGCGTCCGTTGTGAAAGACTGCGAGCCGACAGCAATCCTCGTGGACAATACTACCTTGAACGATGTGCCGCAGCTTGGTGTCGATGGCGCCCATGTCATCGATGTCACTACTGTCGGTTCCAAGGCTTCGGCTCACATTGAAAACCGCGCACAGGGATCCTCGCCAGCTGCTATCCTCTACACTAGCGGTTCAACTGGTACACCAAAGGGTATCGTGGTCACGCACTCGGGTCTGCGCAACGAGATCGAGGGCTACACGAAAATGTGGAAGTTGGGCGCTGAGCGTACTCTGCAGCAGAGCGCATTCACATTTAACCATTCCTCGGATCAGTAAGTGCCAAACACTCCCCATCCAAAGATACAGATTTTTGACCTGTGACTGTCTAGGATATACACGGGTCTCACCAACGGTGGCAGTGTACACATCGTCCCATGGAGCGCACGCGGTAACCCTCTTGAAATCACCAAGATTATGCACGAACAGTCCATCACGTATACCAAGGCAACTCCATCTGAGTATCTGCTGTGGATGCAGTACGGGGGAGATGCGCTTCGCCTTTCATCAGAGTGGCGTTCCGCCTTTGGTGGCGGCGAGAGCTTGACTACCATTGTCACTCAAGAATTTGCCAAGCTTGATCTTCCAAACTTGCGTTTCTACAATTCCTACGGTCCTACGGAGATTTCCATATCGTCCACCAAGATGGAGATTGCGTACCGCGAGAAGCAAGAGCTGGAGAGCATGGGTCGTATCCCGTGCGGCTACTCCCTGCCCAACTACGATACCTACATCGTCGACGAGGAGCTGAGGCCGGTCCCCATTGGAAGCCCTGGTGAAATCTGCCTGGGTGGTGCCGGTGTATCACTTGGTTACTTTAAAAACCCAGAGCTGACAGACAGGCATTTCGTGCCTAACCCCTTCGCCACGCCCGAAGACATCGCCAATGGCTGGACACGCATGTACCGGACGGGTGATATCGCGCATCTGCGTGAAGACGGTGCCATGGTGTTCCACAGCCGCATCGCAGGCGACTCGCAAGTCAAGATCCGGGGTCTGCGCATCGAGCTCAGCGATATTGAGAGTAACATTGTGGCGGCGGCCGACGGGGCGCTCAACGAGGCTGTAGTCACGCTGCGAGAAGGCGACCCTGAGTTCCTGGTCGCCCATGTGGTATTCGCGCCCAACCACGGCATCGAGGATACAACGACCTTCCTGGAGCGGCTGCTCAGCAACCTGGACGTACCCCAGTACATGGTCCCCGTGGCGGCGATTGCCTTGGACAAGTTCCCGCTTTCTAACCACTCCAAGGTGGACCGGAAAGCGATCAAGGCGTTGCCGCTACCCAGGAGAACGCAGGCAGCGCAACAGCAGGAGGATGAAGAGCTCAGCGAGACGATGGTGCAGCTGCGAGGCGTCTGGCGTGAGGTTCTGGGCAAGATCAACAAGGACCTCGGGCTTGACATTGGTCCCTCGACCAGCTTCTTCCTTGTTGGCGGCAACTCGCTCCTGATCATCCGCCTTCAGTCCCAGATCCGCATCACGTTCAACGTTGCCTTGTCTCTGCACGATATCCTCGGCGCCAATACACTCAGCGAGATGGCACACAAGATTGACGAGTCGGCGAGTGTGGCTCCCCTTGACTGGGATGCTGAGACCGCGCCTCCCACCACCCCTTCGTTCCTCGACAAGGTTTCCAAGACGCGCGATGTGGCTCAGGAGAAGAAGACGGGCAAGACGGTCGTCGTCACAGGCGGGACAGGTTTCCTGGCGAAATATGTCATCCCACAGCTGGCAGCCCGGCCCGACGTCGAGACAATCCACTGCGTGGCTGTTCGAGATCCCGCCAAGCTAAACCACTCATCGCCCAAGGTAAGATGCCACGCTGGCGACCTCTCGATGCCACTGCTGGGGCTCAGTGCAGAGGACTTTGCCGACCTGGCGAGCCAGGTAGATGTCATACTACACATGGGCGCCGCACGCTCTTTCTGGGACAACTACAACGTTCTGCGGCCCAGCAACGTGCATCCGGCCAAGGAGCTGGTCAAGCTGGCTGCTCCAGGGAAGGCCCCTATCCACTTTATGTCGACCGCCGCCGTCTTCGGTGACAATAACCACAGCATTGACAGCGTCTCGGCCGCTGACAGCGCGCCGGCCCTTGACGGAACGAACGGATACACGGCGACGAAATGGGCCAGCGAGCGGATCCTCGAGCGCTCTGCAGCCACGCTCGGAGTTCCCTCGTCCATCTACCGATTCGCCCCCGCCACGACCAGGGAGCCTGCGTCCACAGAACTCCTGGACCTGTTCGCGCACTACGTGGACGTGACCAAGGCGATGCCCGACGCAACCGGCTGGGCCGGGAGCATGGACATGATCCCCGCCACGCAGGTCGCGAGCTGGCTCTGCGAGTCTGCCCTAGCCAACACGGAGAACGGCGGGACCAGCTTCACGCACTATCCGGGCCAGGTCAGCGTCTCGGTGGGCGAGCTGATGTCGCGCCTCGAGGGGCAGATGGGCGAGCGGGACGATCTCACTCGTGTCCCGTTGCTGAGGTGGACTGGCGTCATCAAGAGGGCTGGGTTTGAGTATTGCATGATGTCCCATGAGGCCAGTATTGAGAAGGAGGCTAAGCTGGAAATGCGGAGGTGATGCTGACAATGGAGGATTTTGCATTGTAGTTTATTATGGTGTGGTTTATATTTCTTTTCTTTTCCAGTAATAGTAATTGTCTCTGTTTGTACTCGAAGTTCTATATACTCTTTCGTCAATAGTTGTCTATACTATAGATGTTCGATCTTACTGCTTCGTGTATGAGCCCTCAGCCGCTGGGCGAGAGCGAGCCATGCCAACCCCCCTATTTATAAGACTATATACTCGTAACGTGCCAACGCCTACAGATTCTTTTTGGGGAAAAACAAACCACGCTATTCAAATAATCTACCTACATGCGCCCTGAGCATCCAGTCCAACAACACTTAAGAATCATCATCATCTTCTGTTACCCATCCGCTGCATCTCCACGTCGAAGTAGTCATCACGGCCGCCACCACCAGCAGCAGCGTCATCATAGGGATTGCGTGATCCGCCGGGCGCATAACGGCCGGAAGAAGCGTAGGCATTGGAACCATACGGCCGGGACCTGGATGCGCTAGGGCCGTCGCCATCGCTGTGCGACAGAGACGGCTGCACCGACACGTCCTCGCGCCCGTAGTCGACCTCTCCGGAGCGCATCCCACGGACCTTGTCTCCTCCCTCCTCCACTGTTGAGAAATTATCCTCCTCCTCGGAGGCATAGCCCGTCCTCCCCACGCCGGCCCAGAAGGCGCGGTCGCTCCCGCGGGGTCCCCATGTCCAGCCGGCGCCCCCCGACACGGGGAGGTGGTAGTACCGGAAGCAGTATATGGCGGGGACCAGGCCGATGAGGTACCCGAACAGGATGTCGAAGCCGTGGTGGCGGAAGTCGAACCAGCGCGAGGCGGGGATGTAGACGGACAGGGCGAGGGGCGCGATCACCACCGCGAGGAGGTACAGCGGCGGGGCGGCGGCCTGGCTGCGCAGCGACCGGAGACCCGTGCTGTTCCGCCCGTAGATGGGCCTAGGGGGTGCGTAGGTGGGGGACCCGGAGCCCTTCAGCCTGTCGTGGAGGGGATCGGCGGCGACCATGTGCGAGGGGAAGGCGGCGGCGCTGGAGGAGGAGCTGCTGCCATGGAGGACGTAGGGGATCGCGACGGCGAACTTGCTGGCGAGGAAGAGAGAGAGGTAGACGAGCCCTGCGGCGGAGGCGGACGAGTGGCCGCTGGGGCAGCTCCGGAAGCCGTCGTCGAGCAGGTCCAGGTCCTGCTGCTGGCAGATGGACGCCGAGTAGAGCCGGCCGGCCATGGCCTCGCCTGCGAACCCTCCCACGGCGTGCTCTGCCGCATTGTCTAGGTCGGGCTGGCAGCGGTCTAGGAGGTCCGGGCGGGGCTTGCCGAGGAGGTTCTTCATGCCCTGAGTGAAGAAGAAGGCAATGATGTTGGAGGCGACGAGGCCCATCGTGCCCGTGTGGAGCTCCCACAGCTTGCGCCTCCAGACGAGGGATGCGGGCGTGTGTCGAGGGGTGGTGGCGCCTGGGACGAAGACGAAGGTGACGATGAGGATGGTGAGAAAGGGCAGGGCCCCAATAAAGACGCCCAGAAGCCAAAGTGGCACCGTCTCGGTCTCGCTATAAGGCAGTCTAGGACAGATAAGGTCACTCGGCCACTTTGGAGAAGGAAAGGGGGTGACGCAGCACGAGGGTTGACGTACGAGATATTGGGATCGGTGAGGGAGAAGGGGCGCTTCTGAGGCTTGAGGTCACCGATGAGGTAAGAGACGATGCCGACGGCGATGAGGACGACCCAGTCCAAGACGTAGGAGAGAATGACCTTGACGGACACTTTGTGCCGCCGCAGCGTCGTAGCGTCACCTTGTGAGACTGGCATCTTCTGGTAGGGACGATGGTCCAGTTGTTGCTCCATAAAGCCCAAGCAAGGGCAAAGGTCGAGAGTGAAGACGATGGTCTCGCGTGGGAACTAGGGCTTAGCGGGCAGTTCCCAGCAGAGAGTTAAATCGTACGGGAGGGAAGACTAGGTACTAGACAGTCTGGACTGGTGATGAATGCCGCAGTATATCCATATGCCTTGTCACAACATATTCTGTATATTCCGAAACTCAGCGGATTGAGTGACTAGACTCAGCCTCGATCATGATGAATTGTTAGTCGACAGCATCCGCAACGTGACGTACGCCAGCGCGTCATCACTCGAGTCTTCGCTGGACAGGAGAGCTCAAGACTTTTCTATGGCTACGCACGACGAGATTTCATGAGGCCCTACGGTATAGTTACCTACTTTCCGTGCTGCGCAGTCTGGGGGAATTTCCGTAGTCCTGGCGAAATTTCCGTAGTTGGGGAAATTTCCGTAGGAGGGAGACAAGATCAGTGTCACAGCAAACGCAGGTGGTTTAGTCAGTGTACTTCATACAGCCAAGATACCTTCTATCTAGCGAGGTACAGCAGCCGCGAGCTCTCTTATACGTATGTGATCTTTCACACATGGCAAGAGTCCGGTTTTACATCGAAATACTTTATAGAGGCCTTGCCAATATAGCGTGGAGGAGCATTTAGGTTATCAATACCCTTGGTCTCCTAGGGCTGTGAGCCTGTCCCACTTGGCAAGCCTGAGCGACACAGGTTGACAAGCCCACTTGTTTTGAAAACTTCCGAAAGTCCGGGGAGAAAAGCTTCAACTTACGCAAGCAGAGCGATCCGGAGTTAGAAGCCCATTTCTTATCTCCTATGCCAGTAGAAGATCATGACCCCTGTACGGATCGATGCCGAGCCATCGATCGCCCACCGCGCCAAGTTGTACCACCCTCCTCTGTGCCCTTTGCCCTCTAAGGCTCCAAGTATAGACAAGAGCCACTAGACAGCCCGTGGGTGAACCCTGAGGAGAAAATGTTCGCGTTCCCGCGACAATAACTGTCGCTATAGGCTTCGCGGTCCGGCCCGGTCCATGCCATTTGTCCTGGGCGTATGCAAATTATCCAACCAAGTTTTTTTCGAGCAGAAATAGTGACGCAAAAGATCTTCTTGTACAGATTGGCTCCGGTCTTTAGGAAGCCCCTATTCCTATCCTAATAACATTTGCGCTAGCCCAGTAGTTGGTTACCTATGTACATTGACGATATTGGTATTATCCCCCCGAGACACCGTACATGCTATCCCGACATGAACCCAAAGGTGAAAACAAAATGACATGCCTAGGCACGAGCCTGGCTATTCTTCCCCGCGGTACTCTGACTGTTGCTCTGGAAGCTCTGCGCGCCTCCCTCCATGCGTAACATCCGCCTACTCCCGTCCTCATCGTCCTCAGCGTCGCTCATGAAGCCGTGCAGCTCGAAATCTTCAGTCTCCCTGTCATGGCCGTTCTCGGCGTCGTGTCTGTCGACGTCGTCCTTGGTAAAGGTATTGACGCAACCCCACGCGGGGGGACGACGCCATCGTAGAATCCCTAGGAGCGGCCGCTCCGTCGGAGCCAGATCCGGCTGAGGATGATGATGGAGATGAGGGCTCCGTAGGCGAAGAAGGCGCTGCCCATGATGAATTGCGTGGCGCACTGGCATATGTAGTCGCCCTGACAGGAGCCCAGCGCCGTGATGCCCCCAAACAGCAGCTGGGTCCATGCCAAGACGGTCATGGCCTTCCCCAGGACCGAGTGACAGCGTCTGGTCAGTCTGCTAATCCACTCATTGGTGCTCTTCTCATGGTTCCCTTTGAGGTATAGTCGCTTGAGGAATATTCCCAGGACGACCTGGGTGGCGAGCAGGAACTGGAGGATCCAGGCAAAGGAGGCGTGGACGCTGTTGCCCGAGGAGTGGCGGCTGGTGTGGGCGCGACCGAGGAAGAAGCCCATGATGGCGAGGGCGGTGCCGAAGATTTGGGTTGGGACGTGCCAGTAGGATTTGCTAAGCTGTTTTGTTCAGATGTTAGTTTGTTTGCGATCGTGACTGATTGATCTTGTTTGACAAGAAAGGGCTTACACCAAAGACTACGCCGATGGGAAAGATGACTCCGTAGGCGAGTAGTTGGATGAACATGTGAATCGATATGATTGCGCCCTATGTCCCCAGACCCGTCAGTTCTACTCCAGAAGAATGGAAGAATCATGTTTCATCGCACTTGCAACTCACCAGCGGCTCAGCCGAGACTGTCTCACCCTTCAGAACCTTGAGTTCGCCACCAAAGTAGTGGTCTGAGGCCGTGCCAGCGGTCCAAAGCGCCGCAGCGGAGAAAAGCAGCCTTGTCGCCATGGTCATCGCTTTGCGACGAGGCTCTTCTGCCTCCTTGCACGTTATTCTGAGCAAAAGAAGAAGAATCCAATTGTCCCGTGATGGTGCGAAAGAAGGGGGGGGGAAGAATCAATCAATGTCGGGGAGAGCTAGTCGTGCAGGCGACATGTAGGCAGGGGCTGACAATCTGTTGGTTCTCCGAAATTTCCACGGAGTGTATGCGGAAGTTGCTGAGCCTATTTTGATACAGACCTTGTAAAGCGGTAAATGACTGTGATTACTCTCTAACATGCCTCAAAAATGGAATGAAATAAATAGACACGAGAGTTTATTCTCCTTTTTCTGGCTGAATTTCAACGTCTACTTCACGTCTCGCCATCAAGCGTCTCCCCCAACCCTCCCACCTCAAGCCCTGCGGCCCAGTCCCTGCACCCCGTCGTGAGGCCTCCGCCATCTTCTTGGCAGCATGGTCAGGCCCATGCAGCCGCGTCAAGACCCTGGCCGGTGGATATAACCCCAGGCGAACCCGTGGGTACAACCCCCCGTTCAGGTTCTTTGTGGTGCTGGGTGTGCTCTTAGGCATGTACAGGTGTGTGTGCTGCCAAGGTACTAATGGAAACTAGAGGCATATTCTAAAGCTTGTGCATTCTATGACGTCGTAGTCTAATTAATCATTAATTGTGCAGTCTATAGTGTATCCGTACTCCGTACAAAGCACACAAATACACACATCAAGACGACCCCTCATCTCGATGCCCAACCCTTGAGAGCGAGCAGACCTATGATCCAAGCCATGAGGATCCCCGTGAATCCCATCGTCACAGTATACAGAGCCATAGGGTCCACGCCAAAGTGTTCCATCCCTTCAACAGTATCGCGGGACTACACCGTGTGTGTCAGTGAATAAGCTTTACGGGAAGAAACCTGCGGAGAGATCATACGCTTGCCATGAAGAGGATCCCACCAGAAATGAGACAGAACGACATGAGAAGCTCTGTAGGCGGGCGCGACGGCGACGTAGAGGTCGGGGGCTTCAGATACATGATAATGTAAGTAAGCAGGCGGGCGACCGAGGCCGCACCCAAGAGATTGCCCCATTGCTTGTGGACCATTGTCGAGACCATGGAAGCCTGCTCGTGAGACGACATAGATCCCCCCATGAGGAAGATGACCAAGGCTGGCAGCGGATTCAGCGAGATGCCGTTTGATTTGCGTTCAGTGCGCTCATCGGTCGCCTCGTTCGACCAGGCAGGCATGGTCTGCGTGTGTTGCGTTGCCTTTTTCCCACCAAGGCCTTTGACCCTGACGTACTCGACCAGCATACCGCACTAAACAGACATCATTAGCCAAGAGGGGGGTGCTGGTACCGCTGGAACAAGAACTCACCAGGCCTCCACCGATGAACAGAACGGTGATGGCGGCGTGCTCCAAATCGCGCGCTGACCACGCCTTGCCCCAACTTGACAGATGCTCCAGGAAGATGTTGGTGGACCCGTAGAAGAAGATCAACGAGCTCTCGACAAACTCAGAAGACAGCCAGAACTGCCTCTTCGAGTTGCCAGGCCGATTATTCCATGCCTGAGCGAGTGTCATGCGACGTATTAGCGTTTCAAAAGTCCTTCTTCTTCGGCTTCAAGTCCAGGCCCCATAGAGTGGCTAGCCATCTTACTTACCCATCCCAGTTCTGCAAAGCACCCGCACCAGCGGCCGAGATTAAAGATGCCGAGCCAGAAAAAGATGCCACCTTTGATCCAGTGGGCGATGCCGTTGAAGATGGAATGTCCTTGCTGCGAGGCAGCGGTCAGATTTTGCTTTCACGCACAAGGGTTTGTCCCGGGCGCATCTGCACTTACAAAGAATCCCCCGAAGGTGACGATACCGGTACAGAACGCAACAAATGCCACGATCAATATCGTCCTGTCCATCACATCGTATATGAGGAGCGTGAGTCGCCGCGTCCGTGTCAAGATGGGCCTAGAGAACATCTTGGAAGCCGCGGCGCTCTGGTCGTGGTGTAGGCCCCGGACCGAATCTGACTCCCCGTAGAACGTATCATCACCGCTTGTGAAGCCCGACTCGTGCGGGTCCTCCTGGTACAGCCGTGAATCCGACGATGTGTCGCGGTCCTCGATGCCGGCATGCGTGGCCTCCACGTCGAAGGACCCTTGTCGGGACAGCCCTGACGGGCCTTCGTGGTCTTGCAGGCTGTTGAAGCTCTCCCGCATCGGGGGCATTGTGTATCCGCCGTTTTTACTCTCGTCCCGGCCCGCGAACCTGTTAAAGAGCTTGGTCACTGGACCGACCAGGAGATGGCTAATCTGCGCAGCAGCGATGCCAGTGGCAATCCACCCCACAGCAGAATGCGCACTCCCCGGATACAGTTCTGGCGTCTTTTTCTTGTACGAGACTCCTAAGAGCACTCCAATGACGTTTGTTGCCGTGTGCCCGAGACGAGCGAAATGTGTGTAGCGAGACCCGGCAAGGGATAGCATTGTCGCTGCCCGCCATGCGTCAGTGGCAGATCTGCAAAGTGAAACCAGGAGAGATTTTACCAATTGGCAGGATTATGAGCCAAGCAATGACCATCAACCCTATATGAGCCTGAATTGCAAACTGATGAGCGTCCAAGGTGAAGTATGTTTCCGGATATGACTTTGGGGTTTCCTGGGCCGCATGCGACCCGCCACTGTGAGATGCCATTTCATGATCCGTATGGCCAGACACACCCAGGGCCATGCTCAGCGTGGCCAGAGCGTAGATGAATCTGCTGGATGCCATGCTGAGCGTCTTTGTTTCACTTGGCGGATAAGCCTTATGGGGAGTAGCTGCGCAAGGAGTCCAACTATCGTATCGTATGCTTTAGCAGAAAAGTGATCAAAGCTGGACACCGGCAGTCAGAGAAGAGGGAGAAGAATAAGCTCCGATATCCGCCTTCTGTGACATTTTCCCCAAAGCGTCTGGGGGGATCGTGACGGCCATGGGTATAAACGAATAATACGGTATGCACCATCTATCTGGCCGGCACTTCCGGCCAACGCACCTTGGCGGAAATTTGGACAAGCTGACGAATTGTACGACTCGGCCCATGGCGTGGTCGTGCTATCTGCCACGTCATCCATGGATCCTACGTGCGAGTACGGAGCACTTCAATGTGATATGGGAGGATACTCGGGCGCTTAAAGACTGTCGGTTTGCCTTTTGTCGTCACGATATGCATAAAGCGGTCAGCGTGGGGGGCCCTATCAACTTTCCGGCTGACAGTCCGCGGAAGTTATTTGTTGTACTACTACGTACTAGTATCGGGATATGCACGAGGAGATCTGAAGTAGGGGTCCCCTGTCGGCTACCTGTCAGCTTTCCGGCCTCGACTCCGCGGAAGTTTGAACAGTCCCTATTCGGAGGGGCTGACGCATTGGGCGAGCCGGCACTCGGCCCATGACGCGCGTCCCTCGTGGTGTCTTGGTGTTCTTGGTGTTCTGCGTGTCGTCACCTCCATTGCCGCCACGCCACCTTAATCCATCCTGCCGTATAGGAGAATACCTCCCTACTCAACTGCACAAAAACTTCCGGTTACCTGTTTTTTATTTTCCTTTCGCCGCGCCTCATTTTCCGGACCGGCCCTGCGAAAGTTCCGACATGCCTTTCGGCATCCTGCTCTTGACGGAACATGAAGTGGTCTGCAGGATGGGGTTCCGCCTGTGACCCCTGCGCCAAAGCAAAGACCAGGTGCATTCGCTCTCAGGAGACGAGCGATCCCAAGTGCAACAGGTGAGGCTTCCAAGTTCCGGGCGGCGGCGTCCATCCTGCCCACTCTCCACCGGACCTCCGCGCCCGGAGTCGTGGCCCTTGGGAGCGGAGCAAGCATTCTGATACAGTAGAGCGTACAGGTGCCAGAGCCTCAATATAGCCTGCCCGCAGCAGGTTCGCAAGCTTAGGAAGAGAAGAATCCGCCAGAATGTCTCGTGAGGCGCCAGCATGGTACTACAGAGCAAAAGTATGCGTTGAGCTGATCTGTATGCACCCAGGACCCTGCCAAACCTTGCAGCTCCGCAGCCAGAACACAAGCATGGTGGTGTCAACAATGACAGCAGCAGCACCACAAACGGCCCCCGGAGCCGCGGGGCCCCCTTCCCAGCCGAGGGGGCCAATGCGACAGCGAGTGAGGACTCGCGCAATGACTCTGCACCAGAGTCAGAGTCCAATGTCTACGTCGCCCAGGTCAAGGCCGAGCCTACCGGGGCTTTCAGCGCCCTGACTTCGCTACCAGGCTTCCATCCGTTCCCTACTCCCACCTGTACCTGCGTCTCGGAAACGGACGCCAAGGATGACCCGGGCCCCCAGGAGTCTGACGAAGCCCTTCTCTCGATCTATCGCACGCGGCTGAGTCCTCAATTCCCGTTTGTCGTCATCCCCGATGGGCTCACCGCGGTCGAGCTGGAACGATCCCGGCCATTCCTCGCCAAGGCGATCAGGATGGTGGCCTCGCTACGGCATCGCCGGTCCATGTGGAATCAGAGCAGGCTGCTCTTGCGGGAGATCTCCGACACAGTATTCATGGGTCCCGATAGGTCTCTGGACCTCCTGCAGAGCGTCGTCGTTTTCCTCGGTTTCTTTCACTACTTCTGCTTTGCCCATGGATACTTCAGCAGCCTCGCACATATGGCTTCCAGCATGATTGTAGACATGAGGCTAGATAGGCCACGGGCCAGGCCGGCGCTGAGGAACAGGGGCCTCCAGGGGATTGACCCGGAAGAGCCTAGAGCAATGTCAAATGATGAGAAACGGGCTGTTCTTGCTGTCTGGTACCTCAATTCCAGGTTCGCAGCGCCCCCGATATCCTGCCGGCTATCCTGCCTCTCCTGTGTAATGATAGCTGACGCGACCGTGCCAGTTTTGCGGTGGCATTCAAGAAAGTGAACTCACCGGGCAGGCATTTTACTCGGCACATGGAACGACAGCTCCAGGAACTGCAGGGCGGGCTCGAGTATGAGACGGACAAGGTCCTGGCGCAACTGGTCTGTGTCCAGCGCATGAATGAGATGATCGCCCAACTCCAGCAGAGCGACCAGTCAGTCGATGTGCGGCCGTCTTCGAATGCCTGGGCTGCCAGCCTCGACAACCTCCTGGCTGATTTGGACAACCTACGGTGCTCCGAGGGTCAGCAGAAGCCCCACCGCTGTGCGTAGCTACACATTGTATGCCATCTCGCCAAAGATGTTCCGAAGCTAACACGGCAGCGCAGACCTGGTATCCAGCCATTATAATTTTGCGCTGCTGCAACTTCTGGAGCCGCAGCTATTGGACGCTGACCACATCCCAAATCACGAGGCAGTTGCCGCGCTACACCACACGCCGGACTACTTCCACACTCCCTCGGCAAGCAAGAAGGATGGCGCGGATACGGCACTGAGGGCCTGGTTCGAGGACTGGCTGACCATACCGGTCTGCCACTTCTTCTACATGCCCATGTCCGGGTACCTGCACCTCACGAACACCACCGTGATCCTCCTCCGGCGAGCCAGGCTCGCGCTGCTGGCCCGCCTCCAGCAGGGAGACTCCTATGCCCCCGAGACGGGCATGAATGGCTGCAGCGGTGCCGCTCCCGCGGGGTTCGAAGCCGGCGGCAGCTCGAACGATTTGATGCTGGACCTCCTGGACCGCCTCGCGTCGCGGTTCGAGGAAGCGAGGATAGAAATGGCCGCGGCGCACTGTTCGGAATGGGCCAACGACTTCCTGGACTTGGTCTCGTGGAAGCTCAGGGAAAGGAAGGCGTGTATCGAAAAGTGGATCAACGTCATCTCCAGCAAGGCACATGTCAACGCGCGCAGCGGCGGCGGCGTTGAAGCGGCGGGCGCGGAGAGCCAGAGCAGCCACAGACCCGGCGAGCCCGGCGGGGACGGAGGCGACCTGGCTGGGTTCCAGACCATGGACGAGCCGGGTCTGTGGTTGGAGCCACTCGAAGCACTTCTCATGGGCGGCGGTGATGCTTACGAGAGTTGGTTGTAACCAAGGTGGGCCCCCTTCCTTCTGGCGGGGCAAAACCTGGCTGCGGAGTTCTCGATATACGTCTGGCTACGGAGTTCTCGGTGGTGATAGGTTTGGCTGCGGAGGATGCCGTGGCTTTCGTACATTGGCGCAACTGCAGCCGTCATACAAAGGGACGCTCGTGATTGATACCCCAGAACAAAAAGGTGAAAGACTTTGGCAACAACTACAACAGGATATTCATATTGAGGAAAATTACCCCAGACGCAAGATCTCGTGCAATACACGCATAGCATAGACAAAAATACTTATAAGGTAGAGGGGCCTAGTATAGACCCATCTACGAAAATAGTATAACCTATTGCTATCATGTCCAGGTGACCGTATCGCGCTATTACGAGAACAAAGAGGAACATAACTAGTACTAGGTAGGAATAGCTGCTAGGTATGAGCCACCATCCTAACTAGTATGCCGAGTCAGTGTTACGCAGTAGCGGCTGTTCACCAGGCTCCTTCCATGCGAGTGGCAGCTTTGACGCCCATTCCGGGTAGGTCTTGGTACGCGATAAGCTTTGCTTGGACGGAATATTGACAAGTGCGCCCTGGGGTTGGATAACTCGCTCATGTCATGCATAAGTCGTGAAGCTAATACTGTAGCAGCGTGGTCCACTGGTCTGGCCGTCCGAGCTCGGCTGCAAGGCTACGTGTGACGCGTCATTCACGCCAAGAGGCGAAGCCAAGAGGCGGATTGGGCAGTGTTAGTGGCCAGAAATGACTTATTATAGTGCTCGTAGGGTTGAGCAGGCTGCGTCCCGCCGTTGATTAGACGGGGGACAGACACCAGATTCCCCAGCGACCTTGGAACTTGCAACATCCTCCACGTCCTCAACCTCGTCAGTCTCCTCCACGCCCTCTGCCTCCTCGGCCTCCGTGATATTTCGGGCTCGCTCGGAACTACTCCGTCGCTTCCCTTCTGCAGACGCGATGCAATACTCAATTGTGGGATGGCTGCGGACGGCTGGGTATCCCTGCAACAGATCTGACAGGGAGTTTTGCAACAATCCGTATCTGTACGAATAGGCGCCTGCCAGTGAGCCATTTGTCAATTCCTCTGGGTTGCATGTGCTTACTACATAGTCAGTATGTAGTTGGGCGTGAGGCCTCCCACCTGCAGCCGGTGACCTTCATTCGGGATCCACAGACCTGAGAATCATGTTGCGAGTGAGTGGGGGGGCCTTGTGAGGAGGCTCACGATGTGTTGCATCGCATCACGGCACATGGCCCTGTACCCGTGGTCTTTGCACCACGTTGTTTTGTCTCTGCCCGTTGCACCGTCCCGTCCCACATAAATCTTAGTCTCGAACATGGCCATCTTACCCGTGGTGGAGGCTATCCTGCTATGGAGTAGTAGTCTAAACTGTGCTAGTGGCGTCCCGCCCACCAGCTTTTGTCATGTTGCATCATAAGGACGCCTCAAGCCGTCAGCGTGCCCATTTTACTGCCCGCTCGTGTTGAACCGCGGGATACCCTGGCTAACGGTACGCGCTCGCGCCATGTGCATGCCTTGACTCCATGGGACTTCTGGCCCCTCGCCATTCTCTATCCTGCGGGCAACTCGGCTGCAGTCGACGCCTAGTAAGGACTTCTCCGGCGCAAGGGACCGAGGCGCATACCCGTGCGCCTGCCGGGTCCCCCTCAAAAGGTATTCCTCATCGTCCTGCTGTGGTAAGTAATACGGGACCAGGATTTCCCGGCATCGGGCTGCTGAAGAACCCAGGCTCCCATGTGTGAGACACGACCTTGCGCCGCTCGCACACGAGCTCTCAGATGGCTCTCGTGACTTACGCGTATAACAAAAAGGTTAAGCTCGCGGGTGCCCCCCACAACTGCGATCTGTTGGCGCGCGCCAAGTTTGGCAGTGGAGGGGGGTTTGGAGGTGGGCGGCGGGGGATCAGCCGAAGGTGGGAGAGTGGGCGAGATTCCCCGTTGAGCAACTTGACTGTTTGAGCCGTTGAGCGAGGACGCGCGTCCCCAGAAACAGTGGAGCGCAGCGGCCAAATGATATGGAATGATATGCAGGTTCGCCGTCGCACCTTCCACAGGGGGCAACACGGCCCCGGCTGGGTAGGGGTAGGGGCTACCTACATGTACGGTAGGGGTAGGTAGGGTTAGGTAGGGGTAGGCAGGGGTACTAGTAGGGTTAGGGGTACTAGGGCCGTTGAAGATCCGCCTGCTACTTCTACTACATGTACATGTATCTTGCGGCTGACATCTCATGGCTGGCCCGAGTACTACCGGGCTGGTATCGCCAACACGAGCGGAGGAGTGTGGTGCTGTGTTAATGAGGAATGTCCAGGGACGCAGACAGGCCGATAGTGCCACTGCTGATATGCATTTGATATTACGGTGCAGGGATAGAGTCCATCCAGGCAGCAAGTGTCATCCTTCTTGTATCAGCGAAGCGAGTAATAAATATTTGCCATTGCATGATGAAACTGCATACGGCATGTAATCATCTGCGCAGCAGTTGAGGGGGTGGTGCAGCGAGCGTTGAGACTACAATCAACAGTAGTACTAGCCCAAAGTCCCGGATCAATTACATCCTTTGGCATCTTCTACGTCCTCCGCGTCTTGTACATCCTCCGCGTCTTGTACAGCCTCCGCTCCTTGTACAGCCTCCGCTCCTTGTACACCTTCCGCATCTTTTACTATCTTCCGCCTCGTATATCTTGTGTACAACAATGATCAGAGGAAATCCAGGCAAGTTAAGAGCGGCGTGTAACCAGTGCGCCGCAAGCAAGGTGATTCATCCACAGTGTCTCACCCCAAGAGAGTGTAAACCACTAATATCCAATCAGGTCAAATGCAGCGGTGAAAAGACCGGTTGTAGTGGCTGCGAGAGTCGAGGTATTAAATGCGTTTTCGCCGAGTCCAGAGTCGGCCGAGTTCCAGGCATGCGAGGGAAGAGAAAGCTAGCAAGCGCAAATACAAGAGCCATGGGGAGCACGGGAGACGCAGTCACGGGAAAGATCGCCAATGCAGGAACAACGCCTTTTTCTCCCCACACGCCAGATGATATAAATACCGGAGAATCCATCGAACTGGAACATACCTCTTCGAGCACCCCGGGTTCCCAGGCACCAGACACGGAACACATGGGGCTGTTTGATGACACCCTACTCGGCTGGTCTACCGGGTCGAACGGGGGGTTGGATGATACCTATGACTTTGATGAAAGACATGCAGAGGACATATTCGGCACTCTACAGGATACGCCGCCGGAGCCGTCTCCGCAGCAGCAGCTTTCACCAATCAGCCAAGGTTACACCAGCGCAACCTCGCACCCTTCTTTCTTACAGACTGCGAGTAATACCTTGAACCCCGCTGGGATGGAGGCTGGCTATCAACCTTCCCGTACGCATGACAGCCAATTTTCATTACGACGCTCTGTTACCACCACACTGGCCCAGACGACGGCTGCGGACAGCGAGCGTAATAACCAATGTGTTATTGCTTGCTCCCAAATCATCTTCAGCTTGGAGAGGTACCAAGTCGACAAGCTGAAGGTGCTGGATCTTATACTTGGTATTGTCAAGGGGGTCACCAAGAGACTTGACCCTCTTGTCAACGGACAGTTCGAGTTTCCCAGCACTAAATGTCTAGCTCTCTTTGACATTATAATGTACCAACTTGTGGAGATGTTAGAAGCTGGTTGTGCCGACTTCCTCGCCGGTACATCCGATGCCCAGGGGCCTCTTCCCCTGGAACTTGTGGAGCACCGCTTCCACGAACTCGAGTTCAGCGGGTTCGGCATGGGCTTCAAGGATCAGGAACGATTCCGGTCGCAGGTCATACTAGAAGTGCTGCGGCCGGTAATCAAAATAATGCAGAAAGTGCTCTTCATTTCGACGAGTGCGGGGTTAGACAGGGACAATTGTTCTCAGGAGGGGCAAAGCCGTTTGAAAACCCTCGAGGAGAAAATAAAGAACCGGGCGGGGTTTATGAGCCCCGAAAGATGTGGTAGCAGGGCTTCGTAATGAACAAATAGACATATACGTTCTTGTCTTCCTATGGGTCATCTGCGCAGATACTGCGGTTATTTTTTTCATACTATACATGTACTCACGAACAATTCATCAACGTTTAGCAGCGAAGACGCCAGGGGCTACTACTGCTAATCTGTATATGCGTTCATGTTTGAAGACCAAGCCTTGCCGCCATTTGGAACTCTTTCTTCCAGATAGAACGGTACGTTGCCTCCATGGATACGGTTGCGTTGCGCCATGTCTGTCCGATATAGGGGCTACTTCCTGCACCGAAAAGAATATGCTTCCCTGCCCTTTCCTATAGTTTTCCGGCGGTACAGAGCTTGGCTCAAGTCAGATGAAGAGCCTCCGTTCGCATTCCAGTAGCTAGCACGATCAGTGCTGGGACAAATGTTTGCTCGGATAAATGTGTGTTGTCGTGCGTCTCTCGGTTGCTGCACAAGTTCCCACAATCCCATCCCGCGTTGAGCTTCTTGCGGCAATAGGGACCGTCCGAGCACTCTCCTAAAATTGCGCTGCTGAATAACCGACCGCTGTGAGTATTCTTTCCTGCGGGTTGGCGATGGGTATAGTGTGGATGTCTGTCTAGAACCTCACCACCTGTCTCCAGGAATCAGTCTCTTGCGCTGAAGATATAAGCCCAAACTACTACCACAACCGTAGCTTCCGGGAGGGTTACCCCCACAATCACCTGAGCTGCCGTTCCTTGTATCAGGTTGATGAGTCCGATAGGTCGCCCCTTATGGACATGCATACTGCCGTGCCGGTGTCTTGCTAGCGAGGGACCCCCCAACTGCCTCAGCTGCATTGCATATTGGGGGCCTTTGAATGTTACTCTCGGCACTGGGCACCCTGTATTGCTACATTTCCCGCAGTTGGGGGGGGTCACCACGTTCTGGGTTGCATGTAGCTGCAGGACTACGCATCCGTCCGGTGATGGGTGGCCTGTCCTCCCAGAGCTGGATGCCACCGTCTGCTACAAAAGGATTCCCGTGATCAAACACCTCTGCTGATCTAACGCGTCTGCTGCCGCGACCACATCTTATGAAGGAGTCCGGAGGAGGGAAACCCATGGCAAGGTCCAAACTATCCTTCCAGATTTTGATGTCATAGTCTAAAGCACTAATACGGAGTCTTGTAGATGCTCCAGAAGGCATGTGGCTGACAGTGAGCACTAAGTCGTGCCCCTAAGTGCTAGTATATAGGTAGTCAGGGGCTGCCCAGTTGGGGCCTTCAGTGCTAGATATCACTGCTAGAGGGGTTGAACCCCTTGAGTGCTCTTAATACAAGGTTGAAGCGAGCAATTTAGCCTTGTGAATGCACTCCCACTCCGCTCTTATCGGAAATTAGTATCACGTAGTACAATTGTTAGTATAGTATAGTCGCCCCTCCTAATTAATTTATTCAGTTCCTCCTCGACCTCTCGTACCTTCCCCTGGACTAACCCACAGCGGCATAGCCAGACTATCTTCTATTCTCTATTAACTCAAATATAGATATGTATATTTCCCTAATAGCTATAGAGTACGTAGTATTAACTCTAACGAGCGATAAGTCTACTTGATAGGGCCTTATGATAAACTATTCTATTATCGTACGTCCCTTCCGAGGTAGGGGCCTCCCTATCGCATAGCTTGTTAGATTCTTTTATTCTTTTAGGCCTCTCCAATCATCTCATGGCGTCTTTCTTATGACGGTGAGAGCATCACCAACTAACTAAGCTGACCCCTTTGGCGCTCTATTTTCGATTTGAGATCAGCCCATCGTTGTTTCAGCTAACTGACCTAACGTCTCTTTTTTTTCTTCTGACAACAAACAACTCGTGTATCAAAGAGGGGGCACCTTCTCAGTGTATATGAGATCTGCGCAGTATTGTGCGTGAAAGAACAGTGCCAGCTCCAGTCCACGAGAAGTTCGTCAATGAACATAAGGGGCAGCTGGCACCCGCCGACTTCGTCCTTTTCATATTGTGTTTTTCATAATGAGGGGCAAGTGGGGTTGTGCTGAAGGAGTCACTGGGTAGCATACCCCTTACTGACTGTCGCACTCTACTCTAGCTGCGCCTTCTCTCCGTCTCTTTACCTCTACGCAAGCCGGGGGTCATGACGAGAACTTGGTCACCAATCACCACGAACCTTTTGGTTATGTTGAAGCTAAATGTGACGAGCAGGTCTGGTGCCGTGATCATGCCCGCCATCATGTCTGTGCTGTCCTTTGTCGCCGCCTCATTTTCAGTAATGCGAGAGCCATCAACTCCAAACTCGTTGTACGACTAGTAGAACCTAACGATAGCAATAGAGGTGGATACTTTCCAGTATAGTACTACGTCATCGAATATTTCATTGTCGGCAACCATACCAGGTCGAGATGGCTCGGGTTTAGTGGTTCGCCATTTACACCGGCTACCGACTATAAGCGCGCGGCACAGCCGCATCAGAATAAGCCTATTGGCCTAGTAGTGTACGGCGCTTGTTCCGAGCCCCTTTCTCGGGCCGCGTTCGGTGGCCGAAGTCGGTACCCGAAGTCGCTGGCCGGTGGGCTCAGGCATAGGTGATAGGTCAGATAAGCGAAAAGTAGTTCTGCCGCGAAAGACCCGAAAACCATGTGAATGTTTAGGGTAGGTCTAGTGTTATTCCGTTTAGTCTATATGATACTTTATTATTACCAGCATTTTTTTATAGGATTTGATACACGCAAAAGGATTTCGCTAAATGATAGATTTAATGGAGGAAGAAGAAAAGTCCATTAAAAGTACATGATAATCTTTGCATCTTCGCTATTTTGACATAACATTTTTGCGTGAATGGTCTGGGGAGTGTTTGTATAAGGTTGTTGTCATTATCCATTTATTACCATAGTCCTCTTATACCTTGTAAGCCAACTTGAAACCAGAGGGTGGCGCACTGCGCATGCTCGTAACACCCTTCACAACACCTTCCCAACCCCCGGGCATTGACTTTACGGGGTGGGAATTAACAAGGCCGCGGTCCAAAAGTGCTTGGAATACTAGGAACGCCTCGGTACCAAACGCCCGGTCTTCGAGATTGGCCGTGCGAGCATACACACCATCCATGGCAATGTCTTCTCCGAAGATCTGGGTCGCCATGAACCAAGAGGGCTGAATAGTCAGGTTGCGGGCCTTGACCACGGAGTCGCGGAAGGGTTCCAGGGTCACGTAGCGGCCTCCAGCGCGGCCTATGGCACCGTAGCATAGCTGTGTAGTTTCTGCTTCTGCAATGCAGTCAAAGGCGTACTCCAGCTCATTGCCCGTGTACGCACGAATATCGGCTGCGCATGTCGGGCTGCGATAATCAAAGACCTTTTCAGCGCCGTACCGAAGACACAGGTCGAAATTGGCAGGAGAGCTTGTTGCGATTGGGCGAAAGCCGGCACTGTAAAGCGTGAAATAACTGTTAGCAAGCGGCACGCGCAACAGCGGGTTATGCAAACAAGATGAAGCTTACAGCCTGAGCAGTTGTAGAGTCCTGGTCCCTGTAGCTGTGCTGCCACCGCCGACTAGAACAAACTCTCGATCCTTCTCGTCCAGGTCGCTGTTGCCCTTGACAAGCCTCTCCATGCCTCCAGGGATTTTCAGCTCCTTGTAGAGGCCAAAGGTCGAGGTGGCGATTCCGACACCTAGCGTAGCCGCCTCTTCGTCGCTCATGCTGTCTGGGACCTTCACCATGGTGTGGGGTGTGACCTCGATGTAATCCGCAAAAGCGCCCTTCTCTACCGCCAGCTTGTTCTCGCCCTGAACAAGCCCTGCGACACGATCACCCACCGCGAACCGCCCTTCGGCCGCTGCTTTCTCCCCCAGTGCAACGATTGTGCCACAAAAGTCTCCTCCATGCACAGCTCCGGGGGCTGCGCTGTAATCCAGCCCCTTGATGTCGTGAGGATTGAGAGCGACGGCAAGGACTTTCACAATTGCGGTGTCAGGCTCCAGCGCGGGCATCGGACGGTCATTTTGTATCGTCAATTTCCCAACATCTTCGCAGATGATGGCCCTACGGCGCTCGGGAACAGGACGGGGTGATAACGGCAAGCCCATGTTGAAATCGTTTTCTGTTTTCCTGATCAAAATGACAAAATGTTAAATTGGAGGTGGTAATGTGTTGTTGACCAGCGAATCCCAGGAGAGATCTGTCATCGGAATCTATAAACGTGATCACCTTGCTTATAATGCTTCTTAGCGCCAAACACCGAGAAACCCGAGTTTGATGGTGATTCTACGAAGCTATCAGCACTTCGGTGCCCGTGGTGGGACCCGGTGAATTCCAAAGAGGACTGCCAGTCGGGCTGCTACACATCTACACACAGGCCTTGCCTAGTTAGACTGCTCATCAGTGATCGTCGATCTAGGTGCCGTATCGGAGAAGAAACACATAATTTATTCCTATTTTTATTCTTGGTAATCAAAAATCAATCTACTATACCCCTAGCATATTCCGCTTATATCTTCTGTGTATACCTAAGCCTGTCTGGTTTCATATATTGATACGTATTCGGGCACCGAAATATTGACGCTCGGGTGCCGCACCAAGAAGCCCCGCAGACTTGGATTCCAAGACCACCATGCGTGGTATAGTCTCTAACCGCCATGCTGTATCCTATCGACACGTTTGGTCTACCGAGCATAACGCTCTGAGGTTTGTTACTTTCCACTGTTCTACCTGAGGCTACACTGTCCCAAGTATAGGCTACCTTTTGTGCGGCTCTTTTTGTGCCGAGCCCGAGCATTGGACACTGTTCCCTTCTGAACCCGCTCCCTCTCCGTGATGTCGCCAGAAGGAGATGATAATGTGGCGTCTCCAGTGCCGAGCGAAGACAGAAATGGATCGTCCTCGACAGTCACACCATTGTCTTTGCAACCACAGGCTCACTTGAGAGAGGAACGGCCCTCGGGATCCAGGCCATTGCCTGTACAATCCTGGGCCGGCTTAGAAGATGAACCGTCCTCGAGGGCTAGGCCTTTGTCTTTAACATCATCGGGGGCCCATCGAGCAAAAAGGGGGTCTAGAACAGGAAGTTCCGATACAACTCTCTCACGTGGTGCTGAGAACGACTACAGCGCACACCTCCACCAAGGCGACCTTGAGCTTGAGCAAGATGCCGGACATTTTCATTTTGATAAAGATACAGATGCAGAGGGAGAGAGGTCTAAAGCAGAAGAGAAGGAACAGCCTCGAGAGGCAGCCGACGGCCGCAAGAGCTATGTCGAGGCTCGCAAATCACAGGGCGCTCACGCCGGCGAAAATGCGGATCTCGAAAAAGCCAACGGTATACTTCCCTTGAGCCGACAGCCAACAAGAAAATCCACGGGCTCACAGCGCCGCAAGGATCCGAACATGGTGAGTAGATCTCAGGCGAACAGGAGCTGGTTCGTAGGACCATGTCTTGCCATCTTACGTCCAAAGAGTCGAGACGCTGCCAAACCTCAACTATCCACCGAGGTAGAAGTTTAGCAAAAGACTCCCATACTTGCTGAACTTCACTTCATTTCACAGAGACTATATGCTAACCCAGAAACACCAAGGTATCTTGGATAGGGCCGACTGATCCCGAGAATCCAAAGAACTGGGCATCGAGGCGGAAATGGACAACAGTATTGGTCGTGTCGTCCTTCACCTTTATCTCGCCCGTCTCGTCCACGATGGTCGCCCCAGCCTTACCAACGCTAAAGCAAGACCTAAATGTCAGTGGAGATGTTCTAGTACAGATGATGCTCTCGATCTTCATTCTGGCCTATGCGGTTGGCCCGCTGTTCCTAGGTCCTCTTAGCGAAATGTACGGGCGGGTTCCCGTGCTGCAACTGGCAAGCTTGTTCTTCCTCGTCTTCAATACAGCCTGCGGCTTTGCACAGAGTAGCAAGCAGATGCTTGCGTTTAGGTTTCTCTCGGGCTTAGGCGGGTCAGCGCCTCTAGCGATCGGAGGTGGAGTTTTGGTAAGACTGAAGCATGAAATGCCTTCGTCTGGCCTGAGCTAATTAGAGTGTCGTCTTTACAGGCCGACTTGTTTCCCCCAGAGAAAAGAGGCCAAGCCATTGCCATTCACTCCCTTGCGCCTTTGATTGGGCCCGCTGTTGGACCTATTGCTGGTGGCTTCATTACTGGAAACACGACCTGGAGATGGGTCTTTTGGTCCGTCTCGTTGGCCGACGTGTTGGTTCAGGTATGCGGAATCTTCCTCCTGCGGGAGACATGGGCACCCAAGCTACTCGAAAACAAAGTGAAGAAGCTACGGAAGAGTACTGGGAATGATCAATTATATCCAGCAGCTACCACCAACGAAAATACTCGGCAGAAACTGGAAAAAAGCCTTGTGCGGCCTTTCCGACTCATGTTCACGCAGCCCATCGTTATCTGCGCAGCCTTATACATGGCCTACCTTTACGGCCTCATATATCTGGTCATATCTTCCTTTTCAGCACTGTACACTTCACCGGATTATGGCCAACCTGTCCAAATCGCCGGCTTACACTACATCGCTCTAGCCATTGGGTGCTTCGTTGGCTCTCAACTTACCGCTCGCTTCAATCAAGTGATACATCGCCGCCAAAAGATCAAGAACAATGGCAAGGTGTTCCCAGAGTTCCGCGTGCCGGTTTTGATTCCCTGCGCCATTCTGCTACCTATTGGCTTCTTCTGGTATGGATGGTCTGCCCAGAAAGCAGTGTTCTGGGTCATGCCGGTAATAACAAACCCCCACATCTCCGCCTGGCAATGCTTGCTCACGTTAAACGACACAGGATATTGGTGCGATGATCTTAGCAGGGGCGACTATGTCGGGCTATCAGGGCATGCAATCATACATCATAGACTCTTACCCGACCTATGCTGCTTCAGCAGTCGCCGCCATTTCCATGCTCCGGAGTTTGGCGGGGTTTGCACTCCCGCTCTGTGCTCCCTTGCTGTATCAAAGCTTAGGTCAAGGATGGGGAAACTCGTTGCTCGCGTTCATTGCCATAGCAATTGGCGTACCTGCGCCGTGGGTTTTCTGGCGTTATGGGGCGAGACTGAGGGCCAAGTCCCAGTTTGCGGCTGGTTGATAAGGAAGACTTAACGGAATAAGACTATAGGGTTACACTAGACTTAAATCCGTATATGTTATGCCCTTGCCGGGTTCTGCGGCCTCTATATCAATATAAAACGGTATCATGATGCTAATTGCCTGTATATGACTGTTAGCCTAGACTAGTTATAGAGTAGGTAGAACAAGAGTCGGTTTGTGTTTGCACGGACACTAGGGCGTGATATTGAGAAAGGGTCTCGTCACTCAGTCGAGTGCTGAAGTCTGAAGCGGCAAGGTAACTTGAGCGTTAATTGTTTTATTCATAACTAGAGAGCTAAAAAAAAAAATGAAATAGCTATGGTCATCCTGGGGCTTGTGTACTCAGTAGTCCATAGTTGTGCTTGTCTACGATAAAGGGTGTCTCTCTAGGTAGCACCGGAAGCTTGAATCCCCTTATGATGCTGGAGCGATGGGGGAGACGTGATCTAGTCTGGGAATCTCGGCTAAACTGTTGGTCTAGTCTGATCCAGTCAGACGGACTAAATTTGGGAAGTTTGCATAGACCGGAATTTGATAATATAGCGGCATCCCTTATGGACGTCTTATAGTCGGCAGTTAGAGCCTCTGTTCAATAGGAGTGCAAGGGAGGACCAGGAGCATTTTAGTACTTCTATCATCAGAAGGAGACCCCATTAACTTGTTTAGGCTATATACTGTTTGTCAGTCTGTGTACTTGCCAAGGATAAGTAAACAGGGCGTTAAGCGGTCTAACATTGAAAAATTTAAACAATCACTTCTAAGGGTTGAAGCTTACACTATACAGTCGTGGGCTCGATGCACTACCCAGAAACAAGCAATACAAGTCTCCATCTACCCAGTCCGATGGAGGACGAAAAGACAAGGGACTGAAGGAAGACAATGAGAAAATATAGGCAGTGTTGTTTGGTGTGAATATATATATGTATAGTTGAGTGCATGTATAATATAAGTAGCAAATTATCCATACCTACTAATCGTGCTCATGCATTATACAACGGCTCATCTTGGTGTCTCCTTTTTCTTCGCAGCTCACTTACAGCGGCTCAATAGACTCCAACCAAGTAGTGATATAATCATCGTGAGCATACATCATATCATATCTTTGATCATCGGCTTCGGCACCACCGCCACCACCGTACCCATAATAGTCGTCCTTAGTCGCCAGTAGTTCAGGGCGACCTGCACCTCCAGCCATTGCAACAGTATTGATAACCACCCACCGTAATTCGATCATGCGGATAAACATAGGAGCCTCTTCAGATTCCATGGATACCCTAAAGAGATCACCTGCGCAAACCTCGATACCCTTTTTGGCGTTATAACTTCCCGGGGAGTTGTACTGAAGCCTCTTGTGGAGTCGAGCATGAGGTCCCCAGACGACATAATCCGTCGGAATCAGTGGGTTATATTTGGCAGGGACCGCCATAGAGTGGAACTGTAGAACAACTTTCGTTTGTCCCTTGATATCTCCCTCTTCCTGGCCGAGATACTTGAAGGTCCAGAGACCCTGCGCCCAAGAAAAATGGAGCTTGTTGTCGAGGCAGATCATATTCCATCTCTTATCCAAGAAGCCGAGGCTATCTCCAAGATCTCTCATAAGCTGCTCATATCTTGAGTTGCTGAAAAAGAGTCGTAGAGTCTGCAAGTGCTTAGAAGCGCTGGCCTGGTTCGCCCGTGATTTGGACCAAGAAAATGGGACAATATGACAGACCACAAGTCCGGTCGATTCGGTAACAATGGACCGATTGTGATCTCTGTCCAGACATTTCTTCCTCTCAGCTTCACTACGCGGAACCTCCGCGTCCTCGTAGTTCTCTCTGGGACTGCGGTTCGGACGGAAAACGGGTGAGAGGCACGGACTCTTGGCTGATGCTCCCACACCAAATCCGGCTTCCTCATCATCAGCAAAGAAATAATGGGTAGCGAAATGTATATCACGTAGGACGAGGACAACCGCCTCTTTGTAAAAACCTGTGAGCCCATAGACCTCAGGGTTCTCGGAATCATGGCCACGGGGCTCAAGTAACCTGACGATGCCACGCAACCGACTTGTAGGCATTTGCATCAGGGCCGCGAGGCCAACATTCGTTAGGCGAAAGTTGTGGAAAGAAGTTTGTTTGCGGACCAATCCCTCGATCTTCTTGGCTAGAGCGATATGGGCCTCGTACACAGCGTGTGGGCCCGCCGCAGGTGGATGCAGCATGCTGGTGGCAGGCCTCGATGAGTCTTCAAATAGCATGTCTGGTTCTTCGGCTTGCATATTGGAGGACATTCTCGGCTCGTTACTCTTTGTTGTGGATTTCTTCGTTGACGAGATAGAGGTAGAAGAGCGAGTCGGAAGAAGGGGGGATTTGTTATTATGCCAGGTTGTTGACACGTAGGTATTGGAACTTACTTCAAACCAAGGAGAACGTTCACCTGAGTTAACCCTAACTCAATATTGCAGAAATATTGCCTCGTGACTTCGCCTAGGGTCGATTTTTGCTACCCCATTTCTCTTGATTTTGTATTATATATATACGCTTTGCGCATGAGCGCCTAACTTGAAGTTTAACTAATATTAGTATCAGGATACACGTAAGGCTTTGGCCGTGTACACAAACCTCTAGTATAAGCAACGACCCGAGGCACCTGGGAATTCGCTATAAATACCAACTAGTATTAGGCATTAGATCGCCAAGCCGATTCGCGACCAGGGGACTCGGGCCTCCACACGTGGGCGACCGGTGCCAAGCTATCTGTACCAGGCGACGAATTCGTACTCCCAGTAGTACTCATAGATGCTACAATCCTCAAGGCCAGAGACGCTCAAGCAATTGATAAAATTCTGAGATTCGGCAAGCTACGCACTATCGCATAGTGTAAATACATGCACTGCTACTCCTGATATCACGGGTGAACATGAGAGGAATTATGGATACTACCTACTGTTAGGATATACGATGAATCTTCTATCAGGTATACAGAAAGTATCCTACCAAATATGTGATAAATAGCTCGCTGAATGCGAGGAATATTTACGAATACCATATCCGTACACACGATGCATAGCAAAGTCCTTTTATTTTCTGGCCCCTACACTGTGCCCTGGTGCTGTGCAGTGCTGAATCGTGATCTTCCAAAAACGCAGCCTCTGAGGTCATGGCCCGGTTGGCGTCCATACTGGTGGGCATTATTAGTGGGCTTTAGTAGCCCGTGTTCCCGCCATGCTTTTCCCACCAGTGGGTCCCCCCTGAGGCTGAGCCAGTGAGTTTGCTGTTTCAAGTTTGGCGTCCGTCTGACGGCCACTGTGATTGGCCCACCTGACCCAGGAGGCGCGGCAAGCACGACCCGTAGTTGCTACCTGTAACCTGGCAGGGGGTCGGTGTCACTGACACGATCTCTTGGCCATGCACAATCGCGACTTCAGCCAAGTTGCCGCCCTTCCGAGATGCCGCTGGGGGCGGGCCAAACTTGGCGACTTGGCAACACCCAGATTGACCCCCAGTGTCAGCACTGGCTGACGACGCACATCCCAACGTCGCCTTGCAGTGGCCTCTGCCTCTGAACAATTGAAGAGGGAGAGGAAAACAAATACCACTCGAGAGCAAATGAGACATGGATGGGCCTCTCGTCCGTCAAACACGCATTCTTTGGACACCCACCATGTGTGGAGCAAGAGGGTGTGATGTGGGCGAATGACGGAGGACGGCGGCACTTCTGAGGAGCCTCCAACAGGCGCGGATACGGAGATCGTCTGATTCGTCTCAAGTACTTTGTTGCGCCTGGCAGACCAGAGGGAACTAAACCTGTTGACGTGATCAACCTGTTTGACACTGTCCCGTACCTCGTGTCGCCGGCGCTCCTTTCCATTCCTCCCTTGTCTCTCCATCACCGCTTTGATACCCGTGACCTGTCCATAGCGCTGGCCTGTCTTTTCAATGTGAACGCCAGCCAGGCAGCATATTTCTCTCGCTATCCCTAGCCCATCGACGTCATTCGTTTACCCTTTCGTGGGCCACGGAACGTTCTTCACGACGCCTAGACTTTGCCCTCCCTTTAACACACGTGGCCAACGGCCTCTGGCCTTCGGAACACCATCGCCAAGGGTTCCCATCTTTCCCTGCGTGACCCTTTTTTTTTCCTATTCTCTCACTAAGGGCATCCCGCTCGTTACTCTTCACTCTTCACCATGAAGTTTTCCTGGGTCCTCGCCCAGCTTGGCCTGGTCGCCACTATGGCGAGTGCTCTTGATATTGACCCGGAGGACAAGAGTACGTCGCATTGTCGTCCCACCGCTTTTCATGTCCTCGAAATCTAACGCGAGGACCCAGATTCTATCAAGGAAGCCGCCAGCACAGTCGCATACGGCTTGCTGCGTTATTACTCTGGGAATGAAACTGGCGACGTCCCCGGCAACTTGCCTGCGCCATACTACTGTGAGTGCTCTTGTTAGGACATAGCAAAAAAAAAAACACATATCTGACCATTCGTCCGCACTACGCAGGGTGGGTATGCGGAGGCATGCTAGGACATCTCGTCGACTACTGGCACTACACCGGCGACGACACATACAACGACCTAGTGAAGCAGGCCCTGATGCACCAGGTCGGCGAGGACAAGGACTACATGCCAGCGAACCAGACCAGGCAGCTGGGCAACGACGATCAGGGCTACTGGGCCATGACAGCCATGACGGCCGCCGAACGCATCTTCCCCGACCCCCCCAAGGACCACCCGCAGTGGCTCGCTCTCGTCCAGGCCGTCTTCAACGAGTTCGTCGGCCGCTGGGACACCCAGCACTGCGATGGCGGGCTCCGGTGGCAGATCTTCAACTTCAACAGCGGCTGGCAGTACAAGAACTCGGTGTCCAACGGGTGCTTCTTCAATCTTGCGGCACGGCTGGCGCGCTATACCGGCAACGATACCTACGCCGACTGGGCCAGCAAGGTGTGGGACTGGGAGGTCAAGACAAAGCTCATCAGCGAGGAGGAATGGGCCGTCAAGGACGGCGTCACCATCCAAGACGACAATTCTCCGTGCTACAACGATCTCGACTCCAACGAGTGGAGCTACAACTCGGGCACATTCCTACTCGGTGCGGCTGCCCTATATGACTTTACCAGCGACGAGAAGTGGAAGAAGCGCGCGACAGGCCTCCTTGATCACGGCCTCTCCAAGTTCGTCCAGAAGCAGGTCGTCTACGAGCAGTACTGCGAGGCCGCCGAGGTCTGCGACGACGATCAGCGCACATTCAAGGGGTATTTCCTCCGGTCGCTCTCTACAGCGGCCCAGATCATCCCCGAATTCAAGGACAAGATCCAGCCAGTCATGAAGGCATCGGCCAAGGCCGCCGCCGTATCGTGCTCGGGAGAGAATTCACCGCCCGAGCCAAACCATCCTCCGTTCAATGGCCAACCGGGCACGTCGTGCGGCTTCCGGTGGGTGCCCCAGGGCAACGACGGCACATCGGGCGTGCCGCAGCAGATGAACGCCCTGGCGGCTCTCATCTACGCGCTCGACGCCAAGAAGCCCGTCTCCAAGGACACGGGTGGCACGTCCAAGGGAGACCCCAACGCCGGCATCTCGGACAAGGAGAAGACGAAGACGTTTGACCCCATCACCATAGGCGACAGGGTGGGCGCTGGGTTCCTGACGACACTGGCGCTAGCGGGGGTCGTTGGCGGGTGCTCGTTCCTCATAATATAAAGATAGGCGGGAAATGTAGGATTCCATGTGACGATAATGGTTTTTGGTTAAAATTTTTCTCCTGTCTGATATTGATGCAACGGCAATTTTATTCACTACTTTAAAGGTTCTTGTTGACAAAGTGAGCTGGGGAGATTCATCCTTCCATAAAGGAAAAGTGGTAAAAGTGAGTAAAAAGTGCATGTGCGAAAATTACCCAAGGTACCTAGACATTTCGACTCTGGTAATGTAGGTATTCGTAGGTGGTCTGGGAAGGAGTGAGGCTGTTAGGTGAAAGGGGGGCGCGCAGGCAAATCATTAACGCGTCGGGTTGCTGGCCGCGTCGGCACCACCCGCGTCTCCAGGTCTTCAGCATGGAGAAGCCTCAAACCACCACCAACCCCAAAACTCAACATCGCCACAACTTTCATGCTCCGACGCTTGCACGCCTGACATAGTACGAACCCTTCTCGCACATCAGTAATCCTCTGCAACGCCCAAGCCACCGTCGATTCATCTTATCCCTCGCCTCTCATCGCCTCTTCCTCAAATCTCTGGACAGCAGGGGCTTTTCTGCAGCTGGTCCAGGTATCACAGACCCCCCTGGATAGGATAGACTCTCGTGTGGCACTTTAGGGCTCTCGGACCCATCTGGGACTCATACTGCAGCGCGATCTGTACGTCCCCTCGCCTCCATGCAACAACAGTCAGCAGCCAGCCTTTGGCACATGACATGACATGCTTCTCTCAAGATCAGACATCCAAACTAACACGACACGGCACCAGGAACACTCTGCCTAGTTTTCTTCATCTATTATCTTATATTCAAAATACTCCCTAGCCCACCATGCCGTACAACACCACCGCCATCCCTCCTAGAAAAGAGCCCACAGGCCAGGCCCAGCTGCCACGTGAGTCCCTCATCTCAATATACAGCCATTCACATCGACTGATGCCCATGCAGTGTCAAGGATCAAGAGGATAATAGCCCAGGATTCTGATATCGGCATTTGTTCCAACAATGCCGCCTTTGTCATCACCCTGGCCGCTGTGAGAATCTACCCGTTTCTTCGAATCCTCAGAGGACCATCCTTCTCATCATACATTAGGAAATGTTCATCCAGCATCTCGCCGAGGAATCACACACACAAGCAAAGGTCGACACCAAGCCCCGGCGCAACATCCAGTACAAGGATGTCGGTTAGTTGACGCGCCACACGTCCCAGACTAACCCTCACCACCATGCTAACAACCTCTAGCCAACGCCATCGCCCGCCAGGACAACCTCGAGTTCCTCGAAGACGTAGTCCCCAAGACGGTCCCCTACAAGCACGTTAAGGCCTCCTCCCAGGCGACTCAGTCCCGCCTCCGCGGCGACATCAAGACGGGCGACGAGAGCGTTGGCGCCGCCGCCGCCAACCGGCGCCGCTCCTCCTCGCAGCTCGCCACCAACGGCACCAGCATCAACAACAACGGCGACACCTCCCTCGTCAACGGCGACTCCTCCTTCAGCTTTATGAACTCCCCATCGGCGCGCCCGTCAGTCGCGTCGGCCCACACCGCTGGCGAGGACCCCAGCGAGCAGCTCGAGATGGAGATGAGGCAGGCCCAGGGAGCCGTGAACCGCGATGGGGATGTCCACATGACAGGATAGGAATCTCTGTTGCGGACTTGCCACCGTGTAGTTCACTTTAGACTGCGCCCCTAGGAATTGGGAGGGGCAAGGTCAACTACCATTGCTTCAACTGTCAAGAGGACATAAAGTACCTTGGTGGTGGGATGCATGTGTTTGCGTTGTGTTTTCTAGCCAGCACACCGTTGCAAAAAGAAGTGTTATGTACAAGAGACCCGACCCAAGCCATTGTGTCAAATAGAACAAACACCCGTGAATCTCTTATTTTATCCTTTTCCTGTTTCTCTTTCAAGACCTAAAAGGCACGAAACCTGCTGTATCCTACCGCCACGGAACCATTCACAACCGAAGAGCCACCCTCCCCTCCTCCCCTCCTCCCCTAAAAGCAAGAATCCACTCTTTCACTCCTCCATAGCATCCCCGTGTACGCCAGTCGGCAGCCGCCCTTCGTTGAGCTCCTTCTCCAGCGCGATAATCTCCTGCAGGCTCGTCGCGTTCCGGATCTTCTCCTGCAGCCGCTTGCGCTCGGCGTCGGTGAGCTTTATGCGCGACAGCTTGGAGGGCGCCTGGGCGGCGGGGCCGTTAGCCGCGCCCGCGGCGGCGAGGCCCCGCGACTTCTGGCCCATGATCTGCGTCGCCAGGGCCGTGGGCTCCTCGGCCGTGCCGAACAGCTCCCGGGCGTGCTCGCGCTCCGCCTCCTTGACCTTGGCATAGTCGAGGAAGCGTACGCTGGGACACCGCCAGAGGACCCAGTACCGGTAGTTCTGCGCCAGCCAAAGCATGTCAGCCGATTGATCTCATAGCCCCTGGTGTATCCTCCCAAATTGCTGTGAGGAGAATAAGGACGGGAGTTGGATTCCTGCTCACCTCCTTCTTTGTCACGGGGTTATCCTCTAGGACGAGGTGCGTTAGGTGCGGAAATCCGGCCAGCGTATCAAGGTCGGCCAGCTCGACGATGCTGTTGGACGCGAGGACCAGGTTGGTCAGGTTGGGCACCGCGGAGGGCAGGCTGGGCTGGATGGTGGCGACACGGTTGCGGGCGAGGAGCAGCGTCGTGATGCGCGGCGAGAGGGGGAAGTTGCCCAGGACCTGGATGTCGTTGTCGGTGAAGTCTATCGCATCGTGGGGCTGTGGGAGCGCGCGGCTGGTCAGCGGCCTGTCTAAACTTTGCCCAAACAGAGGAGTGGACTGTGCAATGGAGGAGGGGACTCACGCCGGCGACACCCAGATTCTCAATGGCGGGAATTCGGTGGCCTGTATTACAATCGATGGACGATTGGTATCAACTCTGCTCTTCCTTGACATAGATCAAACAAAGTGTAGCATCTGCTCTTTTCGTAACGCACCTCGGAGATCGAGCTCTCGCTCCTTGAGCGGGTTGAGATAGGAGAGGGAGTCCCGGATGAGCTCCGCCGTGAGCCTCATCTTGGATTGTCGTTACCTCGATCGCAGCTAGGGATGCAATATGGGGACGGATGGACCTGTCGCGGTGGCGGGCACTCGTCGGGTTGCGGCGGGTGGGCTAGGTCGCTCTTCTCAATCGGTATCTGGATCCTGGGGTAGATTTTATGGCGCAGATATAAGTGAGCAGGTGTACAATGCAGAATAAGATGGCGAATGGGTCTGGGGATCAAGGGCAAGGCTGAGAATTGAAGCTTTTGGCTCTGGCGAGGATCCAGGCGAGGCGGCCAGGAATTTTTGTGGGGCTCAAGCTACCCCGCCACACGTCTCTTCTATCTGCGCCACAGTTGGATTGGCTGAGGCTGGCTCAGAACAGCTTCACCAACACCCAAGGAGGAATGCTAGGAGGCATGTCAAGTTTTCAATGTTGTGGGCATTTGGAGTGGCTTGGGAGTGAATCAATCATATATAAAATTGTACTAAGCACACTAAATCATGGTGTCGTTAGGGGCATATCATTTGGTTCTTATCAACCCTCGTCATAGGCGTCAAACACACATGGTCAACCATATCAATGTTCCCAGCGGTCTACTCTAAGATCTGCTCGTTCAAGCACCATACCTAAGTCTTTGAAACCCAACCCATGAAATAATAAGACTCCGGCTTCCCAGTTCACTGAAGCACAAAAACAACCCCAGACCGGTCCACCGACACGCTCATCGGGTACGGATACTCCAGCAGTGCCACGTCAAGGATCGAGTCGAGGTGCGACTGCAGAAGCTGCTGCTGCTGCGACGAAATCACCGTCGACCGAGGCGGCCGCCCGCTGCCATTGCTCCCGGACTTGCCGCCCTTGGAAGCGTTAGGAGCTGTGGGCGTATGTCGCGGGAACCGCTCCGTCGTGAGCGTCAGGCCCCCCATAGGGTTGGTGGTCGAGTACGACGGCTTGGGGTCGTCTGGGTGCAGGCCGCTGTAGACGCAAGAGTTCTCCGGTCGACCAACATCCCAGAACCTCAGCCTCTTGTCCGACCCACCCGTGACGATGAAGGCGTGCCGGACCTCCCTCGAGTCCTCGGCGGTCCCCGTGCCCACAATCATAGCACGCACGCCCCGGTCGGCATTTGCCGCCTCGCTGCTCTCGAGGTTCGTTGCGAACCGCCCGAGCATCCCTTCCGGCTTGTCCTCATCCACCTCCCAGGCCTCGTATCCCTTGGGCCCGTCCTTACTACTTCCCGTCCGGTAAATCTCCCTACAATTTGTCTTTTCCAGATCCCAGACCGTGACTTCACCTAGGCTGGTCCCGCCAGAGATACACACCCACTTGCCCCTACCCTTGGTGGGGTGGACGTTGAGTCGGTGAATGGGTCCCTTGCCTGGTATTCCCCAAGCCTTGAGCCTCATCTTGAACCGCAGGTCCCACAGATCGACTACACCATGAGACGTGCCCAAGCACAGCCAATTCCGCTTCCTGTCAACGCAGAAGCATGTCGGTGTGCCATGGTGCACCGGGTTCTCGAGCACATACAGCAGGTTCATAAGCCTCAAGTCGATACCCAGAATCCTCGACCGGTTGGTGGCGAGCACGAGGACCGAGTTTGTCTCGTGCTTGAAGTGCTCGCACCAAACCGCAGACTCGCCCTCAGGCAGCTTGTACTCCCGCAGTAGGCGCAGCTTGCCATACCTAATAACACCCCCTGCGGAGATAGTGTCGACCTTGACCACATGAACGCTGCCATCACTTGCGCAGCTCACGAAGCAATGGGAGTTTTCGATGAAGCACAGAGCCGTCACCCTTGAACCATCGCTATGCTTGTGGGTTTGCCTCGACCGGTGAGTGATATTCCTCTCCAACCGGGCGGTATCCCAGACCTTAACGGCACCGTCATGGCCGCCTGTGATGAAAAAGACATGATCGGGAGATGCAACCACCCGGCTGATAGGACCTTTGTGCTCTCCAAAGGTGGCGACCAGCTTACCCTCCGGCTTCCAAGGCTCCCTTGGTTGAGTGCCGACGCTGCTGGCCTTGGTTCGAGAGATTGGCTGCACAAAGGGTCCAAAGTCCTTAACATCCCGTGGAAAGTTCTCGAGGTACATTTTATCCAGCATCTTTTGAATGTTAGGATCTGTCCCTTCGTAGCTGTGCTTTGCCTGTCTTTGAGGTGCGATTTTTGGTGCTACACCCCCCGCAGTTGCCGCTTCGGCAGGCTCCCCCTGAATAAAGGGGCCTTCGACTTCCCCAAAGGCGGTGGTGTCCGTCGTTCCCGTTTCTGGTATGGACTTGTTGCTATCTCTGCGGTCCAAGAGGCTGAGTGCGCTCGCGGTGTGTCGTATGGCCCTTCGAGAGGAGTACGGCCCGTCATTGATAGAAGCAGCGTCGTCATCGGCGGTTCCGGTGCGGGCCACTCTAGAATCCATCGAGCTGGCGCGTCCCGTACCTGGAGGAGACAGGAGGCGTCCAGAAGCCTGTGAGGGCCGTGGACCCACGCTCTGGACTCGGTTTCTGTGCAAATTAATTGCAGCTCGTTTCCTCTTACTTACTGAGTCGTCAATGGTCATCGAGGCATCCAGCAAAGCATCCGCAATGGTATACGGCCCACTTGGATCAAGGTCAGCTTCCAGACTTGGATCCTTGAGCGGCTGTTCGTTAAAGAAGACGGTCTGGGGAGTTACACCGAGAGCTTTGAGGGAGACGAATCCAGACGGAGTGGCAGTGTCTCCCCCATTGCCATCGCGAGCTCTCATCTTACTCAGACGCCAGATGAACTCTCTAAGTGCCAAAAGCTTTACCTCGTCCTCTTGTTTCAGGCCAAGATTTCTTAGCTTTGCAAGCCACTGCTCGTCTTCGTCATTACGAGCCACTTTGCCCATGGAGGTCTGTGAGAGGTCCTTTGATGACCTAGCGGCAAGACTGCCCGCAGATCCGAATGCTGACCGCACCTGCTGTAGGGATTTCCAAAAGACGCCGCGGTCCGTCTTCGAAGCCCATGTGATGGCCTGGTCGAACACAGACCGCGAAAGAGGTTTCTTAAGTGTGTCAAGCAAAACAAGCTCCGAGAAATCGGCAAGGTGGCCAACCTTGAGGTATGGTTTGACCAATGGCATCAGAATACACCTGACGTCTGCCAGCTCGAGGAACTGGGCGGACATCGATATGAATTCTGCCGCAGACTCTCGTATCCAAATATTCGGGTGCATGGTGAACCGGCCGACAAGATCGACCAGCTCCCAGATCTTGGGTCTGGAGAGGAGGCCGAGCCCAGCAAGTTGGGCCAGCGAATGCAAGGCCGATTGCACCACCAACTCCTCTGTGTTCGTCAATGCTTGGACCATCAGTGGCAGCATGAACTCCTCCAGACTGGTACTCCCAATAAATGTAGCAATGCCAACTATTGTGTCAAAAAAGGCACACTTCAGCGCCCAGTCGCGGTCGTTCAGGTAGGTGTTTAAGTGCGTGAGCAAGATATCGTTGGAGTGCTCTTGAAAAAACATGCACAGCTCTGGGACCGATGCCAGGAATGCCCGCCGCACGTACACATCTGGATCCTCGACAAGCTGCTTCGTATGACTCTCGAGAACCTCAAAGAGCTGGCGACCGGCATTATCAAACACGCTCTCAAAGTTCGCTTCGGCATCGGCGCCCGGTTCCACTTCGGGGTCGGTAATTGGGATTGAACCGTCCGCTCTGAGACTTGAAGCCAATTCCAGGAATCGATGGGCTGTTGTGGCCAGGCTTCCCAGGCATGCGGCGTAGGTGGCTCTCACTAGGGGGCTTGACATGCGAGACTTGGAGCCCAAGGCAATCTCCATCCGGGGAAGGATGTACTCCACCAGGACATGGGAGTTGATGGGCGTAACCATCTTGACGAGCTGAAGGAGCTGCGTGATTGCTCTAATAGCAGATATCATGACCATGTCGGTCTCGTCCTTGTGCAGTAGTGTCATCAGATACGGCAGTACCCGGTCTAATTTGGCCTCATCTGTGAGTCTCTCGGCAAAGGCCAGCAGAATATCACAGGCCCTGATCCTGGATGAGACACGAGCCGTGGTCCTTAGAGAGGACACAATGAGGGTGAGAAATATCAGTGTCCCGTCGTCTTCCGGAGGCTCCAGGTCTGCTGAGACAAGATGCCTATTGTTGGGAATGCTCAACTGCACTGGGAACAGGTCCAGGGCCAGCCTTGATGATGGCGGTGGCGTGTTTGACGCCCTCTTTTCCTGTTGATAGCCCAGAAAGTAGGAAATCTTATCGAAGTCATAGTATACACGGTCTATCCGGTCATCGGACTCTCCGAGATTCTTCGAGGAGCAAGACATAGCGTAGTTGCCCGACGAGGGGTCCGTGATGAGCTCCATGTACTGATGGAGGAAGTTATAGAAGTAAGAGGGGAAGACCTTGCCCTTCCAAAACTGGAGATACTGATCGGCCGAGTAGCGCTTCTCCGGGTCGAGCTGGATCATGTGCGAGATCATCTCCCGGACGTCCTTGTCCCCGATGACACTCAGGTGGGTGATGACTGGATCATACTCGCCCCTCCGATATTTATACAGCTGCGCAAGGCTAAAGATCTCGGATTCAAGAAACATCTGTGCAATCACGCACCCCGCGCTGAAAACGTCCATGGCCCATGTCATCCTCGCCTTCCGCGGCGGCTCCTCGCCAGAGGCGTAGAACCGCTCAGGGGCGATGTAGCACGTGCGGCGGCCCGAGGTGTCAAAAAAGTACGAAAAGTCGCCCGGATTATCGTCTGGGAGCATGACAGGCTTAAAGGAGGACGAGAAGTCAGTCAGGTACAGCCAGTTCCATGACGTGACGAGCACATTCTGGGCCTTGATGTCGCCATGATAGATGTCGCGGGCATGGCAGTCGCGGAGCGCGCAGAGCAGCTGGAACGCCAGCCACTTCTTCTCAATGTCTTCGAGGAAGGGTCGCGTGCTCAGACGGTCGTAGAGGGAGCTGTAGAGGAACTGTCGCACGAGGTACCCGTTGGTCTCGGTCTCGATGATCCGCTGGAAGGCGAGAGCGTTGGGAACGTCGGCCAATGCCTTTCGCTCGTCTACAGGGCAGTTAGCGATCTCATCTTCCTAGTACCAGCAAGAAATAATAATCCCGGAATCCTCGTACTAATGAGTTTCTTCTTGTACTCGTCCAGCTTGACCTCGGTGTATGGCTTGACGAGGACCTTGACCAGCACGACGCCGTTGTCGGTGCGGCCACGGATGCTCTTCATGAAGCGGCCATTTCCGATGCTCCTCTCGTACTGAACGTCACCCAGCTGAGGGATATCAATGCCCGCGGAGCCGGCAGACGGCGTCGCGAGGGAGAAGCCCTGGCCCATGGCGGGCAGCTAACGGTGAGCTCGAGAAGGGATGGTATCGTGATTCGTGACGGTGCTGGCAGCTAGGGACCAGGCGCCAAGGGCCCAGACGTCCTCATATTGGGGATCGCAGGAATGGCGTCGGCGTACCGATTGAGTGTCCAAGGAACGAGGCGCGGTTGTTGTGTGTTTGGTGGAATGTCTCCAGGCTGGCAGGTTGATGGCTCGGGAGCCGGACGTCATCTGGGGTTCGCGCTGGTGGGTTTATGGCGCCCACCCATAATGGGTGGGGCGCCCAGGAGCTCCAAAACCACTATTATACCAACCACACTACACCACTATGCAAACGAGATACTCAAGCACCTACTAATACTACCTAAGTTAGATATACACATCTGACGATGTTACGCATAGAGTCAAAGAAATACAGAGTTCGTGTCATAACGCTACGGCCAAAAACAAATAGCAAAATGTAACCGTCAATTAGACCACATCGCTTTACCCAAAGCCCAGGCAAAGACAGGCCGCTATATGCAATGACCCCTAGACTAACAGTATAAACACGTTCCGGTCATATAACATCCATTCATCATACTGGTCATCTCTATGTAGTAAGTTCAATGTCCGGGGAGCAGTCAATCTGCTAGAACAGTTCCTGCCCTCTCACGCTTTTTTTTCGCTTTTGTTCGAGCCAGAAACAGTCGGCGTGTCTATGGCTCCAAGGCAGCGGTTGGCTGGCTTGGAAACTCATCTTCCCCGCGTCGTTGATCCAGTCTCGGCCGCATAAATGATTGAATGCCCGCTCGTAAGGGCGTAGAAACCACAATAAAATCAAAGCCGAAGCCCCTATGCCCAGAACGCCAGTGAGCCCCCGCCTTGATGCAAAAACAGGAACAAAAGACCCCTCGGGTGTTTGCTCGAAACGGCTCAGCACACGCGGTTACGCATGCCCCGAGTTGACCGATATTGCAACTTGGGAAGCTCAGCTTCCAGGTCAACTTCCTCGCCGCTCATGGTAGTGTCTACCTCGATAGGCTGGGTTGCCGGCTCTATAAAAGAGCTCTTGGAGTGAGCAGATCTCGCAGGCTTGGCCGCGTCCAGCCTAGTGGTTTCTTCCCGTGTCACTCCACCGTTATCCTTCGACGACGCAGAAAGCTCTCTCCGGATACTAATCGGTCGGCAGGCGCGGGGCTTCGTCAGTTCGCCCGTTTCTTTGGCCAGTTCAGGCTCCTCCACCAGGATTCGCTCGATCTCCTTAAGAGCCATTTCAAGCACTTTGCGGAGTCTATCCTGGATCTTTCTGATCTCATCATTGCAATCGGCATCTCGTAGGAACTGATGTGCCCCATGTTCGCAGGTGCTCTGAACAAACTCCAATCCCTTGTCCAGGTTGTCGTAAACGTCAGGTTTCTCGTTGGCACCGGGGGGTCCAAACCCTGGACGCCCGATGCCTATGGGTCCCATGCGCCGAGAGCTCATATACCGCAGCGAAGGCAATGGGTCGGCCCCGTCGCGTCCCTCACCATCCCCATCCCCATTCGACACCTCCGCTTCGGCCAACTTCTTGATCTGCGCCACCCTAGCCGCCATCTTCGCCTTCCGCATCAGATTTCTGCTAGAAGAGACAAAGCGCACCAGGTTGTCGAAAAATCCCTGCACATAACTATCGTAGTAGACAATGATCATGCTTCGCGTCCGGTATGCCTTTGGCGCGTTGTCCGCTGATAGCATTGACGGCGATCTGACCCTCTTCTTCGCCTGAGCCGATGCCCGGGTGTTGGCGGCGCCAGCAGCGTCTCGTGGAGGCTTGGGTGATGATGGCATACCACCGGGGCCGGAACTTGAAACTACGGGCGCTGGCTTCTGTGCATCCTGGGTCGCCCCCGGCTGCTTTTTGGATTGTGATGTCGGGTCTTTGGATGGCTGCTGTGATCGTTCTTGCTGTTGTTGTCGGTGCGGGTCGTTTGAGCTCGGCTCGTCTGGAGCGGGGATGTTGGACGGCCCATCGTCTTTGGGTTTCAGAGACTCCGCTGAGCCCTTGTTCCGTAGGGATTTGGTCTCGGAGGAGTTGTTGGGCTCGGCGGCGGCGATGGCGGCTAGCTCAGCCTGGCGCTTGTCGACCTGGCTACTCAATTCATCGAGGCGAGTGAGCCAGTCGGGAATATTATTCGTAAGGTTCTTGAGCGCGTCCATCGCCGAATGTTTCGGGCTTGCAGGCCGGAGTGACGCCGTCTTGACAGTTTGTTTCACACGTTAGGTGGCGGACACCCAACGTGGTAATTTTCGACTGTGTCGGGTAATTTTCGATCAGAGGGAAGAGGAGTGGATGGCTCGTGGAGCAAGGCGAAAGAGGGAAATTGATGGCGGACACGATGCGGCAGATGACAAAGATGGAGTGAACGGTAAATAGGTAAGCTCGCCGACCGGAAGGGATAGGTAATGCCGAGGTGGGCTAGGCCGAAACCATGATCTTGCGGGAGTGGCTTGGAACTTGAAAGTTGGAACACGTCCACTCCTGGAGGCAAATTAAGGATGGTAACAGTGACAGAATAATTGGCCTATCAATCATTCGCCTAGTTGATGCCCGCAGAGAGGTGGAGGTTGCGGATCGGGGATGGTTGTCAGGCAAGACGCAAGACCAAGCCGGGAGCCAGCGACTAGGTGACTGGAGCGCCGATCCACAGGTCACGGGGCACGCTAGCTAGGCAGGCGCAATAATAGCCACAATGAGCAGCTCAACAGTCGGGGAGGCGGCTACTACTGCTGGGGTTCGAATGGGGGTCCGAAGGCGGTCAGGAAGCAACAGCCGAGTCGAGTTGCAGTCGAAGGACAAAAGTCACGCAATTAGAGGCGGGGCGTTGCAGGAGAGAGGCGGAGAGTAGTTCGTAGAATGAGGGCTGCGGAGGAAGGGAAAGGCATGGGGGGATTTATTTGTGCGTTGGCTGTTGGCTGTTGGCTGCTGCGCCCAGGCTTGTTAGATCAGTGCAGCACTGCAGAACTGCAGAGGACGGGATTGAGTGTGCGGGAATGCGGGACACAGACGGGGGCCCTCCATGAGGAGTGGATCCCCACAGGCAGGTGGGGTGTCTACAGGTGTCCCTACAATCGCCAGCCCTGCCCTGTCTCGAATTGTATTACTCTACCGACTAACTAACTACCTAGGTAGTAGTACTACTACGGGTATGTACTTTGTACAGGTAATACTACTACGGGTATCCGTAATAATATTCGCAGTGGAGGTCAGGCCCGAGTGCTGGCACGGCTACAGCACGGCACTGCACGGCACGCTACAGCACAGCAGTGCCCGACAGCATGTCCATACCCCCAGCAATCTAATACTTACCAAGCTGTGCCAACGGGCATTGGGGGCCGAACATAACACCAAGGCGCAGTTGCCAGGAAAGTCAGGTTGGCTGGGACAGGACCAGGACCCAGGAGCCATACGAGGACGGCGTACGCTGGTGGTATTACCAAGGACGGAGGGGAGGTCACCCTAGCAAATGTCCACTGACGAGACGACGGCAGCCTCAGCAGCAGCAAAAGGGCAGTTGGGCAGGAGCTGCAGGACGATGGATGCATGCTGGCTGGCACTTACAAGCCAGATGCGACAACAGGCCCCCAGGCCCCGGCTCACTCTCACTGCGAGTCTATGACCACCGCTCAACCGGTTACCGTGCTCGTACGAACCAATGGGGCCTAACGTCGGATGCGTCCTTTGATCGTATTAGTGCTCATAGAGATGCTCGCGGGCTGGTGAGGGTGATCACTGTGCAGCATTCCGTGCATTTAAGCCACTTGTTTACTCGTGGCCGCCACCGGCTAATGGGCAGCCAAAACAGAGCTAGCCATGTGGTGTGCTGGCTCCTCCCGCTCCCGCCCTGCGCAAGTTGTCGATTTCCGGAAGTTGTGTGACTGTCTGAGATACAAGCCCTGTCTTGCCGTTGCTGTAAAATTATTACTTTGCATAAGCGCCCGGTGCCGTGCTCTCCTTCTGCTGGCAAAGAAAAACCCTGTCGATGCCACCCGCCTATATCCTGCATCGTACGTTGTTGGGTGCTGTAGATGTCTGTTGCTGCTGGTTGGTTGTATTCGACCGAGTTCGCGGAGGGCAGGCCATCCCTAGACAATCGCACCGAGGTGGCATTGCCTGCCATTGCCGCATGCCCTTTGATTGCCTGCCCTCTATGTGCGACCGATGGTAAACCATGTCTCCTGAATTCTAGAATACTGCCGCGGCAAGGCATGTGATGCAGCGATGTCCCTTGTTTCCCATCGCGATGAGGCCTGCAGGGAGGGACACGAGCACGACGAGTGTTCGCCGAGTTTGTTTCCCCGGAGGACGGACGCCGGGCGCTGTTGTCGGTACATAGGTACCCCAGGTACATATGATCATAGCAATATTGTAGGTCAGCAGAATCTCCCAGTATTATTATGCGAAATTGTAGGATTGCGGGATTGCAGAGCCAATGTACCAGCAACCAAAAACCCCCGCCCAACGGGTCAACAACAGGCAGGGTCTTTTGCACCACTGCGATCTGCATGAAGGCGTTCGGTTATCGCTCTTTCCACACCTTTTCGCAGCTTCCCACACCTTTGACCCTTCCACACACACCCGACAGCCTTGAGATAATAAGTACTACTCGCACCCAGGCCTGTCAAGTGTCGGCCGCCTTCTCGCAGCAAATATCGCAGCAAATATGTAAGGTATGCCGCAAAGGGGTTACTATGTGCGAAGACAGATATGGATGATAGCAATCCACCACAGGAGAATTCTGCTGATCTGCCCAGCAAGCCAGCGTCCACTGCCCACGAGTTAATACAACCCATGGCTCGGCCCGTCCAGCCTAACACATAACGGTCGTCTAAAATTTGCCAATGCCAACGGCCCAACAGCGTCTGTCGGCCGGCGACAACCGGCGTTTGTCGCGGTCGCACGTGCGGAACTGCGGGCGATGATCGCTGATGATTTCCCTTCCAAGGTAGCTGTTGGCGGAAGAGCACCCGAACGGCTCTGCTGCACGTCAACGTCCGAGCTGGAGCCCCCTCTGACCCCTGTCAAGTCGCCGGTGATTTTCGCTGCTCTGTGTGTCGCAGGAGGAGGGGCAAGAGAGCATTGACGAAATCTCACTGGGCCCCCGCCGATCAGCCCATTCCGAACTCTGAACTGGCAGGAGGAGGCGAACCGTTGCTGAACTGAACCCATAGTAATACCGGGACTTCCCAGGTATGTAATATAAAAACGTATTACAGAGATAGTTGTTAATGTGCGTAGGTGGATCATGGATGAGCTCAGGTCTCAGTCCAAGTCAAGGTCCTACTGGCATTTCTACGCCACTACTCCTAGACCCCCGATTTAGAACATGCCTTGATCTCAGCGGCTTCCCGAGCCCAACGGCTGACCATAGCAGTCGAGAACAGATGGATATTGCTAGTCACCAGTAATAAGCAACGTGCGAGATGTTCCAGCCACGCGAAAAATCGTGCCTGGACGCATGGCGACAAAGACATTTTGATGCCGCCACGGCGCCAAGGGGGCTGGCTCGTACCAGGTCAGGTGACGGTTGTTCAACGCTTGCCAGCCTGCCAACGAAGCAGCCGATATGTCATGTCGGGGGGTCCAGGTCAATGCATGAGATGCAGCTCCGTCATCTCGGCCCACTCCCCAAGTCTGGCGGCCTATCTTGAGCACCGCAGGGCTTCTCTGGGCAGCCTCATCGGGGGGTTGGCAAGAGGCGGTGTCGACGCCGGAGGGTCGAGCCCCCTTCCCCGCCATCATCAATGCAAAGGCCGATCACCGGGGTGGGGTGTGCGACTGATAATACTCGTAGGTATGGATACGGAGTATTGATGATTGATATGTGATGCATATTATACGTGTCCATTCTACGGAGCTTTCTCACGCTGGTCCCACAGCCCTAATACGTCTCCTCATGGTTGACATTATGGGTTTTCCTCCAACAGCGAGTTGTTATCCAGTTCTAGGTGTTGGTCCGGTCACATTTTTTTTGTCCTCCCTCAATTGATGAATGCCTCGCGATATGTAGATCTCGCACATTCTGAATTTCGTATGTAACCCAGAAACAATCTTCATCTAGGCCATCTCATCACTCATGACTACGCTTATCGAGCAGACGGTCCTTGGCAAACAAGGAGGAATTCGTCGACAACATTCAGACTCCTAGACTTGCGCACAAACATTCCGTGGCATCTTAGTATAAAGATCTCATCCCCCTCAGTTCACGCCAAGCGGCATCTCAGGGTTCTCTTTAAGCCCCAGAGGCATTGTTCCGGTGGTTACAAGTATTATCTGGGATAGTATGAAAAGAGCAAGAGGCCTGGACAATCAAATGCTGTGCTAATATTTTTATACGGCATGAACATCTCCCCAGCCAACATAGTCAACTATTGTCGCCATCAGAGCGAGCCTCTGCTGGAAACTGCCACAGATATGGGCCTCTCTAGGATGCATCCAGCTGCCGAAATACATGTCCGGCGAAAATCAAGAGTACTCCGGAATGTATAGGCTGTGCATTGTGAGGCCACACCAAAATCCATGAGAGATATGCCTGAATTGAGCTGGATGTATCGGCATCGTTACCCTATTCACCAACCATGTTCACATCAAACCTGTCCCTTTGTTGTATCTCAAGAAGCCCCCCTGGTAGCTGGAGGTAGGATGGAGCGTCAACAATATGTTTGTGAGCATATATGTATTTTGACATGCTGACGCAAAATCCCCATGCGGATGTGAACGGAGAGTGCTCGGAGCCTAATAGTGCGACGGAACAATGTTCGGTATGCCCAACAACAGAATTTGAGAGGATCAGATCCCGCTGTTGGGTCAGGGTCGCCTTCGTGTATGTGGAAGCTCCAAATAATTTTGGTTGCCGCGATTCTTGAGATGCGGTTGGTGCCGTCAGGGCTGCACGGGATGGTTGGTGAGACAGAACGACCAAACAGGGGATTCAGGCGTCGAGAGACACTCGTCGATGAGATAATTCAGAGCCAGAAAGGCCCAAATAGCCCTCTCCATGTTCATCCCGGGCAGCTGATCCAAATCGTCGACACATCATGGCGGTCAACGGTCATGGGCCTAACCCTCGCATAGCCATTGACTCTTCATTCTCCCTCTCTTACGGCCAAAGCTCCATCACTTTCCACGAAGCCACACCCTCCGCCTCGACTAAGCTGTAGTTCCACCGGCGTGCCCTCTCCGGATCCGTCAAGTCCACCCGGTCCACCTCCTCGGGCACTACTATGATGACACGGAAGTTGCGCCTCGCAACCTCGTCCTCGACATCCTCGACCTTCTGGCCCATCACATACCCCTCGCCCTCCCCCGGTGTCTCGCTCACTGGCGTCCCCGGCGGTGGGTTGCGGAACGTGCCCCTCATGAGCGGACTCAGGTTGCCAAAGTGCGCCGTCAGCTCGCGCGACCAGCTCCAGGGGCCAGCCTCATCATGACCCCGGCGGCGCATGTACTTTGCCAGGGCGTCACGTACTGGCGCAGCGGCGTGGCTGTCGACGTCCGGACCGATGATGTACGTGTGGCCGCGCAGGCGCCACTGGGTGCGCGCCTTGGGCATCCAGAAGACGGCCTCGACGGGTCCGCCGCGGCGGGATTGGGGTCCTTCATTTGGTCCGTCTCCTTTTCCTCCAGCGGCTGCACCGTGGAAGAGCTCCGGGATCTTCTCCATGCGGGCGTCGGTGGTGATTGTGGGCAGGTCGGTCTCATAGGCGCCGACGGGGTTAAGCTCGGCGGGATTCTTGGGGTTGACTGGCAGGTTGGACCACATGCCGCGGAAGATGACGGTACGGGCGCGTGGGAGGATGCTTGCCTCCGATTCAGAAGATGATGTAGATGGGTGCAGAGTGCCGAGGACGAAGCTTGGCTCGGCCATGTCCTCGATGTGGGAGACGAAGGCGTCGCGCCAGGGGGCAGCGACAGGATTAGATGTGGGCATTGTGGTACGGAGGTGTCCTGCAAAGGATCTAGTGCGTTGTGCGGCAACAATAGAGGCCTTCATGGGATGCAGGGTCGAGAGTGGTTGAGTGGCAGGTGATGAAGGATTGGAGATGGAAGCTGGTGATGGCTGAGAGATGCCCCACTGAGAGAGTTGAAGCCCTCGACGCTGATGATGCATAATGTGACGGACACCACATAGCCCCGAACACAATGAGCCCAGACTAAAATAAGATCGATATGATGGTGGGAATATATTTGTTGTCTAGATAGCTATAAATGAATGCCTAAGCATCCAATTGCATCACGCCTGTGGTATCATGGAAGAGTTGGTGCAATAGACTATTACCCTAGAGCCAGACACGGCCGGGACAAACTATTGTGGACGATATCGGTTTATTAACCAATTATGGTCGGACTATTGACCAGAAGTCGGGTATGCAGTCGCGTAAGTTGGCCACTAACGGTTGCAGGTGGCCCAGCCTGAACTCTAAATCAGTGCTTGGGCGCGTCTGGAATGTTATAAATCACACAGGATGATCTTTTTTCTTCTTTGGGATTGAGGACTCGGCGACTCGGAAGAGACGGTAGACACGGGATTGTAAGACATCCGGACGCGTACTCGTAATGGATGCGACAGCTTGGGGGTTCGAAGGACTTCTTGGGGTGAAGTGCGGTTGCCGATATTAGCACATTGGTCTTAGGTGAGATGTACGGAGTACTATCGTGGGAATCATCCAGTCGGCTCTGCACAGAGTCATTTGGGGCTGGAATAGCAGAGCAGCCTGGACTGGTCCATCTGGTGGCAGGGCTGTTATAGTGGGTGTCTAGGGGCGGTTAGTGGTGTCTACGAGCAGTTAGTGGTCTCTGGTGGTTCATCCAATCCTTCCAGGTTGGTAGGTTGGTGCCCGGCTGCTACTGCCTTTTAGTTCTGCTGCTGGCGGTTGCCGGCTGGCCGGGGTTTTCCCCTCGTCCCTCTGGCTCTCGCTCGCACTTCTCTTCTCTCTCTTTCCTCAAACCCGCTCTTATTCCCATTTCCACCCCGAGCTCTTGATCCTTCAATCGGAGCCGCCAGAAAGACGCCGGCCGTCGTGCAAGTCCCCTCGTCTTATAACTCTTATTCCCAGCTACTATTTAATCTCCGTCTCCGGCGGCCCAGCAAATCCCGCCCGGCCCGCTGCAAGGCTTCGCCTCCTCCGGCTCTGTAACCGCTGTTATTCCCGGTCAAGGAGATCGGCGTACCCTCGCAACAACCGGCCCCGTCGCTGGAAATTAGGAGTTGTTGTCTTACTTCTCGGCAATTCCAGTTCCTTAATTGGATGGATCTCAATCGTCAATACCATCAACACCCTCCCCAGAGTCACCCGAACCGCCACCATCCGCTGCCGCAACCGCAGCAGCAACCACAGCAGCAACCACAGCACCAGCAGCTGCATCCCCAGCACCATCATGGACTGCCATTTGGCACCCCGGGCTCTGCAGCCCTGACTCCCAGCTCCGTGTCTACGGGTGGTTCCTTTCCCTCGCCGCCCTACCAGCCCCATCGCGGCCTGTCCCATCCCGGGGCTCGGCCTGCCTACTCGGACTCTGCAGGGGACTCCCAGCATGATGACGACGATGCCGCCAGTGGCCATGCGCCCCCCAAGAAGAAGCAGAAGCGCAACAAGCCCACCCTTTCCTGCCAGGAGTGCGTTGAGAGGAAGACAAAGGTAAGCCAAGCCGCTGCTGTTGAAGTTCTATGCCTTGTGCACCTCTGCGTAGTCCTTTAGATGCTCCGAGTTCGCCGGTGTTCATAAGTTCGTAAACTCTGGCCCAGTTCTTTATATGTTGGCACTGTTCGATGGGGCCTTGCTTGGTTACGGAAAGGGATTATATTAGATGTTCTGCTGCTACAATGGAGACCAACCCGCTAACAGCCAACCTATAGTGTGACCGAGGGAGACCGCATTGCCTTGCGTGTAAGTTGTGGGAGCCTCCGATGCCACTACTATATGCTGAGTAGTACATAGGCATAAAGCGGCAGACTGAGTGCAGATATGCCCATGTTGCGAACCTTCTCGAGTATGAATGCCCGAGCGCTGTCCCATCCCTGGCTAACCAAACACCCCAGGGAGACCTCGCGATCTGTGACGAATGGCCGCCGTATGACCAAGCCGCCCAAGAAGAAGCCGGGGGCCAGTGGCCCTTCCACCATCCCCAACATCGCCGACAGAGGCGCCGAGCAAGACACCTCCTCGCGAGGTGCCGTGGCGCTCTCCATTGGTCTCCTGTCCAATGTACCCTACTCTATTCCCAAGGCCAGCAACGTCTTTGGCATTGGCTCCGAGCACCCCTTTGCTAACTACTGGACCTGTTCTGGAGGGTTGCCTGAGGTTGTTTCTGTGCTACCAGAGAAGATCCAGGCCGACATACTCATCAACACCTACTTTGAATGTGTCGACCCGGTCTACCCCATGATGCACCGCCAGACCTTCTATGCCGACTATGAGCACTTCTGGCAGCTCTCGACCAAGGAGAAGTACGAGGTTGATGCTGCCTTCATTGCCCTCATTTTTGTCATGCTTGCCTTGGGAACCCAGTTCGTCACGTCGACTTCGCCGCCCGAGCGCAAGCAGACGGCCGAGTTCTATGCTTCGGCGAGCAACCAGGCCCTGCGCATGTTTTCGTACCTAAGTTCTGCATCCATCCGATCGGTCCAGTCCATGGTGCTCATGACGTATTTCCTCATAAATGATAACCACGCCTCGGATGGATGGGCTTTTGCGGGCATTCTGATGCGCCAGGCGTATGCCATGGGTCTCCATCGAGATCCGAACATCGGTATGGCCTACTTTGAATCTTTTCTCTGTCAACTAGATGGCTAACCACTGAGTAGTGACGCCCAATGCAAACCCATTTGAAAAGCAGCAGAGGCGCAAGGTCTGGCAGGCCGTTCTGCTGCAGGACACCTTCCTCACTGTCCTCCTCTCCTTGCCACCGTCGGCGACGCACACGGATGTGTCAGTTGATGATCTTCTCGACGACGGCTCGTCCATTGCCAGTAGCGACCCGACGGATACGGCGTACATTCGCGCGTCATGGACGCTGGCCAACCTGGTCCAGGAGACTATATGCTCGCCGCGGTCGCTAGACCTACCTATCTGCGCGACGGCAAGGCACAAGTCCAAGCTCGTGGCCGACTTCCGCGCAGTCTACCGCTCGTTCCCCGACGTCTTCCGCTCGTGGCATCCGGACAGCCTGACGGCCATGGCCAAGACTAACAAGCGTGTCGTGCGCCAGACGCTCTTCTTAACGAGCAACTACTTCCACAACCTGATGCTGGTCCACGCCTCCGAGAGCCCGGACGTGCCCGTCAACATCCGCGGCACGCTCGAGGCGGCCCACGACGCCATCACCTCTTTCTTCATGCTTTTCGCCCTCCTCGAGTCCGAGGCCCGTGTCTGGTGGGTGTTCAACCACCGTGCGTTCCTCGAGGCGCTGTGCATGGGGAATGCGCTGCGTGAGGCGACGCGCGACAGCGGCGGGGAGGAGGCCTTGACCCGTGATCCGCTCCTTGTGCGGGCCAAGTCGGATATAGGTACGTTCTCGCAAAGCACTGGGGCGTTGGGGCTCAACGTCCCATCTGACGTTTATAAGAATCTGGCTAACCCGGGGTACAGCTAAAATGATTCAGATCATGCAAGTCATGGGAGAGGAGTCGGATGTTGCGCGGACGCGGGTGCATATCCTCGGGGAATTTCTAACATGAGGTTGGTAAGTTGTATACAGTGTTCTCTGGCAAGCCTGGCTCGAAGAATGTACCCAAGGTTGGATATACGAACGTGGAGTCATGTACAAAAGTCTATCGGTCTAACACCTTCATTTTGGTCCCCCTGCTTCAAACCATGTGATACCAGACAGCCAAAGGTGGTATTTTTTTCCCTTAGAGGACAATAGGTACGTATTACAATACATAACTGAACGGCAAGCGTTAAAGAGAGCTTCTGGTGAAGCTAAGAGGGATCTCGACACCCGATCTTACACAGGTGCCTTATGTAAAAATCAATTTCAAGCCTTTGTATCCGTAGGTGCAAGGTCAATCATGTCGACGGGCTTCCTACAGGTAAACTCTCATTGGCTCATGGCCGCGATCGCGGGCTGCCTGCCATTGTCAAACTGGAAGCAACCGGGGGCAGTTCTTTTCCCCATCTAACTTAGTATCCGTACATACAAGGATGTCGCTGGCGGCGTGACGCAGAGTCGCAGGCTGACAACCGTGTCCTCAACTGTTCATCCAGACCCAGGACTAATGATGCACTGGCTGGGCTGGATCGCAATAGGCGGCATCGTTTGATTCGAACGATTGCTTCTTTTTTTTTCCCGTCTCATTTTCTCTTCTTTTGCAAGAAGGCCATGCCCCTATAGCCGTTGTTCCAGGGGGCATATCAAGCTTGCGAGGTTGAAACTGCTCAGCCTCAATCGACAACTGACACCGTGTACACGCGGCTCCTACCCTTCCAGGCAGTGCCTTTTCAACCTGGGCACCCCTCACGTCGTCATCACCTGTTGTTGCTCCCGCCTTTTATTACCAAGCTTGAGGGTCTCGCCACGACATCTGGCCGTGGCAGCCTGAGAATTCGGCAACTTGACAGCCTAATACTTCCTCTCACAATGCGTGGCCTCGCGTCGGTCTCCGCGGCGGCCGTGTTACTGTCTGTGTCAGCCATGGGCCAGACCCATCACGAGCCAAGTGAGTCGTTACCTAACTTGAATGAGTCCATTGCGGAGCGCTGACCCAGTCGAAGCATTCGACAAATCCATTGCCTTGATCACCCTCAACACCCAGGTGGCGCCCGCAGTGGTGCACCCCCTTGTGCGTCTCCCCATCGCTGAAAGACTCGCGTACAATTAGGTACTCACACTCGATTCCACAATGTAGACTCTGCGCCTCGATGTGCGGGATTCGGATCATTCGTGTGACCCAGACAAAATCGCCATCTACGGCGAGCCCCTCCCGTTACAGTCCGCCGGTCGTGGCCAAGGTCCTCTCCAGTTAAGCGATGGCACCGTTGTCTCGGCCCAATGGGCTTTCCTGTGCCATTCTACCAATTCCCGAAATGCCGCCCCCGGACTCATCCTGGATTTCAAAATCACCGCTCGAAACGGCGAGCCCCTACTCCACGAGACCGGCTTCATTGCCCACCTCCGGCAGAAGGACTGGGTCGAACTCATCTCCTTCAGCAGCCATGATGCTGCTAACGATGTGGAAGTCGTGTATTTCAAGACAGACGAGAGCAGGCTCTTCTCTGACGACTTTCACGTCGTCTCAGATGGAGTCTCAAAGGAGATTGAGGACATTTATTGGTTTTGGCAACAATCAACCCTGGGATCCGAGAAGACGGTTCCTAATCCCGACCAGCCAGCCGACGAGTCACCTGTCGCCTCTGTGACCGAAGATGTGGAGGAGACGGCGGATCATCTGGACGACGGGATAATGGCCAAAAAGTTCCAATGGCAACGTATTGGCGAGATCAGCCAAGATGTCACACCCGAGGACCACGACCAGAATCCGGAAGAGGCCACTTCGGAAACATCAAGTCTGCCTCAAGAAGACGAATCAGCCCAAGAGAGTCAAGGGGATCAGGACTTGCATTTCAAGCTTCTCCCCAACCCTTCCAGGAACAGAAAGATGAAGCCGCTCACATCAACCATCAAACCCCCGTCACCCCCTCTATCCGTTACCTCGACTCCCACGCCGACAGCGCGGCACCTACCCTCACTTGTAAGTCCCTACGATTGACAAATACGTAGGCTTGACCTCCTGCTTACCATCCCGCAGTCTCCACCCGACCAAGACCTAGTCATGACACTCACCATTGCGGCCGCGGCCTTCTCACTCTTCTCCATCATAGGCATCATTGCCGGCACCCGCCGCCTAGCCCCCCACATCCAACGCCGCCCCCGCCAGCGTGAGACCCGCGAGGAGCGTCTCGCCCGTGTCGCCGAGCGCAGGAGGGCAGTCGCGAACTTCTTCCGCTGTATCTTCTGCGGCCTCTTTGGCCACGACGAGAAAATGGACGGACGGGCCCCCCAGGGCAGGGATCTCAGGGGCAGTGTCGCAGGTGGGAGACGAGGGCAGGAGTCGGATGATACGACTATGGAGCAGGAGCTTGCAGGGTTGAGGAACGCGGCCGACATGGTGAGCAACCTGATCGCGGCGGAGGAGGGGCGGAACAACCAGGTTCTCCAGCAGCACTGGCAGCAGCAACAACAACAGCAACTCCAAGAGGAGCGCCGGCCAGAGCCACCAACGGTCCCGGACCCTATCCGCGCGGCGTACCCGGGCTATCACCCTGGAGAATCGCAGCCTCCGTCATACGAGAATGACACTGTCGATGCGAGCATGGTGGCAGACGGGTTCCGGTACACCCCTGGGGGGGTAGAGCATCCTCCCAGCAGCAATAACTCCGCGGAGAGTGGTGGCTGGGTCCAGGGGACCAGCAACAGTGACAGGCTGGGCTACGGAAATAAGGACTAATCTGTATGAGGCGACAGAGAAGAGTTTGGCGTTTTGGGTTTTTCATTCTAGGAACCATGCGGAAAAGGTAACGCATCTGGATATCCCTAATAGCGAACTCTCCCGAGTTCATCATGTTAGCGTTGTATAAAAAAATCACCATAAAAAAAACATCAAAATGGATGGCATATAATACATCAGCCACATGAGGCCGTGCCACCGCATATTCTAACCAGGCAATATCTACGCCGAATGCTCACTCATCTTGACCCAAATATAAATTCTCGAAAGTTCCCCCCTATTCTCCGCACGCCTTCCTCTAGGTCCCAGCCCTTCATCTCACATACCAGCCGGTACATCTCCTCCAGCGCCGCATCCATGTCCTCGCCCGCGGTGTGCAGGTCGCTCTCCACCAGGATCCGGTCATCCGGCACCTGGGCCACGACATCGGCCAGCTTCTTCCGCCCGCCCTCGGTGCCTAGGTTTACAGCTGGGGAGAAGGAGAAGAATATGGCCGCGGGCGTCGAGCGGTTCAGCCACTGGTGGAGGACCTCAACGCTACCAGTAAAAGAATGGAGGCATATCCGTGGAGGAAACGGCTTGCCTCCCACAGCAGATGTGGGGTCCTCCTCGGGCTCAGACTCGGACTCAGCGCCGGGTGCTGCCAAACGCTGCTGCCGCCGTGAGACAACCTCACGCTCGTGGCCCTTCCAGCACGCCGCGACGGTGTTGTACAGGATCCCGTGGGCCTGGACCCCGTGGATGCTGACGGGCCTGCCCATCTCCCCGGCGAGGCGTAGCTGCGCTGTCAGGATGGCCTGCTGGTGCTGAGGGCGGACGCGGTGGGGGCTGAGCATCCTACCCTCTCGGCCGCCGGGAGTGAGGGCGCCGTCACGGGAGGCGGCGTCGGCAGAGTCCCACTGGCGAGGGAGGCGGAAGGCCTTGTCGAGGCCAATCTCGCCGACGAGTGCGTTGGGGTAGGAGGAGAGGAGGGAGCGGGTGGATGAGAGGAGAGAGGAGAGAGGGGTGGGTGTCGGGAGGGAGGAGAGGAACGCCTGGTCGTCGGGGCCAGGGGAGGGGGCGAGAACGGCAGCATAATGTGCGCTCTTAGCCTGGGACTCGCCATGGTCGTCCCGAGTTTGGTAGGTTGGGTTGGGGGATGAGTCGTCGTAGAGCTGGTGGGAGAACCAGGGATGCCATCCAAACGAGGGGATAACAGCGCAGGACGGATCCTCGGCTGGGAAGCTGGGGTCACGGACGGGCAGGCGGTTAGCGACGTCGGAGACAAGATGCTGGTCCTGGGAGCGGGTGGCCATGATGGCCAGGGCACGGGATCGCATGGCGGGAATGGAGGCTATGGATGCCATGGTGTCAGTGGGATGGCAGTGGGCGTCAAAGGCGCCCAGGTGCCAGGGGAATGGCTCCGATTGACTTTGCCCATCGCTGTGGCTCCTTTGGGATGGCCGGTCTGGTTGATGGCCCTGGCACATTGTATTCGTCCCAGCCTTGGTGAGCTATTAAGCTGGATACAAGGTGCCTATAGCTCGATAGAGTGAGAGCTTCAAGAGTCGGTGGTGGCCAATGATGTCAGTGAGACGGAGGCGGAGCTTGTGTGGAGAAGCCCCGAAGTCCGGGAAGGTACGGATACCGCTCGTTGCACCTACCAGGGAGGCCAACTTCTCGAGTCTTGACTGCCTGAGTTGACAATTAGAACCCCATATATAATCGGGAAGGCACAAGGGGAATCCTTCCCGGGTTGAAGTGGCTTGGGGACATATGAAGTACCTTATGGAATGGCCAGTTCCGCCACCCCGAGGTGCTGTTGCTCTTCTCCCTTGAACCAGGCAAGGTACTCTCACTCACTCGCCCATCATGATGAACCGGCCAAAAACCTCCCCAAGGACAACTTCCGGCATCGTCGCGTTGCTATAGCGTTATCTCCGACCCGGAGGTGCAAGAATGAAGTAGGCACTACTTGATTCCTGTATTCGACCAATATTTGCCCCGTTCCGGAACTTTTCCAGCGTCGAGACAGTACCGTGAGTGTCTCCGAAGGCTGATGGATGGAGGGATGGTTCTCCGACTTCCGTCACCCACACCAACCTGAAGCAAGCCACCCTCCTGCAACATCCTCCCACCCTCCATGATTATCACACTTCGTGGTACGTAGCATGTGCCTCTCAGTCGCATCTCCTGATAAAGGGATCTAGGCTTCCCCACCCTGCCTCACATCGCTCCTCAGATATCCTCACACCTAACCCAGTCCATCACTCGTTCCCATCACCCGTTCCCATCACGCCATCCATCATCCACCGTTGGAGCCGGCGGAGCATCGTAGCTAGAGACGCCATCATGGGCATTTCTTGATCGACTGCCGCCACAGGAAACCAGAGAATTGAGAAGCAATGGCCGTTTTCAACCCCGTCCACGCCCTCATCATCCCCTCCCTCTGCGTCGTCACCGTGCCGCTCGCCATCCTCGCCGGCATCACCACCACCCTCGCCTTCTGCGTCCTCATCATCCGTGTCCTACTCATCTACCTCGACATCGCTCTCTCCATTGTTCCGCAGTCCCTGTCCGGCCTCACCTCGCGCATCCTCCTCAAACCCGTCGAGACCCCTCCCATCCCTGCTCCCAAGCTCGCGTCGCCCTCGCCCCTGCGGCGGCAGTACCCGAGCAACCACCACCGCCGCCGCCGCAGCTCCGCTAGCGTCCTCTCAGGCTCCACCTCGTCCATCAGCGAGCGCGGCCTGGGCCTCATCCCCAGCGTCGGGCCCGACCGCGACTTTGAGGGCATCGGGGGCTGGAGAGTCGGCGGCACCGAGGACGACGAGCTGTGGACCTCGGTGAGCCCGCGTCTAGACATACCGACCCGGCACCATCATCACCACCACCGCACGCCGTCCGGCCCCACCACGCCGGGTGACGGCGGATATCTCATGATGAAGGGCCGCACGCGCAGCCCCGCCGACCGGGGAGCCCATGTCAGGACGTCTACGTCGCCCAACAGCTCCAGGGCGAGGACCCCGACCGGGCCCAAGGTCGCGTTTACGGGCATGGGCATCAGTCAGGCTGATGGGTACTTTGCGTTGAGCAGGAACACGTCTCCCAAAGCAACCAAGAGGCACTAGGGATTCGGTTCGGCTCCGTGCTTTGCTGGAGCTCTAATGAAGTCATGTGTTATGAGACCTTGCTTTTTATGTATATGTAAACGATGAAATCACGAAATTAGCGATAGCGGGGAAAAAACAGTTGTCGCATTTGTAGAATTCATTCGTTGAGCTCTCCGCTCGTATATACTGTGCCAGCCAAGTCGTTCATGCGTCTCATGGTATCATGTCCAACTCCCGAAACGCCATCAAGTGTCGAGCCACCTAAGTAAGCCAAGTAAAGTTCCCAAATTTCTCCAAGTTCCCATCCCCCGCTGCTTGGCGCTCACAGCGTCGACCAGAAGTAGTTGGCGTAAAAGTACCGCGAGAACTTCTTGTCCATGTTGACCACATGCACGTCGCCCTTGCGATCATTCCTCACCACCGCCCGGCTCCACTCCCCGTCGCGCTCATCCCGCTCAATGTCGATCCCCAGGCTGCGGTACACCTTGAGCCGCAGCAGCACCTCGTCGTCCACGGCATCCCGCCGGCGCGCCGCCTCGTCGCCCTCGACGCCCTGCAGCTCCAGCTCCTGCAGCCGGGCGTTCAGGTCCGCCGCCTGCTGCGCCAGGCGCTCGGCCTCGACCTCGGCATCGGTGGCAGCCTTTGCGGTGCGGAACTTCTGTGTGTCGAGGCGTGCGATCCTCGAGGCGTGGTCGGCGGCCGAGTGCGACGCGACGAGGTCGTCGTGCTGCGAGGAGAGGGTGTTGAGCTGCCGCGATAGCTTCCGCAGCGCGCTCTCGGATTCGCGGATGCGCAGGTCGCGGGCCTGCTGGAGTGTTGAGAGGGATTCGGTGACGCGTGTAACGGCCTGCTTGTCCGGGCCGATGTTGAAGTTGTTGATGGTATGATGGATGAGCTGCGAGCGCCGACACGTTAGAGAAAGGTGTGAGAGGATTGGGAGGCGGGACAAAGCTTACCGTGGCGGGCTCCTCTGAAAGCAACATTTTGGACTGTATGCAATGCGTGTTTTCGGTATTTCATGTATGACCAAAGCAGAAGCAATTGTCTGTCGGGTGCAGAAGCAAGTGCAGCGAATCGTCAGTTGGGAGAGTTGGTGTGGGAGAGTTTGACAGACCAAAACAGACCCACGTCGACCGGGAGATGCATGAGTTGGGTGGGTCCCCATCGGCTTTTGACGTGGGCAGCCAGAAAGGGGACCTGCAAAGCCACAAGTCTACACAAAAGGACTTGAATATTATTCACACGATTTCCACAGAAAATAGTCCTGATTTTATTGTTACAAGAAATATTTAGCAAAGAACATCTAAGATATTCCATACCTAGCATCTCCAACGTTTGCTGCGGGCACCAGCCATCCGTTTGCCGAGGTTTCGCCGCTTGGGTACCGCGTCATTCCACGCCACAACTCCTGCCTCAACGGCGTCACAGCAGGTGCATCAGCCACATGACGACCCGGCCCGCTCAACTTCCACCTCCGATTCCCACAATCAACCTCCAAACGACCTCCCACATACTCTACCCAAAGCGACCCTTGTGTTTCCTCCCTCGTTTTTATTTCTAGGTTACTCTCTCCTACGCACATCGCCCTTAGCCCGTCAACACCGCCCAAGATGGTCACAGAACTACCATGTGAGCTCCCCGCCCTCTACAACCGAGGACAGCCACCAGCTAACCCAGCTCTCTCAGACGCCCTCGACGCGGAGACGTACGTTTGCCAACAACTCCTCAGCATGGCACATCCCTAATACTTGTACAGTCCGCTTAACCCCTCCGAGCTTGACGTCCTCCGCGCCCAGTACGAAAAGGAAGGCGACATGGTTGGCGTCCAGACCAAATTCAACTACGCCTGGGTACCTATCCTCCCTCCCCTCGCTTCTAGACATACATTTGCTAATACGCACCCCTCCTGGTAAACAGGGCCTCGTCAAGTCTAGCAACCGCCACGAGCAACAACTCGGCGTCCGCCTCCTCTCCGAGATCTTCCGCCTGTCCCCCGAGCGCCGCCGCGAGTGCCTCTACTACCTCGCCCTCGGCAACTACAAGCTCGGCAGCTACGCCGACGCCCGACGCTACAACGACCTCCTCCTCGACCGCGAGCCCTCCAACCTCCAGGCCGCTAACCTGCGCCAGCTCATTGACGACAAGGTCGCCAAGGAGGGACTCATGGGGGTCGCCATCCTCAGTGGCATTGGCATCGCCGCCGGCGTCGTCGGCGCCTTCCTCATGAAGAATGCCCGGAGGAGGTGATCGTCTACCTTTCTTTTTGCCCAGGGAGCATCTTTCTTTCCTTCTAAGTGTTAGGCGGCGTAAACACGAGCTAGAAGGTGTACATAATCAGGGTGTCGTAGCTGGTCGCCGGACCCGCAAGAGGCGTGGTACAAACGAAACGAAGAGCATAAGGTGCTTGGTTTTTAGGGTGCTGTGTATTATTATACGGGGACAAGGTGCTTGGTAATGGATACTCTTGTCAGCTCTGCAGCATATATTTCGCCCCGTCAACGAATCGCGAGATCGGCCGGTTACCGGCTGAGAGACTGCCTAGAGTAGGGACCATGGAAATATAGAGACGCATGTCAACCTTCACAGACTAGGAGTTACGTAGCCAAATACGGTAAACAACAATGAAATCAAGCTAGCTAAGAAATACGCAAACGAGCCTAGACATCTGGGTGTCGAGACGCACAACCTGTCCCAACTACGCAGCTAAAATACAAGTTTTGATGTTCACAGTCCACCATCGCCAAACGATCCGCCTGCCTCTGTCTGCTCCGTCTCCGTAGCACATTCCGCAGAATAACGAGGTAAAGGTGTCGTCAGCCAATGCTTCTCCATGTTGTTAGATTAAGAGGGAAAAAAAGGAAACCATGTATATGAGAGAGTGTGTGTGTTCAACACGTCTTTGTAGGCGACGAAACCTCGTGCCAGGTTGACCTTCAATGAACCCCTTGTCGCCAGAAGCCCTAGCCGTTTGCTCTCCGAAGAAGCCCCTGGTGCAAACTGCAGTGAGGGCCAAAAGTGCTCGAATGTTCCAAGAATAGTGAAGCAAGTACCCTCCCCACGCGAGCACCCCCCTACAGGCATGCTGCATGCCCGACCCTTGCGAGTATCATTTTTCCCCAAGACACCGTTGTGCTTGCCATCCTTTGCGAGGCAAGACCGTCCCTCCGCCATGTGATTAGGAGAGACTTGCGATTAAAGAGGAAGAGGCGATGAAAAGAGGCAAAAGAAAAAAACAAGAATTGAAAGGAAGGAAGAGCGTCCAGCTGGTATTGTATAGGCATCATGGGTACTCAGACATTGATCGTGGAAAGGGAAGAATGCGGAACAAGGCAGGCTGAGATGGAACCGGTGACGCCTTATCGGAGGGAGAACCCCTTGCGCTTGCCCTCCTTCTCCAGCGGCCGTCCTTGCTCGATGCGCTGCTTCTTGTCCTCGAGCTCCATGCGCTGGCGCTCGAGCGTCTCCTTCATCTCCCGGTGACGAGCATAGAGCTCCTCTTCGGACTGCTTGAGCTTGCTCTCCTTCTCGGCCACCTTCTGCTGGAAGACCATCTTCATCTCGGCCTCCATCTTGGCAAGCTTTTGCTCGTGCAGAGCGCGCTCCTCCTCCTGCTTGACGGCAGGGTTGACCTCCTTGAAGACGCTGGGGTCTTGCGATACGCCCATGGCGATCAGCTTGTCGGTACGGTAGTTCTCGTACAGGAGGTTATTGGTGTGCTCCTTAAGCTCCTCCATGTGGGTGCGGATGAGCATCTGGCGGAGCTTGACGAAGTCGCAGTGCTCCTCGTTGTCGACCTCGATGATACCCCAAGGGTACTCACGGCCACGGACCTTGCGGCCGTCGGGAGTCTGGAGCTCATTCGTAGCTCCAACAACGGCGAAGGGAACCTTGGACATGATCTCGTTATTCTCCGCAATCGTCTCCTCGTCGTCAAGCTCATAGCGCGGGCCTTCGAAGATCTGGATGCCGTGATACTTAATATCGGACAGGATCTAGCTCACTCATTAGTATTCAGCATTACCCCTGATTACTTCACAGTACTCACCCTAGACTTGAAGCTTGTGATCTCCTCATCGGTAAGAGTATCCGACTTGGCAATGACAGGGATCAGGTTGACCTTGGTGTGAAGGCGGCGCATGACCTCAATGTCCAGAGGCTTGAGGGAGTGCCCGGTGGGCTGGATGAAGAAGACACAGGCGTGGATGCGGTTGTCAACAATGTTCATGCGGTTAACCTTGTTCTCGGCGTCGAGGTAGGCATCGAAGCGCTGCTCAATGTTGTCGACAATAGGACGCCACGACTCGTCGTTGTTGACAAAGTCACCGAATCCGGGAGTGTCAACAACGGTCAGGCGAAGGCGCACACCAGCCTCCTCAATGTCTGCGCTGATGGACTGAATGGTAACGGTCTTGGGAATGATGTCGAGGCTGGGGCCCTTGCGCTCCTTGGGGGGGTACAGAGAGGTGTTGAAGAGGGTGTTGACCAGAGTAGACTTGCCAAGGCCAGATTCACCGACAACCATAACGTTGAAGTTGAATCCCTTGCGCACACTCTTCCGGTGCCACTGGTTGGGCAGGTTGGCGAAACCAACGTAGCCAGTCAGCTTCCTGCGAACAATATTCTGCTCCGCAGCTGCAAGAGAGGTCTGAGGGGGGGCGAGGCCGCTGATGTCGGTCACGGGGACGCCCTGAACAGACTCCATGATGTCGTCTCCCCTAGTAGGCGAGGTGGGTGCCACAGCGGGCGGGGCGTCGGAAGCTATGCAAAAACCTAGTTAGCATAAATCATCGCCACAATTAAGAACAAACAATGCGTAGGTAGATGAGGCCAGAGGCAGAGGAAGGCCCGGACAATTTTTCTCCCAGCTGTCTTTTCTGTGGTTGTCATAGCCCGTCCCGTACTAAGTCTCCGTAGCTTGACGCGTCTCCGGTTGTATCGTTTCCTCGAGTTGTGCCGGAGTCTCTTCTGGCGCAGGATGATCCTCTTCATAGAATATTGGCTCGACGGGTTGCATATCCAGAGACCGCTTTACGTCGGGTATTCTCCGATAGCGACGAACTGTCGATAGGGACTCATAGCTTGGTGGGGAGCCCACTGTATTCTCCGGACTCGCGGCCAAGCTACTCCAGCGTCGGTCAGGCATGATATGGTACCCGGAAGCGGCCGATTCAGCGGGAGTAGCTCTCTTGTCGCAGTGAACACTGCGTGCGCGAGCCCTAACATGATTGACGAGGTTGTTCATGGCCGAGTCCAATAGGTGACGGGTTCGGGGGACCCGTAGAACCCCTCTGCGAGGAGAAATGCTTTGGGAGACCAAAAAGCGCAGACCCAAGAAAGAGTAGATGCCGTTGAACGAATGTCGCCGTATCGTGAGACTGGTAGTGGGGGAGGAGAAAAGGGAGGATATCGTGCTCGCAATCTTGGGTTGGGTGGTCCTCGGGCTCGTGGTTTGATCGTTCTTGCCTTTGCCTCTGCCTGTGTCTCCTATGTGACACCATCCACGTGGCTGAGATAATACAAGAAAGAGTTATCTTACCCATATCGATGTGAAAAGAGCGGTCGGCCGGTCTGAAAGACGAAAAGTCGTAGGAAGGTGCGAGATCTTCAAGGTTGAGGTGGTCAGCCACGTTGCTTGGGAGCTTGTCAGGAGAGGTAGGTGCGATGGTGTCGGGAGAGCTGCGACCCAACGGGACAGCTCAGGGGGCTGGCAAGCGGTCAAGAACAACCAAGGCCCAAGCGCGCAGTGGTTGGAAGCAGGAACCACCGGTCAAAAAAAGATGTGCTCTATTCGTACAGGGTACACAATGCATAGAGGGAATTGGGGAAGGCATGTCATCGAACAGCGCCAGGAGACATACCAAGGGAGGGTCGGGACGCGTGTTAATGGCGTCTCCCGCAGATAATCGCAGAAAGCAGAATCGGCCAGGAATAAAGGGTCGACGACGACGATGAGCCGAAGGCTGGCGCGCAGAGTGCCGACGAAGAGGAAGTAGCAACGATGGGCAGGATGAAGGACGACGAGAAGAGAAAGTGAAAAGTGAGGCCAGGTGTGAAGGTCCAAAAGTTAGGGGCAGGAAAGGTCAGGCAAGGGTTGGGCCGGGCGAGACAGAGGCAGGGGAAGGGGAAATTTTGCCGGTAGGCCAGGAGAAGAAATTCTGAGGTGCTTGGGTGCTGGGTGGCAGCTTCGGGGTGCAAGCTCGAGGGGTACAACGGGCTGGCACACTACCAGAGGTCCGCTACAGGTGTCTCATCAGGTAACCTCCCAGTGAGCTGGTGTGCTGGCGGCCAAGCTAGGCCCCAAATCCCCAAGCAGAGCAAAAGGGGCTCGTGGCACGTTAGTCCCATTTAGGATTAGAGCTCAGGGGCCCATCGCTCTGGGGAGAATTAAGTTATTAACGGCAGAGCAGCGACGTCCCCAGCAATTGATTGGCCGCAGGCGCCTTGATCGCAATCAGAGACCCCGACAATTGTACAGCAGTGACAGCACTCAATCACTATGTGTCAACAAAGGAGTCAGTGGTCACAATCACTGGGAGATGAGCATGTTCGTGGACTGTTAGCTCGCCCTTCGTCCCGCCTAGAGACTGAGACCTGAACAACTCTGAAACCTACTCGTACAGTATCCGCAGTCTATGAAATACAGCACTTATTCGTACCCTCTCGACTCTATGCAGCTCCAGTAAACTCCCATCCCTAATACGAGAGAGGCATCGGTAGCTGCATCGACGACTGCTACTGATGAGACAGGCAGGCTCTCGGCACGTTGAGCTTCCAACCGCCAGCACCAGCAGCCGCCACAGCGCTGCACCGTCGAGGATGACGGGACGCTTGGGCCAGTTCCATAATGCACGAACCATCTCCTCCAAGCCCCTAAGCCCATTTAGGTAAAGCCTCTTTTTGGCGCGCGTCTTCTCCATCACGGGGCATCTGACAGTCGTTTGCTGGAGATTGGGTAGACAAGCCAACAGCTTCAAAGTGCAACCCACGGTCCAAAAGAAGCGTCCCTGCCAGTCGCTTCCAATGTCGAACCTCACATTGCATAGTACGAAGTATTACGTGGAGCTTCCCGTATTCGCCAATGATTCAACTCTGCTTGCATGACATGTCTAGCATAGCTCCATAGGACTAGCTTCCCGCCCCTCCGCTACTGCACAAATACGACGACATCTGCATTGTTGTAAGCTTGGGTGTCGCCCACACGAAAGCAGCTCGCATCAGCCCGTAGATGTCATTGGCGATGCTCAAAACAGGATTGGTCCGATATTGAGTTCGTTTACCCCGTACTTGGGTACAGAACTGTTCACCTGCGTGACATGACGCCCAACGCCTCCATGCAGAGCGGCTGCGTCAACGGCTACCCTAAGCCAAACTAACAATCAGTTGGATTTCCCCAACCACACCGGTAACCGTCGACACTTCTAAAACTGCTACGGGTCGCAGTCTCGTGACGGACAGACCCAGCGCCTATAGAGTCACTTTCTAATGGTAATCGAGTCTGGGCCTGGGATTTGGTCACCCTGGATCGGGTATTTAATACTACAGATACTTGCCCGGGTCTCAACTACGAGTATCTGTAGAGCGGGGTGGCACATACTGTAGATTCGAGAAACAGTCTAGTAATCATTCGAAGAACAAGTTTTATCAATCCAAGATGACCAGTATCCCATGAAGCCATTCCCCAGATGATATCGTACATGGTATACCTACACTTATCCTTGTTTTCTCCAACTAAACCTTATAGCCGAGCTTGTTGACTGGCAAAGAACTTCTTCGTCTCAGCACACCTCTCGCTCTTACAACTGGGGCACCGAATGCCCATCTGGTGCGAGCATGCCTGCCCACTGGCAAGATGCTTCTTCGCAATGTCTGCTAGCGCCTCGATGAACACAGGGCTGCCGTTCAGACTTTCCGCTCGCTTGACAGTGTCGGCGTGGCCTGACTCGCCAATGACCTCCAGGTCTAGCTCGTACAGCGTCTCAATGTGGTCCGAGGTGAAGGCAATGGGAATGAGCACGAGGTCTTTCTGACCCTTTGCAATGTACTCCTCGACAGTGGTGGCCGTCTGCGGCCCCAACCATGCCGAGGGACCGACCTGCGACTGCCAGCATAGCCTGTAAGGGTTGGAGAAGTTGAGGCGTTGCATCACGGCGTATACCGTTGCAGCAACCTCGGCAGGGTACGGGTCGCCACGGTTGACGACGGACATGGGAAGGCTGTGTGCCGAGAAGAGGAGCACAACGTCCTTGCGGCGCTCCTCCGGGTACTCTGCCAGCTTGGCCTCAATGTTCTGCGCAAATGCCTCCACGAGGCCTTGGTGAGCAGGCCACCGGTCGATAACGCTCCATGTGATGGATCCCTCGTCACCGTTGTTCTTGGACTCCAGTCGGTGCCTCCACCTCCACAGCTCGTTCAGACTGCTCCCTGTCGTCGAGCAAGAGTACTGAGGGTATTGTGTGAACGCGACAGCTCGTCCGCCCTTGCCGTTACCAAATCCATCCGCCAGCATCTGGCGGTATGTATCCTCTGTCAACGGGTCTGCGTAACGGAAAGCCACGTACGGCTTGTGCGGTGCAGTTTCGGGGGAGATTTTGTCTAGGATCTTGCACATTTCGGCATTCTGGTACTCGGACCACCTTCGAATTGGAGAGCCGCCACCAATGTCGCTGTACTGCTTCTGGATCTTTGGAGTTCTCCTCTTCGAAAGGAGGGGCCCAATGTAGGATTGGAGTCTCCCCAAGGGGATCAGATCGCCGTCTGACTGTGAATTGCATTAGTGATACTGTCTTGTGACTCCGCTCAGGGTTGGTGCCACGTACGAAGAGCCGGCTCAGGAAATCTCCGACCTCATCCGTGGTCGAAGGCCCGCCCATGTTGAGAAACACCATGGCAGTCGGCCCCTTGGATCCCGTCGCATCCTGAGTAACGGGAGGCGCCTGCACCTGCGTTGCGAGGCTCCTGGCCTGGATCACAAACTGAGATAGCGCAAAGTGAGGTGAAGCGCCTGTGCAGACACGCTTTGACAGCCGTGCCGGAATTCGATGCGCCATGATAAAAAGGGCGCCGACACGAGGTCTGACGGGGTCTTGAAGGTGGTAGGGAATTGGACTGCTGGTTTTTGGCCTTGCGGGAGAAAGCCTAAGGGTAGTAAGGATTACACACGTAAAGATCTCGCCTCAATGCGAGGTGTTCTTTCGATGATGCGTGCGGGTTGAAGGCCCGGAACCGTCTAGCTCCGAGCTGGACGATCGACCGCCTCCAGAGCTGGCCTCGGCATCGATATGGTACTTCTGGCAGTGTGGCAAACCGACCAAGAAGGAAGTACCTTTTCTGGATCACTCTGCTGCCAATCATCTGCTACAGGAATAATCCCGTCTCACGTGACCTCGCGACTGTCCTTCGTGATCCCTGTCCTAAGTGGGCGCGTCTGCCTGGAGCTGTCACGTTTCAAGAAGTGGACGAGCCCCCCGACATGAATCTCGGTTCTCAACAACCAGCTTTGAAAAAAATTAGATTGAGCAACTATGGCTGACGGGAATAACGACTGGAGGAAAAACGAGGACGATGAGGGTGACGAGGAAATCGATGAAACTGTAAGTCCAATGCCCTAGAGACCCCAAGTCCAGTCGACTGACAATAGGGTGCAGAGCTACAAGGCGCAGAAAGATGCCATTCTGCTGGCCGTTGAAGTGAGCGAGTCGATGTTGATGCCTCCACCGGCTTCCGACTCCAAGAAAGCAGACCGCGACACGCCGGTCCAAGCAGCATTGAAATGTGCCTACCATCTCATGGAACAGCGCATCATTTCCAACCCAAAGGACATGATGGGCATCTTATTATTCGGCACCGAGAACTCTAAATTTCATGACGACGGAAGTGGGAGGGGTGGCCTTGGCTACCCCCATTGCTACCTCTTCACGGACCTGGATGTCCCTGCTGCTGATGACGTTAGAGCACTCAAGGCTCTAGTCGAGGAGGGAGAGGACGAAGAGGACGTACTGAAGCCCACCAGCGAGACGGTATCCATGTCGAATGTGCTCTTTTGCGCCAACCAAATCTTTACCACCAAGGCGGCGAACTTTGGTAGCCGACGCCTGTTCATTGTCACAGACAATGATGACCCTCACGCATCGGATAAGGCGGCTAGGTCCGCTGCCGCGGTCCGAGCAAAGGACCTGTACGATCTGGGCGTCACAATTGATCTGTTTCCTATTACGCGTGGCGACAAGATCTTTCAGGTGGACAAGTTCTATGATGTGAGGCCCCCCTGCCCCCGCCCTTACCTAGTCAATCCGCTGACATGTTTAGGATATCATTTATCAAGACCCGGTTGGTGGAGAGGCCAATATGACCGAGGTTCGGTCGTCAAAATCTGGGGATGGCCTGTCCCTGCTGACCTCGCTCATTTCCAATATCAATTCTAAACAGGCGGCCAAACGAGCGTTGTTCTCGAACGTGCCGTTTGAAATTGCACCTGGTTTGAGGATATCAGTCAAGGGCTACAATGTCGTGCACCGGCAAACTCCTGCGCGGACATGTTACATCTGGCTCGACGGCGAGAAGGCGCAGATTGCCTCTGGCGAGACAACTAGAATTGCCGAAGACAGCGCCCGAACGGTGGAGAAGCAAGAAATCAAGAAGGCGTACAAGTTTGGCGGTGAATATGTCTACTTCACCCCAGAGGAGCAAAAGAAGCTCCGGGACTTTGGATCACCCATCATTCGCATCATTGGTTTCAAGCCGCGCAGTGCCCTGCCCATGTGGGCTAGCGTCAAGAAGAGTACCTTCATCTTCCCCAGCGAAGAGGATTACGTTGGGTCTACCCGGGTATACACGGCGCTTTGGCAGAAGCTTCTCCGAGACGAAAAGATGGGGATTGCTTGGTGTGTTACTCGGTCGAACGCCCAACCCATACTGGCCGCCATTCTTCCATCCAGGGAACAAGCCGATGGCGATTGTGGAACGCCATATCTTCCGTCTGGGCTCTGGATATATCCTCTCCCATTTGTCGACGACCTCAGGGAGATAAAACCACCTGGGAAACTCGTACGGAGCTCAGACGAACTCAAGAACCAAATGAGGGTCATCACTCAACAGCTTCAGCTCCCTAAAGCCATGTACAACCCCACCAAGTACCCTAACCCAGCCCTGCAATGGCACTACAAGATTCTTCAAGCGCTAGCCCTGGAGGAAGAGGTTCCGGAGAAGGCGGAGGACGCAACGCAACCCAAGTACAAAGCCATCAGCAAGCGGGCTGGCGGCTACCTGGAAGACTGGTCAGAAACGGTTGAGCGAGAGGCTACCCAAGCCCAGCAGACGCGGGCACTCAAGCGGGACCCGGAGGACGGGATTCCCGATCGACCAGCAAAGAAGAGCCGGGCTGGCTCAGAGAAACCCAGCGGGTTGGGTCTCGGCCTGGCGCAACTGAAGGAAGCCGTGGACAGCGGAAGCATCGCGAAAATGACAGTAGTACAGCTCAAGGACGTGCTAGGGGCCAAGGGACTGAGCACAAGCGGGAGGAAGATGGAGCTTGTGGAGCGCATTGAGCAATGGGTGGAGGAGAATGCTTGAGGTTGGTGTAGGTGCTATGTAGGATGGTGCTTTGAGGCAGGGCCTGGGTGATTCGGTGGGTGCAAGGCTAACGATGGAATGACCTGTACATTTAATTATTGAGGAAACAAGGCGGAAGCTCTTGGGCCAAGCGAGGGCCTTTACATCGGAGATCAGATAGGCTTCAGATTCTTGGAGTTTGGTGGGAGCGAGGTGATAAATTACTGGGATATTGAGGTCTTGTTCATTACCACTACTCACCTTAATCACCTACACTTGTAGAGATTCTATTGCTAACTTTGTACCGCTCGCAATTTCTCATCTCCTTCATTTTTAATCGTTTGTTTGCGTACAAGATGCTGTCTCCCAACGGCAGCGAGAAGCGTGCTGGAGATGGGGGAGACGATGCTGGTGCTACGCCCCCCAGGCTTCCAGCTAACACTAACACACCCACTGCCACAGCACTGAGGCGGCAGGCGGGCAGCGCTGTGGCTCAGGCGACGACACCACTAACACCGCCCCCAACCATCACCGCCACCAAACCCCCACAGATCGCGTCCAGCAACGGGAGCAGCTGGGATGATTGGGACAATTGGAACGGCACCGGTATCGTCAACAGTGCTGACTGTGCCGCGTCGACGTCGCCGACCCCATCTGCGCGTCACGACCGACTACCGCCGCGGCACGAGCCGGGCTCCTCGCAGTATCTGACACGGCTGCTGCGTTTGGCCAAGCGACAAGTCGCCCTCGACCACCAGGGGACCACCGCTCCTCGACGAACGCCGCCCGCCATGGCCGACTTCCTCGCCGGCTTCAACCTGGCCGCCGATAACCCCGCGCCATCCAACAGCGGCCAGTGGGCCTCCGTCGATGAGCTGGCTCTGTACCTGCGCGACGTCCTCACCCAGAAGACGACCGAGTTCAGGGCCGACCACGTCTCCGTCACCCTCGAGCTGCGCAACTCGGTCCAGTTCCCCCTCAGCCTGTCCGAGTCCGAGAATGCCGCCCTCGAGGACCTCAGCAACATTGACCCGTCCCTGGGTGGTCTGCGCTCTGCCAGCAACTCTGTCGACCCGGCTGGTGGGCAGGCCATGCGCGTGGTCGACGCCAACCACGCGTTGATGAATCAGTCCGACAACCCCGTCCTGCAGCGCACCATCGCAAAGCACATTCTCGGCGCTATCAGTGCTACTGACGGCAGCAGCTGGAACCTGAGGGACCTCTCGAGGGGTGCCCAGGGGTGGAAATTCACATACATCTGCCGCGACTCGCTCCAGCACTGGTCCCGCCAGCATGCGAAGCAAACCGATAAAGCGATTCTCTGCGAGTACAGCATGCAAGACCCGGATCCGGACCTTCTGAGTAGGGATTATGCTCTTTCTGGCATTCCCTGCTCCCTTTGCTGATTTTGTATTATTACAGGCCGCCCCGCGTTTGACTGCCGAGGATCCATCACCATCACGTTCAACCGCAGCAGCCGCCTAATCACCGTCAAGTACGACCACACGCTCCTCCACAAGACCGTGGACGAGCTGAGAAAACACTACCCGCCCCCCGAGCGTAACCCCGGGCCTGGATACCAGCGGCAGCAGGAGCAGAAGGACAAGGCGCAGCAGAAGACGCCAAAGAAGCCCAGGGGGGAGAAGAGGCCGAGGAAGAACAGGGAATCCAACGTGGCACTGGACGAGAATGGAGAGCGTCCAAAGAAGCGCAAGAGGAAGAGGAAAGCCAAGGATCAAGCCGCCGCTCAAGATGGCCCTGTCATGCCACCTGACTACCCGGGTGCAGCGCCAGCCGATGGCCAGGACGCTTTATATGGTGCGCTGCAGACAGTGGCGGATTCCATCCAGGGGGCGCAAGGCGACAGAAGTGGACAGTCACAACAAGCCGGCCCCTCAGCCTCCGGAGTGGTATCCTTCAACGTGTCCTCAGAAGAGGCAGCTCGACGTCTCGATATTGCCAGGAGGCTTCTCAACGACGCGGGGGTCAACCCGGACACGCTGTCGGCGGACCAGATGAACATCTTCGCCAACCAGTCGCCTGAGCTGCAAAAGGACTCTGTCGCTATGCTCGCCAAGTACGGCGCAGAGCGTCTCCAAATCATCCATCCGAACAACAAGGACAAGACGAGCTCGGAACAGAGCAGTGGGTCCGCAACGCCTGCCACCCAGACCGCCATGTCTAGCAACATGACGACGACGAAGGAGCTGGCACCGGGAGCGCAGTCTTCTGGCGCCACGAGCAGTGGGCGGAAGAGGAAGCCCACGGCAGAGGCGGCTAACGACCAGGCTACTGAGGGCACACCGTCAACGAGAAGGATAGGAAAGTCAAGAGTGGCTTGCTTCCAATGCAAGAGCCGCAAAGTCAAGGTAGGACTGTCCTCGACCTCGGAGATCTCCAATATAGAACTAACGGAGCTACCTAGTGTCCTAAAGAGAGGCCCTCCTGTTCGGAGTGTCAGAGTGAAGGTCAGACGTGTGAATATCCGCCTCAACGGCCACAGAAGAAGAAGTCCGAAGCAATTGTCACCGTAGATGATGACGAACCAGACGAGGATGAAGAGCAGAAAGAGGGAGAGCAACACCCGCAACCCGAGGAACCTACACATAATGGGGTATACCACCCCGAGTCACAACAGGCTGTTCCCCAGGACCCTCAGGATATGGCGTATCCTCAGATGCCTGTCTCCGATATGCTTACTCCAAACGCCCCCGAAGCCCGAGGCTCTGACCCCAGCTACTTCCAATCGGCCCCGGGTCTCATACTACCTCAGCCACCTCAACCAGGCTTGGCCAACGTCTCAGGGGGACTTGCAATGCCTCAGGGGCAGGATTTCGCCAACGTGACGGATCCACAACTGAACCCAGGGCCGGATATCCCCCAGACCACCTCTCCCAAGCAGAGCAAAAGCAGGCCGACGGGCGGCTCTGGCGCCCCACGCCGTAGCCTCCCAGCTAGCGCTCGCGGGAGTGATATGAATCGCGACGACCAGTCGATGAATCTTACTACGTCCGGATCGTGGGCCGGAACCAGAAACCCCTCCAGCACCACTGCTCAAAACCCAGCTGCTGCCGGGCTCGCGCCGCAGGCAGCCAGGGGCCAGCAGCGATCTCGGCAGTCTAATGGGCGTGCGCCAACAGACCCTCCGCAGATGAGAGAAAGCACGTCCCAGCCCGCCAGCTCCAAACCAGCCGCAGTCCAACAAGTCCCCCCTGTGCAACAGTCACCTACCATGGTCGCGGCTATGCAGGCCCAGGCGCGGACATCACCCTTCCAAGCTGCCGGCCACCAGCGCACCCACTCCCGTCAGTCCCAGAGAACCCAGTCCGACACCCCTAATGCGGATCAGTCGACTATGGCCAGGGGCTTCCACCCGCCAGCACAGACCCAACCGGTGAACCAAGGTAACAACAACGACCTGGTGGCATCGTCAAACTACAACAACTACGGGCGCTATCTGGGCACCAACGTCGCGGCGGAGGACCAGCAGGGGAATCGCATTGCCTACGAGCCCATCTCCCAGCAGCAGACGACGGCACCCGCCGCCTCATCATACCCTGCGTACGAATACGGCCGCGGCAACACGTCATCCACGACCATGGCAGCGCAGTCCTTCAACCCCTCCAACTCCAACATGACTAACAGCCAGTGGTCTGGCTCGCAGACCCAATCTACGCGGTCTTCCTACGACAAGTCCTCGGGCTACAACACCGCTGGTCCGTACACCCAGGCTCCGGCGTCTGGCCACTCCTCGGCCTCGCTGCACAACTTTGACATGCGCGCCTCTGCGCAGAAGCGTTCTAGCGCAGGGGCGGCAACTGCTATGAATAAGCAGCAGCAGCAACAGCAGTCCAACTACCCGCCCTACCCTTCTCAGTCGCAGTCCCACGACCAGCAGATGGGCCAGCACGGGAGCTGGAACTACTTTGGGTCGAACGGCCAGGGGTGGCTGTGAGGGGGACAAATCCTCTCACGGCTCTTGTGTATATCTATGTGTATTTCCCGCCTACGCGGAATGCTTTTATTTTCACGAACCATACGTGGTTCCAAAGATGGCAAGGATAATGACGTTTTTTTATCATGCATGAGTAAAAGGAAAGGGGCAAGGGGCATTTTGTTAGATTAGGCGTTGTACGGGACGGGACGGGTGGTGCAGGTTCTCCTTTTTTTTTCGGTGCCCAGAGAGGGCCGCTGCGGTATGAGATTCCCAGAGGACCGGCTGGCCTCTTTGTTATTAGGGATTATAGTGATAAGGAACTTGCTTTGCTGAGGCATAGAAATACCCTGTTGTTGAGGAGCATCCTACCTAGTCATGGGGGACTAGGTAGCGAACAAAATACAGATTTTTCACCTTTTCAAAGTAAATCTTTCCACTTTCCAAACTCAAACCAACCGACAACCCCTACCCTCCCCGCCTAAAAGGTCTCGGTCGTCGACACGGCAAACTTGCTGAGGGCGCGCAGCCGTGCGCCGTAGTAGTAGAGCAGCCAGATACCGACGATGCCAATGACGCTCAGGCCGCCGAGCAGGCTGGTGCCCCTCGCGACGCCGAGGTTGGCGAAGAGCGGGTGGGCGAAGAGCACGGAGCCGCAGGCGAGGGCGCTGCGGAAGAAGTCGTTGGCGGCGAAGAGGCTGGCGGCGTACATGGGGTAGCTGAGGGGGATGTAGACGAAGATGCACTGCATGACGACGAAGACGGTGGCGCCGTAGATGGTGATGCCGATGGTGGGCACGATCCAGTGGACGGAGGCGCGGGCGGTCCAGGCGAAGAGGAAGAGGCCGATGGTCGGGCCGAAGGAGGTGGGCAGCGCGGGGATCAGGCGAGCCTCCTGGATGGGCATGCCGAACTTGGCGATGCGAGGGTTCTGGTAGAAGTGCAGGTAGAGGAAGTAGCAGACGACGGCGATGATGCACGACACGAGGATGCACAGGAAGACGAGCCCGATCTCGCCGAGGTTCATGCCGTAGTAGACGGGGTAGACGAGGGGGAAGACCTCAAAGACTGGGAGGGTGTGGGGGTTAGCTGGGGGTTCTCTCTCTCCCAGGGAAGAGGAGAGAGTACATACAGGAGTAGTAGATGCCATAGATGATGGCCGTGTAGATCTGGACAAAGAGCACGGCCGGGTCCTTGATGGTGATCTCCATGGGCTTGATGAGGGCGTCGACGACGACGTGGGACACGGTCATGTGGCGCTGGTCGATCTCGCTCTGGGACATGAAGCGCTGGCTGCCTGTGAGCTTGCGGAGGCGCTTGGCACGACGGAGCAGCAGGTTGGGGGTGCTGGTCTCGGGCAGGAAGAGGAACATGGTGAGGGCGACGGGGGCAGAGGCCCAGATGGACTCGAATAACGACCAGCGCCAGGACTCGGCAGGGACGGCGAAGCCAGAGAGGAGAGGACCGAGGGCGGCTGGGCCATGTCAGCAGGGGGGATCGGTCTGCTGGGGAAGATGATGGGGAAGGGATGGAGCACTCACGTCCACAGTAGGCGGCAGCCACCCAGGCCATCATGGCGTAGGGCAGCGACAGCAGGCTATACATGTCGCCCAGCGACGCACCGCCCGAGGCCAGGCACGGCGATCCGAAGAAGCCCGTCAGGAAGCGCAGGACCATGAGCCCGGCAAAGTTCTGGGCAAAGGCGGTGGGGATGGACAGGATGACGAACAAGAACATGGTGGCCACGTAGACGGGGTTCCTCCCGATGATGGGGATCTCGCTCAGCGGCGAGAAGATGAGCGGCCCAACGCCGTAGCCCAGCACGTACAGCGCCAGCCCCAGCGTGGACACGATGCTGCTGACGCCAAAGGCCTTCTGCACACCCGGCTCGGAGGACACATAGATGGCCGACGTGGTGTAGACGACAAAGGTGTAGAGGCAGATGATGCTGCTGACGGCCAGGCGCTTGGCGTTGCTCCAGTTGTGAGGGTTGGCTGGGTCGTCGCTGTAGTACCAGTCGACGAGGATGAGGCCATCGCGGGTACGCTTGGGCACGATGGGGAGCGACTGGGTGCGCTCCATGCTGTGGATTCGCTCCTCCTCGAGACGCTCCCCGGTGAAGTTTCTCGACGAGACGGATGTTCCTGTCCTCTGTAGTTGCATTCCTTGTAGCTCTGTGTCTATACTGTCATGGCTGTCGTTTCCTGTGTGCTGCCCCCCCTGCGGAGAAGACCCTTCCCCGGAAGACTCCTGCTTCTCGTCTTGTGGAGCATCTGGCTGTTCACTGTCCTGTCTCTTCTTGTATTCGCCAGCTGGTGTTGCAGCGCCTGAAGCATTCCCTTGCCGGGTGGAGGAGGAAGAGGAGGATGGACGACCCTGGTCTGGGTGGTTCAGCACGTCTACCCAGGCGTCAGGGAGGCTGAACTCGCGTTCTTCCTCAGGGTACAGGAGGTAGCGGTTCCTGGTGACGAAGCGAATGAGCTGCCCCATAGGGGCCTCTCGGACGAGGTGTTTGATTGTCATGTTTGTGCTCCCTGGTTGGACGTCTTGCGTGAGAACAAGGCTCAACGTGAGAGAGACAGAGGGGGTTGATGGTATAAGTGAAAGTGTCAACCAGGCCTTAGTCTGTCTGTTTGTCTGTCTGTCTGTCTGGCGACAACGTCTGCTGTTTATAAACACCTTCGGAGGTAGCGGATCCCACGATCTGAGCTTGGTAATGCCAGGAGAGACCGTGTGAAGACCGTAAAGGCAAGTGTAAAGCTGCCATGCCGGGCCTGTGGCTTGTCCTCGCCATAGTTCGGAGCAACTCGAGCACGAGCTTACCAATCGTCGAGCTTCGCTAGACCGTGAATTTTGTCTACATGATAGTAAGTCCTGTGGGATAACCCTTCACGCTCCGCAACTCCGTTCTAAGGTTTAGGCTTTCGAAGTCTGGAGGCTGAAGGGCGCCGAAATAGAGTTATAACCGTGAATTTGGTGTAGTATGTAAGGCACTATGATGATAACTAATAAGCGTAACGGGGGTTGGCGGTTTGGATGTGCTGTGACGACCAATCGCGTCATGGATTAGCCATTGCCCATCCATGGATCAGCACTAGGCTAACATGCTCATGTCCGGGGATTAGAAATGCGATGAATACGCGCAATCGTGATTCCAAATCGATGGGTCCTCAGCCAAGCATCTGCCGTCGTGGATCTATCACCGTCTCGAGTCTCCGTTAAGACCGATACGGGTCCGGGCTTAACACAAGATTTCCTTGTGCTCAAAATGGGACGTCCAATGTCTGCGTCTTTATTAATCTTCGCCTCATGAAACGCGACGGCTCGCATTTAGCTGGTTCAGCACCGGATCCACCCCTGCTGCCCCCATCTTCTTCTTGTCCTGCATCCGCCTCGCTAGTTGCATCAGCCGTGACATCCTCTGCATTGTCTCCACCGCCGCCGTGTTCCCGGCCTCCTTGAACCGGTCAAACATGTCCCAGATCCGCCCGTCCTCCGCCGTGATCGCCGCCTCCGTCAGCTTACGCAACCAGGGGGGCACCTCTGTCCTGCTGGGCTGCGGGAGCAACGCCTGGTCGCCGAACCGCATCGCCAGGTCCAGCTCCTTGCACTCTAGGCACGCCGATATGAGCTTGCTGTAGGGCCCGGGGAGCCGCGCGGGGGGCTTCTCGTGCACCGAGATCTTCTCCTTGTAGTCGTTGAGCAGCGCTGCCGTCTTCTCCGTCTTCTTGCTGTTGATGATCATGTCCTGGATCATGGTGGCGCTGGGCTCCCTCCCAGACAGGCTCTGAACGTCGTCGTAGAGACTCGACGCCGCCTCGCTTCCCAGCAGCTTGGCCTTGGCCTCGAGCACCACCGAGATGGCCCCCAGCGGGACCCGCCCAGACGCCGCCATGTCCCGCAGCACCGCCTCGGCGTCCTTGACGCGGCCCGCGTCCTGCCGCAGCGCCTCGTAGACGGCCCGCGTGTTCTCCCGGAACACGGTCAGGCCGCTCTGCTCCATGATGCAGAGGATCCGCAGCGCCCCCGACACGTTGCCGTCCCTGGCGAACGCCTCGATGAGCGCCTCGTAGTGGTGGATCTGCACCCTGCTGCGCGCCGAGATCATGCCGTGCACCTCGGTCGCCAGGTTCACGTCCCCCTCCCTGGCGGCCGTGGCCAGCACGTTCTCCAGGATGCCGTCCGACGGCTGGAGCTGGCCGTTCCTCACCAGCAAGTTCCAGGCAAAAGTGGTTCCCTGGTAGTGCGAGGCGCTGCTGCACAGGTCCAGCGCGTAGTAGGTCAGGCTCATGGCCACGGGGTCGGACCCCTTGGCGTGCTTGCGGCGGTAGAGCAGCTGCATCATCTCGTCCAGGAAACCCTCGTGCCCAAAGACCATGATGAAGATGTCGTACGCCCACAGGTCGATGCGTTCCCCGCGCTCCACACTGCCCATGAACCTGTCGTAGGCTAGCTCGTACTGCCCGTCCCGCAGCATGCCCAGCATGACGTTCTGGTCAGCCGGCGTGTCCACGTGGAACCAGCGCTCCCTCATGGTATCCAGCACCTGCTTCCGTAGGGCGTAATCGGGATGCACCGCCAGAGCGGCCAGGGCGCTCCGGCAGATGGTTTCCGTGGGGATCATGGCCTCCTTGTCCAAGCGATTGAACAGCGCGCGTACAGCCTCGGCCGAGCCCTGGGGGTCGATCATGGCATCCATGACGCACTCGTACACGAACACGTCCACCGCTAGGTCCCTCGTCCCCACCAGGTGCTCGACGATTTGGAGGATGCGCCCGTGCCGGTCAAACTCCTGGCCGTGGAGACTGTAGCCCGCGGGATCCCGTATCTTCTTCAAGGCTATGACCAGCTCCTCGGTCGCGATGCCGTCCAGTGTGGACTCCGTCGGGGGCGTAGGCGCTAGCAGCACGTCGTCGAGAGCCTTGCTCAGCTGTCTCTCGCGGCTTTCGGAGTCGGGCCATGTGTTGTTGTTGCTGTTGTTCCTCCCGGGGCTTCCGTGAGGTGTGGCCATGGCCTCCCCCCCAAAGTGGCGCTTCTGCACCCATCGCTGGCGCGTCGTCGCATGGCGCGTTGTCGTCGACGGTGGCAGAGCTCGATTGGGGATCTGTGTCTGCACCGCCTTGAACAGCGCGCCCCTGTCAAAAGCGGGACAGAGGCAGCGCCAGAGGCCGTCGTATATCAATGGCGTGCGTCGCATCGTCGTCTATACCTCCATAATCTTCCTCCCCAAAAAGGAGCTGGTGATGAGATACTATCCGTTCGCCCAGGGCATTTTTTTGGCCTTGGGGATCGGTTGGCGGAAGCATTTCCGTAGTTGCTTGACCATACCCCTCAATCGGGGCGATGCATCTGGCGGGGTCTGATGCAAACGCAGCCGACCTCAACCATCTGGGCCAAAGCTCCATCCCACTTCCCAAAGAGTTGTTGACGAGCCTCTCTGCGCATTCGAACCCCTACGCACCTCTGGGTCTACATAACACCATGGTGAGCGCAAGAGTCCCCAGGCCAGATACCTCTTTTTATCCTGCAGCGACTGACCAACCCCCTTCGCGCGCAGCTGCCCCTCGGCCTGCTGAACGCCGCCCAGGGCCACCCTATGCTGGTCGAGCTTAAGAACGGCGAGACGCTCAATGGCCACCTTGTCAACTGCGACACATGGATGAACCTCACGATGAAGGAGGTCGTCCAGACGAGCCCCGTACGTGACGACGCCCCCGCAGTTATGGGGAGCGACAGAGCGCTAACCTCGTGGTCTGCAGGAAGGCGACAAGTTTGTGCGCCTACCGGAAGCCTACGTCAAGGGCAACAACGTATGGTGCACCCCCTTCTTAGGATGAGAGGGCGAAAATTTTGGAGCGCGCGAGACTGACGGATTCCTTTCCTCCTTTTGACAGATCAAATACCTCCGCGTGCCCGACGAGATCATCGACATTGTTACCGAGCAGCAGAAGAACCACCAGCAGGGCAACTTCCGAGGCGGACGTGGCGGCCAGTCTAGGGGAGACCACCATGGCGGGCGCGGTGGCGGCGATAGGGGACGCGGCCGCGGGGGAAGGGGTCGTGGCCGGGGAGGACGTGGCCAATGAAGGGGAGATGGGATCGTGAAAGTGTGAGTGTGGGCATGGATGGATGGGAGTTGCACAATGGACACGCGTCCAAACAACAACTGATATACACGGGACTACAGAGGGCACCATGGTTGTTGGAGTCCCGTTCTTGGTGATACCCGTATGGAGACAGGGTGCTTAGATGCCAAGGTCCCTTTCCCTCTGGAAAGACGAGAGGAAAACTTGACAGAGGGGGTTCTCGATGACCCCGAGCAAAGCGGTTCTTACTATGACCGCCAAGGCGATTCATCCGGTGTATCAAGCTTACGCCTTGAGGCGTGACAGCCGACCAAGAATAAAATTGCAATGAATTAATAGGTAGCGTCCGTATTACCACATAACCAATGGAGCCAAGATGCGGCACGTCGCTACACGTTGGGCCAGGAAATGACCATGCTGTACTACCCAAAATTGTGTATTAGATTCGCTTTCCTCGTCATACTGCGTACATTGCCCGTGCCCTAAGAATATCTATATTATCCCCATCTTGATATCACTGTTCCCCGCGACAGCATAGTTCTAAATCTTCATTCAAGAACCACACGGCACGTCTAATCATTACGAAAATGAAAACGCCTCCAGCGGAAAACCCCCGACTACTATTTACATCTTCCCCCCCCCCCCCCCCCCCCCCCCCCCCGTCGCCAAGAACCTTAAAAGTTGGCGACGGCGACGGCAATGGCTTGGCTGTCCGAGTGAGAGATAGAGAGAGTGATGTCCTGGACACCAGCCTTCTTGGCAGCAGCAGCAGCTTCACCACGGAGCTGTATAGACAGGTCAGTCTAATGATTCATGTTGGATGGGAGTGGATATGACACTTACACGAACCAGGGGAGCACCAGTCTCCTCATCCTTGACTATTTCAATCTCCTTCATGGCAGCGCCAGCACCCTTGCTTGGGACACCGAGGGACTTGAACACGGCCTCCTTTGCGCTCCACCTGCCGGCGAAGGAGCTCTGGGGGCTCGGGGCCTTCTGGCAGTAGGCGATCTCGTTGGGGGTGAAGTTGCGCTCCACAAAGGTCTCGTTGTCAATGTTGATGGCGGAAATGTCCTCAACATCGACACCAACCTTGCTGTTCTTGTTGGTAACCTTCTGCGCCAGGGTTTCCATGACCTGCTGCGTCTCGCTGGCACGCGACGCCGGGACCTGCTTCTCCGACTGCTTCATAAAGTTGGCAGAGTAGGTAAGCTGGGCAGTCTTGGCGTCTGTGCTGACACGTGCGTCAGGGTTAAGGAGGACGCTGCTTAGCTGGGCGTCGGTGTAAGGAGACTTGTCCTTAGCAACGAACAAGGTGTTGTTGATGAGACCGTTGTGGAAATACCGGTAGGCCCTCTTCTGACGGGCATCCACCTTGGCGCAGTATTCCTGGTAGGTGGCCTCGTCAAGGGTGGCGAAAAGGTACTTGGGGTGAATACCGATAGCTTGAGCACCCTTCTGACCGAAGCCAAAGGAGGTGACAGAAAAGGCCTTGATGCCGTCTGTCTGGATGCTGCGGCTAGGGTACACAATCAGGTCAAAGTCCTCCATGATGGGGTCGATGTTGTCTGCGTTGCGGTTGCCGGGAACAAGACCCGTGTTCAGGACCTGCAGGCAGCCGTTCATCATCCAGGCACCAGCAGCACCCTTGGGATGACCGGTGAGGTACTTCTGGAAGATACCCATGACGGCGTTGCCCTTGGTGCGTCCCAGATGGCGCAGCTGCTGGCAGACGACAGAAGATTCGTTCTTGTCGTTGGCCTTGGTCGATGTGCCGTGGAAGGAAGCAACATCGATGTCATCGATGGTGAGGCCCCAAGTGGCCAGGGCGCCGCGCAGGGGCGCGATGCTGGGATCGTTCTTCCAGAAGTTGTTGCCCATGCTGCGAAGCAGCTCCTTTTCTTGCCGGGCGGCCTCCTTCTCAATGTGGGCGATGCGGTCCTGGGCGTACTCAGACTCGTCAAAGGAAGCACCCTGGGCCTTCATCGCCTGGACCTCATCGTAGACGTACTCGAGTTCGTCCTCATGCCACTGCTTGATCGCCTTCTTGCGACGCTCAATCTGGCGGCGGCGATAGTTGATGTCAAGCAGAGGCGACGGGAACTTTCCAGCGTGCTCGCGGGCCGTGGTGAGAACACCCTGGCCAGGAGCAGGCACGGAACGTCCGATCTTGTCCGAAGCCGTGGTGGTAAGGGCCAGGATACCATGAATGGGCACGCCCATGTCCAGAGCAAGCCTGGCAGTCATGATGACCTGGATACCGCAACCCTGCGACTCCATGAAACCATTTCTAGTTGTTGTGGTAGGACGAGACATCTCCTTGGGAGTGCGGCCGTGCTCAAACTCATCAACAGTGTTGCTAGTGGCTTTCATGTTGGCAAATTCGTAGGAACCTTCCTCGCCGAAGTCGTCAAAGCCACCGACCAGGCAGACTCTAGCCTTGCCCTCCATGATAGTCTCGTAACCGATGTCAACCGACTCCACAGCAGTGGCGCATGCGCCAACAGGGGTCTTGATGGGGCCGGAAGACGAGAGGAGTAGCATGTTGACCCAAGCGGCCATGGTGTTGATGAAGGACTCCTGGAGAATATCGTTCTGGAGGGGCTTGTCTAGGAAACGATCCCTGTGCATGCCACGTAGAGCAACAGCACCACCCATACCGGAACCGACGCAGTTGCCAACCTCGGAAACGTGGACGTACTTGTAGAACTCATAAGGATCCGTGATACCGCAAGAGAGAAGAGCCTCGGCGGTGGAGACGAGCAGGAAGAGCGAGACAGGATCAACCTGGGAGATGATGTCCTCAGGAATGCCGTAGCGCTTAGCGTCCCAGCCAGTAGGAATCTGACCGGCAACGAGGCGGTCGAAACGCAGGGCCTTGGGGATCCAGAGGGCAGCGCCCTTCTTGAGACGGATAGTGTACTCGCCACTTTCGGGGATCTCAAAGACCTCCACCTTGTCGCCATGCTCGCGCTTGAACTCATCGGCTGTCTCCTTGGAGCCCTCAAACGGCTCGAGATCCGCTTCAATGACAACTTCGTGGAGCAGTTGCTTGTTGTTGGGATCGTAGCCATCGAAGAGTTCGGGCTCAATGAGACGGATGCCGGAGTGCTCCAGAATGTGCTTCTCGTACTTCTTCTTAATATCCTTGTCGTCGACAGGCTCGCCAGACTTGGCGTCAACCCATCCAGAATATGGCTTGCCCTTGATGGGACCGTTGTGGTTCTTGATGAGACCCATGATCCAAGCCATCTCGACGCAGCCCTCGAGAGAGAACTCGCCATAGGCCTCCATCTCCCATCGGGTACGCGAGTTGCCCCAGGGGCCAACCTCAGCAAAACCGGTGACGACGACGACCTTCTCAAGGTCAACCATACCCTTGAGAGTGTCATGATGAGGGGCGATCTCGGTCTTCCAGTCTGGTCGGTGAGGGAAGTCAAATTTGATATTGGCACGGGGCTCAATGGTCTTCTTCTTGTAGAGAATCTCGGAGTCAGCGCCGTTTACAATGGAATTCTCAATGGTGCTCTCCTTCGAGACTGCCTTGCGGATCTCGCTGGTCTCCATGATGTCCTTTCTCAGCTTAGTCATGGTCTCATTGAGGTTAGGAATGAATTGCAAGCCGCCGTTGAGATCGGCGAAGACCGGCTCTGACTGGCAGAGGTCAACAATGGCAGGCGACATGAGGCCCAGAAGGTTGAAGGCCATCTCCTGCTGAGAGAAGGTACGGACGCCAAACGCCTCGACACCCTCGGCGACAATATTGTTGCCAGACATGAGACCAGTACCACGGGTCCAGCCAATGACAGCACCGCAGATGGTCAGATAGTTGGCCCAGTCCTCCGAGTACCATCGGTTGAAAAGAGTCTCGAGGCCAAGCTTCGACTCCGAGTACAGACCGTCGTTGCCAAAAGTGCCGTGGTTGGGGGACAGAGGTAGAACGACCTGGGCGGGGCGAGTCTCAAAGCCACGCTCAGACTTCTGGGTCTTGACACAGCCTAGGAGGCGGATGACATTGGTGAGCATGATGCGGTGGGCCAGCTCCGACTTGGAATCGATGCTGTCGATTTGACGACCGTTCTCCGAGATGGCTGCAAAGGGGATGATGAAATCAAGGTCCCAGCCAAGGCCATCCTTGGTGTCATAGATGTAGTTGACGAGGGCCTCGACATCTTGCTTGCTGCCCTGGTTGAAGGGCACGACAACAATCTGAGAACCCCGCGAGCCATAGCGAGTGTACATGGACTGGTAGTATTCGGTCACCTCGCGGGAGAATCGGCTGGTCGTGACAACAACCTTGGCGCCGCCGCTGACCAGACCTTGCAGGACTTCGGCACCGATGGAGCCGGCGCCAGCACCAGTCATGAGAACGTGCTTGCCCTGAAATGTAACACCGGACTTGGCGGCATCCTCGAGGCAGTTGAGATAGGCACCGGTGAGCTTCTTGCTGTAGTCCCAACCGTGAAGAGTCTTCTTCTTGAGATGCAGGAAAGGAATGGTCTCGATCTTGCCCTTGTTGTTACTAGTTCCCTTGATCTTCCTACTCTTTCCATTCTCTTTGAGGATCTGGCTCTCGTTCATGGCCAGTGAGCGGAGGACATCACCGTACAGGCTCTTGATCTCAAGCTGAGATGTCTTGGACATCTTGTGCTGTTGCTTGATGAGTCTGTAGATGCGCTGCAGGTCGTTCTGCACCTTTGTACGGTTGCCGTACTCGGAAATCTTGCCACCCTCGGCCATTTGCTGGACATAGTGCTCGAGTTTCCTGCAGCTGGTGCGAGGGACTTCCTCGTAGTTGAGGTTTCCGCGAGCATCAACCGTGGTGCGAGGACCAGTGGGTACGGCAACGTCCTTGTAGACAGGAGAGACATTGAGAACATCCTTGCAGTTCTCAATCAGCTGCTGACCGAGCTCCTTGGCGAGCTTGTACGTCTCGCCACGCTCGGTAGGGCAGTTGTCGATGTGGTATTGCATGAAATCGAGCAGCTTGGGGTTGGAGCGGTTCATGATACGAATGCACTGGCTGACAATTTCGCGGTCAACGGCCTGAAGCCGGCCGAAGATGATGTCAAAGTACATGCTGAGGGCATCCTGGCGAGCCCAGTTCCAGGAAGAGTCGTAAGTGCGGGCCTTGAGGGGGCTGAAGACGGGCTCAATACCGGAGGCATAGAAATCACCGTGTTCAGTGTTCCAGAGATCCAGCTGAGCCTGCAAGATCTTCTCGGACTTCTGAGTTTCGATCTGTGCCTTATCACCTGCCCGCAGATCCATCTTGAGGTAACGGGCAAAGAGCTCAAGTTGCTGCTTGAACAGAGCCCTCTGATCCTTGGTAAGAGCATCGATGGCAGCGGGGTCCATCATCATGCCACCGCCCGATCCGCCGGATGGTCCCGAGGAAGAGGTAGTGGTGAGGCTGATGCCGACATTTGTAGCGTACTTCTGGGTAACGCCGTCAAGGAAGGCCTTGGCATCCGCCTCGGACCCAAGTCGGGCGGGTGGCTCCGAGGTCAGGGCGAGCAGCAGGACGCCATCCTGTCGACCGGAGGCCAGACCCCACCTAGACTCAAGGTACTTCCTGGCTGTGGTGATGTTGAAGCCACCGGGCATCTTTGAGGAAATCATTCGGGCAATGAGGGACTGCGATTGCTTGCCCAGGTTGCCGTCGAAAGTCGCCTGCATCGAGGCACCGAGCTCGTCGAGAGGAGTGTCCTCTGGCTTCTCTGGCGTCGAACCGAATTCTTTGCCAAGGTCGCCGAGGATCTCGTTCTGAAGGGTGGACTTGCCTGGGATTGGACGTTAATATGGATATGAAATGGACTGTTTGTAGCTGGTACTTACCACCAACGAGATCCTTGATGGCCTTGCTCAGAGGAACCTCGAGCAGAGGCTTCTTGAGCTTCTGGGCAATGAGGGCCCGGACAATGTCCACCGCCTGGACGGGCTCATCTGGAATCTTTTCCGCAGGTCCGGCGCTGGGAGGGGGGGGAGCAGCGGCCGCGACAGGGGCGGCAGCAGACGCAGGCGCATCACCAGCTGGGGCCGATGAACCGGGTGTGGGCTCGGGCTCTTCCTCGACGGGATCGACGTCATAGTAAATCTCCTTGGCGTCCTTGTTGTAGCACAGGATCTGGCGCTGGACTGACTTGGCGGCATCATAGGCCTCGTACTTGGAGGCCAGAGTTCGCTTGGCCATGACACCCAGGGTATCAGCGGGGCCGATTTCGACTACCCGCTCAGCGGTCTTCTCAGCGAGGAAGACATCTTGAGTTTCGATCCATCTCACGGGGGAGGCGAACTGGTATGCGAGGAGCTCAATGAGCAGGGTATGGGAGAGTTCCTGCTCGACTTCAGGACGCATGTTGGCGGTGGGAGTGCCTGACGATGTTTGGGTCGGTTGTTTAGAAGGTCGCAAGGTCGTCGTGACGATCGATCAAGTCAATGACGCTCGTCAACGATCTAGACAGGTAGCGCTCTCGCAGACCGGCAGTGCGAGGTCTCGGGTGGGTAGAGAAATTCGGAGCGGAGAAGAGAAATGTACAGCTCGAGTATTAGGAGGTGGTAATATGGACAAACGGTTCGCCGGCAAGGTCAAGAGTTGGAAGAACTGACCACCAAAGAATTGGCTGTCAGGGCCGGCTAGAAGCTGGGGAAGATGGGGAGACTGACGGGAACGGGAGCGTCAGGAGGATGAGGGGGAGCAGGAGAGGGTATCGTTGAACCAAGCCACAGCGGGATGGGAATTCTGAGGATGGTGACGGTGCGGTGGAATGGAGGGACCGATTGTTGAACGCGATGGACCCACCAGCACAAAAAGTGACACTGATATCGCCTGAGCTCATTGTGTGGCACTGGACTGGCCCGGGAAGGAAAAAAAGTCTGGCAGCCGCAACCCCTGGTACCCACGTTGTGCTGGCCTGCAGTAGGTGGGTTGGCGGGCAGGGTGGGTGCACCCTGGTGGCGGCCTTGCAGCACACTCCTCAACCATATTCCGCGGCTAAACCATTAACGGATTAGCGTCACCAGAGATTTGATCATTTTGATGTTCCAATCCCCAGAATTCAGTTTCACAGCCAAAATTTTTGGGGCACCATCAGCCCGTCAAGCACCAGCAAGCAAACACGACTCGCCTAGGGGCTCCTGGGCGGTCAGCTGGATTGTCGTCATGATCATTGCCTGGAGCCTTCAAGGGTGCGGTGTAGGGTATCAGATCCTCAGTCATAAACTATCAAACACACCCTATGGTGGGCGAGCAACGGGGGAACCTCTTGGCTTCTACTATTATGTCGGCTTTTACGGTCGTTGCAAGTTCAACATTCGTATCCGGGACACCCGGTGGTGTGAGGAAATCTCCCCTTGTCCGGCGGTTGAGACGACTCGACAAGTTGTTACCGTTGGACGCCGACAGTGGGACCCAGAACGACCTGAGTGATTGACCGGCTGACCGGCGGTTGTTGCTGCTGCGCGATGACGGGAAGCTTCCGGCCCTTGCAAGTTGCCACTCACCCCTTGTTGGCGGCTTGAGCATCATGCATGGGGGCCCCTAGCAGCAAAATTGTGAAGCGCAATTTCGCTGTCTGGTGAGGATCATGTACCTGTACCTTTCTTTTCCTTTCGGGGTTTACGCGTTTCTTGCCGTGGTGCTGACGGTTGTGTGGACATTGTTCTGTCAAGTCCAATGACTCTAATCATTTGAGAAGGCAGTTTGGGTTTTTCGCGGTGTGGAAGGAAACGTGGAACGTGACTCGGTGGGCCCGGAGGGCAGAAATTGCCCGGGACTGTGTGGTTGCTGTTGCGGGCCTTGCGGCGACGATGTGCATCGGAACCAAGCCTCTGGTTCCAGGTGCAGTGGCAGCCGCTGTGGCGCCGATGTGGCGAGTGGGTTGCATCTGGTTCAACAATTGCAATGGCGGCCTGGCGCTCCTGCGGTTTTGTGCTGAACGGGCGCAATGCATCCATTGAATTGAAAGAAGATAAGGGCGCGCTGGCCTCGGATACCGAGGTTGTTCCTCGGCTCCGTATTACGAGTCGCATAAATTAATCCGCGGGCGTTAACGGGTGTAATATGGGCTGCATTATGAAACTCAACAGTCAACATAAACAAAAGCGGATGTACCACTACTTGCACCTGGACCCTCAATCAGATCTAGCGCGATCCCTGTCAAGAATGAGTCGTGGACCCCTTGGGGATCAGAGCCAGCGCAACCCACTGTCCCACCACAACCCACCATAGCGAGGGGGCCCGGGAGGCTTCTTGGCTCAGTTGGCCGCTGGTCCCTCAGTCCATCCCCAACAGAACTAAAATTTTGGCTTCCAGCCAGCCAGCTTTGCCGCATTGACTAAAGATCCTCTGCCAGTGGTCGCTGTGTTGTGCCTGGATGTACTTCGTCCGCGGTATCGGCCACAGTACGTAGCTACGTACCACCGCCACTCGTCGTTGAGTGAGTTCCCAGGCAGGGCTGTCCACTGTGCCCACTGGGTAAAGTCACCAAACCCATTTTGGCCACACATCGTAATAGTGGCAGTCAACACCGTCCCATCCCATCCCGTTCTCAATCGAAATTTCCCACCACCCGCCTCCGACCCTCTATCCTTATCCTCACCTCCCCTCCAAAGTGATCTCGTACCTTTTTGTGCCATCACGAGATCTTCTCTCCATAATCCATTCATTCCCTTCTTCGTTAATTGAGCGTCTGTGGTTTGCTCTACCCGCCGGAGCTACCCTTTACGCCGTCTTGCCTGTATTAATACCCCCAACTTGCCATCTTTGGGGTGTGCCAGCCGCCATTGCGCTAAGGCAATTCAAAGATCCTCCGCTGTCTCTTGGAGAGAGGTGACAGCGCGGTTCCTCAAGACTGGGAATCGTATCAATAAGGTTGGTTATTGCTCTTGGCCTTCCGTCTAGGCGTGCGTGGTCCGTGGTTGCTAACCTTGACCTCCCTCCACAGACTTAACGATCTTCCCCTCCTACTCCCCGCCATCATGTACGGCACTGGCACTGGAACCGGCCCTCAGACGGGTATCTCCACGCCTAGATCCAACTCGTCTCTCCGGCCATTGACTCTGACGCATGGCTCCCTCGATACCTCCTTCCTCATCCCCACCAACCTCCACTTCCACGCCTCTCAGCTGAAAGAACGTTTCCTCGCAAGTTTACCGACCGCCACCGACGAACTAGCCCAGGATGACGAACCCTCATCTGTACCCGAGCTTGTTGCCCGCTACCTGGGCTTCATCGCTGCCGAGGTTGAGGAGGGCGAGGACGATGACCAAGGGTCATACGAGGAGGTTCTTAAACTCGTCCTAAACGAGTTTGAACGGGCATTCCTCCGCGGGAACGAGGCTCACGCTCTTGCCGCGAGCTTGCCCGGCATTGAGTCCAAGAAGCTCGAGGTTGTGCGCAGCTACTATGCCGCCCGCGCCGTCGCGAATCGCCCCATCAAGACCCACGAATCTGCTCTGTTCAGGGCTGCCGACGATGGCTCGGCCAAGATCTACACCATTTTTGGCGGACAAGGCAATATCGAGGAGTACTTCGAAGAGCTGCGGCAGCTGTATCAGACATACCCTAGCTTCATCGGTGACCTCGTCACCTCCGCCGCCGAGCTTCTACAGACTCTTTCCAACGACCCAAGCGCCGAGAAGATCTACCCCAAGGGCCTGGACGTGATCGCATGGCTCCACAGCCCGGACTCGACACCCGATGTCGACTATCTGATCTCTGCTCCTGTCAGTTTCCCGCTGATTGGGCTGGTGCAGATGGCCCACTACGAGATAACTTGCAAGGTTCTCGGCGTGGACCCCGGTCTGCTGCGTGAGAGGTTTGACGGTACTACCGGTCACTCTCAGGGTATCGTCATGGCCGCCGCCACGGCCGCTGCCGGGTCCTGGGACTCGTGGCGCGAAATCGTCAAGTCAACCCTGACCATCCTCTTCTGGATCGGCGCCCGTAGCCAGCAGGCTTTCCCTGTGACTTCCATGACACCTACCATGCTGCGGGAGTCTCAGGAGAACGGCGAGGGCACTCCCACCCCTATGCTGAGCATTCGTGACCTGTCCCAAGAGGAGGTCCAGAAGCACATTGATGCCACCAACCAGTATCTGCCGTCTGATCGTCACATCAGCATTTCCCTCATCAACAGCCCGCGCAACATGGTTGTGACGGGCCCGCCTTCCTCGCTCTATGGTCTCAATACGCGCCTGCGAAAGGTCAAGGCGCCGACAGGACTTGACCAGACGAGGATTCCCTATACCGAACGCAAGGTTCGCTTTGCGAGCCGCTTCCTCCCCATTACCGCTCCTTTCCACAGCAAGTACCTCGCAGAGGCGACTGCGATGATCGACGAAGATCTCAAGAATATCTCGATTGACGCTGGATCCCTTGGAATCCCCGTTTTTGACACCAACACTGGCAATGATCTCCGTGATCAGGTCAAGGGCAATGTTGTGCCGACTTTGATCCGCCTTATCACCCGGGATCCTGTTCACTGGGAGGCTGCGACTGTGTTCCCCCAGGCCACTCATATCTTGGATTTCGGTCCGGGAGGCATCTCTGGTCTCGGCAACCTGACGAGCCGCAACAAGGAGGGCACCGGCGTTCGCGTCATTGTCGCCGGCACAATTGAAGGCACTATCGCCGAGGTAGGCTACAAGCCGGAGCTCTTTGATAGGGACGAGGAGCACGCAGTCAAGTATGCCATCGACTGGGTCAAGGAGTTCAGCCCCAAGCTGGTCAAGACCTCTAACAACACCACCTATGTCGACACCCGCATGAGCAGGCTTCTCGGCCTGGCACCTATCCTGGTTGCCGGCATGACACCCGCTACTGTTCCTTGGGACTTTGTGGCTGCCACCATGAACGCTGGATACCACATTGAACTTGGTGGCGGTGGTTACTTCAACGCCAAGCGCATGACCGAGGCTCTTGTCAAGATCGAGGGAGCTATTCCTTCAGGACGAGGTATCGCGGTTAACCTTATCTATGTTAACCCCCGGGCCATGGCCTGGCAGATTCCTCTTCTGGGCAGACTTCGGGCTGAGGGCGTTCCCATAGAGGGTCTCACTATTGGCGCTGGCGTTCCTTCGATTGAAGTGGCCCAGGAGTACATTGAGACCCTCGGTCTCAAGCACATTTCCTTCAAGCCTGGCTCAGTTGAGGCAATCCAGTCTGTCATCAATATTGCTAAGGCCAACCCCACTTTCCCTGTCATGCTCCAGTGGACCGGTGGACGTGGTGGCGGTCACCACTCTTTCGAGGACTTCCATCAACCCATACTGCAAATGTACGGTCGCATCCGTCGCCAGGACAACATCATTCTGGTTGCTGGCAGTGGCTTTGGCGGTGCCGATGACACGTACCCGTACCTCACTGGTGAGTGGGCCAAGAAGTACGGATACCCACCGATGCCCTTCGACGGCTGCCTGTTTGGTAGCCGCATGATGGTGGCCAAGGAGGCACACACGAGCAAGAACGCCAAGCAAGCCATCATTGACGCCCCCGGCCTTGATGATGGCGAGTGGGAGAAGACCTACAAGGGACCTGCTGGTGGTGTCATCACGGTTCGATCAGAAATGGGCGAGCCGATCCACAAGCTGGCCACCCGCGGTGTGCGTTTCTGGGCCGAGATGGATAAGAAGATCTTCTCCCTCCCCAAGGAGAAGCGCATCCCCGAGCTGAAGAAGAACCGCGAGCACATCATTAAGAAGCTCAACGATGATTTCCAGAAGGTGTGGTTCGGCTGCAACAAGGCTGGGAAGGCCGTCGACTTGGAGGACATGACCTACGCCGAGGTTGTGAGACGCCTGGTTGATCTCCTGTATGTCAAGCACCAGTCCCGCTGGATTGACCCATCCTACACCCGCTTGACTGGCGACTTTATCCACCGCGTCGAGGAGCGTTTCACTTCCACTCCTGGCAAGCCTTCTCTTCTGCAGAGCTACGCGGATCTAGACGAGCCCTTCAGTGCTGTTGACCGTATCCTCTCGCAATACCCTGAGGCTGAGACCCAGATCATCAACGCCCAGGATGTGCAGCACTTACTGCTTCTCTGTATGCGTCCTGGCCAGAAGCCCGTGACGTTCATCCCCGCCTTGGATGACAACTTCGAGTTCTTCTTCAAGAAGGACTCTCTGTGGCAGTCTGAGGACCTGGACGCAGTCATTGGCCAGGATGTCGGCCGTACCTGTATCCTTCAGGGACCTACTGCCGCCAAGTTCTCCACTGTCGTTGACGAACCCATCAAGGACATTCTTGACGGCATTCACAACGCCCATATCGACGCCCTCACTAAGGACTACTACAACGGCGACGCTGCCACTATCCCCACCACGGAGTACTTTGGCGGCAAGCTTGTGGAGTCGGAGGTTCCTGTTGACATTGACAGCTTGACTGTCACCCAGAATGCCGAGAAGAACACCTACCGCATCTCTTCCTCCGTCACTGCCACGATGCCGGAGCTTGACTCGTGGCTTACTCTCTTGGCCGGCCCCACCCGAAACTGGAGGCACGCGCTTCTGATGTCGGATGTGGTGGTTCAGGGCCAGAAGTTCCAGACGAACCCGCTGCGCCGCATCTTCGCCCCTACCCGTGGCTTGTTCGTGGAGATTCAGTACCCCAACAACCCTGCCAAGACGGTCATCATTGTCAAGGAGCAGCCAAGGCACAACCAGTACGCCGAGGTTATCGAGGTGAAGCTGGTTGGCGAGAATGAGATTCTCGTCAACCTGATCAAGGATACTACTGCCATGGGCAAGCCCGTGTCTTTGCCTCTGAGGTTCACCTACCGTCCCGAGGCTGGCTACGCCCCCATCCATGAGGTCATGCAGGGCCGCAACGACCGCATCAAGGAGTTCTACTGGAGGGCATGGTTCGGCGACGATGCTCTGGACCTGGACTCCCTGGTCACGAGCAAATTTGACGGTGGCAAGACGACCATCACTGGTGAGGCCATCAACGACTTTGTCCATGCCGTAGGTAACACTGGCGAGGCCTTTGTGGACCGACCTGGCAGGACGGTGTACGCCCCCATGGACTTTGCCATTGTTGTCGGCTGGAAGGCCATCACCAAGCCCATCTTTCCTCGCACCATTGATGGTGACCTGCTCAAGTTGGTTCACCTGTCAAACCAGTTCCGCATGATCCCAGGTGCCGAACCTCTCAAGAAGGGCGACGAGGTGTCCACCACCGCCCAGATCAACGCCATCATCAACCAGGAATCGGGCAAGATGGTCGAGGTCTGCGGTACCATCGAGCGCGACGGCAAGCCGGTGATGGAGGTCACTTCTCAGTTCCTGTACCGTGGGGCTTACACCGACTATGAGAACACGTTCCAGCGCAAGGTCGAGACGCCTGTGCAGGTCCACCTGGCCACGAGCCGTGACGTCGCTGTTCTACGATCCAAGGAGTGGTTCAACACGGACGAGCTGCCAAGCGAGATTGAGCTCCTGGGCCAGACCTTGACATTCCGCCTGCAGAGCCTTGTTCGTTTCAAGAACAAGGACATCTTCAGCAGTGTCGAGACTCGGGGACAGGTCCTCCTGGAGCTTCCCACCAAGGAGGTGATCCAGGTGGCTAGCGTGGACTACGAGGCGGGCGAGTCGCACGGAAACCCCGTCATCGACTACCTCACGCGCAACGGCTCCCCCCTGGACCAGCCCATCAACTTCGAGAACCCCATTCCCCTGAGCGGCAAGACTCCTCTGCAGCTCCGCGCCCCCGCGTCGAACGAGAAGTACGCTCGTGTCTCGGGCGACTACAACCCCATCCACGTCTCCCGTGTCTTCTCCGCCTACGCTGACCTGCCTGGTACCATTACGCACGGCATGTACTCGAGCGCTGCGGTCCGAAGCCTGGTCGAGACGTGGGCTGCGGAGAACAACATTGGCCGCGTTCGCAGCTTCCACGCGTCGCTGGTGGGCATGGTGCTCCCCAACGACGACATTCAGGTGAAGCTCCAGCATGTCGGCATGGTTGCTGGCCGCAAGATCATCAAGGTCGAGGCTATCAACAAGGAGACGGAGGACAAGGTGCTGCTCGGCGAGGCGGAGATTGAGCAGCCCGTCACGGCCTACGTCTTCACCGGCCAGGGCTCGCAGGAGCAGGGCATGGGTATGGAGCTCTACGCCAGCAGCCCGGTTGCCAAGGAGGTGTGGGACCGCGCAGACAAGTACCTGCTGGACAACTATGGCTTCTCCATCACCAATATTGTCAAGAATAACCCCAAGGAGTTGACGATCCACTTTGGCGGACCCAGGGGCAAAGCCATTCGCCAGAACTACATGGCCATGACCTTTGAGACGGTGGCCGCCGATGGTTCCATCAAGTCGGAGCGCATCTTCAAGGAGGTCAACGAGAGCACCACGTCGTATACCTACCGGTCACCCACGGGTCTGCTATCGGCAACGCAGTTCACGCAGCCTGCCCTGACGCTCATGGAGAAGGCCAGCTTCGAGGACATGAAGTCGAAGGGCCTGGTGCCTCGGGACAGCACATTTGCGGGACACTCGCTCGGCGAGTACTCGGCGCTGGCGGCGCTGGCCGATGTCATGCCCATTGAGAGTTTGGTGTCGGTCGTGTTCTACCGTGGCCTCACCATGCAGGTGGCTGTGGAGCGCGACGCTGCCGGACGCTCCAACTACTCCATGTGCGCCGTCAACCCCAGCCGCATCTCCAAGACGTTCAACGAGGAGGCGCTGGAGTTTGTGGTTAGCAACATCCGGGACGAGACGGGGTGGCTGCTGGAGATTGTCAACTACAACATTGCCAACATGCAGTACGTGTGTGCTGGTGACCTGAGGGCGCTGGACACGCTGGCGGGCGTGACCAACTTCCTCAAGATGCAGCAGATTGACATTGAGGAGATGCGCAGCAACATTGAGGAGGCCAAGGGGGCGCTGCGGGAGATTATCCGTGGGTGTGCGGAGGCGACGCTGAAGAAGCCGAAGCCACTGGAGCTGGAGCGCGGCTTCGCGACGATTCCTCTCAGGGGTATCGACGTGCCGTTCCACTCGACGTTCCTGCGGTCGGGCGTCAAGCCTTTCCGGTCGTTCCTGATGAAGAAGATCAACAAGACGACGATTGACCCGTCGAAGCTGATTGGAAAGTACATTCCCAACGTGACGGCCAAGCCGTTTGCGCTGACCAAGGAGTACTTTGAGGACGTGTACAAGCTGACCAACTCGCCCAAGATTGGGGCGGTGCTGGCCAACTGGGACAAGTACACTCAGGAGGAGGATGCGGCTGCGGTGACGACAAATGGGAAGGCTGGCAGCGACAGCAGCGCGAGCGGCGACTATGAAGGGCCCGGCGCTGCTGCGTAGTAGTAAAGAGTTGACGGATGATGGATGTTGACGTTCACGAGAAGACGGAGGGTGACGATATAAAAGTGCCACGTTATGTGGCAGGTATTTGATAGGCATGAGGTGTATTTTCCGTAGAGCGGCGTTTGCTATATATGACATGAATAGATTTGTTGGCAAATGAAGATTAGAGACATGATCAAAGATTAAAGTACCTAATGTGCGTGACATGCAAGATGGAGATCTGATAATGTGAGGCGGAGCCTCGAGGGGGATCGGCAGCGACGATGATCGGCTGGCGGCGACCACCGTTGGGAATGTGGGAGTTACCACAGTGGAGACGCCCGGGGGCCCTCTTGTGCCTCATGTACCTCATCGACGACGATCTGCAGGCGCGGGACATGCAGAATTGCAAACTCACCTCGGTGCGACAGATGTAACGCGGGGCCTGGAGAACGGCCGAGATAATAAATAAGGTGCCCCGGGTGCGGGACAATCTCACCTCCTCACCACCTCTCATCAATCATCAGTAGGTATCATCAGTATCATCAAGTATCATCATCATCGACTTCCGCCCTCCCCCGCACTTTTCACAATCACCATCCACCCACCATGGTGAGACGCCAGGTGTTTGTGGGCACCTTTGTCCACAGCAAGAGCCGCACGGAACTCGACTATCTCCACGACTCGGTTGTTTGTGTTGATGAGCACGGCGTCATTGTCAAGGTGGAGAGGGGCTGCGGCGCCGAGGCCACTACAGCGCTGCTCGAGTCGCTGGGCTGGCCCGAGGCAGAGGTCGACGTTGTGGCATGCAAGGAGGGCCAGTTCTTCTTCCCGGGCTTCATCGGTACGTTTTTTTTCTTTTTCGCTGTCTCGTCCTTTCATGGGGGCCTTTTGCACAGGGTCTACAGAACAACAGAACCACGGCTGACCTCACGTCACAAGACACACATGTCCACGCCTCGCAGTACCCCAACGTGGGCATCTTCGGCAAGGCCACGCTCCTCGACTGGCTGGACAAGTACACGTTCCCACTCGAGGCCAGCCTGGCGGACCTGGCCAAGGCGCGGCGCGTGTACACGGCCTGCGTGCGGCGCACCCTCCGCCACGGCACCACGACGGCCGCCTACTACGCCACCGTCGACGTCGCCGCCACCAACCTCCTGGCCGACCTGTGCCTGAGCCTGGGCCAGCGCGCCCTCGTCGGCCGCATCTGCATGGACAGCGAGGCCGTCTGCCCGGCCTACTACCGCGACGAGTCGCCCGAGCTGAGCCTGGAGCGCACGCGGCAGACCGTCGAGCACGTGCGGCGCATCGACCCGAGCTTCTCGCTCGTGGGGCCCATCCTGACGCCGCGCTTCGCGCCGTCGTGCACGCGCGAGGCCATGCGCGGGCTGGCGGCGATGCAGCGCGACATGGACCTCCCCGTGCAGACGCACATCTCGGAGAACAAGGGCGAGGTGGAGCTGGTGCGGTCGCTGTTCCCGGAGAGCACGTCGTACGCGGGGGTGTACGACGACATGGGACTGCTGACGCGGCGGACGATCCTGGCTCACGCGGTGCACCTCGGCGAGGAGGAGGCGGCGCTGGTGGCGGCCAGGGGCAGCAAGGTCGCGCACTGCCCGTGCAGCAACAGCTCGCTGACGAGCGGCGCCGCGCGGGTGAGGTGGCTGTGGGGGTGCGGGATCGACGTCGGGCTGGGGACGGACATGAGCGGCGGGTACAGCCCGTCGATACTGGAGGCGGCGAGGCAGGCGGCGCTGGTGAGCCGGCACGTGGCCGTGGCGGAGGACGACGATGCGAGCAAGCTGACGGTGGAGGAGGTGCTGTACCTGGCGACGCGGGGAGGGGCCGTGGTGGTGGGCATGGAGGGGCGCGTGGGCGGCTTCGAGGTGGGCAAGCAGTGGGATGCGCAGCTGGTCGGGCTTGGGGGCGTGGGCGGTGAGGCTGATGGCGATGGTGGATGTGGTGGGGAGGACGAGGGCAATGTGGATGTGTTTGGGTGGGAGGACTGGGAGGAGCGCATGGCCAAGTGGCTGTACGTGGGCGACGACCGTAACACCAAGAAGGTCTGGGTGAGGGGCCGGCTGGTGCACGCGAGGTGAGGGTGAGGGTGAGGGTGAGGGTGAGGGGTGGCGGAGATGCTTATCCATCGCCGTGGATGTGTGGCATGGTCATGTAGGATGGTCATGAACGGTGACGGACGATGGTTTGGCGCAGGACTTGTACAAGAGATGCCCGAAATAGAATAGACAGCCATACTACTTTAGTACTATGATACACACATCAAACAGCAGCCAGCGCGCCAAGGCGAACGGCACATGGAATTGAATTCCATTACCAAGGGATGATCCTGCAGACCGACTGTTGCATGTACGTACCATCAGAAGTAAATCCTAGTACTCCGTACTAATAAGCATACTGAGCGTATGCATGTATCCTGGAAATCAATTCAGCCCAACGCCCAGCTGATGCGGCTGACACGCCTCTCCTTCCCCGTCCCGGCTAGAGGGTTCATGTGAGTGGTTGCAGGTGCGATAAGCACGCTATTTGCACTGGGTAGCGCTTGCCGATGCTGCGATGGCACAGATGCGCCTCTGTGATTGGCCAGCTGGGCGTTTGGGTGCCCGTGATTATTACGGCAGTGCTGGTGCCACGCAAGCTGGCAGGCGCATTGGTGCATTGGTGCATTGGCGGTGCATTGGTGCATTGGCGAGGCACATGGGTCCAGGGATGCCTCACCTGGCGACTCACGACGCCTTCTGGGCGCACAGGCTGTAGGTCTTATTACATGGTTCCTGCTGGCTGTGACTGTCACAAGGCTGCGGGATGATGAACAGACACATCTGCATGGTTATATTATCCCCTCCCCTCGCCAGTCCGCCCTGTCGGCGAATTCTGCTGCCGCAACTTGTGCTGTTTCCATCCATCGTCGCCCAACCGCGAACTTCCATCGCCAACTTCCCTTCTGGGACATCCCCCCAGCTTCGACCCAGCTTACGCACGCTCCCAACCGAACCACATCATGTCCGGCCTAACCGCTACCAGCGTCCCTGCGATGCCCAGGTGGATGCTCTTCCTGCGCGGAGGCATCATCATCGTCTGCCTCGGCGTCCTGATCGCATCCGCTTACAACCTCTCCATCTTTGACGACTACATCATCGGCTTCAGCTCTGGGCCCGCCGGCTTCCTCATCTTCGATGTACGTCTTTTGTCTCCCCCTTTCCTTCTCCTTTGTAAGACATCCTCAGTGTTTAACAACCCATCTAGGTCATCTTAACGTGGCTCATCCTCGGCGCCATGCTGGCCTCGGAGTTCTTCTTCCCCCAGTTCTACTTCCGCCTCGCCTTCATCGTGCTCCTCCTCCTGGACTGCGTCTTCTGGCTCTCGAGCTGGGCCTGGGCCGCCCGCTGGGCCGCCTCGCTCGAGGCCTTGCGCCGCGGCACGGGCAGCTCCGCCGACGACGTCTACAATGGCTACTACGGCTCCCTCGCAGCCGGCGCCGCCCTAGGTGCCTTTGTCTGGTGAGTTCTCGCATCGCATCTCATCAATTTTTTTTGTGCCGGTGTAAATAGAACGAGCTTGTGCTGACAGTGAGGAAAAGGGTCGCGCTCATTGTCACCGTCGGCTTCTTCACCCGCGCCTGTCTGCGCGACGGCTCTGGCTCTGGCTTTAACGAGGCCGAGCTCGGCCAGAGGAAACCTGAAGACGCAACCCAGACCCCCAGCCAGTACCCTCCCCAGAACCAGTACCAGTACCCTCAGCAGTGATCCCACCGGCAGCAGGGCAGATTTGATATCACAATCTACCTATACACAATCATCTCTGGTGCTTCATATTTCCTTATTCGGTACGATACCAGGAGTTTTGGAAGGCATGTTTCATCGCTCAACTCGGGCTATTATTCCCAAGATACCTCACTCGTCTACTTTACACCCATAATTATTCCCCGTAAACATCCCCAACGGGTGCTGCAAATGAAAGACAAATCAAAAGCGAAACTGCTCCCCCCTTGACTCCCTTGCTAAAGATAGCCTATGCTATGGTATCAAGTCCATCCAGTCAGTCCAAAACGTCACTGTATTCCCTGCCAGACTCCGTTTACCCTGCCCGGCCATGCTTCCAAAAACAATAACAAAAAAAGATCCCTCTGCGCACAACGCCCTCCGCTACCAGGTGTATCATGTTTGTTGCCAGCTTTGTGTCTTTTGCTCCCACTACAATCCGTGGGGCATGTATTCGGGGTTCACATCCATCGGCCACAACTAAAGCCCGGGGGTCATGAAGTCGGTGTTCACATCGCCCATGGGCGGTGACGACAGGACGCTCCCGTCGGACTGGGACACGGGCGACGCCGAGGCAGGGAGGCCCTTGGACCGGTCCCGCTGCTCCGCCCTCAGCCTGTTCCTCTCGGAGCGGCGGTGCGACTCCTCCTTCTTCCTGTCCTCTGCGCGCCTCAGGTCCGCCTCGTTGACCCTCTCCTCCACCACCTGGACCATCCTGGCCCTGCCCCCCTCCGGTATGGCGTCCCACTCGTCGGCCGACCCGCCCAGCTCGATGACCTTGAGGCGCATCCAGGCGCACTCGGCCTCCTTCCTGTTGAGGATCTCGCGCGTGATCCGGAGCGCCTCGAGGCGCGTCTCGCGGCTCTTCTTGGCGGCCTGGTTGTTGCGCTCGCGCTCGATGCGCTGTAGCGAGGCCGACACCCGGTTGTTGTGGTCCCGCCGCCGGACCTTCTCCTCCTCGGGGATGTCGTCGGTGATGTCCAGGTACTCCTCGGACATCTCCTTGGGCGGCAGGGCGGGGACCCGCGAGGGGGGCAGGGCCGGTGGGTTGGCCGCCTGGCGCTCTAGCTCTGCCTCCCACTTCGTCCCCAGGGCGGTCCGGTCTTCTGGGCTCAGGTTTGGGGGCATGTGGAGGTTGACCTGCTCAAAGGCCACGGGGCCGATCTTGAAGCCGCACCGGGAAGACGGTGGCTGGGCGGGGGTCATGCTGGGAGACGTGTAGGCATTGGAGTGCTGGTAAGACTGCCCGTAGGCCGAGGAAGGGACCATTCCTGTGTCCCGGCGAGTATTATAGGTTCGGGCCCGAGAGAGGACCGGCATCGAAGTAGCTCCCATGTTCGTAGGTAGGGCGGGCGCGCTGGCATTATCGCCCGCTACCTTGTTCTTCTTGGGTGACTCGCGAGGAGCTGGCGACTGAGCGCGTTTCTTGTGATTGTTGTTGGTAGATCCAGCCATATCGATTGGTTTATTGTTGATTACCAGTATCCTTCCGTTGCAGATTGTTATACAGGTTGGTTGGCGTACAGAACTCTGGACGTGGCTAGATAAGTTCGCCAAGTCAGCGCAACTCGATTCAGCGTGGGAGGTATCCCCAGTAAAAAAAGGGTCGCGGTTTGCCGCCTGAGGGAGCAGAAGCCCACCCTCATGATTCTTGCTAGGCAGACAAAAAAGAAGGGCTGAGTCAGGGAGTCTTCCCCAGCTGCTCTCTGCTCGTGATCTTATGGCAGTTGATTGTGATGTAATGTCGGTTCGGGGGCAATTGCGCAGAGGAAGCATGGGAAGAAGTGTCACGAGACGCACCTTAAGTAGCGCAAGAAGCTAATAAGGCAGCCAAGATCTATCAGATAGACCCAAACAGCCGGGTTGACTCAGAGTAGCACCGTGTTTGTGATTCAAGCTTGGGGGAACGGGAAGGGAAGGGGGGTACGACGGTGAAGGCACACCAAAGCGAGCTGGCCCAAACAAAAGGAAAGAAACAGTAATTCATACATCTAACGAGGCAGTCAGTAGCAAATAGGCCAGTGGTTGGTAGCCAGTGAAAATGTTATCGAACGGGCGGGTGATTCGCCGTCGGTAGCAAAAGGGGGCCCAAGTCGAGGGTAGGAGCAAGAGGAAAAGAGGAGGAGTAAGTGATTCAGAGGCTCAAAAAGAACAAAGGACAAGACAATGCTCTAGGCGGAGCCATGTGACCGGTATTCATAATGTTCATATTGTTCATCCCAACGTTCCCCAGTTCCCAAGTGCCCGACAGTTGGCCAACACTCGAGTAAATAGCCCCCTGCAACAGCTAAAGGAATCCCCTAGTGAAACATTTAGGAGCTTTTAAAGCTCCTCAAGATGCCTACCGCTTATCGAGGGAAAGTTCATTTGCGTTGTCACGACTCCCCTCGTGTGTGACGCAGCCTCCCCCCCCCCCCCCCCCCCAAAAAAAAAATCATCCCAACTCAGAACACTTGACACTGGTCAACTGCGATACGGAACCACCTGACCCTCCTTTACACATTCAACAATAACACGAATCAGGAAACCGCGATGAGAAGGCACAAAGGAAACAGCATTTCATGTGCGAGGTTGATAGTGCTCACGTGCAGGGAGGGAGGTTTTGCAAGCAAAGATGATCCATCGCACTTCGAACAAAACGCTAAACACTTCCTTCACCGAGGGAACGCGAATGAATACGTGAGAAGAAGAAGAAAACAGCAAATTCAAATCCCCCCAAGCGAAATAAAAATCCGGGTTCGCCTTCATGATACGTAATACGTACGGCGTTCCTCTTTGACACCACCTTCCCTGGCATTATCCTCCCAAAGGACCCGTGCTAACACCCAAGCCCCAGTAGTTATTTAGTATTTCCCATATTTTCGCCCGCTGGATATTTTCTCTTTCGTGTCGTTCGTTGTTCGCGTCGTCGCCAGTATATACGTGTTACTTAATCCATTTCATCACCATTCGATTCACTCCCCAAGATTACGCAGCAACCTTGTCGCCTGTGCTCCCACACTCTCACAGAGCAAGCCCCGTCCCGTCCCCCGTCCAGCGATAGAGTGCCAAAAGCTCTCGGCGCCGTTGATGTTGCTCGTGGAGGTCTTCTGGTACTCGGCCCCGGACCTGTGCTAGGGCGCTTCGCATGACCTTGCTAAAGTTGCGCTGGAGACGTGGTCAGCCACGGTCATCTCGCCAAGAAACAACCACACCACATTGAATCGTCTTACCTGATATTCCGTGTTGAGTGTCACGACACACGCTTCATGAGCTCGAACAATGGTCTCGCACGCCCGCACAACGCTGGGAGACGCGTCGACCTGCAGCTTGTCGGCGATTAGGAGCAGTAAAAAAGAGCCCTGCAAAAGGTAGATGCCGAAGAAGAATGGCATGAACTCCAACCCTGGGTCAAACTCAAGAATCTGGCTGATGGCCTCGGCGGCCGACACGGCGTGGCTGGTGGCCGTGATGAATCCCTGCGATGAGATCCACAAGTCTTGGTCATCGATGAGGTTGATCGGATCCCACTTGCCAGCCAGAAGGATGTGGAGGACATGCATGACGTGCGTCCCATACGCGATGACAATTCGGCCTTGGATGTCGCTTTCTGTTAGCCGACTAGAAGAGTTCGTATGCACCGAGTGGACGGACGGAGTTCCAGCCTCTGTCCCAGCCCCATTCGCGTGGTGCTCGCCGTTTTCATGGTGTCCCCCCTGTTCAGCCTTTTCCTCCGAAGGCTTAGGTAAATGCTGCTGCTGCTGAGCAAATCTCTTCAGACTATGCTCGTAGGATTCTAGATGTCGAGTGATTTCGGCTGCTTGGTTCTCCCACTCGCCGGCAGATCGGAACCCGACGCCAAACCGAGGATGATTCCTGGCGTGGTGCAGGTCAACAACTTCGCCGAGAATAGTCATTAGCGGGAGAAAATAGCCGAAGATTCCATGCCCCCGGCATTCAAACCCAGGCCCCACCGGGATATGACCCTCTCTGCCTGGCTCGTCGCCCATGGAACCTAGCACACTGGGGTCCGTGTTCGCACTGCCATAGTTTCCAAAGTCGCCTCTCTGCCATGCCAAGTCGTCAAGTGGCTGCCGGAGGCCGTCACATTCAATGTCGAGGAGAAATAGCGGTCGGTTGTAGCAAAGGGCCAGATGTCTGTCGACAATGTAGACAAGCCACCAGATTCGCCGCCTCTCCTCACGCTCTTCATCCGTTACAAAGTCCGCGTTCCGGTACAGGTCGTGCTCATCCAGCCCTTCGTGATCGCCGTCGCCATGGTCGACGTTTATGGGCGGTACGCTGGGGGGAAGCTCCCGACCAAGCTTGAGTTCTCTGGCCAGAGACCAAGCAGCGTTCCACCATCTCAGACTGGCTCCCTTGTATTCGCTCGCAGACACAACCGTAGCCAGGTGAATGTACGTAATAACGTCGTCGAGATTGCCGGCCGCTCCAAATGCTCCAGACTCGCCAGTCAAAGCATCCATGCTGATGGTGCCAGGGAGAGCCACGCCGAGACCACCGAGCGCAACGCCGTCGGCTGCTGCTGGGCTGCCTCCCGGCGATGGATGTCCTGAGGGGGTATGGATCAACGGGTTGAGAAGGCTGACAGTCAACTCGAGCAGTTTCTGGCAGGTTTTGCTTCGTGCTGACGGTACACTCGTGAGAAACGATGCGTCGCTTGTTTGAGCTCCTACCCACAGCATACTGGCGAGAAGTGCGGGTTGGCATCGCCGCGGTTTTGTTGGGTGCAGGAATGCACGCTTTCGAAAGACGAATCCTAAGACGTACGGCGACATCGGGTGCATCTGCGCAGAGGAGGACGAAGAGAAGTAGAGGTCGATTAGGTCGCAGGCTAGCGGTATCGGTATTATGTTTCCCAGGTGCGGGAGGAGGGGCTCGAGGACGGGGTATCGTAGGTTGGCCTGGTTGTAGTTGGGGTGAGAAACGTGAGACCCGAACTGCGCCGGTGGGGATGGGAAGTTTATGCCCCAGCCGGGGGATCCTGCGCCTGCTGCCATCGGATATCCTGTCATGGGACTGTTCCCGATTCGAAATCCGCCGGTGCCGTTGTGGTAGCCTGGAGGACTTTGCCCCTGCATGGGGTATGGGATGTCTGGGTATGTCGAGATGCCGCCTTGGTTCTGGTTATATTGGCGGCTGCCTATCATTTGGCCTCCGAGATCTTGTCTTTCATAATCTTGGGGGACGTTGGAAAAGCCGTTCAGATCGAGGGAGGCACCATTTTCGAGCGGATCTCTGTCCATATTGTGAGTGTTGTTGGCTTGGGGCTGGCCGCCCATCCCATCAAGTGCTCCGAGCGCTTCGGTTGAGGCATCTTGTGAGATCGTGGCATCGCCGAGAGAATCTACCGGATGGTCTTTGGCAGCATGCGACTTTCCTTGGTTGGCCGGCTGGCTTTGTTTGGTAGAAGGGGCCAAGGGGTTGTTGGAGGGCTGCTCTTTGCCTTCCTGGTCGTCTCCAGAGCCGTCGGGCTTGTGTCCATTCCCTGCCTCGGCCGCCGCTCGAGCGGCTAGATCTTTGCGAGAAGCTTTGCCACGTTTCTTCCTTTCACGGGCGTATTCGCAACCCAGTCCAAATTCTGCACGCGTCAGAAGACCGAATGAAGCCTCGCCCTGGGGACGAAAACTCACCTATGCAATGGGCGCACGGATTCTGGCCGTCGCACTTTGTCCTCAACTGATTACACTGGTCGCATGCCCGGCTAATTCTCCTCCTGACCTGTCCGTTCGCCCCTGTCGCTCTCCCATTGGGACCATAGGGTTGGTGCCTCTGCTTGGAATTTGGCGCAGATCTTGCCAGTTGTGGGCTTGACGCACCAATGTTCTGGTGGAGTTGATGAATGCCGTATTGCGAGGGATGAGCCAGAGAGTCGAGGCTATTTTGATGCATCGAATTCTGCGGTACATGGCCATTAGGCATGAGGCTAGACTGCGGTAGGTTTTGGTAGGGGGAGAAGCGTTGGAGCGGGTTGGACAACATCGTGACGACCGGTTGAGGGCTGACTACCTCTTGCGACGCGGTCACGTGGGAGTACTCCAGTTCAGGCAACGACTTGAGATGGGCGAAGAAAGAAAGTTGTCGAGAGAGTGTATGCACTGATGTCTGGCTGCGTGTTCGTGGCTCTGAATCGCTGGGTCGTCGTTTTTTTTTTCGCGAGATAGTGGTTCGAGTTGATGTTACTAGCCGCCCGCTGGATCCCGCTGCTCTTGAGTTTGACGAAGCCTGCAGACTCTACGCGGATCTGCCAGGCCGTACTTGAAAAGGTTCTCCCGAGGTTCGCAATCCAAGTTCCGGCATCACAGGCGCGACTAGAAGCCGAGGGTACGGGCCGAGTGGTAAACTCCAGATGTCAAGGCGAGGCAGAAGTCGTGCTCAGTCGCGATCTCAGTCGCGAGCCGTGGTCAAGGGTTATAGGGAGTCAATTGGCTCGCCAGCTGGGGAGGCCTAGTATTGGCAAGGTCATTTAGATTGAGCAGCGCAATCTACCTGCAGCAGCAGCAGAGTTGAAGGGGGAGGAGGGGGAGGTCGCGAAAGTGGGTGGTTTTCTGGTAATATTCTTGGAAAGGGCCCGCTCTTGGAAGTCGGGACCCCAGAATCCAGATGCTTGTGACTAAAAAACGACTCCGTTTCCGCTTTCCAAACGGTTCTAGGCGGGTGGTGGCCAAGAGAACCGGGGGACGCTGGGGTCGACGGAGCCAAGGGCCAGGGCCAACTACTGACTAGTAGGTGCTCGTATGCCCCAGCCCAGGGCCCTGTTACAATACTACGCTCAGGGGACGTTAAAAGTGGTGTTATAGGTAACCCCGTACCCCGTACCCCGTATGGATGTGCGGATGCATTCTGACCACATCCGTAAGAAGCTCCAAGTCGACAAAGCGAGCCCAGTTCGGAGGAGGAAGACAGAGGAGAGTAGAGAGTGGCCCCAGGCCCCCAAGTTGCATCGCACCCCGCCAGCCAGGAAATGGCACAGGAGACAGCTGGGTGTGGTAGCTAGCTGGCAGGGCAGGCCGACAGGGCAGGGTCTGTCTCTGGCGTGGAATGTGGATGCATGGCGTGGAACGAGGGCGTTCCAGCGGCCATGTGGAGGTGGAGAGGTACCTACAGCGCAAGGCCTGAGACTGGTGCGGATGTGCCCACTCGCGCGAGACATTCCTACGGGCCACAACCCACTCACGTTGAGAACGTTCGTTGCGAAGTCAGTCCACTTCTAGGTGCCGCCACGGCTAGTAGTTACGACTTACGAGTTGCTACTCGTAGTCGAACATGACCACCGTCAGTAACTTGGATAGATCGTATTACTTCGAGTATTGAGTCTTCACTAGAGCGACCCATCATGGGCAAGTGAATTCCTCTCCGTGTGCACCAGTCGGGGGAACCCTTCGGGTTGCGTGCATTGGTCTGGGTGTCGGGGTGTACGGAGTATGGAGTACGTTTTGTTAGAGACGCGACGAGTTGGGCCCAAAGGCCGACTCATGGAACCCACCGGACATTTTGACCGACCATCCTGGCCAGGTTCTTGGCGGAGGGCGTGTTTTGGCGCACGACTCGTACATGCGAGTACTAAGTAATAATAATACATACTCGTTGTATCCGTAGCTGAAGACCGACGCCAATAAGGGTCACCGGAGGTGGGGTCAATTCACCGTGCCCCAAAAGAATCCAATCGAGTGCGAGGCGCCCCGTAGCTAGTGGTCGGCTCGTCGACTGGCCGCACATGGCACTGAAGATTGACAGTTGTCACGAGACCCGCGGCGTGACATCGTCGCCCAGTTTGTTGCTGATCTGGGGTGGCCTCGATGGGAAAGTTAGTCGGCAAGTTTGCAACGGAGGAGTCTGTCGGCTGACGGGAAGCAGCATCCGATCTGAGGAAACAAAATCGTTGCTGACCGTGCCCCTGTTTACCTGTTGGGGAACCCAAGCCAACGAGAGCCACTGTGTGACCCACTGTTGCCTGCATCCGCAAGCATCACGGCGGGCTCTGGTGCGAATGCCGTCTGGGGAAGCGGAGGACAGAGATTGATCAACGTGTGATGGCAGGTCTTCCTCTGGTGTGGGAGAAACTCGCCACAGGTATCAAGTCGGTGAGGCGCGGTGGCCCGTTTCTCCTGCCTTGCAGCGTGCCAATCGTGCCTACCCCAACCTGGGGAAGAGAACCTGTCTGGGGAAATCAACAGCCGTTGGCTCCTTCCAGCCGAATTCCTGGGCTCTGTGACACCTTCCTTCTCTTGCCCCAAGTGGTGAAGCGCATGATGAGATCAGGTGACCACAGCTGTTAGGAGAAGACCCTGGAAGCGGAGGATACATCCGCTCCAGTTACGGAGTAGCTATCCGTATCCGTCCTCGACTCCTCCACCGTTACGAGTACCAAAGACCCCAACTGCCGTTCGCCAACTCTACTGCCGCGGTTCCCCAGTCTCTTTTGAGACTGCCGGTCCTTTTCTAACCCGTTCGGCTTTCTCTGCAGCCTCGCTATTCTTATCCCCGGGTAAATCAGGCTGTGGTGGTCTGATAAAGTCTCATAGGGACGGTCTCGGCTCGTCTCGAGATCGGCGGGAGTCCCCTCTTTTTCTCCAACTCCAACCCCAGCGATCAGCAATTCAACAGATGATGACAACCGGTCTGCGGGCCGAAATGCCCACACGATCACGGTGCGCCAGGGGTTTCACACCAATCATTTGCCATTGTTCATGCACCCCCCAAACAGGGGATCCTGGTCCCATCATTTATCCAGCAAGCTTCACGTCTCTCGGGACCTCTGTCCTCGGGTCCTGACCTCAGCACTGTCAGCCCTGTGATCAGCAAGTCTCCCTCCTCGCGTGACGAGCATAATAGGGGAGGACATCTTCACTGTCTTAAGCGGAAGGCAGGCGCGGTTATAAGCCCTGTAGGGAGAAACCACACCGATTCATATTTGATGCCATGTATTCGTACCAACGGCCTCTGCCAACAACCTTATGCAGCCACTTGCATTGACCCGGACATCCGGATGTAACAGAAGCCACAGAGTACTATTAATGATGGTATGTGGTCTAGTTTGGGGCCAAACTTGGTCCCTGTTGGAGATGCCGAACACGCTAGGGAAGTGGCACGTATTACTCGTACAATTTTATCAGGCTATCTCTAAGCGAAGGTCTTCTTGCTCAAGACTTCCATGACATGTTGTGGGAAGAACCCATTAATAGGGCTATTTACTACGTACTTTCAGATCATTTTGATGCAATATCTACCGACACTTCACTAACAGCAGTATTTTCTCGTGGGGCTCTAATTCTCTATGATCAATCTCCCATACCTTGCGTTAGTAGCTCGTTAAACTTCCCAAGAACCACTCCCTCCCCCCCTTCATTCTTGAATTTATCACCAGTGTGATTCAAATACGCAGTCAAGTGTTTCATGGCTCTCATGCAACCTGGAAATATCTTCACAGCTTCACATTTCTACACTCGCCGTTCAGAGATACCTGATCGTAGGTTTCTTCCATCCTGTTACATCGTGACACACATGAAATTTAGTGGCTTCGGCATCGGGTCCGACGACCCTCCTCGACTCATAACAGAGCTTGTATACACCACGATACCCGCGACATGACCACGTCTTATAACGAACAGCATAAGAAAGCTCTGTTGCCTGTTAAAAAGGGGGGACGTTACCCGATCCTGGGCCCTTCGGACGAATGGATTCGATACAAGCGGCCCCTTTTGGGGATTGCACGCACTCAATAGATTAGGCTGCATCCTTTTTCTTCCTCCACCCGCCCCAATCGGGGGATGGCAGTCTTAAAAAAGACAAACATACGTACATAGTACACAGTACTACTACCGTGCAGGTTTCCACATAACATCAGCCCTCCCCCATTTGGGACTTCACGGCCCCGGTTCCTCGATCCCAGCTAGCCTGCTGCTGTCCAGCCTCTTACCGCCACCCTCAAAATGACGGCCTACCACGAGACTGTATCGAGGCCCAATGAAGAAAAGCAAATTCAGGGTCTTGCGGGAAAGGGCACGCAGGGATCGTGCATGAGCTCCTGCGTCCGTGTGGGCGCCCCCGAAGCAGCCCCATTCGCGAGCCTGGATATGTCACCCCTCGTAGGATATTCTTCCTTGCCTCTCGGAACGTGGCCCTAAAGTAGAAACGCCCGGAGGGTGTGAAGCTACTTTTGTGGCTGATCATAAGTCCGGGGGCTCACCTGGGTTCGGTAAGGATGCAATAATCTTGATTGCCGTAGCATATTACTATCTGCACGAGGGCTCCGTTCTACTAACTTGATCTGCAGAGTAGATTTAGGACTCCAGGATACACGTCCGTATTGGGATTGACCTGTAAGGGTTATGCGATCCAAATGGGCCACAGGGTAGCAAGACCTAATGTAGAGTCGCCACAAATGGAGGTACTATATTGCTGTTAGTGGGGACTTGCCGTCATACGCGAAGCCTACGTCAATTAACACAGTCTCTTAATGTCAAACTCATGCGTATGTGCTATTTTGTCTAAGCTGTTAATCAACCTACGTGGTCCTCGTTTTCTCTCGGCGTGGTGGTGCAGGGTTGCAGTATATAGTCACCGTGAGACATTGAGCAGTACCTTGGCGATGGCAGCCCTATTATCACTCTGTCAACCGTCTTCTTCTATTTTCTTGTCCTCAATCGTCTCATTGCTCTATTTCTGCAACAACCTGGTCCCCATGCACTCGAGCCCGTTTAATTACCCCCCTTCTTCAGGAAAAGAGGAGTGACTCTCGTTCCAGATGTCCTTTACTTCTATAGCGAGCTTTCTATAGTTAGCTAGAAGCTTTATCCAAGATCCGACAAGCTCTTCTCAGCTGGACAGACACGTAATCAATCTAGCACCAGATTGTTATCAGCTGAAGTGAATATTTAGAGCAACCAGGTGGGTTAGCGTTACTTACATTGGCCGAGCTGAACACCTCAAGTGATTGCAGTTCAACTACAAGACCGGGAGCTCACAACCCAGTAGCTGCTCCCAGTCCTTCAGTGACTTCTCCCTAAAATCCCAGCAACGCGTGGGAAGAATCTGGCTCTCGCTGTTCAAAACTTTACCACAAAGAAAAGGCCTCCTCTGGGACATCAGATCTGCACGATCAATGCACTGAGATGCCATGGCTTGTATGGACTGTACTGATAGGTCGATCGACAGTACATCTGGGCTGAATATGCCGCGTACCTCCCTCCCGAGGGGCTTCAGCCTTGAATATATGGATGTTAGTCCACTACCATCATGGAACATGTATAGTGGTAATTCCACAGATGTAGAGGACTCGTCGTTGGTTTGCATCATGTGGGGAAATGTTGCCGGAGTCAACTCGGACAGGATATGATCATGTTTGTGGCCTTCTCCCAGGGCTTTGAGTGACTGCGTAGCTGGTCCATTTTGCCTGAGAGATGGCACCTGTGCCGTCATCCTTGTCGAGCAGAGGGATTCGATGTTATTGAATGTCGTGCTGGAAATTTCTAGATCCGGTGCCTCGAGGTCTAGGTCGAACCGCTCCTGGAATAGGTGTATGAACTCGATGGAGAGGAGCGAATCTACACCAAGTGACGCAAGACTTGCACGACCTGTTGCTTCCCCCCGGCGTCTGTCATTCCGGCTGGGCGGTCAACCATCGATCTGATCAAGCTCTTCGACGCCGAGGCTCTCATGACCGTGCCGAGCATTGTCGACGACATCTTATCGCTTCCAGAAAGCAAGAAGAGAGGCACCCTCGACACACTGAGACGTCTCAGGTTTGTCGCTGTCGGTGGAGGAGCCCTGGGGGTCGCGACTGGCGAGTCCCTGGTCCAGAACAACATCAAGCTAGTCAACCACTACGGCATTACGGAGATCGGGGCTATCGCCCCTGTGTTTTGTCCACGAGAGGACTATGATTGGCATTACCTCCGCCTCCGTGATGACCTCGGTCTGCAATTGCAACCCATCTCCAGCTCAGACAGGTACAAATTGATCGGGCATCCCATCGGTTGGGGTAGATCGTTTGATGTGCAGGATGAGCCGGAACGCAATCCAAACAATCCTGCTCGGGATGAGGTACGCATAATTGGACGCATGGACGATATTATAGTCCTCAAGTCGGGAGAGAAAGTCCTGCCCCGGCTTCTCGAGATGTCACTGATGGCGGACGCGGCAATACAGACTGCTGTCTGTGTTGAAAGCGGCTTCTTCGAGGTCCTGGTCATCATGGAGCCATCGCCATGTTGACAACGCGGTGAAACGGCTCCTGGGCCAAAAAGGGGACATTGGTGATGATAACCGCGGTATGGGTCAAACGGCGAGAGTTAGGATGCAACCAGGTCTGAACTGTTGTCAGAGGCTGGGGTTAGAATTGTCGAATAGAGTGAAGATGTCTGTCGCAGGCAACTAAGCTGTATTGATCTCTGAGGCCTTCCATCGAGTATGTGGGGTTGAAGCCCCTTGTAGACCAAACCGCAGTCTGGGAGATCACATGACCAGCTCCCCAGGCTCCTTCCCTTCGAGGGCCCTAGCACATGTACATGTAAAGTACATGTAGGCTTCCAAAAGTAAGCATGAGCAGGAACAAGTTACTAGTTCTGAAATATGACTCATTACCTATAGATTACAAGCAGTGTCTTGAGTAGTATTATCCTATCCTGGCTCCTCACCGTGTATATAGCTGGGTTGATTAGGGGATAGAAGAGGAACACGTAGATGGCCTTACATACGCAAGTTGGTAATTGTAATATCATCTATTCTGCAGTACATTCATCTACCAGGAGTCCACGTCTGACGGTCTGTGACATATCTGTCTGGCTTGACAACCCCTGTCTCAGGCATCACAATCGGTCAAAGTTGTCAGATCCTTCCACAACTCCAAGTTTGCCTGATCCGAGTTGATGCTACTCGTGACAATCTCATAGGCGTCCCTTCCAACGACGAGCCTGGGAGGCAGTTCACGGCCCTCGGCCTTTCCCGAGCCTGTGAGGGCCTCGACAATCACCGCAGCACCCTTGTCTGGATCTCCAGGCTGCTGGCGGTCGTACGCATCTAATGCTTGCATCGCGGTGCCGGTCCCCTCCTCCAGATCGGCGATGGCCTTCTCGGCCTGGACCCGGTGCCCGGGGGCCAGGAAGTTGGTGCGGAAGTAGCCGGGCTCGAGGCAGGTGACCTTGATGCCGAGGTGGGCGACCTCGAGACGCAGGGACTCGGATATTCTAGCGGCGCAGGCCTTGGTCGCGCAGTACAGGCCGGCAGCTGCGGTGCCGCGCCAGCCGCCGATGCTGCCCAGGTTGGCTACGGTGCCGCTCCTCTGCCTGCGCATGACGGGCAGGACGGCGCGGAGGACGTTGAGCTGGCCGAAGACATTGGTGTTGAAGGCGGCCTGGATCTCTTCGTGGCTGCACTCTTCGACGCCGCCGGTGAGGATGTACCCGGCGTTGTTGATCAAGATGTCGATCCTGCCACCTGTCCTGGCCAAGATGCTCTCCACGACGGCTGCAAGGGTTGCGTCCGAGTCTGTGACATCCAGACGTTCCAGGATGGCCCCCTTTTCACCGAGGTCTGCCAGTTTCTTGGGATCTCGAGCAGTGGCAACGACAGTATCGCCTCGGGCAAGAGCAGCAAGAGCAATATTTTGGCCGAAGCCAGAAGAGCATCCTGTGATGACCCAGACCTTACTCGCGGACATCGTTCTTTGCTGAATTCAGTGGCAAGAATAATACTTATGAGTGGGGAGGCGAGCAAGAGATAATGAGAGGTGTAACGGAGCTGAGGGCTGTGAAAGGAAGTAGTGATAGATCTCACGGTCAGGGAACTGCTTTAGAAAACTGATCAGGCTTCGCACATATATGTAGACGTCGCGAGGAGGTTGCTGTGTGGGCAGGCCACGGAGGAGCGGGATGGTGAGACATTGAACCGGTGACCTTAAGCAACAACAGCAGGGTGTTTTTGCCCGTAGACGTAGTCATGCAGTTAGAGTAGGCCTGTGGGCAGAACAACTTGAACAGCGTTACAATTGTTTTGCGGCATCCCGACAGAAACGGCGTTTGTGGTTATTGGATCTTGGGCACTACATCATTCAGCAGGGCCAAGCAAAGTAATATTTCGGAGTTAATGCCGTTCTGGGAGCTTACCGGTCGTCGGGACCGGAGTACAGCACGCCATACTGTAGTACAGACCTGTTGTTGGGAGGTTAGGTCGCTTTGCTACATGTATCCGTACATTTAGGCTCCATGTTTCTTATCGCCGAATTGTCTATCGCCTAACACCTAAACGCCGATTGAGCCGTCGGGTTTACCAAGTCGTTGGGACGGAGCAGCAGCAGCATGTATTGGGGGGTGGAACAAGGCTTTCTGGCCCTTGTTCTTACCGGATCTCGTAAGTTTCTACAATTGGTATCATTTTTCTTCCGTTTTTTTTCTTCAAAACTATCTCCCATGCATAGGAGATAGGAATTGGAGAATGGAGGACTCTTGATTCTAATACTAGGTAGTATGTAAACGAGCGACAAAGCTCATCGTCGGTCTAGTCTCTTATACCATGCCATGATGCCTCATCCGTTGATCCAGTAACAAGACTGCCCCCCTCCTTTTTTTTTTTTGTCTTGACACGATAGCCGCTCAGTATAGGCGTTTGAAATACGCTTCTTCTTTTCCTTCTTCTTTTTCTATCCCCTGGCTAATAATTGCTAATACAGATCTTGCATAGTCATCTCTATCTTGACCTTCTCTTGAATTGGCCGGGCAATGTCTACTAGATACTTGACCAGCTCATGGTCGCATTTTTCAATTACCAGGACAGCCTTGAACGTCCCTAGCTGGGGACCACCATCTGAGCCCGTCTCCTGTTTCGTCTTGATGTAATCCGGCACCCTGGGAGAATCCTCAAGACTGGGAAAGACCTGTGGGAATTTGGCGCCGGCCTCCGCAACGAGCTGATATGCGTCAGGGTATGACTGCCCGCCGTCGTCAATTTTGGTGCCCTGCGCAGAACCGGAGAACGCATCGTCAACCACCTCGTCTGTCTCCTCCCGTGACATAACGGGGGAGCTCCATGTAAAGCCAGTTGAAAGCTTCCGACATTATGCCTTCGCTGGGTGCCAATCCTGGGCCACTCTCGGAATCCAGGTTGGCTTCGGGTGTTTCAAGAAGCAAATGTTGCAGAGCAGATCCAGCCCTCTGCTCTGATTTGTCACATGGTAAAAAATTCATAGGACCAAGCGTATAACTGCCTTGGTTGCGGCCGGGGGAGGGAATCTCATCCAGATATGTGTAGTCCTGCAGCCCCTGAAGCTCCGCGGGTCCCGTGACACCCTCCCTGGTCGTGGAACCAGCGCTGGGATTCATCAGTTGACCGGAGCGTTCCTCAGAATCCGACTGGTTGGTGGCACCTGACAGGAGTCTCCGGCTAAGTATGGTATGCATACATGTGGTTTTGTCAACAAAGTTGATCAGCCGGATTTGCACAGCCCCCAGGCGGGAGATGTATATATCATATACTTAGGTAGGTAATTATGAAATGACTGTACCGATTCTTGAGGTTGTTTCTTGCTCTGGTTGGATAGTGTTGTTGGCAAATATACTTCCAGTCGTGGCCAGACTTCTGGACCAACTCTAGCAGCAGGTGGTCCTGGAGACTTTCAGCTCAGAACACTTGGACCTGCCGAGGCTATCTGGTATGGTAATTGTGTGAAGAAGCCGGCCTTACCTCTCCAGCGGTCCACTCCCGACGGTCGAGTTTTGGATCTAGCATATATTACCACCGTTTTAAGTACTCTATCCCAATATCACGGTCAGCCTCTCGTGTTGATTATGAACCTGATGGGATAAATGCTGCAGCATGCGAAGGCATGTTCATACAAGGTGTGTATGCCGAGGTTTGGAGATCAAACTCACGTTCAGGGCTCGGGGAGCCAAATTTTTGAGCTATCTGCGTCCACCTGGGGCCACATTAGCTCTTCTAGGATCTGGGTCCCCGGGGCCGATTAGGACTTCCGAAGTCTGGGCTGGGACTCGCCTCTGCCCATGCTTGTCCACTGCCTGACGGAGTACCTTGTCTTCAACCCTGCTCCACGGCCCGCTCCTCAGCCCCCCGCAGACCTTGTTGACCCAGCGCTTACGGCAGTCTTTGTTTGTGCGACCGGGAAGCTTGCCGGCGATGCGATGCCAATCATTGACTGATCCGATGGACGCTGGAGCGACATCGAATCAGCCGAGTTCATGGGGAGTACAGCATCCACGAGGAGGATCTGATCCTGCCTAGCAACAATGACCCAACACGCACACATTGTACACACACATGATCGTATTATCACACATCCACACACATTGAGCCTGCCGTCTCGACTTTTATCACAACCTCGGTCCTTCCGTTAGCAGAACTGGCAAGGCCTTTGGGATACTTCTCTGTAGAATGACCAGGGCCCTGCAACAGTGCAACATTGCAAAACACATGTGCGCCCCCGCTTCCTGTATATCAACGGTTGTGGGCTCGCTCTGTGTGGTTGTTGGTCGTTGGGACATACCCTATTCACAACACCATCTATTTTGTTTGCGTTGTAGCAAACGCAGCACTTGTATCCGACCGTAGGTAGTTGTTGAGTCGTTGTGGGAAGAATATGTATTACTCGTAGAGTTGTAGTCAGACCATAGGTAAGCAGATGGGGGCTCTTGGCGTCGTCCTTGATACGCACAAACGGAATCCACACATGCAGGTGTTGTTGGGGTCATCCCTGCCATGAGACGGCGGCACGATGTCAATGTTGAAGCCCGTGCTACTATGCACAAGTGTAACACTACGCAAACTTCAGTCTGCACATTGGAGCCCAAAGATCGATGATGATGTCTGTCTGACAGCCTTGTGCAAACCCCACCTTCCAAAACCACCATTCGGACGCTCCTCTAGTCCTCTAGTTCTCCTTCCTAATCCAATTCCTTCTGATCTAATGAGTCGTACCTACCTCGTATGCGTGAAACGAAATGCAGCTCGAGATGTGGTGTTGGGTGATCTGTGTGGATGCAGATGCTATCAGGGCGCCTGACTTTCAACACCATCTATCCATCTTGTGCACCAAGGCAAATTGTGGCACGCCAGCCTTATTGCAGGGTGCGAAATGCAGATCCACGGTCCGCCTGGTCTAGAATAGCCGGCATGGCATGGTAACACCAGTAACTACCAGTAACTACTCTAGGTGCTGCCTAATATCCCGCCGTACACAGCGGCTCGCTCCTGTCACCATTCCCCAACCAACATCAGTGCCTAGCTCGGTAGGAACGAAACCCCCAGTTCATGCAACACCACTGTTGATTAGTAGTGTCTAAGCTGACTATGCTCGCCTACTCGCGGGTCATAGCCCGGCAGGACTAATTCGACAAGACCAACCTGGCTGCGGCAGTCCCAGACCCTCCTTAGACGGAGCCCAGCCCGTTCTGCCAGGCCCCTAAATCGTAGAGCTTCCTTTCTATGCCGTTGATGATTGCCATCATGGCAAGGTCACGCTAGTGGGAGTAGCGTGTGTAATACTCCCAGTTAGCCAGCAGTGGTTGCGGTGCCGGAGGAAGCTCCTCGCATCCAACAGTCGTGTTCATGACCTGGTCGCCACCTGTTTATTGTCCACGTCAGGTATTTGCGCGGGAGGAGGAGGTGGTGGTGGTGGAAGACGAGGAGGAGATGACTTACCAGATCAAGATGCGGGATGCGGCTCAAGATGCGCACGCAGTAGCCGTCGGACCAGTCGTGCAGGACGTACCGCAGCCAGTGGACACCCGCACCCTCCATCGGGTTCTTGTCGAAGTAGTCGTGGGCAATAAACTGGATCCGTCCAGAGGCGAGAGCATCCGGGCTCTCTCGGGGCCATACCTCTACCTTGGCCCTCTCGATAGCCGGCGCGTGGTCCTGCAGGACAAATCGCAGGTGCGGGTAGAGCTGGGCCGGCTGGAGGCAGAAGCCGCCTATAACCGTTGACTCGAACAGCCAGTCCCCGGTCAGACTATGGAGAACCATCTGCCAGATCACTAGAACAGAGGAGCATCCCTTACCTACTCCACCCCCGACATCGACTAGGGTGGCCGATCCAAGTAACTCCGAAGGAAAATCTGCATTACAACAGTGCTAGCGCGAGATATCACTTCATTATGGCGCACTTGAATTATATACTAGGCCTATTCCCTAGACCGATTCCCCCGGTGAATGGAGGAGTTCAACATAGGGTCGTTGGACTCGTTTGGGGCCCTCGCCATGGATATGAGCCTGGCCAAACACTCTCCTTCCTCCAACCATGGCGAGGCTAAATATGCCGTGCTCTAGCCGTGAAATTCGCCCATGGGTGGAGGCAGCAGCATCAGTATCAGCCTCTCCCGGAGTATTGACAAGCTCGGCCCCAAAGAGGCCCGGGTAAACCACCTTACGCCCGTAATCTACACCTGCACTTGGACCCTCGCGCAGAAGCTCCGAGGCGCCGGTTTTCTCCTCGAGCCAGTCCCATCGAGGCTTAGAACTGCCCATGCCTTCTTGCTAGACGGTTTCTGCGACGGCATAGGACGCGCCCTTGACCGGGTCGTGGAGGGTCCGCGGAAGGTGATCGGAGCTAGTATAGATATCCAAGCCGCTAGTCGAGGGCGATAGGTCTGTAAGGAGAGTGGAATTTTAAAATGTGCACTTCCAACAGCAGGATGTATGCTCTCAGCGGCTCATTGTTGACAAGTGCAGCAGACACAACATTGTTGGTAAATACATCGGAGCGAATCTCTTTGAACATGTGGATGGAGCATAGGCAACGCAACAGTCGAGCTACAAGGTTAGCAGTGTGGCACAGCGGTCAGCGTCATACTCAAGTATCAAGACAGGCTCAGGCACTGGAAGTTTTTTCACATAGTTTCCATGGCTCTGTGCCAACTTGGGATGAGAGGGTGTCGATGGTCTCGCCCTCGGCGCCCGCCCGCGCAAGCAGGTCGATCAGGGACTCTTCTGGCGTCAGCAGCAATATGCAAGGCACGAGCCTCGAAGTACTGGGACGAGACCTCGAGTAGACGATTCTGCAGCTGAGCAACCAGCTCGATGAGGCTCCCTGCTGCAGCTAGCAAGATACGTTGAGCACTGAACTGCTCCCACGTGGAACACTCCGCTACCGGTGAAGTAGGGGAGCCGCTCCCCTGCGTGGTCGAGCGTGCCTGGACTAGCTGCCCCAAGGTGATCTGAATCAATTTTCCTAGCTGCAGCAGCTCGCGTGACACTAGATCATTGGGAAGATCCATGGTGGAAGCTGGCGAGTTATAGTGCGAGACGTTTGTGGCTGTAGCCTGTGCCAAAGCAGAAGTTGATCACCACAGCTAGATCCGATAGAGGGCGCTCCAAGACTACAGGGAGTCAGGGGCTTGAATTATGTCTTACTCTCCCAGAAAAAAAAACCCCAATACCCATTTGTCAAAGCCTCCCCAAACCCTCAGAGGCGGACACTCCATATTGTAACTTGTAAGCGGGACCGGAGTACGGAGTTAATAGCAGAGGACGTTAAGTCACGGACCTAAGTTACGGTCCCCCAGGGGTTCCAGCAGAACTCGGGGTTACTCTACAGCATCGATCCCGACGGACGAAGAGTTGAAGACAGATCTCATATTAGCGCAGAAGCAGAAGGAAGACATCGGATAGTAGCAACCACGCGTCACAATACTACATAACGGCGCATTTGGAAGAGTCATCTGATAATCTTCAAATGTAACCTTGGAAATTACTATTAAGGCTTCCAATTATTTAGTTCACAACTAGTGGTGGCCATTTTTATTTTTTGATATCGCGAACGCTCTTGCTCGACTTAAACTTGAGGTGAGTCGTTTCTGCAATGGGACGTGAAGTTGATTGTATAGTTTTAACGGGTAGGCTTGCCAGGTACTTACTACGAGTAACACAAACTCCTCCATGGCGACCAAGCTTCCAGCCTCCACGTGGGAGAACGGCTTCCGCCAGCGTTCATCCGAAGACGCCCCCTGGGTGTGGCCAAGAGAGCACGGCGAACGTGGCGGCGATGAGGGTGACCTGTGGGACTCGAACGCCTACGTGACGGCCCCTTCAGTCGATCTTGTCTCGTCTACGACTCACAACACCCTCGGAATCAATGTCATCCGGAACTGGCCTACGCTGTACGACGGCACCAACAGCCCCCACGGCCTGCCCTCGTGGTGGGCCCCTAAGCAGGAGGTTGACGTGCTCATATGCGGTGGTAAGCATGGCCCGGCACCACGGGGCTCAACTGGAGACGATAGATGGTTATTGACCAAGATGTGGTACCATAGCTGGCCCGAGCGGTCTCGAGGTTGCCGTCAGTCTGGCTAGACAGGGCCTGTCGTTCCGAATCATCGGTAAGCTCCACCCACAGTATGCAATACAAACGGTCGAGCAGGTCTATCAGAAACGTTGGAAAATAAGATTCAAGTGCATCGGGTACATGGAACCAACCACGGGCTAATCATTCGTTTTGCATTGCAGACAAGGCCGACGGGCCCCTGACGGCAGGGCGTGCTGATGGCGTCCAACCCAGGTTCCTGGAGACCGTCGCGCAATGGGGCCTCGCAAAGGAGATCCACGACGAGGGGCCCATGATTGAACGGACGGCCATATACAAGGACGGCAAGAGGCTTGTGTTTCGCCCCTCGCATCAGTCCGACTCGAGGTACCGCGGCCTGCACGTCATCACACAGGGCCAGATTGAACGCGTCTACATCCGAGATCTGTCCCGGCACCAGGCGCTCGTGGAACGCAGCTCTACCATCTCGGACTTCCAAGTCGACGAAGCGACGAGCGAATGCTCCCATCCAGTGCGTGTGACGGTGAGCAACAGCCGCACAGGCTGTGAGGAGACGGTCAGGGCCAAGTTCCTGGTGGGAAGTGATGGCGCCGCCAGCTCGATTCGCAGATCCCTGGGTATTCCCTTTGATGGTGTCAGCACCAACATCTACTGGGGCGTCATGGACGGTATCTTTGAGTCTGATTATCCGCACGCCTGGGTTTTTGGGTAAGTCACCACCCACCGTCTCTCCTGAAATATCGTGTGTTACGGGGGTATTGTATAGGGATTAACCGAGTAACTAACCGATCCTGAAAAGGCCTGTCATCAGCTCTAAACATGGGGTCTGTGTAGTGATACCGCGAGAGAATGGATACATGAGGTATTTATAATTTATCCCAACCTCTACAAGTTTGTATCAGCCGCACTGACCTCACGGCTGGCGTGCAGATTGTACACCCAGCTAGATGTTTCTCACACAGGTCCCATTTCTGCTTCCCGACAAGCAAGCGACCCGATCTTTGCTGAATCTGGGGGCAGGGTCGATGTCCATTCAGTTACTCCCGATGAGGTTCTGGAGCAAGCAAACCGCATCTTCAGCCCGTACAAGCTGAAGTTTGGAGCTCCGCTTAGTTGGTTTGCCATCTGGAAGAGTGAGACGACCCATTCATTCTACCCTTTGATAATTCTAAACAGAAGAAGGAAATAAAGGTGAAATTTGTGGATAATGGGCTAATTGTACATCTTGTTCCAGTTTCTGAGCGCGTGGCTCGTTCCTACTCTTCGCCCGACTTGCGGGTGCACTTGGTCGGCGATGCAGCGTATGTCTCCTTTGATGATGCTACTAGTGGAATTCCAAGCACCTCCAGTGGTATTCCAATTTCCTGCTAATTCCACGGCTAATTCAACTTTAGACACGTGCACAGCGTAATGGGGGCCTTCGGGCTCAATGCCTCCATTCTCGATGCCGCAAACCTTGCCTGGAAGCTGGGTCTCGTCACCAAGAACGAGGCCAAGATGGACGTCCTCTTGCCCACATATGGCACTGAACGACGCAAGCATGCCGTCCGGATCATCGAGGTCTCGGGCGAGTACCTACGCTGGCTGGGCGGATCGACGGTGCCTCTCGCTAATCTGAGAGACCTGGAGGCTCTGCAGGCCCGTGATGTGGAAGCTACCAGTGGCGGTAGCAGTATTCATTCTGACCATTCCACAAATAACAGTACCGAGAACGGGATCGCCAGGCCTGAAGCTGACAAGAACGCCAACAATTTGTCAATCAATGGCTCGAAAGTCGAGGAACCCACAGACTCTCGGGCTGAGGATCTCAAGTTCCTCACAGAGTTCTTCAAGGCCAACGGGAAGTTTCTTCTCGGAGTCGACTGTCCATATGATGAATCTATCCTTGCTCCCTCCCAGCATGAGGCCCCTGGCCGGCAGCGCGCGGTTCGAGTCAAGAACGGGGTTCGGGCTCCCAATCCCAGGGTCTGCTTCGCTGCCGACGAGACTGGCTACCTGTACGATAAGCTGGCTGGCCCTCCACGCTTCCATCTTGTGCTGTTTTGCTCCTCCATGTCAGGAAGAGAGGTGCGTCGCCAGGTAAAGGCGTTCCTGGGCGGCCTGCGCAGCCCAGACGGGTACTACAACCGTTTTGGGGGCGTGTCCCGTTTCAACCTTGTCCTCGTCGTCAAGCTTCTGCCATTCGAATGGGAGAATATGTCCGATGCGGAGATAATGTCCATCAAAGACTCGCTGACATCGATGGAGGCCACCATCTTGTACGACGACAGGGCCCCAGATGAAGATGCCCACACTACCTGGGGAGTCAACCAGTTGACGGGTGGAGTGGCGGTCATCCGGCCGGACCTCTGGGTGTCTCTGACGGCTTTCCCTGACGAGACGGATCGGATCGAGGGGTTTTTCGAGGGATTCATGCTGTGAGCTTGGCTGTAGCAATGCTTGACTAGGGGGCTAAGATGGTACTTGGGAACGGGACTAAAACGTTAGACACTCCATTTTTGGCTCAACGCTCAAAGGTGCTGTGACTACACACATATACATAATGAAGCCGTGTTATTAAACACTATATTACTAAATACTAATCTTATACGGCTGTCTTTGACTGTGAACAGGACGAGTTGGTAATGCGAAACGACACGTATACTTCCGGCGCTACCATAGACATCAACTCTCGTCCAGGAAATTCAAGGCATCCTTCATAAATCCGGGCCCAGTGTGGTGATATAGCAATACATGATCGCTGTTCTCATACACCCTGACAATATGCTCCGCCGCTCTGGGAAACCAGTCGTAGACCTCGTCCGGCTGGCTGCCGCATCTCCCGGGGCCACCTCTCGGCGCTGACTTGGCTGGTCATCTTAGACAAATGCACTATGCCTTCACCGTATATTCTTCCGATTTGTACTTGAGTTTTGTTCTACAGAAGTTCTCCGAAATTTGCTCGAGCTTCGCCCACATCCAGGGGCTGGCCGGCCTCCACACAGTTATGCCCATCACACCACGAGCCATCAAGAGGACAAGAACGTCCGTCGCTTGCAGGAGATCCAGCGCAGATACGACCCGGCTCTTGTCTTCCAGAGACTTGTCACGGGAGGACAGGAGATACCACTCTACCCAGCTTCATGAGCACAGGACTTGGACTAAGTATCTGAATTCCAAAGTCAACTAGCCAGGGCTGGATAGCTTCACATACTAGTGGTGTGGCTTGTGGCCAATTTCACCTGGATGATCGCAGCTGACGTTCAAATTTGTCCTGTATTTAAATGTAGGTTCATACACATTGGTGGAATACATGGAGTTTTCTATGAGTGGGCTTGAGATTCTCCCGTGTTTCCTTAAGGTCTGCATCATATAACTCTCTAGTTTAAACTGCTCGATCTAAAAGAAATTTCTATTATTTTATAGCACGGGGGTGCAAAGCCTGTGCTCGAGGTATTCCCAAATTAACATCAATTCATCAAGATAAATCTACTTTACTAAATTGTAAAATGGTTCAAGCTAAGTATACATTGCCTTCGTGATGGTCGTCTGCGCCCTATATGCAAGTGCGCCAGTTCGAGAGTGTATCCAAGGTCGCTCTGCTACGCATGGAAAGCATACGTCCCCAGTAGGTATAAAGCATGCCTGCTCCTTTCCCCCAAGTAATGATCCATGATATTCGTATCCCAAAACACCTTAAGCCATGCCCTGCTACCTCACCATCACTTCATTCCAGGTCAGGTAGCCAGCCCCCGAGACTTTCAAATTCAGACCCGTGCTCCCCGATGCCCGGCCGCTGAATATGAGGGGCTCCAACACTCCCGCTTGAGCCATCGCCGAACACGAAGATTGGTGTGCCTCCGTCGGAGCTAGAGGTGGTCACTGGATTCCCGCCGCTCATACCCCAGCTCTCGAAGCCCTGCTGCCACCGTGCACTATCGGTGAGGAACCAGTCTGGACTGTCAATGTTGACGTTTCCTGGTGGAACCTGCCTCATGTTTGGCTGAGAGGTTGCAGCAGTGGCCTCACGGGGGAGGTTGCTGCGGTTCGCGGTCGCGTAGGACCCAGGATAGCTGGTAACACCCGCGCTACTAGGTGGTTGTGACCAAGCTCCGAGCATGTCGGGTGCGTCAAATGTTACATCTGCGTCATCTAGGTGGAGTTGATGTTGCTCGTGTTGCGCGCCAGGCTGGCGCATCTGCCCACCAGCCATCCCCTGTACAGATGCCTGGATCCCCATCTGGTTGTCGATACTTGGCGGTGCTTGTTGTTGACTTTGGGCTATGTGTGCCTGAGTGTACTGGCTCAGGGGACTGACTTCCCTGTTTGAACCTTGAAACCCTAGCCCTCTCTCTGACAAAGATGGTGACGTGCCTGGCTGGGATCTGGGCGATGGGACATCCGAGGTACTATAGTATCCGTATTTTTCATCCGTCCTTTGCAGGACAAACGCCGCATCCTCTGGCAGTTCACACTTCCACTTTCGCGCCAATACACTCAGTATACAGAGGGTACGCCTCGCGCAGGGCCAGTCCTCAGCGATTTCCTCGAGGTGCTTGACTCCATGGATGATATCCCTCCTTGCTGTCTTCTCAGGCAAGTTGAGTAGGTGAATGGTGCAGGCGCTGTGGATCATGTAGACAGCAATGTTGCATATCTGTCGGAGGTTCCACGTCTTCTTGTAGAGGCGCGTGAGCTTAGAAATAGCTCCGGCGTGGGCGGTGCATATGCGTCTTGGCGAGACATGGCTCGGAAGGGGAGAGGCCGAGGGGTTGTATTTGAGGAATGGCCGGAAGAGGTGTATGTATTGAAGGTGGAAGAACATACTTGGGGAAAGTTAGTAAATGAACTTGACTGGAATAAGTGCCATGAGTGTCCCGGAATTACTTACTGCATGAGGATTACGTTGGGTAGAGGCAATTGTCCTTCCCTAGGTTCAAACTCTTGAGGCAACTCCTTGAGCCATTCCTCGAGACGCTGGTGAAGCTCGCTCAGCTTCTTCAATTCGACAGCCTTTCCGCTTGACCGCCCGATGTGGTTGGGGTGGTAGAAGAAGATGAGAAGATCACTGCTAATCTCGCAGAGCTTCAACAGCTGTAGCGCAATAGCCCGGGTGCGTGAAGGCTGTGCCAGTGTCTCGTCGAACCCACTGTCTGGGAATGGCGACCACAAGTCGCTGTCCTCATCGGGGAAAACGTCAAATTTGGAGACGTTGAAGGAGGTTTTGGGAAGGAGAGGCAGCCGACCAAGGTAGTTGGACCAGCACTTGTCAAAGAGAAAGCATCCCCAGAAGGTGATTCTTCTGGCGTCAATCTCATGTTCCGTCATTCGCTCCTTCTCCAATCCCCCTAATTCGAGGTCGAGACCAATATCCTGAGCCATGCGGAAACTCATTCCACTATACACCCATCCCTTGGCCTCCCTCGCGCAACCAGCTTCGCGTACCGACATGAGGGCCAGCGCCTGGACAGTGACCAGCCGGGGCTTCTCGTACTCGCCGTTCTCGATGATGATACGCTTCGCTTCAGCAAAAAAGTGATCTCCCTTGGTCCGACTGTCTCCTGGTGTACCGTACGCCTCTGGTATATCGGTGAAATGGCAGCCTAGAGCCAACATGGTGTTCACCAGCAAGGAAGAACAGTACACAGTGCCATCGTGTGCTAGACCTGCTCTGCCCTTGGCATAGTCTCTCTCGAACATCTTCCTCGACAATGTCGTGAAGTATTGATAGTGGTAGTTGAAGTACTTGTTCATGAGATGTGTGATGAGTCCGGGGTCGTCGGTGACGCGAGTCCAGGTTGTGATTGGGTCGGTTCCGGGAGCGTAGTCCTCGAAATGAAGTTCCTCATTGATATTTTCCTGAGGGTCACCCAGGTAGATGAGATGGGATGTGCCGCCGATGAAACGTACGGAACCGTTCTCGACCCGTAACTCACCCATCTTGCGAGCGAGGTCCCTTTCACCCTCGACAGCCATGCCAGCATCAAACTCGTCATCCGACCGCTCGGACGGATTGTCGTCCTCATGAAAATCTTGCTTGATGATCTGCTCCGCCACCGAGTCGAGGCTATCGCATGTGCGTATCCTCCTGACGATGCTAAAGGCCTCATCTTCGGACCCATTGAGAATGGCCTCGATGAGAATCTGCAGGGTCGAGTTGCGGGCCTTCATGCTATCGACCTTGTCCTTATAGACGCCCTTGCGACGATGATCTGAGTTCGGATCATAGATGCACTCGGTGCCGTAGACACTCCCGCAGGCCGCGCAACTCGGGAGGGCGCCATCGCATTTCGACTTGCGCTTGCGACATGCGATACAGGCGGTGCTGACACATCTCCGTTTGGGGCTCGAGGCGCCAGTCCTCCGACGGGTGTTCTTCTTCCTGGGGGGAGCAGTTGAAGCCTGGGAAGCAGAGGCCTGCCATGTTGCTGTTGCTGCTGCCGATGATGATGGTGGGGCGGAAGGATCAGGCTGGCCAAAGGGCTGCGGATCATGGTGGCTACCCCCGCCAGCGCCAGCACCAACGTCCATAATGATGACAGGCAGCTGGTCCCAGCAGTCTTGGTACCTGCAGGCCTACAGGCTGATCGTTGGTCTATGTCTAACCTTCTCCGCGGGGAATTGGCAACTAGTTGGCAGCGATCCCGTTAGAAAAGATTGCTGGGCCCGTACGCGAGGTGCCGTTGTGTGAGATGAGTAACTCCGAGGAGGTTACTGGACGTTGGACAGGCCAATCCGATCGGCCGGGATGTGGGTTTGGCCCGGTGGTGGAGGTGGACCGTTTGTGGACGGTTAGTGAACAGTCTGGGACTTGGGGCCACCTGAGAGGCGGCTATCAATCAAACCACGAGGCAGCCAATCCAACTCAATTCTTCAAGCAGCGCCTCTAGACGGCGGTCTCCTCGAGGCGGGGCCTTCTAGGCTGAGAGGCTGACGACGATGGCACACAGCTTGACTGATTGGGGCCTCGTCGGGCGCTGCTGAAGAGATATCTGGTCGATGAATGCCGCCCCAACCATTACGCCCCACATGGGACTTGACTTGGGTCGGAAATAAGGTTTTAAGTGTTAAGAGGCACGCCAACGCCCAGGCGGGTCAAATGCGGATTGATCCAAGTGACCGTCGATCGCCTGGAAGACGAGGGAAGGGTAATCCGTAGAGGTGAAGACCTAAAGAGGAGAAGCGTGATGATGTGCCTGTGGGAGGTCAGGCGTACCCGTGGAAGATGCAAGAGCGACCTGATGAGTTGCAGAACTTGCAGGCGCACCTTCTTGAGACTTTTGGCTTCGGCGCTAACAGGTCGAGCAACTCCTCATTGTTCCCCCAGCCAACCTCCCAGCCGCTGGTTGCCCAAATTCTAAGCACGCATGTGCCGAACAATGCAGACCCCCATCATCCACGTACGTCCTTCACCCACTGAGAGGGTTACGCGCGGGTGGGATGTCCCAAAAAAACCCTTACCAACCGGTTTGATGGCTGCATGCCCCGATAAGCCACCTTCTCTACGCCTTTCCTCTCCATCCCCAGATTGGTTCCCAATTGTCATCAGGTCACCAGAGTCAGACCAACACCCAATAACACAAGCTTATCTCGTCTGATTCATCATCACTCCGTACGTACCTATTACAAGCACCCGGTTTACCCTTGTTGTCCCGTCAATTGTCGTCAATTACTTGTCTCTCATTAAGACCTCGTCTGGGCTCTCTGCACCCTGCACTCGGCCATCCAAGGGGACTTTTGCCAGAAGGTTGATTTGATTTGGATAATCTTTTGAAAATGGTACAACATTGTCTAGTATACAGGCGCAATTCAACCACCCATGTGCCCCTGGTGCCGGGTAAAGTACACGATCAACTCCGCTCCAACTCTTGCGACCCTCGACCCTCTCAGCCACCACGCTCGGCATACCAGTTGTGTGCCAGCTGGCTGGTAAAGAAGCTGAATGGGGTTGGCACCTCACCAAGGCCCCGCCTGGCTACGGGGTGACGAAGATAGACGGCAGCACAGATGTTGTGGTTGACCTCGAGGTATCGCGGAACGAACACCCACGGGCTCATGTACGGCCGAGGGGCCCAGGGGGTCTTGTAGGGCTTGGTCTCGTCAATTGGGTTCTCCCCATCTCTCCGGATGATGGTCTTCAGGTGACGCATATCCTTGGTAGACAGATTGTCGAATCCCACGGTTCGGACGACCTCCTTCTTGTCCTTGACCTTGTACACCTCGAGCGCCTTGTGGAGTAGCGCTTTGCGCTTCTCCTCGCGCTCGGTCCCGTCCTCCTGTTTCCCTCCCTGCATCTTCGTCGCTTCCTTCGCCGCGTTGATTTCGTCGTCACTGCGAAGCATGTCGAGGCTTCTCATCTCAAGCGACAGCTCGGTAATGAGGTCGTCCACGTCCAGCTCACGTGTGTTATTCGTTGATAACACGTGTCCGATACGGTCCTTGAAGTTTCGCACCCTCATTGCCCTCTCACGTGGCAGCTGGTGCTGCTCTCGGACCAGCAGCTTGGCTGGTAGGAGAGCGCACTCGAGCCGAAGCTTCCTTAGCTCCAAGGCATCTTCCGGGGACAGGGACTGTGCTTCCGCCGCCGCAGCAGTATCCTCAGCACCGGCGCTCTCCTCTGCAGGAGACTCAGCAGAGGCCTCGACCTCGCCGGTTGCTTCCGCCGCCGATTCGCTACCTTCGGGCTTGGCCGCCTTACTCTTCATCGACAACAGCTTGTCCTCCATCTTCTGATATTTCTTCTCGTTGGTCGCCAGCATACTCAGAACGACAGACTTCTCATGCGGGGTTTGCGGGGCTCCAGTTGCCTGCAAAACTTTGGGGACGTCGACTTGGAACATGTCGCCAGGGTTGAGTTGGTAAGACGGGTAGATCATCTGGCATCAGTGTTAGCCGCGCTGACCGATGGATCATCTTCTTGTTTTTCAGGCTCGTTTTACCTTCTTGCCATTGACCTTGACAGAGCCATGCACCACAAACTGTCGCGCTTGCCGGATGCTGCTCGCAAACAGAGCTCGGAAGATGGCCGTATCCAGCCTCCTCTCCAGTGGCGCAAAGGTCATTTGCATGAGTGGAGTCACATTTGAAAGCGGCTTCTCAAGCGTAGAGTGGACTGCGCCAACTGTGCGACCTCTTGTCGCACGTTGCCCATCTCGGTTGGCCTCGCTTTCGAATCGCGGCCAGTAGTCCGAGGCGGACGGCTGGCCGGTAGTCAAGCCCGATCCTCTACCCGCAGCCTGCTCAGATCCATCGTGGGCGGCGAGGTAGGTAGCCGGCATGTCGACGGCCGTCCGGAGGCGCCGCGAAAACATGCGCTTCCACTTCTTCTCAGGAACGTGCTCGCCATGGTATCCTCGCGTCCGCGACTTGGCAGACCATTTCTGCTGGAAGAATGTCCTTTGACCCGTAAAGCCGCGCTCCTCGCCTGTCAATCGAGCCAAGTTGTAAAGGTTGTGGATGTTCCATGACTGGCGGAGTCTCTGCGAAACGAAGTCGTTGTTAGCCCAGGGGAAGCTGCCAAAGGTCGACCGGGGGGGGCCAAGGGCAATGCGATATATTGGGCAACGGTGCTAGGAGGGAAACTTACGGCCCTCTTGAGGCTCAGATATTTAGGAGGCTTCCGCATCTTGACGGATGAGCCTGTATTGTCGAGCAAGACACCTAGGACAGTAACAGACAGCCAGAGCTTTGATAACCGCGTCGGCAATGAATCCAAATTTTTGGGCGTTGAGGCCGGAAATACCTTTGTTCCACATCCGAGGTGACCACATCCGCCGATTTTGGAATTGCCCAATTGGGAACATGCAGGTGGATCTCCCGCTCGACGCGTCCCACTGCCACTTTAAGCGACCAAAGCGCGTCGCGAACGAGTTGCAGGTCATGTGGGAGAGCACCAGCAACACCTGGTGTCCATCTCCACATTGATATTTCTCGGTGATTCTAGCTATTTTTTGGAGGCGCGGGTATTGGCTCTTATTTTATCTAAGGCCTTGTCGCAATTATTCGGATCATGCTCACATTCTCATCAACGGCGAGCCTCCCTCAGGGCTCATCCCCGGTCACGAAGCGGGACAGGCCACACGATGACGGTTCTGCAAGGCCGAAGCCCCGAATATCTGCGCCCTTTGTCGACGACGACGATGACGAAGACGATGAAGAGGAAATAGGCCACAAGGATGCGCGCCCTGATGCCGAACCGTCTCCCAAGAGACGTATGCTAGAGCATCCCAAAGAGAACGAAGAGAACTCCCATACGTCCGACAAGCAAGAGACTGGTCCAGAGGCGAATGATGCGCGAGAGAAGACTCATCTAGAAGCCGTAGACTCGGGTCTAAATGGTACTTCGGGTCGGGGCAATCCACAGAGCTCGGTCCCAGCGTGGTCAACTCAGCGACCATTGTTTTCTACATCTCTGTTGAGCTCTCTTGCCCCTTCAAGCTATAGCGTCGGCACATGCAATGGCAAAATTTCGACCATCAAAGAGCGCAAGACTGCCACCGCCGTCTCTTATGAGTCGATGGTCGCCTCACGATCCAAGACAAAAGAGGGACGGGCCCAGAGGAGCTACTACGGCATTGACATCCACAACCTCATAGACGCGGCATCAAAGGAGATTGCGGCGAAGCGGCCAGAGGAGGAGGCTTCTGGTAGACTTCCGTTGCAGTCCGTGGAAACCGCACCAGCTACGGGGAAGAAGTCAAAGAAGCACCTGCTCTGGACAGAGAAATACCGGGCACGAAACTTTCTAGATCTCTGTGGAGATGACAGCACCAACAGAGTCGTACTACGATGGCTGAAGCGGTGGGACACACTCGTCTTTCCAGGCGCAGTAAAGTCGAAGCCAGTGATCGCCAAGCGGCCTGGTATGGCGCGGAAGGAGCCCGAGGAGGAGAAGCCGCACCGCAAGATACTGATGCTCACTGGGCCACCTGGGCTGGGGAAGACGACATTGGCGCACGTATGTGCAAAGCAGGCTGGATATGAGGTGATGGAGGTCAACGCCAGTGACGACCGCAGTCGTGATGTCGTCAAGAACCGTATTCGCACCAGCCTTGGTACCGAGACGGTGAAGACTGTCAGCAATCGGAGGGACGGGGATGCGCCGCGGAAGCCAGCTAAACCAGTCTGTGTTGTGGTGGACGAGGTGGATGGCGTTGTGGCAGGCTCTGGTGGTTCTGGTGAGGGAGGATTCGTGAAAGCCCTCATCGATCTCGTCCTATTGGACCAAAGGAACGCAACGTCGGGGGCTACTAGTTCATCTGCTACTACCGGCCGCAAGAAGAAAAAGGGGGACGATTTCCGCCTTATGCGCCCTCTCATCCTCATCTGCAACGATGTGTATCATCCCTCGCTGCGACCATTGCGGCAATCGAACCTGGCCGAGATTATTCATGTCGGGCGGCCATCTATCGACGCTGTTGTCGGTCGCCTCAAGGCTGTGTTTGATAAGGAGGCCATTCCATGCGACAAGGACGCCGCCCGGAAGCTCTGCGAGGCAGCGTGGGGCATGTCGAGTGGCGCAGATGCGAAAAGGGGCTTAGGGAGCACCGTCGAAGGCGACTTGCGAGGTGTCATGGTTGTGGGCGAGTGGGTGGCTGGTCGTTTCAGAGCATCCAACTTAGGTGCCAACGAGCGCCTAACTCGGCAATGGATCGAACAGAATGTCCTGCATGATCTATCCAACGGTGCGGCCGGGGCGCGTGGTATTGGGCGCGGCAACGTCAGGGATATTGTCAGCCGCTTGTTCCAAGAAGGAGGCGGGTTTCCCAAGCAGGCCATGAATGTCTCCGAGACAACAAAGAACAAACACGAGCAGCCCAAGGCTGAGCTCGGCTTCGGGGAGCAGCAGAAGAAGCATGCCATGGAGCGTCTTAGAGAGATGGTCGATACGAGCGGCGAGATCAGCCACGTCCTGACCGAGGTTTTTGCCGAGTACCCCAACCGCGACTTCAACGACGACTGCTACCTGACCAAACCTAACCAGGCCTACGACTGGCTACACTTCCACGACTCGTGCCAATCGAGGCTATACACCAGCCAGGAGTGGGAGCTCGCCCCCTACCTGAGCCAACCGGTCCTGGCCTGCCACCATCTGTTCGCCTCGCCCAAGAAGTACCACGACATGGACTACAACAAACACCGAAATGCCGACGCTGACGGCGAGGCCGACACGCCGCCCCTGCCCTTCTCGGGCCCGCGAGCAGACTACCAGGCGTACGAGGCCGAGAAGCAGAACCGCGCCCAGCTGCAGGCCATCCAGGCCCAGCTCACGCCCACGCTGACGCGCTCGTTCCGCAGTGTCGAGGATGTGTCTTCCGAGCTCCTGCCCTATCTGACGCGCATGGTGTCGCCGGACGTCAAGCCCGTCGTGGTGGGCGGCAGCCAGGGGGGGTCCACAGCTGCGGTGCGCAAGGAGAGCGAGAAGGCCATGGTGAGGCGCGCGGCCGAGGTGCTCGCCGAGGTGGGCATCGCCCTGCACAAGGGCAAGATTGAGAGTGACTCGCTCGCCAGTCGTGGGCCGCAGTTTGTTTACCGCATGGAACCGTACGTCCAGATCCCCTTCCTTCCCTCTTTTTTTCACCCATACATCTATATAATAGGTCGTATGCTAATTCCTCGTGCAGAGACCTCGACGCACTGTCCACTTTTGAGACAGCAGCATCCCTCCTCTCTTCGCAAGCACCAACGCGCTACGCCGTCCGCCAGGTCCTCGACCAGGAGCTGCAGCGCACGCTCGCTCAGCGCGAGGCCAAGGCCCGTCAGGCCCGCTTCCGAGAAGGCGGGTCGGCAGCGGCAGCTGATGCACCCAGCTCCTCACTGACCTTCAATAACAAGGAGAACCTGCAGAGTATCGTCGAAGGTGCCAAGACGGCTACCCTGGTGAAGCGGGACTTCTTCGGGCGCGTGATCGAAGCCCGGCCGCTGTCGGAGCTGGACAGTAACAGCGCCGAGAGGAGAGCCAAGCGGGAGGAGCACAAGGTCTGGGTGACATATCACGAAGGGTTGAATAATGCCGTGAGGAAACCCATGTCCCTGGAGGAGTTTCTCAAGGGGCTGTGATTTTCGACCTTCGAGGGGGTGAGCGAAGCAAAGGATGGATGAGGCCACGACTTGGATTTTAGAGCTGCATTGCAATCGGAGTAGGTATACGCTGTTTCCAAATCCTTGATTTATGATATATCCAACATGAAAATAGCACTGCCGTATCTATACATCTATGGCCCTTTAAATCCTAAAAAAAAAACATACCATCATACGCTCAAATCAATCACAGCTTGGACTTGGGTCTCTGGGCCGGCACGGCCAACGGATCATACACGCTCGATGACAGGTGGTCAATGGGCGTCGAGTTGGAGTGCGTGAACAGGGCCCGGGTGTCGAGCAGGCCCGGGTGCAGGTCCTCGATCTTTGTGCAGCCAATGAGGCGCATGTTCATCTCCATCTCGTCCTTGAGCAGCTGGAACGCGCGCTCGACGCCGTCCTGGCCGTAGGCGCTCATTGCGTAGAGGAAGGGGCGGCCGATGCCGACGCCAGTGGCGCCGAGGCAGAGGCACTTTAGGATGTCGGTGGCGCGGCGGACGCCGCCATCGACAAAAATCTCGATCTTACGGTCGAGGCCGCGCTCGCGCAGGACGGGCATAGTCTCGGCCAGGACCTCGACGCCGGAGCGGGCAAAGTCGAGCTGGCGGCCGCCGTGGTTAGAGAGGACGACGCCCTGGACGCCGAATTCGACGGCCTTGAGCACATCCTCGACACGCTGAACGCCCTTCAGGATGATGGGCATCTTGGTGATGCTCTGGAACCAGGGGATGTCAGCCCAGCTGAGGCTGGGGTCGATGAAACTAGAGATGGCGCGGGCGGCGCCCTGGCTGTTGTCCGTGTCCTGGCCGGACTGGACGTTGGAGCCCGGGTCTGTGAACTTGGAGCGCATGTCCTTCTCGCGGCGGCCGAGCTGCGGGGCGTCGACGGTGATGAAGAGGCCCTTGCAGCCGCGCTTCTCGGCGTGCTCGACGATGCGCTTGGTGATGTCGCGGTCCTTGTTGACGTAGAGCTGGAGCCACTGGACCTGATCGCCTTGCTTGGCGTCGACGATCTCGTCAAAGGAGCACGAGGCGAGGGTGGGGATCATCTGGATGACGTCGTGCTTGTGGGCGGCGCGGGTGAGGACGACCTCGCCCTCGGGGTTGCCGAGCTTACCCAGTGCGGTGGCGGTGATGTAGAAGGGGATGGAGCACTTGGAGCCGAGCATGGTGGTGGAGAAGTCGACCTTCTCAACGTCGACGAGGATCTGCGGGCGGAACCAGATGCGGTGGAAGGCGCTGTGGTTCTCTCGCATCGTCTGGGAACGTCAGCAAGCACATCTCACGTACTCAACATGCTAGGTGGGACGCACAATCTCATCGTCAGCAGCACTCGAGTAGTATCCCCAGGCGGTCCGCTTCATGACCCTCCGCGCCACGGCCTCAAAGTCGTGCAGGTTGTAGCATTGCGACAGCAGGGGCCTCTGGGCAACGCGTTCTAGGCGCTCAACTTCCTCGGGGTCCTCCTGGTGGACCTCCTGGGCGACGGTGTCCATGTCGACAGGGCCCATATGCTTTGACTTGTCGAGGTACTTGTCCAGGGTGTCGGGCGGGTGGATGGGCTCGAACTCTTCTGTGGCATCTTTGCCCTGCGGGGGTCAGAATAGATGTACCTGGAGTCTTGGGACAGGGGCAAACTCACAGCATACTTCAAGATGATCTTCTGGCCTCCCGGGTGCTCTAAACGCTGTCCGTTAGGATCGGGCCCCAACTGTGTGTTGTATGGAGGGCACGGAGGGTCTGACCAGGCAGGAATTCTGTCACATCATATGCTTTGCCCTGGACAGCTGGTTAGCCAGTGGAATTCGCGGTCCACGGAGGCGCATCCTTACGTGGACAATGACCCAGCACGACTTGGCGTCGTTGTGCGCCGCGACGTCGCTCCCCTTGAGGGCCATGGTGGCTTGCCGGTCTCTTGACCCGAGTTGGTCGGTGGTTGGTAGGAGGCAGTGAACTCCTGGGTATTCTAGGCGTCGGTGGGCGAGCGGGGGATTCTGCGGTTGGGCGAATTGGTGTCTAGATGTCCGGATATGAGAGGCGGAATTGAGACGGGAGCGAGGAAAGAAATAATAGAAGCTTCGTCGATGATGGAGACGGGGACTAGCCGACCATCGGTTTTTATCCGGAGACGACTGGAGACACTGTCACACTGGAGACACTTGGACCTGGTCCACATGCACACCATGGAAGCTGCAACCGAGCGCAGTTGCAACTCTGGACTTGGAGGGGGCTGCAATGCCTCCAATGACGTTGCATCCTTTCCTCACTCACCTCCAATTCCAGGCCCCAACTTTATCTGGGGCCTCCCCAATCCCAATCCCAATCCCCGCAACACCCGCAACCCCGGAGCCGCCCACCTCCAGCCTCCAGCCTCCATGCTACTACAGTGGACAGTGGCTCTAGGTACCTATGCTACTACGTCGTAGGTACGTTCGTACCGTCGGGCAATCGGGTCAATTGCCTGCGTGGGTGAACATCCGGTGGACCGTGGACCGTCGTTCTTGCGCCCGGAGTCGGGCAGCCAGCCAGTCGGCACCCGACAATTGCAATCAGACGTCTCCCTTCACCTGTAGCCGTCGGCTCCGAGGCCCCGACCTTGGGTCTGGATACGCGTAGCCTTCGAACCCCAGTCAGGCATACATACAAACATACATACGGAGTACTCTGCACACATCCGTACTGACACGCATAATTAGACATGGCCATGAATTCCCCCTTCGCTTGCTACTACTACATACATACATACATACATACATACATTGTACCTAGTAATAGGAAGTAGTAGGAGTAGAGACTTGCCATCTCATCATCTCCCTCCCCGCTTTTCCTCCTCCTCCCAACCATCCCACGAACGCCTCTTTTTCCAATAATGCCACATCGCTCTCACATGCCGCACCACTGGCTCATTTCCATGCGTTGAGACCGGCCCACGGGTCGTGAGGGTTCGGCGACTGCGCCGACTGTGGATGCGCACTCGGCTGCCCATATCCCTGCTGTTGCGGCTGTTGCGGATATTGCGGCTGGTGTGGCCCCGGCTGCTGTTGCTGCCCATAATGGATCGTCTGCTGCGGCCCCAGAGGCGGGGGCCCGGGCGGTGGGGGAGGCGGCACAAAGCCGGCCGGTACGTACCCGGTGGGTGTCTGTTGAGACGCCTGCTGATGTCCGTAGCCCCCGAAGCTCTGGCGAGCTTGGTTATGGCTCTGTCCAAACGACGTCTGGTTCGGTGGTGGCGAGGCTGGGCCCCTCATGGCGTTCATCCCAAACGATGTCTGATTAGGTGGCGGTGATGTCGGTCCCGGCGTTCGCCCGTACTGGCTCGGGTTATATGGCTGCTGCCCGTAGGTGTTGGGAGGGCCCTGGCCGTAAGTCTGTGTTGGTGGCGGACTTCCGTATCCGCGGTACGGTTGCTGAACCATGCTGGCTTGGTTGGCCGGCGGCGAGGTAGGCATCTGGTGTTGCCCTTGGTAGTTTGCCTGCTGGTATCGAGGCGCCTGGCCTGGTTGGAACAGAGGTGCCGGTGTTGGTCGTCCCGAGCTAGGCCGGGGAGGCGACTTGGGTTGCTGTTCCATCGACATGCGATCCATCAGATCACGCAGTCGCTCCCTTTCCAGCTCGGCCTGAGCCGACTTATTCGACGACCGGGACTCCTCGATTTGGTTGAGAAGCTGAGCTCCCTCCGATCTCCGATTGTTGACAAACGACTCGACATTCTTGTCTAAGCTTCCGACCGTCTCTCTCATTTCTCCATACCAGTTCTTGGCGCTATGAAGCCCAGCTACTAGGTCGAGGAACTCCTGGTATGCCCGCTTGTACCTGTTTATGACGCCTGATCGCTGCTTCTGGATGGCCTCGTACTTGCTCTGTTCAGAGCGCACCCGCTTGTCCTGTAGCAGAGCATTGAATGTCGCGGTAAGCTCCTTCATAAGGGCCGACTGTTTGTGGTTGGCCTGAAGGAGCCGGTTCTGGTGAGGTCGGAACTTTTCCAATTCCTGCTGGAACAGCTGGTTTTCATAGTTGGATATTGATTTCTTGTTGAGAATGAGGATTTGCGATATATCGTCGTTGTGAACCTGTTCTCGTTAATAACTGCAACCAGCCGGGGTTGAAGCAATATGCGTCCGTACCTTCTCCTTGAGGTCTTTGAGTACTTGATTCCGTTCCCTCTTGACTAGGTTCAGCTTCTTCAGGATATCCTCGACCTTGGCGATCTGATCCATCACACTCATTCCACCCTCTTCAAAGTCCGCGTCAAGGAGGTTTGGCTCGATTCCAGCTGGACTCGTCGCGTTGCTACTCCTCCCCCGGGCCTGCGCCACGGCCCTCTGAAACAGTCGATCCACCTCCCCATCCTGAGCGGCGGTGCGCATCTCTTCAAACTCGGCCTCGTTCTGCCGCAGCTTCGTTGCGAGCTGGCTATCGCTGCGCATGGCCTCCTCCAAAGCTTGCCGGTAGCTGCGAATGTCGCCCCGCAATGTTGTCGTAAGTCCCGAGCTTGGCTGCTGGGTCCATTCGCTCTCATACTTTGACCGCATCTTCTCGCAGACACTCTCCTCCATGTCGAGCTGCTTCGAGCATCGGTCTAGTGTTCCCACAACAGCTTCTTTATCCGACTGCAGAATATCGAAAATAGCCGCCGGGTTCTCGTGGTTCGCCACGTCGTCGCACCACTGGCGGAAATCCTCGTCGGGAAGAATGTCCTGGTCGAAACCGCCCTTCAGAACCTGGAGTGCCCCAGGGAGCCTGAGATAGTCCAGGCTGGCAGCCATCTCGCCGTTGGCCGTGTCCACCTTCTCCGTCTCTGCCCGTACAAGTTTAGCCTTCTCCTCATCGTACAGACTTGCCGACTCTGTGACAGCCATGGGTACAATCTTGGCAAACAGATCGGGGCCCGTAATTCGTTGAATATCTTGCCCAGCATACAGGTCGTTAACGGGGATAGGCTTTGCGGCCGGGAGCTTAGCGAGCGGTTCAAGGCTAGCCTCGGCGGGCACGGTGTGGTGGTAAATGTAGTCGTTGTCCTTCAGTGATTCCACCAGCTTTTCCTCAACTGTCGAGCGGTGCCTCCGGATGAGACCCTGCAACAAACCAGAGGTCTCAGCACTGAGGTTGGTGCTCGGTGGCGGCGAGCTGGGAAAGTTCCTGGCCTGCCTATCCGCCTCCTTGGCCAGGCTCTCAGCGACCTGGAGTCTCGCCACAGAAATACCGTATTGGCCGGCCTCGTCGTCCGCTATAGATTGGTAGTACTGTGCGATGGAGTTGAGCAGATTGGTTTTTATCTAGTTCTTGTTAGTTACGTCCCATGACATCGTACCCGACGACGGCGCCCAGCTTGCTTGCATACCTGAACAAAAGTCAACCAAGTCTTGTCAAAGATACCCTTAGTAACGTTTTCTTGGACACCCTCCAGTGCCTGACCGTAGAGATATCCAGCTTGCGCAGCGAGCTTTCCCAACAGCCCAACCTTCTTCTTGTCGGCAACCTGCTTCTCCAGGAATATCTCCTGGGCCTGTGCGAGCATAATATTGATGAGGCTCTTGACTGTCTCTCTGCTTAGATCTGAAGACGGCGCATGGAGGAAATTCTCGTTGATGTAGGTAAACATGCCCGCCGAGGCCTGGAAAGAGTGGTAGGCAGTCTTGAGGGCCGACTCGTCGGATCGATTCTGGAAGGCAGCATGGCAGGAGAGGACGGCGGAGATGTTGAAGATGATGGATGCCTTCTCGAAAGCCAGACTATACTGCGATGTCGGTTTATGGGTGAATGCATCGAACCTAGAGAAGGGGTAGGTCAGCAACAGCTACGTGCATGGATGATCCAAGTGGTACATGCGCACCATGTGAAGGAGATCTTGATGTGCTTCTCGTCGACGGGGAACCGCAGATCGAGGAGCTCGAGCTGACCGTAGTATCGATAGAGCATATCCCGGCCTGAGGTGCTCTCCTTACCAGCCCCGCGCATATCCTGGCGGAGGCGGTTGAGAGTGGCGCACTCCTCGGCATAGCGCTCGGGGTCGTCGCCATAGGTATCACGAATATAGGCCTTCAAGGGCGCCACCCAGTCGATCTCGTTGGTGGCCTTGAGGGGCACCGAGATCATCGGTGAATGGGCCATCTTGTGCGACGAGCCCGACGACGATGGTCGACGCGGGCAGCGGGCAGCATAGACGGGGGAAGGCCGGGCGAAAGCAAGCAGACGGCGACGGAACGGGAGTATCGGAAGGGCTCGGGGCGGATGAGGCGGTTCACGTCGCGCAGCTGGCAGATGAGAAGGGTCGCGCCGGTGTCGGGAGGTCGCCTGTTATGCGGCCAGACGTTGCGAGGCGTGGGGTGAGATGGTGTAGGGATCGAGGCTGGCGAATCGGGGCGATGGGTGCCGCTCTACCGGCGCCAGGATGCGGCAGGAGATGGTTTCGAGGCTGCCGTTAATCTGGCCTCGGAGATGACAAGTGTTTTCGCGTTCCACAGGTCGAGGTTGGGCGAGGAGAGATGAAGCAGTCGAGACCCGAGAATTGGTGAGAAGCGGGGTGGCAGCTGGGCAACTGGGCAACTGGGATACGAAGCGCCGGGCCCAAGGAGCTTCGTGGGGATGGCGGTGACGCGGGAGTATGACGCAACTAGGCCAGGCTACGGCTTCAGCAGTTTAGATTGTGCAAGGACACGGGTTATACTATTAGAGATGGGAGACTGCATAATATCTAGCAATAAAATTCTGTTGGTTTCCAATTGCAAAGGTTACGGCCCAAAGCCGCATATACTACCAAGGAGCGTATTACTGGTAGTCGGGCGCTCCTCCCTGTACTCGTAGCCGCCGGCGGTTGCCACAAGTACCTAGGTATCAGTGGCTCTGGGGCTGTGTCTGCCACCCCAAACTTCACATTTCCAATTCCACTGCAAGCTTCCCTTCCAAGCTTCCCCCCCATATTATTGCTTATCCTATTAACTCCACTTCCAACACCCACACGCAGCCCTTGCGCCCTTTGCCTCCCAGTTCCCATCGACTAATAGTAGTAATCAACTCCCGAGCCTAGGCCTCGCCAGGGCGTCAGCCCATTGGAGGAGACAATGCCCCCAGATCAGTTATGGTCGTCGCCACGGAATTGGTCTGGCCTGCGCCCCGTCACACCCGCTACACAGTCTTCCCACAGCTTACGGATACACCTGGGCCGCTGAGGATGAAGATGGGGATGCTATCACGGTGATATTGCCAGACCTATCCTGTTGCCAAGTATCAACCGCGACGCGCCAGAGCATACAGCCCGAGACGCCTTCAACACCAATCTAAGGCACCTCCGCTGGAACTTATGCATGTGATGAGCTGCTCAAACTCCTCCTCAGTGACCCTATTGGTCGGCGCTTGCCCCGGCGTCACCATGCTTTGTTGCATTGGTTGCTGTTAGCTTCTGCCACCAGGGCGAACTTCAGATGATCAGAGACGCTTTGTGAGTTCACGGGTTCACGGCAAGCGGGTGAGGTTGTGAGTCAAGGCAAGAATCAAACCACCATGGGACGAGGGTTGCATAATGCCCCAGCCTAACGATTAAACAAGGATATCCTCCCAACCAATGCGCCCAACGCCAGCCGACAACCCGACATTCCCCATTGCCGGTCTTCCATCAGGTATACACACTCTCCGTCAATGAATTGACCTGGAGGCCCCGCTCAGCCATCTCAGCGTCTTTCAGGAACTTCAACGGGAACCACACCAGATGCCCCTTAATCTGATCAAGCTTCTCGCGGATATCCTCTGGCGGGATGAACTGGTCAAAAATATGCCCCGGCTTGACGCCTCGCGGGGGTAGGTAGCGATCATAATCATCAAAGGTTTTGACTAAAGATGGTACGTCAGTTTCACATCGGAATGGGTGGGATTTGGGTACAGGAGGGGCCTACTGTGGTCGTCGGGATCCGCATGGAAGAGGTGCCGGAAGAGCATGGTGTTCTTGTCGGCCTGTCCGGTCCACATATCCCACAGCTCATCGTTCAGCGGGTCCTCAACAAACTTCCAGGTGCTGTCCTTGTCGTGGATGTCATTCTCGGGATTGACATTGGGCGGCAGTGCGTTGATGTCGTCCTCCGCGCTCAGGGATTGTGGCGGGAGTAGACCAAGGTGCTCCCGCCAGAGGTATCGGCGCAAAGTCGCCGCATGGTATCCAGCCTCAAATAATTCCCCGCCCATGGTGCTCTGGATCTTCCTCGTATCCTCCATGACAATGCTGAGCTCGCTGTCGTGGTCTCCGAGCTGGCTGCGATCGTTGAGGTTGCTCGAGCCGCAGATGACGACGCGGTCATCCGCGATGAGGAGCTTTCCATGAATGTACAGCTCCTCCTGGATCCAGTTCTGTACCTCGCTCTCCGGGTCATTCTCATCCCACTTCTCTTCCTTAATTGACCCCTGGCCGGCCATAGCATAGCGGGCAACCGAAGCTACGGTATCAACCTCTGTGTTGGGCATGGCCTTTTCGAATATCTTCTTAGCCTCCATTGCATTTTGGATCGACGCGTCTTTTTCCCTAGACTTTTGCTGGCTCAGTCTACCCATATGCTCGTCGCGCTCCTCGTCATTCGGGTCAAGCGTCCCGTGGATGCCCTCGGCCATGAGCTCCTCAGCTTCAGCGCGCTGGACCTGCTGGTAGCTGATGCCCGTCTTCTTCTCCGCCTCAGTGATGGCAGGCGTCTTGTTCAGCCGGTCATAAGACCTAAGATTGAAGAAGAATAAGTATTTTGTCGGATCGACATCCTGTGCCTTGATCATCTCAAAGATGGAGTTCTTTCCGCGGCAGATGGACTTGTACTGATAGTCCATAATGGCTCTGGTCCCTGCAGCAGCATTGTCCCGGAGATCGCCAGCAAATCCAGGGACGGCGGGAATCAGAATGATGATCCTGAACTTACGGTCCTCCTTGGCCGCGCGGACAACGGCGTCGACCATGGCCGCCCCAATGGTGTTGTGGATGGGAGACTGTCCATCTCCCGTGGCGGTGATGAAGAACTGGTTCTCGATATACACGTAGTGCTTCGCGTTCCGGATAACCTCACAGTAGGCATTTTGGATGGAATGGTCCGTCAGGATGCCGCTGGACCAGTCGGCGCTAGAGCGCACAATCTGCGCGCGCACAGTACCCCTATTGTCCAGATTCTTGGTGCTCAGTGGCGAAAGGGGATGTTGAATATACTCGCCAACGGGGTGCTTGGGCCGCTGAACACCCACCAAGTCCTCGTCCTCGCCCAGACGGCCCTCGAGCATGATCCAGTCGTACCGATCATCGCGCTTGTACTTGTCACGTTTGACAAAATTCCACCGTAGAACAAAGTGCTCGGCAATGTCATACACGCAGGGTCCAATGACACCCATAGCAACGTCGTGCCAGGGCATCCGGCCGTAGTCTGCCTTGCTCAGCTCGTTCTCCTGCCAGTCCTCAACCTTCTGGAAGTCCATGACACGGTTGTTATTGAAGTCCTGGCCCGGCCAGATCTCCTCCTTGACACCCTCGGGGTGAACATCGGACAGTGGGTGGTGCTGGGCGTCCCAGCGCCCGAAGCAAAGGTCCAGGCCGCCGATGAAGGCCATGGCATAATCGATGACAATGAACTTCTCATGGTGGGCCCAGTACATCGTCGAATCGGCAGCGTTTTCGAAGGGGTTGTGGTCCGGGTGGCGCATGACGCGGATGTTTCCATGGCCGGGGGTGCCCTCGGGGCAGAGCGCCTGGAGGGCGTGCTTAGTGTGCAGCGAGTTGCAGGTCAGGGCAGCCTCGACCTCTTTGTACACGCAAACGAAGATCTGGACACCAGCCTCGGCCTTTCTCTTGAGGAGCTGGTCCAGCCTGTACTCTTGCTGATGGTAGGGCGGGCGGCGCAGGAAGAGCTCTGGAGATAGCCACCAGTCGGCAATGTAAATGGACTCCTTGGCCTGCTCGAGGGCGACGGAGACGGCCCAGAAGTAGTCGCGGCCGTCGACATACCATTTGATAAGGTTGCCTTCGCGCTCGGGGAAGTACGACTGGAAGCGGTTGGAGTCGCAAATCTTGGTTCGCTTCTCATCGCACCGCTGCTCATGTTCTTCATCATGGCGATGGTTCGCGTTGAACTACACACAGCGGATATCAGACGCTGTCTTGTATGGACGGTTAGAATGCGCCTGTGGGCTTACCAGGTTTCCCAGCTTTCCAATCTGGTTTCTAGACACGGCGCGTAAGTAAATTGACATCCAAGGAGGTGCGCGGCAGGGCAAACCTTTTGTGGTGGAGAGCGATCTTGGCGTCATGGAGTTTGGTGCTCTGAAGCTTTTCCCGAAGGCCGTCCATGAGGCGACTGCCCGAGCGCCCCTCCCCTTCATGAGACTGAGACATGATGCTACTAATAGCCAACGGTCAACAGTGCTAGTCAGGTATACGCTGCGCTGAGCTCGCGCTAACGGCAACTGGCCGGGTATCGGGTATCTTGGTGGGTTGCTGATGAGTAGCCAATGTCAAAGGTAAGCAAGCCTGAAGCGACAGACAAACAAAGACGGTAGGGACAGAACAACAGTACGGGGCGGAGGCGATACGTAATTATAAACTATTATGTGACACCGGTCAAAGCGAATACGCGTCTGAGGGGGGTGTAGGAGAGAGCGTTAGATTTAAGCGGGTGATGAGCTATGACATAGGCACAGCCAAGCCTCTAGGGAGCTACACCATCATCTCAAAACCGTTGCACCGCCGCAAACAAAAACTTGGAAGCTTGGGAGAGCGGGGAAGGATGGAGCGCCGAGAGTTTAGATTCTTGTGCCCATATCAACCCGTGTCCGTCTGACTTCTGACATGGCCAGTTAACGCCAGTTAAGCCCCCAACTATCGATGGCAGGCCGCGTCATGGGTTTATTTCTGCAGGGTGGGAAGGGCTGAAAACCCCGACGATGACCCAAGGCCCAGCCGGCTGCACGGCAACCGTTGGCACCCGAGCATCGGGAGAATCGCAGCCTTGGGGATCGCCAGATTCAGGCGTTGACCTCGAACCTGGCGTGAACCTGGCGTGAACCTGGCCCAAGGGAGTTGATCCCTGGTGATTTGCAGCTGGCGGTCGAGGCATGACGTCAACGGCCTCCGCCGACTTTCCGACCAGCAAGATCGATGCTGCTCACCTATTTTCTATGGTTAATGAGATCTCGGCAGTTCCTCTGTTCTCTTAACGGGTCATTTCATCAACTTGTTTCGATCGGAGATATTTCAATTGCATCCTCCCTCAGCTAACGCCCATATCATCGCTAGGACAGGAACCTAACAACTCCCCGCTCCAACCTTGCTCACGCATGTACAGTGTGCAGACGGTGTTATCGAGATCTTAACACGTAGATAAGGGAATTCCGCACTGTAGCCCCTTCCTCCACCTGAGCTTGACCCCTCTTGCCCTCTACCCCTCAACTGAAGCCACTGTGGATGGTGCTACCCTTAAGAAGTTGTGGTGTGCCTTAGAGTTAAGGGGGCGGGGACTAATCGTAAGTTGTAACGTCTCTCCTGTTTAGTCCCCACCATCGTCAACAAGCTCTCTTTGACCGCCATCTCAACACCTCACACAAATCTTCAACCACCGCCAAATCCATCATGTCTGGCCCCGCGATCCCCCCCGGCGGCACCATCGTCGAGACCTTCAAGCGCACCTTTGCCGACGTCCCCATCGACGCCGACAAGGGCAATGCCATCTCCACCACCGAGTTCCTCGAGGCCGCCGAGGCCCTGACCACCATCTTTGGTGAGTGACCCCCATCCACCCACCCTACTACACGACCCAGACTCCTAACCAGGTGGGATTTGCTAGATGTCCTCGGCAGTGTAGCCTTCTCCCCCGTCAAGAACGACATGCTGGGCAACATCAAGGTCCGTTATGCCAGCTGCCCAACCCGTTGAACGAGAGCCGCCCTGACCAGTGCCCGCCTCCCCATCTACAGAAGCTCCGCGAACGTCAGCTGGCTGCTCCTGGCGAGTCTGCCACCATTCAGGACCTCGTCAAGAACGAGCTGGCCACCAAGAAGCACACCGCCACCGAGGGTCTCCTCTGGCTGGTCCGGTACGTTTCCCCCTCTCTCTATCCTCCCATTTGAAACCCCCGCCCCCCGCAGTTAGCTCGTTGGAAGCTAACCACGATTGCAACCGACACAGTGGCCTCGACTTCACCTGCACCGCCCTGAGCTCCAACGTGGCCAAGGACTCCGAGGAGCTCGCCGACTCGTTCCGCGCCGCCTACGGCAACACCCTCAAGCCCCACCACAGCTTCCTCGTCAAGCCCGTCTTCAGCGCCGCCATGAGCGCCTGCCCGTACCGCAAGGACTTCTACAGCAAGCTCGGCGACGATCCCGCCAAGGTCAACGCCGAGATGCGCGTCTACCTCGCGGGCCTGGAGAAGGTTGTCGCCATTCTCAAGGGGTTCGTCACCAGCAAGGAGGCCAAGTGGTAAAAAGCCGATCGGAGCAAGTGAAGCGAGCATTGGAAACATGGTTTAGAAAGCTACAATGTAAAATGGCAGTCTTGATGGTTGAAATACATATGCACACATTGAAGCGAAATTGACCCTGTCGTCTCCTAGTAGTGCTGGCGACTCGTACGCAGCTCAGTGGCATATGGTAAGAGACCCTAGGACAAGACAAAGTTTTCGGCTAGACTTGAATGATCCCAAAATCATTAGCAGTCGCTTCATCTTATTGCTAGATGTAAGCGGGATCGAGCCACTACTTTTAGCGAGGTTTAACGAGGGGTGGCGACTAGTACACCTATGGTTTTACATTAGCATTACGGTCCAAAAGTACCCTACGGACGAGGCTGTTGACGACATGATACTTGCGAACCGAGAACGCCAGCCTTCAATACACATCAGTAGTCATTCGAGTCAACTGTGCTCCAAGCATGCATACCGCAGGGTTGAAAACAACTGGAGAATGGAGAACTAGTTGGTTAGTGCGCACGAGTGCAAGAACCCCTCCGGCATCTCTCATAGGAAAACAATCTCGTCATCTTCGCTCCGGCGTAAAACGCGGCATAGACAAAAAAAAAACACCAAGTGAAAAATCCCAAAAACAGCGTGATGTAACAAGCATCGGCGACCCCGTGGGAACCCGACAGTCAGCTGCAGAGAAACCCAGAAAGCGGCACAGGCGGAACGAGCGGAGGTGGTGCAACCCAAGTGGGAGGAGGAGTGGGGCCGTCCGCCGGGCTCGGGGTGTCGGACTCGGAGAGAAAGAAGCTCAGATGTGTCCACACATTTGGCACATCGTATGTTATTCCTCCCGGTTCGTCCCGTGGACCGCTAACCCTAGGCCTCGGCTGATAACTTGCTGTTGGAAGGAGGTCACGATGGCTTCATACGAGTATGACTCATTGTCATACCGAAGTGATGGGTGTGGCAGAGGACTGGACTCGGCTTCTCGGGGCCCGAGCGGGCAACTGGATCCGATGGTGTCGATGATCTATGCTATGCGCGTCGGCGGAGTCTGTCAATCACTATGCACCATGCACCTCCATCTCAAGGCTCAAGTAGTACCTAGTAGTAATACTCCGTACTTCGTACAACTTTACAAGTCTACTGTCTGTCTATTAACTATCATCTCTCCGCGCGCTAGCAAAAAAAGGCAATATGCAGTCAATCACGCTGCGCCCAGAACGCCTGGGCTAGTCCCTAGAAAACGCATTAGAGTAAGTCTATCGCAAAAAAAAAAAAAAAAAAAGAGCCAAAAAGCTCCCCTAGCGGGATCTTCTAAGTCTACCCTCTCATCTTGTGGTTCTAGATCGGAAGGCCAGATATCTAGGTCGCTTGAGCGTGGGACGTTTGGTCTTCATGGAGAGAACTGATGCTTCGTCGGTATCGCCGTTGGTGCCGAGCCAGCCAGCCATTGCCTGGGTGGCCTCGCCGTACTCGGTGTAAACGCTTTCCTTGGGGGTCATGGGAGGAGGATTGTCCCAACCATGCCTTTCTCCGGCCACAACGCGGCACCCAAACTCTTTCCCAGCCGTTTCCAGCCGCTTGGCAAAACGCATGCCCTCGGCCAGCAGCATGTCGTGCTCACAGAGACACATATGAACCGGCGGCAGCTTGTTCAGCAAATCGTCAGGCATCAACCCTGGAGAGAGCCGAGGGTCCGTCCGCTTCTCTCTAGGGATGGGCGGGTGGATGTAGGAAGCATCAATGAGGTCGGTGAGGCCCGGGGGTAAGGTCAGATCCGGGCGAACGCATGTTTGGCGCTTCTCGGGTCGCGTGATGGTCCAGTCGAGGACGGGGTAGAAGAGCACAAGGCCGGTGATCTTCAGGGAACCAAAAGGTAGCTCGTACCCGAAGCGCGAAGGGTCCTGCAGAACGATCCACGATGCAAGGGTATTGGTAGCGCCTGCAGAGAAGCCCGAAAGAATGATTTTGTCGGGGTCAATGCCAAACTCTGCGGCCTGGCGTACAATATGGCAGACAGCGTCGACGCAATCCTCAACAGGTGTCGGGAACGGGTAGCTGGGGGCCAAGCGGTAGTTGACGGTGAAGACGACGGCGTCCAGCGATGCCATGACGGCGCCAGCCCAGCGTGCATCATCGGTTCCCTGGCCGAGGATCCACCCGCCACCGTGATAGTTGATGACGGCAACACGGGGAGTGACGGCGGGCTTGGGCGGGACCCACGCCTCAACCTTGATCTTCTGGGGCCCGGGGCATTGCGAGAGAGTAGAGTCGACCCAGAATTCGCGCGTAGGCTGGGGGGCGGGAGGCTCGGTGCGATTGGCGATGCTGAAGCCGACGCTGGCAGCGTAGCGAATGACTTGCGCTCGGGCGTTGAGATACCACCGGGAGCTGGACTCCAGGGGATTGTCGTAGCCCGGGGGCTCCGGCACGGTGGGCCTGCTGCAGTCCGTAGGAGCACCGAGCTCCGGGACCAAAGGATCCATATGTTGTATGAGTCGGGGACTCCAAGACCAGTGGCCGCTGCGGTGAGCAGCAGAGAGCGCCTCAGCGCTGTGTCAGTGCCTGGGCTTGGCGCCTCAGGTAAATAAAGCTGGGAATATAGGTGGGTGAGCAGACACCGTGTGCAACGTGAAAGTAAGCGTTGGCGTGGCGGGCAAGATTAAGAAAAAACGCCAATTAGCCAACAGCCTCGCGGTAGCTTGAGGTGAGGACGGGAGTGGGCAGGTGACTTCTAACGAAGGAAAATGACCAGCCACTGAAACCTGCGCCACTGGCGAACATCAACGAGTAATGTGGCTGCAAGCAAAAGCTTCTTGCTGATGGTGGTGATGGGCTGATGCGGGTAGGACGGCACCAATGGATGGAGAGAAGAGAAAGAAAGGTAGCAGGGGGGGAATTAGTAAGAGGGGGTTGCAAAGACCGAGGGCCTAGAACTGACAGATGCTTCAAAATGCTGCAGAAGAGGACAAGATTGTGAATGCGATGAGAGGACATGCGAAATCACCTACACCCCACTGCAGTATCCGTACCTACGTCAGATTCCTGCTAATCTTGCTCAGTAATAATATAAAGCACCCAAGGAAAGTGCTAGTCATAGGGCGGCATCTTGGCGGGAGTGCTAGCAAACCCCAAGCGCTGGGGAAATGACGTTGCCAAAGGCGGCAGCCCGTACTACGTACTTCGCACCCAACACCCGATCAAAGGGCGATCAAGGAAACGCTGGAACAATCAGAATTCAGAAAGTAGAGCTTTGTAGCTCGATGGTTGACGTCAAATTCTCTGGCCGCATGATCGCATCTAGCCGCTCTTGGGCAGGGCCTCCAGGGGCCTGTTGCAGCTCTGCACCCGAGCTAAACGGACATCCTGCTCCGAAATAAAAGTGGCCCAGCCGGCCTCTCACGCGCCCGAACCAACCAGATCATAACAGCATCTTCGATGTCCACTACATCATGGCGGCACCTATCCTATGAAATTCAAGGGCACTGCCTAGGTATGTTGCATTTGCCAGGTGAATCAATGGCGAGGGAAGGCTGTTGGCTGTCAAGCCACACAGGGGCCACAGGGGCCACAGGGGCCTAAGGGGCCAGAGAGACAACAGACATATGACGCAAAATTTTGTCCCGACCGCCACACCCAGGCCGGATACTCGGCGTCTTTGTCACGACTCATCGGAGTCCTGCAGCCGGCCGTGGTGCATGAGCTGGTACTTCGTGGCCCCATGTCTATCCCGTACGCTCCCGCATTCAAATTCTGCTAACTCCGAGGCCCAGCCCATAGTGCTGACAGATGCCCTTTGAGTATGTAATCGTGTTCGGGAACTGAGTCGCACCTGCCCACGCTCCGGCCTCTCCCTTCAGTACTGCTTCCGGTCCTCCCCAGTTGCGCCTGCCCTCCCACCACGCACCCACATGGTGTAACCTTATAACCAACTCCAGCACCAACTTGATCCACCAAACTGACATCCCTCTTACTCACTTCCCCTTCCTACTCTTCCACTTCATCTTCCAATTTCCATCCCCCTCATCAATCTTTTCACATCCCCCGTGGAGGATGTAATTTAGCGATCCGGGCACACCCACTCAAGACCTCGACTTACACCAACATCCGTGCGTTCCCTCGTACGTCACCACGCCCTAAACCACACCCTTCTCCGCTCTACGAGCATTCCGACACCATTCCGACCGTCGCCTACATTGCGTCCCTTGTCCGACGGCCCATTTCTCCACTGGAATAAAATATCTCTCGTCTCGACCTGACAACCCATTTCCCACTTCGGTGGCGGTTCCCCTGTCTGCACCTACATACAAGGTCGCTTGACTGCTGGCTTGCGCTGGCTTCCATCAGGAACCCCGCCACCAAACGATAGGTAAACGCCAGCAGCTTTCCCACAAAATGCCGGGCGCGTCCGAGATTCTGGCCTCCGCCTTTGGCGTTCGTCGTTCTAAGAGCAGAGGCTCCAACAAGAGTCTCAAGAGTGACGCCGAGCGACACCACCAATACTCCCAGAAGCACCCAGAGACGGGTGACCTCAAAAAGCGCCCCGGGGAGAGCTCCAAGAGCAGCGCCCCAACAGTTCACAAGATGGAATCGGACACGGGGACCTCAATCACTACGGCCTCGGCCGATACAGCCAGCAGCATCCACAGCAATGCACCTAGCAATGCACCCAGCGACGCTCCCAGCAGCACTGCTGCCAGCACATCTACTATCAGTGCCGGTATCCCCCATGGCAACACCGTAAGCAACAGTGCCCCCAACTTGCACATCGGAATTCCCGATCATCGCAAGCTTCTCGCCAGGATGAATGACAGCGGTGTCGAGCTGCAGAGGAATTCCGCCCGTGGTTCCGCCCGCTCCAGCCTCGACGTCATGTCCGCCCGCTCATCTTTGGACAGTGGTCGCACGGGCAACTCCAGTGAACTACCCGTTCACCCTGGCGAGCTCAACACCATCGCCCAGCTTGACAGGCTACCTATAGGCACTGAGGTTGACTTCCGGGCTCGCATCCACACCCAGCGCCCTCTCTCCAAAAACCTCGACTTCCTCCTTCTTCGAGACCAGACACATTCTATCCAGGGAGTTCTGTCCCGCAACGACATGGATATGATCAAATGGGTGCAGAAGCTCAATCCCGAGTCACTAGTGCAGGTTCATGGGACGCTCAAGGAACCCCCCGAACCTATCCGCTCTGCCTCGCACGCTGGCGTCGAGGTTGACATTGAGAGCATTCACCTGGTGAATGCTGCTCACAATGCACCATTCAGTAACTACAGGCCCCCTGAGTCGCTCCGCAACCGCATGTCATCGCGCATCCTCGATTTGCGCCACCCATCCAATCAGGTTCTTTTTAGGGTTCGCTCACTTGTGGCCCGGAAGTTCCGGGAAACCATGGACTCGAAGGGTTTCGTTGAGATTAACACACCTAAACTTCAGCCGGCGGCCACCGAAAGTGGGGCCGCCGTCTTCAAGGTTAATTACTTCGGACGCAACGCATTCCTCGCCCAGAGCCCGCAGCTAGCCAAGCAGATGGCCATTTCGGCCGATTTCCGACGTGTCTACGAAATCGGTCCCGTTTTCCGCGCCGAGAACTCCAACACCCATCGCCACCTGACCGAATACACAGGCCTCGATATTGAGATGGCCATCGAGCATGACTATCACGAGGTCATCTGGGTAATTGATGACTTCCTTAAAGCCGTTTTTCAGGCGGTCTACTCTCTCCCCGAAATTGAGATCCTGCAGCAGAGGTGGCCGAGCAAGGAATTCAAATGGCTCGATCAGACTCTCATCCTCGACTTCCGAGAGGGCCTCCAGATGCTGCGCGAGGATGGCAGGGACGTCGAAGACGAGGATCTCTCCACCACGAATGAGATTCGCCTGGGTCAGCTGGTCCGCGAAAAGTATGACACCGACTACTACGTTCTCGACAAATTCCCGGCCAATGCTCGCCCCTTCTACACCCATAAAGACCCGGAAGATCGCAACCGCACACGGTCATTTGATATCTTCATTCGCGGCCAGGAGATCTGCTCTGGCGGCGAACGCATTCACGACCTCGACGAATTACGAACGAACATGCTTGCCAACGGCATTTCGGAGGATGGCATGGAGGACTACTTAACTGCATTCGAGCTCGGTGCACCACCCCACGCCGGCGCTGGACTTGGACTAGAGCGAATCGTGGCGTGGATGCTAGAGCTGGGTGATGTTCGCTATGCGTCGCTCTTCCACCGCGACCCCAAGTCTCTTCCGGAGCGCCGCCCCGGTCTGCCCCACCCGGAGGCCGACACGACCAAGCCCCACCCTAACGACACGATGCCGCCGATTGAGAAGCTCATTGCCAATTACGGAGACGCCTCGAATACGTCCTGGCTCGACGACCGCTTCGAAGTTTGGCGACACCCAACAGGTGCGGCCGTGGGATATGTCAAGCAGGAAAAGTTCGCCATGATAACTGGCGACCCCTTGTGTGACCCAAAGCAATACAAGGAAGTTTGCCAAGCATTCGTCAAGTTCGTCACAAATGAGCTCCACCTCACTCCCATGTGGATGCTGGTCTCGTACGAGGTGCAGCACATCCTTGCGCATGAGCTCGGTTGGCGCACCTTGTCCTGTACCGAGGAGCAGCGCGTTGATACCAACAAGCATCGCAGCAATATCGGCCCCAAGGCTAGGAGGGTGGAGCGCGAGGGGGTCAAGGTCCACGAAGTAAAACTGGACGCCGATTTCATCAGACGCGTCGACCCTGAGATTGCGGAGTGGAAAGCGTCTCGCAAGGGCAAGCAGATCCATCTCACCGAGGTTCGCCCCTGGGTCGATCCCGAGCATCGTCGGTACTTCGCTGCCGAGAAGGACGGCAAGGTTCTGTCACTCGTTGTGCTGCATAAGCTGGCGCCCCGCTATGGGTGGCAGGTTAAGTGGGCGCTCGACTTCCCTGGCTCCGTCAACGGAGCCATCGAGGTCCTCATCGATTACGCCTTGGCCAGCGTCACGGGCCAGGTGACGTTTGGTGTAGGCGTGTCGGAGAAGCTCACACCTGGCGAGCATCTGCACGGAATTCGCGCGCGCTTCCTTGCTAGCACGTACCATTCGATAGTAGAGAACCTCGGTCTGCGACGCAAGGCAGATTTCCGCTCCAAATTTGGCGCACTGGGCGAGGAGGTATACATCTGCTACCCGAAGCACGGTGTTGGTCTGCGAGACCTGCAGCAAATCATCAAGTTTTTCCAGGATTGAGCGTATCCTTACGACGCTTCGTTCGGTCAACAAAGGACCGCAGAGTTGGAGCAAGACGGTCACCCCACGCGCAAGCGTATCATGAATGAGACGGCCAGATCAGTACAAAAAAGATAACGGGGGAATACGCGACGGAGGCACAATGTGCATCGAGATACCAAATCCCTTTTGTTCACTTAGTTTCTATGAGTTGTTGAAGGGTACGGATACTGTTGGTTGGATATCAGATTCCGACTTGATTGAGACAGAGTGCCTGGTAACGAGGAATGAGTTGTTGTTCTTCTTTAAACCAAGACTTAAAGCAATGAGTCCGTTGATACCCTTTACGGCTCCTAATTTGTAATGTTTTAGAGCCACGTTTAAGCGCAATAGATTATACGCAGAGATACTTATAATCCAAGCAGTGATTTTCGTGAACCATGCAGAGAGAGAGTTTAGACCCGGCGGTGTGATGGCTCATCATGAATCTCCCATTCGAATTGCAGATTTGGACCTGGGGGATGGCCACATGCGTCAGTACCATTTACAGTCATAGCAATAATAAATAGCAGCTCAACAATACAAATCACCATCCTAATAAGCGGAAACTAGGCTAGACACAAGTGTGTCGATAGCTTGCCTAGAATATTGAGGAATCCTCAGTCAACCCACAATATAGCAAGCAAAGAAGTCCGGCTCAGTTGCATCAATATTCCATTTTGGGTATCTTGCTAGGGCGCTGCGCAAAAAAAACAGCCGAGAATGCGTGTTGCTCTTGCAACGGCGGCGGGCTCAATGTCCTCTCCGCCCAAAATTCTATGCCCACCGCAGCAAATATGTATCTCCGATCCATACCCCGGACTCCGGACACTAGCCTAGCAGCCAGTCGCTTTGGCTGGCCTTCAGAAAACCTGATTCTGTCGGAGAAGGAACAATCGTTGAGTCGTCTCCATCATCGTTAACATGACCCGTGTACGGTTGCGCTCCCTATGTTTGGAGACATCCAAGGTCTCTATGTTATCCATCAACACCACCTAGATGCAAGTAAACTAACAAGCATCCACTTCTGTGACCACTGTGCTATCGCCAAAGGCCCTATGAAAGTCCTGCAAATGAAACAGGGTTTTGGATCCGCTCTGCCAACCGGCAACTACCCACAACTCGTCTCGGTTGGGTGAAGACTTCCGCTCCTAGGACCGTCTCCCGTCCCGGGACGAGCTGTTGTTCGATCCGCTTCCCGACAGGCGATCGCGGATCCAGCTCAAAGGCCCGTGGCTGGACTGTCGCCTAGAAGACTCCCTATCCGAGGCCGCCCATCGCCCGCTGCTCTCAGACGGGCTCCTCTGCCTTATCCGAGAGCCATATTCTCCAGGGGGAGCCGTTCGGGGGCTTGTGGGAGATAGAGAGTTGCGCCGCTGCATCCTCGATGTGTCATAGCTGACGCTGCCCGAGCTCGATTGCTCCCGGTTGCGTTCGCGCTGTCGTTCCTGCATCGACGACACGCTCCGAAGAGCCTCGTTCAGACGGCTGTGGCGGTGGCTTGGGGGCCGCGAGCTCTGCGTCTGCCGGAGCCCGTCACTTCCATGCGCTTGGTAACTGCTACTGGTGCTGCTGTTGTTGGCATCATCTGCCGCACCACTACCTGCCCGCCCACCTCCAAAACTTGCTGAGAACCACCGGCTCGGGCCAGATTGAGATGGGCCGGGGGCAGGACCAGCGGGCTCGTCGGGGAACGTACCGGGAAAAGAAGTCCCCCGTCCTCCGGGGTTGCTGGGCGGCATCCTAGACTGCGGACCATCGCTGTTATTTGCACCACGGTCGTTCTTTTCAATAGGAGTCCGGCAGATAGGACAGGTGTTGTGTTCCTTCAGCCACATGACGACGCAGTCCTCGTGAAACCAGTGCTTGCAGGGTAGAAACAACGCGACGTCGCCTTCGTTAATATCATCAATGCAGATGGAGCATTCCGTTTTCGGCTCGTGGGCAAGCATCTCCTTGCTGACTGGTTTACGTTCTAGGTTCTTGAGGGCTTCCTCAGTGGCCGGCGGTGCAGCATTGGACTGAGGGTTGGCTTCCATCAGATTCGAGATGATACGATCCAGGGCCTCCTGAGAGTATACGGCATCTCCAGCCATAGCATTTGCTGGGTTCAACAGGCCTATGATCTCATGTAGACTTCTAATAAAAGCCTGGGGTCCCGGGGCCTGGGGGCCGCGCTGTTCGTCGCCGCCTGGCGGTCCTATATCTCCGAGAATATTGGAAAATATTCTGTAGTTGGGTTAGCACCTATCATTGTTGGGACAGAAATTAAATAAAATGAACACGTACTCTTGGAAGGAATCACCTCTTGCTTCCATCGAGGGGCCATCGCCGCGAGGTCGCACTGGCCCCGAGAAGATGGTGATACTCGCCGTTCCGCTCCCAAACGGCCCACTACGGAAGGTCGTTCGATGAATATGGGGCGGGGAGGTGAAAACAGACTGGCGATGATGGTGCGGAGGCGTGTCGAAGTCATCGAGGTGATCCTCGTGGTGGAAGTGAGGATGATAATGGCGGTGGGGAGAGGCAGCCGTGCCACCAGGGCCGTCTCTAGGACCGTCTCTAGGACCGTCTCGGGAACCATCTCTAGGACCGTCCCTAGGGCCGAAGCCGCTGACCATGTCCAAGAAGCGGGTAAACACAGGTTCCATCTCCGGGCTGTGATGTCTCCGTCCCCGGCCATCTCTAGTGTTACGACTAAAGACGAACCCGTTGTCCCCCCTGATGTGATCCTCTATATCAGCCTCTTCTGGATCTGAGTCATCGTGGTAGTGCCTGGGAGATAGTTCTGGCGATGTCGAGGCGGAGGAGTAGTGGTGGTCGTCGAGTTCCCGAGGGTCGTTGTCAGGGTTCACCTAGACGGTATATGTCAGCAGGCAGTCAGGGGTTGGTGCGAGCAGTGGCTCCGCGAGAAGCTCGGGAAAGGCGGGGTTAGCTTACGATCTCAATAATATCCCCTTGACAGCGTGGACATGTCAGGCCATGCTCGTCACGGTACCACTCATGTTCGCAAGCGTGGCAATAGACGACCTCGCGATCGCCTGTTGCGTCGAGGTGGCCATCGGAGCCTCGGCTGTGGGACGCCATGGGTCGAGAGGCCTGGTTGCGCTGGTACGCGGCGAGGGCGCTCAATCCAAGGCCGACAGCGAGGCCGGCGAGACGAATCGCTCTCGAGGCCAGGATGATGGTGTTTGTTGGAGGACGCTAAGTGATGGGTACCAGGCGGTCAACGCCGAGGTCGAACCAAATAGAATACCTAGAGTGGGCTGGCTGCGCCGTTTGTAGTGGCGAAGGGCTGGCAGAGGGCTGGCAAAGGGCTGACGAGGGGAGGCGACGGGGGTGCTAGACACCACACAGCGGCGTCATGAATGAACTCTAGCCGGCGCCACGTCCACCTAGTCACTGCTCTCGTAGCGGCAGGCTGCTAGGGCTTCCCAATCAAAGGCTCGAAGCGGACAGAACGAGATACGGCTGAAACGGGTGAGCCCGTACGACGTCAGAAGCCGAGACAAACGCAGCAGAAAGGATAAGCGCCCGCAAAAGATTCCCGGGTAACGAAGCGGGGGAAGGTTCCTCTAGTGTAGTGCTGTGAGGGAGAAATTGATGTCTGTAGGAGAAGACGATGAGGTTGCAGGCGGCGGATGACGCAGATTAGCAGATTGGCAGTTGCCAGTGGAGTTGAGGCCCGAGGTGGAGTGCATGAGGATGATGTTGGATAAGGTAAGGCATGGAAACAAGGGTCCTAGCTACCTGGAAAGTTCCAAGTGTGGAGCAGCAGCCAGGGTCGCACCACGCGATCAGCACGGCACTATTAGGTACGTACTGCACTTCGTTTGGTCCTGTTAGTGTAGTAGCACTACTAGTAGGTACCTAGGTACCTATGTAGCGAACCTGAAAGTCGGAAGATATTGCCTTAAGTTCCGTGACTCACCGACGCAGCATTCAAGCCATTAGGTTGCTACAACCAATCATTGAATCAGGGCTGTTCATGAAGAGCTGTAATCAATCTAATATGTGATGTGAGATCCAACCATTCACACCTTGGGCAATAACGTATCCCAGCTAGGTTTTCCCCCTTCAGGCGGACGTTGATCGTTGGGAGGCTGATAAGGATGCTTCTCTCATGAGCTATCCCACGCTCTTCGAAGCCTTAAGTGCATGTAAGTGGGCTGTGTTCTGCCACGTCAACGTCAACCCCTCCTCGACAGGCTGCAGTGAGGGTTAGCCCAGATGTGCAAGAAGCCAGGGGCCAGCCCATAATGCTTCCGACACTCTCCTTTTATGCTTCAAATGTGCATTATCGGGTGTGATACGAAGCGGGGGGCTTGCAGCCAACCTTGCTTAGTAGGTAGCCTTGTGGTGGACGAAGGTGACAACCAGTTACCAAGTGTCACTTCCATTTCCGCGAGGCTTCAGGCCTCCCGCCGTGTTACCACACTTCCGTCACCCCAATTTCGGCATCTAGAGCCTATTTTCATGTGCCGTGCTGATCCCCAGCCTTGTACACGGAACGGAGCTGCATGCTCCTGCACCAGAAGGAAGATTGATAGGCGCTTTCCAACCAACAACGAGCAGACTTTTTAAACGCATAGGATGTGTCCACATTCCCCTCTTAAGTTTTTGCAGCTCTTAACCGTCCTGGACCAAATCATCCTGTCAAGCCGCACGCAGGAGCTCCGGACACCGTTGGCATGTCTACCAGGATCCATTCCTCGTGAACTAGGATAGCAGGACACCCACAAGAAGGATCGGACATCTCGATGTGGACAAATAAATTGATGCAGGTTTCTCTTGATCGTGGAATCTATACACAGGTCGTCGCCCACCGGCCGCGAGCCGTCTGTCTATGCCTTCTTGGCCTCATTCGCCCGGTCCTCCGCGTCGTACTCCTTCAGCTGTTTCGACCAGCTGCAGCCCAGTTAGCCCATCACATTCATGTCCCTCGCAGGATCCACAACTCGATTTTGCATCCAGGGGTTGCTATACGCACTTTCGGCTGGGGTACCAGCCGCCAGGCTCGGGCCTGCGCGCCCACGTCTCACGCTCGGCGCTGAAGTTCCAGGTAACGGCCACAATCGCGGCCATGACGGCGCCGGCAATGATGGTGTTGCCCTTCCAGTTCGCAGGCTGGGCGTACCAACCACCGGCCGGCGACCAGACGTGCTTGGGGTAGCTTTTTTCGGATTTCGTTAGGGAATTGAAGTCGGCCAAGGAGCGTCGGTCGCGCGAGGACTTACGGGATCTTTCCACCGCCACCCTGTCGTGTGTTAGCATCAGACAACAATGTACATAAGCAATTGACTCACCATTTTGGCTTATTTTCGTCAATGGGCGTTTTGAAAGAGGTCGGTCGCTCAATTGCGCTGTTTGCTGGCGTCGTGCGAGAGAAGCCTCGAGTTGGAGGTTGCGGCAGTTGGACGCCGTGCTTCTCCGGGCCGAGAATGTTCCGTCATTAGCTCCCCCGAGACCCCCAGATCCCAGGCTCACGCACGCTTCCCAGACGCGGCCGCAGAACTTTTTCGAAGGCTGGCCTTGGACAACCCGCCACGACACGCCTACGAAGCACCGCCCGTCCACTACGAAATCCACGTCGCCAACATCCCAATTCGAGGGCGAGAGATAGAGGGGCCATATCCTCGTTATCCTTCCTTCTCACAGCTGACCCTCCATGAAGAGGATACGGCCCTCGCGATGGAGCGGGCAGTTGCTCCACGCCCGCTCAGGAGCCGCCATTCCTAGACGACCCTTCTTCCTCGATACGGCCGTCCGGTGTCAGTCATCCACCGCGGCGCCAGCCCACGATCTCGTGGAAGACATCCCCCTACAATCGACCCTCCGGCCGCTCCCCTCCCCTCCCCCCGAACGAGCCCTTCAGTCCGCCAAACTCGCCGCCCTACACGCTCGGTTATCCCTCTCTAAGAAGATCCCGTTGCAAACCCTGGCGCGCGCCCTCGTCACCGCCTCAGCCGATCCCAACGCCAGCTTCAACAACCAGAATCTCGCCTACCTCGGCACGACAATCATCAACTACCATGTCCTCGAGTACCTAATCTGCAAGTGGCCGCGCTTGCCCATGCCCATCCTCTACGAGGCCCTGAGGGCGTACTCCGGCCCGGATGCCCTCTCCTACATCGTCCGCCGCTGGGGCACCGAGGAGGCCGCCGCCCCCGGCGAGGAGGTCGACCCCGGTCTGCTGCAGTGGTCGCCCGAGCCGCAGAGCCAGGCCGACCGACGCTGGGGCGGCTACGTCCGCACCGACCGGAAGGACATCTACCGTCGGGGCATGAGCAGCCGTGTCGTCCTCGACGACGACTTTGGCGACAAGGTGCAGGTCCCTACTAAGGACAAGGCCGCGTATGACCGGCTCCAGAACGAGTCGTTTGCGTCGTTTGCCCAGGCCGTCGTCGGCGCCCTGTACGCCCACTGCGGCCGCGAGTCCGCCAAGGCCTTTGTCGAGTCGCACATCCTGTCGCGGCAGCTAGACCTCGCGTCGCTCTTCGCCTTCTCCATGCCCACCCGCGAGCTGTCGATGCTGTGCGCCCGCGAGGGCTTCGAGCCGCCCCTGGCGCGCCTCGAGAGCGAGACGGGCCGCATGTCGCGCTCGCCCGTCTTCATCGTCGGCATCTACAGCGGCAAGGAGAAGCTCGCCGAGGGCGCCGGCTCGAGTCTCGACATGGCCCGCCGGAAGGCCTCGATGAACGCCCTCATGGCGTGGTACATGTACAGCCCCAGCAACCAGGTCCGCGTGCCGAGTGACACGATGGATGAGGGGGCGAAGCCGTGGAAGGCGCCGTACATTGATATCGGAGAGATAATCTCTTGATTTCAAGGAGGAGGCAGAACCGACAAGGCGCCCACGGGGACAACCCAGCAACCCCCGAGAGCAGTGTACAAAAAAAATATTCATGGAAGATGCGGTTGGTTGGATGGCCACGAGGTTCATCGGGTTGGGCTGGATTCGTCACCTGTATAAATACATTGTAGAACAATGCAGAAGCAAACCCTTTTTGAGACGAATTTAATAGCGCTACTCTTTTATCTTATGTCTACACATTACTACTACGACCGCGGACATCTGGTCCAATATTGAAACCTAGCTACCTATTCGACCCCCGTACAACTTCTCCAGGTCAGCTAAATTGATCGCCCTCGCCTAGGAGCGCCGCCTCGCCCCGCTTGGCCATGGACCGGAATCTTCCCTGCAGTGAGCTTTTCTCTGCCTCTTCCCGTAACTTCTTCTTGCGCTCGTACACGGCCATTACGGTGGATCGGATCTGCTCTTTGCCCTCGTCATAGTTGGCGCGAGCCAGCTTGACGACCGCGTCAATTTGCTCCGGGGTGTAGACAAAGTTCCAAGTGCTCAAAAAGTCAGATGTCCCAGGAGACACGTGCGGGACCTTCTCGTTGGCGAGGAATGGCATGTACACTACCGTGATGCCAGCGTTTGGCTCCATCAGCTTCCAAGTCTCTGGAGAGGTGATGGCCTTCGAAGGTGGCGGGGGCGTAGAGGAGCGTTCTTCTGTCGTGCCGACCCAGACCGTGCAGTAACCCAGGTCGCCCGCTTGCTTATCCCCGGCGCCAAACTTGGAAACGTCCTGGCTAGATTTGGGGTCATAACCATTCTTATGAGCCTCCTTCCGCAGGGTCGTCTGCTCAAGCTTGGCCTGTCGGACCCTTTTCTCAGCCTCTCTAACCGTCTCTGCTTGTGCCTCCTCTAGCTCCCTTGTTGCCATCTTAGTCGATTCTCCAGGTTTAGGCCATCCAATGCCTAGCGGCCATCCCTTGATTCCGCGCTGCCGAGCGTAACCATCGGCGACGGAGAGCCAGTTGTCCGTCTTAACATCCGCCGACGCATCAAAGGTGACGAGGATGTCGACGTCCCGACCTGGACGAAGCAGGGGATAGATGGGGAGATTGTTTGACATGCCCGCGTCCATGAGATGGATGTAAGGATCTTCATAGATTCTTGTAGGAGTTGTCTTGGGCAGCCTGCCATGCATCTGATACGCAAAGTTGGGGATGCTGGCAGGATCAATGGGATGAACTTTACTCAGATCGTCGCTCTTGTCGGAAATTACCTCGTCTATAGCCGAAAGTCCAGTAATGTTCCTCACGATGGGCTGGATCTCGTGGTAGTAGTGCTTCAGAGTCGCGCAAAAGGCGCTGCCGAAAATTCCAAGGAGTAAGGGCACCCTGATCTCGGGGAGGTGAAACCCGTGTTCAGGAGGTACGTCTTTGCCTCCCTTGAATTTGCGACCGAGTGCCCATGTCGGGATGCCTGCTCCAAACTCCTCACAGAAGAACTCATACGGGGTGAGTTCGAACCACTGAAACCAGGACTCTTGTTTGGCCGCTTCCTTTGCGAGGTCGGCAGGTGTGGAGTCAGGCAGGTTCAGGTCAGGAATCTCGTGCCGGACGGCAGTATAGATTGGTAACGGGTTTTGCCCATATTTGACATAATCCCTCTGGTTGGAGAACTTGAAGTCACGCTCGTTGACAGCGAGATCGCCCTTGGGTACTAGGTACCTCGCGGCAAGGAGAAGACCATAGACATCCACGAGACCGAAGTCTGCTTTGGGGTCTCCTTTTAGTTTCTCCACCATGCCACTCAGGAGATACTTGCTGGTAGGCATGGAGACGAGGGACTGGAAGGCGACTGGGGGGTAGGCAATATGCGTCGACGCACGAGCTTTCAGGTGATCCACGAGGGAGGCAATGCGTCCCTTGGTGAAGGATGACAGGTAGAATGCCTGGAGCCAGCAAGAGCCGCTCACACCTGCGGTGTAGGTAACGCAGTCAAAGAGACCATCCTCTTCCGTTGCAAGCAGAGACCCAGTGCCCGCGATGAGGGCACGCAGGCCACCTCCAGAGCCACACATGGCAATGGTTGGCACATCATCTGGGTGGACATCCTCCTCGCGCAGTCCCAGGTACTTGGCGAGGGCCACCCGGATGACCTTTTTACGCCTCGCTAGGTACTGCTTTTCCTCGTTGCACAGGTCAGAAGATACGCGTACCGCTGCCGTGTAGCGGATCTCCGGGTTGACCAGAGGGTCGTGAGCCTCGCTCCAGATCTCGTCTGCCAGAGACCCTGGTGCTAAGGACAGCTCCCGCTGAAGCTTCCTGACATATCCGGGGATGAGTTTCGCCCAGTCCGGTAGGATGTAGTCAGCAACTTTTTCGGACAGTGCGGACCACTCGAGATCAGTGATGATGGAAAGGGATTCGAATCGACGAGCGAAGCTGGGCCATGCCGACTGGTCATGGTCTAAGTGCTCGTCGCCACCTTCCTGCCCCTCCTGGCCCTCCTCACTCTGCCCGTCATCCCCGCATTTGCCTCTGAGCCGCGATGGGTGACTCGAGAGCTTGGCAAACTCATCGGATGGATACAACCACCAGATGAACAGGCCCCCGCTTACCAAGGCAAGAGGGATGGTAGAGCGAGAGGATTGAGTCCCGTCACTGTGCTTGGATGAGGTGAAGAAGGCTTGCCGCGACTGGCGTTGGCGGATCAGAAGCGGGCGCCGTGGGCGGATGGGCCTGAAGCCGTGCCTGAGCCTTGACAAGCTCCTGGCGGCGTGATTGGGATGTCTCATGACGATCGATGCAACAATGCATCAATGCAGGCATCAATGGCCCATAATTTCAATGTCTAGAGCTTCGCAGCGTCGAGGCGAGGGTTTGGATTGAAGATACGGAACATTGAAGAGGAGAAAGGAACTGGGCAGTGAAGAGACAGGGAAACGAGATGTCGAGGCCATTCGCGCCGCCTTTCCTGATTCGATATTGATGTCATGCATGGGCAGGCAGGAGCTGGTTCTCCGGAACCTTCGCTAGACCAATACTTGCACAATGCACCACGCCCCACGTATCGATAGCACCATGAAAGGTTCCTTGCTAGGTATCACCCTATCTAATGTCTTCGCAGTTGTGAGGCGAGTATTAATTTTCCAGTTCTCACAGGGTGCAATACCATCTGTCGTTGAGGTAGTATAAAAATTGACATAATTCTCTTTTTGGGTTTCAAATTCTGGACAGTGTACGGGAAGAGCTAACTACTTACTCATATCATCTCAGCTCAACCTCGAATGTTAGGATAGTGAACCTACTTACCTAGGGCAAAGCACCCAAGGAGATATGGTACGAAGCACTACCTAAAAGTACCACTAGTAGTAGTATTGGTAATAGCATGTGACGCCGGGGGGGGAAGGCTCAAGCAGTGCACTGACCGTCAGACGCAATTCTTGCAGGTAGAAATGGATACACGTATGATTGACTCTTGGCCATTTCTGTAGGGTAGACCTCTGCACCAAACAGGAGGTACGAATCGTGAACAGTTCCCTTCTGGTGGCTGGAGAGAGAGAGATTGGTGGGGTCAGGAGCGGGAATGGTGGGGCAGCGCGCAAAAACCGACGGGACTGCAGACAGTGCAGAGCGCCAATGCGGGTGCTGAAATCGCAGCAACCTTCTGGGCGCCGCAACTTTTTTTTTGGCAGAAGTTCAGAACCCTTCACTGTCTCTGTCCCTCCCACCTCTCGTCTCCAACCCCAACTGCCCCGGCGCACAGCTTTCGACGCGACGAGCACACATACGCGTTTGTCGGGTCCTTCCTCAACCCGTAAGTCATTGCTGTCATCATTGGCGCCTTGCGTTGAACCTCCACCTGCGTTGCCGGTGACCCTTCTGCCCCGCCACCACCATTTTTCAAGGGTCCGTCTTACTCACACTCCTGTCGTGACGCAGACTCAACTCACTGTCGACGCTTGTCAATTGCTTCAAAAACCCATCGCGCCCTTGTCACCCGTCTACCCGGCCTCGAGTCGCATCGCCAACATGAGCGAAGCCGACGCCACCACCAAGCCCGTCGAGGAGCAGAAGCCCGCCGAGGCCACCGAGACAGTCCCCGAGACTGTCCCCGAGACTGCCCCCGAGACTGCCCCTGAGCCTGCCAAGGAGGAGGCCAAGGAGGAGGTCAAGGAGGATGTCAAGGACGATGCCGCCGAGAAGAAGCCGGCCAACATTTTGAAGACCAAGGGCAAGATCGACTATGAGAATCACCAGAAGAACCGCAAGTTCGATCCCTCCACGCGGGGTGTTACCGACGACCCGGATGCCATTCGCAAGCAGGTACGCTCTTCCTAGATATTCCATTCCCCAAAGTGCTCAGATATTGTTTTGCTAACTTGATTTCCCAGGTCGAATTCTACTTCGGCGACTGGAATTTCCCCCAGGACAAGTTCATGTGGGAGCAGTCCGGCGGCCCCGAGAACAAGCCCATTCCCATCCAGAAGATCCACTCCTTCAAGCGCATGCGCGTCTTCCAGCCCTACAGCGCCGTCGTCGACGCCCTGCGCGACAGCAAGTTCCTCGACGTCGAGGGCGCCGAGGGCGAGGAGGCTGTGAAGCGCAAGACCCCCTACCAGCCCGTCTCCCAGGCGCGTGCCAAGAATGAGGCCGCCACCGTCTACGTCAAGGGCTTCGGCGACGAGACCCCCACCACCCAGTTCGACCTCGAGTCCTTCTTCGCCAACTTTGGCGAGGTCAAGGGCCTCAAGCTACGCCGTACCAACGAGAACTTCTTCAAGGGCTCAGTCTTTGTCACCTTTGCCGACGAGGAGACTGCCCAGAAGTTCCTTAAGGCCGACCCGGCCCCCAAGTGGGAGGGCCACGATCTTAAGATCATGACCAAGAAGGCTTACTGCGAGGAGAAGACCGAACTCATTCGCCAAGGAAAAC